>NC_136823.1:3509223-5909223 GCF_951394365.1 Tetrao urogallus | reverse complement strand
GAGCTGCTTCTCTACTCTCCCTACTGCTTGTTTAGCCACAGTCACCATTTGACCGAGCATTTCTTAGCCAAGGTCATGACCTAATTTCACTTCCTTCAATGTCCGTGTCTTGCACCATCAGCTTAAATTTGAAGTGTATTTTGTCTTGTTACTGATGTTGTTTGGATGATGAGCACATCCAGTGCTACTGATTTTGTGTGATTTCTCTTGAAGTGACTGGACAGGTTCTTCGTTGTGATGCTATAGTTGATATAATTCATGGCATACAAATCGTATCCACAACAAGAGAGCTCTATCTTGAAGATTCACCTCTAGAGCTAAAAATTCAAGCTTTAGATTCAGAAGGTAAGCAATTTATTAGCGCTGAAACACTTTGTTGTCTGATATATTGAATATTAAAAGCCGAGCTGACTAATCTAAAGGAAGTTCTCTGGATAACATATTCAATAATCTATTAATTTTGTTTTGGTATAAAACCTACATACTCAACTACCTGAATAAGAAAATCAAATGCTACTTGATTTCCAATGTCTTTTCCCTGCCTTTTTTCCTTAATTGCCCACAGTAGCGCTAAGAGTAGTTTTGAAAATTAGAATTTAAAGTTAGTAAAATAAAGATGTCAGCTGTTAGCAATTATACCTTCAGGTCAGGACTAAGAATATAATGTAAGAAGTTGTTGCAGTACTTGTTCTGTTGAAATATCATGTTAGGATTTAACTAGGCTGAGGATTTTGAAGCAGGCAGTTTTACTTTTCTTCTCTCTTTTTCCTTTTGACTGTGATAATCTAAAGAATTTTGTGAAGGGACATTTCGAGTCTAACCAAACATGTAGCAGGACATTCAGGGATGATGTTAAGGACCGATCACCAATCCCTTAATCATTACGGAAGCACTTATTATTGGGAAGTGTAATTCAGGCTCATAAACGTCAGTATACGTGGGTTAAATCCATATTTATTAAGAGCATGAAACTGCTGCTCTTTGTTGTCTGCTCCATCAGAACGAACTGTGGTACTGGTTTAAAAAAAATATGCTTTTTTCTACAGTCTATTTTTGTGCACACATGAACACTCTTGCAAACTAAATGATATTTAGGACAGCTAGTGGGAAGGTTATAAACAGCTCTAAATGCTTGACTTTGTTCATTTAGGGTAGTTAACGAGCCCATCGTGTGTCAGTTTATTTGTCAAGCCAACATTACAGGTTATGTGTGGCACTGTGCTAATAGCGTAAGGTTCTTTTTATATTATGTGTAATACCAGATTCTTGGTTTGATATTTCTGCAACTTCTCAAGCGTGCTTGATGGACAAATTTCCCTTGGACACTGCCTAAGTTAGAGTTTGAACAGGAGCAGAGGTTTAACAACCAGAACAAACCTTTACTTTAGAGTGAAAAGACGCTGAAAGAAGCTATGTATTACAAGCCTTAGGATTAAACATCCCAGACTAAGTTTCAGAGATTGGAAAACACTCAAAGCTTTGAAAATCAGTTTCTTTTAATCAAAAAACCTTTTTTAATTAAAAGGTTTGCACCTAGGAGAACTTTGGACATCTTGGACAGTGAGTGTTTTTCTCCACTGCCCCTCTTGTTGGAGTAAGAAAAAGTGTAATACAGCTTTGCAAAGCTAGAATTTGTATAATTAAAATGTTGAACTTAACTACATGTTAAATAATGTAATTCCAAGCAATTTTAATTATATTTTCATGTACATTTGGAGTTCTTTGTTTAAAATCCTTTTTATTTGGGATTTATGGTTCTATGGGAACTGTTGAGTCCTGGCCTGAACCACTGATTGAGCATCTGGGGAAAGGACCCAGTCAGCCTTGGGAGCACAGGTGAAGGCAATTCAGCTGTGTGTCAGGAATGGGTGGAGCCTGGCTGCACCTCTCTTAGACCTCATTGAAGGGCTGACTGCCACTGGGGAAGGATCTCTGGCTGGAGATTCCTTCTTGCTGGAGCTTTCCCCTGCAATCTCCAGCTACGAGTGAGCAGTCTTCTTCCCTTCCTTTATAAAACCTTTCTGTAGTGCCAATTCTTTGTTGTTACGCTTTGTCACATCGTATTGGTCTGTCCAGTTGGTACAATGGCTATCTGTAATAAGTTGTAAAAAATGAGAAAGGCAGTGTAATATGCAGATTGTACAATTCTGTCTTAAAATCTTTTTGTGGTTTTATGATATCGTAAACCTGAAAGCACAGTAGTTTGAGAACACATTTTCTTTGATTCTTGTTTTATTGTAAATGCAAATACCAGAGGGAGGAACACAATTGAAAATATACTTCAAAATCAATGCTGGCGTTTATTTGTCCCAGTGGATGCTGCAATTCAGAGCAAGGCCTACGATGAAATTATAAAATCCTTCAGATTAGCAGCTCATTGTACTTAATTGTAATCATGAAATATCTCTGCTTTGTCTGTTTACTCCATTTTGCTCCTTGTTAATATTTACTATTTTGCAGTCTTTTGGTTCAGCTTTGTAGAAAAAAGGTGTTAAAAAGTGGAGCGATATATGTGGGGAGCGTAGTTCATCAGTGCTATGATCTCATGTTTCCCAAAAGGCATCTCAGACCCACATTTCTAAGTGAAAGGTGTTGGGTTTTCTTGTTTTCGAGTCCTGCCAATATTCAAGAAGCAGTAAGGTTTTTGTAATTAAAGGGGTGGCTCGTGCTGAGAATATCTTAGGTGCAGCTGTCTGCACCTATCCTTCATTCAGCCCCTATCTGGTGGCTTCTGTGAAAAACAGAATGATCTTGAATTTGCACACTTCAGTAAAGCAAAATAGAATGTGAATTCCGTAGCTAAGTACTGATAGAATAGTGACAGTGTTCCTCCTAGGGATAAGAGAGAATTCCGGGGGAAACTAACTTTTGTTCCAGGAAGGCTCTACGGGTGTTAGTAATTCTGTTTTATTGTAATTGCTGGTTTGTAGGAAACACTTTCAGCACGTTGGCAGGGTTAGTGTTTGACTGGACGATAGTGAAAGACACAGAGGCTGATGGCTTCTCAGATTCCCACAATGCATTGCGGTGAGTTCATTTATGTTGTTCTCAAATTAAAAACAAAACAAAACAAAAAAAAACACAATGAAACTCCTGTCCTTTAAGTTTCTGTGTAAATATTTCCCCATTTCTAGGCAGTTTACCCAGTGAGCACTTAAGATAATGCTTACGTGTTGGTTGGAGTAAGTGTATATATGTATTTTTGTTTGTTTGAACTGTCCACTCAATAGCCCGGCACTTTCTTCTCTATTTAATTTAAAAACTGATGGTGCTAATGAGCAGTCCAGGTGTCTCTACTCTAGTAACTAGAGAATGAGTATTGTGCAAAAAATCCAGAAAGGGGCTCTCTCAACTCAGATTGCTTCAGGTGTCAGTCAACACCCAGTTCTAATGTTGAAATAGCTCTCAAAGTAACTAACCTTTAAATGAGAAAGAACCAAAAGGCTGCTTGCAAGTTTGGTACGGCTCACAAGGCCAGATGAAATCACTGAATTCCATCTGTCAAGGCAATGAGTAGAAAGCACTCACTTGATAACTAAGTTATGGTGCTTGCTTCATTACCAGTACTGGCTCTGAAAATAAATTGATTGGAAATTAGTGATTTTTTTTTTGTTTTTCCCCAACTCATTAATGAGTTTAGAGTTTTCCAGTGTCCTTGTATAGTTGGGAAATACTGTTTTGTCCATGTAAAAGAGGTAGAGTTTTTCCTCAGAAGTCGGAGAGCTCATCTGTGGCAGGAGTAGGAATAGAGATCAAGTTCATGATTTTCTTTGCTCCTATGTTTCTGCCCAGATCACTTCATGTCTTGTTTTGTTTTTGGCTTTTTATTTATGTGCTCTGCCATTTTATAGTGTTGATTTTATTATTCTAGTTTTAACTTAGAATAATGGAACTATAATGGCGTCAAACAGAAATGTCAGTTTCCATTGTTATTAAACTAACTCAAATTAGGGACTGCTCAACATTTTCTTGTTGTATTCTGCCAGTTTTATCTTTACACGGACACCAACATGTTGGAAATAAAACAGAGTCAGCACACTGGGATCCTGTTTTGTCTTTCTGTTTTTCTTCCTAGTCATTTATTAAATACACCCGAGCTTCTTTATAGAGGTCAGAGTTGTGTTCTGGTTTGTTAAGCTGTTGCTTTTATAAACATAAGCTGTGGAGTCTTTCACATCTGCCGTTCCACAGTAAAGCAGAGCTTTTGCAGTCTACACCTACTGTAAAAACTAAGGAACTGTTATTGGAAGCGTGCAGTTGTCTGATACCTTTTGAAAGCTGGCAAACAAGCTTCAAACAAACTTATCAGTCACATAAATTAGCTGCAGATATGTTCAAGAATAAGTAAAATTTGGATATCTAGTCCCAGGCAGACATCTTAAATTTGCAAAAAAACATGGGAATAGCTGGGAATAGATGGTGTTTCTCTACTGGTTTATAAAGATGGTTGATTTTTATGCTCTCTTTCTGCCTTTCAGTATACTCAAGTTTTTAGAATCCACTTATATTCCACCCTCTTACATATCAGAGATGGAAAAAGTTGCCAAGCAAGGAGATACAATTTTAGTGTCTGGAATGAAAACAGGGAGTTCTAAATTAAAAGCAAGAATACAGGAGAGTGTCTATAAGGTAAGAAACTTGCATGCATCCTTCTATTGTTTTAAATTTAGTCTCACAGTTCTCTGTTACAATAGTATATTGCTATATTGTTTCCAATATCATCTGTTGCCATTGTGGGTATCAGTGCTGCATCTCAGTCTTACTGGATTGACTCCATGATCAGTGTCACAGGAGGTGCTAATTTTGTTCTCTGTGGAAGGGGTTGGAGCTTGATGCAGCCATCTTAACCCAGCACAAGTGCCAGAAATTGTTCCTAAACCAGACTCTGACAAAGGCCCCATGGCTGAGCAGCACTCTTCAAATACTTCTGTGAGATTTTATTACTACTGCCAGCCATTTGTCTTACGTATCTGATGAGGATCGTGCTGGTAGTAGTAATACATCCAGTAGTACATCAGCTTTTTAAGTCTTTCTGTTTCACTGGGTGTGTTCTTTTTTTTTTTTTTTTTTTAAACTAGAACTTTTTAGGTCTTTTTTGAATTAATAAATAACTGGAATGAAAATTGCTATCTTGGATGTACTTTTATTTCCTATTGTGCCTGCAATGACCGTCATACAACTTCTTGGTTTGTATTTAATTCCACCTTGTTAGATCTTGGTTTCCAAGATAGGGCTTTAGAATGGAAATGTCAGTGATGCAGGAGAGCTCAGCTGCTGTGTTGGCAGTTTTCCCAGCAGTTATAGAACCACAATAGTTCTTTCTTTGTAACAGTGTGACAGTTTTTCATTTAACTCTGGTAACAGTAAGTAAAACCATCTCAGTTGCTTGTAAATTTTAAGGGGAATACTTGGCATTTTGCTGCTATCAACCTTAAGAAATCTTTGTATACAGCATCGTGCTTTTTTCTGAAGTTCATCTTGTATCTGCAGTCTGGTTTTGAGGTTTTTGTGTTGCTACATATTTAATGTTTTTGCTTAAGCTAGAATTACCGAACCTGTAAAAATTGTTCTATGAAAATATTCTAGGTAACGCTAGTAGAAATAATAGAACATGTTAAGAACCATTTTTTTGGTGAAGTTCTGCCTTTGATAAGTAATTCAGCTGAATATAGTTGC
The DNA here is from genome assembly GCF_951394365.1 of Tetrao urogallus. NCBI lineage: Eukaryota > Metazoa > Chordata > Aves > Galliformes > Phasianidae > Tetrao > Tetrao urogallus. The sequence goes on along the minus strand of NC_136823.1, from coordinate 5,903,547 downwards.
CCTAAAATTATGCAGTATTAAAGACAAACTCCTTATTGATATTTTTCTTGAATGCTTCTAGCTTGATTTGTTTTGTCTCACATTTTTCTGAATTAATTTTGAGCTGATACGGTAAGTGTAATTGAAATGCCATTACTTGCATTTACAGTTCTTTGCTTGTGGTTGGTAGTTCATTTAAATCTTTCACTGCTGCCAGACTGCTCATCTGCTCATTTTCAGTGAGTATCCCTCGAACAACTGCAGTAGAATTTATACAGTTGTCTGCTGTATTTCTAATGTAGTAAATCAGTGAATTTGATACAGACTATGTAATGAAGTTATAAATGATGTTTTATGGAGGCATCTTTCTTTTACAGTAGGGAGAGTAAATTTCAGTGTCTGAATAGTAACTGTGCTGCTGTGTATCTGTCCCAAGCATTTCTGTGTTCTCCCAAAAACTTAACCAAAATTATGTCCAACACAGACTTGTTTTCCTTCAGCCTTGCATAACATTACCAAACTGTGCATAGATGGGAATTGTTTCCCACTTTTAGTTGCTGGGGAGACTTGTGGTAAAAAGGGAATGAAGTAAAAGAAATTCTTTCTGGAATGTGTCCAGAAGAATTTCATTTCACTTTTCTTTTTGAACCATGTCCAGATGATTCCTCCTCTGTCTCCATTTCTCTCTTTGAAAATGAATAGATAGCGAATATTTGAAGTACAAGACATGGTCCATTAATGTTTGTAGATACTTCTGAGACCCGTAGCTTCTAGATGTTGTATTGTTCTAAGTTATCAACTAGCTCCTGCTGCTAAACCAGGAGCTAGGGAGGGGGGAAAAAAAAAGACTAAAGGGGATAAAAACTTGTGCTCAAAACTGTGGCGGTAGATGAACACAGGTAACCCACTAGTGCTAAAGCAGCTGCATAATGCCACAGAGGGTAAGTTTGCACAGCAGTATCGATGCTGATGCTGGGAAAATATCAGAGCAGATTCATGTATCAGCACTGCTGTCTTCTGCCAAGCAAGTAGTGGCCAGGCATCGCTCTGCATGTACCCATCTGGGCTCAAGAATGGTGTCTGGTGGATGTGAAGAATGGGAAGGCTCTGCCATCCCCCTGGCACAAAGCAATTCCAGTTTGTGTTCACTTAATGTTACAGGTTTTCATCACTAAGATAATTGAGCAGTCAAAGTCAGTTTTTCTATGAGTGCTTTGACAATTTTTTTTTTTCCCTTTTTTAACAGGGAAAAAAAAATCCCTCCTTACACTGAATCCCACTCTCCTAAATATCTTTCTCTTGTCATTTACATGTTAAATTATTAATTCAGTTACTTTTAAGGGCTTGCATAGATTTGAATAAGTTTTCTTGTCTATTTTTCATTAACTTATTTTTGCAGTTGACGTAATCTATGTACATTTCCCTGTCTGTGCAAATCTTAAGATGATAATAAAGAGCTAATTAAAGAAAGAAATGCTTTGAATTTATAGGTTTTAAGTTGTTGCAGTACGGTATGTTTCAAACAAGTGAATTGTTGTTTTTTTTTTTCTTTTTCTCCTCAATCAATAGCATGTACCTCCAGCAGAAGTCAGATTGCTTATTCTGGAAAACATCCTTTTAAATCCAGCATACGATGTTTATCTTCTAGTAGGAACATCAATAAAGTACAGAGTTCAGAAAATAAGACAAGGGAAGATTACAGGTTTGCTCTGTTTTTTCTTTTCTTTCGTTCTTTCTTTTTCTTTGAGATGAGGTATGAGTTTTTCACTGCAGAGAAATTTTTGATAGGTTTAGATAGCTTTGTTAATATTTAACATTGTTTTTCTGAACCCCAGTGATGCAGTCGTTCAGAATTTCTCTCACAAAAATTACGCTTTTAAAAAGTGTACTCACAGATTTGTTCAGGACACAAAGCTGAGGGCAACTGAAGGGTTGGTGCTGTAGCTCTGATTCTGCATTGACAGAGAAACCGTGTCTGACTTTCTTAGTTAAACTGAATTGAGAGTAGTGCCTTTGCTAACAGGGATTGTCCTCTTGACAAATGAGTTTCTTGCACTACTACAAGAGTTGGTCAGCTGGCTTTACCTGCACTTACAGGTGTGGAAGTTTCTAATTTCTCCATTGTTACAAAGAGCCTGTGCTGTTAATAATTCCCTTAAACAAAGAAAACTAACAGCTAGATATGAAGTATTTTACTAGGCCTGCCATCAGCTTGTAGCACAGGATGGAGCAGCAGAAATTATCAGTAACTTATAAAAAGTAACGTAAAAGTAAATCACCACTTTTGAAGCTGGGAACGAATCAGATGTTAGGTCTGAGCAGTGGGTGACACTAGTTGGAAATTGCACTTCAAAGAAATGCAAACGAAGCAGGCAGCTCACTTTTGTGTGTGCATGTGTTGATCACAGAAGCGCTATTTTTACAAGCCATTAAAAATACTAATTTAATGCGTGTTCTAGACATCAATAAAAAATTAATCAGCGATAATTAGCGGCATCCAAACACTGACATATTTGCTTTTATTGTTTCATGTGTTGTCTCATTTTATGTCCAGAATTAATGATGCCATCTGATCAGTATGAGCTGCAGCTCCAGAACAACGTGCTTGGCCCTGAGGGAGACCCATCCTGGCCGGTCGCCAGGTTGGACCAGGAAACATCCATTGTAACTGCAATGCAGCAGGGACAAACTAATCTCATACTTGGACACAAGAGTATCCTTCCAAGGTGATGCTTTTCCATCCAGATCCTTGTGGCAGGAGACAAACTTTGTTCCCTTTGTAGCACAGAAAGATGAAATGGTGTGTATGTGTACCAACAGCCTTGAAAATCAGGAGATCCTGGTGGGGACACGAAGAGCAGTACAGCTGTGAATTCTATCTTAAAAGAGCAGCCTAATCCTTAAGATTTTCTAAGAAATTAGGCTACAGAAAGATCAATGAAATCATGCCTGTTCTCCTCAGTCAGTGTGGGAATGTGATGGGACTTGATTTAATTTTTGTGTTTAGAGCACTAGATTCTCTAGTGTCATCTCTGAAATGCTCGATGCCTTTTCTGGGTGGCTCGGGTGATTTTTGTTGTTAGTGTAGAAGTAGCTTCAAATCTCTCAGGTACAAGGAGCCACAGGAAGATGCTGATCTTGTGTCAAAAATTTTGTGTTCCTTTACTGAGATTTCAGGTATTCGCATGCAGGGTGTTTCCAGGCTACCAAACAGCACTATCTATGTTGTAAATCCTGGTTATTTAGGTTGGTACTGGCATAATTTTTCTCACTGCTTAATGTAATTTGCTTTTGTTCTTCTGTTGGTGTTTTTCTCTTTATGTGCACCCTTTTGTTTCTTGTCTGACTTTATCTTGGAAAAGTGTTTGTGAAATGGATTTAACAGTAAATGTTTTGCTTTCATCTGTAATAAGCAGCTTAAAACAATTAAAGGACGTCTTAAAACGTGGGCTAAAGCTAGAATTTTAGTGTTTGTACTCAATGCATAGAGGATGTTGGTCTGTGCTGTTCAATATTTCCTGTTTTGTAGGATTTGCAGTTCATCCAGGTGACAGATGGGTCCTAGAAACAGGCAGATTTTATGAAATTACAATTGAAGTGTATGATAAATCAAGCAATAAGGTGTATTTATCTGATGTAAGTGAGATGTTGATATACTTCTGAGTGTCTGTCTCCTAAATCAGTCTTTAAAATTCTCTAAGTGCCACCTTTATACAGAGCTATGACTTTCAAAGCTTGTTGTTTCTTGCTTTTCCTTTCCTTTTTCTTTTTTGATTGAAGTATACCAGTGATTCATGTGAAAGTGACCATTAGAGTGTAAGTACTGTAGAAAAACTGGAAGAAATGTGCTTCAAATATGCAGCATAGGCTGTGCACTGGAAATTAAATTTGTGGAGAGCAGTACTAATGCTGTACTTGATTACAGCCCAAAATAATTTCCTGCCTTGTAGAGGCAATCTTTCCTTTTCTTAATGGAAAAGATGTGAGATAGGCTTATAATATTCTTGAGGAACTTGCAGTTTCCTTGCGATTGATTATGGAAAAAGCGTTGACTAGCTAGCAGTCATTGTTTAGGTAGTCAAGGAGATAAATTGTAGGTATGAGGTACCACGCATATGGCACTCCTGAAAAACTATTAGAAAAATATCGAAATAGTTCATTTGCAAGCAAAATAATTTAATTAAATGATGGCTTAGGATATTGAGTTTCTTTGATTGTTAATTTGTACTTATTTGCTTCTTCAGATGTAGATCTGATTTGCAGCCAAATCTCAGAAGAAATGTGTTAATTGTGGTATTATATTCCCACAGTCTTCCCATTTTGTATTTAAACGAAATTTCTTAATATTGTCATTTTAAAATATGAATTTTTGGTGCTAAATATTGCTACTTCTATGTTAACTTACATTTCTTGTCGTTATCATAAGCAGTAATTATTTTCTGTGGAGTTAGTGCTGTGTCTGAAAAGTATAGTTTCGTTTTCCTATGGAAAAATTCTTAGTTTCAGATGAGCTTCTTTGAACTGTATTACTAAGCATTTTTTCACTGATTTATTGCTATTATATTTATGGCTTTCTGCAAAACATTAATGCTAATTTCACATGGCAATATTTATTTAATGCTATGATTTTAGAATATCCGAATTAATACAAAGCTGTCTGAGGAGTATTTTGAGGTCCTGAAGTCATCTCTGAATGGATCATATCATTATGTGAAAGCAATAAAGAAGGGTCAGACCATTATTGATGCTGCATTGACATCAGTAGTGGATGAGGTATGTCTCTAAAAAAAAAACTGTACTGTTGTTTCCAGTAGGCTTAAAAATAATTTACTTGCGCAGTGGAGACTTAGTAGATGGCAGATATAGAAAAGATAAAAATTTCCTGGGTCTAAGTGGTTGTTAATTAAACAGATTTAAGTTTCAAATTCTAAAATCCTTCCTTCAAGAAAACTGTCAACAGAGGATTTGCTTGAATAAACACTGTGGGATTTTGCTATTAAATGGATGGCAAACTCCTGTTACACTAGCAGTGCACAGCACTGATGTATTTTTTCATGCTAGATCCTGTACGTGGGACATACTGTATCCTTGTGTAAGTGCAAAGGTCTTCTCACCATTCTCTGAGTGAATTTCACAATTTATTGTGGTGGGATCATCAGTATCAAACTCTGGCCTTGTTCTGCATTCAGTTACATTTGGGAAGTTTTCTCTCATTTGGTAAGTGATGTTAAACTGGAATGAAAATCTGCCAAACAGATCGGCCTAAAAATTTCTTCAAATTAATACTCATTAACTTTCTGCTAGTTGGGCAGGCTGCTAAAAGTATGGCTAACTTAGGGCATGTGGTGTGGAAGTGACTTGCTTTTGCTTGAAACTTGGAAAGACTGAACACTTAAACCCATTTACTCCGAAATCTTAATTATCCTTGAGTAGGATTGGGTTGGTCCTTGTGTATGGTGGGCCATACTCATTTACTGTGCCAGAGGGGTCCAGTAAGAACTTCTGAAATTTTCATTCAGGAATCCAGCAAGAAACAATATGTTGTGCAAGAAGGTTATAGGGTCACAGTTATAGCAAAGTTATGAAGGTACAGAAGCTTGTGTTCCAGGATGGGCAGAGATTCAAGATGGGCTGGATTATTTAGGCTGAGATTCTTCTTCCACTTTGCAGAGCGGAGTGAGCAAGGACTGAATGGAATTGAGGAGTTAACTAATTAGTTTTCTAGACGATGCCTCGAAAAGCAGTAGTGAGAGCATTTCTAATTGCACTTTGCCTTTAAGTGAGTTGGACACCTGAATCTTCGTAGTAATATTTCTCATTTAATACAATAGCAACGCATAACTGGAATGAACTGACTGACTGCTCACAAGAGTTGTTCAGGAAGGATCCTTAACAATTACTTTTGATCTGAGATGTCCTAAATGAGTTGACTGAAGGTTATTTGTAGGATGTGCAATGATGTCATTTGTGATTCTGTGCTGTTCTTTTTTTGTAGGATGGAGGTGTTCATACATTACCAGCTCCAGTGCGAAACCAGCAAGATGTTGAAATTTATGTTCCAATAGTTCTTTCACCCAGCATTTTGACATTTCCTTGGCAGCCAAAAGCAGGAGTCTACCAGTATACGATACAGGTATGCCAAAGAATATCCAAATGCAGAAAGCACTGCTGAAGCAGATGCAGTGAGGCCTGTAACCACTTTAACTACTTATGTAGAACTGACTTTGGATCCTTCATGCACAGTGATATCCAAAATTTTATTTGGTAGAATTTTGTTGGATGCTCTTTGCAGAAATTAATGTGCATTATAATTAATAAATATACATCCTTTTACCTCTATCTTTTGTTCACTTTCTGTTTCCCCCTCACTTGTGCCCAGTGGAGTAGTTTGGAATTGCAGAAAATATCCTAGGTGTTAAACTCTATAGTAACAATTGGAGATTGCCATTCTCTGTGTAAAGGGATGGAAGTATGGAGTATGAGGAGACCACAAAAAACCAAGCAAGATGAATGAGCAACGCGCTACCAATTTTTGCCATCAATATCCTTCACTCAGTGTATCTTGTAATAAAAAGTGTCAGGAAAGGAAAGATGGCTTCATTTACAGTATCCCCTTCTAAAGGACTTTTCTTACAGTTTTTATGTGGTGTCTTTGTTCCCATGTTGCCAAACCTTTCATAGGCTTTGTAAAGCAGGTGGCTTGTCCTCTCGCATGTATTGCAGCAACCCCAAGATCCTGCACTCAGGTGTTTCAGGCGCAGTTCCTGCCTTCATTTCAGCATGAAGAAGTTTCAAGTTTCAAGTAAAGACGGTACAAAATCAGACAGTAGGACTGGTGGTGTTTAAAGTAGCAGATTAATCTCCTAAGGATCAAATTGCATTCCCTAGTATAAATCTGAAGTTATTGGCATTTAATTGAACGTTCTCCTCACCTGCATTTTTGTTTGTGGGATCACTTTTGCTTCATTCGTGCTATACCCAACCATGCCAGCAGAGTGTGGTAAAAATTCTTAGCACAAATACACATTTTCTATACTAAATGATTTGCACTAGAGCCCAGCTGGTGGGAAGCAAATGTGCTTTTTCTGTTTTCCATCTCCTTTACAATACTTTTCTCACCTTATCTATATATAATCAAACTTCTCACTAGAGAGCACTAGTTCATGTCATTCAGATAAGCTGCATCGATAGTCTTACTTTCCTGTGATGTTTTTCGTTTTAAAAGATCTTTCTTTTCCCTCCCAACATTTAAATTAGTTTGTATTTACCAAAACTAAGAATACTTTCTCAGTCTGCATGTTCACCTGTACTCATGGTTGTTTACAGTAGCACACAGCTTGACTGTTGTTCCAGCCTGTAGATTAGCTCTTGCCTTCTACTCAATAGTTTCTGAGTCAGGCTGCTTTGAATCGGTGAACAGACTTGCTGGAAAATAAGGTGAAAGGGATTTTTGGATCAAACAAAATTCCATAACTCCTTCCAGATGGTATCAGGGTGACTTTTTAGCTGTCTGTTGTTATTGGTTGTTTTATTCATATCTGTGCTAATAAGATTGCTTCTATCGCTACTGCTTATTTAAAAATTAATAGTGTGAAGATATTTCCTGACCTGCATGGGAGAAGTGAAGTGCCGTCTTGTGAAATTCAACACATGGATTTCAAGGTGTAGGTCATTTTTCCTTGTGAGAGCATTGTCCTTTCTGGTAACAGTTTGTGAAATTCAGCTGTGGGTAGCAATTCGACTGAAATGGAAGATGGTTTATTCTCTGTTGGTGCAAACTGACAGCTAGGAAGAAAATGTAGTAATGCATCTGATCTGTGTGAAAGAGTTAAGAATACAGAATTATTAGGAACTGGGCTTTATTTTTTTATTTGCTCTTTTTCCTGTCATAATTGAAAATATCTTTACACAATGCTCTGAACCTTAAGTAAACATTTCTTGCCACGTCCCATGTGTCTTACCTGTTTTTCTGTTTATCTTCGTGCTCTTTCTGTAATCAAGTTGGGCATGTGCTCGTGGAAAACAAAGAAGGGAAAAGAACTGTTTTGGTTTTTTCCCCTTTTTCCCCCTCTCTGTGTGGAAGCAATTAGCAGGCTGTTCCAAATTAGATGTAGTTTCTACACCTTCTAAGCAAGATTTAATCTTCTCATTTCAACACATTTATTTCAAATTCATTGATTTATGAAATGGGTTAGAGCAGAGGAAGCTAAAGGAATGAAAAAAGCCATATAAACAAAAGATTGTTGCAGTATTCACCCTAGTTTCCATTCTGATTGAAATTTGTAATTTATTTTGGAGTGTGAAAGTCCCTATTTAAAAACAAAACAAAACAAGAACAAAAACCAACACAGCACAAAAAGCTGTTCAAGAGCAATAGATATGTGTACAAACTTCCTGTGCTTGCCATGAGCACTGTGAGGATCATAACATCAGTTGCATGGCTGCAGGTAGATGTGCCTCTTTCAGCATAAAACAAAGCAGTAATGCAAAGAAGCGATGTAGATGTATAGGTGTTTTTCCTTTTTTCTCACTGTCCCATTCATTCCCTGCTTATCCATCTTCTTTTATCTTCCCTTTAGATCCCTAACCATTTCTATTGGCAGAAGCTGATCATTACAAAGTGTCAGGTTGGCAGCTCTGAGATCCTGAATTGTTGGGTTGGCACTTTGGCTGTCAGCAACAGGAAAGTAGTGGAGTTTTCAGAAGGACAGTAATCCCATGTGCCAGGCCTCTGCTGTGGCAGCTTGTGAAATGATGTGCTGAGTCCAAGCAGTATCAGTTACTGAGGGCTGTCAGCATCAGATTTCTGCAGCTGAGAGATATATTTGGGTTAGCAGCACTGGTGAGATAGGCTATGTGCTTAAAGAAATCAGAAATAAATTGAATAAGAGTGGTAATCTTTTCATCTTGTACTTGATCTTGCTTATTTGAAAGTTCTGAGGGGTTATTCTACTTATTTCTGGAGTAATAGCATTGCTGTTCAGCGTGTTCCTCACTTCTCCTGCAACGTAGTCAAAGCCTTGACAGCCAGGTTTTCTCTTTGTTTTCTAGGCTCATGGTGGAAGTGGAAATTTCAGCTGGTCCTGTTCTAACCAGGCAGTTGCTACAGTGACAGTCAAAGGAGTAATGACAACTGGAAGTGATATTGGCATCAGTATTATTCAGGCAATTGATGTTCAGAATCCATTGCATTATGGTGAAATGAAGGTAAAACTTTATTTTCCCTCATTGCTCTTGAGTACAGCTATTGGAAAGCAATCTAAGCATACAAGCCAAACAAAAAATGCATTTTGGAGGATAAGAAGTGGACTTAACTGAAGTCCTTTGGGTAAGAAGTCCTTTAATGAAAATGATGATGGGTATCATCAAGGTGTACAAGGAAATTCCTGCCTGAAAAAGTGTCTGGAATACTATACACCACATAATAACATAGATACCAGAACTGGCCAAGGAAAAATAACCTTGCAGATGCATAGGAGAGAATAAGAATGAGAAATACCCATTTGAGATGGATTTTTCATCTCTGCGTGTATCACATTCTATTAGCATTTTGTCATGGTGATAAGTATATGATGTAAGGAAAAGACATCTACCCACAGGAAAGTGTGTGCAAAGGTAGGTGAAGAAGCTGTTCTTGCTACCCGTTACTCTAAATACAATTTTAAATACCTTTTTTCTCTAAACGAGGAATAACACTTTGGAAATATTTCAATGTGTCCTTTGGATACAGATCACTTTTGTTAATGAAACTGTGTCAATGCTTACTCCCATCTAGCTGTTCAGAGTTGTCAGACACTTTAAAATAGCAAAAAGCTAAAATTACCACTGTTTGATAATTACTGCTGTGAAGTGGCATTCAGGCATTATAATTTGTGCTTTAAATGTATACCTTAGCAAAGAGCTAAGCATTGGAATGGAAATTGGACTGAAAAGAGGAACTTTGCTCCTGACCTCTGTAAAACTAAGAGTTGATGTTCTGAGCATGTGAGACTCATCGGGATCCAGAGACGCTTTGTCTGAACTGTGGTCATAAGTGAGATAGGTTTGTTTATGCCAAGTGGACACCATTGAGGCCAGCAAACGGCCTCCATCTGGCTGTGGCTTTACAAAAGTGGTGTCTTTGTTTGTGGTGGAGCGCAGCAGTTCATTTAGGAAGCACATCTTGCAAGCCCTGATGCAGTGCACCTTCCTTCCAGGATACGTGCTCATCATTTAGCAACTGGGGGGAACAAACTGATTGTATTCAATATTACTTATAGTAAATGCTTCGTAATTGTTATGTGTTGCTACGTGCAGCAATGCTGTAATTGATAAAACAGAAGCACAACATAACAGTTTTTTTCAGACAGTGTTAAATGTTTTTGGTCAGGACTGCAGAATTTGTCCCGTAATGAAGAGTGCTATTTAGGCAGGTACCTTTATTTATTTATTTATTTATTTATTATTTTAATTTTTCTTTTTTTAGTATGCATGTTTTAGGAAATGTATTTCCAAACCAAGTTTTACTTGGAACTACTGCAGCTACCAATGCTGTTTTTGTTGTTACTGTGTTTGTTTTGTTTTGGTTATAGGGACAAATTTGCACTTATTTCAGTGTTTAGATTAATTATGTCAATTCTAAAAGATGGATTTCAGATAGGTATTGAATTTCATGCTTAAAATGATGACTTTGGTCTTTAAAACTTATTTTTACAAGCTTGCTCCCTGAATAACCCAGGCTTTAGCAGTGCTGTTTGTTAGCAGCGTGACAGTTATCAGCTGGAAATGCAGGAATAATGAAGGTTTTCAGTTGCAACTTCTTATCCTCGAGCATAAGTCAAAATCTCAGAGTCAGGAAAAAAATACTTCTCTCTCTGTGAGCTTTCAGAGCAGTGTATTGCATAACCTGAATAGGTTATTTTTGAATGCCTTTGTCCTTGTGCTCGGAATTACATTCTTCATAGAATTACTGGCAGGAATCGTATTTACTAACTTCAGTGAGCAAATTTTAGGAATATTTAGCTGTGTTCTGCAAAGGTTACAATTTTAACTCTACCATGTGATGCAATATTCCGTCTTTCAAGCTGTTTGCAGTTGGTTAGGGAGCTAAGACATCACAGATGAAACACTTTGATCATGGTGATTGTTTTGAAATGTGCAGTCAGTCAAAGATATATTCTATAACATTAATGGAAAAACTTGCAAGTTAGAATAACAAATAACGGAGTTAGGAGAGGTGGTCAGCATCAGATATGAACATGAGGATCGATTTCTGCCAGTCTTATTTTAGGAAGTAATCCTTTTGATTTCAAAAGTATCTCTGGCATAAGGATTACTTGCTGATGCAGAAGGTTGTAAGATTAGGCATTAGAAATCTGGTTACTTATTTTAGATTCCTGACCTTAGTAGGGGGAACTTTAAGTCCTGGAGACCTTTAAAAATGTTTTGCCAACAGAAATGCACGAAAATGAAAAAGGAAATATTATTTTGGAAGAATAGGCCTTTAGCTCTCTGAACTTCTACAGATGTGTTGCTGTGAGAGGTGCAGGCTGGGGAGCCTTGCTAGCTGTGTTGAGTCTAGCTCAGACGTTTATACTGTGCAAGTCAAGGCTGGATACTAAACCTGACCCAGCTGGGGATGATACCTCTGGCAAATAACACACCTTAAACCTCACTTCACCTTTAATACAGCAGGAGCAAGAATATTACAAGTATTGGTGAAGGGATCACCAAAATGATATGATCTTGAAATTTTAAGGGATAAGATCACTAAAATAGCAACAAGCTTTTCATGTTTTTTTTTTTTTTTCTCCCAATACCTTTCTGTGTCAGGTAGAAACACAGCAGCAAGTTGGAAACTGGGAGAAATTACTTTTAGCCATCAAAGAGAATTCAGTAGCTGGGAGATGCCTACAAGAGTTAAAATAAGGAGAACATGTTGGAATCTTCTTTTTCCTGGTGCCTTTTTGTAGCTTTTATGCCTTGCTGTCATGTTTCTTTCCTGTTCAGGTCTATGTAACTGAACCTAGCGGGATGGAGTTCGTACCGTGTCAAGTTGAGGCACGGGTTGGCCAAATGTTGGAGCTGCCTCTGAGGATTAATGGTCTAACCAACATTGAAACAGGAGAGATAGTCCCACTAAGTGACTGTTCACACTTTGATCTAGTTGTGGAAGTAGAAAATCGTGGAGTGTTCCGACCACTTCAAGGTGATTTAACCTCTTTTCTCAGGTGCTTCTGTATCTCTTTTAAATCAGTGTTTCAATTGCTGTGTGTTCCTAGATATGTCTGTGATATCATAGATCTCATGAGGTCTGCATCGAAATAGATACAGTTTTGTTTTTGAAAATGTTTGTATTGTTACGTGGAGCTTCTCTTTGATATTTTTGACTTCTTAAGAGACTCTGAAAGCATTTTGGCAACCAATTTATTGGAGAGCGTGCTATTATCTCTGTACTGATGCAGAATTTTTAATGTGCTTCTGTAACAAAGCTGGTAGTGTTTGAGATACATTAGAAGACCTGCCATGATGCTAAAATTAATAATTGTTTTCCCCTGTTTGTTCAGAAGTGCTTTCTGTTCTATAAAGATGCTATTGTTTGCTTGCAAGGAATTAAGTTGATCAGCTGATAAATTTTACCAAAGCTCTGTTTGTTAAGCTGATTACTTTAAAAAAAAAAAAAAAAGTGTAGTGAGTATAGAATATGCTTGTTATTTTCAGAGAGTGCTGTTAGTATTTCTGGGCTAAGTGGGCATTGAGTTACAGAGCTGCTCCTGTATCTGCTTAATTCAGTATGTAATTCAGATGTACCATTGGATTTTTGCAAGTATCTCTTGTATGGGAGCTCTTTTATTTGCCACCAAGCCAGTAAAACCAGTCTGTGTTGTACCATCTGTTTGTCTGAGAAGGAGCTATTTTAAATATCAGTGCCTAATGTGCTGTTGTGCTGCATGTTGTTTTTCAAGGGGGAAAAAAGATCCCCACGCTCAGAAATGTTCTCCGAGTAAGCATGAAAGTAACTTAACCTCAACTAGAGAGAACTTGAACTGTAGGCATTGTGTTTTGTGCAGGAAAGCTTTGAAAGCTTGTTTGTGCTTAAACACCAGGCTCATCTTAAAACAACAAAATGAAAGTACTGCAGCAAGAGCAAGTCACATTAGTTTACACCAGAGAAAGGATTCATGACCTGCTTTGGACAATGGGAAAATAAGTTTTGAGATGCTTCAGTAAATACTGAATTTGAGATGGAAGACAGAAGTGAGCATTTTTCTTATTCAGATGGAAAGCACATCTCTAGTTCACTTCTGGTAGAAATGCTTTTGCTTAGAAAAGCCACGTAGAGCTAAGGTTAGAGTGCTTAGGCATTTATCTCCAAATGTATATTTGTGTTTTAATTTGTTTGATAGGAAGACTTAAGCCAAGTGCTGATTTTTGTAGTGGAGTCAGAGTGAAAGCTGAAACTGAAGGATACACAACACTTGCTGTTAGTTACACCCACGCTCACGTCCGCCTCAGTGCTAGCATCATCATTGCTGCTTATCTACCATTAAAAGTAAGTCTGGTTTGTTTCTAAATCAATCCATACCTTAAAATGCCTTTAAGTGATGAACTACAAATTGATATTATGTAAGTAGTACATTTAAAAAAAAAAAAAAAAAAAAAAAAAAAAAGGAAGTGGTGAATGGTTGATTAACAGGAAAAAATCATGTGGTTTGTTTTGGATCACTGTGTTCCAATTTCCCATCTGTGGAGACTACATTTATTCTTCTGTGTGCTAGTAAATACTAGCAAGCCCCTTGGGGCATTATAGCTTGACTTTTCACATATAATGTTAAGACATAAAATGATTCTAGATTACTCAATAGATCCAAGATACATTGGCAGGGAGAATAGATTAAGTGCAATTTTAAATGTGTACTTACGTTTTATGTGCTTAAAAAATAAAGGTAATGACTTCTAAATCTGGGCTTAGATAAGCTTAGATACAGTGAAGATTTTTTTTCTTTAAAGTAGAGAACAATGGTTACCACCTTCTTTTCCCTCTTTTCTATAGAATGAAATATTTGCAATGCCCAGAAATAGAGGATGTATGCATTTGTCTGTGAGATATCTATCATAAAAGAATTTATAGTGTAAAAAGTAGGGGAAAAATAAGCAGGAGCCAAAGGGCAGGCAGACACTTAAGATGGAATCTTAATTTTCCATTGGACTTTTACCTTTGCATTGCAAATATAACCAGGGAGTAAATGGAAGAAAAGTGATACCTTTATGTCAGCTCTTCCCTCTGCCCTCTTCCTTTCTGAAGGCACCTATGGGAAGAATTGAGCCATTCTTTGTTAGCTGTTATTTATTTCTTACTAAAATCTTAACTAAAATGAGGTTATGGAACGCAAACTAGAAATTGGCATTGTGTATTAACATGCTAAGTTAATTTCTGTGATGATAAACAGCACAGACTGTCCTGATGCTACACATTAATCTGGAATTTCTTGTAGAGGTTTGAAGTTCTGTAGAAAAATAAAGTGCTCAGAACTGTGCCAGAGAGCACTGTCAACGGGGAGTGCTACTTCACTACACTACTTCATTCATTCAAGTACCATCCATTAAAAAAAAAAAAAAAAAAAAAAAAAAGTATTATTTCTTGCTCAGAGAAGTATATTCAGGGTCTTACTCTTGTGGTAGCTCATCATGAAAGAGATGAGGTTGGAATGTAGATAACTTCTTTCTGTATCCTTCACTGAATAGAATCTGAGCAAAAAATTCAAGTAGGTGATAAGTAAGTGTTTTGGTGCTGCTTGTTTCTTAAGTAATCAGGTTTACAACCCATTGCATGGCAAAATCATAGCTTAATCAAAATGACAAATAAACGTAGCACTTTGACTAGAAGTTTCTTTTGCAAAGAACAATTGAAATACTCAACCATGGCATTATTAATCTTGAACTGTCATTCATTCTAGACTGTTGATCCTCCATCAGTTGCTTTAGTGACTCTGGGTTCCTCTAAAGATATTTTATTTGAGGGAGGACCTAGACCATGGGTCCAAGAGCCTTCAAAGTTCTTCAGGAACGTCACGGCCGAAGATACAGAAAGTATTGGTCTGTCTTTATTTGCACCTCCTATGTCTCGAAATAACATCCAGCATTGGGTTCAAGTATCCTGCAAAAGCCTGGGAGAGCAAGTAAGTACTAGAAGGCGTTTGTATCATCCTCCATCAGACATGGAGCCAAAACAGCTGAGAAAGGGCTTTGACCAGATCTGATACAATATACCTTTGAAATGCTGTGTAGCTCCAGTTTTTATAAAAAGCCAGTATAAAACTCACATAAGTACGTGCTTTCTGTTTTGTTCATTGTGATGCTGATACAGGCTTCAGAGTATTTCATAATGTTATGTTATAAAGTGGCTTATGATGAGTTTATTGCAGTATAAAGCCAAGTTACAGTAACCTTATGTTTTAGAATGCTTTAGAACAGATCCTAATTACCACAGCTAATTTCAGTTTGCATAAATAGGAATGTAGCAGAAGACTGACTGTTCAGTCTGACCTGCTCACCTGCACCTAGTTATCTGCCAGTGTAATTGTGTTTATTCAGACAAATAACAGTCATGTGGATGGCTGCAGTCATGTTGCACCTGGTCTTTTCTCTATCATGCAGAAGTAATTTGTTCTGCTTTGCTTACATTGGCCGGTTTATAAAGCATTTGGTTTTGATTCCATTTTTTTTCTCCTGTTTGTTTCTCAATTTTGAAACGTGAGCATTTCAGAGCGCTGCCAAATTGATGAAATGTTTTCCTCAGCACATACTGTGTAAAGTGTAGCTATTTCAGTTCATGCAAATTCAGGAAGGTGCAAACATCATCTTGTTGCCTATGATAGTGGATGTGTTGGCTGTCGGTCCCCAGTGTTGTCCAGAAGAGATCACATCTGCATGGCTCTGGCAGGTGGTAGCACAGAGGTGGGTCAGGCAGGTGGCCTGAGTGCCTCAGCCTGCTGCGGTAGCCTTCTCTGTGCTTACAGCCTGCGTTGCTGAGCGCTAAAGAGGGCGTGTAAAATAAAGAATGTTTTGGAAATATTTAACTGGCTGTAAATATTGTCTTTTTGCTGTTCTGCTTCTGCATCAACAAGAAAAAAAAGCTCTGCCAGTTGGGTTTTTAGTTTATGTAAGATTTTTCTCCATCAAGTTAGATAATAATGAACATTAATTCCTAGGAAAAGTTTCCAGGAACAATATATTGATTATATATATAGATATAGAACTCTTCTTGAAATGTGTTATGCTTTTATATCTTATTGTGTCTTCATTGGTACTGTAAGTCCACAAGGATCACACTTTGCTTGTTCTGACACCAGAGTATAACAATATACATAAAACAGAACATGCCTGAGCCTGGTACTCATCTTCCCTCTCTTCGCTTATCTGTCTTGATGATTTTGTAGGTTATTGCTTTAACTGTTGGAAACAACCCCACTATGACCAACCCTTTTCCAGCAGTTGAGCCTGCTGTTGTGAAATTTATCTGTGCTGTCCCTTCACGACTCACTTTGACTCCTATTTATGGAAGCCCTCAGCTTGATCTCTCCTGTCCTTTGCTGCAACAAAACAAGCAAGTGGTAAGTCTAAGAAATGGAGCAGAAAAAGAATGTGTTCTTGTAACTTAAATCAGTGTTTGGACTTCCACGTTAGAAACAAAATAGTTGACTTGAAATTGCAAGGGTAGCAGTAACTACACTTGTATGCTTTTGCAGAGATCAGTCTGAATGTGAGTTTCCTGCAGTAGTTATTTGAATGTTTATAAGGGGGCCTTATCAGAAAATAGAATATATGCAGAAGCATATGGATAATGGCTTCTCACAAAAGAATCACTGTGAGAAGCCTTTCTGACCTGTCTGAAAACGTGGGCTGAGCAGAAAGGAATGAGAGAAGGAAAACAGGTTGAACTTTTGTAACAGCAACAAAAAAAAAAGGGGGGTGGGGGTATGCATGTTTCCAGCAGATGTTTACAAATAAGTCTTTTTCCTTGTATCATTTCATCCTAATCTGAATATTCCATTTAGTATGTAGAGGCAGGGTTTATGATGCACATATTATTACAAGTATGAGTTTTGTGCCTCCTATTAGTAGAGGGGCAAACACTGACATGCAAGCATCTATATAGTGTATGCAGTGTGTTGTTTGGCATCAGGAGCATTATTTAGCTTTGAAAATTTGGGTTGCAGTACACGGACAACATGTGTAGGATATCAAGCATGAATTTTTTTTCTCCTGTGTCCAAATGAATGCTGTCATTTCTCTGCCATGTGAACTGTTTCATCATATTCATATTGCTAAGCATATGTGCAAGTCACCCTAGTTTGATAAAGCTGCAGTGAATATAGAGCTGATGAATCATTTTTTGTTATTTATTCTATGTAGTAGACATGTTTACTTGTTTTTCTAGCTCTCAGCGTGTCAGGAGTTGAGCTACTTCAGAGCTCTGCTATTGCTAACACATTTCACTAGGTAAACAATTAGAATGTCTGTCTTCTAACTGACTAATGGCAGCACTTCTCATTCTTTTGAATTCCAAAGGCAATATACTTGAGGGGTGTCGTTTGGTTTTATTTTAGAGGATTTCACTGATTAAAAAGAAAAAAAAACATGCAAAAAAAAAAAAAAAAAAGAACCTTTGTATCTGAAGTTTTTTTCTTTTAGTGATTAAAAATCCTCTTGCATCTTTTCAGATCAAAATATTTATTCTTTTTCAGGTTCCTGTTTCAAATTATCGCAATCCAGTATTGGATTTGGCTGCTTATGACCAGCATGGCAGTAAATTTGATAACTTCAGTTCTCTTAGTGTTATCTGGGAATCAACAAAACCATCTTTAGCTAATATTGAGCCTGATATGCCGATGGAACTAACCCTGAAGGATGATGGAAGTGGTCAAAGGAAAATGCATGGTACAAATTAGTTTAAGTGAGCATTTCATTATTTGAAACAGGCCAGGATTAAATCTATATGGTAATGTTATCTTAATTAAAGAAATTAATACAATGTGAAATCATATTTCAACTTGTTCTAAATGTACATTTTTAAAGTATGTTTTAATTAACAAAAACCAGCAGACAAGTCCAAGTGTGTCTTTAGGGAAGAAACTCCTTGTCTTTTGGAATGACAGTGGAAGTGATTGAGTGTACACTTTGTATATTTCTTCCCTCATAATAGGATTTATATCACTTTTCACTTGATTCCAGGCTTACAAACTGTTCTAGTTCATCACAAGTCTGGAACTACTGCTATCTCTGCAACTGCAACAGGATACCAACGGTCTCATCTCAAGGCAGCTAAAGTAAAAACACCGGTACACAGAGGTTTTTTTTATCCCTGTTTCCTCACAATGCCTAACGTGTTGTTTGTGTATTTGTTTCCTCAGTGCTTAGCCATCTAAAAATTGGACGTAACATGAATAGTTCTGAAGGCAGATTAATAACACTAGATCTTACAATGTTCATAGCTTTTCTTGAATTTTTTTTCCCTCTCCATTCTGTTCTACTATCAATATAAAATATCTCCAATTCTTTTTTCTTCACTGTGATGTTTGGGCAAAGTTACAGACTACTGTTTCATCTAGTTTTGTTTTGATTCAGTCTTCAGAAATCGGTGAAGCTGTGCTGCTTATACTGTAACTTACTGATGGTTACTAGGTTATAGGGATCATACTTTACCACCTGAGATACGTGATTTGGTATCTCTTAAGAAGTTATAGGAAGGGTACCAAGTGTTCTTCAATCATTTTTTTAATTTTCTGTACTCTGCTTTTCTAAAGCAGTATTCAATATTCTTTTTTATTCTTGGAGATAACTAAAAACATGAATCTCTTTCAAATACTTTCAAATTTGGGGATACTTGTTTTATTTCGTTGTGAAATTTATGTGTGCAAAATGGTCCTTAGTTCTCCTATTGCTCTTGTCTAAGAGTTCTCTTAATGTTCTTGTCTTTGTGTTTTGGAGGAATCCTTTTGCTGGTTGAAAAGTAGCCGTCAACATAATTTCTACGGCAGTTACTGTGCGCTTATGTGGTGTTTTTGTAAATTAGATGACTGGCTTTTTTTCAGATGTAGTAGAAGTGGTCTTCTGTATTCTGCCTTCAAAACTATCCATGTTTAATGTTTTTTCTTACAAAAAACCTCAAAAATCTATTAGGGGGTATATTAAGATGTCTTAATCACTGTTCCATGTTTAAGTGGAACAGTCATTACCTCATTAGGGAAAGATAACATCCTTTCTACATCAAGGAAATAATTCTACTAATAAGGTGAAATGGGTACATAATACTAACTTCCTCTAAAAAGCATTTTCCCATTCTAAGCTAATGTTGTTACAAATGAATGATTGGATTTGCATCTGGTCCAGTGTTTATGCATTTATATATGAATTTATTATGGTTGCTTGCTGCAAAGAATCCTAGAAAGATATTGAAATAGCAGGAAACGCTATTTCTCTGTACTTGATTGTCCTGTATGAACTTAAAATGTGTTTCTGAGTTAATATCCTATCAGTACATATCAGACACGGTTAATTGATCCTGCTAGGTCTTGATACATAGGCCTTCATTTGTTGGCATGGACAAAGATGCAGAATTTGACAGCATGTCCTGTAAATGACTTGGGATGTAGAAATCTTGCAGCTGAGAAGAAAGTTAGCAGCTGAACTAATCATCTGATCTTTTGGACATTCTGTTAACGAACTTTTCCAGATCTGGCTCTTTGTTCATCTGCATTAAGCATCCTTTCTTGCATGTACAAGATACTTGCACTGTTTTTTAATTTTTTAATGTTTGCTGTAACACATGGTAAATGGAATTGTTTCTTTCAGTATGAATCTCTTCTACCAGTGTCTGCCACTATTGAACTGATATTAGTGGAAGATGTAAAAGTCAGCCCTACTGATGTCTCCATTTACAATCATCCTGACGTTCAAGTAAGCATTTACTCTACTGCTTATTTAATTGAGGGAGGAAAGCATCAAGAATTATGATGTGTAAGTTTTAACAAAGTGCTAGGAAGATGCACAATCTTATTTTGGGTGCTTCTTCTTTGCAGGCAGAACTGTTCATCAAAGAAGGTTCTGGATATTTTTTCGTCAATACAAGTGTTGCAGGTGTTGTCAGTGTGGCTCTTGAGGAAACTCAAGGTATTGCTTTGGTGAGTGAAATAACATGTCTTTTTGGTAGTCTGAATATTTGATTGTTTCTTTTCCATGTCCTTTTTGATATTGGAAGGGATAACCTCGATAACCTCTAACCCATAATAAAGAGCTTACAATAATTAAATGGGATTACAGATCTTCTACAAAACTAACAAAGCCTTTCTGATGCTTGCACTAATATATTGACTTAATTCTTTTTATGTTTACATGACTTTATTCTTTTAGTAGAGATGTCAGAAATATCTTGCTTGCACTCGAGGCAAATAAATGTACTGGGGCTTGATTTTTTTCTTAATGCATCCAATTTTTCTTAAGGAGAAAATATAATTAACTGCAACAAAATACTACAAAGGTGCAATTGTGTATTGTAGAGCAGAAAGAAGGCTTGCATATGGAATAAATAAAAATGTGATCACACAGTTAGTTCTTATCCCAACAGTAAGGATATCTGCATGATAGACTTGCATTTCAGCCCACTGGCAACCTACAGAATTTTCACAGCTGTCTGTCCAGTTCAGCTATACTTGTTTTCTGTAAGCATATAAAATAATGATTATGCATCAGTACTATTGTGGTTTTATAAGGTGTATGTGTATAGTACATAATAGATTGTGTGTCTATTTATATATATATATAAACACACACACACATATGTATACACACATATATATAATTTGAGCTCTTTATCAGTTCTAGTTGAACTGCATATTTGTGTGAAGTGTCATACGTGTCTCTTGTCACGTCTTGCTGCTCTGGTGAAATGAATTTGATTTGTAATACAGATAGTGTGTGTCTGGCAGTTTCCAAGAAATAATTAACTGCCTTTTCTGTTTTACTGCCTTACATGAGGAGTAGTGAGAGATCTGGGAGAATCCAAACTGACACATATTCACAAAAAATTTGCCTTAATGTGCGTTTGACCTCAAATGCTTCAAAATAATAGTGGAAACTATGAAAGAAATCAGGATCCATCTTTGTGGAAGTGAGATTAGAATCCATAAATCAAGCTTGTGTAAACTTTAATAACTGCCTTTATTTTGATAAACAGATAAATTTGTAGATGCTGGGGATGGAGGTTCTCGCAAGAGCTATGGGGGCTGCTCCAGGACCAGTGCCTCCTATTTTTTGCTCACAACATCAGGGCAGATGTGGGTAATTTGGCAGTAGAGGTTGAACCTTCCCAACAATATTCCATTACATTTTGTTGCCATGTGACAGATGGCAGCAGAGGGGCAGTCTGACAGAATGGCATCTGACATGAAAGTGTGTAGGAAGCAAATGGGTGGAATTGAATTCTTCCATGAAAAAAAAAAAGGCACCTATTACTGACATTAAGTTGTTTGCTGAATGTTGATGGGGACCAAACAGTGGGTGTGAGCACAGAGGGGGTGGGTGGTGAGTTTTATTGGTAGTGACAGTGGATTACCTCTACTAATGCAGGTGTTTAAGACCGCAGTGTGCAGGCTCCAGTTCATTGCTGTCAAGAATGCAGAGCTAATGTTTGTTAGTGTTTAAAAAATGGTGTTTTTGTAGCTGGGAGTATGCTCTATGAAATCATGTTATTGTGCTCTTTTATCTGTTGCAGTTTGCGTGGAAATAAGGTGTTGCTTTTGGAGCAACCTACGTAGAGATGTCAGCCCTGTACATACATATATGTTTGACAATTATCCAACATTAACTTGAGAGTTTTTCCTGTATCAGATAATTTCATGAACGGTACTCAAATAGAGATCTAAGAAAATAATAATTGGTTAGGGTAACACGAGCTGTAGATTCAAGTTAGTTCTACATTGCAATACCATTTGTTTTAGAGAATTCAATATCCTGGTTTCGTTGAAAGAAGTAGTTGCTGGAGTGTGTGATGGCAACTTGCCATGCTGTGTTTAGAAGCAGGATTCTGTATGTTCTGTATCATCGGGCTACTCTGTTACTCCAGTTCTCATTCTGCACCTTCCTTGTTTTTGGTCACTTTTTAGTCCATGTGGCTTAGATAGGCAGTGAATGAATGCAGGGTATGGATCTGCCACAGCTGAGATCCAGACAGGAATCTTTGCACTGACACTTGCGGTAGAGGGAAGTGTTCTGGCACAGTAGTGCTATGTATACATGCTTTGTGTTTACAGGACGAAGGGCAGTATCAAGATGTTCTTTACCCATTGCAGTACTGCAATTAGGCATTCCTGATTGCATAAACTCAGAACGGATAATTATAGGACAGAATTATCTAGAACTGTTATCTGAAAAGGTAACTCATATCTACAGTGATGCTGGAATATGTGCTGCAGGACAGTGCTTCTGAACCCTTCAAATTATACCAGCTTTCTGTCCAGTTCAGGGTGATTTGCTATCACAGTATGTCATTCTGATTTTGTAATATCTATTAGAGTTACATTCTGATTTCCCTATTTTGTTTTTCACAAACTTCTCTGCTAGAAGATTCAATTAAAAAGCAGTTACGCTTGACTTAATCTCAGCCCAGGATATGAGATGCACTGTAAAGTGAACAACAATAAAACTGTCTATTTGGATTGTAGAATTCATTAGACAAGAAATGAAAATGGTGCAGATCATTTGAAAGAGAATTCTTCATGAATTTATCAACAACAAATGAATTTGTACTTCACAAGATAAATTAGTTGTGAAGGGGTAAGGGGGATTTTTTTCATTGTTTGAAAGCATGGAAAATATTATGAAAATATTTTGTCTCTGGTGTAATGTGGGAATATTTTCAGAAGTCATCTTGGCATGCAGATGTGGAAAAATGGATGAGATAAACTTATTTTTCTGTATTTTATACATGGTTTAAATTCTCAGTGCTTTTTCAGTCACCTTTCCCTCACAGGGAGGTGATGCTTTAAGCAGTGCTTTAACTGGTGGGTGTGTGATAATTTCAGAACAAAGCTTCTGAGCTTAAGTAAGGGAACAGTTCTGGCAAGTTAGGTTTTGTGAAGTGCAAAATGAGATTGATTTGTTTTAACTGCCTGTCGGATATGGAGAGAGAACCTCACTTTCTAATAGTCTTAAAATTAAAAAACAAAAAAACCAAGAACCTGCAGTATGACTGAATCTCTTAGGAAGTGCTATTGGTGCTGTACAGGCATGGTCTCTAACACAATCATTTTGTTTGTCAGTCCTTTAGGATAAAAGTTGCATTGATTGATTTGTTGTGTGTTGTTCTTCTGATGGGGAAGGAGAATAACAGGATGCTATTGGACATCTTTCTAGATGAAAATTCTTTAATTCAATTGCTGCTCAGAGGGCATTTATACTAGCTCAGTGGTATGATACTGGTTAAATACATTTCAGTTCTTCAGTGGAAGAATTATCTATGTTGAAGGCTTAGGGAGTTCTGCATGAAAGTGCTTCTGCCCTAAAAGGGAAAGAAATCTTCTTCTATAAATGACGGGCAAATGAAAATAAGAACTGCTATAACAGAATTTTCTTTTGGTTGTAGGTGCATCCTCTGCTTCCAGGGTCAGTGACTGTAATGGTTCATGATTTGTGTTTGGCCTTCCCTGCACCAGCCAAAGCTGAAGTTTATGTCTCTGATATACAGGAACTGTATGTCCGAGTGGTTGACAAGGTCAGTGTCTTTGAACCAGTTGAACAGCTGATCCGGACTGCCGTGATTCCTCGTGCAGATCACGAGCATAAGGCTAAGAAGTGCACAAGGTGATACAGTGTGGTGGTTGGTGTAGTCCTCTGCTACAACTGTATGACCTTAGAGAAATAGCTTTATCTCCCTGTACTTATCTCCCTCCAGATTTATCATTTTATAAGTCTTTCAGAGTATCATGCGTCTCCTACTTCATATTCAGCTCAGCTACAATCTCAACTTTTGCCTTTACACATCAATGTTAATTCATAATTTATATGAACATACTAATTTACATTTCCTGTTGTTTGAAATGCATGAGAGCTGTTCTTTTAGGAGTATATGTTGCCCCAAGATCATTTTCTGTATGTCACGCGTTGAAAATGAACACCAAAAAAATGTCCACCTCACTTTACTTGCCAGTGTGTCTTATTCAAAATAAGTGCTGGTATTTCTGGATGTTTTAATTACATCTTTGCCAACTGAAAGACCTGAATTCATTTATTTAATTTGACAGTAAGTAAAGCTGACAGGAATTATTCTTTAAAATCAGCAGGAATCTGACCTTTGGGTCTTCTCTCTAATGCTCTACTAATAGTGTACTCTGAAAGAAAAGAACATGTATACATATAAATAAGAATTATTTTTAAAATAGAATGAGAAGTGACTGGATTTGCCTGTATTTCAGGTGGAGATTGGAAAAACAGTTAAGGCTTTCATCAGAGTTCTGGATGACTCTAAGAAACCTTTTCTGGCTAAATACTTTGCTGTCATGGATCTAAAACTAAGAGCGGCTTCCCAGATTGTTTCACTGGTGTAAGTTCATGGTTGGTTTGTTTTCCTATTAATCTGCAAGTATTTACAGGAAGAATAAGCAAAAAATTAGTAAAGATACTGTCTTGGATGTCCAGTAGCATGCAGTTACTGATCAGTGTTTTGATGATGCCATCATTTCAAAGGTTGTGTTTTTCAGTAGACTTTCAAAGATGTGATTATCTGCTAGATGTCTTTAAAATAATTGTCAAGAAAATTGCCTAAGTTAACCCTCTAAGTCTTGTTGGTTGATGAATAAAGCTGTGCTCATATGCTATAACATTTCATGGAGCCTCAAGCATCTTGGAAGCAGTGACTTTGCAAACTGTCAAATAAAATACTGTGCTTGTGGAGACTTCTAGTTGTATAGCTCGTTCTGTCTGCTTGTTATGAACAGGTAGGTTAAGTCCTCATTGCCTAGGAGCTTCTTTTCAAGCTCAAAACACAATGATAAAAAGTCACAAAAGTTTTCTTGGACAGTTGAATTTTAGTTTTCAAATCATTAAAATAAGCTTTCCATTTAGATGGGGAAGTGTGTGTGTTTGTGTGTACATCATGCAGCACAGCCCGCTGTACACATCTCGCTCCATTAAAGAGCGTCAAAGTATGTACTTGAAGCCTGTGCCACTTTTGCCCATACCTGTCAGGTTGTCAGTGGGTTCCCTGGCAGAGTTTTGCTCTGTGCCATCTAATGATCTTGTTTCACTTTCATTTCAAGTACTTCATTTTAAGAAGAAATACAGGCTATAAAGAGCTGTCTCCTGTAACCGTGACAGTTACAGATGATACATAATTTTCCTAACATACAGTCACATCATAATTCTTATGATAAAGCTGGTATGTAGTAAATTAGTCTCTTGTATTTGTTACTCATCTAATTCATTCAGTGAATGAATATCTATTTTGATATTTCTTTGCTACAGCCCACTTGCTGAAGCCCTTGATGACCATACTGCAGCTTTCCTAGTGCACGGGATAGCCATAGGTCAGACTAGTCTTACTGCATCTGTTGCTGACAAAAGAGGACAAAGAATCAATTCTGCTCCACAACAGATTGAGGTAAATAATTTCAGATTAAATATGTCTGCTTAAAAACAAACAAAGAAACAGAAAAAACCACCACGTTAGCACAGGAATATTGTCATTGATATATTGTATAATGATTATTTTGCCAGAGTAATCTATTCTGCCCAGAAATCACTTTCTAGTCTGTTTCTGATTTTGGTGCTTTTCTACTGCAAGTGATGGGTTTAGTTTGCATGCTCAATTTACTGTAATTAAGCTAATAGAGAGACAGTTTTACACTAGTGAATATATGATGTTTTGTGAAATAATTTCATCAAAAGAGAACAAGCACATGCACTCATTTTCTTTTTCTTTTTGAGGTCTTTCCGCCATTTAGACTACTGCCAAGGAAAGTGACCCTAATAATAGGAGCCATGATTCAGGTAAAGCATCTTCTAGATCTTTTCTTTCCTTTGTAATTTCTATTTTAAAATAAATGTATACCATTTATTTTTCAGGAGTAGCTATTTAACTTTGCATTTACATTGCATATTTGCATTGAGTGTTCTTCCCAAGCAGAAAACAGTTTTATTTGTGAGCTGCCATCCATTTGACTGTATTACTGGATCAGAGGCTTTGTATTTGTTTGTGTCAAGAGAGTATAGGCTCTTTCAGTATTGAATACCAGGAGGGTGTTAGTGAATCTATCACCTGCATGAAATTAAGCTTAGTGGGATAGTTATTCAAACAGAAACACAGAGCAGAGCTATAGCATATGATGTGGAGAGAAAGTAAAGTCTGTTTTTTCTTGACTTGTCTGGAATGTGTCATTATACAGAGCATCCAGCCTGTTTTTATCACTTAGCTTCATGTGCTTCCCAGTCCAACATCATGGATGAACCAGTGGGCAGAGAAAATGAGCCAGAGATTCTCTGGGGATGTTTGGACTGCCTTTTACTGAAGGCTTTGTGGTGCTGAGCAGGAAAAGATGGTGTGTTGTGATGTTTATCAGTATAAATATCAGATGATTAAATTTAGTTGGTTTGTGTGCTTTTATTTGTAGATCACTTCAGAAGGAGGCCCTCAGCCTCAATCCAACATCATTTTCTCCATCACCAATGAGAAGATTGCATCAGTGAACAGCACTGGACTCATCAGAGGAGTGGCAGCAGGGAATGGGACAGTAACGGGAGTGGTGCAAGCTGTTGATGCAGAGACAGGGAAGCTGGTTGTGGTGTCCCAGGTGATGTTTTTTTTTTTTTTTTTTTTTTTTTGACACTGTTTGGGGCTGGAAAAGTCTCTTAACTCCTTAATCTGTTCGAAAAGGGGCAAGTGTTCTTTTTTCATTAGTATTGTCATCTTCTGTATTTTCCTGAAATTTCATCTCCCTAAGGAAACTGCTGTTTCTTACTCCCTGACATGTGAACTTATGCATTTGCTGACACAAGGGGTACCTGTGCTTTAAATCTAAATTTTACCAACATCCCAAGGAGATGTCATCAGTGGTATGTTTGATATGTGTGGACTTGAAAAGCTCATCTAAATAAACCTTTCTAAAATGGCAGAATGCTTCCCTGCAGTCCTTCCCTGCATTGCCTTACATTTTAGGTGCACATCTTGTTAGTAGATGTCAGAAGGTAACTGTTTCCTGGAATTTGTTGTCTCTTAAGCTTATAGGCTGTGGAAAATGTTACCATCTTGCATTGCGGTTTAAATCCATCTACAGAGCTGGAGTATTGAATCCCTGAATTCCAGCTATGTCTGTCCGTGCAATTTGCTGCTACCTGAGTGTGCGGGGGCTGCCAAGCAGGCCTGTAAGGAGTGCAGGTCCCTTGGACTAGCATGACATTCAGAAGGCATTCAGAAGGGTATCTGGGACAGCTCGTGGCTCTTTATTTGAGGTCTAGTGTAGAGGGGTGCTGCTGCTGCGAAGCTCTGCTGCTTGAAAGATGTTGCCTGGAGGAGGTAAAGTAACTTTACAAAAAAATCAAAAGGCATCCATGCATGCATACACACATGCCCTCTGTTGTGTAGGATCAGCAGTCTGCCTTGATGTTTGTCCAGGAGTGAAATGAACTTAAAAGTTTTAACTTAAGAGTTAAAACTTTTAAGTTAAAACATCTGTTATTTAGTGAGGGCCGGATCTGACTTTTCTTCCACAGGTTACTGTAGGACTAAAAGTTTACCAGGAATATCAGGATATGTGAAGAGAAGACATCAGAATACCATATATATCATACCTTTATTTTTTATTATCCTCACTGCTGTTTTTTGTTCTCATTTGCTTCTCATTCTGCTGATGTCATCTTATTTGTTTGGCTTTGTTTACCTTCTGTGATTGTAAATCCTTCTCCCAGTAACGACTGTAGTCACTACCTGTCTGCCACCTCTCAGCTCCATCATTCATCATGGCAGGAGCTTTGAGCAGAGTGGTGACTCTGTTTTGGTTGATTTAGGTGGAATTTTTAAGTACTTCTCAATTTACCAAGGAGAAAATTCTTTTATAATCCTACTGACTTGTATTCCGTTTTTTTTTTTTTTTTTTTTGCAATAAATCATGTGATGAGAGTGGTTAGATAATAACAAATCAGCAATTAGATCTTGAAATCTCATTCACATTTAATAAATGCTTAAAATGCCTCTGTTCTTCCTTTGTAGGACAAAGTGGAAGTTGAAGTAGTGCAGTTGACAGCTGTTAGAATTCGAGCACCAATTACACGTATGAAAACTGGAACGCAGGTGAGTTGATTTATGGTTAGCTTGTATTGCCTTAAAAACTTGACCTGCAAGTTGTGACTATTCATGATTAGATCATCTGATAATATCATCAGAGCTCTGAGCTGCCTCCTGCTATGAGCGTTACCACTGCTGATACAGGAAACAATGTGATTTCAGTGGCAGTGCTCCAGAGCTGAGCGCAGTAAAGAAAACAAATCAGGACAGGTTTGTCTTGTGTACCAGGTAATTTTCAGAAATGCACACCCAGCTAAAGAAGTGCTATTTCATCAGTTAGTGGTTCTTTCTTCTTCATTCTGTGTGCAGTGAAGGCTTTCCTCCTTTGTATGTTAAGAATCTGTGATGTATCTGTAAATCCACTACAGATACCATTCAGATTATTTTTAAACAAGTTGTGTTCTCAGTCTTTGTTTTTTCTATTAGTTACTTACCCAAAAATTGCCAGTGATGTGTTAAGTCTCAGGCAACTTAATTGAGTTGGGGATTAAAACCCATAAGTTGTTAAAATCTCTGTTTAGAGTTAATATGTTGACTTAATTTGGGGAGAAGGGAAAAGAAGGTTGTTGTCCAGAGCAAATTGTTAATAGGAGAGAGCATCTGGTCAAAGAATTAGAAAACATGAGTGTATGACTTAACTAAGATGAAGTGATTTGGTGCTACAAATGGAACAAATAAATGAACAAATCTTTTCTAAAGGAAAATTAGTACTTGTGTTTTGTATAGCAGGTAGCAAATGAGAGAATCAGAACATCTTACAAGATGGTGGTCATTCAAATTTTCTGCATGGTACACCCTTGCAATGTATATATAGCCAAAAAATTCTCTTTATAAGGAGTACCGTATCTTGATCAATTAATTTTAAGTTTAATGATTTGCTCTGTGCAGGTTTAATTATCATCTTAGAATTACCTAAGAAAGTGGTTTCTCTGTTTCCAGATGCCAGTTTACGTGATGGGCATCACCAGTAGTCAGACACCTTTTTCATTTGGCAATGCAGTACCAGGATTAACATTCCACTGGTCTGTCACAAAGAGGGATACTCTGGACATAAAGACAAGGCACAGTGAGGTAATGTGTGCGTGTGTCTGTCCACAGTTGTATGCCTGTGTATCTTGGGAAGAGGAAACACTGCACAATGGGGATTGAGAAAATACTGCTGCTCAAAACAAAGGGCCGTTGTCAGTACTGGGTGTGATCCTTCCTCTATATCAACATCAACTCTTTCCATGAGTAAAATTTTAATCACTTTCTCCTGTCCAAGGCTTCTTTTCAGCTTCCTGCAAAATATAACTTTGCAATGGATGTTTATGGCAGAGTAAAGGGAAGAACAGGCCTGAAAGTTGTTGTGAAAGCCCTCGACCCTGCAGCCAACCAGTTTTACAACATGGCAAGAGAACTATCTGATGAAATCCAAATTCAGGTACGATGATGTGATATAATTCTTTAATGCATATTTCAGAGCTGAATTAAACTCTGTATTTGAAGCCAGGAATTTGAAATAGAGATGTAGTTTTGACTTTGTTTTATCTTTGAGCCCTTACTGTTGTTTTATACTTTGCCTCTATTTAGGAAACTGCAAATTCCTCAACTGCTGGCAGGTTTCTGCACTGAACTGCCACATACCAACTTATTGCCTAAATGAAATTCACAAGTTAGTTTCTGGTGTCAAACACCTGAAATTAAGATGATTTGTGTTTTGCAGTTAAGCAGTGTTACTAGAGCTCTATGAAAACCTTGGTTTTGTAGTACCTCTCTACATGTTAGTACCATCTGTGTGTAGTGCTTGCTTGTATGTCTGTGTAAGAATGTTAATTTGAATCAGGAATTGTTTCCTGAAGTGAATCTCCTGGTTGTCCCTGCTTAAGATGCTTTGAAGAGCAGTTTCAGACTATATGAAGTGGGTTCCTTGAGAAAAGCTGGAGGATGCATTTGAGGAGGCCTTGTGCCTCTGTGGACATTGCATCCATGAGATCAGATTAGGGTGAATGTGGGATCTCCAACACAGCTTCACTTGACAAATGTGCTTCGTTGTTCGTACTGCTTGATAGTGTAGAACGACAGAAATGAACGCTCTTCAGAATAACATGCAGAAGATACTGTGTACCCATTCTCAAATATTCATATCCTATGTGTAAGGTTATAAAGGTTGGTGAGTTTTTGTTTTGTTGTATTTTTGTTGTTCTGAAGATGAAATAAATGGAACTAATGACTTGCTATGTACAGCAGTAGGATAAAGTGCTTTTTATTTTCCAGGTATTTGAAAAACTTCATTTAGTCACTCCTGATGTAGAAACGGAACAGATCTTAATGTCACCAAATTCCTTTATTAAACTTCAAACAAACAGGTGAAAGACCATTTTTCACACTCTGACTCATGTCATCAGTTTATCAAAACTAGCAATTCCGTTCAAAATAAGTTCTGCTCTTTCAATCTATTAAAAAAGGCACTGCAGTATGTCCAAATAATACACAACTATTCTGACGATGAACAAAATATTTCTGTACTCTCGGTCTTTGTCAAATCTTGTTAGATTGTAGTTTGATTTCCCCCCCCCCCCCCCCCCCCCCCCCCCCAATATTTAGGACTTCCAGATGCTTATTTTAAAAGATGCTGAGCCAGGAAGCAGTAGCGTGCTTCCACTAGAGTTTTTATGGGCAATCAAGGCCTTATGGAAAATAGTTTTATGTATTTCTTTCACTGAGGCTGTGATTGGATTTTTGAAGATGAAAATCTCTTTTTCAAATGAGATGCCATTTTTTATAGTTCATTTTCAGGCTTAATATTTGGGTACTTTTCGAAGCAATTTTCTGATTAATTTGTGATTAAGTTGCTAGGCAGCAGTTCTTAAATTTTTCTCCTATTATCTTCATTATCTGCTGTTACAGCCCCTATGTCTGAATTCTGCCATCAAAAGGAATTACACTTTTGCCAAGAAAAGGGCAACTGAAAGTTTGAATGCTGGGCTGCTTAGGATAGAGTATTTCTATCCGAATGGAGGAGTTTGGGAATGAGATGAAAATAATTATTACAGCATTTCAGAACTTGTGATGTTACACTCAAATGCAGCTAGCGTCTCAGGATGCCAGCCGCTGAGTTTTTGTATGAGCTCACTTTATTAATATGCAAATCCCACGTTGAAAGTTATTCCAGAAATTAACCTTGTTGGCAAAACCATTTCCTGGAAGCTGATGAGATCTACTTAATCCTGTCCCTGACTTTACCTCTAACACCAGCATTGACCCTGCCTCTCAGTATTGTTTGTAGAAGTTGACTGATGGAGCTGCACACTGCAGCCTTAGCCAATATTATTTGGGATCATGTTTGCATCAGGGAATGATGATACTGCATGGCAGTGGGCAGCAACTAGATTTCAATACACTCCTAAACCCAGATGAGACTTCTATCGACTAAGCTTGAGTCAGAGCTGGAAGTTTTCTTTCTTTGATTAGGGCACAGTGTTCTCAGCTCTTATTGTGAGGATATGGAAAAACAGGTATCAATTAGGTCTGTCTTAGATTTGCGTAACATATTAACATATTGATTTTGGGTTTTGCTTACTTGTGGAAGTTTTGTTTTTGTTGTTGTTTTCTCTTGCCTTTTGCATCTTTGTAAGTTTGATTAATTTGTTTTCTTTTCTTCAAGGGATCGAGTGGCTTCACTGAGTTACCGTGTCCTGGATGGTCCAGATAAAGTGCCTGTTGTAAAAATTGATGACAGAGGTTTTCTTAACTCTGGGTCTTTAATAGGTTCATCAACAATTGAAGTAATTTCACAAGAATCATTTGGAATTAATCAGACCATTGTAGCTGCTGTTAAGGTATTGTTTTTCTCTTTTTCTTTGCTAGAGTCAAACTGATTTAGTTTTCTGTTACAATGTTTATTACTGCAGCAGAGTCAGTTAACTGTACTTTAGATTTCAATTCTGAAAAATATAAAGAGGAGGAATTAATAGTCAGTTGTGGGCTTTGAAAAGAGTTTACAAGCTGGATAAGTAAAGATGTAATCCTAGCAAATTTACAAATACAGTATATGTTACAAGAAGGCCTTTGTTTACATATGCCTTTAAGGTTTGTCTTTAAAAAATATATATATTTATCTTACAAGGTTGATCACTATAGAAGATTCTTCTGAAAGAAAAAATGCTACTGTCATAGGCTTGCATTTGGTATTACACAAAAAAGGTAGATATCTGGGTGATGAATACAACATCTCTTACAAAACATGATACCTCGTTTTCTAGATATCAGATGTAACTGTGCAGCTCCAAAATATGGCTTTCTCCTCTCCTTCCCACCAATTCAGATTGTATACAATGAGAGCTTCTGCATGAGAAGGCATGCCTTATCAGATGCCACAAGTTAGCTGGTGTTCCCTGTGTTTGGTGGGCTAGCAAGGAGTGTGTCCAGATTGCACCAAAATATGAATCCTTAGGAAATACAGATATGCAGCAAAACTCAACAGTTCATTTTCAGGCAAATTAAATGTCTGTCTTACCCAAAACTTCATATTTTAAACTGAATGCTGTTAGACTAAGTATACTGCCTCCTACTGATGGGGCATTTAAGACTGAGGGGACATATGGGTCTGTTCATCCTGAGAGAATGAAGACTGAAGGAGGATCTGACAAATGTTAATGGACATCTGAAGGGAGGTGGGGAGGTAAAAGAATGAGGCCAGAATGTTCTCGGTGCTGCATAGCAGTAGGACAAGGAGCAGTGGCCTAAAATTTGAACATAGGAAGTTCCATACTAAAATGCTGAAGAACTTCTTCATGGTAAGGATGGCAGAGCACTGGAACAGGCTGCCAGCGAGGTTGTGGAGTCTCCCACAGTGATATTCAAGGCCTGTCTGGATGCCTACCTGTATGTCTTAGTGTATGGAACCTGCTGTAGCAGGGGAGTTGATGAACTCGTCGATCTCTTGAAGTCCCTTCCAACCTCTGCAATTCTGTGATAAGTCCTCTATTTCTGTTTGAAAGTCCTTATCCCAGGAACTTTATTCATCTGGCAACGTGAGCCTTGAGATACCCACTGCTCCACTTCCTCATATCCCTTTTTACACTGTCAGCATGTTTCCAGTATGTCCCAGCTAAAAGAGAAACACAGTTAAAGTGCTGACTTCAAATTATTTGTGAGTTAGTTATCCTAATCACTGGGAAATGGCTTGATTGTGTCTTTCATTGTTAATCTTCTTTTACCATAATGTTCAAATTTGTCTGTAGAATAGCACATAGATTTTTCATCCTGGGAAGAGAATGAAAAAAGAAATGATGGCTTGGTTTCACTGATGCTACTCCTGCTGCTAGGTGGTGGCAAATAAATACGTACCGCTCTGTAATAGATGACCTTGTTTTCTCCCTTCACGGCTGGATCTAGCCAGTGAAAGACATCTAATGACTTGGGAGATGGCTCAAATGACATTTAGTCAGCATACGGAGGTACTGAAGTTGAATTCTCCCTTTGTGCATTCTTTTCATATAAAGTTATATTGCAGATTTGTGGAGTCAGTGCAGTACAGTTTTAAGCCTTCAATCTTTCTAGTAAAAACATCTCTGTTCAACATCTTGTACAACAGAATTGTTTTCCTGTACTCACTAGAACCATACTAGTTTTTATGGAAATAGCATTTTTAACCCCAAAAAACCTCATAAGTTCAGAAATTACTGTTGTCTTCTGCTTATATACGAAGGACTTGTGTGGTTTGAGAGGTTTTGCTGAAGGTCACATATTAAAAACTTGTGACAGAGCAGCAGATAAGTCTGAATCTTGTGTCACTGTAAGGCAGAGTTTTCTCCTTCACGCTGTCCTTCCTTACCATAAGTTCTTGTTTTGTCTATGTTTCTGTTTGCAATTAAGACCAACCTGCTGTAGCAGCATCACCTTATGCTTAGACCTTCAGCTTTGCTCAAAAACAGACTTACATAAGTCAAGGAGGACAGCGGAAGTACAGAGTGATAGTGTGCAAAGCCTTAGCATGGAAGCAAGCTATGCGCAGCCTTACTGGTAGTGCTCGGTTGAATATATATATTTATATTTAAATAGCAAGTACTTTAAAAACACAGATGTTTTAACAGTAAATAGCTGTTTTCATCAATATTACATCTAGAACTTGTCCCTTGTGGGTTAGTTTCTGAAATCTTAAAGTAAAGCCAGCTGAAAATCTGTCAGGGAAATAGCGTTTTTGTTTGCTCGTTGCTTCAGCTCTTGTTGGGCAGATGTCTGTGCACTGATATTTTAACTCTATATATCGGTTTGTGCAGTAGACAGTTGTGTGTACTGATATTTTAGCCACTTTTTTTTTTTTTGAAGTGCACCAGAGATGCGATTTGCTTGAGGCCAAATTTGTTCTTTCCCTTTTTAAGTTTTGACATGTACATCTTCAGATTGCAGGGTTGTACATTTTAACTTGAGCCTCTTAGGTCAGAATAAAGGGAATTTTCCTACAAGATATGCTCGAGGGCTTCATTTAAAATAGTTTTATATATATATATTTGAGTGTTTTGTCTTCTCTTTCCTTCCATTACTTGTTTCCCAAAAGCTGTAACATAAAGAATAGGTAACTTTCTCTCTTTTGTTGTGCATTTTTGTTAGTTAACTCAGCTAAGTTAATCAAGAATAGCGGTGCATTTAAATAAATAGAAAGTTGTAAGGTCTTTATCTGGAGATGTACTTCCTTCAAAGGAGTGATGGTACAAAAATATAGGGGGGTGCACGTGTGTCTGTCAGATCTCTCCAGAGAACTTAAGAGTAGAAGTCCTGAACTCCGGTCTTGTTTGAGGAGAGGTAGCAAAATGCAGCCTGCTGACCAGCTAGGATCTGTCAGATGCTAGCCCTGACTGCTCTCATCTCTTACACTTCTATCAGCCTGAGCTGTGTTAGACCACAGCAGGCCTGGCTGAGTGGCAGCAGTTCGTAGTCTGTGGTGCTATTCCACTGGGATCATGGGAGCAGCTTTGCACTTATGGCTCCTGCGTTCTCCTCTGAGCAAACCTTCTCCCAGGCAGAGCCAAGGCTGTTAGAATTTGCCCACATCATCTCAGTTGTCTCATCCAGCTCAGGGGAATTGGGCAAGCAGCCACCGTTTCATCCCCTTACTCTCACAAACACTGCAAGTTATTCCTGGTAAACGAGGATTGAATTATTGGAGACCTACTTAGAGAGAAGTCTTGGGAAATATTGTTCCCTTGTGAACCCAGGAAGGCTTAACAGTTTTTCCTTATATGATAACAGTGTATTTTCTGAGGTCTGCATTAGTATTCTCTTCTTCAGTTCCCAGTCCTATTTCAGAAAAACAACAAGAAACGTCTGGTTGGAGGGTGCAAAGAAGACACGCTCCTTGTGGTGGTGGACAATGCAAAGACAAGGTGGAATGCACGCACATAAAACTCTGTGAATGCAGGGTAGCACTGTGAGGGCTGTTAAACGGTGACACCAGTTGCCCAGAGAGACTGTTGGCTCTGTCTTACAGGTTTTTGAAATCTTACTCCTGGGTGTCTGGCTGTAGGTAACTCTGCCTGAGTGGAGTGGCTTAGCTTAGGCAGCCTCCAGAGGCCCATATTAACCACAGCCATTCTGTGAAATATGTGTATGGTAATAAAAGTTACATGTCTCAGTACTGTTAGATGGCTAAACATACAGGAAGTGATTGCTGAAGGAGGCTTTGCGTGGTAAGAATGCTTTTAGATCTGTTTTTATAGAGGCATCAGAAAAAGGAAAAATCTTTCACTCGATGTTTTTACAGGTCTACCCCATCTCATACCTAAGAATCTCCATGAGTCCTATTCTGCGTACACAAACCAAAGAGGCATTACTGGCTCTACCCCTGGGTGTGACACTGACGTTTACAGTCCATTTTCATGACAATTCTGGAGATACTTTTCATTCACATAACTCTGTGCTCAACTTTGCAACAAACAGGTAGGCATCTGCTGTTGGATTTAATTACAGAGAGCACATAATGCCAAATGCACGTAGGCCAATCACGGCAAGGAACAAAAATTGCTCCAAAGATACCAGTTGAAGATATAGCTTCGACTGGGATTACAAAAGAAAGTTTCATCTCTGAGGTCTACAGAGGCAGTGTGGAAGAAAGAAGAGTTCCAGTTCGTAATCAATATTGTCTGGCAAATGGAAAGTTGCTCAGATAAGCGTGCTCCCTAGTGGGGCCTGCTGGGGTACATTTCTGCTTTAAGTGACTCTGAATCATCAGATTGCATACATCAGCAGCCTATATAAACAATTGATCTCATTAACATTTGCTTCCTCTTGCCTCTCCTCCTCTCCTTTTCTTTTAGAGCCTTGTTACACTGACTCATGTCTTATATAAGATTTTCTGGTTCAGGGGCTGTCTCTTCAGATAAGCTTGTACAGTCTTCATATGGCAAAGCCAAGCCTCACGCAGACTTCTGCTTTTTGCCTCAAAAACTAATAAATATCACAAAACAACCTTCTCTGGTCAGAAGTAAACTGTCATTAATTTCATTACTGTAACAATGAGTTTTTTGCACAGCATGACATGGTTACAGCAGGACAAGGAGAAATGTTTTTAAGTTGAGGGAAGGAGGATTTAGGTTGGATGTCAGGGGGAAGTTCTTTACTATGAGAGTGGTGAGGTGCTGGAGCAGGCTGCCCAGAGAGGTTGTGGATGCCCCATCCCTGAAGGTGCTCAAGGCCAGATTGGGTGGGAAATGGGGCAGCCTGGTCTAGTATTAAATGGGGAGGTTGGAGGCCCTGCATGTGGCAGGGGTGTTGGAGTTTCATGATCCTTGAGGTCCCTTCCAACTCTGGCCATTCTGTTGCAACTCAGATCATGATTCAGAAAAATGGGGTTGAGGTCAGAGAGGGGAAGGAAGTTGAATGCAAGATTTTCTGTCTATCTAAATGAGCCCAAATGATCTGCAGAAATTTCTGAAGCTTACAGAGGTCTGTGAGTTAGCAATACCATTGCTTCCCAGCTAGATGTGCCAGAGCTGCATCGGCACAGGACTGATAATTAGCCCTAAACACAGAAGCATTGCTCATTAACCTCAGGTGCAGCACTCCAGTGACCTAGCTCTATTCATCTCAAGACTTCAACTGCTGTCTTTGTGGTGCTGCCAGGGTTGGAAGTCTTTGAGCTGTGTATGCTTAAGTGCTTTGTGTTAGTTCACTGGGGAGTGCTGAATGTTAGGAAATATCAGATCTTGTGATCAAATTTGATTTAACTTTGTAAAGATGTGGTTGGAAAGCTGCATGTTGCTGCTATAATTTATTTCCTTATTGGCTCCCTGAGAAACAAGAAAAGAAACAACCTAATTTCTAAAATTCTACTCTTCTTAAAATTAGGGGAAGAGTTTTCACACATTGTTATAACCTTAGTATTTCTTCAGCATAACCACATAGGAATGGTTATGAAATTTACCTCACTAACACCTAAATCATCTTTCTATCTTCCTTATTCTGTCCCTGTTCATTAGAAGATAACCATCAGAGGAACAAGGTATGCAACATATGAAAACAGTGTTTGTGCATGCTATCTATGGTAGAAATGAAGACATTAGCAAAATTACCTTTTTTAAAAAAACCAGTGCTTTCTTTTGTGCGTTTATGTAGAGATGACTTTGTACAGATTGGGAAAGGAGCCACAAACAACACATTTGTGATCCGGACTGTAAACGTAGGCTTGACCTTGCTTAAAGTCTGGGATGCAGAACACAGTGGAATTGCAGACTACATCCCCCTTCCTGTGCAGCACACCATTTTTCCTGAACTCACTGATGTGGTTGTAGGTGATGTCCTCTGCTTCAGTACTTCATTCACAAACCAAGAAGGTGAGTGGCATTTCAGTCATTCTGTTTATGCAGCTATAAAATTGACATCAGTCTGACTCCTTCTCAGGAAAACTAGATGCATAATTTATGATGTTTTCTCAGAATCAAATGTCACTGTTCTTGTTAATGATAAAAATAGCTTTGATCAGCTCTTCTAATTTTAATTGTATCGTGCAATATGTTGGCTGTATGGAATCTGTGAGCGTCAGACTTCAGAGTTTTCTATTCTGTTGGCTTGAAAGGCTGTTATTTTTTTTAAACGGGAATGGTGCAAAGAAGCTATCATGATGGTTTTAACTTCACTCTCTGTTTGTAATTCTTAGTATTAACAGATTTTTGTCCAGGTACTTGCAAATTACATGTCTGAGTTTGTGACAAAGCAAATCCGTGCTGCCCATACAATGGGTGTGCACACAAAGACACCACGTAAGTTTATGTCACTGGGGCAATTCACTCTTTCTTGTGCAGTGTACAAACAGTGTCTTTACAGGCCTGCCAGGGATATGGAGCTCTTCATCAAACAGTGTGCTTCAGATCGACTCCAAGACTGGTGTAGCTGTCGCAAGGGATTCTGGTGTTGCCACGGTCTATTATGAGATTCCTGGATTACTTAAAACATACAGAGAGGTAAGATATTGCTAAATCTTACCAGAACTACTGGAGTTTGTTTGCTTCGGCATGTGCCCTGTGAGTTTTTTGTTATATTTAGAAATAAGTATACTATGTATATATTTATGTAGCTTATTATTTATATGGTTTATCTAGTTAGATGAAAAATAAATATAGAAATTTAAATCATTCATTTCAAAGGAGAAAACCTTAGAAATGCATAAGTATGCTTTCTAACTGTTAGGCAGGGGCATATATGTCACTGTATTTTTGATGCAATTCACTGTATCATCCTGACATAAGCACCAGAATTTTTAAAATTAAATTCAAACTTAAAACTTTATGCCAGTTGTGTGGGGTAGATGGAAAAAATAAACATGTTTTACTAACTTAAATTGCCTCAGGAGGCAATTAGTAAAATTAGAGAAATTCTGTTGATTTTTATAAAGGCCAACACAAACTCGTTTGTTTACACAAAACTTTATGTTTTGTGTAAAAGGGTGAGTGCTCCACAATCAGTCCAATCTCATTTTGCCTCAATTTCTTCTGCTGGTGTTTTGTTTTAAAAAACAATTTTTGTTAAAAATGTACTTCATTCTTTATTCAGGTATTGATTAACATACCTCAGAGGACTACAGCAATGCATGTAAGTGGAGTGAAAACCAGCTTACAAGGAGTTGCAGCCTCAAAAGTAATAGTTTTGATTGGAGAAAGAAATAAAAATTTGCAAGGTATGATTTGAAAAAAATATATACATTAAAATGTATTGCATAGTATGTTTGTATATTCATGATAGGTGTGGTTTTGAAGGGCCTGTGAAGCTGGTGTAGGAATTTCTCCATGAAGCTGTAGTGCATATCCAGGCTCCCAGGAGCTGTGAGAAGCTTAGGGCCATGTTCTGAGCCTATTATGATCTCACGACTAATACAGTAAACAGATAATGGAAGGGTTGCTTTTGATCATATAAAAAAATAGTTAAGAGGCAATTGGCTGAATATTAGCTTCTATATTTAATTCCGTTTGCCTTCTCAGTAAGGTAAGCATACTCACTAAGGTTGACAACTTCATTAATATTTTTTAATTTTTTTATTTTCGTTATTATTTTAATTATAAACATCTTGCCAGAAACTGAAATATAAATCAAGACTCCATGATCACATAAGCTATCCAGCAGGCACATCTGAGCTGAAAATCCTCTCTACTTCATTCTTTCCTGTAACCAAATTATTCCTGTCACATATGCGTGCATATGAATTTGTTTTGTATCTATATATATGTAGATGTACATATGTTTGATAGATATATGCGTATATATAACTGTAAAATCTTTGTTTATTCTCTCTTTTGAGATTAGATATAAGATAATTTAAGGTTATCATAACCTTGTGAAACTAGCTGGAAATAACAGAGCAGTTCTGTTTTGGAAGGTAGGAGAACACCTTGCTATTTCAGGCTGGTTTTTTTTCATGGGGAAGTCCCATATTTACTTTTTTTTTCTTTCCCTTAGGGGAGTGCTTGCCTGCTCAGATTGAAGCCATTGCTGAATTGCAACCACAGACCATTATCAGTTGTCATGTAAAATTTGACAGCGATGCCTTTGACTTTCCAGCACGTGATGTATTTATAGCAGAACCTGGATTTGATGCAGTTTCAGGTAAGATAAGAGAAGGTGCCATGCTGTAAGCAGACACTTGGAATTCTGCTGCAGTGTAGTCCAAATGCAAAAACAGATCTTCTGCTGAAGCCTCTGAGCTTTGTTGTTTTGGATCTCAGCTTCAGTGAGTCCCTAATGTGCGTTCTCCTTGTTTAGTTCAAGAGTTTTCTGCATTTGATAATGGCACTGATATGTTTTCTGGAAACCAGTGGTGGCCCATTCTGTATTTTTATTCTACGCTTACTACTATAACTCAAAAAAACTCTGCTTTATACAATGCTGAAGAAGTCTTTTGTGCAGAGGGACAACAACAAACTTTGATAAACTTTTCAATTGTAGTGACAACAAATTTAGGTCAGAATTTTGCAAATTACCATTATTTTTATAGATGTGTGGGCAGTCTAATGGTACTTTGAGACAGAAGTGACACTATTGCAAAACGTAGGCATTATGCACCGGTTGCACACTTTTTTATAACCGGGTTGCACACTTTAGAAAGCTAGTAGCTGTGATATTGTACTCCAGGTGAGTAGTTTAAAAATAGAAATTAAATAAGTACCTTGCATGTGGCTTAACTCAGAGAAGTGTCAGGCCCCATATTTGTTAAGTGATACAAAGTTTAGTTTGAGTATACTTGCTTGGTTTCTTAGACTAAGCAAAACGCTTCCTTCTTCAGCTGCTTCAAATGAGCACTCCAGTGACAAATGTTCCAAAATTGGAAAGCTTTGCAGTAATAAAGAGCTTGTAGGTAAATGTATGTAGATGTGTTCTTGCTAGACATCAATAGCTTTGCTATATACTGAAGTGTGGTAGAAGACCGGGATAAGAAAAGTGATCATGAGTTTTTGTCATCTGGATGTCAAGGATCATTAAATCTCACTGAATTATCCTTGCAGTCAAAAACCATTTGTATTGGTTGTTGACCTTTTAGAAGTGCTGCCACTGTTACTGAGGTATAACTAACCTTAATTATTAAAATGAGAAATAAAATAGTTTAAAAGTGAAAATCTGTTGAAAATGATGCATTTTGAATTCTGCAGTCTGAACATTTCTAGAACTTACAAAGCTTTCATGCTTCTTTGCACCCCAAGTGCTATTTCTTTTTTAAGAAAGCTAGAATTCCAAAACATGAACTGAGACTTGAAAGGGGGGAAAATTACCAGATACTGTGGAAATAGAATTAATGTTGTGAAAGTTGTCTGCAGCGTGTGGTTCATTACTACAGGATGATTTTTAGAAGAACCATGAACTGTATGGAAATGACATAAATTGTCCAGTGAGTTAGTCCTTAACCCATTGTTTAAAACACTACTGCACACTGCATAATAGTGGCTGTCACTGGTACTTTGTAAGGGAAAGAAAATAAGGGTAAAATAATTAGCCAAGCTCTGCTTGTTACTTGTGCTTTGAATCTTCCATACTGCAGGAGGGTTTTTTACTACACTTACCTCAATGCTTAGTGTAGGGCAAAAATTGTGTTGCTTTAGTGCCAGGATTGTGATGCTTGGGTGAGTGATGCACTGTGTCCAGTTCACCCACCTATTGCTAATTCCATTTGAATCTTTTAGTTCTTCTCCAAAGATGTCACAAAGATCCTGTTCTGTGGGGAGGGAGGGGAAAAAAAACAAAACAGCTCCAAATCACCAAAAAGAGCAATTAACAGTCACACCTTCTTTGGTTTTGTAGGACATTACACGTGTTCCATCACAATGCACAGGCTTACTGACGAGCAACTGAAGCATCTCAGTATGAGTAAAACAGCGCTCAGAGTTGCAGCTTCAATCCGAGGCAGTCGCTTCTCTGGAGAACAGATTGGCACTGAGGTGCCATTCAATCCTGGGTTTTATGCTGACCAAACAGAAATGCTTTTAAGTAATCATTACACAAGCACTGATGTGAAAATATTTGGTGCTACTGAAATTCTTGATACCCTGGAGGTAAGTGTATTGCTGGAAAATATTAATCACTGTTGGAAAGCATTTTGAACTGTTACATGCAAGTTTCTAACCAAATAGACTGTGCCACATTTGCCATCTCAAGATTGTTTCTGAGATGATTTGGAAATGTTTATTGTATTGCTCCCTAGCTTTCATTTCTGCTTCAGGGTAAAAGAATTGTGTTAGGCTTACCTTTGTGCTAGCTGGGATGCATTAACTAGAACAGACTGGGGAGTAGAAAATCTGCTTGATCCCTAGTGGCAGGGGTAGCTGTTTGCCCACCATTCACATAGCCCAATAGAAGATGCTTTCATGTGTTTGGCTGAGACGCACAGAAATAGCAGTTCCTAGGTCAGCCTTAAAAATCAGGAGTGAAATGATGCAAGTATGAGTGTAATATTACAATCAAGTCTAGTTCCTGCTGAGGGATGAGTTGCCCTAGGTTTGTGGAACAACATTTTTCTGAAGCACAGCCTGGGAGTTGGATGTGTGCTGTGTTTCTTCAAGTGGTCTTTTCAGGTTGTTTTTTTTTTTCCTTGGCAGGTGAAATGCGGGTCACCAGTGGTGAAGGCATTCGAGAAGGAGAAATCCTATGGGCTGCCTAGTTACATAGTCTACACCGTTAGTCTGTCTGACCCAAGAGTTTCAAGCCAGGGATCCTTATCAACTGCTCTAACTGTCTCTAGTCCTGTGA
The DNA here is from genome assembly GCF_951394365.1 of Tetrao urogallus. Lineage (NCBI taxonomy): Eukaryota > Metazoa > Chordata > Aves > Galliformes > Phasianidae > Tetrao > Tetrao urogallus. The sequence continues at coordinate 5,860,550 of NC_136823.1, read as the reverse complement.
CTGACCAGACTATCACTATTCCAGTGACAGTGATTTATTTGACTGACAGAACCAGCGCACCAGTGAGACGTAAGTTTATCTCTAGACTTCATGTGCCGGAATAAAAGTATAAATTACATTAGTGTTTGAGATGATAAAATCTGGTGTGTTAAAATCTGAACTGACAGCTCATGTTATCATTGACATTCAAACAGCTCGCTGTGACCGGAAGACTTCAGTGCTATTGCTCATTAAAACCAAAGCAGAATATATTTTCCTCCTGGGCCAGCCCAAAATAATCTGACATTGGCATAAATATCCCAGTGTTAAAGCATCCAACAGTGTTTATTTGCTTTGCTTCTATTTACTCTTAGAACAAAAATGATTAGCAAATTGGGCCTGAGGAGAATAAAAAAAGACTGCATATCAGTGTCTTAATTTATTATTGGTAAATTTGACGAGTGCGTTATAGATGGTTGTTAGTATTGAAATCACGCTAAGTTGATTAAGTTTGTTTAGAATAGCTGCTCAAACTGAAGGAGCCAAAAGAGAGTGAAGAAATAACTAGTAAAGCAGATTGGAGAGACAAGGTGCTCTTGTAACTTTATATTGTTCTTTCTTAATTGGTTCTACAGATGGAGCAAGTCTATTCCAGCACTTTCTTGATTCCTATCAAGTAATGTTCTTCACACTTTTTGCACTATTAGCAGGGACAGCTGTTATGATCATAGGTAAGAGAATAAAAGATCACTAATTTTTCTGTAACTCCATGCAATACTTTAGTAATGAGATATAAAGGAAAAATGTCAGTACTAAGTCATGTTTTCTAACTGTCTTGCAGTCTATCATGCAGTTTTCTCACAAAAAGAGCAGCACACTCATCCAGCGTTTACCCCAAGGACACCTCCTCAACACAGCCATAACAGTAAGCAGATGTTGTCCAGTTACAAATGAAGTAATTGATTAGTCTAGATACTGCATTTGAGTGGAATGTAGGGATGTATGCCTACTAGTCTATATTCTGAGTTAAATGACAAGAGGCATTGTGTCAGTTCCTGGAAAATTTGTTGTTACTCTCCCCTCCTGGTTCCCCCAGCTGTCCTTTTCTCCATCACTAATCCTTTTGAAACTCCTGTCACATGTAGCAGCATTGGAAATGAGCGTGCTAAAAGCCTGAGAATTAATGAAAATCACCAGGTGGCTAGAGGGGAGATCCACAAGGATCCAAGGGGAAGTAAAGCAGCAATCAGTTGCTGATACAGTATGCTTGGTTGCTGACTGCTGACTGGTTGCTCCATTCATGTGACATCAGCTGAGCTGCAGCATGGCTGCTTTTCTTTTGCTATCAGCAAGCTGTGAGGTTCTGGGAACTGGAGCTCCTGTAAGAGGCAGGAAAGGGCAAATATTAGGGGGATGAAGGGCACAAATCTATGGAAGACTTAGTTATGTTGCTCAGGAAATAATTTGTTACTTCATTGCTTTTTGTCTTGCAGTCATGTTTTACCTGTATTGCTTGATATTGTATCATGATTTACCTGTATTGCTTGATATTGTATTTAATTCCCATTTTACTTGCAGTATTGTAGAATCAAACTTTCAGAAGCATGTAAAAAAAAAAAAAAAAAAAAGCCTGCTTGTTGCAGAAGTCCTTGACAAACAGTAGCAAATAATGTACACATTATTACAAATGTAGTTAAGGTGTTAGACAGTTACAGTCCTACTTGTAAAAATATCTGATACTTCAGATAAAATATGACAAGTTCAACCTGAAAGCTATTTGCTGAAGTGAAATGTATTGTGCCCTCAGAAAGCTTTGTTAATTCTTTCATTTCTGAATGAAAGACCTACAAGGTTTTGATACATGTAGGATCTCTCCTCAACAGGCAGTAGGCTAAAGGGCTTATTCAACTCAGCATGGATTGTTAGACTCGCTTGCCAGGTGTTCCAGCGGATGATGAGTAGCAGTTTTTTTTCTTCCTACTTTCCCACCAATCCTAAGTATGATTGTTTTTCTCATTTTCCCCTTCTTTTTAGGTTTCTCTGTATCACCTGTGCTTTCCTTCGGCCCTCAGACCTCAAGCAGGAGAACAAGCCCATCAGCCACGCTCTGGAGCACTGATTATGGTTCACGTTAGGGAAAGAGCACTTTTCATCATGAACTAGGACTGAGGTGGACTAGGGGGAAATAGTGCCTTTGAGGATAAAGCTTTTGCAGTTTGATGCAACTCATGTAATCTCTTGAAAATAACCAGTTTCTTTTTTCCTTTTTTTCTAATATTTAGAGCTCTTTGCATTTTTTTTATGTACTTCATTTCTCTACAGTTTATTTTACCTGCTGCTTTACGCAAAGTTGATGAGGATGAATGGACAAAAAGCAGTGTTCATGCTAAGCTAGCTATCTTGCAATTCAAGCAGTTAGAAATTGTCTAAGTGACAGTGACCCAAGTTTATTTACTCTTGCAAAAATTAACTTTCTGTTTTACTAGGATTTTAAAAAAGGGAAATAGAAAAGCAGGTTAAATGTGAGCCAAAAATATGAAGGATTGTGTATTTCAAGTTACTTAATTTTGATTTGGACTCAGGAATGTACTGCACTGATAAGTATTCTTATGTTTAGCCTTACAATGTGATTCATCATCATAATTTGCTGTTTAAACATCAGGAATGCTGGAACAACTGTGAACAGATTTTGAAGTGGGTTTTTTTTGCTTTGTTTTTTAACCAAAAAAAATTTAAAAAATGTCTTACAAGTGTGGCTTCCGTGGGGTACAGCTGCAGTGTTCCTGTCTTGTTACTGTATAAGCACTTTTTTGGATTGGGAATGTGAAAGCATGTGCCTTCTAAGAGGATTTTCTTCTAGTAGTAAATGGTTTTAATTGGAGGCAATTATTTTACCCATTGCTGATTAAAAATACATTTTATATTAGTTATTTTACACATAGAAGTACCTCAATAAAAACTGAGCCACCTCTTGTTACCACTAGTTACCTGTTGCACTGGAAAGTAAGTGGTTTATTTCAGACTTAGAATGAGTGACCTTTTCAGTTGGTTCAATCTGCTTATCTCTAGTGTGTTTGTGTACATAATAATACAGTCACATCCAGAATTAATTTAAACTATACCGTGAAACGTGACTGGTATGACCAGACTGAGGAATATTTGTACTTGAGTATCCTATCATTAAGAGTACATTTATAGATCTTTTAAGTACAGTGCATAAGAATTATTAATTTTTTTAATTGGTTTATTATAGCTTTTTTCCCTGTCTGCGAGGACGCACAGAGTTAAAATGCACAATTCAGGGTACATCAGAATGTATTTTGCTATATTAGGCAGCTGATCACTGTGTATGTTCAGATAAATTTTGCCTTCTAAGCAAGATGGCAATGAGGTCTGGTGACTAGAACTTCTTTTCAAGTTGATTTTGAAAAGGATTGGATGGGGACTTGTTGTATTACTTGGTCCTTATACTTCCCTGAGGACAGAAAATATTACCTCAGTTGGAATTCTTCATTTGGGAAATTATCATCATAATCACAGTAACTTTAATATGCAGACAGTATTTCATAGCTGACAGGTGAGGAATTGTTTACATATAAGTAATATCAGTGTCAATTGTGAATAATATTCTGGGTGTGCAAACTCCCCTAAGGACCATAATGAAAGTGATCTCATGCAAAGTGTGAAGAATTAGGTGGAAAAAAAAATTTGAAGGAATGGATTGCAAACAGTCTATGGTATATATTTTTGGTTTCATACAATATTACAGAAAAAAAACACTGTTACGTTCTGAATATTGTATAATTTATTTTCTAGTTTTGGAAAATGTGTGCCTTACATGCTACTACTAAAAATGGACAATTTGGTTGTAAATAATCATTTGTATCTGTATTATTTAATAAAGGTTTGTAAGAATCCTTCAATATACTGCTGACAAACTTTCCTTTTTGTGGCTACTCAGAATTTGGCATGTAATTCTATTAGCTGTACTTCCTCTACTGTGTTTCGTGCCCAGCTTTTGTGAGTATACCTCTCCTTCCACAACACCAGTGCAGTAATAAGCCATTCTCTCATGAATGTTTTTGTGTTGGCTTTTTTTAAGAATACAATTTCCTCTGCTCCTGGTAAGAGAGGAAGATGTCTAGCTGTGAAGCCACGTGTATGTCTTAATGGTTGAAACAGAGATGGTGGGAAGAGTCATACAGGATAGCATCAAAACAACTTTTGCATTAACGTTGATCACTAGAAGTGCTGCTCTTACACTGTTACTGTTGTGTTAATGTGGTAATTGCATTGATTAACAGAGTAGTCTTGTTAATGTGTTATTGTGCATGTTGTATGAACTGTAGAGGTAAAACGCTTATATATAGAACATAGCTGGAGAATGAATGAGGTAAAGCTTTTGGATATATGCCATTAATGAGAATGGAGGTGAGTGGAAGATAGTTGTCTCATTTTAAATCTTAAATAAAAAACATGGTGTGATGTTACATTTTATAGTGATAGATATATATATTTTTAAAAAGTCTGTTAGGAAGTGGCTGAGAACCACTGTCTCGAGTAGGTGTCCATGGTATATATCAACTCAGTCATTTCATATTCTTGCAGCCCCTCAATATCTGCATGATTTTTTACAGTCATACTTTTTCACATTTGTCAGTAATGTAATGATTTTAAAGTATGCTGACAATTTTTTTCATCTACTGTTTCTTATCAGAAGCTTTTTTCATTTCTACTAAGTGTTGTCAGTTCTTACTGAAGTCAGTGGTGGTGGCTGAGGAAGCAGCTCTCGCCCCTTTCAGAGAGAAATGAAAGGGCTGTGGACATAGTAATGCTAATGTGATAAACTTCTTGGAGATGCTCCTGGGAAAGGTTTTATTCCCCTCTTCCTTTCACTTCCCATTCAGCCTCCCAGTTCAGTGCTGAATGTCCTGACACACGTTGCTCCAAGTGCTGGGGATACTTTGGCGAATGACCACTGTCTATTTCAACTTTTTAGGCAAGTAATTGCAGTCTCCTGGCATACATCTTTATGAAGTGCGATGTGCCACAAGCAAGAATCAGAGGGGGATGTTGAGAAGGAAAAAAGTGGGAATGAAGAACTGGAATGGGTCGGGTGGGAGCCAATCTACTCCAAGAAGTGATGAGGCTTTTGACTTCAGAACACTCTTCTGCTCTGTCGGAGGGTGGGATCTGGTGAGATGCCAATGTAAATATTGGCATTTCTAAAAAGGTTCACCTGCTGCTCTTTCCTTGCCTGAGCATTTGGCTGGAAGTACGGACAAATGGTACATTCTAAACTTACGTGAGTTGATCTGCCTTCTTGAGTTCATCGGTTAACAAAAAAATCAGGGCTGTATTCATTTTTAACTCAACTGATCAACTCCAGCAGAGTAGGGCCTGTCTTCACTTTTGGTAGGAATTAATGTAAAGAAGCAAGCCAGTCTGCAAGCAATGTATTTAAGCCCTCCTCAGCTGCAGATCCCACCCTGAGCTGCTCAGCAAATCGTGCAGTGAAGCACTTGTAGCAGCTGGGCGCCATTTTGCAGATGCTGCGCCTCGCCTTCCCGCCGCAGTTTGCTCTCAGCCAATCAGAGCAGCTGTGACAGACGGTGCTGCCAGAGCTTGGGCTGTGCTGAGGAGAGCCTGAGGGAGCTGCCTGAGAGAGCACTGGCTGCACAGAAGTTCCTCTCTGCCCCTGTTCATACTTACCTTTTTGGTTTTTTGTTGTTTTTTGTTGTGTGTGTGTTTTGTTTGTTTGTTTTTGAAGTTCTATCTGGGAGGAGGCTTGCTATATACTTTGTTAGTCGAAAAAATTGGAGTGGATGTGAAAAGTCATCTAAAAGGTACAGTTGTGCTCAGCGTCCACAGGGTTTAGAAAAAGGAGGAGCTAACTTTGTTGGAAAGCAGTTATGGTGAAATCCCGGTCAAGCTGCACTATCTGTGTGGAGGAAAGGAAATCCCGTGCCAGCAAAGCAGGCAGTGCTGGCTGAATTGCTGTTGGCAAATGCTCAAGTGCTCAGAAGGAAAGAAGTGCCAGGAAAGCAGTTAAATTAACAGTCTGAGGATTGTACCAAAACATCACAAAATAATAAGAGTACTCGTTAGAATTATGGAGTACAGTTGCTGTTTCAGAAATGCATGTATAGCTGATTAAAGCTAGCCCCAGGTCTCCTGTGCCTCTCAGAGGCAGAAGGACTGAGTGAGGATCAGCTCTTTGCTGAAGTGACAGATATTTCTCCTACATACAGTAACCAGGTCGCGGTTAGTTGGAGGATGTTTGCTTGTGACAGCAGACGTGCCGTTCTGGTGACAATGCGATTGGCTGCAACCTGCACAGTTCCCTGGTGTGCTTCCTGTGAGCAGAGGTGCATGGAGATGGGGTGTCTTCTGTGTGTGAGCAGAAGTGTTTTAGAGACACCGCAACCAGCAGGACGTGCTGGGCAGCTGAGCACTGCCACACGGTCGCAGGTTATACCTCAGCCTTTTGAGGTACCGAGAGCCTGTTTGCAATTCATCCAGAAAATTCCTGCTCATCAACAGCTGCATTGCAAAGGAATATTTGTATATTAACTTGTTACCTCCCCCTCTCCCGCCTTAAAAAGCACAGCAGGGTACTGAATAAAATGTTGAAGCAACCTCTTTAGTTAAAGGTCGTCCTGATAAGGAATCAGAGTTATTGTGTGGAGTTTTAGGAGAAGGTTCTCCTAGTAGCTTGTTTTATCAGCTCGTTTGCTGACTGTTGTTTTTCTACTTGAGGAGGTTATGTTCTACAGGTATTAATCTGGCATCTTCTCCAATTACTGCATTTTCTTTAAGAGAATGTCCCAATTTTTTCCTCTATTTGGATGTTAACATGTATCCTCAAGGTACCTGCCTGGAAGTCATTCATAAATCTGTGGGTTTCTTAGTACAGTACGCTGTAAAAAAACAAAATGCCTCTTCCTTCCGGTTTCCCCAGTTAAGAGAAAAAATGGAGTGGAGCAGGGACCAGCTGGGGTATGTTGCTTGAGCTCTCATCTCTGACAGAGAGTCTCCTAAGAGAAAGCAGTCAGGTAAAATCCAATGAAAGCATTTCTGATGCTGTAGGCACAATCCATGTGTACCAATCGCTTTTGGCAATTTCTTTGGACAGTTTTTTTTTTTTAGTGCATATACAAGCCTGCCATTATATTGTAACAAGCTGAATATAGCTGGGATTCTTGAATGAATGCTGGTGGAAGCCTTTAGGAAAAAATAACAAAAAAAAAATCTCACACAATAGTGAATATTGAAGGCAAAGTCTGTCCTCATTGTTTTGAGGAAGCGGTAGCACCTGGAAAGTCCCTTCTATTCCACAAGTGCAACAGACTTATTCATAAGTACTTATGACCTCTCAATCCTTACCTACAACAGTAAGTGCACAGGTTGCATAAATCTACATGGATATGAAGTAGTTGTTGCTTGCGTATTTGTAAACTATTGCCACCTGTGTCTAGGCTTAGATCTGCATACCACTTATGCCTAAATACGGCCTGCAGCTTACACTACCAGAGAGTACCACGCAGTTCACTTCTATAGAAGCAGGAAGGTGTGTGTATAGCAGAATGTGCCTTCCCCTGGATTTCCTAAACCCTGGCCTTTCCTTGTAGGACATCCCAGACAAGAGATCCTCTGCCAACAGTACAGCTTCTGTATAGCTGCCTATTTGAGAGACTTTGAAATCGTGACGTTCACCAGTCACTTTCCTGGCCTTATCTGCATCTTGCTGCTTGCTCCCCGCATCGTGCTGTGTCTCATCACTTCACTGTAATTGTACAGAAGCACCCTGATTTATCAGCTGTAAGCAGGGAAGCCCATTTGGTAGACAGGCAAGGTATGTGAATGCAGATGAATTCTGTTTCTTTTAAGCATTTGTTGTTACTCTTGGGAAGGCAACTCGACCTTTTATTTATACATTAACTTTATGTAGCTGTGTTAGTCTGTGTAACGTTTGTGATGTGATCAAACCCATTCCTTTTCAGCTCTTTCTTCGTTGTCTCAGTTACAAGTTTAAGGTTTTAGCTGGCTTGAAAAGCCAATCACACTTTCTCCATGATACAGATACTCTACTTTTACCTTGTAAGAACTATGTAAATTTTAAATTGGAAAGAAAAGTCATTTAGTAAGTAAGAAGTATCAGGCTCAAGATCTTTATGCGACATTAGATATTCTGTATGATATATTTTATTGGTTTATTACCCATACTTCAAAAATGCGTGTTATTTTTAGTTTGAGTGAATCTGGGCTCACTTCTTAGCTGTTAACTTCAGCAGGAAAACTTCATGGTGTAACTGGGCACAAGATTCAGATACGTAATTTCTAAGATTCTTCTCTTGCCAAATTAATTTCTCCCTGATTCATATTTATCGTCCCTGTTTGAGCTGTGAATTTACTAACAGGAAGTCTGATCCCGCTTTCCGTATTTTCCCTCATGTCACTTGTCCTCTCTGTTTTCAGAGCTATTTTTATCACAGCTACTGTGTTTACAACTGCAGGTGGTCTGCTCCAGAGCTTTTTGTATTAATAAACCATTTCCTGCAATTTATGTCTTCACAGTTCTGCACGGTATCTTGTTTCTCTGTTTAGTGCACTAAACTCTATTTCAAACCTTAAGGGTCTGTTTCACTGTAATTGCTAAATGGGTTTCAAGATGCAGTTGGTATTTTCCATTTACAGGCATAGTGTGTGTGTTCATTATTCACCCAGTCATATGTTTTTGAGTTCTTTTCTTAGTTGCTACATCAGGTTTAAAGTGCTGTTTCCATTTTGCCTAGTTCAAATGACTGTTTTGCACCTCTTACTTCTGCAGTTAGCATAAACAAGTGTATTTTGAAGGACTTGTATGTAAAAAAAATGTGTAACTTTTATGCAATTTTATTCATTTTTCTTCAATTTATCATAAGGAATACTTTTTCACTGAGTAAAAATGAGGTAATATGATTAAAGGCCAAGATTCAAAATTGTAGCCATAATCCTGCGCCTTTAATGTTAAAACTTATTTCTAGGAGTTGCTTACATTGCTGTTGAGGTAAGGCAACCATCTTCAACTTGAGCAGTGGAAAAATGTTAAGCATCTTAATGTTAAATAGCTTTATTGCTAAATACAGACTGCTCCGATTCAGATGCTCCAGTAGTGAGAGGCTGCTTTATGTGCACCAGATATCAAACCCTCAATAAATGCCTGGGATTTTAGGAGGCATTTCTCATGTACCATCCTTCACAAAGGAAAAGAAACAAACTTCATCAGAGACGATGTGGAGTTTCTCTATATGTGCTACTGAGCTCACATAACTGATGTCATTTAGCAGGTGTTCAGCTGCTGCAGTGTCATCAGACTGGGTCTGTTTTGGAACCTGGCCTGTAATAACCAAATGTGGAATGGGGTTGGGAACAGCACAGTAGATTTTAGTGTCACTTGCTGAGCAACATTTTGGATTTTCTAGGGTAAATAGCAGAATGAATGAAGGAAAATCCAATGGTTTGAATATAGCAGAAACAGAATATAGAAAACAAATCTGTAAAGAAAAATCAGTGCAATTACTTGAATTCTGAGTTACTTGTTTTTACTAAGGATGAATACAAAAATAGTTAAGAAATATTAGAATATTTTTAGAGGAAAAGTAATAAACAACCAAACAGTGGAATTGACTGTATTTTCTGTGACCGTAAGAAGACATCAGAGGCAGAAAGTGTGACGGATTTAAAGGAGAAAAGGCTTTGAAGCAAGGTTTATGATGAGTGTAATGGGAAGAACAGTCCTCTGCATGTTGCTTTTGGCAGAGAATCTGTTTGAGAAAATTGAGCAGGAGGCCTAGAAATAGAGTTCAGTGATGGGGTCTAAATTGCAGCAATTTGAAAAAGAACATCCTGATGTGGGAGATATCTAAGCCAAAGAACTGCTTGTTTAGTTTCTAAAGCCCCTGATCAGCATTTAGATGGCAATGTAGGGTCAACTTGACAGTGCCCAGAAATCACATGGCAGTGTGTCCTACTAGGGTCTATTTTTTCCTTTCTATCTAGAAATCTGTATTTCAGAATACAGATGTCATCCACTGGGATCCGCTAAGGGGGTGAGGGGTGGCCAAACAGGGCTGGAAGGGAGATGAGGGAGGAATAAGTAATTCTTTGTTAAAGAAAATAAAAGAATGTTCCTGCAGTTATTTCAATACCAAAGTTAAGCAGGCACTAACCATACAATACTGGGCTTCTGGGATAGTAATTGGAGAAAATGATCAGAATGCTGCAGTTCCCTCACATGAAAACAAGGTCAGGTGGACTTTGAGGACTTAAAGCATCAGTAAATGTATCTGCAGTAAGAGAACAATGTGAGATTACAGTATGCACAGTAGTACGGAAATTATTTAGGTACTTTTCTGTATGAGTACTTATGTTCTTTTCCATGAGTTCATCGTAGGAAAAATGAAGTTGTGGGGGTGAGAAAACCTGAAGGACTATCTGAGAAAACCAAAAACTATGCAACCATGTGTAGAACAGAATAAGTTGAGGAAAAGATTCAATGAGACAAATAAAGCTCTATGAATGGTACATATTTAACCAACAGAATCAAGTCAGTAATTTATTCAGTGTTTTCTGACCCACTGAATATTCTATTCCCAGTTCCTCAAGGTAACCGCTGTATGAGAACATCATTTTATGTATGGAAGCAGGGTGTAACATTAGCAGAGAGGCAGGCCAGTGGTCACGGCAAATGGGGCTTGAATGGGGCTTGAGACTTTGGCTGTAACATTAGCATCTATAGTAACTAATCTCAAGCCAGTGCATGCTAATGGCTTCCAGTGACCGCGAATTGTCAGGAGAAAGTCCAATAACTGAAGTACAGCATACTGGTAAACAACCTCTGAAGTTCTGTAAACGGTTTTAAATCATTATCAAGTTTGTTTATCTTTGAAAGAGACAAGAGGTGGGAGATATTTTGTAGCATATGTCTTACTTAGGTTCTCAGAATTCTGTTTTCTGTTAAGTAAGAAACTGCCCTCTGAAAAACTAAATAGTGAAAATTGTCGTATTTTACCCAAAAAGAAGGGAAAAAACTCATTTCATAAAGTAAGAGCTTGTAATTTGACAGCATGCGTCATTTGGGTTATTATGAGTGAGTCATAAATAAGAGGCACTAAAAGAGTTATTTTTCAAAATGTTTCAAGGTAACAAAGAAATTACCTCTGAAGAAATGTTGATAACAAGATAACAATCCATTAAATAGTCTACAGCAAAACTTAGCTTAAATGTTTAATGAAATTTATTCATTAAGAGTGCTATTTTTGTGAAATTTTATAAATGAGGTGTAAAGGCTGATTTCACTTCATTTTTGTTCCTGTAAGAGCCAATTAAACTACCTTTAATGGAAGTAGAATCAGCTTTGTAACTACAAAAATACTCAGAAGCCTTGAGTTTCTGTACTGCGACCTGACTTCTGCCAGTAATGTTTGAGACTCAGCCACCTCTGCCCTCTCGATTCTGATTCAAGTCACCTTGGGCCCAAACGTAGCTGTTAATAGTTTAGTTTCATTATTTTGTGATAGTTTTTATTTATAGTGAAGCTTTTACCAGGTGTGGGGATAAATTAGATTTGGGGGGGAGCTGAAAACTTCAGAATAATAGCAGTGGTATTTTTAGCCTGGATCTCTAAAGAAAGGAGTTGTTCTCAGCTGTGCTGTTCCAGTGTCTGTTTGCTCCCACTTAATGTTTTAATTTTTACTCTGATTCCCACCAGATCAGATCATAGAAGACATTGATTAGACATCCAAACAATAATTAAGTCCTCATGAATTTTCAAAAGTTAATTCCTACATAAAGGAAACATTATAGTTCTACTTTTAGCACTGTGAGCTTATAATTTGCGAACTTGTAAGAAAAAAACCCCGAAACACAGATCTATATGAATGCCCAATGTTAGTGAGAGTTTGGAACATCAGTCAAATCTGCAGGAAACCAGGAATCAAACAGAATTCTTCATTCCTAGAATAGAATATAGAATTTTGGTTATATGGCAGAAGTGCTATCTAATAGAATTCTCTCATAAGATTGTGAATACAAAAAAAAGGGAGCAGCATGGCAGAATAAAGCAGCAGTAACCATTGTGACAGCAGCCATGCATAGGAATAGAATAAGTTGAGGAAAACTGAAGATTCAAAGAGGCAAATAAAGCTCTGAATGGTACATATTTAACCAACAGAATCGAGTCAGTAATTTGCATCTTACTGTTCTGAATTATTGAATGGGCTTCATTGTTTCTTTCAGTGTTTACTCATTATTAATAGTAAAATCTGCAGTAACAGCAGGAACAAAACCAATATCAAGTGGGAAAGAATAAAGTTGAACAAAATAAGTAGAACAAAATAAACCAAGTAACTGAAAACAAGTTTGAGCTAGAGGAGGGGGAAAAAGCAATTATTTGTGGAAGAAACCATGATGTTATTACACAGATGCAATCATTTGAATTGGTATTGCTACTCAGCAGTGAATAATGCATTATAGCACCTATCCTGCATTTCTGAACATGGGAGTTCTTCACTCTGCAGATTTTTCTCTAGGACATTTCTCATGAATGCACATTTATGAAATGAAATTCCCTTGCTTATCAGATGGTTAAACCAGTAAATCTGTACACTCGCCGTGGCTGCTCTGAGAGAACAGTCATTTACAAACTTCTCTTTCCTAAGGATCTGGCAGAGTAGAAGCAGCTTGGCTGTAATTGATGAACTCGTTGAAGAACCAGAATATTGAAGTACTATATCAACCTTTATTACAGATTTCCAGGCTGAAGCGTGCTTCACCATTCAGTTGTTTGTTCTTTCTTTAGCCCACCAGTCACCTGACGTGATTCTCACTTCTGTTTTTGTACACTGGCTAATGCTGTAGAAAGCAGGAGGAGGAATGTGCTGGTCTCTGACAAGGTCTGTGTGCACTTTCATGATAGCCCTAGCTGCAGCATTTCCATGGCTTCTGATAGTGTTCTGAAAAATTCACACGCAGGCTCATCTGTACTGTGTGATTGTAAGTGATTGTTGTGTTCTGTTCTGACAAGTATTTTGAAATAATTTAGTTGGATTATTTTTGGTTCTTTATTCATCATTTCTTTATGTTACATGGATGTAGAAAAATTATTTATTAAAGATAGCAGGCAAATGAATTTTCTGTGTTCTATGTTTTCTATGTTCTATGGATTTTCTTCTGGTATCTTAACTGTGCACAGTCATCAGACTGGTCTTGTGTGTGTGAAATAATTACCTATCTGCTACATGACAAAAGATGGGTTGTTAAGACCGTTGTATCCAGCTATCTTGGAACTGGGGGAATTATCACAAGTAGACAATGTGTGTTTTTCCTGTTCTTTGCATTTTGAGATATTAGTCCCCATAACAAGGGAATTAAAATGTGAATATGGTTGTAGTGAGGTAGAGCCTGACACCTTGAGCTGTAGCTATCTGGACAAGCTCTGTAACCTTGCTCGTTTTTGTGGTAGTAAAGGTGTATTAGAGAGAGCCTTACATTACAGCCTGCAGAAAGACTGCAGGCCACTTGTTGTGCTGGAATTCACAATGTAATTGGAGCCACTGAATGTGCTTCATTCTCTGCGTAATTTTCTCTTCACATCTGTCTTTTGTCATAACTCATTAATTGTCTTTGAATTTTAAGTTCATGGCCATGTCCTGATAAAATTTGCAAGATTAATATTTCGTTTTATGCTGGTTTAGAATTTGTCAGTGAAAATAAATGGCCTTGGTTCTAGCACACTAAGCATCTCTTAGCATGAAAAAAACTTGTCTTGAGCATCTGACCTCAGCGGGTCCTGTCTCACTGCCAGCTGGTTCTTTCTAGGAGAGGAAAATGAATGAAACAACCAAACAAAAAATATTTTCAGCAAGCACCCAAACATTTAAGGCTGAACATCCTGCTTGGAATGTCTGGATTTAATTCCAAATCAGCACCTGAACTGAAGGAGATTAATTCAAGAACGTGATAGAAATACTAATTAATTAGGTATGTTTAAAGGTTAACTACAGTGGGTTTTGTACTTACTGGTGTTTCTTGTTTTTGTTGTTGTTGCTTTTGCCACTGACTGTGTAGTTGTGCATCAAGTGCTCCATCATGCTGGGACTTGCATTCTGTATGTCACATAGGTCATTACCTTTGCTATAGTTTTATTTTATACTTCTCCCTTAATACAAAGATTTTTATATGGGTGGTTTTCTTTGCCTCTCTGATAGAAGAGTCTTTCTTCTGCAAAAAGAAATAGATAAATGAGATGTTGATGATGCGGATAGTAGTCACTACCACTCTAATAATAATTTTATTAAAACAATTAATTTATGTAGAGCTATCTTGTGTGAAAAATATAATGCAGCCATAAAGAGCAATAGAGAAACTTCATTTGTCTTCCAGTTTCATTCATATCCTTTTAAAGGCAGTGGCATACAGATTACTGGGAATTCTACCCATGGTACCAGAGCGTTTGAATTAGGGATTAAACATTAGTGACTTAATTTTAAAAAAATTTTGGAGCAATCTGGATTTGCCAAGACCTTTTTCATATGTTTTCACTTCAGAGAATTTTGCTTATAGGTTGTTGACGTTCAAGAATAATATTGCCATTATATTTGAGTTCTGATTGCTGCATCCTTTCTAAATTATGCTTTCCAGAATTTTATTCAGTCTGATTTGGCTTTGCCAGCCATCTGCAGAATTGGTGGCGTGGGTTTTTGGTTTTTTGTTTTCTGTTTATACTGATTGTTAAAATGTTAAGATTTATTTCCAATTTCAAAAAGAAATTTTGCAAAATCTGAACTTGCATCGATTGATATGTTTGTTTACTAGCCAGTCTATCTCTGGACAGGTTAATGTGAAGAGAATCCTCTCAATAACAAGTCTCTAATATACCTAAAGGGTGAAGGCCTTACACCTAGCCTGTAAGATGATGGTTCTCTCTTTCACTGCAAATCTCAATAAGTGCAGAAGTATGTAAAACTCAAGTTCTTCCTGGGTTGTATTTCATACTCCATGCATTTTTAAAGCAGCTGTGTTGCATTTGAAAATCATATTAAAGGACTGTGTAATTCAAATGTAGCTTACAATTCTGTTTGCAGCAAGTAGGATGCAAATTGACTTACCTAATCACATCTGCACAGGCCCCAAGAGTTAATGGTAATAACATCAGGCATTCAATTGCAACATCCTCGGTACTAAAATCAACAAAAATGACTCTTCAGCATGAAAGTGATTGAATTTTTTGAACAATTGTTAGTACTATGTATGCTAAATGTATATTTATGATATCGCTCTTACCTATATAAGTGTTATTTCAAACTATCCAGATCTTACAACTGCCAGCTACTTCATATCACTACTTCATACATCAGTTCCTCTCCAAGCAACGTTCACAGTGTAATGACTGTACAGGTTTGCATCTGAAGTAATAGGGTTGAGGCAAGGGAAGCTATCGTTCCCAAAGACATGTTAAAAGCAGAATGAAAACACATCAGGTGTTTTCCAACTACTATTGACATGTTCCCAAGATACATAACAAGTAGAAAAAATCTCAGTTCCACCACTGGACATAATATGTATAGAAAGCATTGGAGAGAGAAGTTTTTCTCCTAAATTTGAGGGGGGAACCGAGGGGGAGGTGTTTTGATGTTTAGAAAATTACACAACACCATAGTTTTGAAGGTATATTTCGAACAGCAACATCTGTGGACTTAAGATATATTACTTAGATGAAAACGATGCTGTTTTGACAAGTCTTTAAAGTGTACTGTATTCCTTCAAAAATAAACTGCAGGTTTTCTGCACCCACTGTAAGTATGTCTGGCTTCCAACCTGAAGTCAGCATCTTTGTATGCAGGTGCGTCTCACTGCTCTTCATGTATCTGTCAGCAGCGCTTTTCCCTCTGACTTAACTTGGCACTTGATCTGATGATATACAAGCACCTCACTTCCAACCCTGTAAATTCAGGGTTTCCTGACAAGTAATGTTTAATTTGGGTAATAATACTCTTACAGACCAGGAGTGGTTGGTTTGTATTCTTCAGACTTACTCACATACTCTGCAACCTCGTTCACCAACATCTTTGTCATTTAGACACCAGTGAATGAGCACAACATCTTGTCGGAGGAAGTTTTCCATGTGATTTGGCTGTTGTCTTTCTGCTGATTCACCCATTATGGTTAAATATCATTATTTTGATATAGTTGGACTGTGTATGCTTTACACATATTTTCAGGAAATCTGTCAAATGTCATTTTCAAGTCATTAAGCATGCTCTGCAACAAAGGCAGAATTATAGAGCAGTGTGGCTTTTCAGAACACTATTGTAAAAGTGTCAGAATTTATTCTAGCTTTTGAATGTAGGTTTATCTTTGAGCAGCATCCTGCTGTTATGATTAGTGATTGCTATCGTGAATAAAATCTCTTTGGTTTCAGCAAGAAAATAAACCAGTTTATATATAGAACCCACCATTGAATAGGACCTTAAATATTTATTTCCTGTACTTCTTGTGAAATGATCTTCAAGGTGAAGCCTTTCATCTAATGAAACAATTCCAGCAGTCAACCCCAGGTCTTCAGGCAGTTGTGGTTTTACAAATGAAAGTCAGTAGCAGATAGGAAGTAATGAATGTTTCTTGTCTAAGCAAAAAATTGCTGCAATTCTTTGACTTTAAAATGTAATTTTGTGTCTTACAATGTTGAGCTTTGTGGTGGTCCCAGTGGCAAGCAACATCAACTGCTATTCCAGGCTGCCAGGAAACCCTGTACAAGTGGTTTGACTGGGGTGTTACAAATGTACCACCTGCAGTGCTTACACGTAAATTTAAGTCTTGAGATTTCTAAAAACAACAGTATTGAGGTGGAAAGTTTTGCGTTGGTGGGCCAATAGCTTCTTCACAGAATTTGAGAAACTAGTATGTAAAACGTGAAGGTCTAGTTGTGCGGCTTTGTAAATGGAAGTCAGCGTTATTTTTACCTCTGGAAGTAAATTATCAGTTTATCAAAAGCAGCCTCGAGTGCATCAGGAAAGGTGTTGGGCACTGTGTCAAAAGGAAATAGAGATAAAGGAGGCAGCTTTTACTTTTTAAGTAGTTTCATATAGTAGAAGGAAACTAGTGAAGAGAACAATGTTAACAGTCTTCATCTTTCATTTTTATGCCTGGACACATGGAATATATAGGAATATATATATATATGGAATGCAGGGAGGTGAAGCGCTTTAGTTTGGAAATTGTGAGTTTTCTGATACTCTGGGTCAACTTCCCTTCAGGTTGATATGACATGTTTGCGTGAGCTGAGAATATTTTCTGCTGGATTTTGGCTATAAAGTTCCTTTGACACTTCTCATATTGCACTATTCGTTTGTGCTTCAGGAGTTCAGTTGTTACAAATTCCTCTCATGACAAATGTATGTGTGGGTGAGACTGTAGTAAGTCTGCTCTTTAAGTTGTTTGATTGCAAGTAACCGAAATATTTTAACTAAACACATGTTCCAGTACTTTCAGCTACACAGAAACACGATGCGGGATATGCAGCTGGAGCACAGCCTTTCCCTGACCCTCCCCTGACAGCTCCGTGCCATTCCCTCGGGTCCTGTCGCTGTTCCCAGAGAGCAGAGCTCAGCGCTGCCCCTCCGCTCTCTGTGAGGAGCTGCAGGGCCGTGAGGCCTCCCCTCAGCTCCTCTGATCTGTGCTGAACAAACGCAGGGATCTCAGCTGCTCCTCATACATGTTGTGCTCCTAATCATTCACCATCTTCATAGCCCCCCTTTGGAAACTCTCTAATAGTTTTATGCCCTTCTAATATTATGTGCACAACTGCACCCTCTGCTCAAGGTGAGGCTGCCCCAGCACAGAGCCAAGCAGGGCAATCTCTTCCCTTGCCCGGCTGACAAGGCTGGGCACCCAAAAAAAGACATTCTAGCTATCTACCAAGATTGCTGATTCCTTAAAGCTCCAATGTTTTAATTTCAGACATGCATTCATTTGTAATAGATACAGTAATAATTTCATTAGTATCTTCTCCTAAATTTGTTTATTTAATTTACATGTGTCAATTTTCATTAAGTGGATGTGACTTTACGTATATATTGGCTACAGAAAGAATAAACACAAAGCTGTGTGTGCTTGTAAAGAATTGCTTTAAATAATCTTATCATTTCTAACACAGGCATACACATGAATAACATCAAATTCTGATCTGTCACCTCATCAAGTTAGATAACTCTAAACCCATTCATAATAAAGCAAGTTCAGATCTCTGTAAATTGGTATTAGTGAGGTTTTTAAGTAGCACATTTTCTTTTTAGGCATATTTAAATACTGAGTAACATAACACATTAACCTCCTAATAGATCTGTGAAGCCTATAGTCGTTTGTTGCAGTACTCTTTGTTTCTGTATACAAAAAAGAAAAAAAAAATTGCCATGTAAATGACCAAAAACTCAGTGATGCTTTAATACCAACTTCTGTCTTAGCACAGACAAAAAGAGTTCATGGTTTTCTCGCACAGCGAAATACTTGAGATGGATTAATGCTTTTCTGTAAAAAGGTGCTTGTTATGTTTGTTAAAGCTGGATGTCAGTATGAATTATACAGCCTACTTGCCTAAACTTTTCTAAGATAAATTCCTTCTAAAGTGGTCATATTGCTGTGCAATTTCTTTTTTCATTTTTAGAAAAGAGCAAGAGGAAATATCTTGAGACATGAGGAAATGTTCTGGAGAACAGTTCATTTCTGGGAACTGTTCTTGAGAACATTTAATTATGAAAATGTTAGTGTTTCAAGTTAACCTGTTCCTGAGCTCATTTCTAGCTTTCTTTTCAACATGCTATCTAACCTCAAATCTATCCTGCAAGCAAATTAATGTAATTTTATTACTGTCCAACCCTTGGAGAAACGTCACTATGTTTTATCACTCTAAATGCAGAAAGCTCACTTCTCTCACTCTTTTACTTTCCTCTTGAGTTTTCTCTCCCAGATGAAGTGGTCTGTGATTTCTTTTTGTACAATTGCTTTTTCTAAACTGCATGATTTTCAACAATTATTAATTGAATCTTATCTTCCTTAACAGAATACAATTTCTCACGTATGTTAGTGTGCCACAATACCACTGTAAGGAAGAAGAGTATTATTCTCTCTTACAAAAAGACTGGAAATAAAGCTGTGCGCAAGACACTGCACATCCAGAAAGCAAATTCGTGATAGATCAAGGAAGAGAGATGAAGTCTCTAGAGTCTCAATACAGCACTATAACTGGATTACATCTTTTGCTGCATTTTAAACAGTATCCTCAGAATGATGCAAAGTTCTAAAGTAGCTTTCTTTAAGCTGCATATTCCAACATCTAAATCATTTCTTGAGACACCGAACCCAGGAAAAACTGAAGTTTACAATTCTGGAACTCTCATACTTCAGAGCTCCAGTTTCTTGAGAGTATTCTTAAATTAGAACTACGTGTCACTGTAGGATAGTTGGCTGTTTTCCTGTCACCTGCTCCTTCAAAAAGTGGCAGCATATATTGTAAAACTTCTTGGAAGTGTCTAATCAACCACCTATTTATGTGAATTAATTTGTCTGTGTGCCTTTTTCATACTCAAGTTTTTAATTCATATATTTCAGTTGACTTAATACCATTGGATTTGGATAAGGTTTTAGCATGGTAATGTTATACCTGTATTTTTCAGTCACTACCTGCCATACAAAATTTTTAGCAGCAATTTTCCAGTGTTTTTCTGAGGGCTGGAAGTGGAGCTCCAGTGTTAAAAACAATTGCTAAGGCACATCAAGAAATCTGTACTTTATTTATAAGTTGATGGAATTAGGAGAAGAGCTGTATTTGGAGTAGCTAATGAACTTGTGACTCCAACAGAACCAGCGAGGCTTTCTGCATCCTCCAGTTTTGTGTCTTTACAAATACTCATTTACAATTTCTTATGAATTAACGCTTTATTCAGTTTTATCAGTATGTCTTAATTAGTATGACTATGCAAATCCGTGGATACATTTTGGTACTATATTATGGTACTATATTATTTGGTACTATACCATATTTCATTATATGGATTTGCATGTGCAAAAAACACTGTCTTGTTCCTGGCATAGTAGTGATTTGATTGCCTGCAGCTGCTGAATTTGCATTGTGGTGATTTGTTTTAAAAAACAAAACAAAACTTAAAAATGCAGGAGCATTTATTCAAAGTTCATAAATAGCTTCTCGTTTTCCATTTAATGGAAAATAATTAGAGATGGAACTATGAGACTTCATTGGATAGGAGTTTCTGAAGATCCACATTTTAGGTGCTATAGCAGATTTCATTTGCCTCCATTACAGCATGTCTCTTGAAATCCCTTCAGTTGGTTTATGGCACTTATAAGCTACTGTATGATGTGCAGTTCCCTCTGATTAAGTTTGTAGGAACGTGTTTCCATGATGGAGATGAATTCATTTTGCCTCCTGATCCTTTAGGGAAACCTTTCTCTCTTTCCCTTATCATTGTTTCTTGTTATACTTTACTGGCCACCATTTCACTAGAGTTTTATACTATTTTTTTTTTCCCTTTCATTAGTGTAAGTTTAACACCTTTGTGTACTGTTTGCAAACTTTTAAACTATAAATACATTGCTAGGAAAAAAAAAAGTTATTTGCATTCCACAAAAAAAAAAATTGTCTAAGTGTTCAAATTCTAGAGCTGTAGAAATTTTGCTGCAAGTCAGCAGTCAATAAAGCAGTGCTTGTTTTAAATGTTAAAATCATAACTTCTCAGCACATCAGAATATTTGTGTATATTTCCAAGAATCAGCCAATACGTGCTTAGCAAATGGTTAGTTATACGTCACAAGTTCAGTGTAGGGCTCAAAAAAGAAGAAAAATCCTGACTTTGGACAATCTGCATTGAAAAGCTTTCTTAGCATCTGTTAATTACATTGCAGATAACGAATCGCTTAGTGGAGCTCAGCTGGACGTGTTTAGTCGGGCAATCCCGCAAGTCCAACGCTAATATTACTGAAGCTGACTTCTTGGAGTTGGAACTGGAAGTCACTGTTTTGAAAGAGAAGTTTTAATTTGCATCTCATTAGAAGTATTTTACTGTCAATAAAGTTTAGTTCATTACCCAATAAATGGGAATCTGATTCTAATTTGTACATCACAGCTGTGTTATATATTTCAGATGAAAATGTTTCTTGCAGGATGCCCAACAAAATTTGAAAATTGAGCTGCCAAATATCAAAATGTATGTGGAGTGAGTCTGGGTTAAATCCTTGGTATACAGTTCTACTTTCTTCTTCCACGTTGCTTTAGCTTTTTTCAGAGAAGAACGAAAATGTTATGTTTGATTCATCAAAGTACTTAAATATGTAACTAAAATTAGACCTAGTTAATTAGTTGTATTTGAGACTGTTCTACTCAAATTCATCAACTTTTTAGCAAGCCAGTGTTATGTTACTGAACTGGGGCTTTGAGCAGAGAAAGAAATCCGTATGGAAATTATTTAACTGCATAAAATTTTTGTTTGTAATTCAGAAGCCTCCTGCTATGTTCAAAGCCAAACAACCAAGCTCTTTGAAATAATTAGTTGGGACGCACACATTCCTGAAGGAGTTTAAGATGTTTAATCCTGCAGAAAATTGCTATCTGGTGGACAACAGGGAAAAAGCACAACAAATATTTACTATTTAAAAAATGCAGGCAATTACAGCTAGACAAAAATAAAGCAATATAGTTAACTAATGAGAGGAGCAGAGCTACTTTCTGTCTTGCACTAAAAAGCCTAGCGTTTAGCTCGTGTAAACATTACCTAAAATATTTTCCTGTTAGATTTAGGCAGTAAAATGGTTTATTTAAATGGCAGTTTTTGGATCATTTTGTTTTTAATGTATTCTGTCTGTAAATAGTGAAGTGCTATGGCTTGGTAATAAGGTGGTGGGCACGTTAAATGGGCAGTGTTCTGCAATGTGAGTCTGTGCAAAAGTTTGCTGCAAATGCTGTTTCTCTGACTGGTTGGGAAGATGCTGTCTAGAAGGTCCTAGTGCAGACTCTCTCAGGAGTTTGCCTCTCAATTACTTGTCTTGTTTGTACCACAGTGCATTCATATATTCATATGTATACACATGCATCAGGAGAATGAAGGAAGCCTTCCAGATGGAGATTACTTCGGGCCACTGTATGGCCCAGAAAATGAGGATGAGCACTGCAAAGTGCTGCAGTTATATAACAGTTCCTTGTCCTGATGTTATTTTATTGTTGCAATGGTCTGCAACAAGAAAGGATGAGATGTGTGGATTTTTGTTTTGTTTGTGGCGGGTTTTTTTCCCTACTAGGATGAAACGTTAACAAAAGAACATTAAAATATTTATTTAAACCTCGGAATGTTACCAACATCAAGACTTCAGCAGCATTGTCAGAACAATAAAATATCTTCCTGGAGCAGAGAAAAAGACTGAAAATGAAATTCAAAGTGTCGGGTGAGCTATGCTTGAGTTCACTATTAAATTTGTTAAGGATGTAGTTAGAGTTTTCCCCAATTTGTTTGATTAAAAAAGGAGATACAGGACTTCCCTTTATAGTCAGTGTGAACAGTTCTTACCTGCAATTGTTGTATCTCTGTTGACCTTGAGAATAATTCCAACAGTAGGGAGAGCTGTTCAAATAGACCCTGACAGAAATTATTGCTTCCAACATGGAAATTGTAAATGCACATGCACAGATAAAGTCACCTTAAGTGAAGGGTAAAATTCTGGCTTATGGTTATGCAGTGATAAAGCTTTCAGGTTTTAATCTTACAGTATAGGCCTTTGAGCGTTGTATGAAAAGATAATGTGAAGACAAAAATACCAACATTTCTGGAGCGGTTAATGGGAAATACAGGCCGTGCCCTGTGTTCTAGAAAATGCAGCATTCTGTATATCGAATTTGGCAAATGGGTGAGGTAGAAGAGTGCGTTATAGCAATCAAAAGATTGAATCCATGAAGACATTAATGTGGATGTTGTAATACAGGCTTAGGCAAGTAATGCAAAGGTGTGTGACAAGTCTATCTTGTTTTCGTGTACATTGATAGGATAGCTGAGGTCCTCACTGGAAACAGGGGAGGAATGGTGTTAACCAGCCTTATTTACAGACGTCATCTGAAAAATAGTAAGAGATTCTTTTTTCCAGGTGGCACTACCTTTTGGAATTCCACGGGAATACTTTTTTTTCCTGTACTTCAATTCCATTGGCAAGATAGCAAACAAATTAATAGTTTGTAAATAAAGTTATCTGTGGAGCTGTTAAACTGCAGTGTAACTTGGCATTTTTTTTTTGTTCTGCCTGAAAATTTACAGGCCATCAGGTGATAACTTTCTTTAGACTTGTGGTGAGGTGAGCTATTCATAATGAGGACATTTCATGCAATGCTGTTCAAACACGTGATGGCAATCATCTATGTAAGGAAACATTCATTATTGTTATGGTATGGCTCATGGCAGTAAAATCTGGTTCTTGTGTTAATCAGCTTTGCATACTACGCAGAAAGTATCCCCTGCTTCTTCCTGATTAGGTTTCAGATTAACCATGTAAACACACGAAGAACAAATCATCCTAATTACAATGTATTTAGAAGGCTAGGGAGATGCATTGGTATTTGCTTTTCTTCTACTTTAGAATTACTCTGGTAAACTTTTTTTTAAGGATAGGGAAAGTTCAGACTGCAGATGCATCTGGATGCAAATACCTAAGCGCTGTAAAAGCCAGGTGTTGCTTATTGCATGAAGAGACTACATGGCATCTTTTAATTACATTTCAGGAAGGGTTTGTGTCTTCTTCGGAATGTTAAAGCCAACGTATGTTGACAGTCCCTGGTCTTCACTGTGCCGCTACATCAAATTTTCATTTTAAATGGCATTTCCTCTGTTTACCTAGGATTATTGTTATAATACAACCTTCATTATTTTTTCTACTTGATTTGCATTTATTTTTCTTTTCATGAATGATGAATTTCTGCAAGGTGTCCCAAAATCATAATTATAGATAAACTAGGTATAAAATTAGGACTAGTTTGAAGGTGAATCCCAGGTGTTTCACAAGCTGTGCTCTAGCTTGCTCCCATACTGCAAACTGTATAATGCATGCAGTGAGTCAGAATTCACTGGGCAAGATGCATGTACAATGTTTGAGGTTTCCCTGAATTCTTGAAGCATCCCCATCTCTGCACATATCTTGGTTTAGACACGTGGAAGAAGAGGTAGGTTGAAGAAGTGGAGGTTTTCTTGCCATTTTAACTTGTGTTTTTGATTCTACAGTTAAACCTGAATTCTTGCATTCTCAGCTGTGATGCAGTGATCAATATCGTCTTTGCTTGAAAGGCTTGCTTTCTTGTTCTCTTCTTTTGCTATCATAAACTGATCTGTTTTCCTTGGTTAAGATTCTAAGTAGTTTTTCTCCACCACTCAACACTTCCCTCTCTCATCTTTACTTACTTTCAAAGAACAAGTCCAAAACTAGGTGTATTACTCCAAAGGACATCTTAAATCTTCAAAGTCTGTCCTCTTTCTTGTATACAGATCTCTTAGCAGTCTGCAGTCAGAAGGTTCACTCTGAGCTGCTGGAAACTGTAGATTATTTTTTCCATAGCATTCAGTAAACACTTGCTTATAATTTGTTATTTCTTGGGTACAGCATTTTTGATATTGTGAGAATCTTAGTTTATTAACAATAAAACATCATCCGTTTTTATCAAAATTATATTAAATATTAACCTTTTGTTCCAAATAATATGCCAGCTCCTCCGAATTCCCTGCAAAGTTTAAGATAACTGTTCCCATCAGTCAAGATTCTGCTAAATGTGTTAGCTAGACACAGCCTAGAACAGGACGTTAGAAGTCTTACCAAGATTGCTTTGCTTGACAGAACAAATAATTTGGAGTGTGTCTTTCCAAAGTGATGTTTTTAACCAGCTGTATGTTCATATTGTGGAATGATTTCATCTAGAATATATTTTCTTCATTTGTTTAGAAGTGTAGTTTGCAAGACTGTGACAAATCCTTCCTGAATTTGTGTTGCATCTTTTTCTTTCAGAAACATGTTATATGTTGGAACGTACAAGAAGGATGTTAGACTTGGCTGAAAGCAAACTGGTTCTCAGTAATCAAAGTTGGGGTTTTTTTCTTACCTATAAATTGAATAGGTATAAGTTGGTTTTGATAACTATTAGTGTCTTCTAGTACTTAAGTTAATCTTACTGGTATTCAACTCCAGCCAGTATTTCTTCCTCTGTTCAAAGATTTTTGGTCTTTGATTTTCTTAGGTTCTCCTCCAGGAATTCCTGAGGGGGGTTGGTAATACTGAGAGACAGCTTGACTACTTCCTGAAGTATCATAGTGACATTTCTTTTATGACTTTTCTGTTTAAAAAAATTATCTAGCCTGATGTTAACATAAATTACATCAAGCATCTAGTCATCACAAATCAATTTTGTAAAGAAAGTAGCATTGAATATTACTTCAAGAACTTCAGCATTTTGTGCATTGCCTCTGTTCCTCCGCTACCTTAATCTCTTCTCTATTTCTGATCTGTGAATTTAGTAATTAATAAACTTTGCATTTTTGCATGCCACACTACCACTGACTGCAACTGCTCCCAGCTGCTCTGTAGCAAACCCCCTATGTGCAAACAAAAAGATGTACCTGCAGTTTTCTCCTTTTTGTTGTACAGAGTTGGCAGTATGAGACTCAAGCACTTGTTCTCTTTGTTCTATGACTTCTATAGGGGAAAGATGGTAAGCCAAAGTACTTTCATGTTCAATAAAACCGTGAAGTAAGTTGTGCATCCTTAGTGTCAGCCTCTCATATGCTCTTCCTCATCAACCTTCCTTTTCCTTTTATTTGTAGAAGTCCATAATATTACCATGTTTTCATAATATTACCATTGTTCTTCTGCCATTCTCACTTTATCATCTTCCTTGCAACTTAAATGTTCAGAAGTTGGTTAACTTGCTCTAGATTATTTTTCATCATTTGATTTTCATGTGATTTTTCTGTTTCTTGATTTAGGAAAATACACTGCACTAACTCATCTTGTTGGAATTAAGACAGTGTTTTAGCAGCTTCTGATTGACAGATTGGGTTTTTAGACCAACATGACAAAGAGAAATGTGTTGTTTTTCTTAGCCCAGGCGTCTATCAGGCTGCATGTGTGGAATCTTACCTCAGTATCAATCTCCCTTCAACACTGGAAGGCATACTTGTGTTTATTATTGTTTTAACTAAAGCAGTTATCAGAAAAAGTTAATTGCACTTGTTTTATATTTTCAGTTACAATTCTGAGCCAGCTTGCCATAACAATTAATGCACTGTACTTCAGGAGTGTTGTTTCTGGCTGCAGCAAACAATGCAGCACTGGTGTATGTCTTTTTAGCAAGTTAACTCTGTAGCCGTGGAAGTCTGTATGTTTTAACTCAGTGTTGGACTTTGGGCTTCCAAGAGGAGATTCACTGTTGTGTCGTGAGGAATTGGCAGCGAAGGGTTCCTGCTTCAGTCTTGCTCTTGAAATAGAAGTGCTCCAGTTCAGAACTGTGCCTTCTCTTTCCTGCATTGTACTGTAGCAGAGTATTTACAAGTCAGCAAGGGGACGCGGTGCAGCTTCTCAATATGATATTGGCCAATACTGCCTCTGTCTTGTTAATGTAATCCTACATTTTAGTGAGATTGATGTTATTTTATCTGACACACAAGAAATTTCACTATTTTTTGGATCATGTTTATTCTACTTCTCTTTGCTTACATCATGTATACCTAAATGTATGCATGTAAACAAAATAACACCTGGGGTCACTGCTGTGGTAATAGTTCACATAATACCTTTTCAGGAGGGAATATGAAGCAAGTGTAGGGAAGAGTTGGCAGTTGTCCTAACATAGGAGTATGACTTCAGTAACACAACTAATCATAAAACGCTGCTTCTTTGAGTTTGAGTAATGAGGCAGTCAAAAGTCATAGATATCAGTAACACTCCTTACTGTGTGTGTATGAATACTTTTTCATTGAAAAAGGCAGTTTCTCTAATGAGTCATGAAATCATAGCAAGTCTAGAATCAAAATGCAATTGCCAGGGGATCTGGCAATCATTTTGTATATCTTCTCTTTCTTTCTTCTTGCTGTGCATCCTCACTGTTTTTAGTTGCAACTGAAGATTTTTGTTCATGGTTCTAGCTTGCATCCCTCAAAACTCCTCCCTTCATATTTTAATTTCAGTGTAGGTAATAACACCATATCACTGACTGTTCCTTAACAGTGACATTTTAACTTGTCACATTAAAAAAAAAAACAAAAACAAAAAACTACCAGTGACTCTTTGAGAATCCAGGATTCAAAAAGAATTCTTTCAGGTACAAAAAGCATAAATACTGGTCATGCACTAAGACATTTAGTTTAAATTATTAAAATGTCATGTTTCTTTTCAGTTTTTAGAGTATGGCCTTTGAAAGCATTGGAATCAAGAATCCAGATTTAGTTTTTTTCTTACAGTTGAGACTTAGTAAATGAATGATCCCCACTTTCTTGCTCAGTGAGCCTTCTTGGAATGCGTTGCTGTCTGCAGACTGCAAGGAGCCATAGTTTTTCAGGAGTGCTGAGACAGACCATTGCAGTTAAGAGTACTGAGAGGGAGTGGTTTGATTCACAAACTGTAAATTTCTGTTCTCTGAAGCGTCCTCAACATTGCTTATAGCCTTTCCCCTGGCTGCGTGCCCAATTCTATTTACTGGCTCAGTCAAATTGCAGTTCCATATCATGACTTGGATTTGCTGCTCCTGCACGTTTGATTGCTGCTGATCTAGATCAGTAGACCAGTACTAAAAAAATCCACCATCGAGGTTCTCACTGAGCCTTTGCCTAGAGACTTAGAATTCACCAATACATTCCCAGGTACATATCTTGGCAATAAAATCAATGCCATCAACCAGTAATTAAGTTCCTTCTTAATTTTTAATCTCATGATCCATGATCTCATAATCTCATGTTCCAGTGAAATGAGGCTCATACCCCAGGAAACACTTATTCTTTCAACTCTCTTCTACTACTTGGTGCACTGTAAAATCTAGTAATTTTTTCTGAGCTGGAAGTGGGTTTCATGTCCGCATACGCACTATGATATTGAATATACAACCCTATGTAGTAATAATATATATATAATGCATAATTCTGTATGTTTCTACACAGGGTGTTAATAAATTGGCCTGAATTACCCATACTACTGATGAAATTGCTGGAGTTCTAATGTAGCTCTCATTGAAAGAAATGAATCTGAATTCACTGGTTCAGATTTAGTCATTCTAAATAAAAGTGTTGTCTTTTCCATGCTCATTTGCAGGTATTTACCCTGACATTTCTTTAATACACTCAGGAGGGAAGGTGTCTTATAATTCCTCAGTTTTGTTTTGGGGTGTCAGTGTTCTTTGGTTTTGAATCATTTT
Source organism: Tetrao urogallus (assembly GCF_951394365.1). Classification (NCBI taxonomy): domain Eukaryota; kingdom Metazoa; phylum Chordata; class Aves; order Galliformes; family Phasianidae; genus Tetrao; species Tetrao urogallus. The sequence goes on along the minus strand of NC_136823.1, from coordinate 5,832,094 downwards.
TTGTGTGTCAGAATTATGGAAGGTTCTTATTAATCTCACCTTCTCACTGATAAACACTGGAAAGAAACCAAAACAACGGAGTATCTTCTGAATTATATGACTTGACTTGATAGCTGCATATCAGAGAATGTAAAGAACATTAAAAATAGTGCCACAGTGCTGTTCCTTTGCAAGTCAAGCAATCTACTGTGAAATAAATAGCCAAAAGGAATTTAAATAGAATTCTTCAATGTGGCAGTTCAGACAGAAAATATTAAGAGGATGGGAAATCCATTCTGACTGGTAGAATCTTCCTTAATGAAAATTGCTGATTCACATTCAGTGAGCAGACATCTGTGAAGATTTAGGACATTACATCTTACCAACTGTTAATCATTCTTCAGCTGGTGCTCATTGCCTGTGGAGTGGAGTTGGCACAAAGTAATAAATGCCTAGGCTTCAGGGACTCACAGGACAGTTTTTTAACTTTTTAAAGCAAATCCACTGTTGCCAGAGTTTTGAATGAATATTCTGCACAGAAAGAAGTATAACTTCTAATCTTTAGGGAGAAATCAGAACTAGGGGAAAAGAGCAGGACAGATGACCAGGGTTGTATAGTATCTGTGTACCACTGTTGTGGCAAAATTAGATAAAACTCATTTCTCAAGTGGCACTTTTTTTTTTGAAGAAAGAGACTATTTCTAAACTAGGGAATCTGAGATTGCATCCCAAGACTGGTTGTGTTCCCCTCTCCTGAGCTGCAGATAACTACCCCAGCACATCTTATTTCTCACTTGTTTCTGTACTCCTGTTACAAAAAGGGAGTAAAGCACTACTGAATGCCAGGGAAAGGAATTTCTGTCTTTAGCTCTTTAAGAAGTCTTAAAATGCAACACAAGCACAGAGACTTATTACTTTTTTTACTTGTTTCCCTGATTCTTAGCTTTCTTTAGAAGTAAAAGTAGAGGTAAATACATTCTGAGTATTGAATCTCAAGTGAGAATCAGTCATACATTGAAGAAAAGGAAAGAAACTGATCAAGTAGCATTTCTTGCAAGGGCCAAAATATGCAGCTGTTGCAAACTGTTGTAAGTTCATTAAACCTTTTTCAGTGAAGCTAGACCTCTTGCTAGCTGATAATCTGTTTCTTTTCACAGCACAGTCACTTCATGAATAAAGCAAGCTTAATGTTCTTGCTAGGAACAAACCTTAGGAAACATCGATAACATTTGTTTTGCATCCTTCCTAAATTCAGTGGAACTTAACATAGCCTACAGTGTACAAAAGATGATACACTTTCCAAAAGCATCAGACAGGATTGTGAGCCAAAGGTCAGTTTTTCAAATATGACTTGTTAATATTGGGAATAACCAAATCTAAAAAGCAAGTATCATTGAGAGTGGGGTCATGACAGTGGAAACATGGTGTCAGGCACAATTCTTTCAAACTACTTTGAGCAGAAATAGAATAACAGAGAAAAGTGTTACATTCTTCTGCCTTCAAATGTGAGCTTGGTGAAAGTTTTTATAAAATAAGTTTACCATGAGACGTTCAAGTTCTTTAGGAACTGAATCTTCAAGAACAAACTGAAGAAAAGATTCCTGTTATAAAGGAGAACAGACAGAGAAAGCTGTGTTAGGGAGAACATGAGGATATAGCCTTTCTGACCTGCGCTGCTGTCCCACTAACATCAGAAGGTCCAAGGACACTTGAAATGATGGAATATTCTATAAATACCCAACCTGATTCACTGCGTGTCCTTCTAAAATGATAGTTCCTGTCTTGTGCTGCTCATTTGCAAGTTGCTTCTGAAAATAGGAGGCAGTAACAACTACCAGTCACTTGCCAAAAGGCATCGTGAATAGGCTAGGAACAACTTGTAAAAATTAGGACAAAACAGGGACTACATTTTAAAACACATTGTCTCTGTTTTATTTGTATCTGTGACTGCGACATCTGACTTGCAGCTTGAGAATTTTGCTGTGATGAAAATGTCTGCCTATGATGAAGAAGAGTTCAGAGGTTTTTGTTTGTTGTTTTGTGCTGAGAGAGCTGGCAACTGGCCACACTGCTCTCTTACTGTAAAGAGCCAAGAGAGAAAGCTGAAATTGTGCCAGTTCCTGTTTTTCTTTTGTGTTGGTTTTTTTTTTTTTTCCTCTTCAAGTGCTGGGCTAAGCTTATTTTAAGCTGTCTTTGTATTGTATATAAAAATATGCTGGAGTTACGGAGATTATCCTGAACACCTGCTTCTGAACACAAGCTTTCAGAATAGCCATGTTTATGTAAAAAGATCCAAAGCATTTCACAAAGTGAGTGCCTTGTTCTAAACCCTCAATCATATGAGTACTCGATATGGAGCTTGTCTTCTCCAATCTCTGAGACTAGTCCTATGCTGCAAGCCTGTGAGGGCAAGCCTACCTTGAGAAGAATTGCTTCACCAAAGCCTAACAGAACTGCCTACAGTACAGAGAAAAGCCAGGTAGCACTACAGATCTCTCATGGGACTGTAAATATGACAGAAGGAGATTCAGGTGGGCTGCAGTTTATGTTTGTATACAGTGGGAGCAAACGTATGTTCATGTAGGATGTACTGGAGCCCTATGAGAAAAAGAAAAAAAAAAAGTAAAACTTGCCATCTTTATGCTCCTTTCTTGCTCTAAAGTAAGATTTTCATCTAGGGAATGATTCAGTAACTTTTTATTGTAGGCCAAGTAGAAAACTGTCAGAGGGTTTGCCCTTGAATAGTTTATACTCCTTTTAGGAAAAAAACACTGGTCTGTTTTCAAATATGCACGTGCATATCCTAGTTCAAATTGGTGAACTGCAGATGTAAATATATGTTGTATATAAATAACTGGTTATATATAAATAAATGGTATAGTGGTACTTTAAGGAAGCTGTGACAAGGTAGACAGAGGCTTAATACTTTGAGGATCAGGGAAAGTTTTCCAGAGCTTTATTGAAAATTGTTTCTCCAACTATTATATTATGTAAATATTATTTACATAATAATATTAATAATAATTATATATATAATATATAATATAATAATAATATATAATATATATTAATATATAATAATATATTAATATTAATAATAATATAATAATATATATAATATAATATATAATATATTATACAATAATATTAAAATATTATTATATATTATATTATATAATAGATATAAAATATCTATTACAGATATTTTTTAAAAAAATATTTATACTTTAACACAGTACTCTATTAAAGGATTGTAGAATGGAAAGCATAAGATAGGGATTTCAAATAGTTCTTTCAAATCTAGGTTTTGCAGAGGTTGCAGTGCTGATAGCCAGTCTGCATTGCACTGATGTGACTGTGAGCTCTGATAGAGTGGTGTAAGGAAGAGTAGCTTTAAAAAAAGGCTACAAAAGATAACTGGAGCTACAAATTAATCCAGACATTGTGATACTCAGAGTTGTTCTGTTAAATTCCTAGTTATTTGTCTCCACAAAACAAAATGTTGGCGTTCTGTTTCAGGTATTGGGAGAGTTCTGCCTCACAGCAGACAGAATGGTGAGAGTGAGATATCTGAGCTACACATCAGGGCATGACAGTGATGTTAAATCCTATCTGTCACTAGGATTTAGCATCAAGTTTTTCTGTGTCTGTCAATGGTTCCACAGACCTTCCCCTCTCAGAAAGGAAAAGGCCTGACTATAGCACAATAAGCAGAAATCAAAGATAATTTAGGATGGAAGGAGCCTCAGCAGGTGTTGTAGAGATAGTTCCTGACAGGCAGTTTTTGGCTATGCTTACTAGTGGGCACTGGCCAAGGAAAGGAAGAGAACGGTCCAAAAAAAATAATAATCCAAACACAGGCTGTCATTCCATAGATGATCATTTAGTGTATTATGAGTCATAGCACAAGTAATACTGGCACAGATCTCACATTTAATTTGAGAGAGTCCAAGAGGTAGGAACATCAAACATGTACATGCTTCCTGTACACAAGAGGCTATTCTGAGGCAAAATTTTTGCTCTATCATCTATTCATAGAAGTGCAACTCTTCCATAAAGGAGTTCAGTTTCGATGAGATGAAGAAGATAGTACTGAATCACCACTGTGTGGATCAGGCCAGTAACTTTTTTCTGGTCCCTATTTCCAACTATTGACTCTAATGTGTTCTCAGTTTTTCTTAGTTGTGCAATGGATGTTTGAGTTGTATTGTACTGCAATATTAGGACATTTCTGGGTCAGCAGTGGAGGCAGAATTTTAGCTAATGGGAGAATGTTACTGTCACAAAGCAAAAGAACAGTTGATTAGTGAGACAAAGTATGAAGATCATATTCCTGGAAATACGTATTTAAATTGTGCATAAGCTATTTACTTTTTCCTGGCCTAAAGCAAAGGGTTTGAGCCAAAGTTAATTCCTGAAACCATTGTCCCCTTGGACTTTGCCCAGGAATGGGAACAAGCAGAACTTTGACGTGAAATTATGATGAGGAACCTGGAACTACAGAAAATATGTCATTGCATGTTGGTTTGTGGGCTCCACAGAAAGTTAAGCTGCATAAGGAGACTGTGAGGAGAAACCCTGTTGTCTTATGTTTTGAGTCAGTATGGAAAAGGAAGGACAGCGGGATGGAAATGACAGACCAAAAAGCTTCTCCTGACACTCGTGTTGCATTTTCACACAGCTGTCAGAAAGTTGACCTTAAGCACACTTCACCTTTCAGCACTGTTTTCTATTTTCTTTATCCACAATGAGTTTGGATGGCACAGCAGCTCTGCTTGCAATGTCTACCAAAATACATTACAAATTAAAAGCAAGATACTGTGTCATATGATCTCATGGTTACTTTTTAATGTTTGATGGTAATTAAGGGTAATTAACTAATTCCTAGTATCAATACGTTCTCTACACTAATGTGTAAATCCTTCTGCCTATCCTTTTCTCTGGTAGCAGCTCCACAGTTCTTAAATCGATGGTTTATGAAACAGAGAACACTAGTAAACTCTTGCCAGAAATGTCAATTCATCCACAACAAGTTCTAGCAATTTCATAGCAAAACACCTCCAAAATATTTTAAGAGTATAAGAGCCAGATTGTGTTCAGGATGTATAAGCTTAAATTCATTTATTGTCAGTGATAATATAGGAACTGGAGGATATATTAACTATTTAAAATTCAGGATGTTATTAAATAGAGGAAATGGAAAGTTCCCTCCTCTTTTTGGATTCTTTGAAAAGCCGGCAGTGTAAAATTCATGTTCGATTTAAACATTATTCCTACTCAGGTGCTTAATGTGAAACTAAGTCGCACTTAATGACTTCAGGTACATACAGGAATTTAAAATTTAAATAAAAATTAATTTAACAGATTTTTTCTGCCTAAAGCCATAAAAAGTGCAAAGGTTAATGATATGAGAAACAAAGGTCTTCACATCCTGATTAAACCTAACCGTCTCCCAGTCTGTTTCCTGTTCTCTACAGGGCATCATCACTTTTATTCTGATGTGCCAAGGTTATGTACTTTTGTTTCTTACTGTGCCTTGGGACAAAAATTATAAATCTGTTCTTGTATATGCAAAGCTGATGATAAATGCTTTGTGAATGTTTGGTGTATAAAGAGTGGAGATTTAGGGTTTCAGTCCTTGAAGTCACAGATAGCAAAACCTTTGTAGCTTTTTTACCAAACAACTTTGGTTAATGTGTCAGCGTGTTACTATTACCTTCATGATGGATTGGCATTTTTTAGAAATAGAGACATGATGACTCATCTTGCCAATAAAAATCTCAAAATATGAAGATTTCAGTGCCTTTCCCAATTCTGGTTAGTGGGAAGGTTGTGGGGTTTTTGTTTTGTTTTGTTTTTTGTTTTTGTTTTGTTCTGTTTTGTTTTGTTTTTTAGCTCTCTGAGCAATTTGATGTCAGATTTTAAACACTGAATAAAAATGGTAGTTACTAGACTCTCTACTGCTGTATTATTTAAATAGAATTGATAATACAATCTACTTGTACGTTTTCCACTTTTTTCAAGTTCTTCTTTAGTTGTTCACTTCATCCTTCTAGAAACCAGAATATCTGAAGCAGAATATAATGGACTTATACTACAAGATGTTGGGAATCCTGAATAAAATAACATAATACATTATATATTGCTAACATTATGAATTGCTAACAGCAGGCTAGGCACACAGGAAGATTAGAGCTATTTTTTTGATTAATGTGGTGAACTAATTTTACTGTCTTTGAGGAGAATTATTCTTGACCACAAAAGCAGGGAAACTGACCTCTACAGTAAGAAAAGGACTTACTTGAGGATACACATTAATTTATTTACTGACATTTCTATACGAATGAAGCCTGGATAATGTAAGTAATCCAGTAAAAATATTGTTTAAGCCAGCTTCTTCTTGTTTTCTGATAGGATTTATTAAATAAATGTAGAAATCTGAAGGCATCTTCTTCGTACGTAGAAAAGAATATCTACCAGACTCAATTCAGGAAGTGGTGGAAATGAAGGGAATTTTCATGGAGTAAAAAATCACATTTATAGTGCACTTTCAATCAAAGAATTTACAATTTCCTCGTAGGAATTGAGTGAGAAGTCTCAATCTTTAAGTGAGAAATTCAAAACGTTTGTTACCAAATTATAGATAAGAGTACAAGTAGGGGTGAATGTTGATTAGTTGAAGAAACAATCTTTTAGCTATTATTTTTGACTAGTCACATGCATTTTATTAATCTTTCATAAACCAGGTATGAAATGCATCCTTCTTTACTATTTCTTCAAGATATCCTTTTTCTTTGGATTATAGAAGCCTATTGCTATTATTGGTAATTAGAGATCTGAATTCTGATAAGGGTTCACATGCTGGAGAGCACATGTTTTGGGAGATAATTCAAAATAAAGGGTTGTATTTCTGTCCTTTCAAAAGCCTTTCCAAATTAGTTTCTGATGCAGTGGTGAATGAGCTGAGGAAAAAACAAACTCTCAGAGCTTTTCTACATAGAAAATCAGTTTTTCATGATTTTGTGTATGAAGTGTAGAGACAGGTACCAAACATAACATATTGTCTTTCTGCAAGATTATAGTGAGACAAAGAGAAAGAGATTTAGTTCTCTTACAGCATCAAAGCATCCTCAGTATCTGTAGCTACTTGATGCAGAAGAATTTGAGAATACTTTCCAACCCTTTGAGGTTTGTATCTCTGTTTAACTGTGTTTTTTGAATGTTGCAATAATGTTGTCTGCCAGATTCCTTTCTAGAAGGCATCACTCTGTCTCTTTAGTTTTATTTAAGCTTACTTATAAATAAAACTTACTTGTCCTCTGTGACAGAAATCTTTCATTTTGTAGTGTTTGTACGGCACGATGCACAATGGTGTCTGATTTGTGAGCAGGATTCCCAGGCATGTGATAATACAAAGAAGAAAAATAAAGTTAGCAGTCACTGCCCAGCTGTGAGTTTCTTCACTAATCTCCTCTAGCAGCTTTATTTGCACTTCCTGGGAGAGGAAGCTCTCAGCCAAATTGCTGGTCAAGAAGAAAAATGAGATATTAATAAAAATCAGAATATGGAGACTTTAATCTTCAGTGATTTCTAAGATGATGTGATCCATGAATTCAAACTAAAGATTCATGTCCCTTGTATGCATCTTATGTGCAGTTCTCAAGTAAGTAACTGTCCTTTGCTATGAGAAGATAGGTAAATGTTCATTGTGCAGTTAATCCACAATTTTATTGGAAGCAGGGAAACTATATTTATACACAAATATACTCTGGTTACAGCCATGTAGAAGATCGTGCTTCAGCACAGAGTGTAGATTAAAGTTGAATTTTTGTTTATTTTTTAAAGAATGACATAAATCGGATGGCATTTATTGGGAATGTTCCCATTCTCTTCCACTCTATTTACCATGAAAAATATTAAAAGTTTCTATTTTATCCTGCTATGAAAAAAGAGGTTTAGGATAGGAGAAAAGTAGTGGATTTGGAACATGGGTACGGAGAACAATTGTCATCAGTTCCACGTAGAATTCAGATAGCAGTACCTGAGCAAAAAGTTTAAGTGACCTCCAGAGAAAGCCAAGATCCATAGTGAACAAAGCAACAGCTATGATAGAAAATCTGCATCCCATAAATACACCAACCATAGATCTAGAATGTTTCCAAGATTTCTAATCAAGTCTGAGTGCCATTGCTCCTTACATGTGGAGCTCTCCAGAGACAGCTATCCAGGAACATTGTTGCTGTGTGTCAGGAAGCAAGACAGAGTTTGGCATTATTGCAGCCATGGGCACATCATGAAGACTCGGCCCCACCAGATAATCTCTATGTAGCTGTAACTTCCATGTTTCCAAGTGCCCCACTCCACACAGAAAGTAATCATTTTATTCATTTACTCATCACTCAGAAGACTTGAAACCAGGCATCCTGAGATTCAGAACATCCTTCCTTTCCAGATTATGTAGTTCAAACGTGGTGCCAAAGACAGGGAGGAAAGCAAAATTCCACCTTCTTAAAAAAACAGGAACCATAGGCTTCCCTATGTCGTACTTTGTTATACTCTGTGCTCCTTGTCTTACTGGAGGATGAATTAGCTTTTCTGTGTTGGTTTTATTTCACCTCCTCATACTACAGCCGGAAATCCTGTAAAAGCTGCCCTAAACCTGTGCAGAAAGAACAGATAAACAGTTGGGCTCACTTTTAACAGATATGAGTAGTTTCACTGTTTCATGGAATGCAGCTAGATTATCAGCGGAAAATGTATGCGTTGGCAGTCAGGATCTGAATTATCTTCATATGGAGTCTGGCATGAATTTCCAAAACACTTCTAGTCCATAATAACACTCCTTTTTTTTCTATTTTACTTCCTTCCATTGTTGTACAGAAGGGTGATCTGATGAATAGCTACAAAGCACATCATTAGAAATTCTCAGAAATACTTTTAGTTATGCACAGGTTAGAAAAAATGAGTGAGTTGCCTGGTGTGTGGTATACTCAGCTTGTTCACACTTCAGCAGCGTGGTGTGCACGCAGTAGGGGTGCTTAGGAACCAAAAATCACTGAGTGCACTTTCAGTTCCTTGCTTTGAGAGCTGAAAAGTTCTAATTTAAAAAAGAGAATAAAAGATGAAGAATGAACTAATTAATGCCATTTAAATTAATCCGGAGAACCTCGCTGTAGAAAAAAGGAGACGAAAAATTTAAAAAAAAAAACCCCACAGCAAAAGAAGTATCTGAATTCTCAGCATTTTAATTGCCATAGAGGTATTTATGGTGACACTGAGACTTTAGATTTCTGAGGACAGAGCAATAGGATATTCTAAAGAAACACTTCCCATTCACTGTGTTGTTTCAGAATTGCAGAGAAAAATCCTCAGAAACCAAGAAAAAGTAGAAATTAATATGTATAAATCATAAAACAAACCACATAATGCCTTACATTGAGTTCTTGGGTGTAAGTAAAACTTCCCATACTTGCAGCACTCAAAACTCTTTTATGTATATTACATTTTTTCAGCCAAGCTTGAAAGTTGGGATAACAGAAGAAAATACAGTGTATAAGCAACCTGGAAGCCAAGCATTCTTTAAGCTGACAGTTTGAACATTTTGACTGAAATGGACTGCAGAACTCAGGATGTGTCATTACCTTAGCAAAGAAAGCTGGTTTTGGCAGCAGTCCGTTAACTATATGGAGATTGATGATTGTTTTCTGCTCCTTAATAGGAAAAAATGTAGAGGATCAGTAGGTCAAATTGCCATCTTTCTGTTGGAATGGAGGTTTTAGAAATAGCCCTGTTACAGCATTTTCAGAGAACACATTTATAATAAGGAAAAATAAAAGCTGACTTTACAGTTAATAGACAAAAGAGCTCAGAAAACAATAGTAGCTCTAACATTGACCATGATAAACAATATGAAACATGAAGTTCAATCACTGAGTCCTAAGTGAAATTCTTTTTGAATTCATGGACATCGGTGTTTGGCAAAAATGGATAATTGTAATGCCAAGTTCAATAGCACTTGTTGTATTATCTGCTGCATTAAATCCCTGACAAATATTTAATGGGATTAAATCCCTCTTCTTCCCTAGATGCATCTAGCACTGTAAGGGCATAAACTCCATCAAAGCTCTGTGTAATAGATGTTTGGATCCTATTAAAGGAAAAAAATTAATTTTAAATACCAGAACAGCTTTAAATTTTCCATTTTTCCCTATTTCATCATCACTTGCCAAAATACAATCCCATCCATTTAATATTTTTAGTTTGTCCCCTTATCTTTCACAACATCTAAGCCACTTCTTTCAACACTTCTACACTCACGCTGAAATCACTTTCTTTAAATTCTAGAGATTCCAGCAAGGAGCTGTGCATGCTCAGGAAGTGGGCATTTCAGTGCAAAAGTGGGATTCTCTTTCTTTGAGTCTTATATTCAAATGCACATGTGCCTGGCTTTACGTCTGGTAAGAGTACACACAGATTTTCCTGTAGAAATCAAAAAAAAAAAAGAAAAAGGATCTCCACCATTTTCTGCCTTAGTCAGCAAAACACACTGTTCATTCACGAAGAAACAGCTTTCCCTTCTCTTTATTTTGTTCTACAAAAGCAGTGGGCAACCATTACACACATTTACAGTGATTCTTGTCTAATGGCAGCATAACAAGGCTTCTTCTCTCCCTTAGGCCACTCTGTAACTGAATGTACTTTGCAGGATACAGTATGACTGCATGGCTTGCTGCAAACAGATATTAATCTTGCCATGATTTGAGCCAGAAAAAAATGAACTAGCTCAGATTCAGAAGCTGGATGCAAATATTCAATAGATGCTTTTGGGGTCCAAATTCACAGTTTTGCATTTTTTGAGCGAGCTAGTATGATAAAATCAGTGTATAATTAACTGATTTTCTAACTAAAACCTTAAGAGCTGATCTGGATAAGCCACAGTTTTCAATTTTCAATTTTTTACTACCAGCTGTGGCAGTAAATGGCATCAGCTTGCATATAATAACATATATTATGTATAGTTGGTCCGATGCTGCACTGTGCATTCATCTGCAAACAATTAATAACCTTTGCACCGTTTTTTCTTCTGAAATAAAAGAGAGGGCATGATTCTTTCTTCAATACAGCCTTCTCTCAACTACTTTTAGTAATTTATTTTTGTGCTTTCCTATAGATAAATTCTTGATTCTTGCTGGCACTTTTTTAGTGGATGGAATATACGGTTTTCCTGTAGATACGATAAGCATATTGGGCATTTTTATGGTTATACTAGAATAGCTTCTAAACTATTTTCTGAACAAAGAGAACATCTTAATTTGTTGGCATCTCCTTAATGAGAGTGCTGCTGTTGTAACAGAGCTGTTACATTACACCTCTGTGTACACACACAGCTTTGCATTGTATAAATTCTGCCATCCGTACCGTGAATAGAAGTTTGCATTATGCTTTTGTGAATGAATTGGTGCACATTCAGTTTAAATAGGTTACCAGGCTTTCTTAACAATAATTTCTTTGTATCAAATTGCCATTGTGTTTTATTATCTTTTAAAAAGCATATTACGTGAGCAGTATTAGTATGTATCAACCTGTAATATCAGCATTTCCTGTTGCATTTGAACCCTTGGAAAAAACTCAATTCAAAAAACATACATTGTTAAAGAATTTCTGCTCTATGAAATTCTAAAAGGGCTGTTTAATGGAAATGCCTTTACCTTCTTATGAAGCTGCACTATGCAAAGTGTTCTCCACACCAGTGGTGGCACATATCCAATTACTCTACACACAAAATTTAATGAATTTCATAACCTTGCATGTTTCCGTACTAACACACAGAAAGAGTTCATTTCCCACGTTAAGATGTTTCCTGCTTGCAGCAGGTGGAGGAATTGTTCTGCAGAAAGTCAAATTTTCATGCTTTCTCTAAGTGCAAGAGCTCCTTTATAAATAATGTAAGAATAGGAATTAACATACAATTGCAAATGCTATAGACATAGTAATTCATCCATATAGCACATATTGATGGTGGAAGGAGGGTAAGGTCAGTTTTTAAAATATTTATGCAGAACTGAGAAATTATGTGTTGGCCCAAGTGTTGAAAGGCACTTTATAAAGGCAGCTGTGGCTGCTTACAGATTGACAATTGCAGCCTGAAATGAAAGATGGATGACAAATTATTTTAATACTGACATAAATAGATAGATCTTGAAGGAAGAACGGTATGACAGGATCAGTGACTCTCTGGGACTCAACAGCTTCAGGGTCTGAAGTTACAAAATCACAATGTCATACTAAACACAAACTTCATTTCACTACAGCAAAGATTGCTGATTTTTGGTTCTGTTTTTTTTTTCTTTTTTTCCTTTTTTTACGTGTATGTGAGAGAGAGAGGGGGATATTCAAGATGCTAAGATACTAATGATAAACGAGAAGCAGAAGGGAAAGTAACTTGAATCCTTAGACTCTAATCAGTCTGAAATGTTCTCAGGATGTGTCTAAACAGATATGGTTGTTGAACTCTCTGTATCAACAGTTCCGCTCAGTGGTTAAAATACTCCCAGGGAACTACTTCAGAATTAATTGGTGAGGTGTCCCTCCTAATAGTAGGCAAGAGCTGAAGAACAATAGCACTTGTAAAGCCTTTATTCAGGTGCTGGAATCCTACTCTTTGTTCCCTGTTCTCAGGCCTCCAAATGGGTTTAGGCTGCCCATGTGCCAGTGCCACCTTTGCTTCAGTCCTAGCCTGAACTCTGAGGTGGATGTAACCTCGGGTTCTTGACATGCTCACCAAAGACCTTTTCTTGTGTTTTCAGTAGATACTGCTAAAGAAACACAGGAGTAATGATTATCTCTGAGAACCTCCAGAGCACACTGCGCAGACACAAGAATCCCATCTGTGTGCTTGTGTCAGCATGGGACATGAACTGCGGACTGAGCAGTGAACTGTTACCAGACAGACAGGTTTGCACCTCAGTGGTCTGCTAGAATGTCAGATCTGAGGCTCCTTGTTTTCCCCTGTTCAAAGCTCAAATTTCTGCAAAAAATCTCAGGACCGTGTTGCAATTTCTATGTGTTGTCCCAGGAACTCATTATTTTCTGTGCATTGGAGGTTCTGCTCCCTGCTGCTCTCCAGCCCTCAACATTATTGCTTGTGTTGCTGTTTGTAGACAGTCTCATTAGCACAATGCAAATCCTGTACTTCCTGTTTTTGACTTTCTTAGCTTAGAAAATCAGTACAACACTGCAAATGAGCTATTGCTGTACTTCATTACTACTAAAGAGGAAAAGCAATAAGAAGGAGAAAGGGAGAACTACACGGATGGATTTATCCTCCAGTCTTTTTTTTTCCCCTCTCCCTTTTTTTATTTTTCATTTAACTTCTGAACCTAAATGTAGGCTCATTTTGTTAAGTATTTCGCTAATTGGTACTGACTGTATTTTTATTTTATAACTATCCTGCTTGGAAAATGTCTACTTTTCACTTGGACAGCTGGGGAGACATTTTGCAGCTCTGCAATTAAGAACTCTCTGTCAGCTTCCTGTTTCAGGACTGTTTTTCTCTCACAGCATAGCCAATGTTTCAGAGCTGACCATACCAAAGAAATAGACCACAATGAGCCTTTTTGGAGATTCCTTCATCATACTAACGTAATTAGTGTTACTGCTTTTTCACCTTTTTAATGCTTCCCTTTAAAATCTTCTTCATTTTCTTTCATTCAGTGGCTGAGCAGAAAAGGCTCCATGTTACATCAGTGGCTCTTGGATCACAGTTTCTGAGCCATGGTGACACACAGCCAGTTTTAACCAAGCCCAAATCTGCTTCCATGCCATTTTCCTTAACCTTCACAGCCCCACGTACTCTAGACGTGGTGGCATTTGGATTTGAGTTGTTGAAGCTGTTGCCAGGCACCAGGTCTGTTAAAGCACTGTGGATGCAGCAGTTAGAGTGTGATGGATTATAGCTCTACCTGTCACCTCTCTCTCTGACTCAGACTGCATTTTCTGCTGTTACATGGTGGCCTCATGTCTCCCCTTATGTCTGAGGGGATGGTTGCCAGCCTGACAGCCCTCTAATGGTTCACCCTGTTTGGCTAAATCGCTGGTACCAAGCAACAGAGAGTAGAGCTGGGCAGACCACTGGCTGTTTTCTGTCCTGGGTGTTCTACCAGAAGACCCTCCTCAAACAAAGCTCTGCTGTATAGCTGACTCACATCCTTTTTGTTCGACAGTACCTGCCGATACTTATGTATACAAATGATTCAACTGAATGTGTTCTCCTCCCTCTCGTTTATCACTGCATTCAAATTGGACATTCTGCATATGAAAATTACAGGTTACTGTGAGCTGCATTTAAAGGGTGATTCACAGAGGAGTATAACGGGCAATTGTTGCTGGCATCTAGTGATGACTTCATCTCTTGCTGTTGTTTCTGCAACAGAGAGAAGCTTTATCTGGAAAGAGTTTATGACCGTTCGCAGAGATGTTTTACCCTTTATTTCATACTTGTCCACAAGCAATTCTTTTCTGGATATTTTCAACCCTTGAAACTATGAGACTAAAGAGCAGTTCTGTGTCCCACTTTTCCACCAAATTCTGGAGGTCCCTTTTCTGGCACTATCTTTGATGTCCTTGGGCCAGAGATCAGAGCACTGGGTGCTTTTGCAGACGTTTTGTATCACTGTCTGTCAAGTCTGGAGATAATATCACTTAGGAATGAGGACCGCCATGCAGCTGAAGAAAACAGTGGGCAAGCAATACATTGTCTTAAGTAGTCGGCAACCAGAGAGATACAAACTGCACTGGTAAATCTTGCAATTGAAGAATGATTCTCTCTACTATGGCACAACAGCAGGAAAAATTGTGCTCATACACTCAGCACTAGAAACACAGGTGGTTTAAGAGAACCAGCCACTTGGCTTTCACCCATATTCAGTTCCAAGACTGAAATGTTTGCAGCTGGAATGGGACTATTTCATTTCAAAGTCAGATTGACTTCTAGTGGGGAATAGACTACTGACCTGAAGTTAGACAATTTGCAGGGATCATTCATACAGGTATGAAGCAACTGAAGTTTTCATGGCCTTTCAAGAAGAAAATTTGAGAACTTTAACCTAACGCTGAGCTCTGATTCTTAGTCAGCTTTAAAAACATTCTTCTCCACTTTAAGAACATCTGGAGACAAGGATAGAAAGAAAATCCAACTTATTATTCAGTTCTCTCTTCTCAGAAGGATTTTGTAACAGATGCAATGCTGCCATACAGCATCTGTCTTCCCAAGACTGAACATTTCCCTGTATAGTAAGAAAAGAACATGGAGCCTGTGTTTAAGATCCATATGGGTAATCCTGGTGATAATATACATCACTGTAGAGAACTGCATTTCCAGAAATGAATTTTTTTATCACAGGAGAAAATACCCCAAGAAAACTTCTATAAAAGGGACTCCATAATCTTGCTTTGAATAGGTGAATCTCAGATAGTTTTCCCAAAGGATTTTCACCTTTGCACAAATGTCTTAGTGATAATAGTTCAAGCATGAAATCTACTAGAGACCAGGCTACCAAAGCTAAAGATTTAGGGTAACTTAATAAATCGTGTATTCCAAACTAGATCATATACAGAGGTGTGAAGTTCTTTCCAATGTGGAACTAATTTCCCTTTAGTGAAGAAAAGACATTTAAAATAATGTATCTCAGTACATTAGTGACAATTCCCAAATAGGGGCAGCTAATAGCTCAGGAACATGACAAGTGTCTGCGTTTCCTTTTTCAAGGGGTGGGAGGGTGGGAATTACTGCAGCCTAATGCCTGTACAAAGATGACTTTTATCCTGGTATGGCAGTCTATCATGGACTAAATTAGATTTTAACTCCAAGTTATTCTGTCTTTGTGGGAATTTTTAAAACCTGATCTGAAGCATATCCTCTATGTTTCATAATGTGAGCTCAGTAGCATATACCTCCTAATGCAATTTGCATAGTCATATCCCTTCACATTCTGCTGAAAGTTTACCCTTTAATAATTCCATACAACGCTTTGTGCAGATTTAATTTAGTTCTGCCACCAGATGGCACTTGGAGTGGGTTTATGTTGGGAAAATAAGTGCATTATCTACTGCATTCTAAGGCAAAGCATTAAATCAGTTTAAAGACAGGACACTGTTTACAAGCAAGGATTTTGCATAACATGGCACTGGATCCTTTGCCCGTTCGATTTTGTAAGAACTCATAGGCAGTTTTTCACCAAGCAGCAAACTTGTTTCCTTTTTTTTAGAAAGATTATTTGTACAAACCTTGTAAAGAATTCTTCATAGTCTTGCAACAAATTAAAGCAAGATGAAAAGCAGAGTGTCTGAATTATACTTTTGGTGACCTTGAGTTCACAATGTGATGCTATAAATGCTCTGAAATGGAATCTGGTTGATAAGTTATTTCATCAGCATCTTTCTGCAGAAAAAAAAGGGGAGGGGGGGGGGGGTCAGAATAAAGGAGGAGAAGGAAGTAAAAAAAGAGGGGGGGGGGGGGGGGGAAAGAAGAGTAAAAAAAAAAAAAGAAGAAGGAGAAAAGAAAAAAAAAGAGAAAATCATAGCTTACAGCTGTGGTTGCAGCAAGCAGAACAAGGGTTTTGTCTGTCTGCTGCAGGTTTTGACATTGAATATCATGGAGATAAAACCCTTTTTGTCAGGGATTCTCTTAAATAATAAGACATAAAGCAAAGTCCCGCGTGACTTTGCAAGCTGTGCTTTTGCTTTGGGGAGGGCAGTCTATCTTCGAGGAGAATGCTTATATTCAGTAAATGTTCCATCCTTGCCCTTCCAGCACGTATGGCAGATGTAGGCAGAATATCCGGGAGCTTAAAGGAGGAAAAATCCTGACTGACCGCAGAAGAACAATATTCTGTTACAATGAAACTGCTGGGAACAGACTAGCAGTACAGGAAGCGCCTTACGTGGTGGGGCACTGAAGAATTGCCGTGCGCGTATTTCGTTGTCGAAGAACAAAACCCTACTTCTTTCTATCAATAAAAACATTAAAAAGTTTCTGGGAAATAGAGACTTAGGAACAAAGACAAGAGAGAAGATAGTAAAGAGATACTAAAAATAAAAAACATAAAGGCACAGTGCCAACATGTCATTTCTAGAACATCCCCTGCTTTTACATTTAATGCGGGGTAAAGGCTACGACTTCTGATTCTTGTTCTTTAAAAGTTAAGGACACACTGAAGGAAAATACCTCTCAGTATACATATAAACTGCAGACAACACTGAATAGAAAAGGAGACAAAATGGCTGAGAAGCTAAAAAAGACTGCTTACTGTTATACCTACATGGTTGTAAGAGTGTTAGAGTGTATCCAAGATAGAGAGGACTGCTCTTGGTTAAAGGGGTTAAATGTGAGCTACAGCACTCCATGCATTTAAAAGCTTCATACAGAAATCTTTGCTTTTCCATGTGGGAAATGGACCGGATTTATTGCATAATTCACATTGTTCCTTCCCTACCAAAACTCAGCAGCATTTCCAATGGTAGGAATTGACAATGTCAATGTCAAGAAAATAAATTCTCCCAAACATACTGAGTATCAAAACACCTGAAGAAAGTTGCATTCATTCCCATGTCCATTCCAGAGCATAGGGGAGAGATTTAAAGAGCTCACGCACTTTTCCAGACCTTTTCTTTTCCAAAGTTCTTCCTTTGTGATTGAAACTTTATGTGTGTACAACACTGATTCTCCTGAAGAAGAAAAGAAGACTCTACCATGCCAGATCCTTCAGATTCTGCTAGGCTTGGATCTAACTCCATACACAGATAAGAAACAGTTTTCTTCTTTCCTCTTACTTGGGTCTTTATAAACCTTTGCAGCCACATGATCAGTCTCAGGAGTGAAACCAGTGCACCTGCACTGTCTGCACAGACCTCACAGAACCTGATGGCTGAGGAGCCTGAGCGCAGCAATTCATCTTTGGGTAGCTGCTGTCCTTTTGGAAATGAAGCAAGTTACTTCAGAGGGTATCTGAGTTCAGAGAAACTCAAAGGCTTGTCCCAGGAGTTCATCACAATCTCCCAATTAGTTCATTCCATATTCTGAAGTTTAAGTTTTCAATCCTTCTTGAGGGACTGGGAATAAACTACATTTGTCATTTGTACTATTAACTCCTTTTTATGTGGTCTTTCTCCTCGTGTTCTAAGAACCTTCCCAGTGGGAAAACTCTAAAGATCTGCTTAACACTTTGATGGAGATTCAGAGATTATTCAGATTATTCTTCTCCTCTTGAGATAATAGCCAGTATAATTTTGACAAAGTAATATGCAAAAGCAGACATATCAAGAAAAGTTGGCTTGTTTTTCATTTTGCATTTCTAGAATTTAAGTATCCATAATGATTTTTTTGTAGAAGCAACACATTTCTCTTCATACTTTTCCTTTTAGTACAATTGCAATCCAAAAAACTTCAAAGATCTTCAGACTGAATCAAGTTATTTTTGCCTTCAGATTGTCATTGGCAGGGTCAGTTCTGGAGTTTCCTTTGCTCTAGGAAAGCTGTTCTCTTTACCATTCTGTGGTATTCCAGAATGGAATTCCACATAAGCACCCACTGAACATTTTACTGCCACAATACATTGCCATTCCAAATTACAGATTTTTGGTCTGTGATGGAATCTCCTCTTGAGAGACGGTTCAGATATGAAAGATTTCCCTTCCAAAAGCAAGTACATCACTGCCTTTTAAATTCAAACAGGAAAGGACCTGGCTGGAAAATATTGCAGAAATTCATGCATTTTTCTCAGTCTCTCTTTAGAGAGAGGGCAGGATGGATGCTTTCAGTTGGGCTGCTCCAAATGAAGACTTTAAACTAATAGTTCGCACCCACTTGCATTTGAAGAGCCCAGCTTGTATGACCAGTTAAAAGATTGAGGATGCACTGTGTTTATGCATTGTAAGAATTTTAATTGTTAGTTATTATTAGTAACAGAAAACCTACAGCCAAAGCCACATATTCCAAAAAGGGCAAAATGCCCTTGAGACTGGAGTCCCAAGGCTTGTCCTTTGTTTGCTTATACAAGAATATGTTCCAAATGCAAGAGTGATAAAAGGACATAATAAAATAAAGCTTCTTTGCCACTGTTTGTCAACTATGAAACATTTTTTTCTTCATGTTAGCTTTGACAGAAATAATTCCCTTATCTTTACACCTCCATAGAGTTCAATAGAGCTTAACTACATTGCTGTAAGGCTTCTCAATGCAGTTACAGTTCAAATACTCATAATATGGAAAGAGGCCAACACTGGTTTGAAGATCAAGTGATAAAATACTTTCTGAGGCTTCTAGGTTGAAATTATAAATAACAGACTGTTACTAATGATACAGTCCAGCATCGACACAATTCACTCTGCTCTTTGTATGCTCCACAACAGTCTGAAAGGGAGGGATAAGGAAAGATTGATCCTGTTGGACCTTAGTATTTCATTGTTCAGCTTTTCATTTCCTGGTTTTGAATCCTTGTCTAAGACATTTTGAGGGTTAGCACTATGTAAAAAGCAATGGAAATTGACTTATCTGAGTTGTGATGTATTTTAGTTTTTGAAAAAGGTTCTAGTTTGAATTTGCAAATCTACTTTTAACTGTCATTGCAAACAAAAATAAATAAATTGCTCTGCTCTTCTCAGTGATACAAGTAAAATATGATTTCTACACCTTTTTTTATAAATGAAAACTTATTTCTCCTTCTCTTTACGTAAATATATTCTCTTTTTACATGCTTCTTCACCAATCCCTAGGTCATCTTTTCATCAGCGGTAGGGGGGAGAGAGAGGGGAAAGTACACTCTGAATAAACACTGTAGCACAAGCACTTCCAGTAAAAGTGCCCCTTCTCTTCCTGCTGTTAGTATTTAATGGTGAAAAACAATCATGTCTTTGCTATACTTCAGATTTTCAATAGATCCCTTTTTTCTCTATTATGTACACAGTTAAATTTGTAATAGAAGTTCATGTTAAATCTCAATATACACGACCATGTAGAGATCCATGAACTAGATGGGACTTAGAGTGACCCCAGGATGTAAATCGTCAGCCCAGTGCTGTACCTGTGCTGGTTAGTCCAGGCTGCAGGGCTCCAGCTGGAGCAAAGAACTCCACCGATGCTGATGTCTCACCTCTGATATTAGAGCCAGTTCTCTGCAGAGCATTTCTCTGTGTAAACACAAAGTCATTCTTTGGGATCTTTGCCTTGCATTTGGCTAAGGAAAAGCCACCTGTAGCACCAGAACACTCTTCAGAGTGTCTTGCACATATGCTGCGTTACAATGCCCACTTTACAGACAGAAAGATGGAAATTTGTTGCTTATTACGACAGAATTTTGAGATAAACTGGGGAGCAGTGATTGTGACCAGCAATCTGTAATTATCTGCTACAGACCTGCTTAGTTAATGACAGCATGTATTAACATTGCCCATTTCTACCTGCTGAACTACATCCATAGCAAGACAATATACTTTCCTGTTATGCTATTCTTGACAGTAAGTGGTGTAGCTACTCTATGGATGCTGTACAACCAGAAAAAAAACAGGTGAAGTGTTTCACAGCACTATTAAAAGATGGTCAGATGTGCATTAATATACTCAGCCAAAAGACAGTCTGGACTGCATTGAAAGGATCTTGAGCATAGGCCTTCAAGATCTTTATGCTGTTGGAACTGATGAAAATAAGTTGTTTGGCTATTTTCCTCTGAGCCTCTGCCATAAGCTTCCTTTTCAGTCACCTATGTGCTTCCTGACTGATCTGTAGATCTTACTTTGAATACTGTTTTAAACCACTTATAGTGATAAAATATCTCAAATGAGACTGAACACATAATGGCTAGAAGATACAGAGATGTACAGTACTTAAAAAAATTATCAGGGGTGAATTTTCTAGCATTCAAGATGTATTAAATGCCAAAACAAGAATTATCCATTAGTTTCGATCATACACACACGATGGTATAGAGTACATACAAATTATTTGCAATTTGCATTTTCTCCTTAGGAGAAAGTTTTCGTTTAGAGAAGACCTCAAGAAAACTTTATTATACTATTTTATGGAAATATTTCCATTGTACTGTATATGATACTTTATGGCTTTATATCCTTGAAACAGAAAAATGTTGCAGTAAATTCATGGCATCACAACTTAGCATTTGATATTTCTTCCTTCTTTCAGTGAATTCATGAGTTGTAATTTAGAGAGTGTTTATTTGCTTTCCTCTTTTAGCGTTCAGCTTCTTAATCTGATTTCTAAGGTTTTTGTCCCTGCCAACATGCCTGTGTTGTTCATCTTTAACATGAAGCATTTTCCTCTGGCACTTATCAGCTATTGGCACTAGATATCTGATACTGTAGTATATATTTTTCTCCTTCAGTTACTGTTTATCCTTTAAGTGAAAATATTATTCTTTAATGAAAGTTGTCCCTCATTCCAGCTCTGGTTTGTCTTGAATCTCAACTACAGTACCTAGAATTTTATTTTTTTTCTACACCATTTATAAAATAAGTTTAATCATTTTATCATGCTTGGCTCGTCTGGATAGAAACATACGCTAATTGTTCAAATGCTTTCATGGCATAGCTGTATAAATTCTACACAGCAATGCAAGAAGCATGCTAGAATAAAGTACAGAATGCTTCTGGAATGACTGATCATTCTTCTAGAAGAGTGGCTGAATTGAGTAAATGTGCTGTTTGTCTATGGAGCTGTTAAAAGGCAACTTGGTCAGATTTTCAAGAGATCATTGCCAGAAAAACATGTGGTAGGAAAAGGTGTAAAGAAGCTCAGTGCTTGAAAGAGATCAGACATACAGGTAATAAATTGTCATTTTTAAAAGTGGGTTACACCTGAGCAGGGGAGGGAAGAGAACAAGCCTCAAACACTACAGTTCCTAAAAGACTTCAAGTCTTTAATGCTGCATTTTTTCTTTTCTTTTTTTTTCAATAGTTAATCAGTACCTTGGAGTCAGACAGCAGTCCCACAGCAAACATTTGGCCTACTGGGACAACAGTACAAGTCAGCAGTGTAATTTCTATTGCCTTCTTTCTCCAGGGAGCCAGGAGCATGCAGCAAACAGGCTACAAACAACGCTGATTTTTCTCACATCACTCAGAAGATTTCCCACCGTCAGCCCACAGAGCATGAAGAAGCACTTCTGGCTGTGTGGTGAGTATGCCGTTATGGATAAGGAACATATCTGTCCTGTGTTATTAGGACAAATGAAGAGGGTAGGCATTAAGGGCATGGTGGGAACAAGGTCTAGACCTACATTTAAAATATAACAGCCCTACTAACACTGACGTTATGTTAAATCTCCAAATACAACACAGGAAAAACAAGGAGGGGTGAGGGAAGTGGCACAGTAAAAGAAGTGAACAAGAAAGAAGCAGTTTTCAATTGAATTTTTTAAGACAGATCAAAGAGAGAGTTAAGATCAAGTGCAAATAATTGCATGACTTCTGGGTCCCTGTTTTTTGTATTACACTGGCCTAATTAATTTCACATGAAAAATATATTAGAAATGCTTTTTGCTGGAAATATCTTACTTGGATGAAATTGTTATCTGGCTTTATGTTCACTGATCACATTATTAGCCATACCAAAAAACTTCTGAAATAGTAACAACATACCTTAATTTTAATGCAGTACAATAAGCCTGAAACTGACCGAACATCTAATTTAGACATGTAGAAAGTGCCAATAAGAGCCAGATTTTTTAAAGTGGACAGGCAAACAAATGTACCTGTTCTAAGACATATGGAGGGCATTAAGCCAGGCACCTTTAAGTTCTGCAGGCAAGGTTCTTTTTGAACTGCAGTCAGATTTTGGACCAGATGCTGGCACTAATGGTCCAACAGCCACAAATTGTGCTCTGCAGGGTATCAATTCACCAGGCAGCAAGACCTGAGACAGTCTAAAATTATGATCATCTTAAGGATTCACTGAAGTGGGATGGGATGTTTATTTATTGCTAATAATAAATCAGTAAGAGGATTCTACTTACTGAATGAGCAACGTTTCCTTTAATATTAAAATATTCCTTGACACTTTCTCTGGCAAAAATTAACCATGTATTATTTACCTTATAAAATTAGACAGTCTAATATAAAATGTTAGCAATTAATAAAAACACTATTTTGGTAATTTCCTGCTCATAAAGGTTACGCTTGATATCAATTTTCTGAGCAAATCTGAACAAGCTGGATCTGTTTTTACAATCTCTCTCACAGAAATTGAACATATTACTGATTTTATGAATATGATTGTTTTCTAAGTTTACACTCTTTTTGCTAATTTATGAAGGGTGATAAAACGTGTTTGGAGGCTCACAGAAATAATCCCCTTGGACACAGAGTACTCCATTCTCTTTCTTCAGCTACATGCAAAACACACCAGTAACATGACCCAGGAAAAGCTAGGTGCCAGCCCAAAGACGTCTCTGAGGACTTACTGTACACAATTTTCAGTCTAACCTACAGTTCCCTAGTGGAACATATCCAGTAGGTTTGATTCTTTCTACATTATTTATGGGAAAACATAAGTAGTTGGGCTGCTTGTGATGGCTTGAATCAGTTATGGAGCCCCTGGTGGGAAGGCAGGACCAACCCAGGGAAGCTCAGGTGCATGCAATGCAATGCATCTGAGTGACCAGAAGGGGTGGAGCCAGGATCCACCTCTTCCCATACCTCATTTAAGGGTTGGCAGTGGAGGCAAGAGTGTCTTGCTGGAGGTCCCTGCATATCTCAGGTTTTCTAAAGGTAAGCAGCTTTTTTCCCTTATTTCTGAGTCCAAGGTGCTGTTGGATTTAACGAACCTTTGCTTTCTGTGTTATGGAATCTTGTTGCTCTGCTGTCATTGTTGAACTTTCCATTGTGTTGCACAGGTGAAATTCATTAATTTGTTGTTACTGAGCTCCTGAGAACAGGAAAATCTAGTGGTATCCTCTCAAAAGAACCCTTTAAAATCAACCAAAATGAGCCAGACAAAAAAAAAAATCCAGAAGATGAAACTAGACACTTTACAAGTTACATAGATTGCTCTGAAAGTAATGTTCCCTATTTATTTCTGTGTAAGCTACAATAGACATAAATAGAACAATAAATGTTATTTGATAGAGCAGATTATCAGGTAAAAAGACACTATTTTTCAACATAGTCATCACCATAAACTCTGCACTTTTGCTAGTGATGACCAAGAGCCTGCATGCCATGTTTGTAAATATCTGCATTAGCATAGGCAACCCACTGTGATCACTGCTGAACTGTACCAGCCACCACCTCACTGTGCCAACATCCAGTTTGGTCTTTATAAATGTTCAGAAAGCATGGATGAGTGACCATGGGTGCCATCTTCTTCCTCATGGAGAAATTCAGTCACGTCTCTTTGCTCCATAGGCACTTCCACATCAGATGCCGTTTTGTCAGACTGTCCTCTGCTGCCATCTGTCACATAACAAAATGTGATGGAATACTGGTGGGAAGGTTTGACCTATACTGCCACCCCACCAACATCCACCTCTGACATAGTGAGTTAAAATAGTAAAATAGAAGGCATTACTTTAAGAGCGCCCCATGTATTATTGCTCAGCTCATCTAGCAAGACTGTAAGTGACTGAACTAGATACAGTTATTCCATGTGGGAACTGAAGTATTTGCTTAAATCTGTAAAAGAAGGAAAGTAATAAATAACTTTAAATGACCCATATCTCTTTAGCAGTGTTCCATGATTACCATGAACTCAGGGTTACCTACCCAAGATCTCTTTGAAAGACAAGCTAGCTGTACTTACTGCTGCACACTTCAGCATTCCTTTTTGTGAAGTGCTTTATAAGCTTCTTGTGTTCATTGAGTTTTGAGTGTCTTACTTTGCATTTATTTTGCATATAAAAAATAAGTTCTCTTGCTGTACTTATTTACACCTGACAAGCATCCTGGTCTGCACAAAGAAAATGATGCGGGGTGCCTCAGTGAGATGTTGTGATAAGCGTTTCCTTCCAAAATGGGCAGGCCATTCTTCTGTTACATTCTGTAGAAGTAATTACTCATAAATTCAATAATTCTGGTGAGATTTATAAAAAAAGCTTGGCTTCTTAAAAGAGTAGCTAAAGATTTTTCTGTGAATTTGCAATCCCCAGCAGGAGTGTAATTAGCCCTTTGTGCTTCAGTCATGTTAATACAGACAGCAGGCCTTGGTTGCAGCACGTGTGGCTAGAACAAAAGTAACAGTTCTGAGGATAACTTCTTGCTACCTTAAGAGCAGAATACACATTCAAATGACTAGATGGGGTCTCCTCACCTCTTCAGTAAGCTGTTGGGGTAGGGATTGTGACAAATATCTTCTTCTAGAATTCCATTCCACGAACTTCAGCCCCTCCCTCCAAGGAGGGATGGGGAGAGCCCAGTCTCCAGCCTCCCAGTAGGCTGCTGTGATTCCCCCACTCCTTCAGCCTGCTGCACCAGCTGTACTCCCAAAGCAATGCATCCTGGCTGTACAGGGAGGGCTGACTTTCCAAGAGTGTACCAGTGCCATTTGTGACAGCAGCAACAACTGCTGTGAGGAAATCATACTAATTGGAAGCTTGAAAACTTTAAAGGTGGAGAAAAGAGAAAACAAGAAAAATATTAAGGAGATAAGGAGAGGAAGGGGGGAGAAAAGCACTTATTCACCTTATCTTTTTCCTGCAATATCTCCTTCTGTTTCCCTTTCCTATTCCGTTTTCTTAAGTGTTTCCATCTGTACATGTGTGGGTGATATAGGACTCCAATCTCAGCAACTTTTCTTGGCCTGATGCAACCTTAACTGGAAGCGGCATCTCACCGACAGAGGTCTCAGATGTCGGAGCCGCTGACGGAAAGGCAGCGGTCTCTGCTACGCAGCGGTTAGCTCGAGTGTGACTCCGAGCGTAGTGCTGGAGAGCTCCCGGCTGTGAGGGAGCCGGCACCCCGGTGCCGCTTCCGCAATAAATTACCGTTTCCTAGGTGGGCCAGGGAAAATCTTTGCTCTTACATCAGGTCTTGCAGAGCGGATTCCCCGCATGGCTGCCCTACCCTGCCTGCCTTACCCTGCCCGCCTTCCCGCACAGCGCGCTTTTTCCCGAGCCCAGGGGGCAGAGCGCGCCCGTAGAGCAGGGTGGCACGGGCTAAAAGCTCCCCTGCCCGCGCCGTTCCCGGAGCTCTTCCCCCACCGAGCTCCGGCATCGCCCCCCCCCCAACGCGGGGACGGGTGGCGGCGCCCGCGGAAGGCTGCAACGGGCCGCCCAGGGATGCGCCCCTCCGCGGAGCCGCTCAGCCCCCGGCCCCCCGCAGGAGGCAGCTCGGCTACTTAAAGCGCATCCCCGACAGCGGCGGCCCCCGCGGCTGTGACGGGCGGGCGGCGGGCTTCGGCGCGAGAGCGACCGGAGCCGGCAGGGAGCCGCAGCACCGAGCGGGTTGCGGGTTCCCATGCTGGGCTGCGAGCTCCGCGGGGGCGCGGGCGCTGCCAGGCGACGGGCTGACCCGGCTGCGGCTCCGGCGGGGCGGGACAGCGCCCGTGCGCCAGCGGCAGCGCGGCGGCGGCGGGGCTCCGCGCAGCTCCGGCGGTGGCTCTCGCCGGCGGCTCGGCGTCCGCGGTCCCCGCCGGCTCTGCCCTCGCTCGGTAGTGGGAAGCCGAACGCCAGCAATGGCGGCTCGGACTAGGAGCCGCTGCGCGCCGCTCCTACGCTCGCCTGGGCAGCGACTGCTCTAGGAGGGGAAGAGCGGAGCTAGCAGGGGGGCTGGTTTCCGGCGGGTTATTTATTTCTTCCCTCTCGCTTAAGTTCCCGGCGGAGCGGGCTGGTCGGCACCTGCGCCCCCCACCTGCTTCTCCGAGGGTGAGAGGTGTGGGGAGGCCATGGAGAGCCCGGCGGAAAACCCTAGCAAGGCGGCGGAGTACCTGAAGGAGCTGAACAAGATTATTGAGACGCAGCAGGAGCTGCTGGAGAAGCAGAAGCGGAGGATAGACGAGCTAGAGCAGCAAGTGGCCAAGTTGTACCATGAAAATGCCTGTCTCCAGGATGAGCATCACCGGCACCTGGCCACATGCAGGCTCCAGCAGGGCGTCCCCCCCGCGTACCCGGGGGTGCTGAGCGCCATCCAGGAAAACGCAAAGCACGAAAAGTAAGCGGCTCCCGCGTTTGCGTGCCCTTTTCGAGGAGGGTATTTCTCTGGTGGGGCTTTCCTTCTCGTTCGTCTCCTGCCTTCGGTTTCTTAAGGCCATCCCGCGTACAAGCTCTGAGAAGAGCGCAACTCCCCTCCAGCGTGCGCCTAGGAGGGAGCCCTGGGCGGCTCGGCTCAGCGGGCAGCTCGCCGCGAAGGAGGGGGTCCTCGCCAGGCAGGGGCGGCCTCAGCCCGGTCCCTCGGCTCCTTTCCCATTTGGAAGCCAGCGCTTCACCGGCGCTCCGGTCAGGATTCCGAGGAGAGCTTCTCCCCAGGGTCTGAGCTGCGGCAGCACGCCCGGGGCTCCCCCAGGCAGGTTTCTCTGCCTGCTGCGCCTGTAGTTTTCTCTACGCTATCTCCGCCGCCGGTGCCCCGGCAGCCCCGCGTGCTTCTAGGGATGCCCCTGGGCACTCCACCTTCGCAGCGCTAACGGGGCGCTGGGAGAAACGGGGCGAGCCTTCTCCCTAGGGCCTGTTCCCGGCCGTTCCAGCATCGGGGCCCCTCGGGAAGCCGCTGCCCCCCGGGGGTACGGGCGGGAGCACCCGGAGCCGCCCGCGCTCCCCGGGCAAGTGGTGCCGGTTCCCCGCCGGCCGGACACGGGTCCGCCGCTCCTCCCAGCGCTTCGGGCAGCGCGCAGCGGCCGCGCTCTCGCCGCTAACGAAAGTGACCCAGAGAAGGGGTCAGCAGACCCTGGCAGCTCGCCACAGCGCGAACTGACTCATCCAAACGCGGGCTCGCCGCTTTCAGAGACACGTTTGTTCCAAATCTTTGCGTCTACTTGCAGACTCAATAATCTGTAATTAATCGTGGCTCCTTTGCAGTGTGCAGAAAGCTGCTTAATTGTGCGGGATTCATAGTAACAGAAATTCGAGAATAGCAATAACTGAAGTCGGAGCGTTTACCCGCCTCGTTTCTACTGACGGACAAGTAATTTAAGACTTAGTTTTACTTGAATTGAGTGGGAAAAGCATGCATCGTATTAAGAGCCCACTTCACTGCTCTGCTACAGCACAAAGAGCTGCTTGTGCTCTGGTACACTGGAGTTTCCCGTGTTTACAAATAAGCTCTCGGGCTCAGGCCGGGGTTGTGCCGGAGCCGCCCCGCAGCGCTGCGCGCCCTCTCCCGGCTCCCAGCGCCGCGCCGGACCGGCCCCGCTGCCCCCCGAGTCCGCCCGCCCGCTGCTCCGAGGGGTGAGGTGTGGCTCCTCGGGGAGATGCCCGGCTCGGGGCCTCCCGTCTGCTTTCCGCCGCTGCCCGAGGTAGGCAGGGCGCGGAACGCGGCTCGGCTGCCCGCAGGCATCCCTCAGGAGGCCCGGCCGGGAGGGTGCCTCTCGGAGAGCCGGGATCTGCCCCAAGCCCGCTGATGGGCTTGTTATGATCTGGGAGGAAGTGTCGCTGCGTAGTCCCGAAATTGCGGTGCCCTGAACTTATGTTTTTTTATTGTACTGCTGGGGGAGTTGAAGGAAGTGGAGAAAGGGTCGCTGGTCACCCACTGCCCCTTCTGCGTGCTCCTGTTCCCGAATGTCTTTCACCCCCTCGGTGTGGCAGAGAGGGAAGGAAGCAACCCCACCCCCAGCTCCCTCCCTGCTGTCTGTGCTAACAGCGCAGGGTGTTCTAGCGGCGCTGGAGTGGTCCTTTCAGACTTCTTTTTCATAGAGATGTCTCCAGGCAAGCTAAGCAAATAGCTCCTTAAACACGCTGGAGAGCATATGCTGTCGTTTAACAACCAGTCCTCATTATAAGCAGGAAGAGCTATTTCCAGGAAATACATATGAAGTGCAAATTTACAGAACATGGAAATGTACAGAAAGTATTTACCCAAATCCTACCCCATGCACTCATTCCCAGTTTCGAGGATTTCCTGTGGCCGTGCAGTTAGTACAAGATGTCAGCTCAGCTATCTGGTCCCATTTGTCTCTCACAAACGACATTACTAAAATTGTACAAATGGCTTGCCTTGTTTGATAACATCTCATCTCCACCAGCCCAAGACTCATTTGCAGAGCCCTTTTTGGGCAGGCAGCTCTGAGGACTTGAAGGCTTTTAAGTCTCTTAAGTGGATTTGATGCTGGGATCAGAATTAATCTGGGATATTTATGGCAGAGATGTATCGCTGTGAGGCATACCCTGCGGGGCTTAGTGGGGAAGCTGGGAGACAGCCCGCTATGTCTGGTCCTGGGCTCTCTGGCCTGCATGTACATCCAGGGGAGTCAGATCTTCAGAGCCTCTTTGACATAAAAAATCATGTCCCCTCTTCCCCCTGATTTATCATCTTACCTCTTTGTTTTGTATGGAATGAGCCTGGGCCCCTCTCCAGGTCACCACGCATCATCGCTGTGTAGGGGGATCACAGCTGTGGGCTCCCCAGCTGCGGTGTTGGGGCTGTGGCAGCAGCTGCTGTGGCTCCAACTACCTGGCAGCAGGTGCGACAAGCCAGCTTCAGATCAGTTTAATGTCTGGATGCAGAAACTGGAGGAAGTCTCCAACTCAGCAGACAGAACATGCCCTTGTTTCAAGGCCTTCTTCCAGTCCTGCAGCTACTTTTGCTTTCTGAAAGCTTAGCCTGAAGATTATGGCTGTCTGTAGCTTCCCATTCAAGGAGGAAAAATCTCAATTTCTTCACAGTTAAATGTTATGTGCACCCTGCATATGTTTAATTGGGGAATAAGGATTCCTTCTTTGCAGAAGTTCTGTAACAGTTCAATATCAAGTGTGGATAATGCTTGCTTTGGATATCTGCGGTGTCAGGAGGAAGGCGGCTTGTGAGATGCTGTGTCCTCCTTGTTCCCTCATGAACAGACCCACCTTCATCCCAGCGCAGCAGGGCTGCTTTGTGCCCAGGTGCTGGCAGTGATTGCTGCTTCAAAACTGGAGCGAATGGAAACCTTTGTAAAGGAAACTGGGATTCCCTTTGCCAAATGCTTCATAAAATCAGTACTTTTAGGAAGAAATCTATGCTGGGAAGTCATCAATGGAATTTGTACCTCAGGGCTTAAGTAGTTTTTCCTTAAAAGTTTAGACTCCTGTCTTCAGACTTCAACCTGTGTAAAGCAGGTGCTGCTCACTGGCACTGCAGTGTCAAGACAGTGTCACATTACCAAATGGTAGCTTACTTGCAATAGCATATAAGTGTTATACAAGCTCTGAAACTTTCAATTTATATCAGTAGGAATAATATAGCTGAAGTCTGACTAAATAATTTGGAGAAGTTGGCAGATTTGTTTGAGGAATTGCTGTATTCTATTACTGTTAGTGAGCACAGTAATAGATTTCTGCAAGAAAAAAAAGAGTCCAAAAAAGAAAGTAAAAGTAGTCAGTTGTTCCCACAAAAAAAGAGCCAGAGTAGAAAGGATGTCTGTGTAGTGCAGGCTGCTGAGTGCAGAAGGCGAGTGCATGGGATGGGTTAGTAGGTGCACTCACTGTCTTACAAGGAAGACAGTGTACCAAAAAAAGTTTGGGTGGTGTTTCACTTAATTTTGTACTAATTTGCTGAGTGTGAATCAAACAAAATCTACAAGTATAATTGAGGATAATTAGTTGATTGAAAAGCTTTGTTAAATGTAGTGAATCAGCATGTTATGTATAACAGTAGATATTTAGATATTTAGCCTTGAGAAAAGAAGACTGAGAGGGGACCTGATCCAGGTCCGTAAATATCTAAGGTGTGGGGGGCAGAGTGGCGAGGCCAGACTGTTTTCAGCAGTGTGTGGAGACAGGACAAGGGGAAATGGCCGGAAACTGCAGCATAGGAAGTTCTGCATAAATGCATGCAAGAACTTCTTTACAGTGAGGTGACGGAGCACTGGAACAGGCTGCCCAGGGAGGTGGTGGAGTCTCCTTCTCTGGAGATGTTCAAGACCTGCCTGGATGCCGACCTGTGCGACCTGCTGTAGGGAACCTGCTTTGGCAGGGGGTTGGACTCGATGATCTCTGGAGGTCCCTTCCAACCCCTACAATTCTGTGATTCTGTGAATTAACTATTTAAGTTGCATAAGCCTAACTTGCAATTAGTTCATTTCATTTAATATTTGATAAAACACCAAAAACTTCTAAAATTCAGATGCTCAGTGTAAGGAAGAAATGTTCAATACACCAACTTTTGTAAAGCACCTCCTAATGTAAATATGGGCAAACCAGCTGGCATGTTACCAGCCTGGGGAGTGATGTTTTTGCTAAACCTAACCAAGCTAACTTCTTTTCTGCTTTTTACCGTGAGAAATCTCTTTTTGTTTGGGGAGGAGGTATGGAAGGAATTGTTTGTTAAGTTGGAACAATCTCAGAGCTCTGTTATTTGCAGCTCAGTCTAAATTCTGTACCTGTCCTGACTGATCTGTTTTTAAATGAATTTAAAAATGGCTTTGTTCTCCGGGGAGAAAAAGTCACAGTCAAGAGCATTACGAAGTCTCCAGCATTTAGAAGACACTCTCAATCTGAGCTGAGGTGTGCTCAGTGCGATCTAGTGAGTGGCACTGTCTCTGTGGTGCTTTGTGAAGGCTGCTTTATGGCTTACATAAAATGAGCTTGTGACTTTGCATGTCGCTGTTGGCAGTGAGTGCCACCCCTTGCACACAGTCTCAGCAGGAAGCCAAAGATTGCATTAGTGTAGAGACCAGCCTGACTTTTTTGCCTCCAGAGATGTTCTCTGCTGAGACAGACTGTTCGTATGACGTAAATGATGTTTCAGGATTTGTGCTGCTTTTGGATGGAAGCTTGTTTTTGTTTGCCTTAATTAAAGTAGAGTTATCTGACATCTGTTAAAGAGTGCTCGTGTTTGGGCAAGATCTTGCTTTCTCTGCCTTCTTGTCAGAAGGAAATGTACACCAAATACTTTTGTTCAGCTCTTTTTCAATCAGCTACGGGAAGTGTGATTTGTGACTGATAGTCCTGCTGAAAGAAGCCTACAGCAGAAGTGCAGATTACTACTAAATTCTCACTTCTACTTCCACTTCCACTTCTCTTTCATGAGCTTATTTTGCTCATGAAAATTATCTTACTTTTAAGTGGAAAGCACGGTCTGTATCCAAAGCAAACACTTTGCTGTGACTAAATGCTATTTATTCTTTATCATTCCTATGTCAGATAGGGATGATATAAGACTGAGGTTGGGCAAAACTTAAACTTACATTTTGAAATAAACGAAAACTATTTTGTGCATTTTATCTTTGGTATGTGATTGAACAGACCACTAAGTTATGAGAATAAGGATTTCATGCCAAGGGCAGTGCTTTTTCTCTCGAAGCATGTGTTTCAACATTAGTGTTATTTGTACGCAGCAGATGAGTGAGCATCTCTTAAAACAGGCATTTGTTGTTCTGGCAGACAGTGGGAAATCGATACTGTGAAGGTGTGTAATAAGACAAGAACTTGCTAACATAACTCAACTAAATTATTTTGCTTCTGCTGAAAAATGGGCAAATTCTTTTGCTGAACATCTGCTAAATGGGTAAGAAAAATGAAAAAAAAAATAATTTGACTGTGGTTGTGTACTATGTAACTAATAAAAAAAGTTAGAAAGAAGGGGAGGGGGAGCAAAAAGCACAGTGATGACAAAACAGTGTGCTGGTATCAAGAAAAATCCTGGAAATCAGAGGAGAGAGTGAAAATATGGTGTGTGGATAAAACAGTAAAAGTGCATGCTATTTTAACAGAGCAAATTTTACTTTGACAAATGCAGCAGGAGGTAACCCACCCTATTGAGTCCCGAGTTTGAATACAATTTCAATACTTGAAGTGAATTGTCTTGCTTAAAGCAGATCAGACCTAAACAATTCGTTCACAGTGAATCTGAAAATATCCTCTAATGAGCCCTTCTTTCCTGCTGACACAGAACATATCTTGTGAGCTTCCTAATTTTAGTATTCTTGTTTGGAACTTCAAGAACCAAGCACTCTTTCATGCTGGTCAGTGCTCTGATGTTCTTCCTTAACAATTCATTGCCAAGGAAATAGAAATGCATTTCCAAACATATATTTGTGGAAAATATTGGGATATGGTCATGGATCCTATTTTTTCAGCAAGCAAAGGAGAGCTGCTAGAACTATTGTGAGTGAAGTACAAGGATCAAGATCCTCTTCCCCCTCTTCCAAAATATCTGACTCCAAAACAAGCCTATACATGTGTCTGTATATATGTATGTACATGTATGTGTTTGTGTAACTATACAAACCAGCAGCATACTGATTACTCTGAATTTCTAAGGTGAGGTATGAGATGGAAGACCCAATTCTTAATCTTCTAGATCCTACCAAAAATATCTGTGTGTACAGTATGTGTGAAACAGAGGCACTTAAAGGCCCTATTGCTCAAATCTAACATCTGAAAAGCTGGTAAGCTGTGAGCAGTGTATTTTTGTCCTAAAACGGCAGGCAATGTCTTTTAGATGAATCCTAAAAAATACCACAATCTCCAGTCTAGTAATTCTTACTTGTCAGCAAAGTAGATTTTAATATTTTTAAAAGATATTAGGGAGATCAAGCACTGAACAGTTACACAAGAACGTGAAGGATGGGGGGAGCAGGAACAGAGCTGTTCTTTGAAGAACTCAACTTCCTGCTGAGTGAGGGATGCTCAAGTTTGTCCTTTTCCACTTAAAATAATACACCTGTGGGAGAATGTGAAGCATCAACTTACCCATTTTAGAATCTGTTCTGCAGTCTTGTTGGCCTGGTTATTTACATAGGAAGACAAATTTCCATAAAACCTCTGGGAAGGTGTCTTCTGCAAGAGGGTGAGTTGCAGCTTTTTTGGGAACATGAAACAAAATACATAATGCTCAAAGGAAGAGCTCTGTAGCAAGAGCCTTTTTAATGGCAGGTTGTAGAAGCTATGAGGAAAGAACGAAGTATTTCAAGACATTTTCTTGCAGCATACTGATAGTTTAGTAAATAATTAGATGCTTCTTGCAAATAGCATCTCAAAAAAATTAGTCTTACTGGATCTAAAAATGAAATTAGATGGGTCTTATGTACAGGCCAATGGCACTGAACTGAAACTGCTGTGCGAGATTCAATGCTGTACGTCAGGCCATGGCCTCTAAACAGAGTTTCTGCTTTGAATGATTACAGAAGTATATGTGTTCCCTCAGGACATCTTTAAAGAGCATGAGAGCATTTGGGAATGGCCATAGTAGCTGCTTCCTCCGCACTTCCAATTCTGAGACTATTTAATTTTGTGGGCACCTGAACAGCGCAACTGTGCAGACCTTCAAGACACTGCAACACACTGAGGTTCCCCTGAGTTTATGGCTCAACGGGAATTCCAGTCCCTGGTGTGGGAAGAGTCGCGTATGAAGTAGGCAGCTTATATCAAGACTAATGCTTGTGTTTGTACCCTGTTTGTCGGAGGGCTCCTGTCCTCCACCTGCAGGTGGCAAGGAGGTCATCTCATGCTACTCACTGGGGGTGTGTGGGAAGCTGCTTAGGTAAGTGGATTTTGCAGACCAGAAGTACTTCCTGATGTGCAGCCCACACTTGCATTATTCTAGTTTGATCCTATCACTCCTACTCATACCCTCTCTGCTGTGTTAATTCCTTCTTTTTTCTGCCTGTGTTTTGCCGTCTGCGGGTACTTTCAGGCTGTTTTTGCCAATGCTCATTTCTTTCATCTTAGCTCAGTGAGACTGTGAATGAGGTTGCCATCATTTCATTCTGCCTGCATCCTTGCCTAATTGTACTATTTTTCTCTGCGGAATTGTTGAATTAGATATTTGAACAGTCTGAACAGGCTTTGATATAGCAGGGCAGCATGGTTTGAAGGAATAGTGTATGATATGCATTCTGGCTGAGTTTTGTGTGATGAGGACTGCTTGCTTACACCCCCTCCCACTTTGCTATGGGGTTCCTCTGCAGATTCCTTACAGTATTTCTTTGAGATACTGGATTTCTCATTTGTTGTAGTTTATCGCATTACAGATAGTGGGAGAAATGTTGGTTTGTGCAAGCTAGAAATCTGGATAAGAATTTTTTGCCTTTCCACAGTCATTACCATGGTATTGTAATTAAGGACAGAAGTGAGAAAAATACGTATTTCTTTATTCCCTGTTGTTTGCCCTTAGCTAAACTAAGCACAGATAATGATTGTTGTTATACAAATGAATGTGTCAAGGTTTCGAATCATCTCTTAATAATTTGTTCAGATTTAGGTGAAAAAATATTGCATGAATTATCTTTTTTTTTTTTTTTTTTTTTTTTTTTTTTTTTTCAAATCTCGTGTTCCTTAATGGCCAGATGTTAACTTATTTGGTTTAATTGTTATTTGCACAGTTAGTGTAATGGAAAAATATTCACTGCAATGCAGTAAAATATAACAGTTTTCACAAAAGAATCTTGAAACCTAATACTTAGTTCTTCAAATGGCAAATTCTATAAATGAATCTCTTCTTTTTGTTTAGTTCTGGATGGACTAACAGCTCTCCCCATCCTAAAATACCAGCATTTCAGAGTCTCAGTGACTTGTGCTCCCTCTGCTGGGCTCCTGGTAATAGTTCAGTGTTCACTAGTTCAGGAAGAGTACGTACAGATATGTATGTATATGCATTAGTGTAGTGTAGAATCTTCTTTTGAATGGCTGCATCTCTACTATTTTGGCATCTCTGCTGGAAAGCCTTACAAATGTGACAAGAGATTTCTCAAGTTTTTTATTCTAGTGTCTTGAAGTGCAGAGGCAAACTTTTAAAGTGCTGTTAAGATCACATAGAATCACAGAATGGCCTGGGTTGGAAGGGACCTCAAGGATCATGAATCTCCAACTCCCCTGCCACAGGCAGGGCCACCAACTTCCCCATTTAGTACTAAACCAGGTTGCCCTAGGCAGATATTAGTCTGCTCTAAGAAATCTGGATTGTTCCCACTGCTGTGCTAGATAAGAAAAATACTGCTGTTGAATAGTTCTCTACAGTGATTCATTAAAATCTAATTATTTGAATGACGATAACATTTCCAGCCATGTTTTCCTGACAACTGTGATTGGAACACACACGTGCTCTAGTGCTATAAAAAACAAACATAACAAATAAACAAACAAAAAACCAAAAAACAACACCACCACATGTAGTTCAGATGTACTAGGTACAAAGAGTTCTTTACTCTGAATAATTGAATAAATGCAACAGAGAAAAGAAGGTGGGATGCCATAATCCTGCCCTTTTCCAAAAACTTAAGGTGTACTTTGGAGCTAAGGTTTGTCTGAACTTCTCCATCTTTGCTAGATTTCTCTTAGCTGAAAAAAACTGCAGCTTATGTTTGGTTCGAAGCTTTGAATTTTGGGGGGCATTGAAACATACAGCTATCTGGTACATAAACTGCAAGCTTTATTACAACCTGAGTCTGCCAAATAATAAGCTCTTTTCCCAGGTTATGGGAACTGGTCATGCCCACCTCTGAAAAACTGATTTCTGCTAGAAGAGAATTTTAACTGACAACGAAGTTGGACTTCCAAATAGTACAATATGATCATTCTGAAAGGAACAAACTCTGAGCTATGGAGGGTACAGGCCTGGAAGACATATTTAAAACCATTAACATAATGCTTTATTGGTCATATCTAAAATTTAGTTGTAAATTTGAGTAACGTAAGGTCTATGAATGTTGAAATGAGTATTGAACAAGGTGAGATTTGACCCTCTTTCTGAACTCTGTACTTAGGTTTTTGCATTACCATTTGAAACAATCATTTTTGGAGTCTCTGAAATTTCATGATTTGATATTGTCAACCTCTGTTTAGAATTTGCAAAATTACTTTTAGTGGGTGGATGATGTTTTACAATATTTCTAACAAGCATTAACTACTTCTACCATTACCATGCTGAATGGTAAATGAATGCCTAGCCAACTTCCTGGCTGCTGGTGTTGAACCAGTATGCACCAAGCTGTGCATTCAAAGAAATCTCAAATACTTGCAAACTAACACAGCTGTTTTTAGCATCCTTTCTGTTTACTGAGTGTGATGCTATAACCACTATTTGCAGAACCCTCTGTTTCTCCTATCTCTAAGTTTCAAGCTCTTTGTTTTATAAAACAGATTCTGCTTATCTTATGACCAAATTCTCCAGAGAGTGGTTTCCTCCTGTACTTTTCCATTGTGGAATTGTGAACATATCTAATCATCGAAGGAGCATTTTTTCCTTTATTGCTCCACAGTTTTCCTCCAAATGGAATGTCTATTAAAAGAGGAGCTAGGAGAGTATGGTCTCAAATGCTCTGCATTCAACGCTGTACATTACAGAGTGCCATGGATATCATTGAAAGTTTCAGGGTGTGTGAAAGCACTTTCATGAAGTCACAGACCAGATTTGATTTTGCAGTTACTCAATAAGTAAACATTTGAATTTAAGAACTTAATCAGCTGGTCATATGAGGGGATCAACATGCACCGCATCGCCCAAAATTACAGTGGCTTCTCTATGCTTTGTAAAGCCTTGGAAAACAGGAGGAGTAGCCCAGCTTGGGTCTCCTGCAAAGTATAGAAGACTTCCAGCTCTTCTTGCCCCAGTCATCATACTCTTGAAATAGTCTTTAAAAAAGAAAAGAAAGCATCTTCAACCCTCAGTGAACACTATAAAGATTCCTATATAACCACTAAGTTGTTTAGGAGCTTGGCTTTTGCTACTGTGAAATGTGGTTAAGAGTACCCGGATGATAATTGCTTATGCCAAGAAAGTGCCAGTATAACTAAAGAAGAAACTTTCAGAAGTTCTAACTGCATTTAAATTAGGAGAGTAGTGACTTATTGAAATAATAGGATGACAAGGTGTATTGGAAAGGTGGCTACTTTATGAATGTATTAAGAGTAAGTATCAGCCTGACAATCTACAAACTTGGACTCAGTTGTCCCCAGCAGTTAGAGGAATAAGCTGAAGAGAATTTCTTGCCCACTGGCAGTTGTGACCTCCTGCTCAAGAGAAATACTGGATTGTGGCAGTTGGCAGTGATAGGTTGCACACTCTTGGACTGGTAGACTTCAATATATAGTTGGAGCTGTTTACACATAAGAAATAGGATGCTGTAATAAGATGAGCTAAGACTGCTATTTGCCCTGTTAATACTTTCTTTCTATTTCAAAAGAGCAGACTACAGCAACATTTTATTTTTTATTACCTTCCCATAGATGCAGTGGTTCTCTGCTCATGTTTGGGGAATGGGAATGCTTTGTCCTTTCTATTCTATGAATGACACTGGAAATGAAGTAAAATGCCAGTAAAGTGTGAGATCCTAGTGAGATGGTATCTCTCAGTTTGGGCTCAAGTGTGTCATATCACTTCAATTTTGATCACTTAGCTAGCTCAGTTCTACCTGAATTTAGGTACTTCGTAAGACTGAAGAATTTCTGACAAACCAAAAGCAAATAAAATCATTTGTGATGAATTATAATGTATGGTAGTATTCTTTTAATAGTTGGTAAGATGTACAGTCAGCTTTGAAACTTAAAGGGCTTCTATGAATTTCGCATGCGCTCATGCCTGTAGCAAAGGTACCTGCTCTATCACATCCAGGAGTACAGTCTTTGACATGAGCATTAAAATCTAAACGGAGTAGGTTCCATTTGTACCCTTTGCCAATACTTTGAACTAAAAGTCCTGAGTCCTGGTGTTCCAGGTCATGTACAGTTGCCGTGCATAGAGTATCCAGAGGAGTTGCAAACAGGCATTAATCTTCCTTACTGCAATGCAGTCAGGATGCTGTAATTGTACTAAAACCAGAAGAACTTCTTTGCAATTCTCATCATGACGGCTGCAGTGGAAGGACTGCAGAGAGTTAAACCATCATTCTTCATTGTTCTTGCTGCTTACCTTTCTACATCCATACATCTTCCTTCTACCAAAGATTTTGAAATAGAAACAGCTTTGGAACGCATTCTGCTTGATAGTGTTTTGTTCCTTCAGCAGTTTCCTTGGTGAGGAAGCTATGTATTTACCTGAGAAAATGTAAGCATTAATTACATCCAAATTTATTTGCATTTAATGGTTTTGTTTTTTGTTTTTACCTGAGCAGCAGGATCTACAAGCACTGTGGGCACTGAGGTGCTTGTGTGTTGTACACACCACTCTTAATATTGACTTTCTTTAGGTTGTATGGTGGTGTCATTTGTTAATGAGTAGGGCTGCTTATGTTGAATGTCCTTATGGTGATAATAAAGCAAGATTTCACAGTAGTAGGAGTATTCTTTTAGGTATTCACTCTCTACTAGGAGTAAAGATTAATGGTTCCTTCTTGTGGATAATAGATGTAGTTTGGGTTTTTACTAGACTTCCCTTTTTTACATATAGACCCAGAGCAGAAACATTGAGTTTATTCTCATGCTGGGTACAATTGTAAGGCTAGGCAGTAGCAAATCTAGTTGCTTTAAATCTAAGAAAGGTAGCAGTCACAATCCAGTAATAAAGAAAGAACTGCTTATCCCTCTTTCTTTTTTAAAGACTATTTCAAGAGTATGATGACTGGGGCAAGAAAAGCTGGAAGTCTTCAGAGCAGAAACATTGAGTTTATTCTCATGCTGGGTACAATTGTAAGGCTAGGCAGTAGCAAATCTAGTTGCTTTAAATCTAAGAAAGGTAGCAGTCACAATCCAGTAATAAAGAAAGAACTGCTTATCCCTTTCTGAGGGTCAGGACTTACCCAACTCCAAAGGACGTGATCTCCATTCTTCCTTTTCAGCTGCCAACACTTGAGGTTAGGGTCACAAGGTGAATTGCTTCTGCCTGTGCTCCCAGGTTTGGCTATGCCCCTTCACCAGGTGCTCTCACTGGTTCAGGCCGTGACCTAGCAGTTCCCATACAAAAATTCAAAGAACTTCTGTTTTAATCTGTTGTTCTTCTACGCAGATTTTTGTTTGATGGTTCTTGAACAGTAAGCATTACATTTGTACTGCTAGTAAAATTTACTATTACCACTGAGATTTAAAAAGATAAAAAATGGCCTTGTATCATCTCAGTGGTATAGAAGTTATCAGGCTCTCTTTACAGAAGAATAAAATGGTTGTCTGACCCTTATCTATCTTTGGTAAGCTTACCTTTATGAAGGGAATAGTTGGGAGGAGTTTCTCTCTTCATGTATCGATGTTGTTTCTTATATTAATTTCCCCTATAACTGTATACATATATAAGTATGTGGGGGTAGGACTTTGATCTAGTGTAGATTAAC
This sequence comes from Tetrao urogallus, assembly GCF_951394365.1. Taxonomy (NCBI): domain Eukaryota; kingdom Metazoa; phylum Chordata; class Aves; order Galliformes; family Phasianidae; genus Tetrao; species Tetrao urogallus. The sequence continues at coordinate 5,791,791 of NC_136823.1, read as the reverse complement.
TAGATCTTTTTGAATAAAGTAAAATCTGTATTCACCTTTCAGATATGATTCTATTTTAAGCTTTTAATTGAGTTCACTAGCTCTTGAGTGCTTGAGGTTATTATGTGTTGAGAGAATGACACTGTCTTGCAGAATATAACTTTTTTTCTAGTTTGACTAAGTTCATAACAGCAGTGCTTGTAAAATGTTAACACAGAACACAGTGCACTGCCTTGTGTGTATCTATTTGGGATTAGCTAGGGTGTTAATCAAGAACTTAGAAATGTAAGCATCAGTGAAGGAAGTGAGGGAGTTAGTACCGACAAAATGAGAGAACAGAATTTACCTGTGAATGTCTTCCAAAACTGCTTGGGAAGAAAACTTTCAAGGCAGTGGTTTGAATCTCAGCTTGCAGCAGTAAATTCAGTAGCTACTCTTGGTATTTCAAAGAGAACTCTAAAAGGCTTGTGAAAGCCACCTCATATTGGGTATGCAGAATTTTTAAATTTGAGCTGAAACTTATGGCCTTTGATTTAACTATAGTGACAGAAAATTTGGTAGACTGTGCCTGTGAATATCCTGTCCACTGTACCTTTAGATGGAGTGTATTTCAGTGTGCTTCTTTCAATATTTAAATAGAAGATTATTTGCAGGCAACAGTAAATTTGGATACATGAGGAAGGGGAAGCATGGCAAGCAGTTTTTGCTCCTCCTTTTCCTTAATTGCCTGTGTGGTATCCTCTAGTTTTTCTGGTTGTTGCTGCTTAATGAAAGGGACGGGTGAATTTAAATATAGATTACCTATTATTCAGAAAAGGCAACTTTAATTCTCCAAAAGGCAAATTCTGTGCTGAAATATCTTCACAACAGTATGATTAAAGGGGGTGGTGGTAATATGGAACAGAGTTCAGTTGTACACAAGTGTTGAAGCAGTGCAGATGTCTGCATTGTATTAACTTGAGTAATACGTGAAATCTCATGTTAATGTGGAACAATTCTTAGTTATTGTATTCTCTAATGAAGTTCCACTTCAATCTGTACTTGTACCTAGGGCAGAAACATCCTCTGAGAGTAGAAACATTATATACATCAAATCAGACAGCAGTTCAAATGTGCATGAAAACATTTTTTTAAGTTGAATTTGTTGTATTGAAGTCTGATCTGAGCAGTAGACTGTAAGAGTCTAAATGACAGAAGTATCTTCAGTCAGATCTCAAACCTTAAAGAAAATCAAGAATCTTATAACATAAAAGGAGAATAAATTTCATGTCTTTTTTTCCACCTTCTCTATTCTATTTCAATACGGTGTCAATTTCTTTAAAATGGTATAAATTGGCCTTACTCAGAACTTATCACTGATCAAGTGCTGCTGATATTGTTACTTAAAGATAGGTATCAGGCTTTCATCTCAGAAGGTTTTATGTGCTGGTCAGGGCCTGTATTTCCTCAACCATCCCATGACTTACCGTGGCAATTGTACATTTATCTAAACGTACCTGATAAGAGCAGTTTCTAATCAGAAGACTGAGAGATGCCTGCCTCATTTTTCCCTCTGTGAAGGCCAAGAAATAATTTTTTTTTAACACATTACAGAGGCAGGTAAATTTTTCACCCTGAAAGTGGTCTGTAGAACTGAGTTTTACTTGTTACGTTGCATAGGGATTGCTAGGTCATGGACTGAACCAGTGATTGAACACCAGGTGAGAAGGTGTGGCTAATGCAGGGTGCACAGGTGCAAGCAATGCACCCAGGTGACCAGAAGGGGTAGACTCTGGGTCCACCACTCCTCACTCTCATTTAATGGTTAGCAGAGGAGGGAGTATGATTTCTATTTGGAGATTGCCATTTGGCGATCTGGAGACTTCACCAACCATTCAAAAAGGTAAGGTACTTTTCTCCGAGATGCCTTCTGAACTGTATCTTGATGAATGCCTTTACAGGCATGTTTCTATCCTTGTAGAAAGCAATATTATTGCCTTCCTTTGCTCTATGTGAGATATCATCAGAATTTGCCAAAATAAACCTTTGATATTCACATCTAGTTGTTCATGAAAAACACCATTACTGTTTTGACCTTATTTACCTCTATGAGCTGAGTATGTCTAAGCAGGCGCAGTAATAAAAACCGTTAGAAAAAAGTTTGTATGTTTTACTGAGAGTAAGGAAAGCAGTAAATTAGTAAATTGGGTACTAATCTGGTTTATCTACTGACTGACAAGTATGTATCTTGGAATTGTACTTTTACTCTTGAGACTGTCATTCTTTCAAGCAATTTTCTGCTGTGCAAGCATATTTAAAAGGAATTTGTTCCCATTTTTTAAGGAATCCTTTGAAATGCTTTTGTTGAAAATGTGGCATGACGTGACTCTTAGCTCTTTCATGAGTCATCTTGCTGTGAGTGAAGGAAATTAAGCCTCTTAGGCTAGATGAAGGTTCCCCTTGGAAAATGTTATTTAATTGAGGATATACTTCACTTGTGATAAGCTATGCAATGAACCTTGATATTTAAATATCCTTACCAATAAATTTAATTAACTTTACAAAGGTAACTGATATTCCCAGAGGTCACTGCATCTTTATTTAATTTTGTAGCTTGTTCAGATTTGTGATTTGGTCAATCTCCATACGTTGTGGTCGAGTAAGATTTTGTATCCTGGCTAATTGAACGCATTGTGTGAAAGAGACTGTTCAATAGCTTGCTGTTTTAATAATAAATCTTAAGTAAAGCAGGTTGGATATGCTTTTTAATTTTAGGGGCAAATCTAGAATACCTAGAGGACAGAGGAATTGCCACATCTAATGGGGTGTCTCTCTCCTCCTTTAATTTAGAGTTATAAATTGTAGCTTGCTTAATGTTAAATACCTTTTGAACCTAAGCTCTAGAAATGTACATCTGTGTTGCTGAGTTTATCGTTCAGTTCAGACTTCAGGAAACTTTATGAAACAACTCATTTCTCTTCTGTTAGATTTGGTTGCCAGCGCAGAATGTGAAAGCTAGAGACTTTCCTTTCTAAACTCTTTTATAAAAGGAACTAAAAAGACCATTTAGAGACACGTAGCCAATTTGTAAGTCATCATACTCTGTGGTATCTGAAATGCCAACACAATGTCTCAAATTTGTCACCTGCTCAGCTAAGCACAGGACTTTTATTTTACTCCTTGTGCTTAGCTGGATAGTTATTTCTATTGGTGGAGAGATAACTAGATAAAATTTTCATTTAGGTAGAAATCATTGTTAGCAGTGATCTCTTAACTATTATGGATCTGCTCCTTTTCTAAGCAATGGGTTTCATTCAATACATCTGTGTTTATAATTCTGTCCTTATAGTACGCTATCATCAGCAATTACATTTTTTTTTTCCCTCCACTTGGGCAGGCTGGTTCTGCTTCTAAAGAGTAAGGACAATGTAGGGGGAGGTAGGAAAAACTTTTGATTTCCAGCTGGTAGTCTGACTTCTTCCGAATAGAAGGCTGTTATAATAAGTACTAATGCCTGGGATATGGTGATAATAGCTAAAATAAATCGTAATGCCTTGAGGATTATGCAGCTTGTGATGCTGTCAAAGCAGATAACTGGTTCTCTCCTCTCTTGACTAATTTCCTACTTGCTTGTTTAAATATAATGTGCAGAGGTACTCACTCCTCTACTGCGCCTGAGAAAATATAATAAAGAATAGTTGAGCACATTAGCTGCAGCTTTGGAATTTAAGACATCCTGTGTGATGGTTTTCCTTTAAATTGAAAAATCTTCTTTTACAGTTGATAAACTTTATTTTCTAGACACAGGTGAATGAATTGGGCATAAGTGTTTTTGAAAATATATGTATTTTTAATGTCAGAGATACTGCCTCCTAGACAAGACTAAATGTATATGGAAAATAATATAGTTTCATCAAACTGGGGATCATGGTAGCAGGATGACTTCTCGGTGTGTGCTTATGTATCCTAGCTGGTTTCCTGTGCAGACATGACATAGATCAGAAGGTTAAGCACAGGAGTGTCAAATCTAAAAGAATCACTCAGGTGTATGTTTGGAAAGGAATTCTGATCCCACTACAGAACTACCAAAGTAGATACAGTATTGAAGAGTTTTCACTGACTTTACTAAAATTCATAGCTCTTGTTGACTTACGTAAGCTTGCTAACTGAAGAGAACTAATTGCAGAGATGTTTCAAATGCATGTGTTGTTCTTGCACTACTTGTGTGCTAGCAAAGGGAAATTAAGTATTAGTCCTTCTACTGGAGATGTTTTATCAACATACCTAGCACTGCATTTGCCTAATGTTTCAGGTATCCATATGAGGAATACAAATACCCTCACGCTCAAGGTTTGATCTCTTATACAGCTGGTGTTAATTTGCTGTTTTGGTGATTGTAAAGAAGAAAATTTTTCCCCTTTTCTAGGTTAGCATGTTCAGATAACATGCTAAGACTTAGCGTATTTTGGTTAGCGAATATCAGTTCTGATATTCGTTGTTTGATCTTTCTGAGGCCTCCTATTGAGGCTGGTTTCTAGTATATCAGTGAGGAGAGTATTCTGTAAGTTCAGTGTAGTTCTAATAAGCATCTAAGTGCTAATGAAGTTCTGCAATTATCTTTAGAGAAATAGGATGGAGTTGGCAAGCAAGCTCTCTTTTGTCTTGCTGATACCCTGCCATGTGTTTATCTGTCAAAACAAGAGGAGGGGTTAGACACTTATTTATGCAGTATTTGAACATTCTTGGCATATTTATACATAATGAAAGCAGACTTTTCTGATATTCCTCAGCATTTAAAAAAAAAAAAAGCGTTTGAAAACACTAGCTCCACAGACTGTGCAGGTAGGATACTAGATTATTTATCAGTTTATGTTGTGATCCCTCCCGAGATGCTATGTTTAGACAACAAGTGATATAATTATCTTGCATTTTGCTTTCTACTGGCCAACCTCTATCTCATTTGGAAGATTAAGGCTATTTCTTTTAAATCCTTGTGCTTTTCTGAAGCATAATTCCTCAGAAAAGAGGAAAGCTTATTCTTCATGCTGCGTTGTCATTAGAAAGCAGTGCTTCTAGGAAGCTTGCTACTGTGCTTACTCTATTTAGCCCTTCTAAAAGCACTGCAGCTTTCCCCCTCAATTTTAACTTTCTGAATTTCCTTAGCTTTTCTAAATTCCCAGGAGTGTGTATCTGGGGACACTCTGTTATCTTGGCCTTGCATGCAATTTGATACAAACTTGTTTCTGACTTTCTTTGTGTGGACATCAGCTGTTTGGTTTTATCTTTAAACTTAATACATATACCTAATCCTTTGATGTTGTACAACCCTGAGAGCTGCAGGTAATTTTATCTGGATGTTACCAGTAATCCACTGGTAGGCATCAAAGTCAGAGTTGAAGATTTTTTTCTATTGGTAAAACAGATTATGAACATCAAAAGATAACTACGCAGTATGGAATTATTAACAATTATTTCTGTGTACAGTAGTTGCTTTTGGGTTTGCTCCTTCAGTAGCTTTGAGAAAAGAGCTCTCAATTGAAGTGGTTATCTTCTGCAATATTGAAAATGTAATTCTTCATAATGGTGACTTTGAACTGAATTAATATGCCGTTGCAGTAAAAAGGCAGACTGAAAAATGTAGTCCTGTTCACTAACTTGCTTTGATAGGAAGAAAAATTTGATGTTTCCCTCCATGAAAACACTATGAACCATAAATCAAACTAATTGTTCTTTAGAATAATTCTACTTACTTGCTTGATCAATAAATACATTTTAAAAACTCACAAAAATCACAAAAGCAACTAAAAAACTCCAAATCCAACAACCAAATAAAACTATCACCTTTTCTGTCTAGTTTCATTGAAATTTACGCAATGTGCTTTATTTTGCCTTACCAAGCAAACATGGTAAAACTGCCACTGATTTCCTGTTGTCCTCCACCAGTAAGATATTCTGTGGCTGTTGCATGTTCAAAGTACTAAATACAGCTTAGTGCTGACGAAAGAGTAAGACATCATTCTCTCACAATACCTCCGCCTCCCCCTGTTTTCAGAGAGTGTTACTTTTTCCCTTCTTCCCACTCCTAATATAACTTATCTGCTTGCTCAGGAAGAGGCTCATTGAGTGAAACTGCTTGGGTGATGAAACTGTGGAGACGTTAATCTGTCTTTCTATTGCATCTTAAAATGAGCTTAAAATGCATCTTTATTCTGATGTTTCTCACTATAAAGAAGAAAAAGATGTTATTTCCATCCTGCCTTCATGTATTGCAAAATGCCTGACTTAATCAGTAGTGATCATGTAGCTGTTGCTAAGTATAGTAACTATGGGGAGCACAGAGAGGCCGACTTTCCCATCTGCTATTTGAAACAGCAGTAATTTTCCCTCCTTCAAAATATATTTTTAGAGGTTTACAAGTAAAAGCAAAATGGCATAGCTTCTAAGTAGAAGTAGTGAAAAAGAGATATTGTGAGATTTAATGTTGATAATTTTTATTTTAATAAAATAATTTTTATTTTAAAAGATCTTTTAATGTAATGTCTGCAGTGTGTTTGAATAAGCATTCCGTGGTACCTTTTTTCATGTGGAAGTAATAGAAGGCAGCTTTTTCACCTTTCTAGAGTGATTTCACTTTTCTACATTTTGACTTCAGATACCCCAGTGTTCTTCTGTAAGTTCTTAGAATCAGATTTTCTTGATTTGAATCTGGAAATCACATGAATGTTGTGGACAGCCATGAAGCTTGTCCCACCTCAGAAATATTCTGCCAGTACAGAACATTTGAAGCACACGATCAACTTAAGTTCACAATTACACTGGTAGCACCGTAGTAGAAAAAGGCATAGTAAGAAGTTTGCTGTTATTTGGACTTTTTTGAATTGAAATAATTGAAACAAAACAACCACAACACACACACACCCCAAAACAATTTAGGAAGCTTGATCTCTTACGTATGTAATTAAGTAAATAAATCAATCAGGAGTTGCAAGACCAGAAGTGCTATTAGTTATGACATTTTTTTTCCTTACATTTCTCAGTAGCTGGTACTGCTGATAAAATAAATCTATATTTCATTCATTCCTTGATCTGCCAACAGAGGGGAGTTATGGAGGAGCTAACAGTGACATCCGACATGCTCTTCTGACTTAGTGCTTGCTATGCTGTGTACTTTTTTGCAACCATTTTCCAGTGCGTGTGTTGGAGATCGAAGCCTCAGATGGTAATGGATTTCATCATGAATGCATGTAAATACAGCTAGGAGGGTCTTGACACAGCTTCGTGTGGAGTTGTGCCATTTATCTGTCAAGTATTCACAAAATTCAGACTTTGAAGAGTATGCACAGAATGCCTAGCTATAATGTTAGTGTCTTTTCTTGAAACCATCTGGTGTTGGATCTTTGGCATTAATGAAAAAAATTCTTAAGAGAAGAAAGAAAATCTTTCCAGAAGAGTCAGCCTAGAAAATACAAGGATTCACATTTTTCTTCTTGTTATCTCGAGAAAGGTTCAGAGAATCTAACCACAAATACTGCATGAAATGCAATTAAAAGGCATCTGTGACAAAATGTCTCCTCTTGAGTATAAAACAATTGCTGATATTTTTAAACCAAAGTCAGAAATCACTACTGATTTCAGTACTGAAAAGTATGTTTCAAAAAGAGGATTTAAGATCAGCTGGTCTGTCTACAGTTATTTCAGGAGTAGCTCCTGACATTTACAGACTCTGAGGAATGCAAATCTTTCTTATTTTGTATCCACCTCAGTAAAATCTGAGGGTGTGGGTAAAACTTCATGAATTCCAGGAGGGATGAAGCCGGTTTGTCTAAAAGTGCTTTTTCTTTCCTGGCCAACTGATACAGCAAGTGTTCCAGTGAATGCTACTCTTCTATCCTTAGTGCTTACATAATAAGAAACTGAAGAGATGAATATTTACAATTAAAAACATTTTATAAGAACTATGAATAAAAAGGGTAGGTTTGGTGTTTCAGAAAATATAAGGCATCTTTCCCAAACAAATTAAAACTTTGCCTAGTTGAGCTGAGAGCGGGACAGGGGAGAAGAAAGGATGGAGTTCAGACCAGAGATGATAGAATACAGGAGTCTTTGAAGAGCGAGGAATGCTCTGAGTAAGAATGTTTTTATATCTCCATTATTGCATGGAGCACTTCAGTGATGGAAAACAGGCACAGCAGAAGTGAGTAAGCATAAACACAGTGACTCAAAATTTCCAAGTATGTGGACTTTTCTTCGCTTACTGACGCTACTTTGGCTGGGTTGTAATTTCAAAGCCATTATTGGGTGTTCTATTTCTCCTGCATGAACCCCAACTTTCCAAGCAAGTTAGTGAGATAACTTCAGCTTTACCTAGATGTTGTAGCTTTTCAACTGAAAAGTTCTTTACAGTAGACAGAATTTACCTGTTCATGTAGTATGGCCTTTTTCTTGATGGGAATAAAAAAATTAAACCTAAATTGAAAGGTAAAATAAAGGAGCAATTTGCAATTCAGTCAGCTTTAATGACTTTCCAAATGTGACTTCATTATTCTGACAATTTCATGCTGAGTTTGAAGTTAGGCAGTAGTTATCAGAAGCTTTTCAGAATTCCTAACTATTTTTCCTTCTTTGTTGTTGTTTTCTGCTCACGTAATAAGGATTGGCACACTGAGAATACCTAAAACAAGTAGTGTAAATACTAAAGCTGTTGTCTGGAATGTTAATCCATGCATTTCTATTCCAGAACTCTGTTTATTTCCTGAGGATAAATTGTGTATAATTGCCTCCCATGCACGTTGCTTGGTGTTTTTATCGAGTTAATTGTGATTTTTTTTTTTTTTTTTTTTTTTTTTTTTTTCTTCTGTAGGGGAAAAATACTTCTCCCAGCTTCCAGTTCACCTTTCTCTGTGCAATGTCTCTGCTTGTTTGTTACTTCTACTGAATGCAATCAAATGAATATTACATAAGTATGCTTTTGCGCACACAAAAAGGAAAAGCAGGTACATATGCACAGAGAAGAATTAAATGCTCATTAGCAGCAGCAAACTTGCGAGCATGAATTTTAAACTTTGCCTTTGTGTGTAGATGTAGTGCCCTTATTAATCTTTATTCCTCATCCTTTTACTATCAGTTCTGTGGCTCAGTGTCTGATGCTTTGTTGACATTGATGCATATATAAATCCAACTTCGAACTTATATTGCACACTGGATGCCTAATTGTAGCTAAAATGAAGAAATACGTGTAAGAGCTTGAGTTTGTACAAAAGTTCACTTAGTTTTATTCAGAATGGATTCTGGTTACTTTATCTCATAAAATCGAAATACAATTTTGATACTGTACTGATGATTTTGTCCTCTTGTTTGTTCCAGGACATTATGAACTCATGATTTTACATGTCTGTTTATAGGTAAGCTTCCTGTTTCTAGATCACGTGTTTTGCAGCCATGTCATGTACCCTGTCACGGTGAATCAGTTTAACTGGAGTCTAGCTTGGAAGACACACAATGATAATAGATTTCCAATTTAATGATGCTAAATGACTTAGTCGTGGCAAACTTCTAACCATCACCCCTTGCAAATGATTTTACTGCATTTGCCACTCCTGTTAGAGATAATTAGTATGTAGTATGAAATAGTGTGTTATTTAAATTTTCTGCATAGATTAACCGATGGAAAGTTAGCATCAAAGAATGGTTGTGAAGATTCAGAAATACCATAAGTAAATCTTGGAGATCTGCAGTAATTTATACTTAATAGAAATCAGAAATGCATATTTTTTCTTGCAGGGGAATTTTAGGAGTAGTGTCATGATTGAGTTGTTTGTCACTTTTTGCAAGAACTACAGATGGGGAACCTAAAAGAGCTGTTTGTTAATATAACAGGCATTTATTTTTTATATCAAAGTACATCTAGCTATACTAGAATCCCCCAATAGATGTTTGAGCGATCCAATATTAACACTTGCATATGAAGAACATGTAGGAACCTGCTTCATTTTTGAAATTGAGATGGTCTTATCCATTTTAGCATATGTAATTTGGGGCTGTTCTACTGGAGTTGGTCTCACGCAGAGTAAAATACTCAATATGAGTATGAACTTACAACCAGTCTGCCTTTATTTTAAAGCGGACTAAAACTGCTTTTAGCTGAGACTTAGGAAGACAGGCTGCAATCTCAAGTGCAGGTTGCTCAGAATAAATACTTCTGTATGGTTACTTTAACAGATTCTTAATAGTGCTCAGTTTCTCTCAATAAATTCAGTTGAAGAAGCTTAGCATCGAGCAGCACTAAGCCTTGCTAATCCTTAAAATGTGCTAACTTCCAGCACAGAAGTTGTTAATGAAGCCAGTGGGACTTCCAGTAGCTATAAACATAAGGATTCTGCTGGTTTAGAACGTAGGGATAACCAAGAAACGCTGGTGTTGTCACTGTTTGTGCACATGTCTAAGGGTTCATATAAAGACTACTCCAATTATTTTCTTTCCTACAGAGAGCACTCTTCATACATGAGGCATGGCAGTGCCACTAAAAACCTGCATTCCAGGATTAGAAAAACTAATAAATAAAATTTTAAAGAGCCTCAAATGTTTGTTTTGTTCCAAACACAATTTCCAGCCTCTGGCTGGAACTTAGCTGTAGCCAGGGAGAGAAGCCAGTCTTTGGCCAGCAGGGAAGGCAAAACCAGCTGTTAAGAGGAGAAGCTGGCAGCTGAGTGAAGTGTTCTAAAATAATTGTGTGGGGATAATTGCATAAAAGTTCTCGTAGATTTTCCTAGCCATATTTATGATTTCAGTGCATTGTTATTTTAAGGAAGAAAAAAACAGATGAAATGAAGGTAGGGAATTGTCACTTGTTAAAATGGAAGTGAAGGATTAAGGTGGAGCATAGTGTAAAAAGAGGATAAAGAATTGCTTTTATTTAATGATACCCTTTGCCAAATGCCCTAATATTTAGCATTTGAACTCTCACCTGCAATGGTTATAATTTGGAATTCCAATTCTTATTTAAAGAGATTATGATCTTTTTAAGTGGTCTCTTTGATAGATTTTAGCCATGGCACGTAATAACTTTTAATATTGCTATTTGTTAAAGAGCAGAAGCAATGGACTGGACTGTTCATTTTGAAAGAGAATATACATATATAAATATACTTTAAGTCTTTGCCAAAAAACTGTCAAGAACAGGATTGTGAGGGAAAGGTCTCAGTATAATCAGCTGGTAGAGAGGCTACTAATTTCCTCACTGTGAACTTCAAGTTTAAATTGATAACACTTTAAATTTTGACCCAATAGGTGCATTTTGCAGATGTTTTGCAGTTAGTATGGTTTTTGTCATCAGTAAATCCTTAACAGCAGTATGAGCAACAACTTAATTTACAAATGAAGTTTAAATAAGCCATAATGGGGCAGCATTAGTTTTCCTGTTCTTGTTTAACATGATGTAATTTTGTTCAATAACTGGCTACTATTCCTCATCAGATGCAAATATTTAATTTGTATCTTCTCTTTCTCAATCCACCCCAACCCTGATAAAAAGCACACGATAGAACTGGGTAGGCTATGGGCAGACCTGGGCTGCCCCATGTTCAATGATCTCCAAGCGTTTTAAAAAATAGGTCTTATCTGACTTGTATCAGCCAATGTTTTTCAGCCCTCTCAGATGCAGTGTAGAGATGAGCTACTCCTGTTATGTCACTGGAGTGACCTACTTCTAATGCTCTCCTTTTAGCTTACCAGCAAGACTCGGGGTACCAGTCTAAAGTTACTTTACAAAAACTTTTTTACAAATTGTATTTAACACCCAGAATGTGCTTTTTATCAGGTGAGATCAATTATAATTTTAATTAAAGTAAATCAAGGGCGATTTAATTTTATACCACTTTGCTTAATAGTGAGCCTAACATGATTCCTTGGATGTTAATATTCTAATTACATTTTGTAACACTCTTTGTACATTTATATATATTATTTTGTCATGGAGATGTCTAAATTGTGATCTTATTTATTGCTGAACTTTCTATTCACCAGTTTACTTGAAGTATACAATTTCATGTGCACAAATTGAGAGGTAAGCCAGCAAAACACAGTATATTTGTTGGTAGGTGAAACACTAAGCCTTGAAATTATGGGACAGTTACGGGTTCTCTACATAGCTTAGCTACTGGATGCTGTAGTTACTACCTTAATATTAACATTCACACCACTCAACTCAAAGGAATGTTTGGTCTCATCATGAGCGTCACTTGTGAACAACCAAAAAAGAATAAAATTTGTTATTCTGAGAACTTAAGGGCTGTTTTGTTCTGTTGTTGAAGTGGAAGAGTAGATAAACTGCGGAGAGGGAGAACCAAAAGAAATAGCAGAAAACTTACAGAAGCAATTATTTTGAAATTGGTTTCTGTTTCTATGCTTTTAAAAAGTGCTGTGGTTGTAATCTTAATCTATCCAGGACATTTAAAGTCTAGGAAACAGTAGGAATGAATCTTCTGATTTAGACTTCTTGTCACAGTATGTAAGTACAATGAGCCTCAGCTCTGGGTTTCTTTCAGTGCTGTGGGCATGCTCTGCCTGGCCTCTGGAGTAGAGCCATCTTGTTCAGTTGTGTGCTATGTTCTATTTGCTTCTCTTTATTATTAAAAACAAACAAACAAACAAAAAAAATAATAAAAACTCCCAAACACTACAACAACGAACAGAACAACATCAACTTCACAGAATATAAAGCTTGCTTAAATTTTCAAATCCATTAATAAAATCTTTGCATTAACCAGGACTGTTTACAAAATTATCAGTGCTGTCTGTAGTTTCTTCAGCTGACTCCTTGTAGGTACCAGTACTTACCAAAAGATGCAAGTTCTCTGATAAACTAAACAAAGTTAACTTTGCAATATGGATTCTTAGTTTGAAGGGGGAAGGGAAGAATAAATTATTTTTGTGGTTTAAATGCCTTGTGATTTACTATTTCATGTATAATTTTAGCACAACTTGTATAAAGTAGAATTTGCATCCAATTTTAAATCTAAAATAATTTGGAAGCAGTATAGCTTTATCATTAAAAGTAGAGACTATTAAAAAAAATGTATTGATAAGACAATGGCAGTAGAAATAACTATACGTGCTGTAAGTCCTGAACACCTTTGTGTGCTATATGTGGGTATATGTAATGTGTGTGTGTGTATATGTATGTATATATATATATATACCTGCAGGGAGGAAAAACAGCCACTTTCAGAGGCACTACTTCTATGAGCAAATGGGAAAACTCTGCATCCAGAATGTGCAGATACCCCTTCCAGTTCAGATCTTGTGTTATTTTCTTAGGAAGTGGTTTTCTTTATCTGTGTAGGACTCCATCTCCATGGGAACAGAATGTCTTTGAAATATTTTTCTGAAAGAAAAAGACATTTTACAGTAGTATCTTCTCTGCTGTTAGTTTGGGAGAAATTGCTTGATTTGTTTTGCTTCATTGTACATGAATGTACAATGCCTGTATGGCAGGAGGCACTGAGAAATTTAGAAAGGAGCTGAAGATGAGAGTTTGCTGTTAAATTCTCAGAGCCACTGGTTTTGTGGCTCATTCTTATTGTTGGGTGAATTTTGCCTCAGATCAGTTGGTCTGAAAGCCATCTGTGTTCACAGGATGCAGTTCTTTGTATGACAGCTAAATTGCTCTGATGCAGCTATTGCGTGTGAGTGTTTCCTGCAGAAAAGGGTAAAGTACCTACCATGATCTTTGGATCCTTCCCTGGGTCTAATTTTGATTTACTGTAGGGAACAAAATCTGAAACGTGAAGGGCTCCTGAAACTGTCTGAGAGGAATGAACACATCTGTGACAATTAACCTGTGTATTCTGCCAGAAATTGAATCTTTCCTTTTGTCGGTAAAAGCCTGCATGCCCTCCACCCCTGTTTGCTGGTACTGAGTAGCTGAGGAAACCCAAGCCTGCCAAGTGAATTTACTACTTGCAGAGTGCACTTAAAAATACAAGTTGTTTGCAGCATACTCTACTAGCTCTTCATTCAGCTGCTGGTTTGAGCTGAACTGTGGGAGGTGAGCAATACTGTATCTTCACTGTGTGCATCTAAACTGCAGCTTCAGATCGATTTTGACTTCATATGTGGGATTTATAAGGGCTGTGATCGTGAATAAACTTTGCCCGATAAAGTTTTCGGTTTTGTTGTCCTTGGTAGGTACAGACAACTGCCTCAAACGATCGTCTGTCTTGAATGATGTGCAAAATTAGTTTCATCCTCCTTCAACTGTGTCTCCAAAAGTTCTGTGTTTCCTTTGGAAGTAGGAAGTGAAATGCATGTAGGATTGTGATTATGAAATTCAGTCAGTTGTAGGTGTATAGTTGGGCGCAAAAGGAATATGTTAGCATCTGGTTTAACTTTAGACATACATTGAGCATTCATCTTTCCTCTCCTGCGTGTGACTGGCAGAATATAATATGCCAGTGAACTACATGTCCCAGAGTTGGTTGTCAACCAAGGATCTAATTCTGCAATTTTGCACAGTGGTTGGGGCTATTTGGGGAGGCACGCACTTCTTCACATTCTCCTTGAAGTCAGAAATATTGTTTCATTCCTTCTTTGAGGAATCTTCATTTGACAGCTGGTGCCAGCTCACTGCTATGCCAAGTCGTTTCACAACTTGGCTGTAGATGAGGTGAATAACAATCTATTGCCTCTATTTACCATATTGCTTTTTGTGTGTGTGTGAGATTTACCCTTATCTTCAGCAGTATTGCTATACTTATGCCATCGCTAGCAGTGACCACCATCTATCTCCTTACACTGTTTGTCAGAATAGTCTGTGTAAATATTGCTCTCAAGTTGAAGGAAATGTGACTTTAAAACTGGTCTTTACTGAGAATGAAATTAAGAAAAATAATATTTGCCTTATGTAAGTTGGACCATGAAATCCAATCTATTCCCTGGGGAAAGTCCCTCAGTCTGCGTGAGCAGGCATTTGTCCATGTTAATACCTGGACAGGAACATAAGCAATTAAGCTATCTCGTTAAAAATGGTAGCTTGATTTTCTTAATACCTGGGTAGAATTCCTGCTACAGCATTCTGGCCAGCATGCTGGTACCGAGGCTGAGAGAAGATCACTGTTAGCAGCTCAGAGCTGGATTAACTTCAAACGGCTAAAAATAGCCTGCAAGCCATCAAAACAAAAGATGCTTTTTTTCCTCTAGTAAATCATGTATTCCAAAGGGAGGCCTTATAAAAAAAACCAAATCTGTCTGTCTTCTCTGTGGAGTCTTGAGGAGAGCTGTCTAACCATTAGAGCCCAATGCTACTGTACACTTTGAATAGGTGCTAATGCTGCAGCAGTGATAAAGCATAACATGTGGCAAATGAATTTTTAAATCTGATTATCATAAAAAGAAATTTTATGAGAAATTCTGCTTCTAAATGCTGTTTCTAAAGGTGGCAACTGAGAGGCAGTAACGTCCTAATATTGCACCATCTGAATTATTGTGAATAGCCTGAATTACTCTTCCTGCTTCAATCATTCTATTACGCCTCAGCATTTGTATTAACACCTTCTGTATAGCTAGTTATTAGTGATCTCTGGTATTGATCTGGTAGTGTTCAGTAGCTTCTGGAGCTTTGCAGGCTGTTTCATCAGAAACAGTGTTGCAAGCAGGAGCAGAGAGGTGATTGTTCCCGTATATTCAGCACTAGTGAGGCGGCACCTCGAGTACTGTGTCCAGTTTTGGGCCCCTCACTGCAAGAAAGATATTGAGGCCCTGGAACGTGTTCAAAGGAGGGCAACAAAGCTGGTGAGGGGTCTGGAACGCAGGCCATATGAGGAGAGGCTGAAGGAGCTGGGAATGTTCAGCCTGGAGAAGAGGAGGCGCAGGGGAGACCTCATTGCTCTCTATAACTTCCTGAAGGGAGGTTGCAGTGAGCTGGGGGTCGGCCTCTTCTCTCGTGTCATCAGTGATAGGACCAGAGGGAATGGCTTCAAGCTACGGCAGGGGTGATTCAGGCTGGACATTAGGAAGTATTACTTTTCAGAAAGGGTGGTCAGGCACTGCAATGGATGCCCAGGGAGGTGGTGGAGTCACCGAGCCTGGGGGTGTTCAAGGAAAGGCTGGATGTTGTGTTGAGGGACATGGTTTAGTGGGAGCTATTGGGAATAGGTGAACGGTTGGACTGGATGAGCTTTGAGGTCTTTTCCAACCTTGGTGATTCTATGATTCTATGATTCAGGTCTGTTTTCACTGACATGTAGTAGGAAGAGCTATTAATTTTCTCAAATGAGGTTAATTGACTCTTTTTCCTTTAACTTCTACAGTGAAGTCTAGCTTGGTGTTTCTGGCAGCATCAGCTTTTCAGCAGTATTTCTCCTATTGATTATTATCTCTGAAAATACGAATTGGAGTTCTTGGGTAGTGTTACACTTTGTGCTTTTTGTCAGTAAAGTAGTAATGGAATACAAATATTCTTCATGGGTACTCAGTTGTACTGAAGTGGTGTTCAAAGTAGCTTATTAAGCTATAGTATAACATGTGAATGGAATAAACTAGTGATTCATATCCTGGAGGTTTTGCTTTTATTTCTAGGATCTATAGAGGAAACCAAATGAGAATTATCTGCGCTAACAAAAATACAAATGTACAACAATAGTCTAAATACTACTGTTTTGCTGGCTTGAAAGATGGTTTATTACTTGTCAGACCAAAACAATTGAAATTGGCATCTAAGAAGGTTTTCGGTAACATGAAGAACAAACAACAGAAGAACAATTAGTATTTAAAAGAAATGAAGTTGATCTTATGGGTAGAATTAAACTGGATGTTATCTTATAATGTCCTGAATAGTAGGGGGGTGGCTTTAATGGTTCAACCACTGTCCTTCTCAACAATGATGTGCAAGTTTGTGGACTCTGCATTTGAAAAATCAAATGTTGCTATTAGCAGGTTGGGGTGCTTGTTCTTTCTATGCTGGTTAAGACCCAATGACTCTGCTAGAGTCTGTGAAAAGAACTGCTGTACTGAGCAAACAGGAACACTATGACAAAGAACCAACTACTCCAAAATGTATTTTCATTTAATGGGGGGTGAGAGCAGCTACTACCTGTTGAGACAAGGGCTGTGACAGCACCCTGCTGTCTGCTGGAAGAAATAATTGCCATAAGTCACTGAAAACTTAAGCATACATATGGATAGACAGTATTTTGTCATGCTTTTTTTTCCTGACATATTACATCTGAGGAAACAGAAATGGTAATACTAAAATCCAGTTTTTGAGTATTATTACTGCAAAGCCTCTTTTAGCACTGTCGGGACTACTATGTGTGATATGACCAAAGAGTGCAGCAACAAGCAGGAGTTAGGGTTTGTCGGGGCAATGGCTGCTCTCACCACACTTACTCAGTGAGCCTGGTTCCTTTCCCCTTTAGCTGACCTGGTCTATCTTAAAAAAATCCACAGAAGTGTCATTGGCAACTGAAACCCAGTGATGCTGTCACGTGACAAGTAAGATAGCACCACTTCATCATTAATGCTGAACTGTTAGCTACTGGCCTGCTTATTGACTAGCTAGCATATGCTGTGATGTACTGAAGTCATAAGGAGATCTTGTAATCTTGGAAATGGCTTATTCAGTTACACTTAAAGTTACACTACTGAGTCTTAAATGGAGAACAGAGACTTTTTTTTCAGAGAAGATGTGATATGTCAGGTATCAGTTGTAAATATCAGTTTGGGTCGGTTTGGATGTATAAAACTGGGGAAAAGTAAACAATTTATACAGCTTTCCCAGATTCTACAGCCCACACAGCTCTTCACAGCATTTGGGTTCTCAGAAGAGTTCTTGCTGGTTCTTTACCAACCTTTGCCTTGCTAAACTATGGGATTTTTATGGGGCAGGTCTTTAAGTTATTTGCACAGTTCATCAGTCAGTTAAAATAGAACAATTACATACACTTCCGTGTTTGTCACTGCATTTTTAGCTCTTCCCTCTTCATGAGAAATATAGACTTTACTCACCAGGTGAGCTGAGAATATATAACTGCAATTGAGCAATCTTAGTTTCACTGTATGAGCTTGCATTTCAAACTATTGATGTATCTGCTGAGCTGCTGGTAAATGTTCCCAAAATAACCTTCTGTGAAATCTTACCGACTGTGTGCTTTTGGTTCATAGGACAAGACCTTTCACTGGAACAAGCTGCTTTGAGTAGTCTCCTTTTCTGGAGGTATTCAAAATGCATCTGGATACTTTCCTATGTAACCTACTGTAGGAACCTGTGTTAGCAGGGAAGGTTGGACTTGATGATCTTCAGAGATTCCTTCCAATGATTCTGTGATTTTGTTCGTCTCTTTTTTTTTTTTTTTTTTTTTTTTTTTTTTTTTTTTTTGATAAAACAAAAGTAACTTTAGAAGGATGGGAATAAAAGGAAACTGAAGGGCAGAACTATTAATGGCACCATTAAAGAGCACATGAAAACTTCCCAGAGATAGGAGGAAAATAGATTTAACTGTAATCACTGACTTGTGAGAGTTAATTTAACCATTAGTAATACTGAAATAGCAAGTCTTAGCTGAACTAGCCATCTGGAGGCAGCAACCTGATGTCATTAATATATGGAGATAAATACTACTTTGTATAATTAATACTAAATTATAATATAGTAATAAATGATATCATATGATTTATATAATAATTTCTATAATTAGTAACAATTTCTATAATTAATATAAATGTTAACACAAAATTCAGAGGATAAAATTTAGATACTTAATAACAGTGATAACAAACACTGAGAATACCATTCCATGGAGTTATCCTTTAGTAGTAAGTAGAAGATGAATGAAGTCTGATCGAGCAAACGTACTGCAGACTTGTGAGACCTTGGGCTTTGTACAGTCTTGTTTCTTGAACATCACTTGTTTGTCTGGCCGGACCTCAGAAGTCTGAGGTACTTATATTTGAACTCTACTGCATACATTAATGCTGTGATTTTTTTTTTTTTTTATTGTGAAGAATAAAGAGGTATCAAAAACCCTCACAAAACTAAACTCTTTGGAGAGTGATCAAATTAATGCATGCAGGTTAATTGCACTTTTTTCTTACACTATTAAGCAGTTAAGAGGATCTTGGTAATTTGGCAAGTATCTATAAAACATCTCACAAATGCAGCATGTTTGAGACATTTATGATTTCAGCACCAAACTGTTAATATGGTATGTACCTTTAAATCTGCTTGTAAATTTGACTCTTATATAAGCCTGGCTAAGGAATTCTCAAAAAGTGAATTAGAAACTCTGACTCTAAGTGTCGCTATTGGAAAAAAATATAAAAATTGAGCACTGAATGAAATACTGCCTTCATGTCATAACTGCAGTTCAGATTCATAGATGGTCAGGAATGTTAAGAACTTTTGGTGGAGGTTTGAGTTACATTGGCAAATTGTGAAAGAAAAAAATGGAAAAATGTACTTAAGAGTTTTCAAAGTAAGGTACAGTAAAGATTAAGTTAATAGAGAAATATTGGTAAGTACCTTTTCAAGATGTTTAAAATAAAGGTTCTTGTCAGAAAGGAAGACTATGATGTTTCATGGACTTTGGATTAATTGAGAGAAGAGTCATACCAAGACTGGAGAATGGAGTCTTTAAGTGTACTGTGATAATGATTAACAGAACTATATTTTAGCCTTGAGCTGTTTACGTTGTCACAGAAATAGCAGTTCTGGAGGCTAGTTCCCATGCATAAACAGGAATATTATCCACTTGAAATGTAGGATCAGCCCCTCTCTGAGTTAACTAAGCCCTACGGAAGAGTGTCCCAGCAATAAAGTATGATTCTAGAGTGCCAGTGAGAACATTCCAGAAACTTGTTTATTTAGAGAATCTCAAAGAATTTTCTTTACATCCCCTCAGAGACTTAGTCATCTGCTGTAAGCTTTGATTATAGTGATAAAACGGGACAAGCTGCAGTGTTTTTTCAAAGAGAGCAGCAGGCCTGTGATAGATCTAGGAATGCATTTTGCTCTGTTCTGTGCCCTCTCCAGTTAGTGGTCAGTCCTTCTATCTGATGCTCTTAAAGATTAGTGACCTTTGATGAGTCTTACTGTTAGGAGGTGAGTTCCCTTGGCAATTGTTTTCTCTGCTCCACTGTCAGATTGACCAATATTTTGTTAGGACTTGCATAACACAGTAATACATGCTGCCTGTACGTAGGTGAGTTATAAACATGATGACTTGGAGTCTTGTTTTGTGTTTTCTTTAAGGGAGCACTACAAAAAAAAAAAATCTATATTTGTAAGTAATATAAACATGTCCAAAGCCTTGAAACAAGATGCTTTAGCATCTACTGATGTCAGTCACTCAAAATACTGCCAGTGCTTACCTGGAATATTCTTTAGAGACTCAAATTCTAGATTTTAGTAATATGAAAACTTAATTATTATGTTTCTGTAGGTTGTGGTTTTTAAAGCAATTTAGTGTTGTTTGTTGCTAGAAATAAAAGACGTGGTTTAGGGATTGTAGAGCACTGTAGCACTTTGACTGTCAGGGCTCTGTGGTGGGCTTCAGTGATGCCTTAGAGCTAGCTAAGTCTGCACTCAGATGTGATTTGCAACGAGTTCTCTAGTAGGGGGGGACCTGACTACTGGCTGTGATTACTGAATTGTGGTCAGGATTCTGTAATGGAATTTTAGATTGAAAACCTGCATTATACTGGATGTTACAGAACTTACAGTACTTTAACGTATCCGTACTGTAACTGGGGCTTAAAGATGAAAAGAATGGCAAAAGAAAGTTGTGGTGCGAGAGGATACTGGAAATATTTCTGAGAACATTTTGTCAGATATTTGGTACCTGTGTACCAAAAATGTAATTTTGCTGGATCAGTGTTTTTTTGTTTTGTTTTGGGCTTTTTTGTGTTATATATGCCTGAAGATCTTGTGTTGATAGCCTTCAGTATCTTCGTATTAGCTCAGTCAATCTTTTAATAATTAACGTCACTTGGAAAACATGACTGCTTTCCTATTTGGGATAGATAAGGTAGTTGGCCCCATGATTGAAATCTGTCATTGAATATTGGAGGAAGGATTTGTCTTAATCTGTTCTGCAATTCTTTAAGGAAAAAGGCTTTACATCTGTGCCATATTCTTTGGAAATTATTTCACGACTGAGCAGATGTCTTTGTCAAATCAATCCTGAAAGGCATTTATCTTCCTCCTTTGCCAGAAGGAGATGGCGCGTTTGTAATAGACAGGTTAATTCAGGATTCTTACTTTTCTAAAATGTGTTTTAGAATTCTAAAACATCAAAAAACATTCTAAAATTCTAAAACATCTAAAATGTGTTTCTGTTGCTTGTCTTTCTTGGCTGGAATGACCTGTAAGAGCACATAGTTCTGGGTGGCTAAATAAATCATGAAAAGGCCATTTGGTGGCACTTCTGATTTGATGTGAATAGTTTCAGTTCTTGATACTAAGTCATGTTATAGCTTCCACAGATTACTGCCATTCACAGAACTGTGCCCTTGCATTGCTTACAGACTAGGGGGCAAGGTGATGATTCTTTTCCCCAAGATCAGAGCCTGTGTTCTGTCTAAAAATACCAACTTAGCTCTTGTAGCCTGATCTATTTTCTCACAGGTATAACTTCTTTTCTTGGGTTTTAAAAAGAAAATGCAAGTGTGGAGATTGGATTTTGAAATTAAATACTACAGTATTCACTGTCTGTTACAAAAATTAATTTACCTCTTTAAAAAAAAAAAAAGATTTTAATCAGCTTAACTCATTGTGTTGATGGAGAGATAAAAGAATGGTTCTTTGTTTGTTTTGTGTAATTTTTTAGGCAGACAGTCGTACAATTTTCCAAGTAAAGCAGCTTTCTGATGAAATAACAACACTCTTTGAAATTCTGTTTTGGACTACCGGGAACAATTGACTTTCTTATCTGGTTCTGCTCCAATGTAGACAATGGAGACTTAGAATCACAGAATCCTCAGATCTGGATAGACCTCTGAAGGCCATCTGTTCCAACTCCCCTGCAATGAACAGGTACCCTCAGGTCTCTTTCAGCAGGGCTGCAATCAATCCTTTCATCCCCCACTTTGTACTGGTATGGAAGCTGCCTCGACCAAAGTGCAAGATATTGCACTTGGAGTAGTTAAAATATATTTTTAAAAGTTTGAAAAGAAAAAATATGAAATCTTTGATATTAACCATAAACAAGCATTGATTACATGAACCTCTTTTTTTGTCAATGACAGCTCGTGACTGTAAGTAGCAAATACTCTATGATTCATAAGTATTAGACTGAAGAATACTGCAATGAACTGTGACAAAGAGCTTGAAGATAAAGCTGCAATTTTCTAATGGATGAAGTGTATGTGAAATTCTCCCAAGAGTGTTCCACCTAGCGATAGTTGTGAGACAAAAGTGAAATGTTGACAGTGCTTGAACATAGCAGCTACCAGAAGAGGTACTGTGTGCAGTGTTAACTGCACTTATGAAAAATGAACATAAGGAGCATGATTAACAAGTGCAGCAGGAATGTTCTAGAATGTTTTCTGCTGATGGGATCAAATAATCCATTTGTTCTAAAATATAATTGCAAACAATAGGACCAACTTAAGTGCTGCTTTAATAGTGATTAACTGTGATTGTCTTACTTCTTGTGGTCTTGCAGCTGCTTCTGAATCGTATCATAAGAAATGTTCTGCTTGGACAAAATGTCAAGAATCTCAGTACTTAATGTAGTTCTTGCCATAAACATTATATTACCATCACAGCAGATTGTTTAAAGATGTATATATTTACGTCTGTGTGTATACACATCTATATGGTTGAACTCAAAATATGAAAACTGACATCAAATCTGAAATACAGATTTGTCCCTTGGCTTCTGAATGATGTGAACTGCAGTGCTTCTCAGTTTCAATTCTTTCATGTAGTAATAAAACCCCTTATGAGTTTCATTAAAATGCTGCTAATCTTGCTCTATCTTTGAAGACCACTGAACTGAGTGATTCAAAGCCTGACTGGGCATTGTTTTACATAGTTCTAAAAGCTTCAGTTTAGCCTCCATCTTTATATCAGTTCTTCATGGCTTCCCACTGATAAATCATCACTCTGACTAAGGTGTGGGAAGCTGCTCACTATTTATAGCTGTTTTTGTTTAATCCTCTGTTTTCACAGCACAGTGCAGTGATTCCAGGTTGTTTATGTTGTGATCGATATTCCTCCTCATTAACTTTGCCATCTCATTCTCTGCTTCTTGAGAGTGCCTGCCAGCTGTGGATATCCATCTGGATTAGGCACCTGTTCATATTTTTTTTTCTCTTCTAGCGCTCCTACATAAAGGCTTAAGAACTTAGAGACTTTGCAATATTTACCAGAAATACTTCAAGTATTGGGAGGGAAAAAACCCACATTTCTTTAAAAGCTCATTCAATCTGACAACTGCAAAAAGAAAGTAAGCACTTTTTTGCTTGTCTTTCTGGGACTGTTCATTCCGTTTCTGAAGAATGCTGGATCTCAGAGATAATGGAGTTGTTGTTACTCGGTGCAATATAATAAACCATATGGACTCTTGTAAGATGTACGAACAGAAGCCTGTAGGCAAATGACTGAAATAAGCTCTTGTGGGGTGCTGGTTTTGCATATCATTGACAGTATACCAGACGATGACCTGTCTCAGAAGGGAAAAAAATCTTTCCCAGTTGGTTCCTTGCAGGAAACAAATTTATAATGTTGATAGGCAGGGAAAGGTGCTACAAAAACCTCTGTTCTAAGCCAGTCAAAGCAAGCTGAACCCTTTGTATTGGCAGTGCTACCACACAGCCATGATTGTTGGCCTTCTGAGGCTGGTTAAGCCTTGATGCTGTTGTATAGATGCAGTTCAGGCCTTCTACCAAGTAACAAGAAGGCTGAAGGGGGAAACCACGTACTTAATAAGCTTTCAGGATGATTACACAGTAAGTTTGCTTTCCTGTATGCTGGTATCTACTTGCTAGTTACCGTAAACCTATTCCTTGTGTAACAGTCATTTTCTGTGAAAACAAATAATGAATGGAGAACGCTGTTATTATTGACATTACTTATGGAGCTGAGTTTTAATTGAGTAGATGTTCTGATTATGGAAATACTGCTGGGCAAATCGGATTTCAATTTACATTCATTTGTTCTTAGAGCTATACAGGTGTTTTTAGATACACAATATTATTTACTTTCCGTTTCTTTCATTTTACTTTTTCCATTTCAATAGTACAAGGATGTGTGTGTTAACAGATTGCATCTGCCAGCTTCTGCTTTCACTACAAGCACACAAATACAGTCTCATCTGGTGGCAAGAACGTAGGGAGGGGGGAAAGAGAAGAACGTGGACAGAGGCTGGGAATACTGCACAAAGAAGTACACTGGCAAAAGACAATGAAATGCAGTTAGTCTGATATCATACTGTGAGTGCAGTGTGTGGCATATTTTGGCGATAATTTTTCTTTTACTTAATACCTAAATATTCTCTTTTCTTTGGTCTACTCTGAGAACGTGTCCTATAGATGTCTGCTAAAGAAACATGAAGGAATAATGAAACTGAATTCTGTCTCTTTCAAAAAAAAAAAAAATCCATTCGGCATTTCAAACAGGTTTAAGCATAAATCCTAATTGTCTTACTTGAAATGTTTTATACTGTGAAAACTTCCAAACTGCCTCTTTACTGCAGAGCTTAGTTATGATACTGAGGTAGAATGGTAGAAAATTGCTCTGCTGTAGAAGTTGAGAGAACATTGCTCAGCTGTAGGAAACATCTCCTAAGCACTTACCTGAAGTAGCTACTAACTTCTGGCTGCTGTAAATCTAGACCACTGGAAACATTGAGTGAATTAGGTAGGCAGGACACCCAGACTGGAGGTGAAAAATTATATATGAAACTGCTAATGCTTTGGAAATAGTTAACTTGGTACGCAGTCTAATTCAACAGGAAACGAGTCAACTTGAAGCCACTGTATTTTTTTCTTAATCACATCAAATGGTTGAGGATTAAAAGGCAAAATGAAGAGTGAAAGATTTGTGTCTACGGATGGATTTAGTTCACTTAATGTGCTGTGCAGTGACTTTATTCTAAGACATCTTTCCAGTTACAGGTAGCTGATTAAATTACAACTGATTGGAGCAAAAGGCTTTTTTCACTGTGTGAGTCCTACGCTGGGACAAAGAGACTCCAGGAGAGAACCTAAGATCTTTGAAGTATTAATATCGGTTGTTTTTAAAGAAAAAGCTAACGGAGGAGAGAAATGTTTGAGGTTTCTACAGAACACTACTCTTGCTTCCTGTTTGGAGGATGGAGTAATGCTTCCTTTTTTTGAACTTGTAATGAAACTAGGAATGCTTCATGTTTGCATTTAGCATCTTGACAGAACTCCACCAATTAGAAAAATATCCTATTCTGTTCTATTTTCACAGTTAGAAAATACAGAATTTTCATAGCAGCAGACTTGCATGGATCCTTGAAAAGAATTGATTTCTAACCATGTTAAAGTTGTTCTTTTGCCCTAATCAAAAGGTTTTCTTCTGTGCTTTCCCAGTCAGACTTCGCTTTGACTGAAGCTGACCTTTTATATTGGTGTGAAATTACTGGAACTTAACATTTTTCTGGTTACTTCTGGTTTGAGGGTCAGCTGGGGACATGGTAGTACTGTATTCCTGCCACCTCACCTCCTAAGTGTGTAAAGTAAATCAGTCCTGGAACATTTGAAGGGAAAATTACTGAATTCAATACTACTGGAATATGTTGTGCACAGGTCTTTTCACACTGTTTCAAAGAGAGGGCACCTTATTCATATGTAAAGACCCTAGCAGAAGGAATGCTTTCATGATCATTTTAGAGCTTGTGACTAAAGCGAACATCTGGCTCAGTTGACTTGTAAGGCATCAAGATTAGCTGTGTGCTGTGTTGATTCTGCCTTGAGTCTGAGTAAGCATCCTTGACATAATTTATTAAAATTTATTATTTAAGGAATTAATATTTATTATTTTAAAAAATAAACATTTTCTGTGACCATGATGAGAATAAGAAAATTTAATGAAACTTTAGCTTTATCATCTTTCTCTTGTTTCCATGAACCTATTGGCTAAAGTTATGTGCTGAAGGAAAGACAGGCTTCTTTTTTCAATGCTACTGTATAACCTCAGTGATCCTGGATGCTTCTCTGCACCTTCTGTTCCTTAGAGACCTTGCTGTAGAAGGCACAGCATTCTATTTGCCTGAGTTGTGGGGAGAGTGCTTTGATTTACTGATGACTGTGTAACTAATGACCTCTATTGCATAACACCTAATGGCTTCTATTAAAAACGTGAAGCTACTCTTTTATCAGTTCTCCTTGGTATTTGAGGGAAGAGCTTGGGAAAGTTCTGTCTGCCACGGGGGTAACAGATCAGTACTGAGATGACAGTGAGGGTCATAGGGCTGTGAGGTGGGGTATGTCATGATGCAGAGGGAGCTGTACGTGTACAAATCTTGCTAGGAAGGAACACTGATCCTGAGTGATGGGTGAAAATTGACTCTCTTGCAAGAGGCTGGAAATGCTGTGTTACTGGATGAGTTGGGCAGCATGCAATGTGCAGCCATCACACCCTTTGAACCTTAATCATAAGGTTAAACTTCGCTCTTTAGTTGATCTGTTTTTTTTCTTTTTTAATTCCACTTCAAGTGCACATTTCTGCTCTTGAGGAGCTGCAGTACAATGCAATATAGAAGTTCTGTATATAGTGCTGCTAGGAAAAGTCCCGCATCTTCTGAAAAGCAGTTTTCAAATATCACAGGGCTTTAGCCTATCACGAAAACTAGTTAGTTCTGGGAACTTCAGTGCAGTGGCATTTTGTGAGAAATTTGTCATAAATGTCCAAAAAAGGCAATTATCCTGAAGTATAACTTAAACTGTGCAAATGGAAAATCTGGGTTTTATTTTTCAGTCTGTGACTCATTCTGGGAAATGTTAAGGCGCATAATAAATTTGATTGCAATAAATTTTCTCTTCTATGTGTAGGAATTGTTTAGTTTTGGCTAGTAGGCAAGTTTCCAGTGATGGATGAAAAATGTTTAGGATCTAATTCACTCAGGTACTTAAGCATCTATTGTTAACTTCAGTCATGCAAGACAGCTGTAAGGAATGCCACTGGTTAGATCTGTGCACTGCTGAATCTCAGCTCCATGCAGTGGCCCAGAGGATAAATTGCTCAAATTGCAAAAGAGGAGAAAAAAAAAAAAAAAAAAAAAAAAAAAAAGGACAAATAATTCTGTGCTTTGCTGTACGTGAATATCAAGTTGATGATAAAGATGCTATTGCTGTGGACAGTGAATTCATCTTTGCTTCTCAGACAGTTTGCTGGATTTTGTTTGGTTTTTCACTGCAGGTTGGAAAACTGTGTGGTAGTTCTTAAGGGCAAGTTTAATATGAATGCCACTGTATTATAAACTGATGAAACTGTCTGAGCTGTCACTTGCTGCTTAAATTTTTAAGTGCTGTTTTTCATCTGGTAGATCTAAACAATTTTCTTATAGCATGTAAGTGGAATGTGAAGAATCACATAAGCAAAGCATTCATGTTGGAGCAAAATCAAAATCAGTGAGAAACTGACATAGTAATACAGTCTTTCGTAACTTGTTCATTGTATCCTTTTGATAGCTTAAGCTTGTAGGTGGAACTGAGCAGTTCTGCAGGCAGTTCAGCATGAACTACTTCATTACCATCACTGTTTTGGTTAAATGGTTAGAATGACTTCTGTCTTCCTCCTTTACTGAACAGGGTTTTCAACTTAACTTAGATACCAGGTCTTGGCAACAGTCTGTATTAGGCTACAACTGAGCCTGCAAATCTAAGTATACTCTAACTTCTCATATGATAGATGAAAATATCAAAGTAGTGCTCTTCACCAAGACATGCATAAAGGCATATCGTACCTCAGAAATTGATTATCTGTTAGAAACATGAACTTGGATACTTTGGTCCTCCTTATAGCTTCTCAGTTTCATCTACACTGTTTTCCATCAGTTGCTGAGAAGAACATCCTGTGCAGTTATATCAAAAACCTTAATGAAGTCTGAGATATTTATCACCTTGGCTTGTAAACATACATGTATTTTGAGTTATGTTCTCTATTGCTAGAAGAACTTCATAGATTCTTTTGTTAATAGAACAAAGGGAAAATGTTCTGTTAATAGAACAAAAGGAAAACATGTTGTTCAAGAGCTTAAGCTCTTGATTTTGTTCCATTCTACATAAAGCTTTTTATAATACTGCGTAACATGTTTCTCTTATTTATCCTTCTTTATATTCGCATCACATATCATTGTGTCCAATTCAGTCCCATCAATCACGGTCACAGGATTTTAAACTGTCACGTGGAGGAACTTTTCTGTCTTGAGGAACTACATGAAATTTCTGTCTGTGAGGGAGAATGGTGGATAGAAGCAATCTGGAAAAAAATGACCAGTATTAATTTTTGAGGAAACTATTCTGGAAGGTTTTAGGATAGCAGTAAATCTGAATAAATTAGTTGCAATTGCTTTATTTTCTTCATTCTTCGTTTTCCCTAAAATGAAAGAGCAAACTTAGTCAACTACAAAAATTGGCTACCTGAAGGCCAATGATCATTCAAAAAAGAACCAGAAGGGGTTGTTTCTGATGTTCAGAACTCTTTTTTTTTTTTTTTTTTTCTTTTTTTTTTCCTCTCCTCTCCAAGGGAGACCACTTGACCTCTTGTAGCAAAAGAAAAAGCCGTCACCAAACTTGTGTTCTTCCTCCATTCCCCTTTCCTTATCACAAATGGTGAAACTGCATTGCTAGTGAATTGAGTGACATTAACCTTTATAAGAATCATTTATAGTACCTTGGAATGAAGCATGGCAAGGATTTATACACAAATAATCAGAAATTAATCTGTGTTCTTAAGTGGCATTGATTGCATTTAGTTTTTGGATTCAATATCAGCATTGATTGGCCTTTTGTCATGGCTCTGACATGAAGTATGGTCTGAAACTTCAAAATATGTGGAGAAATTGTTTCTTAATTTCCTGTTCTTCTGTGTTCATAGCTATCTGTAGCAACAGTTAGTCACCTGAATCATAAATCTTCAACAGAATCTCTAGTACCAGATTGTATATGCTCTGTAACTGATTTGCTGGTAGTAACTTGCTAAAGAAAATATGAATATTATGGTCATGACTGCTTTTTTTTAATTGCTTTTAATTGTAATAACTGCCTTTCTCAATCAACGCTCTGTTTAGACATAGATCATGTGTTTAATATGACTTGGTTAAGGAATCTACAATGCAGTGAAGCAAGTAGGCTATGTAAAAGTTTCTTTCTAGTAAGCTGGTCTCTAGCACTTCTCAACTTATACAGATGCAATCTTTCCCTTTGCTATGAAGAGTAAATGAGCCCATCCCTGTGAAATCAGAGCAAGATTTCTGTAATGCACCCATTCCTGTAGTGCAGATGTGGAAGTCTCTTTAAGGCTTCTCTTATCCTCAGTTTATCATTCCCGTCTACTTCTTTTATGTCTCCTCCTTTAATCACACACTCACCAGGGCAAAGAGCGCTAAGTATGTTGCAGGTATTCATTACTGCAACAGCAGTGTCGTAATTAATGTGGCTTAGTTGTTACAGCATTAGAACTACTCCTTACCCAGGGAGGTGGTGGAGTCACCAACCCTGGGGGTGTTCAAGGAAAGACTGGATGTTGTGTTGAGGGACATGGTTTAGTGGGAGCTATTGGGAATAGGTGAACGGTTGGACTGGATGATCTTTTAGGTCTTTTCCAACCTTGGTGATTCTATGATTCTGTGATTCTACTTATTTGTACTCAGTAGACCATAGAATCATGGAGTCACTCAGGTTGGAAAAGATCTTCAAATCATCAAGTCAAACCATGACCTAACCATACTACCCTAACTAACACCCCTCTGCTAAATCGTGTCCCTGAGCAGCACATACAAACAGTTTTTAAATATGTCCAGGGATGGTGAGTCAATCACCTCCATGGGGACCCTACTCCAGTGTTTAACAACCCTTTCTGTAAAGAACTGTTTCCTAATACCCAACCTAAACTTACCTTGGCAAACTTGAGGCCGTTTCCCCTCGTCCTGTCACCAGTGAGAAGAGACCAAACCCACTTTGCTATAAGCACCTTTCAGATATTGGAAGAGAGCAATAAAATCAGCTTCTTTTTCCCTGGACTAAACAGCCCCAGTTCCTCCAGTCTCTCCTCATAGGCCATGTTCTCCAACCCCTTCACCAGCCTTGTTGCCCTTCTTTGGACCTGCTCCAGCACCTCAGTGTCCTTTCTATACTGAAGTGCCCAAAATTGAACACAGCACTTGAGGTGAGGCCTCACTAATGCCGAGTACAGGAGCAGGATGACTTCCCCAGTCCTGCTCACCACACCTTTCCTGATGGCAAGTATGCCACCGACCTTCTTGGCCACCTGGGCACACTGCTGGCTCGCGTTCAGCCAGCTGTCCATTAAATACACCAGATAATACATAATGACATTATACATATTAATCTAATCTGAGTACTCCTGAAAAATATTGCAAACTCTGAGCTTTTTGCACCCCAAAGCCTATGGCACTTATTTCTCTAGCTATAGCATGAACTCCTTCCAAACAGCAGTAGAGGCTTTAGAATGTCTCACTGCTGGGAACATTTGCTGTAAGTGATGCATGAAGCTCTGTTAGTATACAAATGCTCTCTTGTCACACGCAACACTTAAGATTGTGTATCCCAGAGTGGTTGTTAAAAGATACGGGTTTAGGTAGATATTAAGTTAACAACTTCGTGGTATCTTTTTCCATGATACAAGGTTTTTGGTTTTTTTTTTTTTTATTTAGTGAGCATGCACTAGGAACTATCTTGCATTGCAAATTACCTGAAGACTTGTTGCAGTAATTTTTATTTTTTTTCCTAGATAGGTGAATTTTCTTCGCATGCCTGACTTTATACAATTATTTTAAAGCAAGTTAGCTCTGCATATAGTATGTTTTGATTGATACGTGCTTTGTACAAATCCATATTTATAATGAACTAGCTACATATCAAACATGACTTTTAACATTTCGTTGTGTGGAAGGAATCCAATACTGAGATATATATATATATATATATATATCAGTATTGTATGTAGCAGTATTTTCTTAGAGTTGACATGTCCCAAGAGTTTGTTTTTCCTGGCAGAATGGAAATGCAGGAACCAGTAAAATCTATTAAATATTGTAACACAAAAAAAAAAAAAAGAATTTTGTTCAAATATCTCTCAGGTAACAGCTCTCAGGGAGCTCTTGGGGTTCACGAATAAAAAAGAAATATTTTAAGGAATTTTACCGAGGGCAAGAAATTGAATAGTTTCTCAGTTTCTATTCAAGTATAGTAGGCAATAAGGAAAAAGAGAAGCTGATCACTTTAAGTAATAAATTCAGGAATAGTTTTTTACGGATTACAAAACCCTGTTGAATTATTCTGGATTTATAGAATTGTAGAACATCCCAAACTAGAAGGGATCCGCAAGGATCACAAATTCCAGCTCCTGGCTTCACACAGCACCACCCAGACCTTCTGGCTGAGTCTGTTCTCCAAACACCCCTTGAGCTCTGGCAGCCTGTGCCATGCCCACTGCCTTCTGGAGCAAAGCCTTTCCTTGTGTCATCTCTCCCCTCCCCCCCAGCTCTGTGCCATTCCCTCTGCTGTGGGCTGAAGAAACCCAGGGCCCTAAGCGCTCCTTGTACGTCTTGCTGTCTGGACTCTTCACCATCTTCATATTCTGCCTTTGGATGACCTCTAATACTTCTTTGTCCTTACGTCCTGATCCCCCCAAAGCTGCACACCAAACCTGAAGTAAAGCTGCACCAGTGCACTGTACATCATAGAGATTGGCTGAAATCCTTTAGCAATTCTGATTAATTTTTATTCCTCACAGAAATCTATTTTCTTTACCACAGAGCAAAGCTGTGGTGGTGCCAGTCTGGTCTCTCAAGACGGGTTGGAATCCAGCAAACTTTGTTTTGAATGCTTGTTTTCTTGTACTGGTGTGTTTGCCTTACATTTCTGCTCTTCATATCAGTAGTACTCATGTAAACACAGTATTTCTCAGATTGCCTTCAGTAGAACTTTTAGTGGTTGCTAGATAAGGATTTTTACTCTCTGAATTGGATTTTTCAGTAGGACAGTTCCCTAACTGTAAACTACTCTTCTTGTAATGAGATGCCAGCATGAAATCTCTATTTACCATGATTAGTTCCAATTGCGCATTCTTTAGGCGAAGTGGTTGTTTAAAATCAGCAACTTAAATACTGAAGGCAATAACACCCAAGAGGTTGGTTAATGACCAAAGTAGATGGCAAGCCCGGGCCTGGAAGCTGGTGCTTCTGCCTTACGTAGGGCTGCCCATGGCTGGGTGTCCTAAACATGCAGAAGTCAGCTTGCATGTAAGGACTAAATGTGTCCGTGGAGTTGCAGTAATGCTCTTAAGCAAACACTGCTTAAATCTTGGCAAATAGGAGCATTTGTGTGTGTGCACTGGCAAACTGAGCTATTCTAAATAGCTCTTGTAAAGATTGTTTTATAAAGATGTATTAGAGCATGGATTCTGAAAATCTAGTAAGCTTAGAATGCTCTGTTCCAGCTGTTCTGCATGTTGTGCTAGCGTGTGAATTGCTTTTTAAGGGTAGATTAATGTTTCTTGAAATATTATGAATACAAACCAATAAATTAAGGCTTAAACTCCTTCCCACTGTTCATAATTCACTGTTTCGGCAGTAATTCTATTAACAGCTTACTTATTGGTGGTCCCTAATGCATTTTTTAAATACAGTATCTTTAAAATGTATATTTAGTTAAATTACTGTTGTTCTAGCTTTATTACTGGCATCACCACTGTGTAGATATTCTGGTATATTAAGTAGTCTTTAATTTTAATTTTTTGGCCAATTTTGCCTTGGTAACCTATAGCTTCTGTGGGCCAATTTATTAGGTAGAGTTGTTGTAGGCTTCAGTGAAGTGTGAGATGAATATTTCCTTATCCTGACATCCATGTAATGCAGTGGATCTTTAATACTTTTACTGTACGCTCATTTCTGCCATCAGTATCACTTTTTCTTTTTAGTTATATTGTCACTTCAACTTAAAACTTAATGTTAAAATAATTATCTTTACAAGTTAAAAACTGGTTAAATTCACAAGGAATTAAATTACCTCATTTATTTCCTCTGCTTGTTTACAAGCTTTCGCCTGTCTCACTTTGCTGTTCTTGTTACTTAGGAAATGCACTTCAGAACAGAGCACTTTCTGTCACAGAGTGGTAGGACTATTGCACTAAAATATAAAAGCTTTATATGAAAAGCCTTTATATATATTTCCTGTGATATATATGTCAATGAATTAAAGCAGGAAAAAATAATAAACAGCTAGAGAAGACTTCTGTGTGACTCAGGATAAGCCTGATAATTTCTAAGTTATGGATTAGAAATTAACCCAACTATTAATTTGATGATAGGAAGTAATCATTCAATAGTTAATGTTACCACTTGATATCAAGTAGTCCTAATAGCACACTTCAAATACTGAAATGATGCACTGTGAGTTGCAAATGTTACTTTAAATCTGTGAGCACTTAGCAAGCTATAGTGGGAAAGAATGATAGGGACATGCAATGCTGAGCAAAGACCTTCGAATTCCTAGTAGCCCCCAAAGACAGCAGCAGCTGTTAAATCTGATCCTACTTATCTGTGTTTACATACTGTTGTCAACATAGCTAAAGATCTTTGCTATTTCATACCTGGTGTTGCTTAATTATAGCAGCAAAATCAAGGTCAGTACAAAAAGAAGTGAGAAGCATTTTGTATACTTGATACAGTTTTGAGTCAAATTTATCAGAGGTACTGAGCCCCAGGCAGCTGCTGACCCCTTTTCAATTTAGGTTGCTTTGCATATGTGAAATTATACCTAGTTACGGTTCTGAAAATGCAGGCATTCAACAGTGTTTCTTAAAACACTCTCCTAAATCTTTCTTCAGCACGCCTGCAGAAGGTTGAGGATGCTGCTTCAGCAAAAGTGACTCCAGAGTGACTTAAGTGGCATTTTTACGAAGGTTGTTCTAAATCCTTTTGACTAAAACTTGAGTTGGGCTGGAAACAAACTTAGGCTCTGACCTCTCCTGAAGTTGAAAATTTGAGACTGAATTCTTCAGTTTTCAGGTGTGCTTTTGAATCATATGCAAGAATGATGGTGGAATACAAATCGTGTTTTCTCTGTGTAATTCTCCTAAAGAATATTCAAATATTATGAAACTTAAGAAATGAGATCATGAGTTTTCTTCCTCGAGGAAACTAGTAGTAATATATTTGATTGTGATGAGTTTTTTCAGGAGGTGATTTTAGACATAAGTGAGCCCAGAATAGGTTTTTTTTCCCTCATGAACTAAAAGGCTTTCAGTAACACTGTGCTGATCTAATCACAGATGAGGTAGTCATTTTACACAGGAACTCCTTCCATCTTGTTTATTACAGCTGGATGTCTGTCACTTTGTAAGATGATATTAGACTAAAATCTAAAATATTACTATCCTGTTATTTTACTGAGAGAGTTCTTGTTTTGATGGGAAGTTATTTACTGAAGTGAACTCTGTCAGTTCAATCAAGAGGAGCATGTTTGGCAGAGGCAAGCAGTATGCAGTAGAATCTGTCCCCGAAGTACTTGAATCAGGATGGTGCATTGCATGCCTGAATTACATTATACATTTGTGGTTTGTTTGTTTGTTTTTTTTAATTAGTTTTTTTCAGAACACAGTAATTCACAGAATGCTTGCTTAAGACTTTATAGGTGACGTTTCTCCTGTTAACCTTTAGACAACTGAATTGAGACATGTATTGAGCTGGAAAGTGCTTTTCAAGCCTTTGTCAGATTTCCAGTTTGTAGAATTTGTCTCTGATTTACTGTCCTGGTCTGCTGCTATTGTAACAGGTGTGAGAGCAAAAATACCCATGATGAAATTTTGCTGTAATGTTTTGTTAAGTGTGATAATTGGTCCCAAACTAGTATTTAAAGAACGTGAGATTAAACTGGACCCCTTTCCAAATGTGTTTCAAAATTGCACAGTAGATCATGTGTCTGATCTGTGAAGTATACAGTTTATCTGCCAAATTAGGAACTTTTCTCTTTGTACACCTCTTTGGGAGCACAGGAGAGATGAATATTTATCCCAAGCTAATGATGATTTGTTTGGATACAAAAGTGCCAGATGGAACTCTGAAGTGTTCTTCTGGTTGGAGTAAATACTTGCTGGGCAAACCAGAAGATGCATGAAAGAGTAAGAACAGTTTTGCCATTTACCTCTAGAAGCGCACTATTGCCTTAGCTCTTTGAGATGCTTCTGGAGGTTACTCCAGTCTTGGTTATGCTATCACTTGGGAGCACCTTAGATGAGAAAGTGCAGTCCAGTATGTCACAGTTGTCTGTGCAAATGTATGGGTACCTAGGTAGGTGCTTGTACTGGGTCAATCTAGCTGTTCTCCTTGTGCTAAGTTCCACAGAGGAAGCATGTTTAACCTTAGTCAGGCATTTTTTAAAAGAAGCAATTTGGATTTTTATATTTAGAACGTAGAGACAAGAAAGGAGAAAAGTCTTAACCCTTCCTGCACACACTCCTTCAGTCCAAGGTTAGTTCTGCTGAAGTCTGCAGTCCCTTGTGTGCCTTCTTGTCGGGACTTCTGAGGCTTTATATTCCACTATCTTCTTTTAATGTGGCAACTGACCAATAAATGGTAGATAATTACAAGAAGGTGTGATAAGAAGATGCAATCTGCTAGCCTGGTATTCATTTGTTTGCTTTACTGCTCACATGAATGCAAAAGTGAATCCTTAAGTACTGTCCATTCATAACTGACACTTAATAAACTATCTTCTTTTTCTAGAAATGCAATTCTATAGTATTTTACTCCATAAAAACTTATGAATAATCACAGAATTGAATCACAGAATTGTAGGGGTTGGAAGGGACCTCCAGAGATCATCAAGTCCAACCCCCCTGCCAAAGCAGGTTCCCTACACCAATAATGCAGTCTTACTGCTTTCGTTTTAGGGTATAAGTGTTTAAGATCTATTATAAATGTTGGGACTTAAAGACATTGGTAAATGGTGAGATATGTTTATGCACATCTAATTGAAGGTAGAAATGATTGGCAAACATCAATCGAATTATTTGTACTAATCTTAACATGGCTACCTAATGAAATTATGCCTTGTCACTGGTGGTAAACATTAATTTCATTGACTTATGTGCCTCTGAATAGTTTTACTCAAAAAATCTGAAAGGAGTACCATGCAGTCATCTTTTCTGTGTATTCTTAGCCACTGCATGGAACTCTGAATGAATTTATTAGGAAAAAATATCATCTAGTCTTTTATAAGAAAGTTTAAATGTCAGGAGTGAAGTCATTAAACTTAATGATACTGTAGGTGTATACACACCACTCATCACAAGACTGTTTTTCATAGAGAGTACAGAAAATATGTAGACTCAAACCATTATTTTCACATTCTGTGGAGGTGCAAAAAAGCATAGATATATAGATATTCTATTTGATAGAAATACTTAAAACGTGAAAGCAAATTGAATTTCTTACCCCTTTACTAAGGTTCTGTTCATCCATTTAAAAGTCATAATTCTAATAAACTTTCACTGACTGCTACTACAACCAGTAGCTGAATGGAGGGACTGCAGATTCTAGGTTGGTAAGTTTGTCATGGAGAATGGTGCATACTTTTAATTTTTTTTCCATAGTGAGATCATACCTTTGTATTGACTCATGTAGAAACAGGCATTAATAAAAGAATGAACCTCTCCAGAGGGATTATTTTAGGTGTGTTGATGACCAATCAAAAACAAATGAAAATAACCCTGCATTAATACATCTTCAGTTGTTGTTGGCACTGTACTTTTTAGTACAATAGCTGCTGCTTCTGTGGCCTTCCCTAGGCAATACAAAACGTGACAAGGCACACTCTTATTTTTATTGGGCTTTCAAGTCTGTCACCTTCTGAAAAACACACTGCTTCCATGTTTGTGCAGTCTGCTCAAACATTTAGTAGTTGTTTTATGTAATTTCTCAAATGTTTTAATTTGTGTGATTTTCCCACTTAATAATTGTATTCAGTAAAATATAGCTTTACAAAGTTTGATTGTGACCACACTTACACCATCTGATGTTTTCTACCTTATATTGATTGTCAAAGGCTCTTACTACAGAGCTGAGTAATGCTTTTGGATCTCATGCTTACAAATATTTGGTGATCCACTGAAAAATTGCACTGAGAGCCATGTTATGGAGGGACTTCTTTTTTTATCAGCTTCTGTGAGCTGGAACTAGCGTGTCAAGAGGCAAAGATTTGCCATTTAAGTATAGGTACCTGATTCTTCAACTTGTATGTACTTTTCTTTACCAATTCTGGCAGGCTTTACGTATCATGTATCTAGTTTGTATATCTCATTTGCTTTGCAGTCATGTATAGCCACTCTAATGCTGTGGGTTTTTTTAATATCCTTAGCATAGATAAATTGCTGCTATTGTGACTTCAGTTCACCTACAAGAAAAGGTAGCTTCATACCTGCTGGTGCAGGTCTAACTGTTATGAGCTTTACTTGCTCATTCCTTACCATAATTGTGCACTGCTTGAGAATATAGAATGCTTTCAGGCTACCACTTTGCAAGAGACTGTTAAAAACAGAGAGAGAGCTCCCCATTTTACTTTATCTGCACACCACTGACACATTTGTACCATGTTACTTCTTCAGGTATAAATGAAACACCCTCTTTGCATCTTGGTCTGCATTGTCTGAAACTGTACAGAGTTTGAGAAATTTATAATGTCTGATATATTGCAGTTTATTCTCTGCAGATTTAGTGTTCTCTTAGTAATTACTGGAAGGTAAAAAGGTAATTGCCAGACATTTGTCTCAGTTCCAGCTCTAAGAAAGAGGCCATGTGAAAGGACTCAGTACTCTCTTCCATGGATATTTCTATTAATAATCTAGATAGTAAATGGTACCTAGTAAGCAATGTAACAAGAAGTTCATGGTATGTCTGAGTAAAATATAATGTTAACTTGTTCTATGCAAGTTGGATTTTTAATGGTAATGCTCTTTCTTGCTCTTTTTTCTTCTAATACATAATACATTTCCCTTATTAAAATGAGTGAAAATGAATGTATTAAAATTCACTTTGTAACCTAGACATGAACTGAGTTTGCAATGCTTTCTGGAAAGGAAGAAATCTTTCCAGTGAGAGGGGGGAAGAGGGGAGGGATGGAAAAAGTATTTTTTTTGTGAGCTATTGAGTAAGTTTTGTCTGGTGGTGGGGAAAAAATAATCTCATACAAAATTAGTATGTAACATCTGACTAAACTTTGTCAAAACTTTTTCTAAGTGAATTAATCATGTTTAAAATCTGTATGCCTGAAGTTTAAAACAAAACCTCAGCCTAGCTCAGAAAGCTGGTCTTTCTGTATGCAGTGAAATATTGAGAATTGACCTTATTTGCTATTCAAACCTTTTGAGTCTGCTGATGTAAACTAGAAAAATAATGTAAGTAGGAAGACTTGGCAACTTTGTGAAAGATGCTGTGTGGAAAAGGTCTGAGTGTATGTTGAATGGCATTTGAAAGGTGGAAAATGAATTACTCGGGACTGATAAGCAGCGTGCACTTAGGTGTGCTGAAATTGGGTTTTCTATAGGAATCTACCTTTAAAGGCTATTTTGGTGGTATTGCTTCTCTGACCAAAGATGTGACTTTTCTCACTTACTATTTTAGGGTTGATAAGACTTGTTCCAAGTGTGTCTTTGAATAATGTGGATAACCCAAGTAGGACTTTATGCCAGGGCCTGTGCTCTACTGCTTTTGCTTTGTGAAAACTTGAGCAGTGTCTTAAGCAAGAAAAGAAATTTGTATTTCTTGCTAAAAGATATTGGCTCAATTTGGGTCACATAATCTAATAACAAAGTTTCTGTGCTACTAAGTTTTCATAATGATTTCTACTTGAGAGTAGGACTACTAATAATGAATTAACACTAATGCTTAATGCAGTAGGAACTTTCAGAAGAGGATTCTATTTGTTCATTAATGGCTTTCTATTTCTTTCTATGGGTTTTCTCTGATTTTTTTTTTTTTTTTTTTTTTCCCAAAGAATAAGAAGTTTTGGTGACAGTTGTGGAATAAAATGACTTGTAGAAATGTGGCATTAATACTGTCTTTGTACAAGCTTAGTGCTGAATTTTCAAGTGCACCATTGTGTTGACTGTGCAGTCCACCCTGGATATCGAGGACAAAATTGTAGGCTTGTTAAAAGTACCATAGGGTAACAGAGTTGGAACAGCTGAAACAAAAATAGCCCAATGACAAATCATATGGATTGCCTGTTTGTTTTCTCAGGCAGGATGAGTTGACTGCTGTCTCACAGCTGCAGCCCGGCTCCTCAGCTCCTTATGCAGAGGAATTGCTGCATGGCAGAACAAAGGTCGCAGAGCAGATAACTCTATCCCTTTCACCTTCCCAGGGAGCATGTCACAACAAGTACTAAAGGCATGTTTGCAGGAAGGCAAAACTATCTCAGCTGTTCAAGGCATGTTCATTAAAAATACTGGCTTGTAGACTTGATGCAGCATACAGAGCCAAGTCTGTATTAAGCACAACAGCTGTTTTTGGACTAGCCTTGAAATAAATTTCCCATGTCTTCTTCCTTACCAGAAGTAAGCAGTGTTAATAGGATGACAGATCATTCTAGTAAGAGTGTAAATCTGTATGCTGTGCATATTCCTAAATAGAATGCCCTCTCAATATTAAAGATCTTACATTAAGTTTAATTGTATTTGGGTATTTGTAATTCTATCAAAGCTGTCTGTTTCGGGTAAAACAGTTGTTTAAGACAACCTTCCAATGCCCTTCTGCCATTAATAGGAATACCTTTCCTGACATCCTCTGATAGCTCAAATAATAACAAGAAAGATGCGATAGAAAAGGTTTTTAGTGGAACTGATGCGTTTGTTCTGATGTTGCCATGCAAATTGCCATATCTTTTTTGTTGCTGTCTCTTATGCTAGTTAAAGTTAGTATTGCTGTAGTTCTGTAGGAATGATACCTCATGAGCGACCTAACTTCTCTATGTAACAAGCATGACAGGCTGACAGTACATCAAAATGGTCCAACCTGTGCCATGTACATACTTGTTTCCTTCTGGGAACGGAGTAAACTTTGTCATACAAACACATGGATGCCTAATCTTTGCTAAAGTATGAGAAGCCTAGTAACAATCTGGAAAAGGAATTCTACTGAAAATATTTCAGTTTCATGAGACGTCAGTTGTTCTGGAATTGCAGGGGTCTCTCAGACCAACATTTTCAGCAGTGAAAATTGTTGTACAGCTTGCGAATTTCCAGATCTGTTTTCAAGCGAAATGTTCTGATATCATCTCTGCTATCCCTGGCCTTTGTCCAGTAGTGATTGAAGACCATTTCTAAAATAATCATAGATGGAAACTAGGCTAAGGACCCTGGCATCGTTATCTTGAAGGGCTACATTCTGTGAGGTGAGATTAGTTTGGGAGCTCATTTTGCCAGGTAACACTGATCCATCGAAATCATTTCATAAACTGAAGTGACTGTTCAAATGGAGAGTTGATTCACTGTAAAATAAAAGGAATCTTAGATTTCAGTGTATGCGTAAAGAAATCTCTGGAGTATC
Source organism: Tetrao urogallus (assembly GCF_951394365.1). Taxonomy (NCBI): domain Eukaryota; kingdom Metazoa; phylum Chordata; class Aves; order Galliformes; family Phasianidae; genus Tetrao; species Tetrao urogallus. The sequence goes on along the minus strand of NC_136823.1, from coordinate 5,751,082 downwards.
ACTGATGTTTGATCTTTGAATTTAGCTTTGTTTAATGTCAGCATACTGTAAGTTTTTGGTGGATGAACATCTGAAAGGATGCTCTTTCCCCATTTCTGTGCCTGTTGGCACATAAAGTTGCATTGGTTTACAGATTTGTAGTTATTAGATTCCTTACAAATATTCAGGAATCTTTTTTATACAAAAGTTCTGTTAGCTAAAATAAAACTTTTCAGGGTAAGCAGTAGGTTCCCTTTTGTGTAAATGGTGCGTGTTAGGAAAATGCTCAAAGATGGTAGCAGAGGGGCTGTTAAAATATTTTGGGCAGGAATCAAAGGGCAAAAGCCTTCAGTGTTCTTCAACCAAAAGAACTGAGGCTGAGCATGTGGAAATGCTGTGTATGTTCTTACTTCATAACCACAAATTTTGAGAAGTTAAAGAATGGTCTAGAGGTCACCTGGACTTTCTGGCAGGAGGGGAGCAGTGCGATTCTTTACATCTTTTCAGAGGATCAAGTAAGGGCAAAAGGACAAGGAAAAAAGATAGTGAGGACAAATGATGCGTGTGGCGATATCTCCAGTTGTACAGTACTATGGTTCTAATGTACTACAGCTGTAGTGCTCCAGAATGAATGCTGCTTTTAAGAAGCGAAAATACTGAGGCTTAATTGGTTGTAAAAAATACTGTGAGTGTAGTTGTGGGAGTAGTTTCACTTGTTCTAAAAGCTCTTTCTGTGTAAGGAATGGATAGAAAACAAAGTTATTGCACAAGCTAGCAGGTGACTGTGCGTTAACCTCTGAATCTTGCCATCTGCTTATCGTGTCAAGTGAATAAAGCTCGCAGGTAGCAGTGCTAGTGGGACCATGGTTAGATTATCTGATCCGAATTCGTATAGCTGTAATGAAATATAGGAACAAATATCCATGTGACTCAACTTGAGATAGTAACACCACTTAAGTCCTAATGTCCCTCTTCTTTAAAGGGGCTTACTTTTTAAATGTTTTTTTGGTGGGAGAGAGGAGGGGAGAGGGGAAAAGGGGGTTAGAATAATGTAGTGGGGAAGAATTAACTGAAAAAATGTAATGCTGTTCCTACCAACAAATGGATATATGATCTTCTTTCACATAGGGTAGCATGCTAATAAAATTAAGACTGAAAATGCTCTACTGTGAACTTTAGCACAAAATATGGTGTGTGTTTGTTTGTTTGTTTTAGCATTGTGAAGGCTAAGGGAATCCAAAAGTCTGAGGACTTGACTTGTGTTAAGATCAGTATCTGTTGATGGGGAGTGCTTAGATCTAAAAACAGTGCATCAATGGCAAGAGAGTGGAAAATAGATGACAGCAAACTGAGAGGAGAATCAAAGGTACAGCTGATAGAGGGATCTCTGAGGGAAGCGTTCGAGTAATGCTTACATAAGGTATTAGTGCAAATGAAGTAATGCTTGTAAAATAATGGATAAGTCATTAAAATTCTTCCTGAGAGTTTTGTAATGTTGCTAAAGATTGCATTTTGGGGAGGGGAAGACAAGTGATTTTAAATAAATAATTAAGTAAAAGTTGTGTGGTCTTTTTCGGCAGATAAGAACTAGGCCATGTTGCTCTATTCCTTGCCAAAATCACTTCAAGACCGTCTAACCTCGAGACTGTCTAAAGAAGGGCATTTTGTTTTGGGGATGGCTCATTCAATGACCACTGCTGGTTTTAGGACAGATGGAATCTGACTAATAACAAGAAAACCATTAGCTGTAAGTACAGCCGTTATAATTAAAACTCATGCCTCCAGGCACCTAAAAAAGAAGCCAAGAATCTTGACTACGGGATATGCCCTTATAGTAGGACACTTCTTTCTTTCTGTATGCAAAGACTTGATAGCTACAAATTATTGTGCTTCTAGATGAATCAATATATTGCCTTGTGTCTAATGAGTTATAACAATGGAACATATACTGGTTTATGTTTTTATCTTTTCTGATTCTATAAATTAATTGGTTACATCAATGACTACTAAAGGTTGCATTTGGTATATGCATAGGTACACTGAAATCAGGTTTACTTCTGGGGAAAATTAACATAGTTAGACTAGTTATTAAAGAATGGTGTACAATGTCAGGATTGAATATTTCATACTGATCTGGGAAGTTAGCCTTTATACTGATTGGCAAAATGTCTCCCTGTTGTGAAAGCCACATAAAATAACAAATATATAACAAAGTTATAACAAAGCTAAGGAAGTGTGGGATAGAAGAGTGGACAGTGAGGTGGGTTGAAAACTGGCTGACTGGCAGAGTGCAGAGGGTCGTCGTTGGCGGTGCAGAGTCTGGTTGGAGGCCTGTAAGCAGCGGTGTTCCTCAGGGGTCGGTGCTGGGTCCGGTCTTGTTCAACATCTTCATCAATGACCTTGATGAGGGGATAGTGGCCATCCTCAGCAAGTTTGCTGATGATACAAAGTTGGGAGGATTGGCTGACACGCCTGAAGGCCGTGCTGCCATTCAGTGAGATCTGGACAGGCTGGAGAGCTGGGCAGAAAAAAAAACGGATGAGGTTTAACAAAAGGAAGTGTAGAGTCTTGCATCTGGGGAGGAATAATTCCATGCACCAGTACAGGTTGGGGGATGAGCTGCTGGAGAGGAGCTCTGCGGAGAGGAACCTGGGTGTCTTGGTGGTCGACAGGTTGGCCATGAGCCAGCAGTGTGCCCTTGTGGCCAAGAGGGCCAACGGCGTCCTGGGATGCATTAAAAAGAGCGTGGCCAGCAGGTCGAGGGAGGTGATCCTCCCCCTCTACTTTGCCCTGGTAAGGCCTCATTTAGAGTATTGTGTCCAGTTCCAGGCTCCTCAGTACAAAAAAGACTCTTAGAAAGAGTCCAGCGGAGGGCCACAAAGATGGTGAAGGGCCTGGAGCATCTCTCCTATGAGGAAAAGCTGAGTGAACTGGGTCTGTTCAGCCTTGAGAAAAGTAGGCTGAGAGGAGACCTGATCCAGGTCCATAAATATCTAAGGTGTGGGGGGCAGAATGACGAGGCTGGACTCTTTTCAGTGGTGAGTGGAAACAGGACAAGGGGAAATGGCCGGAAACTGCAGCATAGGAAGTTCTGCACAAATGTGCACAAGAACTTCTTTACAGTGAGGTGACGGAGCACTGGAACAGGCTGCCAGGGAAGGTGGTGGAGTCTCCTTCTCTGGAGATGTTCAAGACCTGCCTGGATGCCTTCCTGTGCGAGCTGGTGTAAGGAACCTGCTTTGGCAGGGGGTTGGACTCGATGATCTCTTTTTGGCTTAAATTGCATAGGGAGGTTCCAGATGGTGAATTTTGATTTATTATTGTTGTTGAATTGAAAATTGAATTCCTGGGATGAAAGGCTGGCACCATTTATGTCTCAGTACGCTTTATTGTTTTCTCTCCTTGGATGATAAATACTGTGAGATCTTTTTATGTGTAAGATAACTGTGTAGATGTGATGGTATCCAAAGCTTGAGAGTTAAAGGCATAAGTTCTGTATGTAGAATATGGCTCATTCTTGATGAAGTATTTCTGGCTACTCATTCTGTCTCTAATCCACGCGTACTTCCCAATCCATGTTGAAAAGAACCCATGGAAGATGGATAACTAAGTTAAGGGGAATGCAAATAATTGATGCAAATGAAAGACCAAGCTCGATTTGACCGCTTTTTAAATATTTGGCTTTTGATTATTGCTCTTTTTAAATGTTAAAGTGATTATAAACTGTATTTTTCTGTAGATACGTTCATAATGGAAAAGCACTGGAGCCATAACTGTTGAAAAGTCATACTTGTATCTTAACTGTTACTTCTAATGTAATGTTTAAGGATGCACCCTGTAAATCGAAGGACTCCTCAAAATCCATGTTTTCATTCTTTGCAAGACCTTACCCTCAAAATCAGAAAGAAACCTGTCCAGTAGTTTGCCATCTATGCTGAAATGGTGCCTTTTGTAGTTATATTGTACAGAAGAACACAGTAATGCTCCTTAATGCTTCTTGGTACACGTGCAAAAAAGTTTCAGGACTTTCCTTGGTTATAAAACAGATTATCACAACATCACTGATTTTCCTGAAGGATTCCTGATGCCTGGTTATATCAAAAAATCACTGCAGTTACTGTGTTGAACATTACATTACTCAACTATTTAAAACAAAGGAAAAATGGAACCCACATCTAATTGAGTGAAGTTATTATTTCTTGCCCTCTGGGAAGAATAAGGACAACTCTGCAGGTAAAATGGTTTGAAAAGTTGTGAGCTGCAGGGAAAAAATGCAATTACTTCACCTGTAAAATGATTAATGTAACAAGCATGAGATTTTTCAAGCAATGGAAGCAGATCCATTTCAGTTTTTGTAGTATCAATTTTTTCCTCGTGAGGAATTCTGAACTGCAAATAACTGAACAGCAATGGAGGAAAAAACAAAACTGGTAGAATTATCTTGGTAGATCATAAAGCCAAGATATTTTAAGCAATTTTCTCTTCCAGTTCTGTTTTTTAATTGCCTGATGCTGATCTTAATAGCATCCCTGGTTTATCAAAGCAAAATACTTCGTTTCCTTCTGTATGGCTACTTGATATTCTTACCTGTAACGTAAGTTGACTTCTCCACAGGCATCCAAGTTAATCTCATGAGATAGGTATTGATAATGGTCCCCAGGTAAAGCAAGTGGAAATAGCAGAGCCTTTTTAGCAGAGTGAAGTGGTGTTCTAGAGGCCTTAGTTTCACAAAACACTTGCAGCTTGCTGCAGGGAAGGATAATAGAAAACTTTTGTAAACAAAACTCCACACTCCTCCTCCTTTGACTTGTGTTCTGCTTGGCTGTATTTTCTATTCCACAGATCATTTTGTCTGTCACACTATGTAGCATACCTAAAGGGATTGCATTCTGAATGAGCCTGTCTGTGTGAACCGTAACTGTCTAGAAATTGTGTTTTTGTGACATATGCCAAGCTTCCCAGGGGGTGGATGGGAAAGGTTGCTTTGTATAATTTATCCTTCTGCTTATTAGCTTCCCCTTCCTGGGGTGGGCAGAGAATTCTTTGATACAGAAATGTAGAATTATGTCTCAGTAGTTTTGTGCTTAGGTCACTGTTACTTCAGTCTGTGCAGCTTTAGAAATGTGTACCCTGAAAAAATTACTTTGTTTCTCCCCTTCCTTCTCACAAATAACCTGGACAGTTGTGTGCAGTAGATAACAACATTTTTCCAGGTAACTAGAAGTGCCCTGAGGAAGTTTGCACCTCTGTTCTGAATGATTGTATGATATGTATTGAACTGTTTTTGTTAAATACTTGTGTATTAAAGATGGTTCCAGGTTATCCAGGTGGTGGTAGGATGTACTGTCTGCCCAGTGCAGCTCCTTATTTGCATGCTGGAGCAAGCATGTTCCTCTGCCTCTCACTGAGCAGGCAGATGGTACCAATAACCTTGCTATAAAGTACACGGCATGGACAGGAGGGTGTTGCTTTTTGTGGAAATATGTGGGGCTTTGTATTCCAACCATTGCTTCAAAGTGCTTTCAGACACTAGGAGAAAAACAGAACTTAAGTAACTATAAAATGTGAGATACATGAACAAAATGAGTGCAGAGGTGATAAGTTCAGCCCAAATGCTATCTAGCCTTAAGCTCAGCAGTGTATGCAGCAGTGATAGCTGAGCAATAAAATCAAGCTGATCTTTTTTTCTGTCAGAAATCAATCCACGCTGGGAGCATTTGGAAAACAATCTGTGGGCAGTAGTGGCTGAAGACAGTCTAGGAATAGATATAACAAGCTCTTTGTAGAAACCATGTACTAGTAGCTACACTTCGGTAGTGTGGTAATTGAATATAAGTTATCTATGAAAGTTACTTTTTTGCTTCTTATGGATAGATGGATGTCTGAGTGTAGCAGTTAAACTTCAGAAAACAAAAATTGCATCTGCTACCTAAGGAAGCGGCTATTTTCTACGAGTAAGCCTAGATGGGAATATCAAACTTTTTTTTTTTTTTAGCTCATTTTTTGAATGGTTGCTGCAAGTTTCTGTGTGTGTATATAATACCTTTGTAAGGCCTGAAGTGGCTTTGATGGTCATCACAAGCATGAGGGATGCCCGCCAAGAGCTGGAATGGAAGGCCTCATGGGATGGGAGTAGTCTCCACATATGAGTGCATGCAGGCTCATCTCTGAAGTCTGTACTCCTGTGTGCTAATGAAAGCTGAAAAATTGATTACTTTCTTTAATGGAAATTGAACAAAATACAGGTTGAAAAGTTAGGTACGTATGTTCTTTGTGAAATAGTGTGGTGCTCCAGTGAAAACAGTGGGCAATTGTGGGTCTACTACTCAGTCAATTCAGTAGACTAATTTGTCCTTTTTAAATAGTCAGTCACATGTTCTGCTTTAATATAGAACTCTTTCTCACTATCCCTCTTCCCTTCCTAACACAGTGGGATTTGTCGCAGTGTTTTATTTCACTACAATTGGGAAGAATTGCCTTAACCCAGTAACTCTCTGTTTGCAGGTACATGCGCTGGGTTGGTCATAGAGGACCAGTTCCAGCAGTGTACCGGCAGTTACCTGCTTCATTGCTGTGGTACACGAGGGTAACTGGACACCTGATGCCACTGTTTTTGCTTTGAAAATGGTGCTTTACACAACAAACCCTGGATCTTCCAGCTAGTGATTCATCTGTTTACCCTTCTATTAACTTACCTCTCACAAGAAAATAACATGAAGATGATTTACTTTCATGCGTGATGTACAATGAGATGCATTAGTCTAAGTACCAGCCCAATTTTAGTTTGTATAGTTCTGGCTTCAGTTTTAAGCTTTCTGCTATTTGGGACTTCAGTTGAAACTGTTTTTTTTCCATTTCAGTAATGGTAAATCATTTCTAAATTCTTCCTGCTTTTCTGCAATCAAAAAGTATTTGTAAGAAAAGAGCTTTCGCAGCCTATATAGGCAACTTCTGCACAGCCCATGTTTTGCTTTTGCTTGCTTCTTGTTTTCTTAGGCAAAAGGAAGTTGTCACTACTTGAAAACATTTTCCATATAGTTAGGACATGCAAGGGGCTCTTCTCATAGTGTCTTTCACCTGTCCAAGTCATCTTCTCAAGGGAACGAACATGCAGCATATATGATCAGTAGAACGGGGCACAGTGAAGCGCTTTAAAAGCATTGAGAAGAATGAAACAGAAAACATTCAACACATTCATACCATGAAACTAGTGCTTAAAAACACAGAGTACAATCTTCTGTCTTAAGTGACCAAGGATCTTGAGGCCTCAGAGTGAGCTTGGTGCTCTTACAACACATGGAATTTCTTAGAAGGTTATGCTTCTTGTTTGACTTACTGATGATTTCTATCCTGAAAGTAGGAGCGCTGTAATAACAACGTATAAACTGATGCATTGCATTTGAAAAGAGCTGCTTGCTTGCTAGATATGGTGCAAATTCATACATACAGTAGGAATGTAAGGAGTAAAAGATAAACAGCTAGTGCTGAAAGTGTGGGTATAAATGCATGTATAAAATTCCAGTTTTTGGGTGTTGTTAATTGCTGTCATCTATCTCCTGTTCGATTCCGTAGGCCTTAGGGCAGAAGAGATGAATTCAGAGATGCTATGTCTTTTTGAATTAAGAGATTCCCCTGGCAGTATGTCTAGTCGTTATTTGGGAAGTAATGATAGTAGGCAATGATGCAGTGCCAGGTCTGATGACTGTTTGTTATATGCTAGTCCTCAATTTGCTGCATATTCCTAAATAAAATCTTTTGGCTAAAATCAAACTTAGCTCCTTTCTATTCTATTAGGTAAGTACTTGTTCTGATGTGTTACTGGAGCACATTACAGTTTAGATACAAAAACATGAGTGATGGGCAGGTCATTATAATGGCTTCTGTTCTCATGGAACAGCTTTTAGATACTTACATTCAGTATTCCAATGGATTGATATAATAAAGCTCAAAGTTTATACTGCTTTTAATTTTTTGTCTTTGAGCTTACCTCTATTCTGACTTCACAGATCTTCCTAAAGATTTCTTGTTACCAGCTGCATTGTATCTGTTCCTAATCCTAACATGCATGAAGAATGCTTGTGACCCCTGTGCTTTACGGTCAGCATCTGAAGACAATGCTTCTTGCTTGAGGGATTGGAAGCAGTCTTCTCTAGTGTGTACTTCTGGCCTGTGTGCAGTATCTGACTGTTAGGTGTCGCCTTCTGAAAGAAATTTTGTCTCACTGAAAGTTCTTAGAGATTCTGTGACCATTAAGTTCTCATATTTGGAAAAGAACAAAACTATCAGGTCATTACTGTTCCCAAATAATAATAAAAAAAAAAAAAAAAGCAAACCCATATTATTTTTCCTACTATACAAAAGAATTATTTTTCTCACTATTAAATCAAAATGCAATGTGGTAATTGTAAGTCTGTAACTGATCTGTTCTATCAGTTCTGTGATGGACCCAAGTGAATGTCCTAGCAGTGGGTGCTCATTCCTTCCTTCGATTGTGTATTGCAGAATCTTGCTGGAACAGTCATAATTAGTGGTAAAAATATTTTTCTCATCCTGAAACATACCTTGTTTAAAGTACAGCTGGCTGCACAGGTCTTACTAAAAATTTTATCAGTTCTTTTAATAATCTTCAGCGCAGTAGAATTTCCCTATCTGTATAACTGCCTAATATGCAAAATCTTGCAAAATAGCTCTTTTTATTATTATTATTATTTTTTGTAAAACCTCTATTCCATATGTTTGTGTTCTTGGATGTACTGTTCTGCACAGAGTTGGCAATGTGCTGATGCTGACCTAAGCCTACTTAGCAAGGGAAAAAACAGAGAACGTGCTTGTTTTGAGGCTCAGAAAGGTTTTAGGTATCTGATTATTATGTCCAGAAAGCAAGGCTGCTGTAAGACTGAGTGTTTCTTAATGCAGTACTGCAGATCTGTTGTGATCCATGGGGGCAAATAATGTCATTCAAGCTCAGCAGGCTAAAATAAAAATCCTAGAAAGCACTAATTTTTAACAGTCTTTAGCTGGGGCTACAAGTTTCCTGACAAGTTTGCCTAGTTTTGAATTGCTCCTTCAGAACATGGGAACTCTATACTGAAGTGTGCTAACGCTGTCTTGTGATAGAAGTAGCACTGTTTGTATAGCAATTGAGGAGACTCAGGGAGACTTCGTTCGTTGTAGGCCATCTTCATAACAAATACTGGAGGATGGAGGATGTACTTTTTATAGTACAAAAGAGCAATTAGTAACAGGTGTAGTTTATTTCTTTGGGACAAATTCTATGTTCAAAACAAGGTTTAATCAAATGACTGAGCTAGTATTGCTCTGTAACGGTTAGATTCAATGTTTTCCTTTAGTAACAAATGAAATTAGAATGAATGCCCTTTGATATGTGGCAACTGTATATTTCTACATATAGCACGTCTCTTGAAATTTCTAACATAAAATTTGTTCTTGAGGTTTGCAGGAAAATTAATTTCACATAGAGTATGATTATTTAACCTGGAAATTTTAGAATGTTTACAAATCTTGGCTTTTACCCAATTCTTTGTATTCTGTTGGGAGTGACTTCCCTAAATAGGTGAGGAGATCTGGCTGAGTTTATCTAATGGGTGGATATGGGGATGTGGAACTATCTAACAGTCCTGTCTTCCTGATCATCCTGCTTGGTGTATGTATAGGGAGATAATGGTGACTGTCTCTTGATTTATCTTCTGCTTTGCATACCCATTTTTGTAACAAGAAATGTTTCCCAAAATCTTCACTTATCAAAGACATGGACTGACAGAGGGTGACAAACTCAATTTAGACAGACAGAAATTATTCAGGTTTGAAAAGCCACTTTTGTTTGCTGTTCCCTGTAAATCTTAGCCACTGTTGTTTTTGTTATTTGTTTTCTTTCAGTTTTTGGTTTAAGCTTTGTTATGTTAGTACTGTGATGTCTGGCTTCTGTTTGAAAATGAATTACAGTAAATGCTGTTGTTAAGAGTCATTTCTGCTTCTACTGGCTGTAACAATCTTGAAGGATGGTTTCCTGTGGATGTATGGTTCCCTTCTTCCCAGGAAGAAGACAAGCTTATACTTCAGTGGAGTGTGCAGATAACTATTTAGTTCTATTCCAAAAGGCTGGTAAAATGTTGGAAGACAACCAGGGATGAGCATAGAGTTTCTTCAATATTTTTTGAGGAAAATTACATGACATTTATTACATCACTGCTATAACTTACTCGTCAATGGATTATTTCCTGTTTAATTCTCTCTTCTATTTCAGTTCTATTGAAATTGAAGATATATTTTTCTTCCTGCAAGATCTTTCAAGAAGTAAGCCTATATACTGCCTGAAATTTTTCACCTTTCTCTTCATCTCAATAGTGACAGATTACTTTATCTGGCCTAAAGGAGAAAAGAATCCAGAGTCTAGTAAATGCACAATAAAAGCAGAAACATTAAGCAATGATCTAAAAACTCAAATTTTCTAAAGTGCTTAAAGAAAGTCTAACACTTTAAACTACCACTAGTAGTTTTTACAGCTGTGTTTACTCAGCCATACAAATTATTCATTGCATGTGTTAAACTGACAATCTGTAAATAACTCTCTGGAATGTACTTGGGAAAATCTTGACCTTGAAGATGTTAAATTTTCTAACTGCTAGATTCACAGGTTTTTTACCTGGTGGTATCCTAAAAATCAAAGAAGGGAGCTCGTTCTCTCTATTTCCATTTTTAGCTAAGTTGAGCAGCAAACAATTGACTTGGGATAACAATTGATTCCAGGATACTGAACCTGGAAAAAACTCAGCAAGTACCAAAATCTTACAGTTGCCCAGCCTTCATCTTGCGACTGTTCTTGAACTAAAGCACCTTCTTCAAAATACTTATGGACTTTCAGTGAGAAATAGTGACCTGATGAGAAGGTTGTCTTGGATGGCTGCTGGTTGCTTCTCGTGACTCCAGAATCCTTTAAGAATGCAAAGGGATTTTCCTGTTCAGATAATGTTGTTTTTCTAGTCAAGAGGAGGAGCAGAAAATCAAGGCATTAAATCCAGTTGTCTCAGTTCCGTGTGGAAAACTTGTTCCATCAAGTTGTTACGCATATTTTGGGTATTTGTGAGGTGTATGTTTTGCAAGATGTAATTTGCAGAAGAATGAGTGTGGGAAGGTGTCAGTTAAGCATTTTATTAATTTTAAATTACTAATGAGGATGTATAGGTGAGTTCTTCCCCCCACCCCTCCCCCCACACACCCCACCCTCCTCCTTTTGTGTTTCAGTAATGTTCAAGGATAGGGTAATCATGTAGAAAAAAGTTTCAAGCCTTGTGTTTGGTCTACCAGAATACATATGCATGTCTAAAATCAACTCGAAATGACCAGGCAGAAGTGGCTTTCTGTTTTTTTTGGTTGGTTGTTCTTGAGGGAGATGTTGGGGTTGGTGTTGAGGTTGAGAAAAAGGAAGCCCCGAAAGACCAGCAAATTAACAGGGAGCACTTAGTTCATGAAACTGCAGTGTGATGTGAGAACTTAGCCCTGTGCCAGTTCTTTCCTCACCTCTGATCTGGTCCATCTTGAATGTGTTAAAAGGAGACATTATGTACAGAGATGGATGTCAGCTTACACGTATTGCTATGGCAGGGTGCCCAGGTGGAAGGACAGGCCTCTTCTAAGTCTTGTGCACGTTTGTAAATTGAAATGTTTTGAATAATTAAATAACGTAGTTGGATATAAAGCTATTTGGTATCGGATGCTGTCTTCATTACCAAGAACTGACAATGTGTTGTCTTTATATGTATTCATTTAAGATTTCTTTGGTGTGGATTTGTGTAACTGTTCTTCCATTCCATGTTGTTTTTTCTAAAATCTTCCTCATGCAGTCAAATAAATGTGGTGGTAACAGGTAATGCATGTAATCACATCAGTGACACCCAAATTCTCTGAGCACTTATGAAGATCAAGAATGTTTTTTGTATGGGTAGATACTACACTGGGATACCACATTTTTCTTTGTAGACAGTGATTTATTTTGTGCTGGGGAGAATTTTCAGCTGCGCTAAATATTTTCACAAGTATTTTGTAGCGTCAGCTGTAGCGTCAGTAACATCAAATGATATTCCTACTTGTAGGCATATCTGGCCATGTGCACTCAGTTTCTTGTCGCAGAAAATATTCTGGCAGCAGGAGGTGATGTAGTTTGGTGGACTGTAGTTTTTTCTTTCATTTCATTACTCATAAAATTATCCAGATTTCATTAAGCTTCAAGAAAAAAAGTAGTTTTGAATACATGATAGAGAGGAGAGGAATAAAGCATCAGTTTTTGACATTTATTTCTACAGTAGATCTTGAAAATGAGGTTTTAGTACTGTTTCCTAGGATTAGATTTAAGAAACTCTTACTTAGCACAACTTTTTTCCTCTGCCACTAGCATAAGATGCAAGTAATCAGTGCAGATGAAGTCATTTTAGTAAGAAATAAGTCTGGTTTTGTTTTGCTTTTTCAGTCAGTGGAAGTTCTGAAGTATTTGGTATTGAGTATGTTCCTAAAGCTGTTCTTTCTTTGATTTTTGAGGAGGTAATGCTCACCATCTTAGTTGGTTTCTGAAGGGGTAGAGTTTGCAGTTTGCTTGACATAGTTTTCTTCCATGTAACTACAGTTTTTTTTTTTTTATAATAAACTAAAATCCAGACGTTTTCCTTATGTGAGAAATTAACAGCAGTCCTAAAAATAGGTCATTATCTTGTGTAGCTTATGCTTTAAAAATAAAAATTCAAAGGTAGTTTGGCTTGCAACAGAGCAAATATGGAAAGCCCCAGCAACGGCTGGAGGTATTGGAAGCTGCGTTGGGCACCCTGCCTGGCTCTGGCTGAGATGTTTGCCTGTCTGTAAGGCTTACAACAAAGATGCTGGCTGATGTCCAGCATAGCTGCACTCCTGCTACTGCCTTATGCTGGTGCATTGATGCTCCATCTGATGCTGGAGAGGTTTCCTGGCATGCAGCACTGTGCAGGCTGTAAGTTGAGGGAAAACAGAAAGGCAGTCTTGGATGTATTTTTGCAGTGTCAAATGAACCAATAATCTTAATAAACCAAGGGCAACTTTTGATATGGACTTCTAACGAGCTCCCCAGGATATGGAAGGGATCACTAATCAACTTCATGTCGATCTTTGATCCTTACCTGGGTGAAGACACTGAAACAAATGTTTTCAATAATTAGAATTGGTTCCCTGTATTATTTCTTCCACTGATCATTGAAGAATTCTTATTCTATCTTTTGTCACACTGCACAAAGAAATGTCCATGATATTGCAAATTAATATTCATCTTGATTTTATTTGAATCTTTCTGAAGATTTAGACATGGAAAAGGGTATTTTGAAGCTTCATTTTGCTCTGGAATCTCCTGCTTTGATTATTTTTTATTCCAACTTCTCAGCTTTAGCTTACAAAGCTGACATGCAGTTATGGGTTCAGTAGCAACAAGGCTGGATTGCTTTGGAGCGTGGAAGGAACAGAACGGGGCAAAAAGATGAATATTTTGTGCTGGATTTTTTTTTCTTTCCTGAAATGCTGCAAATATGATGTTTCTGCTCATATTAAGAGGCAGAAAACTTGTCAGTATGAGTGACATCAAATGCAATTTCCTCATTTGGAAGAAAAAAATAAAGCATGCGAATAAGGAGTGTGGGGAACAGGGGTCAGAAAGATTTTGTTCCTGTTTTGATTTTGATTTGATGAAATGATCTCACCATGAGAAAAAAATGGTCTTCGAGAGCTTCTGTAACTTAATTTATTTTATCACTTATTTCTTCACAACTCTGGGAAACAGACAAATGTGCAGTTTTATAAAAATTTTATGAACAGTTTTACAAGCAGCAGCACTTACTGGGTAGTATCAGATACTGGGTAGTATCTGATAAGTTCGGCAATTGGATTCCTAAGCATTTTAGCTTGCATGTTTGCAGGCCTTCACTGATGTTTCAGAGACTGATGCCACATATTTTAGGTAGTATTCGCGTTACTGGTTTCAACTCTTCGGTTTTTGAATCTCTAATAGATTTATTCTAAATTTAAGAATAACTGTTTTCTTTTTTAATGCCTAAATAGTAGGGGAAGCCTTAGAAAACCTCGCTGAAACTTAAAGAGAATGTGTGGGAAGACTGTCATCCTAACTACTTGCGTCTTATTTTTCAGGTCCGAAGGTGACAGTTCAAGAAGTGTCAGGTATGTGCACCTCCCCCTCTGTCAGTTACGTTGCATTAACTTTTCTAAGAAAATATTTTATTTAAAAAGCAAAATTTTAAGTGTAGAATGGAAACAGATGTACAAGTTTTTTGTTTGATTATTAGTTCTATTTAGCATGCCATTTGTATTTTGAATAAAAGAGCATTGGGTGGATGCAGTACTGAATAATATGATGTTCCTGAATGCTTCTATTTACAATACGGTTTAAATAAGACTTGCATCTTAATTTTGGTAATTGCAAAATATTGTTTATAATTGGTTTACAGCATTTTAAATGAAAAATATATATATATTAGCGTACTAAATGCTCACTTGTTAAGAAAGGAGTGCTGTAGCTGTCAATTGTTGGTGCTGTACTAGTGAAAGGGCACATACCTGTTCTGGCGTTCTGGCTTTGTTGGCAGTCTTCATTTCTTTATCTGTCAGAGAATCTTCATTGACTCACTGCTATGATACTCATTGTGAACTTGGAAGATTCAGGTAGTTTAGAGAATTTAATGTAACTATCACGTACTTGAACTTAATCAGTATTTTTCACATGTTATTTCAAAGGTATTTTTTGAAGAAAATGTAGCTGTTGTGGTCAAACTTGTGGAACTTTGGGCAGTGCCCTACAAATAACTAAAATTACAAACCCATGTGCTTGAATCTGGAAGTCGTGTATGTATTAGAGTGCTACAGTAAATTAGATCCCTCTTTTCCCCTTCCTTTTAAACATTCAGTATTGACAAGATCATTGAACTTGTTAATTCTGCTGGGATCTTTCTTACCAGTTATCGTGCCTGTAAGCTATAAAGAGAAGTATTAAGATTGCTGAGGAAAGAAGTATATCTTATGGGGGGCTTTGTCTTTGCCTCACCTTCCCAGCCTGTGATAAGCAGCTGGGGTTGTCAGGCCACACGAGTCTGAAACCAAATGTGATTTACCTGTCACTTGGAAACCTTGGGTTCAGCTCAGGTTGCACATGGAGTTGAGTGAATATAAGCTGTCTCCAGACCTGAGGCTTTGGAATACCTGGCTTTTTGCACACTGGAATGGAATATCCACTATCAGTGATGTAGTAGGATTTCATACAGTTGATCAGCTGCACACATTATTGCCTTTCTGGATTTGTTTTCAGTAGCTTTATAACTTGCCATAAGAATTGCAAATTTATATAAAAGATATTTTAAAGTAGCCTAAAATTCTTTAAATGCTGGATCTGGCTATGCAAGGGCAAGGTTGATGCAGTAAAGCAATGTGTTTAGAGATGAAATACTGAGACAGTTAAAAGAAGTAGATAATTAGCTTGACTTTTTTCCTTGGCTTCCTCAGTGTGACTAAAACCAATAAGTTATTTGTTCTTTGTGTCAGTTTTTCAAATGTGTTCAGCTTATAATACTGTGGTACCGTAACAAACTTGCATTAGCTTCCTTTTCTTGAATGCCATTCAATTTTCAATTTTTGGTATTTATGTTAAATCTACTACTTTGACAAATGGCTTTGGAAACTGTCTTCTCAGATGTAATGAACACATGAACAGTGTGCTATGAAATTGTCAGTGTGGTGGTCCTTTCAAATTAGCTGTCTTTTTTCCTATGTTGTAGAAAATGTGCTTTCATTTACATGAGATTTTGATAATTAGTGGTATGATTAAATAGGTTATGCTACATTTATACATCATCTATCATACTCTAGAAGACTAAGATGTTTTAAGTTGTAGTAAGTAGAAGATGTTTCTCTTGCCTTTACTATGAACTTTGTGTGTTTAGTGAGCACAAGGCAACAGAATGAGAATTGAGGATTCAAGGAGGGACCACAAAGGGACTTTGAAGATCTCTTTTGAAATCAGTAAGCATCTCTGACTAGCAGCACCTCCAGAAATCAAATCCTGCACAGAAGCAATACCTACATTCTGACTCGCATTCCTTTCCCATTCTTAGAGTGTAATAGCCTTTTGTCTTTGGATTTAAAGACATGAGATTTAATTGTTTCTATCAGTATTCCTTTGCTGCTCTTCTGGCAGTAAAATAAGCGAGATGAAATATATTAAAGCTCACTACAGCTACTAATCACGACTCCTTGATGTTCTCAGTACAGTAGTGTTTTTACTTGTCTCTTCAGCTGCTGTGAAAAATACATTTTCAGTCCAACCACTGGATTTGACCTATCTTCTTTATATACTCTTGTTCTGTCCTGATTCTGTGTTTCTGAAAGGAGAAATGCAGTACGAAATGTGCTAAACTGTAAGTAACAGCACTATGCAGCAGCAGGGGGGCGTGATGGAGCCTGGAGTGGGAGCTGTAAGGCTGTTGCCAAGAGGTGTGATGCTCTGTGTGTAGCCATGTAACTTAAACATACGAAGGGGTTTAGGGGTGTGGTGGTGGTTTAAAAATATACTACAGTTGAAGTATTAGTTATGGAGGAAAAACATCAGCTAAATGATTTAGCTGAATCAAGTCTGAGACATTCTTTTTCAGCATTCCCCATTTATTTATGTTTTAAAATTTGTTTTTATCTGTTGAGGATCATGCAAAAAGGCTAAATATACAATTTGAGTAAAGATGTACATTAGATTAAGTGAAAAAGTACTAGTTGAATATACTTTAGCAAGGGAGAGAATTGTAGAATATCATTTTCACTATGTGCTGGGTGGAGTGCTGGAGGAATGGCTGCTGAACACCTGGATAAAACATCAGTAACTGAGCCAAAGAGAGGGAAAATGCAGCAGGATCAGAGGGGCTTCCCCACATTTTCAGTGACATCTACCTGAACTCAGACTCGGCCCTCTCTGATAACCTGCAAAGTACAGATTTGGGGGAATTGAAGTCAGACTTGTGAAATCCATTTTCAAGTTCAAATTGCTTTGCAATCTAAATGGACCTTTCCTGGAAGCTTTTAGTTCTCGTGTAAACACTTTTCTAAGTCATTTCTTAGAATTTACTTAACAACTGTGAGAGGAACTCAACACAAAAATAAGTATTTTTAATTAATTTATTTAAATATATTTTTTAATTTAATGCAGTCCACTGTCAAATAGTGTAGTGTGAGAGTAGAAATAGGAAAACTCCCATTAATTATATTTCGAACACCAGCTCACCACTGGTGGAAGTTATATTGAAATGAACTGATAACACAACTTGTGTATTGTGAGGTGGTGCTTGGATGGAATATGAATGCCTTACCAAAACAGAGTGACTTTGCAATACAAACAAATTATAGTTTGAGATTAAATAGGGTTTTTCTCTCTTCTCCATTGCCTCGGTAAGGCTTGTCTCTGTAAGATGTGGTGGGAAGGCAACTGCTAGTGTGCCAAGCAGCATGACCACCAAGAAGTCACTCTTTGCACATTTGATTTAATTCAGTGATGCAGGCTGCAGGTCGGTGTCAGTCATCTCCATCATCCTTCTGAGGGAAGTGAGCAGAGGATGGTTGGGCAAAGGGAGATACGATGTTTGCAAGCTGCTGAGCTGGGAGAGGTGAAGGTGATGCTGCTTCATGCAATCAGTTCCCTAGCATTTCATTATTTCTAGTGCAATGGTACCTGAAACCAAAGTCTGGTCTGCACATTTTACCCTGCTGTTCTGGATGTACTGTGCACTGATGTCATCAGAGACTTTGAACAGTAAAGTGCTCGCAGTTTTTTTCCATTCACTTAACTCTAAGTGGAATACACTTAGAGTGGCAAAGCTCTTTGCTCAAGAGCAAGCAATTGTATTCAGTATAACAAAATAACTTCATGGTGTCATTAGTGGCATTTTTGATACTTGAGTTTTAGGAAAATGGATTGTCAACTGCAACTAGGCTTTGATTTCCTAGTAATACTGAGTGCCTTAATTTGTTCTTTGAGTACTCAGTTCGAGGTGTTCCAAAACTTTCTGATTTTCAAAGAAGGTCGAGTGTGTATCTGAGCAATTGGTGTAAGTGTTCTAAATTCCATACTGACTTGACAAGCAGAATTACTAATATGGGGGCTGCTCCGAAAGTAATGCCTCCTATTTTATTATGACCTATGTTGTAACAGGTAGGTGCTGGTGGTATGGCAGAAGAGATTGATCCTTGAACCTGCTAATATTTTGTTACATGCTGTTTTTGTGCAACAGTTGACAGCAGAAGGGCAGTCTCCCAAAATGGTGTATCGCATGGAAGTGTGTGTGAAGCAAAGGGGTGGTGTTGGATTTCTCCATGCAGAAAATATGGCACCCATTGACATTTGTTGACACTCGATGAATGTTTATGGAGACCAAGCATAAGTGAGGTGGTGGGTGGTGTATTTTAGCAATGTTGTCGTCATAGCAGCTTTGAAACCATTGAAAAATACTGCTTTGTAGCTGAGTATTTGCTCTGTCAAACAGCATTTTATGCTTCTTGTGTCTGTTGCAGTTTCCATATGTAGGCAGGAGACATTACTTCCAGAGTGACCCATATATTTAAAAAAAATAACCCAAAGCCTTGCTGATCAACTATGGATTCTTAATCCGAATACTTTACCTTTTAGTGGCTGAAATAGTAGATGTTTTAAGTAGTTGAATTTTAGAAAGTTGTCATCATTATGTGATTGAGAAGTTTATACCCAACTCCATAGACTTTCTATTGCTTTTATTTATCCTCTGCTGGAAGAAAAAAAAAAAAAAAGGATACCATTCTTTCTTGAGAAAGTTCAAGCAAGGGAGTGAGTTATGTGTTCTTCTTCCCAGGTGATACAGACAAAATCACATTATTCCCCTGAATACCTGTAACTGTATGATATTAGCTAGTAGGGGGAAGATGTGTGAATGGAGCTTCTTTAACCTGACAGTCCATTGTTCTGTCCTTCAAATTGTAAGCTTATTTTTCCATGGAATGAATAAACTCTAGGGAACTCAGTGTTTGATGACTCAAAAGCTTCAAGCAGTGTAAATGATTCTAAGCAATCATGGCCATGGCACAAATTGTATTTGGGGAAAAAACTTGAACTAAGCCAACTTCTTTTTTTTAAACTCCTAACTCCCTTAAATAATATTTCCTTGGCCTCAACTGGCAAAGAAATAGCATGGAGCTGAAAGGTGAATCAATTTAGAAAAGGACTGATTTGCTGTGGCAGTAATTGTGTAAATAGGTAGGCATATGTTTGTGGTTTAATTTTTTATTTCAGTATCAAATAATCAAAGACAAAATATTAATATTTTGACTTATGAATTACTGAGAATACTATTTTGTACCAGGAAGTAGAATCAATTCTTGCTAAATTCGGATGCCATCCAGGTGGATAAACTAGCATATGTAAGCAGTTTGCTTGAGATTATTTCCACTGGAAATAGACAGCTGTAATTTATGTAAGTTTCAAAGTGCTGTTTGTGCTCAATAGAATTCTCTTGACAGGCTGGCAGTTGTCAAATTTGCAGTCTTGAAGAAAAGACAAAGCTTTGTAAATGGTTTCACATTAATTCAATGCAGCTACTTTTTTATAGTCAATTCTTGAAGGAGTTGTTCTTGTTCACAAGTAGTCCCCACTGGTTACAGTGTAAGATAAGGCCTGCCTAATGAGCAACATGTGTGCACAACTTAATTCAGTAAGTTGAGCACTTGTAATGCCACAGGATTTATCTTTTGTGTAGATAAAGTAGTTTAAATTTCTTGCATGATTTCACCATTCCACAGTAAATGCTGAGTTGTTTTTGTTCTGTTCTATTAGAATTCACATGAAAAACCGGCGTGAATCTGGGGGATAGAATAGGAGAGTAAAGAAAAGAAAAGAGACTCTCTTAGACTTGCTATCTCTATCGTAATATTCTCCACAGGCTTTGGACAATTTTGATTCTGCAGCACCTGCTGAACTGCTTGTAATTACTCAGTTCATTTATTACTGTAATTCTTGGTAGGACAAATAGAAGCAGTATGTATTTTGAATAGAACTTAGCACACCTACCAGCTGTTTTGTGGGACAGGAACTGTCAGCAAGTTCAGTGGTATGCTGAAGAGATCCTGCTATGCAGCTTCCACTGAATGATGTTGCTTTCCAGCTTCTTTTTGCGTGTGTTTTTTGAGAAGAACAGAGAATGTGGTGTACTCTCAGTACAAAGCTGTCCCAGCTCCACATCTGTTTTAGGAAAGAACTGACACAGTGAGTCCAAACAGAACCTCACATCTGCTATGGCTGTGGGAGATCCAGAGAAGAAGTGGGTATGATCTGAAGCCAGCTTAGAATAACTCTGTGAGGGCAGGAGTGAAATCTGAACACGATTAACCAGTATATTTTTTGTCCTCATCACTGAGAACAGTCTCCAGTAACTAGTGGAAATCAATGTGTACATGCAAACTGACAGGAGCATGAGCTGGAGACACTTCTCTTAATATTGGTATCTATAAAGCTCCAATAAAATCTAAGCTATCTTGCACGCAATCTATCTTCAGAAAGAATACATGTATTATATATTTATTGTTAGGATTCTAATCTACAGATACATTAAAATCAAATAGAACTTTAATGTTATTTTTCCAGTTTTTTGTTCTGATCTCATTGCTTTACCCAAGTAGTTGTGGCTAAACTAATTCTATTCAAAAAGCATGCAGGAAAAATAGTGTTGTAGAATTTCTTTCCTCCCCTCCCTTTCTCTAATCTGTGTGCTTCAGTGTAGTTCAAGAATGATCCCTGGATTAGGCTGTAAGCACAACTTAGGTATCTGGTTCATCATCTGAGCTGTTTGAGTGATGCTTTTAGACATTTTCCATTAAGGGCAATTGTAAGTAAAGGGAAGATGAAGCAAGCAAGCTATGCCTTCAAAAGATGACAACAGAAGAGCGTGTTAACAACACTATAAGAATAAAAAGAACTTTCTAGGTTATCACAATTGAACCAGCGCATAAGCATGCATCTTCTAACTGAAAGAGAGAAGGAAAGTAACTTGGTGTATGTAATAGATCTTATCAATGTATTATGCCCAGTGTAATGGAGTATGCAGTACCTTGAAATCCAGTTGAGTTAACTACTATCTTTCAAGTTTCAGCTGTGTTTTTTTTTTTTTTTTTTTTTTTTTTTTTTTTTTTTTTAAGTCTGTCTCTCCTGGAATATAATCCTAAATTTCAGGAAGCATTACCTGCACAATGCTCACTGTGCAACAGCTTGTTGTCCTTACTTTCTAGCTAAGAAAGCTGTTCAGTTTCAGATGTTATTTTACACCTGCTGCTATAAAGAAGCACGTCACTCATGTGCTTTAATTTTTACTTTAATTCACATTTAAGGATGTCAGCCATACTTCTCAACCTCTTGTAGATATGGAAATTTTTCTGGGGATTCTGTCAATTATTTTGTCAGACTTTGAGAACATATTTCCTAATATGGGGGCTTATCCTTAAACAGTATCAAGATTTTTACAGTCTTTCATGTGAGAGCTGTAACAAAGGGAAAGATCTATAGGCATTTTATAAGGAAGGGCAGAAAAGACAAATTAGTAATAAAAGCAGTAGACAAACTTTGCATTGCTGCATAACAAAGAAGCAGTAGAATTTATTTTTTTTTTATATGGAATGCAGTGAACCTGAGTATCAGTGGATAATTCATTTCCTATCACAACTGCAAGCTGCAACTGAAAATGATATCCCTGAGGTAATTTCTTCCAAGTGCAGAGCTTCCTTTGGGAAACAGAACAGCAGAGAAGGGCAAAGTACCTTAGCAACAAGCTGCCCACCGTGTCACTTTTTATCTGTTGCACATGTGATGTGCATTGGAATCAGTCCTGTGAGTTGATTGACTGGAAGCATGACTGTGGTGAACTTGGGTGAATGACCAAGTGTAAATATAGATGTCCATGGATTCTGGGATATGGAAGTAAAAGCTGAAGATCTGTGTTCTGTGATGGTATTACTTCAGTGTCTGGCCCTAATGTCTATCTTCAGGTTGCTGTGATGAGCAACATCACTGGTAGGAGAACAGTAATAAGGCATGGCCATATGGAACCTGGAATATTTTAAGATTTTGTTTATGGAATATTTTAGAAAGAATCATAGACTCATATCATAGAATGGCCTGGGTTGAAAATGACCTCAAAGATCATCTAGTTTCACCTCCCCCCGCTGTGTGCAGGGTTGCCAACCAGTAGACCAGGCTGCCCAGAGCCACATTCAGCCTTGTCTTGAATGCCTCCAAGAATGGGGCAGAAAACAAATGTTGTATCAACCAATTTCAAATTATACTTGCACTTCTATTTTGTTTGGAATTGAAGCTAGCTTTAATCTACTGGGTGAAGAGAAAGGAGTAAGGAAGTAGTCTCTCATGCATGCTGCTTTCATGCATGCTCTGTATTTTAAGCACAGTGAAGAATGTTAAGGGTTCTGTAACTTCTTTAGTAAAAATGATTAACTGAAAGCTCTAACCTTTTGGGCTTCTTTGCCTTGCTCTATCATGAGCTGTCCTCTGTTCAGATTAAGAGGAGAAAGTAAAGCACTTTAACTTGTCTCTATAATGGAGGATCTCACTTGCTGAAACCCCATATTGTTTCCAGTCTTATCTTTTTCTGAAATATCTGTAAATAAATGCCAACTAGTCTTGACTAATTTCTGCTATCAATTTGGTCTCATTAACTTCTTGTTGATTAAATCAAGTACATTAGTTGGGATGCCCCTATAATTTATTTATAATAGTTAACTTTATCAGGGGAATAACATTCTTCTTCTGAATTTTAATGAAAGAAGCAATCTCTGTATGCAGAATTTGAGAGTGGAGCCAAAATTAAGAGAGCTGCATGAAATACTAGTTACACTCACTATAGAACAAGTAGGAAAATCGTGTTTTGAAGATAAACATTAAGTGAATTGCTCCTGGTTTTACTGGAGTTCTAATGTGTGGTGCATGGAGCAAATGTGATGAGTCACATTCAAGAGCTGTGTGGTGAAGATCTGTAACAGCGCGCTTACAGAACGCTCTTTAGAAATCTTCAGTCTTTCAATTTCTTTGAGTGCTTTTGTTTATCGTACAGTTGAAGGTAATTTGATCTTCAACGTTTTAGGACTGGTAAATACTAGAACATTGTTGAGAATAAACTGAATTTTGAGCTCAATAAAATTTTTCCCTCCTGCAGACCAATAATGTGCATGAATTAAGATGACTTACAATTACTCAGTTTGGGGAGAAGTCCTATTATCCTCATACAAACATCAAAAATCTAGCATGAGTTGATTTAAATCACTTGCCTTCTAATAAAACCCCTCAGCTCTGATGAATAAATTGAGGAAAATTTCCATTCTGCAGTGAAAATGAGCCTTTCAGCTTGTACATTGCCATTTTATATGTGCTCAGAACGTACTAAAACAAGCTTGGCGCACCTGAGGTGTCAGCTCTGTTTTTAATATTCTTTTCCTTTTACCTTTGGTTTGGAAATTAACTGTTTTGTAAAGCACTGCTGTAAGCAACCTGACCTACACATGCCTTTGCCACAAATAGGCTTTTCAGGTGCACAGGCTGAATGCTGGCTTTAACCAAGATGATGTGAGGTAGATAGTTGACCATTATTCAGTAGTGCACTTAATCCACTGTGAATTAGTATTTGACTTTCAAGACCTGGGTCTAATGTGACTATGAACTAGTATGTTATTTGTAATTGTGTGGCACTACAATGTGCTGCAATTCCTGAAGTAACTGTGCATTAATTAGTACTACTGCCTTGCATACATCAGAAGCAGTCAGCTTCCTTAGTGAATATTTTCCACAAAACCCTCTAGGGATCCTTTGCATGTCCAAATCTTTTTTTATTTAAAAACAAACAAACAAAAAAAAAAAAAAAAACTTTTTTACAAACCTTGGAGAGCTGTATGAGGCATGTGGAAAAGGGCATTGTTGTTTAGTAATGTGTGTGCTGTAGGGGAGAGAAACAGTGTGTATCATTGTGGGATACCGAAAACCTTTAAACTCCAAACCAATTTAGTTTTTCTTCTTTTAAATTCATCTTTCTCTGAAAATGAAAGCAAATATCCAATTTTTCAGACCTGTATCTTAAGAAATATCTAACTGTTTTTGAGTGTTTACTGAGTGAAGTAACATTGATTCAAAGCAGTAGAATTCCATGCAATTTGTAAACGTTTGTTGGTATTCTTTGTGATTGGTGAGTAAGATGAAGTGCAAATCTAGGCCAAGAGCTGGTGAAGCACTGTTATGAGCAGGGACACGAGCTGTTCCACACCTTCACTGGAACAGGAACTCCATATTCTTTCCAAATTCTTTTTTTGTTTCTGAACTTGTAGGGCAATTCTCGCAGGGAAATGTTAACAGTATTTTTGAAGGATTTGTTCTGGTACTAAGACTTCACTCTTGTAAGGAACTGTGCTGCAAAATGCCTATGATCAGGCTGGGATTGAATTTAACAGCAGTGTGATCAGCCAGGGCCTTAGCAGAAAAGCTGATTGTGCAGAACAGGAAACATTGTCAACTGAAAAAAAAAAAAAAAAAAAAAAGTGAACAATGTGTGCATTCCAAATGAATGCAAATGCACCCAGGCTCGTTAGTTTAACATACTAATGTTAGAAGATAAGCGTAATGTGGAGCAGTAACACCCTCTTGCCTTAGCATCTTTAATAACCAAATCTCTACTTTAAAGGAGGATTAAGTACAAGACAAGATGGTGCAAGTTTTTAAAGTGCTAAGAAATTAGTGAAATTGCAGAAAAAGATGACCTTGGTATTGAGAGATCTTGGACAATAAGATACACACTGAGTATCACAGACCAAATTTTCATGAGCTAGTTTTAAGTAAACTTGCCAGATTTAACTAGAAATCTCTTACTACAATTCCTGGAGTATTTTCCTGTGCTTGCAGTGTTTCTAGTCCAATTGCACTATGTATTATTTGGGAACAAACAAAAGCAAACTTTATTGCTTATTTAAATGAGATAAGAAGGATGTTGTTGGGGCAGGGCACAGGCTAGCCCTCACTGCTGCAGCACATATGTTTGCCACAGCTTTGCCTCTTCAGTTAATCACTGCTTCTCTTCCATGCATCTATAAAGATCGCTTTTGGCACCTTGTAGAAGCTGAGATGTTGGGCAGAGACCGTAGAGCAACAGCCAAATGCTGTGACCCAGTTTGGGGAGTGTGAATGGCTCTAACGCTGCATTAGAGAGTAGGTGTTGGAGGCTCACGAAGTGCCAGGCATAGGGCTAAACCTACTAGCTCTCTTGGACAGAGACCTGTGACCTACTGAAGCTGCATTTCAATTAGTTTTATTCCTGCAGACCTTGACTGTACCAGCAACCACTGCTGTACCAGGCCCCAAATAGCCAAGTGCTTTGCTGTGAGAGGGTATTTAGGTTGAGAGACAACAATCTCTTAGCTTTCACTGAAATTCCTGTTCCTCTAATTACTAGTGGTGGGCTGTATGTTTCGTACAAAATCTTTTTGTGCTGTGCAGCAGTAAGGTTACATCATGTAAACTTTCCAGTGAAATTGCTGGAACAGTGAGCTGAAAAGGTCTGTAAATGTTGTAAGGCTTGGAGGCTGCTGTGGGAAGGGAGGTTCACATAACGGCTCCCTGGTTAGATTTCCCTTTCTGTGTCTTTTGTTTTGACTCCTATGTTAAATGAATGTAGATTTGTGGTGTGAATGAGGTAAAAGGTTTGAAAACTGAGGAAAGTGGAGTGTATATACTTCTGAAAGGCTAAGATTATTTTGCTAAGATGGATTTCAGGCTGTAATAAATTAAATGCAGTACCGAAGCTTTATAGTCTGCAGTGGAAATAGCACTCAGCACGTCTGAAGCATGAAATAAAAGGTGATTGCTGTATTTGATCCCTGTGATTTCTGCTCATGAATTAAAATCTTCAGTTTGGAAGAGACAACCGCAGGCTTATTGTTTTGTTTTTACCAACAGCTCGAGGTGAAATGGTGTCTGAATCATAATCAAAGAATTCAGGAAACTTAATACTGAAATAATGATTTTATGCAAGGCAAGATAGCTCAATTATTCTGCCACGTTCAGCCTTGTCCAAGTAGAGGGTACATGCTTGTTCAATGTTTCTATTCATCTAGCAGCTGGATCTTGTCCAAGTCTGTTCTGTTCGCCATTCCATTAAGGATAAACGTAACCAAAGTGTAAGAGAATGGACCACTACTACCAGTTTAAATTTGGAGTACTTTTGGATAGGTGAGTAGAGCTGTCCTTCATCATGGGGGAAAGAACTGAGGAGTTATAACAATCAGTGGAGTTATGACAGGAAATGAAGTGGCTTGGCCAAATAAGTAGATCTGTAGAGAAATACAGACATCTGTTTTATGTGGTCTAAGGTGTTCACTGCAGTTCTTGTTCATTCTTCTCATGATCAAACTTATTTTTTCCAGGGAAAGTCAGTTGATGTGCTGTTGTACAGCCCCTATAAATACAGGGGAGGGCCAAAATCCAGTATTTATCCTGAGAAGGAAGATTGAATCAAACACTTTTCTCCAAAGAAATGGGCTATAAAAAGTTACCGACCAGATGAAATGCATGTTTTGCAGGCTGTTGTAGAACAGAAGACTTAAACTGAAGATAATCTATTAAGGAGTCATAGCTGATCTGCTGGGCGTGTGTAGATTAATGTTTGTATATGGAAGCATCTCAGATGTGTGCAGTATTATAGCCGTGCCTACAAGTAATTGCAACCAAAGAGAATGTTTTGTGAGCACGGATGACTTTTAGCTGGCTTTGTCACTCGGTTTGGAGACAAGTGGTTCTGTGGTCAAGTCCTCAAGTGGAAGTGGAGCTTCCAGTAACAAGGTGTATAAAGTCTGTTCAGCCAGGGAGTGCTTGCTATCCTTGAGCGCTGCCAGGAAAGCCATTCCAGGGAAATGTGAGCAGCTAGATTCATTGGCTTTGTGACAGCTTTCTGCTTCTGGAACGTCATGAGGTTGCTGCAGTACATCTGTGAATAGGCTGGTGTGTATAAAGGAGACAATCAATTGCAAACAGTAATTAAAAAGAAGTGACAGTTACTTCAAATAACTTCCTAAGTGCCATTTTCTGTACAAAATAATGACAAATCTCTTGAGATAATAGAAGGCTTAGTGCATTTTAATATCTTTATAGTGAATAAATCATCTCTTCTGTAAGGTTAATGAAAGCAGATGTGATGTGAAAGATGAAAATGTGGTCGCTATTTAGTAATTCCTTTCTGAAGTGTGTCCCTCTACAGTCCTGGCCAGATACAGTTTGCTCAGAGATTGTGTAGTGTGAATTTATAACATCTAATGCATCCAGCAGTCTTACTACCTAATAAAACCAGTCTGTCTCTAAATATTTACTAGCCTCTGACTTGGAGTCCCTCTCACAGATCAAGCCTTTCTTTAACAACATGACTGCTGGTCTGCAGTTTCATAAGTACTGAAAAACAGAGCGTAATTAAGAACCTCTTGTATTCGTCAGACTTGTCATTGAAATAAGGGCAAGAATTCCAAACATAGTGCAAAATTCTGCTTTTGTAGACTCTTTTGTCTGTTTTGCTGACACTAAGTGGGTATTTTGATATGTCAAGTGACAAGATAAACACAGTACAGTTTGCCACTGCTTTTTATAGTTTCATAATGCATGTTCTTTATTTTTTTTTCCGAAGGCACCGTGCAGCAAAAATTCATTCATTGTGACTTATTCTTTTAATTTAAACTCACGTGTAAACAACTTCTTCAAGAATCCTTTAAGCAATTTAGATGTTAAAAAACAAGCCAAACTTTGGTTCAAGTACTGTATTCTTTCTATCCTTCCTTTTCCTGATTGATTTGTTAGATGTGAACATAAAAAGGAATCCTCTCCAAAGAATATATACCTCTGCAGTCCCCTGCTCAGGTGGCCATTGCTGTGCTCGCAGACAGCAGGCTACCCTGAATGTCCTCACTCTCCTGATAAGCAAAAGGGCCATGGTGCAAGTCTGTAGAAAGGAAAGAATGCCTGTGATTTTTTTTTTTAAGGACCTTAAAATGAAACACAGAAATGCTTAAAGTATGGTTTTAGCCGGGAAAATGGTTAAGTATATTTAAGATATCTACTTTGTTGTTTTGATATACCTGTAATAGCTTTTTGTGGTATTTTTTCTTCCAACCCTTCTTGTTTATGCTGATTATAAGGTTATTGTCCTGTTTCAGCTTCAGCATGCTGCTGTTTCTGTGATTAGTTCCAAGATATCATCTGGGTATACAGGCTGAAAATCTTGCTTGGCTGGCTGCTCCCTCTGCACTTAAATGGTCTGATTTTTCTGATGGTTTATATAAAACAACAAATAATTCCAACTGATACAACATGTCAGTAGTCTGACTTGTTTGGGGAACTACTTTTGTTAGTTTGATTCTTTTTGTAGGTTTTGTTCCTTAAGACTCATAACTTTAAAAATACTTCTGACTGCTCTCTGTAAGTTCTTGAATGTACATCACTACAGTTTCTTTGGTTTGCTTGATATGTTATGAAACATAGCAATGCTTTTGAGGCGCTGCAGAATAATTTATCAGAAATAGGTATTTTTAATTTAAGAGGTAAACCAGAGTACAGTGTAAGCACACGCACTTCTGTCTTATTCAGCTGATGTGCTGCTGTTGCTTTGAAGGTTTTAGGAACCTGTCTCAAAGATCCGATGCAGGTCCTGTGTTACTGATAGACAACCAGGTTCTCTGATTTAGAACTGCCTGATTTACTTCAGCTTTCAATACTGGAAATTGTCTTTCTATCTTTCCCATGCCCTACCATTTCCTTTGTTAGGGCAGGAATAGGGCAGGAATATGTCAGCTTGCATCTCTGCAGTGATGTCATAATGCATGGCAACTAAGATTGGCTTTCCTTTTGATGTCAATAAGCCTGCAAGAACTGCTGCAGTCTCACGGTATCCAATTCACATTTACAAAATGCAACTTGAAAAAGTGCTTGGCCTAGGCTAGAAAGTGGTTAAATTAAACTATTGAGAGAGATGTGTGGCTTTAGAAGTTTATTCTGAGTTCAAACTAATTTATTACATTGATTATCTCATCTTGCTGTGAAGCGTTCTTCTAGAACATGATACACTGTGCCAAAGGAGAACTTCAGCAAGTTTTGTGAGGAGTGTAGTGGGAGAATAAAGGGGCATGTCCCTTTATCCTAGGGGGGATGTTGTTTGAATGAACATTTTCAACCCTATTTAAGGTTGTAGGACTTCTGCAACTTAGAATGAATGAAATATGGCTTCTAGGGTTTTTGTTATTTGTTGGCATGTTTATGACACTGGCTGATTGCTTGTGCTTCAGCTTGCCATGAAATTGGTTTATACAAACAAAAAATAGAATCAAGTTCTCAAAAAATAGAACTGAAAGTATTTTTAGAAAGCCCACAGCTCACAGCCCTGATCAAATAACGCACCGTGTTCTGTCAGCGCCTTCTGATGAATTATGAAGCAATGCTGAAACAATGAACATTTTACAGAAATGATGTTTTTAACCAAGCACTTGAATCTGCACTTATTTCTATGTAAACACCTGATTTTTTTTTAATAGTTTCTAGTGAATAATTACAGGTGATGATGATGGCAGTCAAAATATCAGAGATTGAGAATAAAAATTAACCCTTTGATGGTCAGATAAGGTATACATTACTTTCTGATTATTTCTTGAGCTGCCCTTGAGTACTTTGTAAATAGTTTTTACCAGAAAGAGCTCGCCTGCCTCTCCCTAACGGAAAATCCTTGTACAGGAAAGGCTTTTGCAGACCTTGGTGTGGTAACCTGGGGAAAACTGGTGCCAGTAGGGACGGAGCAGGGGGCTCTAGGGTCCTAGGAGCAGTGAGCTGTGGAGGATCCAGGAGCTGACGTATCCAGAATAATTTCGTCGTGTATTTTTCATGCTGCTTATTAAATCAGTTCCCTGGTGCAAGTGCACGGCAATGCTTTTACTAAAGGACTTTCTGCAAATAATTTCTCTTCGTTTCAAAGACCCAAAGAACTCTGAAGTCAGCAAGACAGTTGGTGTCCTGTTACATTTCTGTTTTTGAGAGAGGAAACTGATTTATAAATACTTTGTGTAAGCATGGCATGTGTGCAACCCTCTGCATGTACAAAGCATCCTACTGCTTTGAAAAATGCATTCTCAAAATGTCAACACAGAATGCTTCCTACTTTGAAATGCTGAATGGATTCATTTGGAATAGCGGAAGGCACGGATACCAAAGCTGAAAAATGTTAAGTGGATTTTTAGTGCAGTTTTGTACCAGTGCTCTACTAGGAGTCATATATTACTTTATTCCATTTTCTGAAAGGCAAAGAGAATTACTCTTGTAGCCACGAGAAGGGAGCTGGAGCCCGAGGCACACTGTAACGAGATGTCAAGGAAGCTGATGCACAGGTGACAACGTCTCAAAATGATCTGTGTGTTCAGTCCTGTGAGAATTGGAGGGTCAGCTGGGTACTTTAGGTAGCATCTGAACTCACTAAGTAGTAAAATTCTAATGTCTGAGATGAGATTCCTGTTGTTCATGAAAACTCAGTTACCTAATCACCATCTCAAGTTTTTTTTTCCTTCAAGATTCAATAGTTAGACTAAATCAGTATTAGTGATTTCATTATTAATTTTGGACTAACATTCATTGCATTTTTCTTCCCGAGAGGTGTTGTTCATGACCCTGAAGCTGAGTAATTTGCAGGAAATGCACAGAACTTACTGTGGTACATGCAGAGAATAGAAAGCTAATTGTAACACAAGATATCTGGCAAAGAAAAGAAAGCAGATTTAACATCTGATTGTTATCAGTTTAATTACTAATGTATTAAAGATTATTAGTGATGTTCTAAACTATATCTGGCGATACTATTTTTGTAGCTAAGGAGCTGCTGTAATTCCATAGGAAAATTTGCAATCTGAAATGGAGTCACTGTAGCTTATCAAGAAAATGTACTCCAGAAGTTATGCAACAAAACTAATACATAAGTCAGTGCTCTCCCATGACTTTTTTTTTCTGTGTAGCTTATTTGAAGTGATGTTTTTAAGCAATAGAGACTGATCTGCAGCATAAACAATTCTGAAGTGGTTGGCATGAATCTTACAGGCATGGTATATAACAGTATAAAATGTGTCCCATACTTGAATCCTCAATGTGTAAATGCCAGATTTTAATTTTACGTTGGTCCCGTGATACCAGATTTTTGAGTTTATCCTTTCTGAAAGGACTGATAGAAATGCTTTTGTTTTTGTGGTGTTCCTGTCACAAAGCCATTCCATCATAAATCCTGAGAATATAATTATAAAAAAAAAAAGAAAAAAAAGGGCATAATGATGCTCTTATTACACTTATGCATAGTAGCTGTGAAAGTCCTGTTGAGACAAAATGAGGTTTCATCTTCTCATGGCTTGCTTTGGGAAGAGTTGATGTCTGCTCTGGGACATGCCATAAGGAGTTCTGTTCTGGACTGCTCCGAGCTGTGATTCTAATGGGAAGGAGGGGAGGGAAAATGGTTGCAAGTTGATTTGCCCAGTGTGGTGTAAAAAATGATGCGGTCTTAGTAAGCCTACTGACTTTACATCATCATTCCTGGACAAAACAATAATAAGAAGGTGCATGCTGTTTCTTAATATGAGTAATGCATCTTTCAAAATGTCTGCAACTTTGAAATTAAACCACTGAATTTGAAGTTCAATCTCTTGCACTGCACCTAAGCTGTGTGTCACCAGCAGCCAGTGACTGCAGGGCAGGGACAGAATTTATTGGATATCTTAGCTGGGTGCACAGGGTGCTTGTCCAGTCTATCCCTAATAGCATTCTAGGCCACTTTTAAACTGATTTATCCTCATAAAATGAGGTGCTGGGAAAGCGGAAGAAGCAGAAGGTTGTTTTCTGCACTGGCTGTTCTCAGGCCACAAGCAGAGTGATAGGGAGAAAAAGACGACTTGTCCGGGTAACTCACATGGCACTGACAAAAAAGAAAAAAAAAAAACCAACAAAATAAAACCCAGCAGCAAATGGAACTTGCTGCTATCTTCACATAACAGAAGAGCAAGGCAGTAAATGAAAATCTTTTGTTAATAATCTGCTCGTAGGCAGACCTTAAAGGTAACTACTTCTCCTGTTGAATAATGAAGAAAGGGATGTGAATATATAAAAATAAAGACAAATTAAGAGAACAGCAGGTCTGACCCTAGGGAATAACTTCTTTGCTAAAGCATAGACTTCTTAAAGAGTATGAATTCCTGGCACAGGCACAAACCGGCAGAAACTTCTGCCTTCTATGGAACTTCTTTAGAAGGTGCATAGTGAACCTGTAATGCATTTGCAGCATAACTAATTACTTCATATTTCCTTTTCATGTAGAAGTGCTCACAGGTACTCTGCAGCTCACAAAAAGCTGCAGGTTATTGCCACAAGTCCACATGAAGGGGTGGTAGGAGAGCATTTGTACTGGTTTCTCTTCAATATGGAGAAGCTGATGTGATTTGGATGAGCGGACTTCAACCATTTGAAACATTAGGCACCTAACGGTGCCAGCAGTGATAAGCTATCTCCTAGAATGAGGGAGCTGTATAATCCGCACGTTTGAGGAACCTTTCTGAGAATGCAGAGATCCAAGGCTGATGTACCCTTCAATTTTTAATGCGGTATGAAAGCACCTCATAATACTGATGTACTTGAACTTACCTTTAAAAACACTGCGACATCATATAAGTGAGCTGGATGTTACATCTATGGCAGTGGTTGCATTTGTGAGGCTAAAGCACTTCAAAGGCTGAAAGATGGTGGGGAAGACATGCTGCTGCTTTTGGAGAGAAACTGATGTAGCTGATCAGTAGCATGGCATAAGTCAAGGTATATAAATGTTAGGAGACAGAAAGGGTTTTGTCTTCCGCTTCAGCTGCTTAATGGAAAATAACATGAAATGCTGCAAATACTTTTGGTATTTTTAAAATACTGCTGAGATCTTTACAAAATGAGGTGTGGGAGAGAATGATATGAGAAGTGGAATGGCCACTTTGTTGTTCACCAGGAGAGCCTTCTCATTTCACATGCTCCCTGCTGAAGAAAGGCAGAGCTGAAGTGTTAGCGGAGGATTTCATTTCCTTAGACTTTGAATATCCAAATCCAAGAATGGATTGAAATACTTGAGGGAACTTGGCTGATTTGTTCAAGCTAGTGTGGATTCGCACTGAGGTTATTGTGGGTAGAACTGAACCGGTCCTTTTACAAACGTCCCTCTGTGAGAGCTGTTCTTAATAGCAAGGCTCTGAGGAGTTTCTGCTGGTGCACAGGGGCTGGTGAGCCTCTTGAGAATAAGGACAAGTGACCATTTTTCTCCTTTTTCAGTGAATGCCTCTAAAAATATGTTATCAAAGCTGTCAGCTCAATAGGAAGTCTCATCGGTAAAACTGACTGAATCTTGGCAAATGTTAGAGTCCAAGCTGCAGAGCAGAAAGTCGTGAGGCACTGCTGAGTATTGTAGCAAGGGAACAGAGTGTCTCTTGGCAGAAAATATCCACTGCAAAGCGTTGGTCTACCTTAAAACAGAAGGGAGAGGAAACTTAATTAACAGCTTACTAACATGCCTTAAAATGTTTAACAAGCGTAATTTGTGCTTGTAATGACAGGAGAGGGCACTGAGGCTTAAAAGAAAAAAAAATCCATAAAGATTTGTGGAACAGAAAGTGGAAAAAACTTAGCAGTACTTTAACTGCAAAGCTTCACACCCTAAGTTGCTGGATTTGGGGAAAATCTCTGTTACATCTCACATAGTGCTATTAGTAGCTGATGGGCATCAAACCTGCAGCTTTTAGGTACACGAGTGTCACGGTGATGTACACGAGGACAGGGCGCATCTGTTAATGTAAAGCATTGTGCTCGGCTGATTGTACCTGGACTGTAGATTGTGAGTGTCAAAGTGGAGCTCTTGTAACTGGGCATGAGTCCAAACTGTGACAAAAAGAGTGCTTTACTCACAGACTGTAAGCGCCGTAAAGCCGGTTTGAGCCTTGCCCCCAGCTCTCTAATGGGTTTAGTTGCTGCGGTCCTAACTGGTCAGGCTCTTAGCATCCCTCTTTGAAGGGAGCCTGCACAGTGAGGCACATACTTCAAAAGTGTGCCAGGAAAGCTCTTCCTCCTCCCAGAAATTAAAAATGTAATGGAGACAAAAAAAAGGTTCTGACTTAGTTTTCCCTTCTACCAATCGCTTCTAAAAACAATTGTTTAAAAAAAAATAATACAGCAAACAAAAACCCGTGCACAGAAATCCCTGATGGCCTTGGCTATGTTTGTTGTAATGCAGCTTGTTATCTCTGCTTTCTGCCCAGTTCCTTGGAGCAGCTGCCAATCCTGTGCTGAGCAGCCACCCTGCTCTGTTTGGTTTTACCCAGCCCTTCCAGAAGCCATGCTATGTTGTAATGCAAAGCACCAGAGTGCTTCAAACATTTAATCTGTGCTCCTCTGAAGTGATTTTGTTGTTGTGTTCTCTATAGAATTAGACTTGCTTGTTTTCCTACTTCTGCTTTAAATTCACATATTCTTTTATCTGACTGAGGAGCAAAGATGATGGAGAAACAAATGAAAGAGCAGCTGAGCTACAGACATTGATGTGGGAGCTCTGAGTTAAGCAGTTCAGTCCCTGTGGCACAATTCGGTTGACATTAAGGTTTGCAAGAGATTTTTCATTGACCTGGTGGAAACTAGATGAGGCTTTTAAATTATGCATAAGCAGTCTGCTGCCTGCCCTGGTATGAGTGATTTTTCACCTAGTGAAGATAGACGGAATGTTTTTAAGACGATTATTGCAGTTTGTAGCAAGGCACAAATCGCTCTTGCTTTTGTTAGGCTCTGCGTGCTTTCTTCAGTGCATTAAAGTTTGATATGCATAAAGTGCAGCACTGATCTGAGATTTACACAAGACTAAAGGTTGGACAGTCAATTACCATGGCTGTGGTATGAATGCTTGCTGATGGGATCCTAATAAAGGCCTCCCTAGAAGTGGAAATCATAGTTGGACTCTGCAGTTCTTTATTCATGCTCCTTAATGATTGGAAGTTGTACAGGCAGCAGTGCTCGTGCTGTGCAGCATGAATGTAAATATGGAAAATCGGTAAGCTGGAGGGACTCTAGTTGGTGTGGAATTAGGAAACTGCGCCGTGCTGGGATGGTCTGAGCCTGAGGCTCGTGGAGAGGCCACGAGTACAGCCCTGCCTGTGTGCCCTGATGCTGAGAGCAGAGCTGCTGCCATCGGGTCAGCCAAAGCCAGGATGTCCCACAGTGTGCTCTCCCACAGTCATCCTGCACCAGTAGATAACCTCCTCTTCAGGATGCCCAGCCTGTTTCTAGGGATGTCAGATCCCTCTTAGCAATGATCTTAGCAATCATCTTGAGTTTTCCTTGGGATTTGTCCTCTGAGGTGTCCACTGACTGCTGTGGTAAACATGGAAGGCAATATTTCCCAGCTGAAAGCCATGGGAGCAGTGGGAGCTGCTCAGCAAGTCTACAGCACGGGTAGGATTTTCTTGTGTTAGGGTATGTCACTGAGAGGATCACAAGGTGGTAGGAAGAGTTTTGTGACACTGTGCTGGGATCTCGAGGTGACAGCATCTCTTAAATCTGTTTGTCTCAAGCATGGCCCATGCTGCAAGCAGCTAGCAAGCAGAAAATAGAGGCACAGGGAGCTGAGTGGCCAGAGATCCTCCAGCAGAGGTAGGAATCAAGTAGGTATTGTATTCAAAAAGAGAGGATGATTTTAAAAACTGGCAATTATATCAAGCTACAAAGAAACAAGTTAATTGCAGCAACTGTTGGGTTTGTATCCCCACTGCTTGTAGCACTGTTCCCTACTCTGTTTAAAATTATTATGAAGCGCAGCTCTTGAAATTACAGCACTTTGTTCTGCAAGTCACCATTTTCTGTCTTGAAGCTATTCAAATATTTGCCTTCTTCAGCTGATACTGTCATTTGAAAAAATTCTAGAAGGCATCCTTAATATAATCTTAATGCATACATGCAGACTGTTTTTCCTTAGCATTTCAACTGCTGCAGCACTAGTTCCTTGTATTTCGATATTTCGGGAGTTTTTTATATTTAAAGCAGGAAGATGAAAAATCTGATGGAAATTGCCATTGTGATGCTGAACAGTGCTACCAGAGGAGCTGCTTCTTGAATAACCGCTGTGTACTGAGAACTTCCCAGGTGTAATTTCAGCGTTAGACACTTGAAAAGCTGTCTCAAATACAACTGTAGGACCTCAGGCTGGCTTGCCTTGCCAGAGTAGGACTAAGTGGTGGTGAAGTGCATTGTGTGGGGCAATGGTGACTGTACCACATTCTTACGAATGTAATTGGGCTTAACTTCATTATAATAGAGTTTTTAATAGCTAACTTAGGAACTGCTATAAATTTTGAGTTACTTTTCAGTCATGTGTTTTCCAGTAAATCGTGCAGCTTCAATTGCTCCAGAGCTCCAGTGCCTTGTGACCAGATGCTCCTGTCCCATTCCCAGCCCCACTGAGCAGAGCACAGAGTCCAGCTGTACTGAGCAACTCACTGCTGCACATGGAGTTGTTGTTTGTTGAATTACTGAACAAACTAAAGCTGTTATTGAACAGCTAACACCTGCAAATAATGTTACTAAAATAAATGTTGGTTGTAAGAGCTGTTATGCTCTAGATTAATATAAAAATTAACTTGAGGTTTTATTCAAGTGTTGTTCATTTGTGTATTGGGTGAAGCCTACTGCAGGGTTTACATGAGACCTGACTTTTGCTGGTTTTCCTGTACAAAAGTGAATTTTATTTCTGGGCAAATGTTTGTTGATGAATAAATCTCTGTCCCTGTAATTACATAAAATGGGTAACACTTGGGACTGAATGCAGAAATTATGGGGGAAAAAACCAAAAACATACTTGATCTCCTAGATTAAATAGAGCTTTACTGATCTTTGAAAATGCCAAATTGTGCTTCACAGAAAATGAGATACAAAAATTATATCTTTGGCAATGCTGTCTTCATCTGCCTAGATACTACTTAGTTCTACAATTAAATGCAGAAAGTGTCTTTAATTCTCTTAAACATTCCTGTGCTGCTACTGTCAAGTGTTCAGGACCTCCTAGATATCTTACTATGGTGAATAAGTGGTCTTGATATTGAGGAGCTGAGCGCTACAAACCCCATAGTCATAAATCTTCCAACTGAAAAGAATGGGAGCTGCCACCATCAGCACCATTAAGAGTTGTGCTCAGTGATTATAAAGTACTTTGAGCAGTTCTGGCATCAGTTTCTAGATTAACAGGAGTTGGAGCTCTGTAGTCCTTTTGCATTACTTGCTTTCTTTAGTCCTCTTTGCACTATTGCCCTGACTTAATGCGCTGAAATATTTCTTCTGGAGCTGCAGAAGCGGTACAGGTAAAGAGCCTTAACATTGAAACTGATTTTCTTCATCACATTATTCAAAAGAATTTGATACTGAGTGAGGTGGTTTTTGGAACAAGAGCAACATTTAGATATCAAATTTCTGCAAGATGGGAAAAGTGTTTTAGACTCAATAGTTGACTGCAAATATATTGTAGATGCTTTGTTTCTATGCAGCCTTATTCTGCTTGGTAACTGCAGGCATGTCTAGCTCTTGTCCAGCACCACGCAGGTGCACCTGGCCAGTTCTTGTAGCAGGATTACCTTGCAGTAAGCTGACATGGTGCTGGGACTGTTCCCCCCGCCCCATCTGTTCCCCAAAGGCAAAGACAGAAACAGTTCTTCAAAGTTTCCTGCTGATTGGATGCACAGATTTTTATATGTATTTTTGCGAGAGAAATTCTCTCAGGCATGTTTTTGTTACATGTTTACACATGGTCAAAGGTTTAGTTGTGGTCGTGGGAAATGTTGTAGGTACTGGGGAAAACAGCACATTTTTCATGTCTTTGTCTTATCTTCCTACTTTGCTTTCTCACAGCCACCTGATCGCTGTGAACCTGTTTGTGAAGATAGTCTATCGCTAGACTAAAAATATTTGTTCCCTCTTCAACAGTGTTGTGGAGGATAAACCTTCCAATAGTCCTTCAAGAGGGTGTGAAAATGGGCTGTTTTTTTTCAGTTATAGCCTGGAGTGAAATTGTGCGATGATGATTTGTATTTTTGTCCTGTTAGAGATGGATGGATTCGGTGAACTTGCACGTGCACTGCCTGCATAGCTAAATAGTGTGCACCACACCTTCATCACGTTGCTGAATGAAGGGGTTCTGCTCTCATTGAGGTAACTCCTGAGCCTCTGGGAACAAGTGTGGTCAGTCTTGTGCTGCAGCATGCCTGTGCTCACTTTTCCAAGCCTGATTTGAGATTGTTTGCAAAGGAGTAATATTAGCTCAGGTGTTTTTGGTACTGCTAGGAGCCAGGGGGTTCCCTTGGCTATGTTTGGGCTGCTCTAGCTGGTATCAGCAGGTGGTGGGAGTCAAGGGCATGGTACAGTACAGCTCAGAACTACTGAGCCTTGCTGCTCATCCCTATGAGGAGCAGCAGCAGAGCTGTGATTCTGGGTGAGTTGTGCCTTTCCAGTATGCTATGAGAAGAAAATATGCGTGATGTGAAATCAAAAGTGAGCCCTGAACTCATTGTACTGGCTTTACTTCCAGGGATTTCATAAAAGCCAATATGGGCTCCTCTTGAAGAAGTTTCAAGTGAGCCCAGCATAGGTGAGAGACAATAGTCTAAAATGTTTATGAAAGGCTACTGTGAAAAATGTTGGGAACAAAAAAATTCAACTGATGTATACAGTGAACCACTGAGGGGGCAATGAGTGAATATCGGTAATCTTCAAGCAAACAAAAGCTTCCTCTGCTAGCCTACCTTTCCCAAAACACAGCTAGGTGGGAGAGCCTCTCAGATCCAGCTGAACCAAATGGCTGGGGCACACAGCAGCTGCCTCCTCAGTGCAGGGAGACTTGGTTTTTCTCATCTGCTTTTCTATGAGTGGGATATACACCTTTCTCACGTTCTGGCTGGGTTAAGAGAAATTGCCCCCTTTCATAAATGCCCCCTGCCCCCATTCTTTCTGGCAAGTGTCTCATTAGCACTTCCTGCTTGTGAACAAATGATCAGCGACAGGAGTGCCTTGAAGTTTTAATTGCCTCTGCTTTGTTGGCAGCAAATTACCTGAATATTTTTAAAGCCTGCATTTGTCCACCACCTGGTAGAAAACCCTTCTGAGAACTCTGCAGCATGGATGCTTTTTGAAAAAGCTGAACAGCTTTACGTGAGTTGTCTTCCTCACAGTCTCACAGTTTGTCTTTCTGGTTTTGCTTTTCTCTCAAACCTGAATGACAGCAACAGGTAGAGGAAGGACGGCTGTTTCCTTAGTGAGATCAGCAATATTTCATCTTCCTGAGCTTGAAATTTTACAGCCCAGAACAATTCACTGTTCTGTTTTTAAAACCAATTCGTCATTTGGGAAAAATAAAGAAAATTCAATATTTCTAAGGATGATAAAAACTAATCCGTGTCTACAGCTGGATTTCATCCCTAAACTTGCTATCTAAACATTACCTTTTTTTTTTTCCTCAGTGTAATCCTTGGTAGTAACATCTAATTTTCGTTGAAATTTGGTCTTCAGCAAGCAGTTAAGAAAAAGGTATTTCATGTTTCAAGACAGTGTTGTCTTTAGTTGAAAGTTAGTGTTTTCTGTAAGCCTTTTTCTAAGAACTTCCCAAAATACAAAGAACCACTTGATTACATTGGGAACTATTAGTTGAAATCCTTGGAGAAGGTGGATGCGTTTGGGGTTTGTTTGTTTGTTGTTGCTGTGGTGTGTGTTTTTTTTTTTTTTTTTTTTTTTAAACTCTTTCCACCTCAAACACAAACATATAAAGAACAGAAAAAGATGGGGTGAAGAGAATCCATCTTAAGATGCAGCCTGATTTCAGCTGGCCTATTGCTACCAGAATTGCTGGGCAGATCTCTATTATCATAATTTTGTATGAACTCTTTCTCAAGAATTATGTCGGGAGTGAGGAGAGGGAATAATGAACTTTGGTAGACATCTGTGAATTGATCAAATGGTGGTAAAGTGAAAAATTAAAAAGGAAAATAATGATAGTCCTTAGATAAAAGCTCCATTATGCATGCTAATTATCTCTGTGCTAAACCTTTTCAAGGACAATATATCAGTCTCAAAGTGTCTGGATTAGGAAATGAGAAAACATCCACTCAGTAAATTGTCTCTGCTCTTTGCTGACTCTGCAAAGTGAAAAGCAAGTTAAACATCTCAATAATCCAGAGATCAAAATAACCTCACTGAACTCAGTAGTCGCAAGAAAGAATATGCTTTTGTTACTCACTATCAGATCAGGAACAGAGTTTCCTGAAAAACTGATGTTAAGGATGGGTTTTTGGTTTTTTGCACTGAGGTATGAGATGTCTGGCTGCGGGTAGCATGTCCTGTGTGTGCTGTTTGCTGTTGCTGTAGATGCTGCCAACTGGAAAGACTGGATAAATACATGACTGTAGTATCATTTAGTCTTAGCAGAGAACTTCAGCAGTTATAGTCAGAAAAACAGATTATGTGACCAGCATTCCTGATTAAAGGTCTTGTAATACTTGCTTGAACTGCAGTAGTTTGTGCACTAGAGTTGAACTTGCTTTGGTGTAAGAATATCTCTAGGGGATTTGATTCTATCCTATCAAACTGCAAAGGGAAACATTTAAACTGTCTTCTGTGAATTTGCAGCTTCATCCAGTTTTTTCCTCGGGGTGCAGATTTACAGGCACTGCTGATCTGATGAACCTGTCATGAGGTTGTGCTTGTCCATGAAGAGCATTCAAACAGATTTTTTCCAAAATATGTTTTCTCTCCTTTTTAAAGAAATGAAAACTCCTTAAATAATGCAGAGGAGTTGTTGTTCCCGATGCGCTCGTGCATTTCAATAGAAGTTCTTTCCTATGATGTTAGTTACTTGCCACCTTTTCTCCTACGTTGGCACTTGCTTCAGCTTCTCACTGACCTGATGGTGTTCTTCATGACAGCAAAATGTGCTACTGCCAGCGGTGGGATCAAACCCCAGGAGTGTGCTTTAATGATGTCTTAAACAGCTGACGAGAACACTGTGTGCAACAACTTCCCAGTATCCCAATGCTTGGGTAGTTTTTTTTCTTCAGATCGAGATAAAATCTCGGTCAGGGAATTTTGTGAACTTGTTTAATTCATCATTTCCATCTACTGCTTTTTATCAGTGTTCCTTCTCATAGTGGAAAAGAACCCAGCCATCCACCCTTCTGTGGATGTGCCTATGAAGCACAGGATGTGCAGCTGATTCACAGATGTTTTAATCTGCTCCCTGCTCTGCAAAATTGGATCGTACTTAACTGCTAGATACTTGTCTGCCTCACACCAAAGATTAATTCAGTCACGTTTGAAGTGCTTTGATAGAAAGCCATATAAAGAGCTAGGTGCGATTTTAGCTAACTGAAATGCAGACGTGTCTTTATGTAGGGAGGAATGATTGTCATCTTGTGTGTCCCACTTGGTCTGCCAAATGTAGCCTTACTGAATGCTTAGCCTGCCAGCCAGCTGTGCTCTGAAGGATCCAGGAAGCCTTCTATAGCCTTTGCTTTAAGAAACCTTTTAAAAAATATTGAAATTGAAATCCATAAAATCCATTTGTAAAAGTTTGTCATGACCTAAAGGCACAAAGGGAGGAAAAAGGAGTAAAATGCACCCCTAGGTATGCTGTCAAGAAATCAGCTTTTTCTTCACTGTTAATGAGTGCTTTTTGGACCTTAAGAACTTGCTGTGCTCATCACACACTGCTGCTTTCTTGTCAGCATCATCCACGGGAGGAGTATTCCTATTGCACTAATACTTCCTTCCCTTCTGCTTCCTGCAATAGCCACAGCCACAGATGTGAGGCACTGAAGCGTGCTATAGAAGTCTCCTGTTTTTTGGTTTTCCAAATTAGATGCTGATGGTTTATGTGCCTGGGATGTGCTCCTTAATGTACAGTGCACTGCAATGGTGGCAGAGGTTTCTGTTCATTAATTTCCAGCTCGTCAGGAAAGAGACAAGATAAGAAAGACAGTCATTAGGCTGTAAACACACATTCACAGGATGCTTAGTGGATTAAGTGTGCACAGAGAGAAGGAAGAGCTCAGCAAAGTGAATATGAAATGAAAGCTCTGATGTTGGGGACCCGATAATGTCTGTTACTCCTCCCTGCTGTTCTGCTCTTGCGCTGTGCTCAGGGCTCAGTTCTGGCAGCCCCAGTGGGCCAGCAGCCAAAATCAGGAGCAGCCTGGTGGTTGATGGTGCCTTCTGGTGTGCTGAGCCCTACTGTAATCCTGCCATTAAACCTCAGAGGGCATGTTAATGACTCTTGCTCAAATCGTTCTCTGTTAATAATTTCTCACTGGACATCACAAAGCTGGCATGATAAAATTCTATCCAGATGCAGATAGCTGAGGAATAGCCTTGAAGTGTTTCTCTGTCCATTTTGCTGCTGGTATCACTGCCACCCCACCTGCACCAGTACCTACCACTAGGCTGCCATTGCGTGGTCCTGGGTCAGTCAGGTAGGTTTAAAGAATCCAGAAAGTAAGATCCCTGAGGGCTGAGGAGGACTTTGTGGTGGGAAACATTGTTTCATCTCTCATCTGTGCCCTGTTCAGCAGTTGTGGGGAGTTGAAGTCTTTTTTCATGTATAACTCTTCTCCCACTTGCAGTATTTCTCTGTATTTCTTATCCATGGTAACTATTTCCTAATATAATAACTAATGATCTCTAATGAGATCTCTGCAGTGAGAGCCCTGGGCAGAATCTCATTTGCCGTTTTGTTACAGTTAGGTGTTGTAGAAGCCACTCTGTATTTCTCCTGCCCTCCTGCACGCAGGCTCCTG
The DNA here is from genome assembly GCF_951394365.1 of Tetrao urogallus. Taxonomy (NCBI): domain Eukaryota; kingdom Metazoa; phylum Chordata; class Aves; order Galliformes; family Phasianidae; genus Tetrao; species Tetrao urogallus. Next base: position 5,708,128 of record NC_136823.1, on the reverse strand, counting down.
GTTGTGCAGTGCTGTGTAGCTGAAGAACTGTTGAGGTGAGCCATCTGTAATCCACGTGAGACAGACTACAGGAAAAGAGAGGAGGGGAAAATGCGACGGTGTACGTGTGTATTTGTGCTGGATGCTACTTAGTGCATCACTGCTGAAGTTGATACTAGCCAGTGGAATTGCTTTTTTTTTTTTTTTTTTTTGAACTGAACTGAATTCTTGGAGGATCAGTCCCTTCTGCTTTCCCATACTGCTGCTTAAACTCCTTGGCCTAGAAACTTCATACTGGTGCGAGTCAGAGGACCTTGATGTGATCTAGCACAAATGGTTATTTCTGAACACTTGGGCTTGCTTTTTCTAGTATTACTTAACATGGGAAGAACCACCTATCAATGCTGTCCCATGGCATGGGATTGTCTGTGTGACTGTGCATCACTGGACACATCTTGTTGCTTTAAAACACTGGCAAACAAAAGGCAAAGAAGTTGGGAGTAAATTTCTGAAGAGAACTTCTGTGCTTTTGTCTAACAGGGGGTTTGCTGTTGTCAGGGCCCAGTGTGGCGATGACCAGGGTCTCTCCTGAAGCTGTTGTGCTGTTGCAGTGGCAGTTGGCAGCTTTCAGTTGAGAGCTGTGAGGTTAATCGTGCTGTGGGACACCTCTGTGCAGCTACCTGCGATGGAGTCATGGGCCTGATGGCCCCTTTGCAGCCTGTCTCCTTAACACAAGCACTGCCTGACTTTGTGCTGATGGATGACGTTCCTCTGCCATCCACGATGTCTTCCAGGCTGCTCTCTGCTGTCTCTTGGATTTTTTTAATAGGGTTGCTGTTTCTTTACTGCAGAAAATGTCTGCACACGGTTTTGCCACTCTGCCAAGCAGTTTTAGCTTTGAAGGTCTGAAAGTGGGTCAGCTCACAGTTGTAATAGAAAATACTTAATGTCACTATATTACTTCCAAAATTGTCACAAATATTTAGTCTTCAATAATGCTGGCAAAATATTAACATTTTCTTGAACATTAGATGCTTATAGGTATCTGCTTGCAAAAGATATTTTTAAAGTATCTATGGCATTTTCTGTGCATGTTTAAATAGCTGGGAGAGCTGAGATCCTCACTGCAGCTTCTTTCTGTCTGCAATACATTCCTGCTGCTGCTGGGGAACTCCGTGGCCCAAAAGGCTGCAGCTATTTTCAAGACTAGGACAGTTTTAGCTCAGTGCAGTAAGATGTTCCTTGTCCATGTGCTTCGCATAAACCAGTCCCTAGAACAAGTTCCTGTAAGGCCCCAACCTGCCGGACTGAAGTTATCAGAGCATTTCCATCTAGAGGGTAAAGAGTATATATATATATTTAAGGTTCTTTAAGATAATATGGGCACAATTGCCATGATCTCTCTTCCAACAAGTCCTTTAATGACAGCACTGAGACATCTTTATATGCATTGTTTTTGACATTACTAATACTGCGTTATTGTTAATAGTTTGGCATTACTAATATCAGCTGAATTACTTCTTCACTTCTTAACAGGGAAGAAAAATCTCTCAGGGACAGTCTTCCTGATATTCTATAGCACATAGCACAGATTAGTATCTGCTCAGGTTACTTGAACCTGGAAAAAATTATGTGCTTGGGACTTCTCTGTAAATTTTCTATGAGTCTTGATGAGTAGTTTTCTAAAACAATATTTAATAGAAAAATCTCATCTTTTTTTTTTTTGGGGGGGGGGGGGGAATTGTGCTAGATGCTGCAGGAAGCATCCTCTGCGTAATGATTAACAGTGCAGGCTGTACCGCAGACTGCAGTTCTATCCCAGAAGCAGCTCTCCTCAATTTAGATTTCTGAAATTGTCCAGCACCTTTTCCCTCTCCCTTCTGACTCAGAGGAGAACAAAAAGAAAGAAAAATTGAGCATTGCTGAGTAAATTTTGTCTGAAACAAACAACTTCAAGTAATTATGTTGTTGGTGTTCAAGAAGGATGAGATCTCTTCTGTTAGAAACAAAAATATGCCCCTGAATGATGTTATTCTGTCACCCATGTCTTTGTTAACCCCAATCCCCTCCACCTGCAAGAAATTCTATTATTTCTCAAAGGAGACTCATCAGGGCTTGGATTCTTCTTGATTAACAGAAAGAAGCTGCAGGTTCAAAGAAAATGCCATGCCCAGCATTCCAAGAGGAAGGGCTTTCAGGCAATAAACAGCTGAATTCGAGAGGCGATGTTGCAGGTTCAATTTCCACTTTAATGGGCCTGCCTGTGAAACCTTCCTTAAGTGGGAAGCTGATAATATTTCTGCGCCTGGTGGTTAAATGAGTAATAGTTAAAGCCTTTATTAATTTATGGATGTTTCAGTTTTTGCCATATTATAGAAAAAAAGGTAATTTTGTTTAAAATACTAAAGAAAAAGTTTTCCTTAATGCTGATACAATAATAGAGCATGTGTGTGATTTTGCATGTGAAAAGAAGGAAAATTATGTTCACATTTTTCTAAGTTGAATTCAATGAGCTCGCCTGTCTGAGTCATACAAATTGCACATTGAAGTGCAAATAGTTGAGGCAAACAGATTTCTGGTCGTTTTCATTGGCTGAGAAAGAGTTATGTAGAATGCAACCTAATGTTGAAAGTAAAAGCAAGCAGTGCAAGTCTGAGCTTTAAAGTGGAAGTGATGGAGTAAAGGTGTATGCATAGGATCTATGTTATAATAGCTCTATTGGCAGTATGAGGTGGGAGATCCTTTTAGAAATAATTTCTGGAGCAATATTCTAGTGTTTGAGTGTGAGTGCTGGATGTTCAATGTCTGAAGCTGTTGGTGCTGCTTTTGCAATGAATAGAGTAAATCCACATCTGAAATATACGGGTGTACTGATTGCCTGCATTTGAAGTCATCTCCATGCATTATAGCGGGCTTTTGTTTAGAAAAAATAAAATTCTAGAGATTATATTATTCTAGCGAGTCAAAGACTTACTATAAGGTATAAATCTTACTGTCTTTAGAGCAGGTCTGTATCAGTGTAACAGTGTCAATATGTTGATTACATGACTGGAGTTATCTGAAAGCATAACTTGACTCGTGGGTTGTTGCTCTCCTATCTCAATTTTTCCTTTTTAATGTTTGGATAGGTAACTCAGCTGTGGAGAATTTTCACTGTCTTTTTTTCTACAACTTTTCTTTTGTAACTGTTCTAGACTGCAGGGGTAGCAACCTCTAGCTTTAATGTTGAATAAAAACTTATTTACGTAGAAGCAGCTAATACTTTACCCACAAAATCTGAGACTATAAGAATATCTATAGTACATTCTTTATTTCGTGTCTGTCTTCCTGTGGGAGTATTTCTTTGAATCAATACTGGTGGCAGTGGACAAAGATGTACTGAGAGTTTATTCCTCCCTGCTGATCCATTGGCATGCTTGGAAGAGCGCTCCTCACCCAACGGGGCTGGTGGCTCTGGGTCAGTTCCTGCTGTTTTCAGATCTGCTTGCAGAGTAACTGACCACTCTGTATTTCACTGCTTCTGTATGAACATCTGCATTGTAAACAGAATGGGATGGCTGGCTGTATGCTGATATCTCAGTGTCCATAGGCTGAAATGCGAGTCACAGAGAATATCCCCAGCTCTGCATTTCAGTTCTGTTTGAAAATAGAATTCAAAGGCTGGCAATTGTGGAATGTCATTGAGAACAGGCTACTGCATGGAGAGAGGGTAGCAACCCCTGGGTTGCACTGTTAAGTCTAACAGCATGGGGCTGGAGAATTAACTTATTTTTGTTGAATGAGTTTGTTCTATTTCAACTATTAAAGAACATTTTATCTTTGAGTGCTCCTGGAAAATGCTGTGCCAGTTGTCAGCAGCATTGCCAGTCTTCCCATTGTCATGCTGAGTCTGGGGACAAAATAGACAGAATCTTGCATAGTCATCCTTCTGGACAGTCAGGCACAAGTTTAAGACGTGGCTCTGGAATCTGTATATCAAAGGCATTTTTTCAGCTTCATATATTTTGAGTTTTCATTCATCATTAAGTAGGCTGTGTATATTTAATAGGTAAGCTTTTCTTTAAATACAGTGCTTCTGAGTGTTTGTCGCTAATGTGGAATATCGTACTGAGAAGAGAATGCTCAGTGGGATTAATCAAAATACTGTTTACAGCATAGGGACTGTTAGATTGGAAGTGTTTGTAAGTGGGACAAGCATCGTGCACTGAGATTGTTTCAAGTATTCAACGCAGTGGTACTTTTACTGTGTTCCATACTGTTTATCAGGCTCTTTTGTTTCCTTCTAACATGTCAGTTACCTTCCCCTTTACTTCAGAGATCTCACTGAACCAGGAGAATGCATTCATACTGGGGTTCTTATGCTGTCCCTGAGAGGCAAGAGCATGAATCTGTACAGCCGTTACCTCCATCAGGCATAACAAGTGCTCTTTGTTGTGAATGGACTGTTCTCCTTGTTCCCCCATTCAGTTAGAACCAAATTATTTATTTTCTTGTATTTTAATTAAGTGGAAGTCTTTTCTGCTTGAGTGTAATTGGAAGGTGCCTGAGGATATGGGGCTTAGCACAGTGCTGAAACCCTGTCAAGATGGTTGGACACCAGTTGTAACAGTTAATTTCCTTGGTAATAAAGCCTGGTAAAAGCCCTACCTACTGTGCTCTCATCACAGAAGGATTCTTTGAAAGACACAGTTTTAAATAAGTAGACCCATGCTAAAAGAAAAATCTTCGTGTGTGGGGGGGATTGAGAGAGAGAGTTCCTGGAGTTCTTTCTTGGCTTATAAAATATCTGAGGATTTGTTGAGCAACAGTCTTGGGACTAATGAAAGCATCTTTCTGTTACCATTTATGTTTAAAAGGCTCTGAAAACTCCAAGAAAGGATGTTTTTTTCACATGGAATCAAAGTTTTGTCTTGGTATAAAGGTTTTGTGAGGGGAATGTAAAGGATTTTCAGAGAACATTGTAGTTTTGCTACAGAATTGCAGTCTCTAGTAGCTGATGCACTGGAAGAACTTCCTGTTTGATGACCAATAGGTCATGTTCTTTCTGCAAAGAAACTTATTCCATACTAAAATGGCATCACTGTGTTCTGTTGTCTGTAGTCCTGGGAATTACATCCCATAGGCTTTATTTGACCTGAAAGCAGATACGTATATTTTGTTATATGCCAAACACAAAGATTGCTGCCAAATGGGGTAGGTACAGAAATGGTTTTATAGTGCCAAGTTCTGTAATGCTGGAACACATCCCAGTTCTGGATTGCAAAGCTTCATGGATTTATTGGTGGTCAAAAAGAGATGGAACTAAAATTAGAATTAATTAACACGGATGGAGTTCAGTACTGAGCTTTGGCATCACAGCATGGAAGACAATGCTAGGAGAGAAGCACTGCTGATGTTAACTGGACACAGCACTCATCAGACTATAAAATGTCTGAAGTCCAATCACAATGATTGCCAAGGGGAGAATGTGACCTGTCATGTTGATTTACAAAACTAGCTTCATAGAAGTGAAGAAGGCAATAAGTAAGAAAACAGCATGCTACAAATAAATACAAGTAAAAAACACTCTGCTAGCTTTGTGATGGAGCTTCTCAGAAAAGTAAGGCATCTCAAGAAATGTGAAGTTAGGCTTTCAAATTCAGACTGTTTCAGTCTACCCTCTTTCCTAGGAACACTTCTCTAATAAAAGTAATCTGTTTTCCTGCCTTTATATTCATTCCTCTTTTCTGCTTAACCTGTTATTCCATTCACTGCATGCAGAGAATAATATGCTAACATTTGAATCCCACCACTGAGATTTAGAGCTGCCCTCCTCAGGACAAACCTGGTTCAGAACCCTTTCACTGCTCCCTTCCAGCACAGAGATGAACAAGGTGAAAAATAGGAGGCATGCGTGAGTTGCAGCTCATGTTTCTAATTTGAAACCCAAACTCGGGAGTATCAAACTGATCTGTGTGCACAAGTGTATGTTTATACACATGTATGCAGATAGTCATCTGTGCTCTGAGTTCCTTGCTGTGAAGGCTGTTGTCCTGTACTGATGTGATCACAGTATGCACAGACTCAATGGTAGTGCCATCAGCGCATCTCAAAAATTATACCTGTATTTAATTTTGTCAGACATTTGCTAAAATATGCATACAGATAACAAAAATATTTTTATCACAGATTTTATAGCCTGATGATCCAGTGCTTTCAGAGCTCTTTTCCTGATGGAGGGAGAGATTTGTGCAGTGTGCACAAATAACAGAAATTGCAATAACCTAACAGTCCCACTTGTGCTGCCAAGGATCATAATGCAGTAAACAGAGCAGTATTGGGAACTGTAATATGAAATGCTGTAGAGCAAGTTTCAGTTTAGATCTTTGCTCCTTTTAGTTACTTACCTAGGCTGACAATCTCTGTAGTTCCTTGTTACTGCTTTGGCCTTTAAAGGTGCGCTCACAAGCAGTGCTGCTAAGTGAGGAGTTGGCTCTTTTGGATGCTGCATCCTAAGACAACTCAATCAAGTGGGAAAGCTGTGCAGGTACAGCACTGTGAGTGTTTCCATGACTTCTGAGTGTGGAAGGATAGAAGTGTAGCAAAAGCGTACTGACTCGAACACGTTCTGCATCTGAATGACTTCTGAGTTTCAGACTTAAGGCTTGGCCATTTCCATTGTTACATTTTGATGGTTTACTCACACTTCCATGTTTCAAGAGCGTACCATTGGATTGAATTCTGGTGTTTGGCTTTTTTTGTTTGTTTTTGGTGATGAACCATCACTATTTCCTATTTTTAGTATCCTGCTTTAAGAACTGTTTTTCACCTCAAGATATTATCCTTTCCTTTTTGTTTCCCTGTACCAAATCTCCCTCAGCCTTCCTACCTCCGAGGCTTAGAGCAGCACTGCTGCATAACATTCAGTGATGCCTTCCAGAAAGACACGTGAGCCTTGGCACTGCAAAACCAAAGGACCTAAGCTTTTTTTTTCTTCCTTCAGTCTCTCACTTTCAATATCTAACAAAGAATCATCTTAGCATTCTCTGATTTCCAGGTGTTTACAGTCCTGGAAAAAGGGAGCTTTAAAGGTCAGATATTGAAAAGAGGTAAAGGTACATGCTATTAAGGAATAAAAAACAAAGAACTGTCATGGGAATTTGAAGACACTCTGAAGGTTATACCATAGGTGAGATTACAATTATGTGTTGCTGTGAAGGCTGAAAAATGACTGTTTACTAGCAAAGCAGAAAATCAATGACAGTCTGCACTGTGTCACACAAGTTGTGTGTTAGCTGGCAGCCTTTGGGTGCTACAACATGCATGCTCTTCAGTACTGTGCCCAAATGATTGAAGAGTAGGCCTGACATTGTCTCAGGTGTTGATCCAGATCAACTTAGTATAATCCTGAGAATACGTTTCAAAAAGATCTACGGTGAATCTGGGGAGGAAATTTTGTCTGAAGAGCACGAATAACCTGGACTTCTGACAATTCCTCTTGTAGCCTTTCTGAAAGAGTGCCCAAGCAGTGTCTAACCACACAGGAGCCCCGTGCCCAGTGGGCAGCGTGATGCTGTGTGGCTGCATCACCTCCCAGCAGGCAGCACCAAGGGGACCCAGGCTGTGGTGCTGTGCATCCCACAGGAACTCAGCAATGGGGAAGGAACCCCAGTGTGTTGCTGGGACACACAGTGCTGCTGGTGGCACCCTGAGTATAGTCCCTATCTATTATGCCAGCTTTGGGCTGTATTGGATTGAATTTTATGTCAGCAGTGCTTGTTGTTGAAGCAGACTGGCTTTGTGAGAGAGAGGATTTCAGTCTTTTTTGAGCTACTAAAGTTTGTGTATGCTGATACTGTGTGCCTTAGAAAAGCATAGCTTAAGAGTACTCCAGTGTAGTGGCATGCAGCATGTAACTGAACGTCTTGTTTGGCCACAAAATTAATTCCCCTTCATTCATAGGAACTTATTTGCAAGTGAATCTCTTTACTTATCTTCTCTATTCCTCTTCTTTGGACCACTCTAGTCAGTGATTATTCCAGGGGTAGCTCTGTAATTCGTCATATTACAATATATAAAGGCTATAAGCTTTTACTGCTGTGTGTAATATGACAAATACAAGTTTTGGAAACTAAAATTATTTGCTAAACTAGAATTCTCAATATAATGCTAAGATAAGCATTAACATAATTCCTTAATCTGTGTATGTGAAAATGAAAGGAATTGTTGTAGTCTTTCCAAGAAGTTCTAAGCCACTGAGAAGATCAATCTGTGTGGAAAAAAAGATGACAGGAAGTAGCTATTAGATTTCCTTAATGGAGTGCTGATAATATTGATGAAATGCAAGCAGCTTCTCTGTTGTTAGAGAGGTAGGAGAGAGTTATACGCTCTTTACACTGAGCCAGTCGGGGCGGGGAGATTTATGTTGAGAAAAGGTACTTCACGCAGTTCAGGGGCAGTTTATTAAAGTGAAATCATTCAGCTACAACAAATTTAATTTATATTAAATTTAATAAACTACTTTTTAAATAGCAAATAGCATCTTTGTTTTGAATTGAATACAAAATTGCTAGCATTAATACTTACAGTGGATCGTTTATTCTAAGTGAAACTGGTTTTCAGAACCACTGGCTGACTTAAAACAGAAAAGAACCAACCTCTCCGCAGCCTTTGAGGAGAAAAAGAGCACTTATCTGTGCAAAGAGAGGAACCTCACCGCTCTTAGGGCCAGTGCCCTGCATTTGGGAACCTATCTTCTATTTTGGAGTGGCTGTAATAGTGGCAAGTAGTATTGTAGGTAAATAATAAGGAATGTTATCAGAAATTGAGTTGCTCCTGCTTGATTTTCAGTTCTTTTGTACTTATAACAAAACTTTTTATCAACTAAGCTGGTGCGGGATCTGGAGCACAAGTCTTATGAGGAGCGGCTGAGGGAGCCGGGATTGTTCAATCTGGAGAAGAGGATGCTCAGGGGTGACCGTATCACGCCCTGCAACTGCCTGAGGGGAGACTGGTGGGTTGGGGATTGGCCTCTTCTGCTGGGCAACAGCAATAGGACTAGAGGGAATGGCCCCAAGTTGTACCAGGGGAGATTCAGGTTGGATGTTAGGAAAAGCTATTTCTTTGAAAGAGTAGTGAGGTGCTGGAATGGGCTGCCCAGGGAGGTGGTGGAGTCACTGTCCCTGGATTTTCAAGGAACGTTTAGATGCTGTACTGAGGGATGTGGTTTAGTGGGGAATATTGGTGACAGGTGGATGATTGGAATGGATGACCTTGGAGGTCTTTTCCAACCCTGGTGATATCTATGATTCTATGATTAATTTTCAGTGGTGCTACCCTTTGCAACTCCTGTTCTCTTTCCTATGGATGCTTCTCTTTGCTATATATCAGAGTGGGATTAAGAGCTAAGGAAACATGCTAATTACTTAGTGGGATCAGCATCTGCTAATGAGATGGGCTTCTACAGTCAAACACTGTATAATTTGCTCAGAGCAGATCTTTGTCTTGGTGAACTAGATACACATTTCACTTGAAACAGCCCAGTTAGGAATAGCACTAACAGGAATGGCAGCACACGCTCTTATTTTGCTGAAACACAGCAATGAATTGTGCCTGTCTTGCACATGTCTTTCAGGGGTGTTTTATCTGAGGAAGCAGGCAAGAAGCTTGTGAACATGATCATGATGCTACAAGTATTTTGTTCATACCTTGTCGCACTGACTTGAGGTGGAATATGGGAGATTAAATTTTGCTTGCTGACCTTGATCCCACTGATATCAATGAAAGAATTGATCTGTAAAAATGTTTCTCACATTGCTTTTAAAATGTAGCCCATAACTTTAAACATTCAGTATGGGCTTCATGGTGGTATGATAAAAGGCCAACACCATCTGTGATTCCACAGGATTGCTAGATCCCCACTGCATTTGAGTTACTGAGGGTGGACTGAAAAATGTAGGAAGCTCACATGCAGAGTATTTATGTGAGTAATTTAACTAGCTCACAAACATCCCGTGCCAGACAGAAGCCGGAAAGAACCCGGCTTGTAAGCAATACTTCGGATTTGTAAGCAGTATTTCAATAGAAACATTTGTAATGCTGTGTGGTGATTACAGTCATTGAAAATCCCAAAAATACAGGAATACTTTGAGGAAAGATGCATTAAGCTACTTAATGCTTTTGAGCTGTCAGGAGAACAGTGACCCCTGCCTGTGTAGAGGCATAGAACACAGGCAAGCTGAGTGCGGCACACACGGGCAGTGAGGCACGTACAGCAGAACTGTGCTGCATTAGCAGTCTGCTGGTTGTGTACATTTCTGTCTTGCAGAGAAATCTGTAGCTAATGAAAGAATTCAAGAGTAAATTTATGACTCTATAATCAGTCTGTAATTAAAATCTTAATATTTTCCTGAAGACTGTGGGGTGGAGGATCAGCAAAATAATAGTCCGGGTGGCCAGTAATGGCTGTGGTTCTCACGCTTTGAGGTTGCACAGATGATGTCCCTACAGCAGTCAGTAGTAGTCTGCTAGAGAAATAGGTATGAGGTTTGGTACTGTGTATGTAGATACACAGTAATTTTAGTATTAAAAAAGTATTGCAGCTACAGCTTCCTTCCCAAACACCTTCCTTTTCAAGATTGATATTCCCTGTGCTTAAATTCATTTACAGGTAGAGATATTAAAGAAATGTGCAGAATATGCTTGCTTTCAGAGGTTTCTTCAAGCTTTGCAATAGCTGTATGGCTCTACATTTTTCATGAGTGTTTGTTTTCAGCTACCAAGTGATTTATTTTTTCAGTATTTTATCCATATGCTTGTCAAAGGAGTGGATCGCATTGGCCAAATCTGTCTTAATGAAGACAGTAGAATGTTTTCTAGTGAGTTTTTTCCCCATGGGAATCACTACGTCCTTGCCTTGTGTTATGTCGTATTATTCCAGACAAAATGGTGGCTTCTCCTTTACCAAATAAAGATGAAAAATGTGCGTGTTCAGGGAACTACCTGAACTGACAGAGGAAATGCAAACTGTGAAGCTGTAACAGAAATAAGGAGCAGAATGAGTGGAGAATGACTTAGATGGGTGGTATAGGCTTGGAGGCTGCTCAGCAGGGCTTACAGAACAGCCGCAGTGCTAATGAAGAACGAAGGGCAGTTGCTACCTAAGAGTACAAGTACTCTTAAGTACAGTACAAGTACTGCTATGCTCAGGAGAAAAGCATTTGATGAATGATAAACCTGAGGGGTATTGTTTCATTAGGAGTATTAAAGGTGATGCTTTGGAAGATAGAGAATTAACTTCCATCAGCTTCCATCAAGGTTAAATGTATATTTTCATTATAGTAATAATAATTACAGATTGTGTCCTATTTGTTTGGTGAAATTGGCCTTTTAATAATCTTCCTTCTGTACTCCAGTGTAGGAGTACTTGAGTCCTTTGCACGTGCTAGTGGAAGTTGTGATGCTATGATGTTTTGATGAGTGGGAGCAGCATGCTTTCATACAAAATATGGATACAATTTGGTGTCTTAAGTTATGTCTGAAAATCCTTCCCTTGATTCGTGTTTATAAATTGGCCCACATGGGCTTATAAAACATCCAGTGGATGCTAGCTGGCTTACTGGTTACATGTAGTTAATACTGCTCACAGCAGTTATTGCTTTCTGTACTCCTAGAAGCTCTGTATCAAAGCAGTACTGTTCTGCCACTTCTTTTTCCCCTGTGTTTTTCCTAAAATGTTCATCGAAACAGGAGTTCTGCATTTATTGAAACTAAGCTTGTTAATGCTGGAATTTAAAAGATGGATTAATTATGGGCAAGGAAATGTATCAATCCAGAATTATAAAAGAATCTTTGAACTTTTTAAAAAATACGCACGTAGATCAGTTATGGATACATACAGCATTCATGCATAGAACTGGTCAGAGTACCTCCACATGTCTGTGAATCTCCTGAGCAAACTCTTCTTGGAGATGACCTATTCAATTTCAGAGTTTGTGAAGCTGAGATGTAGAAGCCTCTGGGGCTGGATAAATAGGAGCATGGAACTTCACTCATTAAAGCAAATTCAGCCCCATGGCAGCGTTGGGAGGCTCTGGCTTTCATTCTCAGCATTAGGGCTGCTTTTTTTTTTTATACTGGCAATTTCAGTCTTCTAATGACAATCTTCTAGTTCATATTTTTCTGCATATAAGGATGTAATGGGCAATCAATGTCAGGAGAAACGTGAAACTTTTGTATTTACATTTCTAAAAATAATGCTGGTGGAATTATGTGAACATTTGTGTTACTAAAATTATGTCCATTCATGGGAATTTAGTTCCCCTCTTTCTAGAACTGAGGAAAGGTTACAACATGATTGCAAATAAGAGAAGGATAGGGAAGGGAATTTAATTCAGAAGCAATTCATTTTCCTTTTTTATCCTTTTTCCCCCTTCCTTCCTCTAGGCCTGTTGGTAGGTTTGATTGTTTCTAAATGCAAGGTGTCAGTCTCATCAAGTTTTTTCCTGGAATAAAGATGGTTGCCTGTGGAAAAGTCACATTCTCTCTGCTCCTACATCTGTTTTTCAGAGGCTGTTGGTTTACTTTCAATATGCATCAAAATGGCAGTGCTTTTTGGCTGTTTGTGAATGCTGCACTGCATAATATAACACTAAGGCTGCATGTTTTTCTCAGTGTTACGTGCCCTAGGTTTTTGTTCTATGTTGGTCTGTATATACTAAGCTGGAGGGATGGCCAGGCTGGGAACACTTACCTAAGAACTGCAGCTGTGATCCCTGTCTTGGGTTTAAACACTTGCAGACTCCTCTTGTACTGTCTTTTGTGTCTTCAACCATTATATAAGGAATGAATGGAAAAGATTGTCTTTTGAAGGTAAAAAAATACTGTTTTTAGCAGTATCGGGCAGAATGGACATGAAATATGCTCAAACCTTCAAAGACTTGTTTTTGTTAGGGGAGAAAAGCTAAAGATTTCCCTCCTCCCCATGTGTGGTTCTTTTTAATTTCTCCACCTCCTCTCCCAATTTTTGTTTCTTGTGTATTTATTCCAGTTTTCTTTATTCATCTGCTTTTAAGTCATAAGCCTAAATAGGTTTTCCTTGTTTCTTGAAGCTCTCTTTTATGCTTCTTAAACATTGTACTATGGCAAGCACGACAGTTGATTGCTCATTTTCCACATCTGTAATTTGTATGCCAATTGCTTAGATAAAACAAAGATGTTAGCTAGGCTTCATAACAGTAAAACTTGAAGATCCAAACATCTTTTCAATTTGATTGCTATAACAAATGTAGAATCCAGTGCAAACTCTTGTGAAGCTAGAAAAAAATTAGCCTACATGGAAATAATGTTGTGTAAATAATTATAACATAAAATGAAATGTGCCCAATGTTGTTTTATTTTGTGTCTCGGTAGGGTGAGCTTGTCGAAACTTCTAAGAAGGCTTTAGATTTCTGTGTGTTTGCCTGCCAATTTTTTGTTCAACCAAAATGTGTCTGTTATGGTAGTACATGTGTGTAGTAGATGGTGACAGCATCAAGTGTGATAAGATTAAGTACAAGAGGAGAGTAATTAAAAGCTGTGTATATTTCTTTCTTTGGGACAGAAAATGGCTGTACTTTTATAAAAGCTGGCTGAGAAAGCAAAATAAGAGTTTTTGCCTGTATTTTGATTTTTCAAATAGGGCACATCCAGTGTGTTTTGGGGGAAAAAAATAAAAATAACCTTAAAGAGAAACATCAGCCTTACTTTTCATACAGCTTTCTAGTGCCTGATGTAATAACACGAAGGTCAGTGCTCCCATACCTCTAAGACTTTTCCAAGCAATTTGTAATCACGTGAGTAAGATCTGTTTATAGGCAGAAACACTTCTTAACTAGTGGATGCTTCTTATTCCTTTTGAAAATATCTATAGAAACAGTGATGGTATCTTGCTTACATTCTGCTATTTTTTTCCCCTTGTGTATCAGCCTGTGAGATTAAATTTGGTGTTACTGGAGATGGGTAGAAACACTGCGTGCAGTGGACTGAGGCACTCCAGGAGAGCATTGGCACTGCTTTATTAAAAGATGCCATCAACTTTTTTTCTTTCTGAGGTGAATATGTTCACCGAACCATTGGATGGCTTGGGTTGGAAGGGACATTAAAGAAAGATAATCCAGTTCCAACTTGTTTGCTGTGAGCAGGGTTGCCACGCACCAGATGAGGTTGCACAGGGCACCATCTATCCTGGCCTTGAGAACTTCCTGGAATGGGGCATCCACAGCAAATTTCCAGCAACTATACCTAATAGAGTAGTGAAAGTATTTATGAGGTGAGATTCTTGATCCCTACCAGGTCTTATTGCTCCAGTCGTTGCTGCTCCAGTGAAAGGGTATTCCAGAAAGCTCAGCAAGTCCAAAACACAACTGATATTTTCATTCACACATGCGCAACAACACAGATTCTTGCCCAACTTGTGATCAGCCATCAATCTTCATGCACAGAAACTCTGCTAAGAAATATTTATATTGTCTAACTTTGCTCTGAAGTAAATACTTGGGCTTCATTGCTTTCATTCAATTGATTTAAGTACTTGAAGTTACCGATGAAATCTAAACAATTGTTCATTTGCATGGAAGCAGTAAGCCAGGCAGCATCTCTTCACCTTTGTGTGCCTGCCTTGGAAGTCCAACTGCTTAGCCCAGATGCATTAGGATGAACTTGTGGCGCTGGGGAAATGTCCTCACTGCATAAAATGGGATTCATTTCTGCCTGTGACCAGACAAAACTCATTGTGTGTCAAATTCTAGACCTCTACCACCTATTTTGTGTAAGAATTGATAATGTAAAATAATGCACTGCATAAATGCAGTAATCCCATTCTCCTTCATATCATCATATGACAATACTAAATTCTGAGCCATTCTGCCAGCACACTTTAAAAACACAGGAAGCTTTTATACAATAATTAACTCTAATATCAAGTCACTTGTGTGTAACTTCAGGATGTTACATTGGTAACATTTAAGTTTTGCTTAGACTCATAAGCTAATATGGTGCGTTTCACTTATTTTAGCTGCTGTAGAACTCTTGTAAGAGGTGTTTGATCAAACATGGAATCTGCTTGTAGGAAAGTCTTACATGATTTCTAGCAGAATTCCAAAGGGATCATTGTGTTTTTGGGGCTTCAGTATTGATCTTTATTATGTAAAACTGTTCATGGTGTGGAAAAAAATGAATAATGAACTGCAGTGGAGTAGTTTCTTTTGATTAATAACATCTTAATCAACAATGGAAAATATAATATATTTATGTTTAAGTATATATTAAAACTTTCTAAGTTTCAATGCAGAATAGAGGTTAGATTTGTAGATATGCAGGCAGATTAAAATACTTCTGCTTGGCTGTCTGCAGAATAACGTTGACTTTGCAAGGGGATTAATGGCTGTACTTCTGTTTGTACCTTGTGATTTGGAAGCTGAGAAACTTAAATTCTGTTTTTGAATCTGCTTTGGTTTTTCTTTGTGTAAGATGGTCAGAATCCCAGTGTGTCTGTTCTCTGACCTTTAAAGATGTTGGTATTTACCTTCCTCACAGCTGTGCTTTATGAACATCATACACTCCTCCGTAAACTTTGAACATTTGTATGGAGTGTTAGCAAATAATTATCTACAAAATTCCAACTACCTATATGCATCTTAAAAACTGTAATAATGAAGTGTCTTCTGTTTCTTTACAAAATGATCATCTGTTTTCATGGTAATTACCAGAGTAATTGAATAAAATACTGAACATAGTAGTGACTGACTAGTGTTATATTCTTATAGGAAAATGAGAAGTTAGTATCAGGAGCAACCAACGAAACTGCCAAAGTACAAAGTTTTTTTTTGTTTTTCTAATAATTTAACTGTGCATTATATTTTATAAATAACCATCATTATGAAAGATCATATCCTGCATTGGATTGCAGTTTTATGATGGATTGATATAACTTTCCTATGCAACCTGCTGTGGGATGCCTGCTTTAGCAGGGGGGCTGGACTTGATGATCTCTTGAGGTCCCTGCCAACCCCTGTGACTCAGTGATTCTGTGTTCGTATGTCTCTCATCATTCTGACAGGGTGTTTAAAATTTCTTATATCTCTTGACTGGTCACCAGGATCTTTATGTAATGAATGATTTCTCCTCTCTGGGGACTAGATAGCAAGGTATCAAGACTTTAAAGACTTTAAAATCTGAAAACAAATTTTAAGTGACAGACAGCAGTTGAGTTCAGAACATTCAGTATCCTGTACAACTTGAATTGAGCATCTTTTATATATCTGTACAAACAGCTGCAACAGTAATCCAGGGAAAAGAAAAAGAAAATGAACCCACAAAACTCCTTGAATGTCCACTGTTAATCTTGCAGGTGAGCATTAACCATGTTTACAAAATACCCTCATCTTCTGCAGAGCAGTAGGGCTCCAGGAGGGATGTTCAGAGCGATTCTGGTGCCGAGGTACTTGATTTCCAGAAGCAGAGAGACTCCTGCTTAAGAACAACAAAATGCATACAAAACTGGGCAACTGCTTTTGGCCCTGTGGAGTTAATGTTGTTTGTTTGTTTGTTTTTTACCTTATTTCTTACCATGTCTTTTGAACCCTGTAGAGGTTACTGGTACAGCTTCTGTGAAAAATGGCTGCTGGCAGCCCTTGATAAACATGGAGGTATGACTTCATTAGGCTCACCTGGTTTGAGTGGAATAAAAGCAGCCTCTTCTGCTGCTGACAGCAATGGAACAGCCCAGGTGCTCCCAAGCACCCCCTTCCATGGGGCCATCTGTGCAGATCCTCAGGCCCCAGCTCTGGGGGCGGTGTCTGCATGTGGGCAGGATCCAGACACAGAACCAAGGCTGTCAGTGATAATCTTCCATTGCTTCTTGAAATACCTGCATGGGCACTCTTATGAGCACCAAATCCAGTTGTGATGATACTCTTCTGCTTTTGGATTTAAGTAGTAGTATAAAATTACAAAAATGTTGTCTTGTGGGATATACACACACACACACACACACACACCCAAAAAAGCTATCTCCAGAACACTGTTGCTGTAGTTTTGATCCTGCATCAAATCTGAGTGTTAACTAATACTTCTCATGCACTGAAGCTGACAGCCATTTGTGTGCTGGGCAGAAGAAAGCAAGGGCAAGCTGCAGTCCGCCTGCTGCATGTAGCACCTCTGTCTCCAAGTTCTGTACTTTGAATCTTTAACAGTGGTTGTATGCACTTCTCTGAAGCTGGCATTTGAGATATGATCACACTTCCCCTGGGCTCAATTGCTTCAATCAGCAGAGCAATTACGAGGGGATATTTATGGAAGAGGAGCGATGGCTTCCCAACAGTGTTTGGAGGCAGCTCACAGGTTACAAGGACTTTCAACTGCACAAAAAATAACAATTTCCCTTTACTGGAGCAGAAACACTGATCTGTACAGAAGCAATAAAATAAGAACCTAAAAAAATAACAGTGTACTTCAAATATTAATGCAGTAGGAATGTGGGAGATCCTGCTACCTGCTGAACTTCAGGGAATATTGACCGTAAATTCCAATGAATAAATATCCTCTGGTGGCTTGTTGGTGACTGCTACTTTTACTGGAGCTGCAGTGTGTCTTTGGGCAGTTTTGTCCTTAGGGATGCATTAAGGGGCCTTTTCAAAAGATAGGAAAAAAGGTATCACTCATTCTGATTATTTCATGGCTGTTAAGTCAACCTAATGCTCAGCTGTTCATTCTCCTGTTCTCCTTGGAAAGCTGTCCTGTGAACTCTTTCCTAAGCCTGGCCAGGCCTTTCCCCAGGCATCCAGCCTATGCCAGGAGTGCATTAGAACTTAAAACTTTCCCATTTCCATTCGTTCCTTACTTAACTTATCTATTTCATACGAATTTCTTGTAATGCTGATGGAGCTTCTCAACTTAAATAGCTCTTCTTTGTCCCTGGGAAGATGTTTTTTTTTCAGTAACAGTGAAACATTTAACTCAAGAGGATTGCAAATAAATGACTGATGGTAAAGATGGCTAATTCATATATGTGTAGTTCATACGTCTGAAGAATCAAGATTTTCTGCTTTTCAGAACTTCATAGCTTTATTTAAAAAGTTATTACCTCAAGAAATTGAAGTTCATCTGTCTTTACAAGAGCACTTTTTCAGACTTTGAAATGCACCAAAGGCACCACTGTGGTGATTTATTGTGCTGTGAGAAGTGATCAATCTTTATAATGTACTTACAGCAATCATGATGTCTCAAGGCAGCTCTCAGCGCTCTTTATTGCAGTCACACATAGGAGAATGTTGGTAGTTTTCTGATATTTTTTTGAGGGAGAGGAAAAAGAAAGGGGGAGGAAAAAAAAATAACAAAACAAACAACAATCACCTGCAGCACCCCAACCCAGGTTGGCAAAATCAGATACTCTCAAAGCCTTCAAATGTTCTGGCCAGAAAGAAAAGACAATGTGAATGTTCTGCAGAGTTTAATCATGAAGCTGGACTCATCTGTTAGTTGTTTCAGGTCAAAACTGGGTCTGCTGCAATAATTTTTTCTGCTAAAAATTTAGATAGCTTCCCATGGATCTCATATTGGCTTTGATTGAAAGGAGGAGGCTTTTTTGCTCTCTCTTTTGATTTTAATTTGCAGGGTAGATTTACTGATGGAATTCTGCAGTTGTATGACTCTTGAAAATACTTTTTCTCTTGAAACCTTAAAAAAAAAAAAAAGTACATTTTAAAAGTGTTTTCATTAAAATCACGAGCAGTTTTCCTCAATTTTCTCATTTTTTTTTTCCTCTGTATTTTCAAGAGGAAGTCTCCTAAGTGACTTGAAAATTTCTCAATGTAGTCGATTTCTCAATCCATTTCTCAATATTTAATTTTTTTTTTTAAAAAAAAAAAGCACACTTAAATTATTGCTCCTAAGCCAAGCATTTTTGTTTACCCTTTTCTACGATGTTGTGACTGTTCTTGTTTTATTGAGAAGGTCTGAACTGACCCTTAAATTAGGTGAGACTTTTGGGTTGACTTTCTGGGCCTATTCCACTTGGCCATCAGGAGCTTTAGGACTTCAGCTGTAAAATGACATGGCCTTTACAACAGTTATCACTGATCACTCTCTATTGGTCTCTAAGGAAAAGAGACTTGTGTTTCTCTATATGTCAGCTCAAACTAGCAGCAAGGCTGCCAGGTGTGGGGTACTGCTGCTCCTGCTCTGCTGTGATAGTGCTTCCAGAATGGTTTACATCAAGGTAACTAATGGTTGGATTTGGAACTGCCTGTTAGAGGGTTTTCTGGTCATCTGAGCGGAGGAAACAAGGAGTTGCTTTCTCACTGGGTAAATTCAGTCCGTTTATCTCTTGTATTAGAAAGTTAAAGTGCAGCTATTGTGGGTAGCCTCCAGTACTGGCTGGAAGTGAGCAGAAATAAACTGAATCATGCTCTTTTAGCTTCCTTTCAGAGTATTTGCTTGTGATTTTGCTAGTAGCAGAACTATTTATTCTTGCTTGCATGCCGTACATGAGAAAAACAAAAGGGCTGCAAAATTTTCCAAAGCGAGGCATTGCCCTCTGCCGGGTGCTGTGCGAATGAGCCGCCTTCAGCTGGAGCAGGGCTGGGATCCCAGCTGCACTGTCGGCCTCCTTTCTGCTCTAATTCTTTTACACCAGGTGATTCAGTCCCAGTCAAGCTATGGTAAAGACATAACAGAACATGTATGGCAAGAGAGCAGCCATTTGAGTGCTGAAGTTTATTCCAAGCACTGCTTTATCAAATCCCCAACAAGGGATTTATCTGCTGACTCATCAAAGGATTCTTTAGAACATCCTTGTGCTTCAAGTAACATTGTTTTTAGTGTTCAAAAATCTGCTCACCTGCCTTCTTCCAGTAGGTGCTTCCTGTGAGAGAATGATCATGTTATAAAGCATTTAATATGATACCTACATTTCACAGCCAGAGCTACACCATAAATAGCCTTCTTTCATACAGACTGGTTTCTGAATCTTCATCCTTGGTTATATTGCTGAGCAGTCTGATTTGATTTGACACCTAGAAGTTCTGGACTAAAATATTTGACATAGACTACATTAAGAAAATCTTTTTGTAGATCAGAAGATAAACTGCATTACTTAAGAACAGTGCTTGAAATACGAAGGAGATATTTGTCCAATGCATCTATTATTGAAATCTGCCAAGCTGTTTAACTTGGAAGGATGTGAGCTTGATCAAATAGCTTTCAGTATTCAGCTGAAAGAAGTAACTGCTTAAACAGCACCTTTCTGTACTGAAAACAAAAACACCTCAACAACAACAGTGAAAACCCCACTGCAGCAATTCCCTTGGTCTCTAGAAAAGCTGCACCTGTTCCATTGTTTCGCTGTTTTTTTTTTTTTTTTCCTTTGGTATCTCCTGTTCCACTCCTGAAAGCTTCTGATGTGATAAGAGTTCACTGGTTTGCATCATTTTGGTTGAAAGTATCTAACATTTTCATGCTTCCGTTTTAGTAGTAAAATTCTGGTTTTGACCAAACCTATGCACTTTTCCTGCTTCCAGGATATTGGGATAGTTAGCATGGAGATGAATCCTAAAATAAGTATGCCAATAGATCCTCCTTCAGAAATAGTCTGTGATGGCTGGGTGTCTGTAGGGCTGTGCAGCAGTGAAAACTAATAAAGCCTTTAGGCTCTAATGAACATCACACGTGGAGGTGTTGGGGAAAAAAAGACATCAAATAAGAAGTGCTGAATGTTTAATATCGTAAGTGTGGATTCAGATATGAATAGTAATATCCTCATAGTGTCTCTGGCAGTACGTTTGAGCTAGGATAATGTGTGAGCTGACTCGTTAATGAGTGTTTCGTTTCATTTCAGAAAGGTGGTTTTCATTAGTCAGTGACTCAAGCTTCTATAAATATGCCTTAAAAAAGGCAGACTAGTGCCATATTGTATCAGTGTCTGAATAACAAGAGCAAGTGAGAGCTGAGTCATTTCAGTGACTCATCTCATGTTAGAGACCTACTGTTATTCTCTACATTATAAAGTCTACTTATAACTATGTTTCTGAACACAGTTTGTATGGAATGTGTTGCATTGATCAGAGAAGCGAAAGATATTTGGCTTGCATGTTGCACGGATCATGTCTGAGCGTATTATTTTCTTTCGTGGTGAGCAGCCTGTATTTCATAGCCATCTGGTCATCCCTGGGGCAGCTAGCTTACTCCTCTCACCTGTTAAGAAAAAAATTAACATTGAAATGAATCTTCTTAAAAGGGGAAACCTTTGGCTTCATCTGGCTACTGCAGTGCCTACAATCTGAAATGTGTTGTCTGGCATACGATAGGACAAGAGCTGATTTACATGAAGGAACCACCAGCAGATGTTTTTCCACCTAGGCAATTCATGTTGTTATAGCAACAAGGTAATTCAAATATTGATTGTGTAAGAAGCAAAGCTATTTTGCTTTGAGCCACTTTGATACCTTGTGCAGACCTGTTCACTCAGCATATATGAGCTGCTCTTTAATATCCAGCGCAGTAACATGTCAGTTATTGGAACACCTGTTGCCCAGTATGAGAAATGCCCTCTTTTGGTGTTTCTTTTTCACATTATTGACATGGAACAACAATAGCACTTCAGGGAGTTCTAGAAACTATTTTCTACATATGTTAAACTTGAATTTAAGTTCAAGGCTGAACCGCCTGCGGTAATGACCTGATTTCAGCTTTAAAAGCCCTTCTTGTATCAATTCCTGCACCTAATTATACCCTCCAGAGGGTGTGTAGCTGCACACATCAGTAACCAGTATTCACCAGATACTTGGAATGCAGAGATCAGCTCAGAGCTGTTGGCAGGTCTGCCCGTGTTCTGTTCTTACTATGGGTGACTTGCTCTTGGCACTGAAGTTTCTCCACTTGCCAAAAGCATTCTAGTTGGAACTCAGGTATCTAGAACATTCACTATCTGTGTCAAGCTTCTAGCCTTGTTTTTTGTTTTTCCTTTCACTTTTCCCCCCAAGACTAAGCAGGCTGCACACTATCCCAAGGAAGAATGGTTGTAAATGCCCTATTTTAGGCTGTGAAACAAGAGGGGCTCCAGAGGGTCTGGAGCAAACCCAGAGATTCCAGCTCCACAGCAGGGAACTGAGAGGGCTTGGGAAGACGAGCTGAGCTCGCAGGATTTCTCAGGCTCCTTGCTCTATGGAGTTGGGAAACATAACTGTGCTCAGCAGAGCTTCTGAGGCTTCTTAATTTGTCTGTGGTGAGTTTCTTTTGCAGATCCTGATGTGGCTTCCAGAGAAAATCTGGGAGGGCATTATTGGAAATGATGAGCGCTCCAGCTGTACTAATGCCTAAATTGGTGCTGCATCCTAAAATGAGAATGTTACAACATTGGAGAATTTATTTTTGGAGAACGTGAACCTTGAACAGAGGGATTTCTTTTGTTTCAGTCTCAACTCTGACTGAACTAAAATAGGATTATAAGGTTTTTATTATTAAGACTCTCACTGTTCTGTTAGAGAATAAGAGTTTACTTCTCACTAAGTTTTAACTGCTTGCTTGGAGTAATTGTCCTTGGTTCCATGTAGCAGTACGAAAATGTAGGAACAGGAATCATCCCCATCCTTCTTCAAAACTAAAACAAAAGCAAGGCAAGAACAGAGCACACCTTCACGCTGATCCTTCTATCTTTGCCGAAGCTGGGGGTACCTCCTGATTTTCTGGCAGCCCCTGGGACTTGTGACTGTTGTATCTTTTGTCCAGCAAAAGGACCATGGGGTTGGTGCAGCCAGGTAATGCCCATGCTCTCATTTCATTAAAAACACAAAGTGGAAGTGACAAAAATCAGGAATAGCAATTGTTTTTTCAGCAAATTTCTTAATTGGAAATAAAAAAATAAAAATAAATAACAAAATAATAAAAAATAAAAGCCCTCACAGATGTTTTCGAAGATTTCCTGTTCACTGGTTCTTTCACTGTCTTGCAAAAATTTAAAAAAAAAAAAAAAAACAAAAAAAACAAGATTTTTCTATTAAGAGGGGAAAAAATCAATATTCAGCAAGTGTTGAGAAGAAAAATCCTAGCTTTCCTAATTCAATTCAATAGAACTTAGTCTACTATACTCAGAGTAAATTACTTCTGGCTTAACAAATGTTTGTGTGTTGTTACTAGGCTTCTCTAATAGAGCCGGGAGTAATAAGCTTTGCTGTTCTTTCCAGAAAATGTGGCATACAATTGCATGCTTTCCTTAACCGTGACTGAAGTAGCTTATCTGCTCTGCTAAGGAAGTGAAATCATGTAATCTGGGGTGTCCTGTCACATCAGAGTTCTGTTCTGTAGAATTCATATCGTTTTCAGTCTTAGCTGAGTTGTCAGATACACAAAGATGTAAAAAAAAATTTGCTACTCGAGCCAACTCAGATGAGGTACCCAAAAATTCTGGCTCCTCCTCAAGAAAGCAGAAACCTTTCTGCCTAGGTAGCTTGTGCTCTTGTATCAAGGAGGTTATATCGTTCTGTCACTATGGAAATCTCTCAAAACAAGCAAATCTGGTCTTTTGGATGTCTTTTCATCTTCATGTTAAAAGTGGTTCCATCGTATCTTCCATGTGAAATAGGTAGGCTTGAGGATGAAGTGCTGTTGAGGCCCTTTTCCACAGAGTTCAGTGACCCACAGAAACCAAACAGCAGCAGGAGATTTGACCTGAGCCAGGACCAGACCTGACATCCCAGCAGGGAAGTCAGCTTTGCTGGACAGCTTCTGGAGCCTGCTGCTTTTGTTCTTTCTATGGACTTTAAGAAGTCTTAGCAAGTGTTAATTTTGTCCTGTATAAGTAATTCCTATATATCTTTATGATCCTCAAGACTGAAAGACTTGAGGAGTTTTAAAGATATTTAAGTTCTTTTTAGTGAATGTTCACTTTCTGAACTGCACTGGTCATTGCTTGTACAAAGCAGAATATGCTTCTAGAGGAAAGCATGCAACATATGCCATGTGCCTCAGATCCATGTTATTATCTTTAATATGACCCTAAAAATGAGGAATTCCTGGCATAAAGGAAAAATACTGGCTCCTGGGGCTGAGTAGTCAGACGTCTAGTAAAAAGCTGCACTGTTAGTCTTAAAACTAGCATTGTCAGAAAACAACACGCACAAAACATTTTTTCTGATGTATTTGCGAAGTTCTGCAATTGAATTTTTGGGTTCCATTTTAACTTAGCTTCCAGCTGTTATTTTCAGGAGAATATGTGATAAGGAATGCCTAGCATCCTATTTCAGTAAAATGGATGCCAATAATTTTTGTTCCAGAAAAAAAAGGATGTGTTCATACCTAAAAGATCTCGTAAATATTTTTTGTAAAGAACAAAAATACTCTATGCTATTGAGGCCTGCAAAAACCTGAATCAATAGGCATGACTTTTTGATGTTAATCTAGCAAATGAAACACCCTCCATAATTATGAAAACAGAACAGATTTACCTGCTATAGCTTTGATCACTGTCTCCAGCTCCATCTGTCATTTTTTCAACTAGCTCAGGTGGCATATTGCCTCAGTCCTCATCCATATCCTGTATGGTCATAGCAGTGACACAAAACACCACAGTCACATCTGCGAGTTGCAACCTAATTACCAGGTGAGGGAAGTTTAATAATGAGCTATTGATGATCCGGATCCTATAAGGAAGTAAGGAGTTGGCCCTGCCATGAAAAGCTTTTTCTCACAGAGGATGTGCTGGGCAAGACAGCTGCTCTTGCTATTTGCTGAAAAGAGCTGAAAATTTTCTTCATTTCTTATGAATCTTTTTGATCAAAGGAACGTATCTTCTGTACAAAGAATGATTAAGTGCACTGGCCTTCAGCCTGACGAGGTGTGACTAGTGGGGTGGAGGGAGGGAGAGAGGGAGGGAATGCAAAAGGTCAGTAGGACTGAGAGTATAGAGAGAGTGAGAGTAATCATTCAGCCTCTTCTGTAATCATAGCTACTGAACAGAAAATGAAGGCTGATTAAGAAAATACGAGTATATTTCCCTGTAAAGCATAATAGAAAAATTCCAGTGCTCTGCCATAGTGTGTAGTTCAAGTTGAGTTCATTCAGATTCAAAAGACGCAGTCATGGAAGAGAAATTCACCGTATGTTATTAACCTCTAAAACACTCATGTGGTTAGAGAGTCACTGAACTGGAAGTTCTTGGAAACTGGCAAGCACCAGAGTATGATTGAATCACAGAACTGTTCAAGTTTAAGTGACCTTGGAGGTCATCTGCTCCATCAACCTGCCAGAGCAGCATCAACGCTGAAATCAGACCAATTTGATGAGGGATTGTCTGGCCAGGTCTTGTGCCTCTGAAGTTGAAGACTTCATAACTGTTTTGGGACTTCTTTGAGTACTTAGTTATTCTCATAAAGCTCTTGCCTTGTTCAGCCAGTACTCACCTGCATCAGCAGGGTGTCTGTCTTCTTCCCCAGCTACGCACCGCAGTGCAGGGTTTGACTCCATCAGTCTTGGTAGCCTCCTTGAAGGTACTGGGAAGCTGCACTCAGTTCCCCCAGATGTTCTTTTCTCTTCACTAATGAATGAATAAATTTCTCTTTGTACCCATCTATACACATTTGTTATTGGCTGGTGATAAGTGTGGGCTCCTGGACAAAATGGAACTTCAGTCTAGCCAAGCATGACGGTAGTAAACCTCCGCTGGGGTCTCTTTCAGTACTGGTTCATCAGGGCATTCATCCTTTTACAGACTGCGTCAGAAATGAAGTTCATGAAAATTATGTAAATTGTGTTATTCTTTTTTCCCATTTTTAGAAAGTCTTTTCTTAATAACAAAGGGCATAAAGATCCTTGGATTTTCAGAACATCCAATGAAAATGTCATTGGTGCAGTTACTTTTGTAGGTGTTTGCTAACAACCTGCAATGGTTGCACCAATCTACAACAAATTTGTTTTGTCAAGTGCTGCTCTCTTTTTAGATGTTTGCATAGAAAAGAGGCTAATGGGTTCAGACAACCTTATGTTCAAAAGG
Organism: Tetrao urogallus; assembly: GCF_951394365.1. Classification (NCBI taxonomy): domain Eukaryota; kingdom Metazoa; phylum Chordata; class Aves; order Galliformes; family Phasianidae; genus Tetrao; species Tetrao urogallus. Next base: position 5,682,150 of record NC_136823.1, on the reverse strand, counting down.
CTATGGTTAGAATTCATTAGGTTATGCTCTCATAGAATTGCATATTGCATGTAGAAAAACCATTTGAAATTAGTCATTTTTAATCTCAGGAAAGCCTGAGTAAACTACTAAATAATAATATAATTGTTTTATGATATCATGATAATGTGGAAATAAGGAATGTATGCAGTTAGGATACACAAATACTGAACTAAAAACATGTTAAATTCTTTATTTTCTTAAATCACTTAATGTAACATTATAAGGAAAAACTTTAAAAATCCCCTGTGCTGTGAGGGGTAACACTGATACTTTTTCTTTGGCTATCCTTCTGATTCAGTGCTTGGCTGTGAAAACATCGGCACCAACTTAGACCTCTTAAAAACAGACACATTTTATCTGGTTTGTGTGTGTGTGTTAGGGCCCATTTGGGCTTAAGGATGAATGGCAAGTTTCATGCCAGAATGCTAACATCTCATTCTTTTTTGCTTCAAAGGACACAATCTTTAGGTCTATGTGATTGGTAACTGCGAGCAGGGCGGTATCTTGTTCTTTCTAAAACAGCTGTAATATTCAAATGTGCGTAGGGGTCATGTGAAGGAGAATTAAAATGGAATAAACTTACAAGGCTGTTAAAATGAATTTATCATTCTAAATGCTGTTATCAGAATTTATGAAGTTGTTTCAAATTATTTCGGCATATAAAATAATAATAATAGGTTCATGACTCATCCCTTTTCCATCAAACTTTCAGATGCGTTGCCCTTAGGTTGAATTGCTCAATATGTCAAATTTCAGCTTGAAATGCAAATGTCTGCTGAAGCATTCCTGCAAAAATGACCCATTTATGTGGATTTAACAGCAGATGTTTGCTAGGAGCTTTGTTATTTGTTTGCATTGCTTGGAAAGGTCATTTAAATTTCTTAAGTATTCGCTGTCAATATCTTATCACTGCAGCATAGGAAGGAAGCAGCAGATTACCCTTTGAAAGAACTTCGTGTAGAGGTTTTTAGGATTCTTCTAGAGGAGCTCCACTTTAATGATGTGTTCTGCCAAGGTCATTAGTATCCAATATAGTTGCTCTCAAACAGGCTCGCTCAGATGGTGGCTGGCTTCCAAAAACCTCTCAGAGAAGCTGGCCAGCTACTCCTACTCAGGCTGCCTGCGCAAGCAGCTGTTTCACCAGCCTGATGCCTCTGCTGCATTGAGTAGTGCTGGCCAAGTTCACTGTGTCTCTTGCCAGAAAAGGGAACTGGCAAATGGTACTCAAGAGGAATTCTTGTGCTTACAAGTGTGTGTTATGTGGTTCTTGTGAGCAAATGACTTTTCTGTGTACAAACTCAAATAGAGTTGTCTTTAAGACTCTGAACACCACGAGTGGAGGTATTTTATTTAAGGCTTTTGTAGAAGGGCCTTGAGAGGATGGATATTTATGTTGGCTTTTTTTCATGTAATGTGAATTCACCAGGGAATATACTATAAACCATTCCTGTCTGTGGGCATATTAGAAACACTAGATAAAAATATAGGACAGTTTGACTTTTTCTGGGAGTTTTAGATGCACTGTGTACTTCTAAGAGCTGTTCCTTCGAAAACTGATCTGACTGTAAACTGAAGAGTTGTGGAAAAACAATACTGATTCAAGATTGTGCTGGGAGTTCATCTAGTTACTTTTTCCACATCATAATTTTCATTATTAAAATAAAAATTTGGGACTATTGAGGAAATGAAGCAAGGGCAACCCTGTACTGAGTTGATGTGCCACGCTAAGGGATACGGTTTAGTGGGAAAATAGTGGTGGTAGGTGGACAGTTGAACTGAATGATCTTGGAGATCTTCTCCAACCTTCGTGACTCTACGATTCTGTTCTATATAATGAATGACAAAAAGGAGTGCTGAAACAGTCACCCTCCACCCGCAGCACTAATTCCAGTAATCTGACCTGATTTACATCTGAAAAGACATTTTAGTGAGTTAAAATAAATAAAGATATGTCAGAGTGTATTAGTGCTTGTGGAAATAACTTTTGAAATCTGATGGCCTTTTGATTGGAGCTCCTGTATTAAGTATTCTAAATTTTAGTTGTCTATCTAATCCCTTTGGAAGCACTAAATTTCCCCTCTGCCATTCAAAGTTTAAGCAACATAAGCTGAACAGGACAGAAAAGCAAATGCTGAGACAATTGTAGTGCAGGGGAAAAGAAGGAAGCATTACTTGCTGAATGTGGGATTGACTCTTGAGCAAAAGTTGTCAATCAATAGTTTATCGGAATACTGAATTCTATTATTTTAAGCTTAAATAAAACATGGGAATAGTATAATTTCTGCCATTACAGGACTACAGGATAGGACAGAGGGAATTAGAGGCCAAATGGAACAGACCTGGAAGCAAATCGTGGATGGCAGGACTCTGTTTCTGGCCTTTAAAGTCCCGTGTTCACTCACTGAATGAACAAGTGCTCTGATTTGAAGCCTTTAACTCTATAATCAGCTCTGTGACCTGGCGTTTAACTGCCTTCAGAACAGAGCATAATGTGAAGCATGTTCTTTGGATTCGTGTGTTATTCTGGACTCAAATCTCAGATGCCTTTAGGCTTCAGGAGAATGCAAGGAAGAATAAGAACGTAGCTTGAATATTGATGCTTTATAATATTGAGGACATTGCATGAAGCCATAAAATGAATTTTTAAAATTTCCACTCTATTACAACTGTCACGGAATGCGTACCCTGAATTTTCATTTTTTCTGCAAACTTACCTATGGAGTCATAAGTATTTAGAATGTCTGACCCACTTGCATTTTCTGCAGATAAATCATCATCTGAAAGAATATTGCAGATGCTTTTTCAAGTGAAACCACTCCAGAAGTTTCATGCCCTGCTGCACTAATTTTACGTGCACACTATACTGATTTCTAGGGTTTTCTCTCCGATGAAATCTTCTTTGCCTTGCTCTTCTCCTGTGTCTGAACTTCAAACATAGGCTTCCAATGAACGGTCTTTTCCCCTTCTTTTCCAGCACTGATCATTTCCAAAATGTTCTTTGGGACCTGTACTTATTTGCTGTCAGGGTTGATGGCCCCTACAGCACCAAGCGGCATCAAATTGGTGTTCGCTTCCACATTCTCAGAACTCCTGAATGTTTTTGAAAATCCCTTTGGCCTTCTCTATATTGACAATATGTTTTAAAACCTAACGCATACAATGTGTGACTGGGCTGTCAAGGATAATGAGCCACTTTCTGACGTAGGAACCCACAGACTGGAGCTTGATGCTGGCAGGCTTCTAGCACCAGGTGGTGACCCTGCCCTTGACCCCACACCAGAGCAGGACTGCTCTGCACTTCCCATGTTTTTTGCCACAAGCTGTTATCTCCTCATGCAGTCTGTCAAGACCGGTGCTACAAGCTGCTGTGGTTGACTGTCATGTAAGTGCAGGCAATTAGCCCTGCAATAAATTTGGCAATTTTTTTGCCCATAAATAGGCTGACGCAGTCTATGACTCCTTGTGGATGTACAAGCAGCTCAATTCAGCCAGCTCATCCTGTTCCTGCCACTGTGGTACGCCGTTCAGCCCAGCCACTCAGGTATTTCCCAGGCATTTCCAGGGGTTGGGATTAACACAGACATAAACACTTATAATTCAGGATCTCAGCTGTGACTTCTTTATTATGTGCTCAGGAGCTTCTATAAGCTCATGGAGAATGTTGATTGTTGTAAATATGAAAACAGTACTTCCATCAGCACTGCACCCGTGAAATCCCCAACTAGATTTTTTTTTTTGTATTTGCCTTGGGGAGAGAGATGGCATTGGTGTCTTTATTAACATATTGACATATTTATTGATAACAGTTGTCTTCAGTCTTGTCTGTTTAATTAATATAATTGATCTACTGAACATCTAGATAATAATTCTGTGGCAAATATTCCAATGAGTCTAGTGACTAAAATTGAGTTTAAGCTCCTTGTTGTGAAATCTTTCCTAGCACTAGTTGCCAAAATAGTTCCATGATCATCGACCTGTATTTTTTTTCCTTCATCTGAAGACATATTAAGATGGGTTTTTATTAAAATAACCAGGGACAAAATATATTAAAAAAAGCCTTCACAGTAAATGAATGCTAAGAAAAAATAATCAGGTGGCATCTCATTTTTATGTAGCAAAAATGAAACAAATGACAGAAACACCAGTGTTATATAAAATCCATTGACTAGCAGCTCAAGTCAGCAAAGTATAAAGACATACATAAAGTGCATGATGAATACAAGTAAAAGATGTGGGAAATACTTCTGAACTTTTATTCTTTTTGGAACTTTATTTATTTGTAGCCCACTTGGATGCTTTTCTGAGAAGATGCCCTGGATTCGCTAATTGTTGGATGAATGGCTTCTTAAATCTGGGTTAGAGCAGAAATACATATCAAAGAAGAAAAAACATCAAGTGTGACATCCTGAGCTGTAGACAGTCACCTCTTTGTCTCTTCTCAAATGATTTATTACATTGCCCATTAGTTTGCTAATGTTAGTGAGATATTTTATGGTGACAGATACACTTAGGCTGTGAGATCTGCAGGCATTAATTACATTCTGCTCATTGTATTCATTCTTCTGCTGACATTCATTCGCAGTTTTATACCATCCTAAACACTGAAAGGTGTGTACAGAAGATTTGTCTTGTTCTGTTTTTGCATTTTCAGTTCTGTTGTCCAAAGCATGATGGAATGAATCTGAGCAAATAGTTTCTACTTCTATTACTTCTGTTATTAACTACGTGCTATATGTGAAATTAAAAGTAGTAATTAAGAAGCCATCCCAACCCTGAAGAAACTTAATTGCTTTCTAAATACCTATTACAGTGTGATTCATTATCAATGTATGTGTTTATTGAAGAGGACAGCAGCTGTGACCTGATATCAGGAAGCTCAGAAGAGTGACTCAGGCCAAAATTACAGTTCTTATTCTTTGCCCACAACTGTTTCTAGGCTGTATTCCAGTTAGCCGTGCTACTGCTTAGATTTTATGTTGAAATATTTCTGTCTTTTTATCAGGCGTCAGAAGAAAATATCTGACAGTTATTTAACATAGCAGTGTTACTTGAATAAGCTGTCTTCAGGTCATCTCTTGCGAAGACTATGTAAATTTTGATCTTATGACCAGAGTACATACATCTTAGTTGGATCTAAAAGCAATAGCTAGTAAAGTACCAAAGCAAAGTTTATCTATATAAGAATCCCTTCATCATCACAAATCATTGCCAATGCAGTTGGATTTCTTGGAAGGCAGTTTTCAAATTGATTGGATTTGTTGTCAACAGCACACAGAAGCAGCACAGGTCTTTTGGAGTATTTCTGCCAAATCAGTATTTGCAGATCCTCTGCCATCTCTTGCTATTTAGCAGGTATTTTATGTAACAAATATTCTTGAGCTGGAAATGTGTACACTGAGCTGGAGCTTATGTAGCGAATAAAGTGACACTTTATTCCTTAGTTCAGAATTCTGCCTTGCCCTAGATATTTCAAGGAAAATAGTTAATCTAACAAGCCATATGTACATCCTGATTGATAGCACAACGCTGCCAGGGGGGTCTGCTGAGCCTATTGTAAAATGTTCACACAAAGTACGTGCTCTAAATTAAGCAGACTGCAGTGCATTGCCCCTCTGTCTGCTAGTGTTCTCCAGTGGCAAAGCAAGTGTGATACTCAAACTAAGAACTCTGTTGTTGCCAACTAGGCTGCTGTCCTTTCAGTGTTCAGGGATTATTAGAAAAAAATGTTTACACAGAATGCAGCAGGAAGTTCTCCTCTGCTGGTGTTGTATCTGAGGGGAGGATATTGCTGATACACGTGGCCTTTTCCATATCCCACTGCTTCTTTCACAGATAATTGTATTTGCTACAGTGAAAGAAATGGAATCGTATAGTTGAAAGCATATCAAATGTGTGTGTATACACAGGTATCAAGTGTATTTGCATCGCTCTGCTTTGCTTTCCAAGTTTGCAAACAAGTGAAATCCTTAGAAAGGTAAGCAGAAAACAAGCGCTCAGGGAATGATGAGATACAGTGTTACTTATAGTTCCTACTTGGTATAGAAGTGTCTACAGAACTTGGATATTTTGATACTTCAATTTAAATAGTGTTTATTTACTAAGAGCTTGGGCTCCTTCAGAGACAAAAGGCCCTTTTTAGTCATATGAAGTGCAAGGCAGTTTGAATAGCTTGCAGGATAAAACTGGCACAACATAAAGTTCACAAGTCCAGAGAGTGAGGGTACTGAGAAGTATTCACCGCGTATGTATTTATATCTGTAGTAAAATAAGTCTTAGAGTTTTGTTAAGGTGGTAACAAATAGTTTTTATTAAATTGAAATGAAAGTACGTGGTTAGGACTGATAGAAGGGTATTAAAAGCACTGGAACTTGGATGGGGTAGATTTTTGTTTGGCTTCTTCCTTCTAAAAGTTGTTTTGCCCAGGAGAAGTGGGTAGAAGTAAGTACTTAGAACCTTAGAACCTTGCTTTAGCAGAGTTCTTATGCACAATTTAAAGGAAAGTTGTTTCTTGACTGAGAGTCTGTGTTGTCTACCAGTAACAAAGGACACTTTTACTGCTAAAACCAGAGCTTGAATAGGGAAGAATTTACTGTGGGCCATGATTCAAGTTTCCCAGAACTCTTTTGTGCTGCCAGTAATGGTGACACCTGCAGTTTTCAACAGTGAGAGCTGTGGATTAATTCCACAGCTGCTGAGCTGCTGCCTCACTGGGCTGGGCTGCATCCATCAGCAAGGGCGTTCCGGGCAGCTGTGCCCCGAGGGCAGCCTGCAGGCAGTGCTGGCTGCTGGGAGGGGGGGCTGGGGGCAGAAGGCAGACACAGGAGCAGGTTGGAGAAATTCAGTAAAGTAGGTATGGGACTGAGCAGCTCAATGTTTAAAGTGGGAAAGGTGTACACCATGCAGTGTGGAAAAGGAGGGTTGTTTATTTTTTATTGTGGAAATGACGATTTTGGTTGTGCAGCTTAAATCCTCTTTTACTTATTTGTGAAGCCAAGAAGCGAATGCTAGTGCCTGTCCTTACAGAACGCTGTGCGCCCTGCGGGAGCCTTGGAAGAGAGGTGAGGGGGCTCACAGGGCTGCGGTGCTTTTGGCCCCTGAGTTCGGGTCCCTGTTCCATCCATGGTGTCCTCAGATGTGGTTTGGGTCCACGCCTCAGCTGCACTCCTCTGAGCTGAGCGGAGGTCAGGAGGTGCAGTGCAAGCCCCAGATTCTCAGAAATAGTTCGGTTTTGTGTGGTAGAGAGGATAGATGAATGTGTGGGGATTTGTAGCCAGTACTGAATATGGTTTTCCTGTGGAAGCAATGGCTCTCATCCCTCAGAGGGGCAGTTGTCAGCATTGTACCCTCAGCGTGCTGAGGTACTTGTACCATCGAGCCCCCTCATATTTAGGATTTTTAAGGCAGGGCATAGGAAATCTAACACGCTGAAATGAGGCACTTGTTCGCACGCGGTGTTTCGGGATGCGGAAGCGCAGCTTTCCTTGCTCCCGGCACGCCGGCATGGGGCCGCTGCCAGGAGATCTTGGCGGGAAGCGGCGCTCCGCCACCTCCGGGCACACAGCGGGCTGGCGCCGGCCGGCAGAACAGCGTGCGGCAAAGCGGTCACTTACATAACAGTGCTGACCCTCGGTGAATCATACAGAGCGGTGTGACTTGGCAAGTGGAGAGAAATGGGGACTCCTGAGCCTTCCTGCTGTTGGGGAGCTCTGTTGCAGGTTCCCATTTGATCGCTGTCGGGAACACTGATGCTTAAAAAAGAGGCTCGAACAGAATAAGGGCGCTGAACTTTGTCCAGATCAGTCTGTGCGAGGTCTGTATGTTTCTGAAGCCGCAGAAGTATTTCTTGATGGTGATGTTTAGATAATGTCCTTGACGTCCAGAAATACTGATTAGTCTTAAAAATGTAAGGTAGCTTTTGGGGCCATGATAACGAAGACTAACAGGAAAAGGTCTGTGTTTAATTTGTGGAGAAGTATTTTTGAAAAAAGAAGTGGGAGGAGATCTTTGAAACAAAGAACCAGAGTCTGATAGGAATGCTATTGTAAAGCAAACAAGGTAGAACATGGCAATAGGCAATACAGCTGCTTCTAATCACCCCAATGATTAGAATCTAGAGATCAAAATTAGGTTTTATAAGGCTTTGTTCCAGTAAATGTGTTGTTCAGATTTGGAGTACACTTGGCAGGTTGTACCTTCCAGCAGGGGCAAGATGCTTTATCCCAAGTGACTTCACTTGCAACTTCAAACACAAGCCTGGCTTCTTCTGAGCTTCTTCTGATTTTCTAGAATGAATAAACAACTAAGTATCTTAATCATGCAGAGACCAACGTGTAAGTAATAAGCGTGAGAATACAATAAATGTTAACAAATGGCTGTGCATGGTGGTGCATCCTGAAACATTCAAGATAAGTTCAGGTCTTCATATAAAACAAATGAGCCAGCAAGTAGTAGAGGCTCATTTTACTTTGTAAATGTTATCTGGCATATGAGTTACAACTCATGTGGTGCACAAGTTGCAGTGGCCTCCCCAAGTTTATTGTATACACCGCTATTTGGCATTGTTCAGGTGGTGTGTTTATTTTTTTGTAATTAAAGGAACAGGAATCTGAGCAGAGAGAACTGTTTTTTGTTTGTTTTGAAATGCTTTACTTGCTGCATAGACGGATTGCTAATATTGGTAGGAATCGGTAGAACTGAATGTTTACTGTGACATTCTGCCCCTGGTGAAACCCATAGGAGTTCTTCCCAAATAATTCAAGAGGGATCAGAGCATTTATATTTAATAATTCTGCACTGCAAACTCATTAGGGTAATGGTTTGGCATCTTACATCTAGGTCTTTTCACAGGGTGGCACTGAATAACGTACTGTTCTGAGTATCTTGCTGAGTAGACTTCGTAACATCAGGAAAAACTGCAACCCTGATGTTCCAAGTCTGTCCTACTTAATATATTTTTCATATTAAAAAAAATATATATCTCTCTTTTCTAAGTTAAAATCTAAGGCTTGGCAGTCTGTACTTAGTATTTCATCAATTGTAAAATTCTTCTAATTCATATAAAAGAAGTGTGGGCAGGTGTTATCATATGCTTACTCATTAGACCAGCTTCATATTACTAGGGGAGAAATGGTGAAGTTAATGCATGAGAGATGTATTCCTTCAAACAGTTACCTTGACTAAAACAGTAAGGGCTCAGATGACTGGTTTTTCAGCTATCTTTTTCTGAACACACCAAGCAGAAAACTGGAACCAAACAAGACAAAATGTTGTACACAACAAAAAGCTTCCTTATTATTTTCTTGTCTAAAATTCCACCTTCAATGACGTTCATTGGAGAACAGGAAGAAGTAGTTGTTATATTATGAATGTACCTTTCATATATTAGGAAACTGGCTTAAAGGTGAGTTACTGCTTGTGGAGAAGCTTGATACTAAAAATATTGGAGGAAACCTAAGTTGGCACAACAGAAGTCAGCCCTAAGCCTGTGTGGGTACAGAATTCAAAATGAGTGCAGCAGCTGAGAGCCTTTCTCTACCAGCATTACCATTAGTGGAATGCAGGTAATGTGCACTTTGCTTGTGCTTTTTTATTTGGTTTTTCAGTTTGTTTTTTTTTCTTATTCCATAAAACTGTACTTTTGAAACAATAGCTGAAATGATTAACTATTACAGTTACCTGGCCCAAGTACTTTCTCCTGGAATGGTTATCATCCAGTGAGCTCAATTCTGTGTATCTGTGTAACTTATTCTTCATTTTTCATTCATTCTGTGCACTGTACTGCCAGATAACTGCAAAAAATGGATTTTAAAGTGGAATAACGAGTCCAAGCTGAGAAGTCTGTATATCCTCTACCTTGCACAATAGTGGTGATTAAGCTACTTGATATTAGAATACGCTGGAAAGCCATTTTATGGGACTCTTTATGCAGAGGTTGTATTTTCTTAGGAGGCATTTATTTTTGTGATGTATTGGTTGCTGTTAAGGGGCGTTAGCTTTGATATACAATTTCACAATACTTAAGCACCTTCTAAAATTGTTCTGTTTTTTCAGTGCTTTGTATATAGGATCTGCTAAAAATAAGGTAGTACTCAAATCCCAGAAAGACTTTTCTGGAAAATTGAAAGCTACCTTTTGGCTATTCTCTGTGCAGTAGACAAAAACATTTGCCTTAATTTGTGGAAAAGATTCTTAACTTACAAATTTAGCAGACTCCAAGCAGTCATATTACTCTGTTGCAGTGCTGTCCATATGTGTATCAAGGTTTGAATGCTTTAAATCAGGCTTACATTGTGGAATGGGTCCATTTTGCTAGGGGACCTGGGCCAAACCTTGAGCCTGCATGAGTTAGAGTGACAGGATCAGGCCCACAGTGAAGGTTTTATGAGCAACATAAATCCGTTTTGGAATTTGCCATGTTTCTCTGCTATGTGGGGCAGTGTCACATCGAGTCTATAGTTAGATAAATGTGGCTTAACCTGAACACCAGATAGAGTGCCTGTTGGTGCAGCATGCAAGCATTACGGGCTAATTATGGGGATGAATGGACAATTTGGGGACTTGTCTCTGCATTAGGTGTGGTTTTCTATTGTACTGATGTAACGCTATCACATGGTGGTGTGACCCCAGGGCTGTGGCTTCCTTGAAAATTCTGTAACTGAGCATAAATTCTGTTTCAGTAGGGAAGGAAGGTTAAGGTGATTAGGCAAAACTAAGTGCAAGTCTATTAAATAAGATTTCTGTATTGGTTTCCAGAGCAGTGGGAATTTGTGTGGAGGTGGGAGGGAAGTTAGAAGCTAATTGCTCAGCTTTAGGCAGATGCCTGACCAAAAAGGAGCTGTGAGGGTATTTTTCAATAAAATTTGCAGTCTCTTGCAAATCAGTTCTGAACACAGACCATCAGAAAAGCCTTAGCATTATTGTTATTTGTTTGTTGCATGAATTAGCAGCGACAATTCATGCTTCTCTTTAGCCCGGGGAACATCACAGGTAGTGCTATGATAAGTAGCATTTGGTTGACCACCTGCTCTCTCTTATTCTGGAAATATTACAATTGGCTGTGGAACAACTATGAACTGATCACTTGACCATGGCAAATCAGCTGCCCTCATCAGTGTGTTCTGGTATATATTTAACTTAATAATGTGAGCAGATGGTCATTATATTGATTCATGAAGCAAGGGAGACAGCGTGGCTGTCTTGATAACGTAATCATCAGAGTGGGGCAATAAGCAAGGGGAGGAAGAAGCGTAATTTCTTTGCTTTCTTGATGATCACAGGACAACCATGTACAGCAATTAAATAAAGGCAAGAATGTGACTCCTCAAGCCTGTACATATGATCTCTTATCTGGAGATAGCTGCTGCTAGTGCACAGGAATGCTGCTGCTGAAATTCTTGCATCGTTGATGCTGCTTTTAAAAAATTAAATTAAAAAAAAGTGGGGAGGGGCAGTTTCTTATAGAGCTGTTGACCTTCTGCCTCTGCTAATAGTAATAAGTCTTTTGATGAAATATTGAAAGGAAAATGTCATTTAAGCAACCATTGAGTGATTTTTGCAAACAACTACGTTGCTTGTCACCCCATTAAATGTGGTATAACTGGATTTAATCAAAAAACTCTTTCTATAAAATATTCAACAGCTGCCCTTGTTAGCTAAACTAGTAGTTCGCAAATTCCCAGCTTGCATCAGCTCAAAGGAACAGCTTCATTGAGTTCATCTTATAATTTCCACGTGAGAAATGGTATACACAGAAGAGCATTCTCTTGAGCAGGAGCTTAATCTCGTATTTTGGTTCCCGTTTCTCCCTGTTGCTGATTAGCTTTGCTGTCTTATCAGTTTATGTCATAGTACGTGACTATAAATTGACTTTGCAGTGAGGAGGGAATTCGCTTCGTCTTCACAGATGCTGCTGTTACCATGGAGATAAAAGGACCAATGGCCTTTTCTTGGTTTGGACTGTACTACAGTGCTCATACAGAGACGGTGCATTCGAAAATGCACCATTTGGTGCTTTCAAATTTCAGTCTGAATATCAAATGAGGAAGCATACTGTTTTTTCTTGGTGATGAAGTTAAATGATAAATACAGATTTGGGACTGTTTTTGGAAGCAGAAAGCAAGCCTATCAGGAATGTGAAAACAATGTGACTGGTTTGTGCTTGCTGAACCTCCTCTCTGGGAAAAACCTTTTGGCTTTGCAAAATATAACCCTGTAGAGCCTTTGGGTTTATCTGATGCGGTGTTTGGGGCTGGTTACATCACCAGCTTACTTATCTGTGATGTTCCACCATGGCTGATCGTGAATGAGCGTGCAAAACTGTGAATGCAATTTTTTTTTTCCTTAAGAAAGCTTTTCTACCTCAGATTGCGTGAAAGAAAATATAAATACCAAATCCACAACACATTCAAGGATGGCTTGCAGAAGGTGTTATTTGTGAGTACCTTTTCCTTCTTCATCTGTCATCACGTCTCTGATATCTGTGTTGAGGATTCCAGAAGTGGGAGTAGTGATCGGTTTATTGTTTGGTAGGTTTCTTTCCATGAACCATTTTTAGGGTGTTACCTTTTTTAGCAGATGAATGATCTGTATTTTAGAAACGCACAGATGGTGGTTGTGTTTACATGTATAGATATTCAAAAATTTAACCTGATGAAAGTGAATAAACCAGCAGTTTATTGCAGTGGAAAAAAACGATGAAAAGGAATAAAAACCCAACCAATTCTTTGCATAAAAACAATGTAAGATGCTAGGATGAGTCAAGAATCTCTTCCATTTTGCTTGAGTGATTTGTCATATAAAGGTGTAATCTGTCTTTTAAATATATAAATGGTAATGAAAAGGAATGTACTACAGTCGTGAGCAATATCCTGTAATAACATTCTGGTGTGGTTTTGTTGCTATATATGCTTGCCTATATCCTAAAGATGCATTATTTGCTTATTATTTACTCGAACAGTTTCACAAGCCGCAGGAGTTTAATGTTTTGTTCATTTAATGCAGTGCAGCAGCTCTTCACATGAGCTGTCACGTTTGGCAGAATGGCTCAGTGCTGATCCACTTGTAGGCAGAGGAGAGGCAGTGCTGAAGTTTGATCGTGTTTGTGGTGTCAGCGTCAGGCTGCATACAGAAATCACAAGGGTTGGCTGAGTTCTGGTGGCTGCACATGGCTCTCACTGCGGGCTATCAAAGCGTGCTGCAGCGTTGTCCTGCTTCAGATAAAAATCGGGGAAGTGTGCAGTTAAGTTGTTCTTAAACCCCACCCTCACTACTATCAGTGCTTCACTATTAATCCACTGGTCTGAAATGGCTGCATGTGTTATTTGTGTTTTTGAACTCTGCTTGAAGTTCCCCTACGCAGAGGGTTCCACTGGAGTTGCGCAGGGGTCGTGCACAAGGCAGGTGCAGCTGTCTGTAGCTGCTGTCTGCTTTTTGAGGAGCGGCTGAGGGTCCTGAGTAAATGTATTTCCTGTTCAGTAGCCCTGTCCACGTGCAGAGTAAATTCAGCCATTCGAGAGTAAACCAAAACGAGTTTTGAAAGAGTACTGAAATCTGTTCTTAAATTTTCTTTAGCCTGTTGTTTTACGGAGATGGCATCAATGGTTGAGTTGAAATGCTTGAAAATGAGAGTAAACTTGGAGCCGTACATTGGAAATCTAAACAAGAAAAGTGAACTTGGAAAACAGGTGGTAATCTTCAAGATGTATGCACATCAGCTTTGGAAATAATGCCACACATCAATACAAGGGAGAAGTGATTTGTATTACACTCCATTGTTTTCTGGGTTCTGGTATTTGGGGGTTTTGTAATTCTCAGTCGGCAACAGAATTTCTTACAGTTTATCACGTGATGTTAAAGAATATTTCCTCTTTGTGGGTTACTTTCTGTAACAGTGACACTTCCAGTCGTTTGTAGAACCACTTTGTGCTGTACTTTCCTCTATTACTGTTTACGGTTGGTATCCTTTACTTGCCTCAGCACATTGCTGTAGAAAGCAAGATGCGAATTATGTCTTATATTATTCTGTATCACTGCTCGTCCATTAGAAAGTAAATGCTGACAACTGAAGACTTTTAGGTCTGTTATGGAACCAACTCTATAGAACGTGTCTGTGTGTCGGTGTGTAAATTCTTCAGTTCTTTAAAACTGATGAGTTCCAAACAGGAACGAAATACATTAAGAAGTTGGTTTCACCAGCTCTTTAATGTGTGGGTTAGTTTTGAGATGAAGCCTTAGATAAGATAAATCTGATGACATACTAATAATAGGCACTAAGGGCTTTTGCATTTTAAAATATGAGATGCATCTTTTTTACCCTTCAGATGAAAAATACAGGAAAAAAATCTAGATTGTGGTTTGGCTTTTTTAGAGCAGCAGTAATGTCAGACTCCTGGGATGAGCAAAAGCATCGCGTTTCAGAAGCTGCGCTGAGTAGAAGGTGTCACTGTGCCATGTTACAAGTAATAGGATTTGCATTGCTGTAAATCTCTTATGTGTATCTGTTTAATTTCATTCTTTGCACACTGGTTTTCCCTTTTTTTTTTTTTTTTTTTTTTTTTTTTTTGTATCAGGGTCATCATTTCTAGATGTGGCTTTGTGTTTGGTTTTACTGTGATCAATGCTGTGCAATTATAGATGGGGCTCTGTTTTGTAACGTGAGTGGCAGTTCCGTCAGAAAATCTTGAACCTTTTTACTTACAATCAAGTAAGAAATGTAGAAAAGATGCAATCTTCTGCTTCCCTTTAAAATATTATCATCTTTCAATCAAGTGCAGCTTCATTTATCTGTTTCATTTCATGTTTTGGATTGTATATTTTTTCTATGAATGTTAAATTATGACTAGTAAGCAAAGCCCGTAAAGTTGCATTTTATTTGTCATGTAAATGTCTGTATGTCACTGTTCAGAACAGATTTCTTGCATTAAGAGTTAGTCAAAAGGAAAACAAATGATCTTAATTGTATTTATGTGTACATGAACAGTCTTAATTAGGTTCACCCTAGGTACATTTATCCTACTTTTGGAGACTGCCTATAAACTGTGCATTGGCCAGGATGTAAAAGAATCACCTAATGCCTGTTTAGTGGGTTATATGGGCTAATACTTCATTTCCATAAAACCAAAAATGATTTATAATCATTGTTCGTAAGATTATTATCTGAAATGTTAATAAGCACAAGGATGGGGTAGAAATGAGACATTTCTTGTTTAGTGTGTTATACATGGTACTGGTCTTGTTCTCTGAAGAGATGATTATTTTGAGGCCCTTGTGATGAATGAGAGTGCAAGCATACTTAATTTTGTTTTGTTTTTTAAATCCAGCTGTGGACACTCAAGTTGGAAATACGTAAGGAGTGACAAACAAGAACCTCTCCGTTTATGTTTATATTGTAACTTGTAGAAATGCAGATATTCCATGATTTTGATGACAACTGAATTTATGTATTCTTATGCAAAATTCAGCAGTTTGTACTCTAAGCTACATGTACTAAACTCTTAGAGCTATTGATTTTTTTGAACGTTATTGATGCCTAGTAAAACCATCTCTGCTTTTTATTAAGAAAAATTCTGTCCTATATTGCTTTCAATTAGTTTACATGAAAACTGCATGGTGAGCAGGGAGGGAAGGAGGGAGATCCAGCAGTGCAGATCTAGAGCATATGGTTGTGCTGTTATGTTGGCAGCTATTGGGCGTGGATCTTGTGATACGCATGAAGTTGCACCTCAGTGGACATGTCTGCAGAGAGCTGTGATCTAACTCAGACTATGGAGCTGGTGTATAAAACTTGCTTGCTGTATAAAACTATCTGCTGTTTCCTCTGCATGATGAATTTCTGAAAAAAAGTTATCCTGTGGGAATAGTTAACACACTGAAAGCCTTTCCAGCGTGATTAACCAAATGTTAATTAACAAAAACTTAGGTAGAGTTGATATGAGCCCTTATTACAGTGCCTTTGATTTTTGACCATCCTTTTGGAAGTCAGTTATTATATTTAAAACTTCATTTTTTGCTAAAGAAATCGTTAGGTTCATTATAGAGGAACAGGACAGACTTTACTATCTTTTAAACGTAATCTTTTCTAACCTCAGCCATAACCATAACTCTGGATTGAAGTGGAAAAGAAAACTATCAATTTGGAAAGTTATTCTTCATCAGGTTAAAATGGAATTAAAATGAAAGCATTCCTCTTATTACCTTGTAGGCATGAATCCAATCAAATAAATCATTATATTGTGAGCTGCCTCAGATGACAGTGGAGCAAATAGCCCTATCCAGCAGATCTGCTGTTTGCAAGCTAATTTAAAAATGGATCTGTGTTAGCTAGCACCAGGTATACAGATTGCATTAGGCAGCACAAGAGGCTGTTCTGGTGTATATTTTAGGTGGTACTTGTACATAGTCATTAAAATGCAGCAGTTGATGTAAAGATAGACCAGAAGAAAGAGAAGAATATTGGCAGATGGAGGTGACAGATTGTTCTTTCAGACAAAGAAGAGGAATAGCATATGAAGTAATAGGGCTACAGAACATCACAGTAGTAAAGATGACCAAATATACCTATTGGTGCTGTGTCATTGTCAACGCAGGACTGTATTAGGAAGAAATGTTTGTATTAATACAGTTTTCTAATTATTGATGACACAACTGTGTTCTAATGTCTATGTACAAGTACCACCTAAAATCATCTGTATGAAAGCTGACAGTACTGTTAGGAAGATGTTCTATGACAGTAAAAGTGTAATAATTCTACCAAATTTTTCAGAGGTTATATGCAGTTAGAATAAAACAGCAGTAAAACAGAAAGGGTAGGATATCCTATCCTGCAGAAAGTACCACGTGCTGGTGAGAGGTAGGAGGAGGAGCCTTCTGTGGGATCCTGGTGCTTCGCTGTGATTGCTGCCTGGTGGCGTGGTGGCACTGTGATTGTCCTGCAAAGAACTCCATTGGGAAAGAGAGAATGGATTGCTAAAGCAGAAGGAATTCCAAGTTCATGGTTGGGTGTTCTGTTTTCCCAGGTTGTTTTGAAACCAATACTGAGCAATATATCTACTGTGTTTAGGAGGCTCATTGCTGATCATAGCAGAAAATGAAAATATGTTGCCTTGCAGTTGTAGCTTTACTTGCTGATCTAGGTCACTTTAATTTGTGTATTTAAACGAGACTGCAGGACCAAAAGAGCAGCAAGTGATGTTTTTGTTCAGTTGATGAATACGAAAGTGATGTTAAAATGAGTGGCTCCTAATGGCAAATATGGGAATTTATACAGGAGATAAAGGAATGGGCAAACCTCCTTTGGGTCTGCATGCTAACATTGTAGATTGGACTTCTTTAATGTTGGTATCGGTATCTTGAAGGAAATGTGATTTCCTGGTTTTATCATGCAATCATAGAAGCTATTTTGGAATTAGTTCTGTTTATACCGTGTCAGTAGTATGTTCTCAAAAGAACTAATAAGTAACCTTTAAATGATAAGTGGTTACCTATCCATGAGAATGTGGGGAGGGCTGGAGGAAACTGCCTGCAAAGGGGAAATGCAAATCTTTCATGCGATGTTGCAGTGATGTTTTAGAGACTGAAATGACCAGAAGCAGCACTCATCAATTTAGTCATTTGTCTTGTGTCAGTTCTGAAGCATCTTTCCTCTATTTCTAATTTTAAATCACCTGTGGAAGATGTAAAATCAAGCATCTCTGATACTGCTAACAGTGATGTGATGAAGGTGATCACTTCTCCAAACTATTTACATTTATTTCTTATGTCTTCAGGTGTTAGGACTTAATTCTATTTTGAGTGCGAATTTGTGTTGAAGGCTGATTGAAACGTATATTTTTTAAGTTTTTAGTGGTTCTCACAAAAGAGAAGTTGAAACTGAACTGATACTATCCAGAGGAGAAAATAACTGAATGTATTGCTTTAGCATGTGACCAAAGGTACAAAATGCAACATGCAGATATTACCATGTACCAGCAGAAGGTGGATTTGCTTTGGGTAAAATTAGTATGCTGACAGAGGCTGTAAGCCTGAGCCCTTATCTGTTATTGTACTGACTGGGCATCAGTCACTATGACCTAGTGGAACCAAAATGCTGGGTCATGAAAACTCCTGAATTTTACAGCTTGGAGCACTGTCCAAACCTCATGTTTGTTTCTGTAACTGTTTAGATAAGAGTCTATCTCTGAACACCATGAGAAAGGGCTGAAATCAAACTTCACATACTGAACATATGTCTTTAACATCTGGGATATTCTTGTTGGAAGAAAGCAGTATGTGGTAACTTAATTACGAGTCTGCAGTTGAATGTTTTGTCATCTGTTTTGTCTGTTCCATACCTTCATCTGTATGGCAGTGGAGTGCCAGTGTAGTTGCTATCTGACAAACCTATAGCACTTCTCATTTGCTGTCAAGGTGACTGGACTTTTGCATTTCCACTGCACCTTCGAAAAGAAACTCAAAGCAGTTGAGCTCCTAAGCAGTCTTGTGCATTGGGTGAGTATTGACCTTAACTGCAAATGAGGAAGCTCAGATTCCAGAGAGAACTTTTGTTGTTGTTTTGATATTTTTGAACCTAGGAAGTCAGAGTAGGACACCCTTCTAGACAGAACCTTGCTGGGATAGCTGAAAGTGAGCTCTGTTCAAAATATTTTACTGCACAGAGCTAAGTACAGACAGATTCATTCATGTCTTTACTAGTTTATTCTCTGAAGAAGGAGATGCCACTGATGGGAATGGAAAGATTGGTCTAGGGATAAAAAAAGGAAAGGGAGGTGGGGGAGGGAAGAGAGGTCTGGGGCATCTTCATGCTAATCTCCTCGTTTTGCTTCTACCAAAAACCTTAGGTATTCCCAAAGCAGGGAGCAGCGATTTCATCAGTGTGATCAGTTTCCCTACCCAATGTGAGACTTGACCATCCAAGGCGCAATGATAACGTACTAGCCTGGTTCTGTGACTTGTGTGGAGCAGCTTGTGTGAATATCATATGTTCCTTGTCAGAAAACGTTACTCTTCCATGTTTGAACTGCTTTTGTCGTGGTCCATCAGTGTTTTTGACAACGTTGTCCATCTTCTTTTAGAATTGTGAAGGTCTTCTTTCCCAGTGGCACGAAGGTGCCACCATTGCACTTGCGAGGTGTTAGCAGGGTACGTCCCATGATGGCAGTCTGCCTAATGACTGAATTTGGTTGCCACTTTGTTTCCAAACACTCAGATAATTTATAGGAGTTACCATCAGTTGCTATCTTTAAACAGAAAATCCAGCTCATCTTGGCCTTGCAATTGCTGACACAACGTTGGCAATAGAATCAGAACAGGTTGACCTTACGGGGTTTCTTTTTTTCTAAGGAGATTAGTAACTAATGCCTTTCTTGAAAGGGCTAACTTCTTTTGCATAACCATGCTGCTTGATCTTATGAGAGTGTGATCTCACAGGACTTTGCTCTAAGCCTCGGGGATTCAGAACGACCAAAATCAATCTTCTGAAACATTTGTCAAGATGCCAGGCAAAAGACAAGGCAGGATGGAAATGTATGTGCCGTGCACACATTCTCTATTAAATAGTCAGTTTGGATTCTTTTGACTCTAAATGAGGATTTTCAGTTTAAAGGTTTTTCATCCACATGTTCACAATGCAGGAGTTAGGAAATAATGATCTAAATTGTATGATTTCATAGGGGAATGCTGTGTCTTAAGAAATTTGATTAGGTGCATTTATCATGGATGACTTACTGTGCTAAACCTTGTTTAATGCATCCGAGCAAAACCATCAACAATGCTAAGTGTACTGTGTGTTGCTTAAAGATTGTCTAAGCTTTACTTCAGATGCAGTGCCTTGTATCCTTTTGCAACTCCGTCTGCATTAATTTGAAACATGCAAATTATCTAGGATGTAGGATATCTTTTTGTGGTGTTAAGCTTCTTCTCTTGTTTCGACATGACATCACTTAAACTTGTACTGCGCATTTCAGGATATTGCTTAAAACTTGGGTGAAGCTTAGATTCTTTCAGATTTGTATTGCAATGTGTGTATAATTGCTGGGCCTGAAGAAAGCTTACGTCCTTACTCATCTCATTGTACCTCCTCATGCTTAAGCACTGTGTTTGAAATGTCATTAATAAAGAAACAGCTTGACTGGTGCAGAGTAACATGCAAGTCTGAAGTTCCATTTCCATTCAAATTTTAACCCTCGATGTTTATCTTTTGCCTCTGTTCCATGCAGCAAGGCAAAAATTAAGTCTTAAATTGGCATTTTACATTTGTGTTGGGACAAAACTTTGATTCTTCATTGCAACAGTTCATCCCTATCATTATCGATGTCTGTACTTAAACTAGACTATTTCCCTCTTCATTTCCTGGGATTCAAAATTGACAGCCGTATTTCAAATTTCATTCAAACTTAACAGGATTTTCAATTATACTTATTAGCACCTGCTTTTCCCTAAAAAGCCCCTTTCTAAACACTTGGTGTTTTGACTTTGTGTTTTTCCTTGTGTCGTAGGTCTTTAAATACTCTGCACCAGTTTTGCTGTCCAGCTCCATTGTACCATACCCAGCTAGCAGTCCCTGCCACACACTCAGAGTACAGGTAAGAGTAGATATGATCCACCCACTTGCTTCTTTGGAAGAGAGATCTGATTTTACGATTTGACAAAAGCAGAGGAATGGCAGTTTAAGTTTTAAAATATAAAATGAATAAACTAAAAACTGAGTGCTAAGGAAATATCTCAAACAACTTTAACATCCCAAGGGGTCGGGCTATTTGCTTATTTTAGGCACTATTTAATTAGATAGTAAAAGGGGCTTTACGCGCTTTAAGAGGCACGTCTCCCCAGACTATTTGAAAGCTACAGATGTTTTGAAAGATAGGAAGAAATTAATTATAGGTTTAGTTCTCACAAAACGAACATCTCAAGCATTGAAATTTTCACGTAGTTTGTGTAGGCTAAAGTTTTCCAAGCACAACCTTTTTTTGAAGCCCCTTGAGTATTTCATGACGGTACGTAGGTAAGTCATGGCTGTATGCAATGCGTGGACCTGCACAAGGCTCAGTGCTGCCTGTTGATTCAAATGGAAATAAGGGTTTTTAAAAAGATGCAGGTTCTCAGTGCTGAGTGGCCTACCCTACATCTATCTAAAATACATGATTTTCAGTTAGTAACTTAGCATGTGTGTTTTCAA
The DNA here is from genome assembly GCF_951394365.1 of Tetrao urogallus. Lineage (NCBI taxonomy): Eukaryota > Metazoa > Chordata > Aves > Galliformes > Phasianidae > Tetrao > Tetrao urogallus. The sequence continues at coordinate 5,660,960 of NC_136823.1, read as the reverse complement.
ATCTTCAATTAAATGGGGGCAGCAGTAACTGTACATCTTAATACAAACAATTATCAGTGCCGGAGTTTAGCAGTCAGCTTACAGAAACATCAAAGTATAGTAACCTAAGTTACCAGAAATGTGAAAACTGCTAAGAAACTCTGCACACGTCATGAAGAAACTTGCCTTTAACTGTGATTAACTTAGTCATGATTGCCAGCTCATGAATAATATTAGTATCAAAATATTGGAAATCTGGTGCTGAAAAATCAACTTGCTTTGCGCTAGTAATAAAGAAAGGCAAAAACAATCCTAAATTGAATCCTAAATCTGTGAATGCCTAAATATTTCTGATTTTAATCTTTCATGTCTTATGTATAACCTCGCATGTTTGGATCCATCCTGTTATTTTACATTGCAATGTCACTTTGTCTGCTTTCTTTCCTCTCATTAAAGCTCTTAGTTTTATTTGGTGGTAGTGAATCTGTAGCCCAATTGTAAAACAATTTGGTATTTCTTCAGTGAGGAGTGCAACTTCAGTGTAATTAGATTGCTCTCTTTGTTTTTTTTAATGAGGATTTTATTTTTCCTTTGCTCCTAGTTTATAATGCTTCATTTTAGGGTTCTTTTAGGGATTTTCCCATAGCGATGTTGATGGCAAAATCAGTAGTTTCTTTAATGTTTCAGTATCTTGCACCACAAAATTTATTTGTGTCTTAATATATCTTTTGGAAAGAAAATTTTCAGCAGTGTAACCTTGTCCTTGGGAGAAAAAAAAATGCCATCTATCTCTGGCTTACTTCTGTGTTTGTTTGTGCAGTAAAGTAATAAATGCCATAAGTGTGGCTGGATCTGCAACGCATGTGCAGATTTGTTATGGAGAATGTTAATGTGCAAAAATGCAAAACGTAACAATTTTTATATTGCCCAAACTTGCTGTAAGTCTGCAAGCTTTTGCTTAAGAATTGGGATGCGTGTAGGAACTCATCACTAACCTTACTCTCAGGGAAATTTAGTTCTCAAACTTTGCAACTGTGTGTGTACGTGTAATGAGAACTCAGCTACAATCTGTGGAGATATGAGAGCTCCCAACAATTGACAATATAACTATAGCAGCACTGCCTGTGTTCATATAGTGGTAATGGAGCAAGCAATAGGCTTGCCACTGGCTGCTAGGAGAGCTAACGTGCTTTGCTCCTCCCTTCCTCCCTCATTGTTTCCTGCTTATATCTATCAGCAGCACGTGATCTGTGCTAACTCTCCATTTTATTAGGACTTACTGAAGAAGAGCTGTCAGGAGTTAGATATGGCCTTGTTCTTCTCATACATCTTCTCCCCAGCGCACAAGTTGCCTGGGTGATGACTTTTGCAAAGGGTGATACTGAGTCAGCAGCGTACGACAAAAGCAGCCAACTGCACTCAGGGCTTAGCAAGAGTGCAGGCAGAGAGGCCTCTCTCCCCTTCTGCCAGAACACGTCCTGGGGGTTTGTCTGGCTTTTCAAAAGACATCAGGATACTGGAGCATGTCTGGCAAACAGCCTCCTAGATGGTTGGGGGCCAGAGTGTGTGACAGGTGAGGAGCAGCCGAGAGAAAGGAGCTGCTTGGTGTGAAGGAAAGGATCAGGGCACTTGCTGTCTTCAACTCCTCAGTGGGAGCATATGCAGAAGGTGCTGCACACCTCATCTAGAAGGTGTGCAATGATGGCCCAAGGGGCAACAGGCAGATTGCAGTGAGACAAATTCCAGTTAGATATAAAGAAAGTTGAGGAGTGAATTTCACTGTGAGGACAGCCAAACACTGGATCAGAGGCCAGACAAGGAGATGGTAGCTCTGTCTTCAACAGTACTCGGTTCAGGTGGGCACAGCCCTGGTCAACCTTATGTAGCTGGCCCTGCTTTGGGCAGAAGACTAGACCAGCACCTGCAGAAGTGTCTTCTGGCATAAAGCATCCTGTGATCCTGAAGCACTCCTCCATGGAGAACAAAAACAAGCTGCAAGTTTGTTCTTCACTGGACTGAAGAACTGTGGTTTCATATTATTTGGGGATGCTAATGCTGTCTGTCCCACATGCTACCACATGGTGGTGCATTGGTCACCCCTGTATTCTTTCCTCCTGTCAACAGTTTGGTTGACCCAAAGTTAGGTTTTTGAAGCTGCTGTTTCCAAAGCGATTGTTACAGCTTGACACCCCTGCATCTGTAATCTCTTAGTCAAGTACTAATTCTGCATGTTTGCATAAATGATCTGTAAGCAGGAATCCTATTGTTCTGAATGAAAATCAGCTACTAGAATATTAGCACAATTAGGCTTTTAATTTGCACGTACATTTAATAGTATTAAAATTAGCTCTTAGTCTTCCCATTGATCAATTTATGAATAGAAGTTGGTGGAAACAATGCAAACAAGAACGGATGCTTCATTCTAGCTTCAGATTTGAAGCTTTATTTAGAAAATACTCAGAGGGATTAATTTTCTAGCCCAGAATTAAAAATTAAATTTGCTCTGAAAGAAGCAATTAATGAATGCACTACGGTGAAATCTGGAGCATCTCTGATTTGCTGGTAGCTAATTGCAGGATGTTTTATTCACTCCAGCAGTTTTATTTCTAGTCAAGATGATCTTTGGCATCTGTTTTGAATTGTTAATAGAGAAATAATGCATTTTTAATAACTGCAGCTCTTGCAGTAATCCCTTGCTTGCTCACTTTACAATGTTCAAAATAGAAATAAAATGAGTTATCATGCCTTTTTCCTATTCTAAGGGCAGTTATAGGAAGCCTAAGCGTATAACGTGCTTCCAGCCAGTTATTTATCTGTCTGTGTTCCAGTTTGCCCATATGCCTCCTATGTCTGCTCTTTTTTATTTATTCTGGTTTGGAAGTTGAGAAAACAAAGCAAAAAGAATGTCTGTAGCTTGGCTTCATTGAGTCCCTTCCTATTCCTGCTTTGCGGTGTAGAGTCTTAGAAGTAATATGCTCCAGTTCTGAGCTGCAGATTCCATGAGGTGCTCCATCTTTGTTAGTGACCACCTGAATACGGATTTTATGTCTGGTCTGAGGGCAAAGTAAAGGAGATGACTGGAACCAGAGGCGTCAAAAAAGAAAACAACCATGGATCTTTGTAGTATTACTTGTGCATCTGTTGCGGAGCCTTTTGCTTGATATGGCCCAGATAATTTAGTGACCTTGCAGCTAGAACATGTGAGAACAAAGCCCAGAGATATAATGGCACTCAGAGGGAGTAAATTTAATCATATCTGTTTCTTGTTGAAGAAGAATCTTTTCCCAGCATTTTCCAAACTCATTTTTCTGTGTCAACAAGGTTCAGTTAGTACGTCAGTCTATCCATACAGGTGCTAGCTATCTTGCACTAACAGAATGCACTTGCTGTGCACCTCTTAAATTGTGCACCACTTTCACATGAACTTCCCAGTTTCTTGTCTACTGACACCTTAAAGTTGTAGGCTGGGGGTAGCTTGCCAGCCAGCCCTATGGAAGACTTCCTAATCTGCTGAAATTGGAGGTGAGGGGAGGAGGGGCTGTTTTGTTTTTAGTGCCCTGCAGCCCAAGTACTATTGTAGCTGTCATCTCTTCAGCCTTTTTGTGAGGCAAGTTGCTGTAGGAATAGCTCCAGACAAGAAGTTATAATGAAGAGTGCTTGTGCTTGAGAATACTCTTAAGTGTACAAGTATATTGGTATATTACAGGCAGCTACAACTGCAAGCAGATTTGCTTACCCCTAATATCTAAGCATCTTTTGATGTGATGTGTTTGTTCGTGATTCTGTGATTTGCATGTTTTGTTTTGCATGCACTTCTGACTGTCACTCATTGCTTTCCCCATCTGCTTTACCTTCCATGCTTCTAATATTTAATTAGATGCCCTTATCGTGTCCAAAGGCATCTTGAAACTAGAGATTTTTCTTTTTTTTTTTTTTTTTTTTTCCCCAGTGGTACCTGTGAAAACAAACAGATAATGCAAAGGATGTTATAGTACCAAAGAAATCACATCATTTTCTTGCAGTGTCTACCTGCTTAATGTTTAATCAGCACCTCTGGGAGGTAAAAATATTGCTATGAAAATACTTCACTTCTGTAAAATTTTAATGTGGAAGCTTTGTTTCACCAGAAAATGTTGGCTTATGTGCAACAAACCATTGTATAGAAGATGATATAAATGATAATGATATGGTGCTATTTCTTTTCCCCGGACCAGTGGTAGCATTGTACCTATTGTCTTACCCTAACTGGCTAATGCAGAAGCTTAACCTGCAACGATGCCTGGCTGCAGATGCTTTTCAATCAGTATGCTTTGGTTTTTATCTTCTTTTCAGGAGCACTGAGGGAACTCTTGCACACTAGGCAAGGTAAATTGGGAACTTCTTGCTCAAATTCTTGAAGTAGGAAAATATCTGTTTTTCAGATAAATTTGATTCTGTTTCTGCTGATAAGCTCTCTGCTGTTTGCCAGGTTTAGACAAATCATCAATATTTCTCATGTCCTTCACATGAGCATTTATAAAGGCATCCCACGCTACCAAACAGATGCCTCAGTCATGTGGTACCTTCCCAATTAATGATTAGTCACAGACAAAACCAACAGCAGGAACTGTGCTTCGGAGTCCTTTCTACTGTTTGTTTGGCTGTTTACTGAAAATTTCTACAGAAAAAAGCTGAACAGAAATTTATTTCTAACCGAATAGCAATTCCTAGCTGTATGACCTAGTATACACAAGCACTGTCTTCTTTGTAATATGCAGGGTTTTAAAAGCTTGACAATGTTTTTTCACATTAAGCAAAGGAGTGAAAATTATGTTGCTCAGCCCAGCCAGCACGTCTTGCTTCTAGTTATCCTGATTTTCATGAACAAAGCAAAACAAATCCAAACACACAGTCTGTGTGAAATCAGTACGAGGTTCAGATGATTACATAAGTAGTGTGTTCATACCCTATGGCGTAGGAAAGCTGGAATAATTATAGTAAAACTTGTAATTTTCTACTTGATTCCTATGTGATCTAGAGATGCAAAAAGAGTGAATTGTGTTCATACACAGCAAATTAATAGAAAACAATCAGAAGGTGGCAGAATCTGTGAGATTTACAATTTGGTTTTGGATTTTCTTGTTGGCTTTTTTTTTCTTCCTTGTGTTCCTTTCCACTCTTCTTCTTTAGCTTGTTATTTTGTTTAAAGGAAACAATCACCCATGGTTGTGTTACTGGTAAAGAAGTGACCTCATCCAAGCTTCCTGCTCTGCCTGCATCCCCTCCTCCACCTGCCATAAAGCACGTTGTAGCATTACAGATGTAGGTATTCCAAACTGCTTCTTTAACAGCCTTTGTGCCTTCTGGTTAGTAGCACCATTCATGATGCTGGCAATGCTGCATGGAAACAGTTCTCTCTAATTTAAAAGGGGGGGAGGAGGGAGATGGTGCGGAGGGTCAAGTAGAGCTCCATCAATCATCAACTCCTGTGTGTAAATCACCAGCAGAAGGGGAGTGCATTTGTTCTGCATTTGCTGTGAAAAACAAGTGAAAATCATCATGAAACATTTCTCTTTAACATTTTAAAATAAAAGCTCTGTGGCCATAGTAGACAGAGTATGTTATATGGCTACTTAAAGTAATTTTTTTGTATGGGAAAAATAGAAATTTTTAAAAACATCCTTGGATCAGAGTTTAACTGTTAAGCATTAGCCTACTCCTTTAGCACTGTTAATCATTGCACTGAAAGTCCAGTTGCTGACGTGAAATGGGCTGCCAGCTGGTATTTACCAGCAAATTGCACTATTTGTGGATTTAAAAGCAAACCAAATGAACAATTCAAGCTTAATTTTCCTAATGCCGTTCCCTATGATTCTGTTCCTCTGTCTCTTTTCTTTCTTGCCCTCCTCTTCCTTGGCAGGGAAGATAATGTTCTGCACCAGTTCTGCTGTCCGCCTTCGGGGTCTAGTAGTCCATCTTCAAGATAACAGAGAAGCTCGGGGTCGCTAAGTGTGCAGTCAGTGCTACATCTGTGTAGTCCATCTCTCCTCTTCTCTCTTACTGGTGTGTATGGGACTGAAACTTGCATGGATGCCATAGGATTCTTGTTCGTATCAAGTTTGATTTATTCAGAATGTCACAGCCATAAATTTTTGCCATCAGTACTTGGTAATCCCTTCTCCATGTTCTTCTACAGCTCTCCTCCATGTGTCCAGTATTTAAAACAATTGCAAACTGTAAACAAACACATAAATTGCACAATTTATTTTGAAGTAAAATAAACGGTATCGTAAGTCTTTAAGTGTACTGTGCGTTTTGTTGTTGTATGTGGTCATGTGACACGAAGGGTACAAACTAATGTGATTTCTTCCCTAGTAGGAGAGGAAGAGAGACAAGCTGTTTATTACAGTCTGCGTTAGGCCAAGATTTTTCTGCTGTTGATCCTAGAAGTTTGTTTCAAGGCTGGGAAACCACCAATATGACATTTTATGCATGTTACTCTATAGAGATTACATGTAACAGTTGTTTCTTTGCTTTTTGATTGTTATGAATAACCAGAACATCTATGTTATTACACAGATAAATAGTCTGAGTGATTACATTTCTTAGTTTCTTTGCAGCCTGTTTGTTAAGTTTGCTAGCCTGTATTTCTCAAAGTCCCATATCTTCATATGTTAGCACAAGCACAAGATCATTTCTTGTATACTTCAGGTACCTAATTGATAAAAATATTTTTCTCTAAGCTGTGCACAAAGTGAACTAATTGAATAGCCCTGGAGCTCCAGGTAGATAAATGTGAATATGTCCGTGTGCGTTGAAGAAGAGAGACCAAGTTACTATTGCCCAAAGGGCACTTTGCTGATTACATCTTTCCAGGCATGTCTTGCTGCTCTAGAATGACTGAAGAATTTCCACTACTTGGATCTGCCAAAATTAAACAGCCCGAGCAGGTATAATGGGAAACAGGTTCTCTATGAAGTGTCGTTTACTAGCCAGAAGCTAGCAGGGAAGAAAAATTGGAGGGGGGGGGGGGGGGGCTGTTTAAAATATTCCTTCCAGCTCTCTGGAATAGAGAGCTGCTTGAGTGTAGGGTGAACAACTGTGTTTTCTTGTTTTGTTTCTGGTGTTTTTTTTTGTTTGTTTGTTTGTTTGTTTGTTTTTGTAGTTATATGTAATTTTGAGGATAGAATAAATGGAGGATCAGAATCAAGGGAAGAATCTGGAAAGGTAGTGTAAGATTGTCTCATCCTATAGTAATGTTCTTTGCTTATGACTCTGAACAGTTAGGGTTGATTTACTGCTTCTCAACACAATACCAATTTACACATCCTGATAAATGTTTGCTTGTGCCTGCTGTAGGCATGACAGTGAAGTGTCTGAAGCCTAGGGAAGAACTTGCTTGTAGAAAGCTAATCTGCCTTCATTATTTTATGACAGTTTGCCCATGTCTCTTATTGTGACTGTGTGGACTAAAGAAGATATGGCTTTTTCCATTATTTGGTGCTGAATGCACCATAGCTTCATGTTTTCCTGTCTCTTGGCGTTGGATAAACATGAAGGTCTTTCACTCCCATTGTAAAATGTGTGAATTACCCAATGCAGAAATTATGTAGTAGATCACTGTAGTTCAATATGTTATTGGAAGTGTTGTAATGTTTCATGGGCAGGGTACAACACGTGTAAGTGTTGCTGACCATTTTGGCCTTTAACTGCTGTGATGAGGAGTTTCTCAGAGTTGCTACCCAGAGATAGCAACAGGAGGAATTTCTGATATTTTGATTTGCTTATCTCCCTCTCACATGTAAACAGTAATTCACTCTCTTTCCTTGGTGCACTGAACTAGAGCACTGTAATTATTCTCTTCCATAGGGTAGGATTTGTCCAATCTTTTAATAAGTATCTTTTGTATGTTTGTATAAAGGAAAGGAAAGAAGAAAGACTACTGTTTAAATATGAAAATTAAAGCCACCAGCTGTAGGTGGTGCCAGCACTTTTGTCTCGAATGTGGTTTGTGGTTAATGATGGGCCTCAGGAGAAGCAAGGTAGAGAAGTGATCAGTGTTATTAGCTGTAGCAGGATGTTATCATTGGTTGTTTTCTATCTGGTAGTTTTCCAGTTAAAAAAAGATAGTAGCATTGTGATTTGCTGGCATTTGAAACAATTTAAGTTGGTATCCACAATATTATCAAATCCTGGCATTTACTCTGCATGGAGCAGATAGAGAAGTGACCTTCTCTCATGCTGTGAAGTCAGAAGAGCACAAGTAAACACTTTTCTACTTAAATAAGTCATGGCTGGCTTAATAAAACATGCAATGAATTTCTGGATTTAGTACTGGAACCTGGAAGGGATTCCTTTTTAGCTAGGCTGAGTTGAGCCTAAATGCTGCACAACATTACAAGACACAGGCTGCAGTGGAAAAATTCCCTTTTCCTCCCTATTCCTTGATGATTTTTTTCAACTGCTTTTGAGAATAGTTAACACAGTCTTATTGTGCATTCTAGTGTGGAAGGTGGAAGGAAATCACATTTTTCTTGTTTCATGCACCAAATCTTTTCAGTCCTGACCTTGAAAGGTTGGACTAAAGCTGCTGCTTTGTAGAAATTCTGTTCACACGTTTTTCTTCTGGCACTGTTAGGCACTCTCACCTATTAGGATCAGGAATTGTTTTTCTTCTGCAATGTGGATTTCTCCTTTGCAAACACACTCCTTACACACTTCTTACATTGTTTTGATTGTTTTTGCCCAAAATAGGTGGGTAGAACCCATTATACGCAGTTACTACTGACTTGCTGTTGTTTCCTGCACATGCATCACTTCCCCTCTGTGGCTCTGATTATGGGCTGTTGTTCCTTAGCTCAGAGCATATTATGCAGATGCTTGGAAGGCATGGATATTTATGCACCACTAGATGGAGCAGAGCACAGTTCGACTGTGATAAATTCAAGTCTTATCTCCCAAAGTAGTATTAAAAGTAACTAACTAGCTGAAGCAAAATATTTTATAACATGAGGAGAAGGAATAATCCCCTGAAAAATGCAATGGGGTGTGGATCTTCACCATGAATCTAATTAAGCTTTCAAAAATTTCCCTTAGCTATTCAACCAGCTGTGTAATGTGTTATGGATTGCCACTATTTCAAGTAACTCAAGATTCATAATGAATTAGAATTATGCACAGTCTATGGCTAAGGAAGCTCCTTAACCATAAACCTCTTTGATCAGGAGTCCAGGAATGGAAAAGTTTAATCTGCTGTTTAAAATGAAGCAGCATTAAAATAGCATTTAAGGTGACTCATTGAGGTCTTTGACAAGGATGAGGGACTTGGCTGAGTCCCTCTGAAACCTCTTGATTCATAACTTTGAAAGGGTGACATTCCTAGTATATAATACTGATTTACCAAACCGAGTGTTTTGTTGTGCAGCACCAAATCCTTCTTCATCTCAAGCACAAAATCAGAAGGAATTCTTTTTTTTAAAAAAAAAAAATAAAAATAAAAGTATCTACACAAAGGTCTGGAAACATGGGGTATCATTGTGCTGGTGGCAGGACTGAATTTTACAAAAATTTCCATTTTATAATAAATGAATAATTCCTGAAATGGTGGCTAGAGGGAGCTCCAATGCAATCTGTTTCAAAGCTTTCTCTGCAAGTAAGTCGTTCTGGGTAAGGCAGCACGAAGCTGTAGATAGAAGGAAAGGCAACCTAGATTAATTTACATTTACTTTTAAAGTCTATTAACACTGGAGATGAAGGGTTGTTTGATCACGTGGAATTACAGATTGGATATATATCCAGCATGCCCTACAGCCAGGTTTGTTTATCTATTGTCATATATACATGTCTGCTTGTATAACATTGTCTGCCTTTGGCATTCTCAAGCTGCAATGCAGAATGTGTTCAGGGAAGTGCAGTGTGTAGCTGTATGTGTATGGGGTAGGATGGAAGAGATCCATCTGTCCTACTGATGGCTGACAGTTAAGGAGAAAGGAGTGCAAGAACAGGACAAATGCACAGTGGTACTTCTCCAAGGCTAAGGAACATTTGGGTAAGAAGCCAATCCAGCATTGTTATCAAGTCAGTTTTTAAGTGGAAAAAAAAAATCACAATTAAAAAGCGTGAGTAACTCGAAATTACTGGAGAGATTTCTATTGTCAAAGCAACAGAAACTCTAGTTTCACTGTTCTACCTCTACCAAATTAATTATAGCAATTCCGTTAAGAGTACCACGCTCCTATTGAAAGGGCATTTGGCTTTTTCCCTTCTCTGTGCAGGTCTGTTTCATGTTTTCTTTTAACTTGACAAAACGTGCACAGCAGTTGCTCAGTACTGGGGGTGGGATCTGTAAGGCAGCACAGCTGCACAGGTTTCAGTCGCCTGCGACATTAACAGCTTGATGTGACTCACCTGCTATGAACTTGATTATCTGATTTCTGTTCTCCCCAGCAACTTGCTGAAAGACACTGGGCTCCCTTGCCAAAAGGAGGCCGTGAGGTAGTTGCAGGATTACCAGAATGTGCCAGGCACTGGGCTCAGTGGTTGCAGGGACTGGTTCCTAGCTGTGGTCAGGGGGCTCCCCACATTCTGGTGAGCTGTCAGAAATGCATAGATAAAGAGGAGGCATAAACTGAGTCAGTCTACAAGGAGAAACAACATGTAATGAACTGAGTAAGTTTTGCCTGGCTGTGTTGGAAGGAAACAGCCTCCTGCTCTTGGCTACTACGTGACTCAGTCCTGCTGCCATCCAGTTTCACCCTGTAATGTAGAGAACTGAGTTCATCTTCTTAAAAGAGACTTTGGAGACCTCCTGGGCAGTGTTGGAGAGATTCTCCTGGGAAGAGGGTTGTTTTACTGGTGTTTTGTTTTGTTTTGTTCTGTGGTTTTGTTTGTTTTTTGTTTTTTGCTAGAGAATGAAATTATAGATCTGGAAAGGACAACTATCCATAATGCTAGTATTCTTTATATACGTAATATATAGCAACGGTTTGGGTACTCATGAAGGACTGATTCTGTCAATACAGATGCTTACAAAGGTGGGAAGTTCAAAGATCCTGGTTAGTATGGCCTCTTTGCTCTGCGGTCGATATGTTTTGCCCTGATTGTTGCTGTAAAATATGGGTGTTTCCCATATGTTTCCCTTTAGAGCTGGCAGTGGATTTCAGAAAATGTGAAAGACTTTGTGTTTACTAAACAAGGTGGGTAACTGATGTTCCAATTACCCAAGGACCATTTCTTCGCAATATTACATCTGGTTTTCCGTATTCGAGTGAAAAATTGCACAGAAGATATGGATTTTCATGAAAAAATATGGACCTCTTTTCTGGCGTTTCAAGTGTGTTTTTGTTTCTACACCCGTTATATTTCTTACTTTTCTGATCTTAATTGTAAGCTTTGTAGCCTTTAGTGATTTTGGCCTATGCATTTATAGGGCAAATGCATGAAATAAACCCGATTTATAACCCAATAATGTAAGTATTTTTCCTAAAGAAATTATGTCATGCTTCGTTAACCTCTGAATTTCTTCTAGCCCATCACTGGAGCATGGCACACCTGAAAATTGGATAGTATTGAAAATCTGTCTTGCTCTCTTTCTCAGTTAAACTCGCCTTAATAGAGAATTAAATTAATTGTAATTGATGTTTTATGACAAGACTTTGCCAGAGGCTGCTATAGTAGAGATAATTTATCTCAGTCGGGCAACGTGACTTAATTTTATTTTGTTGTTCAAAAAGCCGTATTATTATTAATCAGTTGACAAGTATTCTGATACGGGAAAGAACAGGTGAGCAGCCCACTGCTCCGTCCCATAGAGGCAGCAGGTGTTTCTGACCAACAGCTTTGCTGGCTGGCTACAAGGTTCCTGATGAAAGCCGTTTCCCTGGGCTCTGGGCTTTGTTAGTCAGTGAGCCCTCAGCTGTGCCTGCTGCTGTCAGCTGACCGTGGAAGCTGCACAGTTGCATTTGTTGTCTCTAGGATTCACTATTAAATTGAGGTGCTCTCTGCATGTGTTGTGCTCTTGTGCAGCCCACGAAGATGCACGTTCTGTTAAACGATCAGACTTAATTACTGACAATTCTTTTTATATTTATTTTTAATTTCAATTTCGTGGCATTCAGCGGAAAAGAATGCCTCCACAGCTCTGGTGCTGGGTGCCCCAGGCCAGGGAGTGCTGCTCGAGGAGGAGCCTCGCAATGCAGAGGGACAATCGCCTCCCTGCCCCTGCCGGCCGCTCCCCTGCTGGTGCAGCCCGGGGTACCGCTGCCTTCTGGGGCTGAAGGCGCACCGAGGCCATCAATGGAGGCAAAGGTTTAGGTGTAGGTAGAAGCTTATTGCTTTACTACAGATGAGGCTAAAGGTTTCCGCCACAAGTCTTAGTCCAGAGATAGCTTACCCATGAACAGGAAAATACAACAGGCAGTATTTATTAATTTGCATGTAGCGTGCATTCTCTGTCAGATCTTTGAATGCTTAAAATAGGAGCTAGCACTAAATTGGCCATAGCCAAGCATGTGTGTAAACGCCTAACATTGCATGTTTCCACCAGTCATTTGATTCATCTAATTTTATAGTGCTGAAAAGCTAAATGGTGTAATACTGTCTGGGTAAATCTTATGGAAATGAATGGGAAAGATTCATTTAAAGCTTTCTTTTTAGGTACTTTGACTTTGTTCTATGATTTTGGTGTTTTGAGGGCTTTTTCAAAAGTTTCACAGAGTGATATGTGCAGCAGTTATATATATGTATACCTGTGTGTATATATACAGCAATGTCCCAAGTGTGACTGCGCTCTGGAACACACACGGCTGCGTCCACTTGGCAGTCAGAACTTTTGGCCCTCTCAAATACATCTGGCATTGCATGGTTCTGACTCCTTGGTTTACACTGAAGCTGTTCTAGTTCCCATAGATGGTACAAAGGTGTCCTGTACAGATCTACTGTAAATACCATTTGGAGCATAGACTGAATGTGGCAATCTCTTTAGAACTGAATTTGTACTAACCAAGTAGTCATCTCGCTATGGTTGATCTGTTTCATGAAATTTATGGTAATGAAAATTATTATTCCATTATTATTACAACAAATTTAATTTATGTATAAGGTTTTATATAATTTGTATAAAATCTGGTATGTAAAATATACAATCTGATACTTACTTACTCAGGTTGGGGTTCACAACCACTGCCCATCAGCCCCTCTGAAGGGACACGCTGCCCTGTGCAGAACCCCCTGACCTCAGCTCTGCAGTACTGGGGCTGCAGGGGCTGCAGGATTTGGTGCCAGCTGGTACAGTCAGGGAAGTGCCTCTCCATTTCTTATCCATGCTTCATTTTCATTGAACCTCTGTAAATTCACTCTGAGTACTTGTTAAATGTAAACTGCCAGTTAACTGAAAATCTTTGTTTCCTTTCTGTGGGCTAGGCTGCTGTGTGACTTCCCTTCCTGGTTCCAGCAGCACACCACTAACCTCTCTTGTTGTTTTGCCATAGACGTGCTGATGATGTAGCTCCAGTTGTGCTTGTTTTCAGATTCTGCAGGAGTTAGCTGCTTTCATGTTATTTCACTTACATCTGTAAGCATTTTCTTCCAGAAAACCGTTATGCTTTTAAGATGATCTAACTCAATTTTCAATTCAGTAGGTTTGTAGCCAACAGCAGCAAAATTACTGTTTACTCTGTATTTGTAGTGATAAAAAGGTTATTTTCCATATTTAAAAGAAGTATTCTAACCTCTGGCAGACTGATAAAGTAGTGCACTGCACTTTAAGTCATTGACTTTGCCTATGTGGATTTATCTGGCAATTTTCTTTTTCAGAAATGATAATAAATAGATGCAGTTTTACTGATTGGTAGGGAAACAGCACTTTGACTGCAGGTCCTTGAATCTGCCTAACTGCTAGTGTAATTGTGTTCCATTTCCTGGGAAACAAAAGGCTTCTGCGCGCGTGGCATCTTTTTGTGATCTGCTGCTGCTTGTCAAATGCTGGGTAATCTAAGAAAAAAATCACTAATATGTGTAAAAATAATTATTGATTGCAAGTGAACATATCAAAGTACAGTGGAAATCATATGAATTCTCAAGCTGTAGTTGATGTTTCTGGATAGGAGCAAATAGCTTTGTCATGGTGCATGATGAGTTAGCTCCAGGTAGTGCGGCCTTTGGCTCATGCTGCCTGCAGGTCTGTACAAGGGAAAAAGGCTCTTCTTTGAGCCTTTTGTTTTTCTGTGTGCATGTAAGCAGGTGCAGTACAAACAGGGAGGTGTCTGCAGCTTGTAGCAGCGCACAGGAAATACTTGAGCTGCAAGCTTCTCTCGGAGCACTCATTCTGAACCAGGGAATTAAAATCTGCTGATGTGAGGTGGAAAAACAAATTCTTACTCTATTAACCAGTATGAAACGTGGGGTGAAGTCACTGCTCCGCTCCTGTGATGTAGCTGTGTTACTGCTCCCCACTAAAAGGTCTCTTATACTTTGAACTGTCTGTAATCATAAATGTCATAAGCCTATGTGAAAATACACCCAGCAGAATTGGTCTCCGTGTTTTAAAGGATGAAGTCAAAAGTCTGTGTTCTCAGCATATAATGTACTCTTGCTGATTCACTGTCATATTCAATTTTTGTTTGTTTTACTTCACTACATCACTTGTGCAGAGCTCTTGCTAGTAGTTCTAGAAGGACTGTAGTAACAATATAGCTTTGAAAGGGAAATATGGGGATCAAACACTTGTTTTAAATTATATGACCATTTTAGTTTTCCTTTATAACCTTCTTCTGCTATTTTCATTCTAATGATCTCAAATGCCTTGTGAGGATTCTTGTAGACTTGAGACCTTTGTAGCTCCCGCATGATTCACAAATGGAAAGGGTAAGTTAGCTGCTTCTGACCGTAACCACACAAATGAGAACTTTTAATGGGCAGTAAGTTTGTTCCATCATATTATTGAACAAAATGTTTTCAGACACTTCAGTTCTCAAATTACATTAGTGTCCTTCCTCATGGAAGATTAAACACAGATCTAGAAACTTGAATGTCTTCAGACTGAACTGTGCACAATTGGCTGCTGTTATCAACAATTCACTATCTCTTCCTTCTTTGGAAAATCTCTGTTCCCATGTTGCATACATCAATTGGTTTTGTTTTTATGGCTCCAAATTTGAGCTGCAAATGGTAGTAAAGCTTGTTAATAAACATCTGATCCTCATGTAAGTCTGGGAATAAGTGTGATTTAAGTGGCGGAGTGTTTTTCTAACGCATCCCAAACCACATCCCTGAGATATTTTAATAAGAAAGCAATTCCTCTGGCAAGATATCAGCCTGAATAAGAATGCTGATTAGATGTCCAGTGGATTATGATTTCTTGACCATTTATTGTCAAGAGGGTGATTTCTTTTCTTCAGGATAAGAAGGTAGGGAATTTTTGCAGCTCCATTGGAACGCCTACTCAAAGTCATTGTAGGTGGGCTGCCCAAATGCAAGGCATCGCTGAACTCAAACTGTATCATAAGGCAGGTGAAGAGCCTTAAGCATGAAGGCCACTAACTTTTATGTGTTATTGGAGGAGCAAATGTAGCTGATGGAGTTTTTCAAAATTATTATTTTTTACTACTGTTTTTCATGGTGTAATGTATTACTGTAAAGCTAAAGCATTTATTGAGAAGGAAGCTTCCCCAGGACACCCCATTCTTGGGCTACAGGTTGCTGTAGGAATATAGGCCTCAGTTTTGTCTTTATGTGCAAAGTGAGTTTTATTTATTATAATCTTTCCTTCTCTATAGAAAATAAATTTTACCTTCACACAGTCTTCTCAAATTAATAAAACTAGCTGAGCTTCTGAATCTATTTCTTCATGGTCATGGGGAAAGGGCTTTGTTTCCTAGATGCTGTTTATTCTTAAAGATTTAAAATCTATTTGAGATGCCATGATTATATTTTGGTTTGGAAAACATGTGAAGATGAATGTTTGAATATGCTTCTGTGCTGAAGATTCTCTGAATTATGATAGAAACCTGTCGCACCAAGGGAGGGATGTGTTCTGAAGGAGGAAAACTAAAAGAAAGCTCATGTACAGAGCTTGCATGCAGCCCAAACTAAGCAGTCTCCTGTATGTCAAGTAGATAAGTGTGATCAAAGTTTTCCTAGAGCTGTGGTTTCTCTGATTTGCTTCTTTCTCTGTGGCCAATATTTTTGTCACTCTGTGGCCAATATTTTGTCCACTTTGCCATGCAGTGTCCGGAAGAGATGGAAAAAACACTTTTGATTATCAGTCAGTTCTGTCATAATCTGTTGCCTGCTTAGCCTTGTAATCCAGCTTTAACTGTTGTAGAGCTGAGGCAGTGAGCTGCTGCCTGAGGCCAGGAAATACGTGCTGCCAACTGGGTGCTGTGTGAAATGTCCAGGTCCAGCAGAACTGCGCTCAGGAGCCTGCTGTGCCATTCATGCCCCAGGAGAGGAAAGCTTTCTATTTCTAAGAGCAGCATTAAACATATTTCAGTACTTTTTGGTCTAAGTATTTCACTAAAATATCCAGATCTTAACATATTAGAACAGGAAAATGAGAAGCAAGAATTTCAGTGGTATTACTTAACATTCCGAGTCCTTATGAATGCTGTTTCTTCATGGGTGATTGGTACCAGTTTTTATGTCAGAAAATATATTGCATTGTATCATACAAAAGAAAGATTTAGTTACCCATATTTTCTACTGGCGTAATTTTTTGACTAATGTCAGTGGAGTGCTGGTTAGTTCTGTCCTATTTACCACACCATTAGACTGAAGCCTCTGAAGTTGGGTTGTTCTACTTTACTTTCAGATCTATGGTGTAGACAGGCTACTATCAGACAGGTTTTGTGAATCCAATTCCAGTGCAGCTACCAGTGGCATTGCAGCCATCCTGGGACACTGTCCCTTTCTCTGGGTGGATGGAAGCAGGGCTGATAGTAGCCATGCTGCACCTGGGCCAGTGCCTGCTTCTGGCAGTGCTCTGCAGTGGTGCTGAGATGTATGGGAGCGAGCTGAGCGTGCTGCTGTGCTGCTCTGCCTTCAGTTCCTGTGTTGCACTAGCACAGGACACAGCTGCATGGCTGATAAATGACACTCCATCCATAAAAGATGTGATGGCAGAGCTTCTAGCTATATTTCCAGATTCCTTCTAATTTCTGGGAAGAACCTGGTGTCGTTAGCTTCTGATCCGTGATATTCAAAGCAGAATTTTGCACAGCTTCCTTCAGGTTCCTTCAGGGCTGTTTGTCTGCGTAAGAAAAGCAAACGCTGAATTGCAAACCGCTGATCCCTTCAGCTTCGAGCAGTTCTGAGGTTTGGGGGAATGTTTTCTACTTGGTAATTTGGCAGACCCCCAGGCAAAGCCGGGCTCCTCTCATGAGAGGGAAGCCAAGATGATGTGCTGAGCAGACGTTAGAGAAGGGAAGATAAAATGATCGCAAATGTTACTTTTTTGCTTTTTTCGCTAAGCTCTGCGTTAAGTAACTTCACCATGCTGTGAGTCACTGAGCAACTGAGGGGGGATGCAGAGGCAGGTGATGCAGCTGGCTGTGTGTTGCTGTTGAACTACATCACAGAGAGATGCACCTTCCAGTGCGTGTCAGGAGCTGCTGGTGGCTAACTCTTGCAGCTGATGCATGCTGGCTGACACACTAGGACAGCCAGGAGCCCTGTCAGTGCTCAGAGAAGTGACTTAGGGCAAGTTCACATGATGTCATTGGTTTTAGTGAGAAAAACTGAACACAACGTGATCCCAGTGAAACACATACAATCCAGAGCAGCTACAGTGTGAGGTGGAGCTTAATTTACATACCTTTTCTAATGCATGTGTTCTTACAGATGTCTGTGGGGATAAAAAGAAAAAAAGTTTAGTCTGAATTGATTAAAAATAATTTAAAAACAAAATAAATAACAGAATATGAAGGGATGCTTTTGGCAGTAGGTTGTTTGATGACTAATGTAATGGCTGCAGATAGTGGCTTCTCAGTTCCATTTCTGTAGAAGCGTGTTCTGGCCAAGACTGTTCCTTTTGTTACCTTCTTCTGGCCCGCTGTGGTTAGATGCTTTGGCTGTACCTACTAAAGAGAGTACTGGCATACAAAGTGTTCATCGTGAATGCCTTCAAGAAGGCGTAAATACTTCTATGTAATGAAGTTGCATTAGAGAATACAAACAATTTGGTCATTCTTTGTATGTGGAATATCAACATCATCAGGCTGCAACGTAAAGGTTTGCCTTTCTTCTGTGTGCTGCTAGCTTGTACAAAGAAACTGTGACAAGCAGAAGTTATTCATTGAGCAGTATGTAGCAGTGTCTTAAATTTTTAATGTATTGCTCTGCATTCCTTTTCTCAGCACTGGAAAGAGGCAATACCATGCTGTTTCTAGCACTAGGGATTTGATGGAGCTCAGAACTGTATCTTCCCCCATATTATACACACCATCCAGAGTTATCAGTTGCTGACAGTCTATCTTTGCACGTACTGGGATGCCCCAAATAAATTTCACTTTTTAGCCAAAAGATGACATATTTAGGCAATTTTTGTGGGGATCAAGCTGTGGATTTTTCAATTGCAGCTATTTAATCTGTCATTACTGCATACTTTCATGCTGGAACATCTTTCCTTTTCTCAAACTGGAAATTTTTCTGACTCTCTACACTATGCTTGATCACTATCTGCAGTTACTTGTAGTCTCCAGCACCATTAAGA
Source organism: Tetrao urogallus (assembly GCF_951394365.1). Classification (NCBI taxonomy): domain Eukaryota; kingdom Metazoa; phylum Chordata; class Aves; order Galliformes; family Phasianidae; genus Tetrao; species Tetrao urogallus. The sequence goes on along the minus strand of NC_136823.1, from coordinate 5,642,296 downwards.
TAGGCAGTAGCACGAACTCATTTATTCTCTAGTTAGCTGAGACTGAAGTAGTTGCAGCCACCTCCAGTGATGGAAATGGATTGTGCCTGCCTGAGCTTAGAATTGAACCTGAAGGGTTGTAGGCTGCCTTTGGGACCTCTGGAAGGGAGGCGGCCGTACTGAGCTGTCACAGCACAGAGATTGGCACCACCTGATCTGCTCAGCTTGGTGAGAGCTTCCATATAACTTTGTGCTCAGTCAAGATCATTTAACAAATACTCTGCGGAAGCCTTATAGCACAGATACGGTGCTGGGCTACTGCAGTTCCTATATTTTACTTATTCGGTCTCAGCAAGAGCAGTTACTGTGTAGTTCTACTACACTGGTGCTTGCTGCGTGCACATTGACATCTTTCTTAGAAATATCATAATGATTTACGTCATCACTGTTCCACGCTGAGACACAGAATAGTTTAAAGTCTTTCTAATGCTGTTTCTTAGATCAATAACTCTCCTTGTTTATTATCAGAGCTGAAGAAAGCAAGATTTCAGATTATTGATTCTTCAAGGCATTCATTTTCTGCTTTTCTCTGTCTATGTGGCATCAGGAAATCCATGCTGTGCAGTTACATAATCTTCACTAAGTGTGGTTCCGTACCTATCAGAAATCAGCAGTCTCTTTCATCACAAGAACAAAAAGAAAGAAAATGAAGAGGAAAAGAACCTCCCCCCCACACACACATGCCCCAAACCCAGAACTTGTCAGAGCTCAAGGTATCGAGAAAATAATTTTGTGCTTGAATCAAACTTGATAAAGCATTTTAGAACATGATCTTTTAAATGGATGCCAGGCATCTTTCGTATTCAGGTTAGCTCACTGCACAGCTTTAACAGTCGATACATAATACAGTGCTGGTAGCAGGTGTAATGGCCTGTGGCCTTGTGTTTTGTTTCAGGGCAGAATTCTCAGTATTGTATTTAATATTTGTGTCTTTGGAAATATAAATTCTATTGGGTTAAGACAGCAATTGTCTGAATTTTTGACCTTTTTTTCCTTGGAAATATTTTGTCCCTCATAACACTCTGCAGAAGTAGTTATTTTATGATTGTTGTGTTTGCTTAGAGCTTGCAGCTTCAAATCAGGAACCATACATGTCCATATTTCCTATAATTTTCAGCCTTGAAAAAGGTTGTTCCTACCAGCAATTACAGCATTCTTCAAGTTTCACGCTGACCATGTTAGCTCTAAAGAATCCAGCTGAATTGTAGCCCTCTGTGCTAGCTTTAGTTCCAGTTCATGCAAAGATTCCTCTGCCTTTTCTCTGAAATGTTAAGTACTTGTATGAAGATGTCATTCAACTGACTCATCAGTGGCGCTGGTACAGATTTCCTTTGCTCCTTACCCAGAAGAGCTTTTTAAATTCCATGGAAACAAACACAAAACTGCTTACAGGGCTGCTTACAGCATTTCCCTGATAGTGCTGGATTGCTCTGCAGTAGGTTTTCTTCTTTTTGGTGCAACTCTAAGTCTCTTAGTTCAATTTTCAGCCACTTCCTTGGGCAAATATAAGTATAATATGATTTGACTTTGTTTTAAAGTATGGTTGTTTTGTGGTTTTTTTTTTCTGGTGGACAAATGTACTGAATTTTGGAGTTCATTCTATTATGAGTGAACAAATAGGGTTGTTAAATTTGCCTGTTCTTTTCTTTATAGCTCGTATCTAGCTTTTTTTTCTTAAAAAAAAAAAAAAAATCAAAATAGATTTTTTTTTTAGATATTCTTGAAGCAGGCAATCCTGAAATCGCTTTGTGTAAATGATCCACTTTGTTTGCTGTAGCATAGCGCTACCGTGTTCAGGTTTCAGGTTGCTTTTATGTTTTAAATTAATTTTTCATTTTTGTACAGTATTCAGAAAGAACCAAAAGCTAATATGTGATTGTAGTATAAAGGACTGGTTGTGTAATTGCATTAAGAGTATTCTGTAAATCTGTTGGAAATTAACTGGCTTTGTGTACCCCAAAATTTAAATGTCTCAATAGATTTTACGCCTAATTTTTCCCATCTCTGCTGTCATTTTTTTCTTGGCCACAAAACTTTGCCCCACATGCCATCAGCCTGCTCCTGAGACATCTCACAGAGGTGAGCTGGACTTTGGTGCAGGTGACCAGGTTAAGGGTTGTGCTGCAGCTCTGCCTGGGTGTACAGCTCACCTCAGCGTAATTCTTGGTTTCTTTCTTCCTCTGGAACAGTGATTTATTTGGTTGTTCCCATCCAGTGACTTCCATCCTGTTTAAGTAACCTTTCCTGTGTTTGATATTATGTTTATATCAGATCTTCAGCTCAGAAAGCCAGTCCTAAGCCTTTCCCCATTGGGCTGCTCATCTGACTGAAGAAGTGAACTGTACGTGGATGGGAGTTCTCTAGCACAGAGACCTTCCCAGGCTGGGCACTGCTCTGCCCAGAACCCTGCATGGCATGGCACTGCCCAGCACCCATCAGACCCGAGTCTGGGTTAGGCCCAAGTGTGTCAGCAGCTATTATGGCTGCTAGCTGCCAAATCAATTAGATCTGTAGCATTATGTGTTCTTAACTGCAGTTACCAGGTGCACAAACACTGTTGCTAACAGCACAGCATGACACTGTTGGCAACAGGAAAATTTCTGGAAAACTCTCAGTAAATTCAGATCCTTTTAGCCACATTTGGGGGTGGCCTCAAGATGGGCGTTTTTGCTGTGGAAACTGAGCTCTCTTCCTTGTGTTCAGAAAGATCTGCATCTCCTGACATTTGTTGGGGAGCCTTACCGCAGGGGGCCCTCTGATGGAAAACAAGGTATTCCTAATGAAGCTGTAATCCTGCTCCTTGTGATTGTGCGAGGAGTCCCCGAGGTCACGACGCGCTCAGTGTCACTTGGCACAATCAAAGCTGCGTTCGCGGAGGCTAATCAGCCAGGCCTTGTGTCATTACCATCTCTTCGTTATGCATGGTGCATTGTCACCACGCACAGAGTCTCGTCGGGATTTACTTATAGCAATAAGGGCTAGAACTGTTCAGAGAATGTTTCTGAATCTTTGCTAACAGTGAGGCAAAAAGTCCATCTGGTGAGCAGGTTGGCACTTGGACAGCAGATTGTTAAGCAGTAAACTTAATTATAAAGAAATTAGGTTCACCCTTCCCAACTGTTAAAAGAACAAATAGCCAGCACGTGTAAACCAACCCATCAAAGTGCATCGGTATTCACAGATCCTGAACTCTGAGAGCAAACAAATTACAGGGTGGGAAAAGCTCCTCACGTCTGTTTTAAATCTCTCCCTGCACTGCAGTTTATTTGGGCAGCGTGGTTCGTTTCCATTCCTGTGCAGCTGATTCTTGTGCAGGCTGTGCCCATGGCCACCTCCTCTCGCACAGCCCTCTTGCTGTGTGTAAGCATACCCGTAACCTTGGTATTAAAACTGAAGGCTTGCAATTGATTTACAAATAACCTCGGTAAATATAATGAAGGCAATTCTAAAGTAATTGTGTGAGCGTCTGTAACTGTACACGTTCATGACTGCCAGAGGAGAAGCTGGCCAATGGCAGCTTGGGTAAGGGATGGAAATGGATAAGTACAAATGGCTATTTAAAATGGTACCTAACATGATGGTGGAAAGTTCATTGTGAGCCTTCAGCTAGCATCTCCTTATAGCCTGTGGAAATTCTGTTTTGTTTTTACTCTAAAAATTTGATTTTGTCATATGGATGTGTATAATAAACCTAAAGTGATGTACAATGAGAGCAAGTTTAATCACTAATGCCGTGCTTCGTGTTAAAGTGTTGCTATTTAAACAGCAGTGCAGTTGCAGTCACTTCTGTACTTTGTATCTTAAAACTTCCTGCTGCAATAATTGTTTGGGAATTGTTGCAGCAACTGTAGTTGCCTTTCTGGAGAGAGAAGAAGCCCAAGGATTTGAAGGCTGACCGTTCTGTTAAATGCACGTAAATGCATGCAAGAAATCTGTTTCCTGGTGTGAGAGAAGCTACCAGAGAATAAAATCGCATAAGAGTCTCACAGGAGAGCGTCACCCAGCTCCCTGTTGTGTGCCACTGTTATTTTTGCGTAGCAGATGTACTGAGGATGAAAGCAGTGCGGCTGTGAGCACGTGCTGTGAGCTGCAGTGCTGTTCTGTGACTGTGATTTGGTTGTGTGCTGTCCTATTCTGAGGTTCCTCTTAGCCAGTAGGAAGTGGGGCGAGGACACTTTTTGGATCTTAAAATTACATACCTAAATCAACAATCAGCTTCACAGTGTGCTGAAGGGCAGCGTGTGCTCTGGGCTGGGTCCCAGCAAACAACATGCAGGTGTGTCTGCTGGGGAATGAGCCCACAGCTCCAAAGATGTTTGCATGGCCTGAAAATTTCAACAGTGTAAAGCTTTTTGACGTTTTGTAAGGAAGGCTGTACTACTTATGTTGGTTTATTGCAAGGTTCTGCTGTACTGTCACAGGTGGATTGAGCTGAGATTTGACTGCCAGTGCACACAGTGCAAGACTGAAAACAGAAGAGAGGCTCTGGAAATGTTTACTATAATAATGCATGCAGTACAGCTTGGTCAGGTATTCGTGTAGCCAAGTGTTGTCAGTCATATTTGATCACTTTTTGCCTAAAGATGCTTCTTTAATTCCCCTTTCACTAATGAATAGGAAATAGCTGCTGGGTTTTTTGTATGCTTGTTTGGTTCTTGTTTTTTTGCAAACTGTATTTAATGTCATGCTAGGTACTGTATAAAGTCTATAAAAAATGAAGACAATTTTTTTAAATTGCCTTAATATTTTATAATTTTATTCTTTTGCTATCATCTCAGGACCTCACTGGAAACAGGAAGCAGCATCTCCACCGATCCGCTCAGGTACTGTAGCAGTGCGACTGTTCATTTTAGGTTTGGAATAATAGCAGTGAACTCCAATCTGTATCAGCTTTACATCACATAACTTTATCCTACAATGTGTAATTAGTGAAGGCATATTGACCAAGCATTCAGGTTTTTGTTGTTAAGTTTGGGATAACTCTTTCTTTCACGGTTTCCAACTTAAATTCAGCACTGTGGTTTTGCTCTCAGAGGACCTTGAAGGACAGAGAGGGCGTGCTTGTGCATGCACATGGCAAAACAATCTCTCTCAGACTTTTATATACCTCAGTTGTGCTAAACAGATCATCCTAGCAGTTCAATAACAGTACTCATTTTGTTTAAATGTTACTTGTTTTTAAATTGTTTCATGTTTTCATACAATCACAAGTGAGAGTTAAGAAATTAGGGCCACATGAATCCATCACAGTGGCTGAAATTTGATCACTCAGTTAAGAAAAAAATGCTACTATTTTTAACACTGCATATCAGATGGGCACTTTGGATGTTTTACTGTCATAGCTGCACATTAAAGTGTGCATCGCTCATAAGCTTCCTTTGATGAATTAGGGGCAAAGTCCTTTTCTCCCAAACTGACAGTTGTTGGGTAGATGTTTTCCTTTCCAAGGTGTTTGCTTTTGAGGATGCAAACTTTTCCATATTGTATAGTTTTAAGTTTGCCTGGACACAGCGTTACTGGGAACTGCTTCGTTTACCCTTATGCAAATATATGGGCCCTCTCTCTCTCTCTCTCATTCATCTCCCAGTGTACAATATCCTGAAAGTGAAGCGCGTGCCTTACTGCCACTTCCTAAAAAATGCCCACGAGCTCCTGTGAGTAATATTACCTTTGTCTTCAGCTCAGCATAGTCACAGTGGACAACATACAGATTTGACTGCATTGTTGTTGCCAGCACCCAGTTTGACAGCATGCTGTTTCTTTGTGTGGCAGGACAATGCAGGAAGCAGCTTTCCACTCCCCTCAGCCTTTCTGAAATCTTACTTGAGCAAGAACCTTGTAGCTGGTTTGACTTACCTGGCTCTGGGAACCTTATCCCAGAGAAAAGCATTGCTGCCATCTTTATTCCAGGCTAGGCAAACCTTTGTGAGAACAGCAGGTTTTATTACAATGCTTTTCTTTATAATGATTTTTTTTCTGTGGGAGGATGTCAGTGGAGATGAGGAAGAATTGAGGAGAAGAGGTTAAACTCGGTGGAAAAGTGTATAGCTTTAGTTTGAGTTAAGCAAATACATGCTTACCTAGGAAATGTAGTGATTTAATGGTTTTAAGTTGCTAAGCACTGTACAAACCTGTGAATATTTTCTTTTTCTCTCTTATTTTCCTAAAAAAGAGACTGCAGTACTTACTATTCACCAAATGTGGCCTCTGCCCTTGCTGCATGGCCCCATAAATCATAAAGTTTCATTCACACTGCTAATTTTGATGGCCTTGGTCTCATTAGTATGCATTCAGTGGGTTGCATTCTTTTCTTAAGCCTGCAGCAGAGTGATGCAAACTGGTATGGAATCCTTGATTGCACTTCTTTATATTTCAAACAAAAGTTTATTATCCTTGCCTATATTCTACCTTCTAAAAAAAAAAGAAAAAAAGAAAAACTGCAAGTTAGTCGAGGTTTTGAGACTTCCCTCTTTATCCCATGCACTTCCATAAAACTTCTGTGTTCTTACACTAATGCAAATAAATGATTTTGAGAATGCATGTTGTTTTACAGAACTGTCCTCATAAGAAATAATTTGGCAGTAGATGTATTTGCATGTGAAAAGTCCTTTTGAATTTTGAGAATGGGAAAGAAATATCTTGTAGTTACCAAATGAGGGAGTGAAAATGCTGCTTTTTAACTATGAGTGAAAAAATGTTATGACTCTTAGAAACTTTCAAATAAAGCAGTCATAGAGGAGACATTAAAGAATCTTCCAGATGTCATCAACAGAAACAATGATTTCTTTCCTAGGGTAAAATAATTGAAGAAACAGTGTGTAAAATCTAACTGACTTCAGTAGGTCAAGTAAGAATAAGCCTGTTCTGAAGCTGTGATTAGGCAATATTAAAGAGAATAATTTTTAATAATTTTCCTTTGAATGACCTGTGGAACAGAAGGTATCAGTTAATATGAATCCATCTAGCATCCTATCGAGCAAAAAAAAATTTCTAAGCTACTTTTCTTGCATAATGCTCATCAAGTTCCAGTCTTCATCAGCAAGGTAAGTTTTGCCCAATTAAAACCACTCTTCTTGGCTTCTCTGGAACACTGTGACCTGGATATCTTATTTTGTTTCATTTCAGCTGTGCATAGATTCCCCACCCAACAGATTACTTATTTCCCCTGGATCTGTGTAGACTGCACTTGTATTCTGCCTGTCAGCTGGGAAGTTATACAGCTGGGAGATGAGAAAGGAGTCCAGTGTTGTAAAGAAGAAAGGCTAATGTGGAAAAGGGCTTATGTCTATTGAGAAGAGAAAAACCTGTACACAATGACATGCTATATATGCATACCATGTTTTGCACAAACATTTTCAGACTGCACGCAGTATACTTTCCGGATATTTTGAGTGGTCCTCTATCAGCTTTCAGCTGGTGTCTGAAAAGATTTTGATTCCTGAACCAAGGAGAGTCTTCTGTCGTATTATCACACCTACTTCAGATGTTCACATTTTTGTGACCTGTTTATCATCCTCTGTAACAGAATGATCAACCAGTGTTGATCTGTTTAGAGAGCAGACATTCAGAAACAGAACAGCGAATATCTTACTATTCTTGTGAAACTTTGCCAATTTCAAAAGCTTTAGTAACCAAGAATGAAGAATAATGTCAAGTGGCAATTAATAAGAATTTGTGGAGAAGCTGAATAAATCAAAGATCTCTGTGAAGCAAAATAACTTGTCAGAGCACATGTAGGCAGCTGAGCTTCCTCTTGAGTAAAGAGAAGGCAGGGAGAACCTTTGTTTCTTCCCTGATTCTTTACACATCCCCATCACATCTGGGTGTTACAATGGTGCAGCAGAGCCCAAGAGCTCTGCTCATGTTTCTCTTTCCATTTTCCCCAGTCAGGAAGGGATTCTTGCTGATGTGGCACCCAGATATGCATCAAAGATCCTAAAAGAGGGGTCTGGTTTTGCAGAGCCTCTAACATGAAAACATCCCTGATTCTTTTTTTTTTTTTAGGAGCAACCTAGGAAACCTTCCCATTCACTTTCACGTGAACAGTATTTGTTTTCCACTACCAAGAAAGGGCTGCTGCATACAGGGGCTGTACAGGCCACTATATTCTATAAACTGAGGCCTTCAAGAAGCTACTTCAGGGCATATTCATTTGCACAAAATCTGATGTTAAGTATACTTTGTACAATCCTTGCTCCTCAACGTGGTGTGCACAATGAATGTCATGGAATTACTATGGGAACCTCGTGATCTTATTCTCATGACATGCTAGAGCTCCACAACCTATGAATCATTAGCTTGAAGTTCTTGTCTGTGCCTACAGACATACCTTGTCCTGGAGTCAGGAAGGACTTATGGAAAACAGCTCTCTTGCTGCAGGCTTCCTGTTTCTGTACTCTGTAAGTAGACAGAAACACAGGTAGACTTCCACACAAGTAAAACATTTTCAGGATTCTTCCTGTCATATCATGATAAACCGTGTAAGTAACTAAAGATGTATAACAGTTGAGTGTACGTATTTTATCAAGAATTAAAGATCATGTAGCTAGAGAAGTTGATTTTCCTGCACTGACTTTATAGTGGGTTTGTTTTATACAACATGCTCCCTCATCAGAGGACAGCTTTACTTCAGCCTCCCAGGTTGCTAAGGCAGCCATCCCTAAAACTGGGACTTTACACTGTATGTTTTATCTTGCCTTTTTTATTTTAGTGGCTCATTTTGAAAGAGTTGTCAGAGTCTTCAGTACAGTGCTGCCAGAGCTGCCTCTCCTTAGCTAAACTCTAAATGACTACAAACATTTCCAGCATGCTGCTCACTTGTGGTACCGCTGCAGCTCAGCCAGAAATTACTGCCCTATTAGGCCTGGGAATTCTGAGTCAAGGGTAGCAGTGAACGTCTTTCTGAAAGAACTAGTTTTATACTGGCATAAGCGTGAGATGAAGCTCAATTTTCTTTGTTGGTTTCCTATGGAAGACAAGTGAAAATGAAGACTGTGTTGAGAACATGGTGCTTTTCATTTGCAAAAGCCCTAATTAGCATTTTGTCTGCATGCAGAGCAGTATAATCAGTGCTGGTTGCTGTCAGAAAATTCATGGGTACATGGCTTTATCTCACTAGAAGTCCAGTGTTCAGAAGCAAGCAATTAAGGTGACAAATACCTTTTTTTTTTCTTTTTTTTTCTCCCAGTAAAGTGTATGATGGACAGAAAGAAATCGCTTTGCAATGTGAATAGTTAAAGGATGTGTTTTATCAGAAGTATCATTTGGGCATTAAAACTTCAGATGATGTCTCATCAGGTTAACTGTCTCTGTATGGCTTTCCCCTTCTTTCTTGATCCTGAGAGTAGCTGGTTTTGGTTATGGAGCAAGTCCTTCCTTGCTGCTTTGGCATGTTTCTTGAGGAATCTCAAGAAGTTCAGACAGAAGAATGTTCAGATAGGGAAAACCTCAAAGGTAAGCATTTTCTGGCCATCCATTTGTTCTAAAAGAGGATAAGGTTTCCATGTTATTTTCTCGGTCCGTTACAAGCAGTAACTGCCATCAAACACCACCAAAATGGGAAAGTGCCATCTCGGCCAAAGTCAGAGCTCAGCAGCAGGGACACTGGGGAGGCGCCAGCAGGCACAGGATCCCAAAGGGCTTTTGCTCAGCTCCCCTTCAAATAAAACTGTCTGTCCCTTTAAAGCATAGGCCTATATTAGGGATGGAACACTGGGTTGGAAGATTTTGATATGAAAATGTAACATTTAGCTTGATGCTATCACTTTCTGGAAAACCGCCAAGCTACTGAAGCCCAGGAGAATGAGAGCAGGAAGAAAAGCAGGCTGGAAATCTCATGGTGTGTGTTATATTGTTAGCGGGCTGGCTTATTAAATGCAAGCAATTGTTTTCTTGGGAATCACTTCAACAGTGTTCTGCTGGTGTGAAAGAAATCCCAGCAAGCGAGTGCAGGCACCAGGCAAGGGCTGGGGGTTGTTTTTAAGGGAATGTTTTTTAAGATTTTTTTTTTTTTAAAGATGCAAATGAAATGCACTTCTTTCTTTTCCTGCTAGGTGTTTCTTTGTGATCAATTCATTCCCACCACCCATCCTGTTCTGTACAGTCTGTTTCAAGGGAAGTACAAGAAATTATGACATGCAAATGTTTGAAGATTGTTGCCTAAGCGTAACATATCTGAGTAGGGATCAGTGGTTTCTTTAAAGTAAAGAAGCAGCTAACTTATAATTTCATTTCGACTAACCTTCCACAACTGTGTTTCAGGATATTGCAAGGTGCCTGTGGCACTAAATGGTGACAGTGAGTAAAGGCAGACCCAAAGGGCCCCGAATTACTGCCCTGCGTGGGCCTGCGGGGCTCAGATGTGCCTGCACTCTTGGTGGGACTCTGGTTAAGCCTCAGCAGTTCGGTTGTCTTCTTTTTAAACGGCATAAAGATGGTAAAAAAGAAGAAAGCACAACAGAAGAGATGTTTAGTTCTGTTTCATATGTTTCCTTGGGTTTTGCCCTTGGTTCTGTTGTTATTTGTGTAGAATTCCTTCCCTCTACTGATAGTGAGCAGTACCCCCAGTGGCTCCTATTGATGACTTTCAAACCTCACCCAAACCATACTTTCAGGAAAGGTGATTCTGGCAGAGGACGGGCATATGACCTGGTCAGTGCCCAGCAGGGCTCGTGTGCTTTGCTTTGCTTCTAAAGCCATTCCCGTCCGTAAGCCCTGCGTGAGCTCCTGCCCGGGCACCCCGCGAGGAGAGAACCTGCTGTGGGCTCGAAGGGAACGGAAAGGTGGGAGAATCGGCTGGGTATTCTATTAAAGACAGAACAGCAGTTTGGACAGCCGTCTCTTCAGAACAAAAGCTCTGTGCTTTTAGCACGTCTGGCCGGAGATTCTAAATGCAAGCCAAGTGCCCGCTGGGCCGAGGCTGCCCGCTGCTGGGGGCGCGCTGTGCTGCCGCTGCCCGGCAACGCGCCCCGCTGGGCTGCTGCGCCGGGCGCTGCTGCGCGCTGAGAGCGGCGCGGTGCGGAGGGGGAGATGGGGGGGGGGGGGGGGGATGGAAGGGGGGAGGGTCTGCGCTTCGGGTTTGGGGGCTGGTTTTGGTCTTTTTTTCCCCGTCATAAGGAGCCCACAGTTCTCATAGGTGCTGGCAGACAATGGGGCTGGTGTGGTTTACACGGGAGGAGCTGATGTGCGGAGTTGTGTGCTGCTTTATTTGACCAACAACAACAACAACAACAAAAAAAAAAAAAAAAAAAAAAAAAAAAGGAGCGGGGGGACTGCCGTTCCCGTGTGATGGGATCATAGCGCTGCTGTGATTACAGGCAGTTGTGAGGTTGATTGAGATAATTGCTTGTCTTCTCTTAAGTTCTGCAAGCTCTCAGGATGCTTTGCAAAGATCCTTTTGCAGCCTTAGCTGGAACGCAGACGCGTTATTTGTCCGGAGGGCCATCCGAGTGGCCTAAAATAGCCAAAAGGAGAAGCGGGATTTGTGTGTAACAGCAGCTAGCCGGTGGCATCGGACACTTTGGGGAAGATAAACTGCAGTGGGGATCAAAGAGCGTCTGCGAGCCGTAGCCTTTGTGCGCTGCCTCTTTGTATCGAAGTGGGTGCTGTGCCGTGCAGGTGCTGTGCCATGTGCGCCGGCTGCCGCACCGCCAGCACTTAGAAACGCTTGTGTGCAGCAATAAGGGGAGCGGTGCGTTGCGTTGGGTTGAAGTCATTCACATCAAAACAAAAAGAAGACTCGTGGTGTTAAAATCTAGCTGCAGGATCCGCTTGCTGCAGTACAGTTCTTTGAAAATGCTGAAGTTAAAGGCCTTCTGCTTGGATTACTGGCAGTTCCTGTGTCTCCAGCCTCTCCACGGCTTCTATAAAAGGTAAGAAAACGTTAACTCAGACATTCCTTTCAGGACTGTGTAGCCGCACACGATGCCCTCGGAGCTTTTACTCACTGTGCTGCTCTGCTGCCGAAAGGCAGATGTACTCGGGAAAAGGGAGTGGTAGGGAATTAATCAGAACTTGTGACAAAGGTTGTAAAGCTGCCTTTTTATTGCTTTCATTATCAGCCACTTTTGTCTCTGCTTGCAGATGTGAAAGGTGAGGATGCTGTTTGGTTTCACCATTTACTTTGAGTCGAATCACCTCAGTTAAGACTCGATTGGTACTTTACTCTCTGTCTGATACTTAATCCTTAGGCACAGTAGCTTGTGTTGTGTAGTTTACAGACTGCAAATAGCACCGAGATTAATTGAAATGTCATGGAAATTTACATAATGCAAAGATCCTTCTTTTTTTTTTTCAGAGATATTTAGTAATATAATAGTTCATCTTTCATTTCCCTCTTGGTGTAAAGTGCACATCACAGTCATTCAGAGCAATGGGCGCTTCACTGAGGCGGGCCTGATGTACAGCCTAAATGATTGATGGTGAATAGGGATCGTAAAGAATAGCACTGGATGTCAGATGCTTTCAGCTTGCCTATTTAATGGAACAGCAAAATAAGCAATTCCATTTAACGTGTCCCTGAACTTAGATCACTGTTTTTTAATCTAAACTTCTGTTTTCTTACTCTTGATTTACACTACCAATGGCAATTGTATGTCTCTGAATTTTCTGGGGGGAAAAGTGGAGAGATTTTCATTGTTAACAAAACCCATGCAATTTAAAATAGGATTCTGTTCTTGTTATGTACACTTTGTGGTCTGACTATCTATTGTCAGCCTACAGAAAGTGCTTTGTACTAAATGCTAATTGCAGTTGAATTTTTCATGCAGTGACTGGAGGCTGGAAAAGGGAACCATTCCAACCTTTTTCAAGGTTTAAGGGGTGCCCCCACTTTCTGGCATTGAGTAATATAGGACCTTCATCTGTGACTATTGGCTGCTGAAGTTTCAAAGGATAGCTTTATTCTATTACAGCTTTTCACAAGTTTCATTTTTAGGCCAAAAAAAGTTCCAACCTATTCCCAGCCCATTGTGTATTTTCCTCGCTGAGAATCCATGTAAAATAAGAAACACAGGCAGACGGTTTTGGTACAAGCAAATACAACTAAACTTAAGCTTTATGTCTTGGATTCCTGGTGACCTCCCATCTTTGTTGCAAATGATTTACCCTAGGGTTGTTCTGCATCTCCTAATGGAAACCTCTGCAGTACCTAAGGACTTTCCATTTGCATCCTTCCAGACAGTAATTTGTTTATTATCAAACCTTGCACGCATCTGAACTCTCCTCCTGGAGTGCGTTTGTATGAACAGAAGTAAAAAGAGCCTAAGCATGTAAATATCAGATAGAAGTACCTTATTCTTGTCATGTGTTCTTATCAGGAAAGGGGAATTGAAGTTTCAACTTTCTCACATTTTAAACAAAATAACTTCTTGATTAAGGCAGAATGACAAATGAGTGAGGAAAGCAAATGGTACAGAATGAATAAAGAAACAAAATGCAAGAAAGACCACTTACAAAAAAAGAAAAAAAGAAGTACAGAAAAAAAGCACTTTCTTTAGACTTACTTTGAATTAGTTTCTGCCAGCAGTTGTAAGCTGTCTAAAAGGCTCTTGGAGAAGAGCCAAAATGGTTTTTGTGTACATGTATATACATTTTCCTTTTTTATGTATGAAATAAGATAACCAAAATAGGACTCAATGGACAGTTCCTTCGTGTGAGGCTTACTTGTTGAATGGTTAGTATTACGTAGGGTTCTTGCCTGCCCTCTGTTTCACCTGGATGAAGGGGAAAGCAAGTGCCAGAGAGTTCAGACATCTCTGCATGACGTTCCTTCTGCCACCAGTGTCACCTGGAATTGGCCACAACTTCACGTGCAGAGGTGCAGTGCCAGGTCAGGGAAGTGCCTGTGTGCCAAGGAAGCAGTACTGAGCACCAAGGCCTTCGCAATGTGCAAGTGGTGGTATGACAGCAGGTGACTTCAGGGCAGGCGTGGGGAGGCTGTGCAAGAGCCCTCTCAAGGCACCTTGCTGCTGCTGTGGGATGCCTCTGCCCTGTGAGCTCTGCCTGTCACTCCTCATGCACTCACCCAGCCCAGCGGGGCACAGCCAGCCAGCATGGCAAGCAGTGGGACTGCTCTTCTGTTCGCTTTTGTGGCCTGTCTGAGGAGAGCATGGCTTCTATTTTCAGTTGTACTCAATGGTGAGAACTAAGGTAAATGCTTCTTGTCAGTTCAGAAGCTCTGTGGCATGCTGCTGTATTTCAGAAGTTGAGTTGTGGTTTTGGATTTTGTTACTCAGGGATGTCTTATGGGATCAAGCCTGTTGCCTGAATCAGACAGCTGAGTGGATGCCAGTACAGGGTCTGCTCTCCATGCACCTGGCTGGGAAGGTCTTCCTCAGCTCCCTGGGAGCAAGGCTGTGGAGAGGAGGGCTGTCCCTGCTGCCCAGATCTGGGAGCACAGAAAGGTACAGGACAAGTGTGTCCCTCCCTGTGCTTGCAGTGCCTGCTGGGACATGGCAAGAGCGCAGCAATTCTGGAGGATGGGACAGGGTAGAAACAGAACAATTTTTGCCTTCTGAGGTGCAGTTTCTTAATGTAGCCTGGTACTCAAAGCAGAAATGCAATTCCAAAACTCTGTTCCAAGCTGTGTGTGTAACATTCCTGGCAAGAAACCCATTTGAGGGCAGACACCCATCCCAGGGCTTCTGTGCAGTTTTCAGTCCCTTGTAAGAATGAATTCAGTCAGGTATATTTTCTGAGCATGGGGAAAGTGAGAAATAGGACAAAACAAACTGTGCTTTTAGCCTACTTCTTAACTTTGGCTGTGGCTTCCCTAGCCAGGGCATGGCATATTCACAAACCAAAATTCAGCCCAGCTAACTGTGCCACTGCCTCCAAGCTCACATACCTGAGCAAACAGACTGCTTTTATCCAAGGGACAGCAGATTGCGTAGAGCAAGCTGGGACATTGAGGTAGAACCAGTATGGAAATGATTGGTAATTCGTTAATTTAAGGAAATCAAATTTCAGCTCTTTGTCTTTAGCAGTGGCTGTGTGTTGGTCACTGCTATAGCCCCTCACATGCTGGGCTTTGGTATCCTTTGAATACAAATACTAGAAGTGTGGAGATGAATTTCTTTAGTAGATTAAGTGTAAGATGAACAAATCACTGTAGGGTTGCTGTGTGATTTTGAGGATGGATGTCTCGTGCTTACTTGGAGAATTATTATAAAACCACGTGACTTCAGATTTAACGTGTGGAAGTGAAGATTTCTGTAGCTGGGAGATGCATCGTGCTGTGCTTCTGCCAGCTGGTGTGTAACGGCCCGTATGGGAAATTGTTACTGCTAGCATTGCATTAAAGAGAAAGCATAAGGTGAGAAGAATTGTCTGCCAGTGAAGATGATTGCAACCTGTACTTTGGGAGGGGGAGTTTTTTCTCAGGATTCTCCTCTCGCTTCTTGCAGTATTCTTTAAAGATGAGGACATATTTAAAAAAAAAAAAAAGTCATTTTTAAAAATGACCTCTTCATTTCCTTTTTTCTTTTCTACAATTTGCTCACCCCAAAGGAGGCGGGAGTCCCTTATAGAGCAGTCGGGTGTTTCCAGCAAGCCTTTGATTGCAGCCACCCCAATGGACTCAGGTCAGGAGGGATGGCAGGTTGTTTGAAGCAGGAATTAGCTGGAATTGTTTCTGATGGTCTCCAGTTGGGGCAGGCAGTGCCAGCATTGTGATTCAGGATAGACTGAATCATGTGCTTAAGCCCATCTCCAGGCAAGAGCAGGTCTATATTTTGGTGCATGATTCAGTCCCACTAGGATGTTTCAGTGATGATTATAAGAGAAAACACTTTCATAACTTTTCCGTGGCAGGCGCAGCTTATTGCTGCTATACCAGAATGTCACAAAGTAACTGAGTCTCAGAAGCTGCTTAAGCCCCTCTAATATCAAGCATCAAGCTCTGCGGGGCTCCTGCAGTTCTGGGCTCATCCTCTTTGTTATTCTGTTATCCAAGACAAATTTGTAGTGTTTGAAGCCATTAAATGAATTGCCAGTCCTGATTTAGATGCAGTTCCAACGGTGGCGTATGTGCTTTAAGTGATCTATGTCAGGATTGTCTTCTAGGTACTTTGTCAAAAAGAATTATTTAAAAAAAAGTGCTTTGATAGTCTTTGTTCCTCACCTCTGGTGTTGACAGCGTGGACTCTGCCTATAGATGATGTGGGATGGCTTCAATGTGTCAGACAATGCGGCTGCTGGGACGCAAGGAGCAGGGCTGCCTCCTTTAAGTAAAGCACAGCATAAACGACAGACACCTGTCTCAGTGGTCATGTGCTACTACTAAGGTAAAGGGAATGCTATTTTTAAATCCATTATTTGAAATAAGATTTGATAAAGGCTGTTGATATGTTATTTACCTATTGTGATCTTACATCCCTGGAAACAATAGCTGTACAGTAGTGACAAATCTCACCAACAGCGAGCAAGAAAAATAAATCTTTGGGTTCTTGTTCATGAGAACAAGGATTTCTTTTGTTCACACTGACAGCGATGTCAGCTGGTTTGCTTTACTTCTGGCTCTCATTTGAACTATGAGCTCCTCTGCAATCTGTCTTGAACCAAGTCATAGCAGAGTTGTGGGATAAGTAACTGAAGTTGTCTTGAACTTGCATTTGGAGTTCACCATATATGTTGTTAGAAACAAATAGTTGCTTCCGCTTGACAGTGACTTCATCCAGAGCAGGACTGAGTCATAGTGCCTATAGCACAGCTCTCCCAGGAGGCTGATGCTGGCAGTGTTTATGCAATCACAGAGCACACAATTCTCTCCTCCTCTTTATCCTCCAAACCCAACATCCTCCTGAAGCACAGCCAGCAAAAGGCACAGAATGCAGCATTCCCATATTCAGCATAAAAATGATGAAAAGAAAGCCATTGAGTAAATAAATAAAATATGAAAATGCCTTGTCTACACTCAGGGAAGTAGTGATTTCAAGCCAATAAATTAAAACACCCCAAATACTATTTAGTGTGGTTGTACCCTTCATTTCAA
The DNA here is from genome assembly GCF_951394365.1 of Tetrao urogallus. Classification (NCBI taxonomy): domain Eukaryota; kingdom Metazoa; phylum Chordata; class Aves; order Galliformes; family Phasianidae; genus Tetrao; species Tetrao urogallus. Next base: position 5,625,267 of record NC_136823.1, on the reverse strand, counting down.
TGCATTTAATGCTACCACGTGTCTGACAGTGATCATGAAAGTGTTCAAACTGCTTTGCCCACATACCTTCTATTCAAACTCCTGGCTTTTATTAGCTCTCTGGGATGCTCTTCTTTCCTATGCAGTGGACAGCCATCTTTCAGAATCCCTTACCTTTCCATGCCCTGACTTCACTGAAGTCTGCTGTGGGTCTTTAGTGCTGCTGACTGCCAAAAATCCTGTGCAAATACAAAGGGCTATGTGTCTCCTGTCACCACTGCTGTAACTGATAATGTGCACTGTGGAATGGAGATGGCTCCTTGCATGTGTGCCTTTTCTCTGCCTCTGCAGTAAGTGGTGGAGCATTGGTCTTTTCCAATGCATTTTTCAGCCAGGACCCAACTCAGAGTGATCATGTTCTGCATTCTTCACATTTGTGTGGATTTCTACCTTCCACAATCCGAGATTTGTGTCAGGACTTTGAAGAACCTCGGTGTGTGGTGTGCTGGGACTCCTGCAGATGTGCTGTTGGCGATGTCTGCCATTTAGCTGTGCCCCTTGAGAGCCTGCTGTGTGCCAGGCTTTTCTCTTTCAGTGTCTGGTCTCTACTGTGTTTAAATGCATCTGATGGATGGGCAGACCCTGGGGCTGTCACATTTTAATTGTGCATTTGGCTATGAGCCTACATGAATTGGAAGCTTTCTGAGCTTCCTTTGATAGTCTTCCAAGATTAAGTCACAGAAAAGGGTGTTGGGAGTGTGGTGGAGGCCTGGGCACACGAGGAATCAGTTCATAGCTGCAGCTGGAAGGGTGCTGGAGGGCTCTTGGGCAGCACAGGCCTGCCAGCTTGTTGGGCTGAGATGCCCTTTAGCAAAATGCCAAAGCCGTGCTGACTTTGTTCCACAGAAGGATTGGTACGTGTCTGTCACTGCTGTGAACTCCCAGAAAACATGGTGCTTTGTATGCCCTTAGGAACGTCTGGGAAATTGGAAAGGAGGCTTAAATGCAAGGAAAGAAAATCCAGTGAAGGCAAAGGAAGAAATGTAGTCATTGTATTATATCTAAATCCCTTCCCCTATTAAAGGAAAACGTTGCCTTGTAACAGATTAAGAGTTTAAAGATATCCAGAGTTGCCCAAGAAGTCAGACTGCTTTTTACTATTACAAAATAAAATAAAATGGAGACTCCTTTAACTCCTTAATTGGTAATAACTGTTGTATAAAGGCAGCTCTACCTAAGTTAAAAATAAATCTGGAATTCTCCTGACAACCAGGAACGGTTGCTAACTCCAGCACTCACCATTTCCTTTTGTTAAATGCCCTGTAAATATAATCTACTTAATAATAGAAATGCTGTTAAATTCTGCTGTTAAGTCTCGGTAGAAACTTCAGGAAAATGAGCAAATGCCTTCTTCACTCATGAAGACTTCAATATGCTTTTTCCCCTCTTCTTTGGAATGTTATATTAACCTCATACAGTTAAGGCAGTAAGATGACCTTAGCTGTAGACATGTCATGTGGAAAGTGACACATGCATCCGGCGTACGGGACTTTATCCAGAAGCAGATCACCCAGGACACCATATCTGCTCAGTTTCTCTGAGCCCTTCCCCATGACTTGTGTGATGGAGGCTTGGCTCGCTCAACTCACCCCCCTGTTTGAGCACTGCTTGTTGTGCAGACTTCTGTGCAAAGCAGGAATGAATCTGAGGAGATAGGGAGAATAACAGAATGTGAGCCTCCAAATTAAGCATCGCCTTTCTGTTAATATCACTCTAATACACCACACACAGCTTCTAAAGGAATCTTAGCTCTAGCATTTTCAAATAGCATTTCATGTACCTTGTTACATCTTTGCTTGGAGCAGCTTTTTTTTCAAGTGTAAAAACATATTTATATATAAAAATCTTCCAATGCTTATTCATTTCTGTCCATTCCTTCCCTACCCTTCTCCAGTAACATTTTTCCTTAACCACTGTGCTTTATCCTGTTGAAACCTATTAGTGACTGGGTTTTTAGGAATAAAAGCCATTGAAAGTACCATAGTATTGTTACTAAAACATTTGGTAGGTGCTTGAAAGTGCCAAGCTGTGAGAACTTCTGTTGAGTTTATTTCCAGTAGGTTTGGGATGGTGTCCTTCCAATTGCTTTGATTTCCCTGCTCCAGCTGTGGGCACTCAGCAAAACAAAGCCAGTGTGTCTGTCTCAGCTTTTTCAGGTGCAAGCTCACCTGCATCTGCAGTTTCAGGTCCTGCTCAATAGCAGCTGGGGCAATGGAGAAGTAGGCAGCCCTTCATGCTGGCTTTGCAAGACACAGCACTGCCTGTGGAAGGGGCAGGGACAGCACAGTACAGATGCATCTTGGCTGCCTCAGCTGTTGGGTGAGCCCTTGTAAGCCACCTGGGAAAGCTGGTATCGCAGCGCTATCTTTGTCTGAATTACCAATTGTCAAAATTACAGGTTTCTTCCTTAAAAGATATGTGTATTTTATGAAGCTTGGAATTATTTTACCTGTTTTACCTGTTACGGTGAAAAGCAATTCCAAGAGGGTTGGTATGCCCACTCGGTGCATAAATATGGAAGTAAGCTTGTGGGAAAACCAAGGCACAACACAGCCATCTGATGCAGGGGAAAGCACTTCATTAATCCACTGAAAATAAAACATTTAAAGTGATGAGTGGCCTTGGAAAGGCCAATGTGCTTAAAGTGGGAATGCAGCAGAGCCACTCTTTTCAGCTTCCTGTTGCAACTTAGTAATTTGGAGACAGCTGAGAGGAGACACTGATAGCAGGACACTGCTATGGGTGAGGGTTTTGCTGTAGATGATTGCAAGCAAGACTAATTCAGTAAAGATTTCCAGGGAGTATCATGGGAAGGGAAAAATAAATCAAATTAAGAATATCTGTTTGGGGAGTTCTGCTTCGTACTACGCGTGGTTCCATGCACAGTGCGACTGGGTGGATGCAGTGATGTCCTATGAATGGAATCTGTTGTTTCATTTCAAGGGGAAGAGATAACTGAAGTTTTTATTACCACACCCAAAGAGGAATAATAAACCAGCCAGGCAGCATCTGTCTCCAAATAGCCCTTGTTACCAGCCCACAGTCTGCGTTGGCTGCGATTGCTTGGCCAAATGTGTGAGTATAGGAGAAAATTGTCGCTGGAATCATTACAATAGATTATGATTGTTGTACAAAATGGAAAATCCGTGTCAAAAGCAGACATGATGCCAAAACGCCCCTGCGGTGCTGGGGCTCATCTTGACTTGTCCTACAGTAAAAGCAAACAAGGCTTCAAAGAAGTGAATTCATTTGATATGCTAATCTATGTCTTGTTTCAGGCATGGTAATGTCACTGTGAACAAAGGAAAAGAACAGCTCAGATGAAAGGGATGTACTGTCTGTCTTACTGCCGCTAGAAAAGTTCTTCCATTCCCAAATAAGACTTTCCTTAATAGTAAGAAGTAGTTATTAGTCAATTTCTTCTTTAATATCTGCTCTGTTCCCTCTGTGCTAATTGTACTATGAAGGTGATGTTTTCTGAAAAGGCAGCCCATCAGAGAGACAGAATGAGCCATAGGCTTTAGCTAATCACCATTCTCCACATCTGTGTACATACAGAAATCATCTGCTATGGCTGATAACATTACACCTGCAGTTGGTCAAATCTAGCGCTGCTCTCCTTGCTCTCATGATGCCTTACAGCATGCCTCTCCAATATCATTTCCAGCAGCATTTCACAGCAATCTTTTCCTCATGTTTACACCAGGATAAACAGCAATTATCTGCAACCAAGAATTAATTGTAGAACCAAAGCACTAGATTTGTCAGCTTGTTTCATGGTTTGCACAGTGCTCAGCGTTTTTTGGATGTATATTATTTTGTCTTTGCGGGTTGCCTATCCGTTCTAAATAATTCCAAATTTGAGCTTCCTATTCCCTGCAGAGTAAATGCTTGCTTGGAGGAGGACTAGCTTGATTTGCCTAGGTCGCATTGGGAATTAGTGAACAAACCCAGCTGAAACACTGCTGTCTCATAGAACTATCCATGTGATCAAGCTGCAGCAATCATTTAAAAGAACAAAAAAAGCAAAACATCAGCTGCATCGCAGCTTTGTCTGGTGATACTCTCATGTCACTTTAATTCATTTGGTCGCTGGACATACATTAAAATTATAGAAACTTGAATGAAGCAGGTAATTAATACTCTTGTATTTAAAAAGCTCTTGTAGATCTGAGTATGATATTTGCCTTTATTTATTTCTTAGAGACAGATAAAATCATATTTCTGTGGATGCTGGTAATGTCAAAATGTTACAATTCAGTATGAATCAATGAATGCATAGTGCAAGCACAGCAATTACTCTGATGCGTGAAATAAATGCTTAAGCAGGTATAGTTGCCACTACTAGCATGTGTGATACTTTTATGCTACTCTGAAAATAACTTCTGTTAGTTTAATACTAAAGACATAATGGGCTTGTTTATACTAAATTAATTATTCCGAGAGTGCATCAAGAGTAAGAAGTACTTTTCTTGCACTTCTTTCATATATGCAATTTAGTGATTGGATTCAGCTGGTCTGCAGAACTTGTGTGGCTTTTCTCCATCATTTAAGTCTATCTCACTGATTATGTCAAGAACAGATCTCTAAAAGTTTTTTGATGTGATTTTTTCTGTATTAAGTCTACTGATGTAAAATGTGCAATATGCTGTGCAGCTTTTTCTAACTTTTTTACGAGCTGTCAGTAACTTATTCCTGGAATTGTTGTCAGAAAATCACTGAAACAGAGCCTATTTCAGCCTAGTGGTACTGGCCATGAGATCCTAGATAAAATGGTTTTGTACAGAATGAAGTTATGCAACAGAAAACAGGCATTTAATTACAAAAGCGTCCGGCTCTATCAAGAAGTAGCATGAACTTAGTTTCTTGCCTAATTAAGTTTTATAATATAAACACACATTTGATTTCTTTGATCCAGAAGAAGCCCTGAAAACCGTGCTATTGACCTCTGAGACAAATGCGGTCTGGTGGGCTGAGCTCAGGAAGTTGTCACGTCATAGCAACAACACTGACTGACTGGGTGGTCTTGAAGAACTGGGGCAGAATTTCAAGGACTCATCCTTCAGTGAATAAAAGATAGCAATACTAATAACAAAAATAATAATTCTATCAGGGTGATTCCAGATGTGTCTGTTGAGGCTTAAATTCAGTTGAAAGTGTTGGTGATAAATGAAGTGCACTTCAACTTAATCCGCCAAAACCAAGGGCAAAATTATTCGTGCTGGTACTTTTTATTTAAGCTGGATGTTTAATATTGCTCATAAATGCCTATTATCACTGAGAAATTGTGCAGTGTCAAGTATGGGATTTGGGATCTTTCTGAAGACTATACTATATGTTGACACGAAGACGAAATCCAATTGCCACATACCTATCTATGAGGTTTCAATGCAGTAAGATAATCTACGTACATGGTGAATAAGTTTGGGGTTTTTAAATCAGGTTTTGTCATTTTATTTTTGATGTAATTTCTAGGCTGGATCATGGATGTCACAGCTGACATTCACCACTGAAAATCATAGCAGTTCAAACACAGCTTTGGAAAATGACTCATTACTTCTTTTGGCACTCCAAAGTTTATTACAGTACACAAGAAATTTTGCAAACAGTTGGGAATTTATTCAGCCTCAGCGATATGATGTAGTGTGTGTTTGGTGTGTCTTACAGCTCCAGTAAGTGGCTTGCTAAGGCCCTGGTGCCGGACTGGTTTCATTTTTGTTTTTTCTTTTTTCAAGTGGAGTAATTTATAATAACTTTGTGTAGATGCTTCATAGGTAGATTTTGCTTTCTTGACAACTTGGAGCAATATTATATGTAGCTTTCTGAGCAGCTTCAAATAATCGTCTCTGGCTTTCGAATAATGTAAACAAGGAGTCTCGTAAATCATGAAGAAAGGAGTAATTCGAGACTTCAGATGAGGAGAGCTGGCTTCTCTCTGAGTTCATCTGAGTGGAAGTCAGAGGAATCACTTGGAAATCGTGAATCAGAGCTTGGCTGCTGCGTGAACCTTGGACTTAACTTTGTCGTGTGCTGCTAAACTTCTTTCTTACATTACTTGGAATCCTTTTAAATTTGCAAACACTTCAGAGAAGGTCATGAAGGGAGATGGCAGTGCAATGTGGAATCTGATGTGGAAATACTGCATTTCTGTCAGGACAATCAGGTACAGTAGGAATATTTAAAACTTTACTTTGTGGTAAGTTTCTGAGAGCTGCATGCGTTAATGATGGTCTCTCCCCTGTTTGTATTATTTTCCCTGTGCAGTTAACTCTGCGTAGTCTGAGATGATTGCTAAGGTGGCTTTGGTTTGTCCTTATAGTAAAGTTCTGAAAGGAAAAAAGCAGGGTTATTGAAAGTAATCTTCAAGGAAAGTGGAGTTCTCGTGGTTTCAGTTTTGGAAATACTTCTGTCTCATTTGCATGCAGACAAAATCTGGGATATAAAAAAAGAAAAGCACCGACACCTTACTTTCATGAATATTTGCCTGTTGTTATCTTTAATTCGTTGTATCTCCCAAATCTGGAGATGCAGGGTGTGTGTTTAGCACACCGTGAGCGTCGTTTGCTTCAGATGGATGAGAAGCGGGGAGAAAAGGCGGCGGCTTTTATGGCAGAAAAGTCTCTCAAGTTTCAAATGTCTCTAAGCTAGTGTGGTGCTAGAAGCCTACCTGCATGCCTCATGTGAAAGCACGGCCGACACGGACGAGATGACAGGCTGGGGCTGCCGTGCATCACCGGGCACATTCCTGGAGCGCTGGTGTTTGACAAGCTGCGTGCTCCCTGCCAAGCGCAGTTGCTGTAGATTGCAGCAGAGTTTATTCCAGGAATGGAGCTATTAAGTGAGACGCTTGGTGATCGTGTGTTCTCACAGCAATTGGATATATTTAAAAATAGCATGCTATAGTTTTGTACCATTCAAGCCATATAACCCCATAATGAGATTTTGTCACGCGAGCTTCCCTTGAGAAATCACGTCACGCAAATAATTACTGCTTTTCACACTGCATAATTATTTTGTGCCGAGGAAAGAGTGTAGTGAGCCTGAATTCCTGCTTGGATGTTCATGACAGCCAGAACGAGACTTTGGAGAGCCTTTATCATCAGGATGCTGAAATAACACTAAAATGTCTCCTCGTTGTCAGAGAGTGAATCAATACAACAGAAACAGGAAATAATCCCTGAGAGAGGATTCAGTTAACATAAAAGTCATTTATGATCTGGGTTTAGAACCAGAGATAGAGGGTAAGCCTGAAACAAACTGAACTGGTGCTTGAATACAGTGGAACCATCTTTAGAGCACAGATATCATCCTGACTTTGGTACTGCTGGAGACCTCAGAGAAAAGTCCAGTGCAAAATGCAAGTGATCAAAGTGCACGTTCCTAGTAAGTGAGTTTTAAAGGTTCCTATAGCCATTTGGGTGTGGCTATTTTTCTAATGTTTAACATGCAAGCTGTGCTCAGCTGTAAAGAGACACATCTTTTATTAGTGAACTTACCACTGTTGAGAGCACATAGGTTCAACATTAGCTTAATTGCTCACAGCAGTTGCTTATTTCTAGATCTGGCTTATTTTTCTTGCTGGCTCCCACAGCTAGCATAATGCAAAATGAAGTTCCTCTTTGCTGTTGTGCAGTGAGTATTTTCAATTAGTTTTGGGCTGTTCTAATGCATGATAATTTCATTGTAAGCAAAATCAGTGAGCTTGAGAGCATAAAGAAAATGTTTACTTTGTGGAAAAAGTTCTCTACCACCTTAAATGTGCTTTTCAGTTGTCCTTCAGGAATCCTGAACCTCTCCCTACATTCTAGGAGTTGTCACCAACTCTTCTGGCTCATGTCTCTATCCACCAAGTATGAGGCTATACCAGTCTTCCTCCTGCCTCCTCCCATTTCTGGAAAACTGCGCAACCCACGCAGTCGCTGCTGGAGATTTGTCAGTTTAAATGTGTCTTAAATAGTCAGTGAGCTTGTTTGTTTCCTCAGTGTGAGCCGCCCTGCCAAAGGCATTGCTGCACACCCACCGTGCCACCGCAGCACACAGCCCTGCATGGCCCAGACTACACTGGGCTGGTTGTGCTACAGCTCCTAACGAACACACAGAGCCTGAATGAGGGGTTTGTGCCTCAAGAGAACAGTCCCACTCCAAAAAGAAAATTATTATTGCTCGGTTTCAGGGTTGGTCTTATTTTCATTGGAATCCAACTTACAAAATTGACTGAGTCTTTGTTGTCTGTCCTAATTAGACTGTGAGCCTCGGGGAGAGAGATGATCCAAATCCATGTATGCATGCTTAAGTTCGCCGTGACTTTTGTTTGTCTATTTGCATGGAGTGCTTGCCTGCTCCTACAGCAGAACTAGAAAAATAGTAAAGATGAAGGGATTTCTTCATCAACATAACAGAGCTGATCTTGTGCCACGTACCAGGGAACTTCTGTCCTGTTACAGTGCTTGGTCTCTGGTGCTCAGTCTCTGTCCTTCTGCAGGGACTAGTGGCACACTGTGATGTTTGTGACTCTCCTTGGCTGCAGCATTCTCCTGCCCAGAAGTGCTGTAAATTGTCACTGCTATCTCTGATGAAGGGAGCAGTGGTGTTTGTCACAGACACTTTGCTGAGTGAGGCCTCAGCAGTACTGCCAGCTGTGCTGTCACTGCAGCCTCTGCCCGGTTACTTTCTCTTCGTACTGGGCCCTTTCCCGTCCTAGTGCACAAAGGGCAGACAGTGCCCTTTCAGGTGCTGAATGTCATTTTGAGGCCATATTGCCCTGAAAAACAGCACTTTGTTCTTTTGGCAAATGTCTGCTTGTTAGGATATTTGCAGGTGGAACACTCTCCGAAGTCAAAGTTGGCAGAGCACGAAAGCAGCACTGAGCTTAAAGAATCAGTAGGGAGTTACTTCTTGTAACACTGCATTTTACTAATATATCATAGATGGGGGATAGGCAAATACTTAGCTGTAAAATCGTCTGTCAGCATATTCGTATTAGCTTTTGTATTTATAGGGTCGTGTCAGTCTGAAAACAGAGGAACACATCACACAAAGCAGGGGAGCAGATCAGCTGCATGTTCCCCGTGCTCTCAGTACTGTGCCACATGTCAGTCAGCCCTCAGGATGGGTTAGTGGTTAGCAGAGCAGACTGGAGCCATCTGAATCAGCAGATCCACAGCCCGCAGAGAATAAATTAAAGGGTTTAGAATAATGTAATGCATAGTTTTCAGCTTGCATCTTGAAGTTCCATTTGCAAGTAACGGAGGAAAATAGTCAATAGTTACTTCTTAGTGCTCTACACATCTGGAAAAAAGTAAGAATTAGGCTTCAGTAAGAGTTGTCATGGAGTTTCTTCACTTATTTTCCTTCTGCTACAAACATTTTCCGTCTTAGTTCAGTCACACTTTATTTTTAGTCATCTGCTTTGTTTTTTCTGAAGACTGACAGAACAGTGCAGCTTTTTCACCAAGAAGGAACAGCACTGTGACAAGTGAAAGGGTCTCGCTCGAGCTTTAATCGCATTTTGAGCCTCATGATCAACTGTGACTGGGAAGTGTGAGTGTATAAAGGCAGTTGGGTGCGTCTCATAGTGGGGGGTTATTCATAACATTTCTGAGTATCTACATTATGAGAGCTTAAGCTGCTCTACACAATAATACATTAAACAGAGCTCAATGTAAAGGAACGACATAAGGAATGTTATTGCAAAGCTCAGGTTCAGTGTGATGGTATTGCCTGTGCATCACAGCTCCTTGCTCCTGCCTCCACCATGTCCACACATGGCTCTGGCACCAGCATTGAACAGCTGTGCAGGAAAGTCAGCTGGCAAGAAAGGTTTTGTTTCCTACCAAGCAGAGGTCGGGTTCAGCAGCAGGGCACACAGCAGTTTGTGCTGGCATTGGGCAAGAGCTGTGGTAGGAGAGCCAGGGGACACAGTGCTCACAGCCTCAGCACGGCCACCCCCTGCATGGGAGATGGGCTGGGTAAGGGCAGAGCTAAGAGACAAGGCTGGGGATGGTCCGTTCTGAAGTTCTTTGGCAAATATCCATGGAAGGCACCTTCCTCTTGTTATCGTCTTGTGTAACCATTATTATGGGGTATATAACCAGATCTTTCACTTACGCATTTTGTTTTCTTTCTGAAATGGAAATGGGAGTAGCCACCTCAGATGTTCCTCCTAGCAGCTACAGGGTTAATATCTGTAAAACTTCTCAGAGAAAGAGGATGTGTTGTTTTATTACAACAGCAAGCAATAGTGTTGGCATCTTTTGTAGAGGTCAGACATGAACAAAGCGATTTCCCTCTAGTTATATGGCTTTAGGCACTGACAAGAATTACTAATACAGATATTCGTTTGTATGACTAAAAAGGGATAAAACAAATTCTGAAGCCTTCCACGTTGACTCATGTATCTTCAGGATGTATTGATTTTTATATACAGTGCTGTGTAGTTTTTTTGTTGTCTTGAAATCTGCAAAATACTGCATTTGAGAAGCTCTGAGACAAAACTGAATGCTTATCATCATTAGCAGTCTGGATGCTTTAATCTTCACATAGTGTGTGTCTCTCATAGCCATTAGTTTTCTATTTTAATACAGTAAAACTGTAATTATCCAAGTGCAAACCTTCAAACCTTTCTTTGGGTTAAAAGATCTCTTCAGAATGACAGTGTCAGCTGCACTTAATGAATTTGTAATAAGCTCTTGATGACAGTATAACAAATCATTGCCAAGTTGGGATGGAGTTGGTATCTTTAGAATCCAGTGTTAGCAGTGTGTCAATGTGTCCTGTGCATTTGGCATAATAAAATATATTATTTGGTTAAGTATACCATACATTTCCTATTGGCTCTGGTCTATGCATAGTAATCTGGAGAGGAAATGACTGTGGTGTTAATACACCTAAGCCCAGTTGCTCTGCCTAAAGTAGACTTGTTTCGGGGGCTGAACTACATATAGTTTTAGTTTTGTTTGGATTGAAAATTTTAAATGCTATTTAAATGTTGCTTCTTTTCAACCAGGATGTGTCTGTTTACACAGCTAAGTTATTTCAATCTGAGCGTTAGTACAAATCTGTGGCTGTGATGAGTTCAGGAAAGGCACAGTGAGCATTACAGATCCCAGACCTGTTGGAGCAGGACTGAGTTCTCTTCAGTTCCATTTGCTTTCTGCTGTGAGCTCTTATTAAAATCCTGTGCTTAGTGTTTCTGTGTGCACCATCTGCAGTGCTATGGCTAAAAGCTGAAAACATATAAGCAGGGGCTGTTAGTAGATGACTTCCAGGTAATCCCTGGTGGACTTCCAGTGTTACAGAACTACCACAGAAGCTGCGTTATTTATGCATAATTAAGCCCACTTTCACATTAAAAAAAAAAAAAAATTAAAAAAAATTACAGGTTAGGGTGTGTAAGTACATGGAAGTATATAGAATCTGTCAGTCTTGCACCAGCGCTGCTTGTGTGCTTTCTTCTACAAAGAGTTAAAGTTCTTAACAACTTGAAAAGTGTGTTATGGCTTTGGAAAAAAGGGTCAAGTAATTGCCAATAGTGGGTGATGGACAGTGTGAGATCTGAAGGCTGGCCCAGGCTGAAACTCTGCTGAAGCTCTTTTTGTGACACGGAATAATGATAAGCACTGAAACCCCAGAAGTCAGAAACCTAATCCAAGGCGGTCTACAGAGAAGTTATCAGACTGTTTTATTATTTAGTTACATGGAGCTCTGAGAGGAGCTTGTTGATGCAGAACCGTGGTTACTGAACTGGTAACATCTCTCCTCTAGACATGAGGTGTTCAGCCATACTCAAGGTAATTTTTTGTATTTTAATGCTTGTAGTAGGTGATGCACATTGTAAAAACGTACATGGAAACTTTTAGAGTAGGATTTCTGCTTGATGCTGATAACGCTTCCACTGCAAGTGTTGTCTTCTCAGACACATCTAGAAATTGTCTTTTAGGATTTGTTTTGAAAGAGTACTGCTCTTGGTCCTGGTTACAGATCACCCAATTGTTTGATCTGTAGATTGTTTTTTTTTTAATCATAATTGCAGAACTTCTGAAGCAGCCTTTCAGTTTGTTTCTTTTTGCCCTGGTCATGGAAAAGAAGGAAACAAACCACATGGAAGCATTATCCACTCTTACATTTGAAGAGGATCATTTTCTGCTGAATAGTAAAACAAATTAGGTAGGGAGAAAAATGAAGCTCAGAGCTAATCTGGTGCTAACGAGATTTTGTGTTTTCCAGAACGAGTCAGATGACTTGTTAGTAATTGGTGAGTGCAGCAATATGTAGTGCTTACGAATCATGTGAGTAACATCTGTGGGGACTAAAAATTGGTTGTGAACTTAAAGTGAAATTAATGAAAAAAAGGGGTTTTAATGGGAAAAAAATTCTGTTTATAAAAAAATTCTGTTCTGTACAATTTTTATTCCTTTTTTAATAGAAATTTATTTTAATATCCATTTGCAATTTCTCATTCGTGATAGGGGTTTTGAACATCTCTTTTCTGTTTCCGTGCAGTATCTGCTTATTAATCATTTTCTTTGACAATAATTATAAAAACAGCATGAATTTATGCAGTGAGCAGCGTCCCACATTCAGTCATCTCTTAGCAGGAGACAGTTCATTCGTCTAATTAGCTGTCTGATGGGCAGTGAGTGACTGAAGTATTTCAGGTGTTAACAGATCGGTTTTTGGTTTTCCCTGCACCTAGGGCTGGTTGGGGGTACGGCAGCCTTGTTTTGTTAGGAGGGTCTCTTGTCAGCTGCAGTTGCTGACAAATGCAAGAAAATCAAAGCTGATTAGCTACTCAGATCTGGTCTTCTGAAGTAGGGAGATAATGAAACTTAAGCAAAATTTGAGGTAGGCAAGGCATGGCTGCCTGAGCCGGCTTTGCTCCTAGAGCATTTCCGTGATGAGAGCAGCCTGCATGCTGCAAGCTGATGGATTAAAAATTATATTCTTGAGTTGGTCATATCTGTGCTGATTCTGGAAAACTCTCAGCAGCATGCAAAGCATTTTATGTTTAATGAATTCTCATTTGTGGTAACAAAGAGAGAGGAATAAGCTCTCTTACCATCAGGGGGGCGCTTTCAAGGTCTAGCAGGGCCTGATTTGTGCAAGGCCCAACACCTACCCTACACCACAACTGTAGGTTGCTCAGCAGAAGTTGTCACCCTGATGGGAAGCATTCTGGTTCAGCAGTGCTGAAAGTTATCTATTTTCATATAAGTTGTTTTTCTAATATGTTTTTCTAATGTTGGATAGTATCTTTTTACCATATAATCCCATGGAGTAGGCTGTGTTCACAGATGGTTTGGTCACCACTTGCTTTCCTGAAAATAACTTGGCATTATTCAGGTATCAAAAAAGGAGATTTTTCAGAAGAGATGCTTGATCAAAGCATCTGAACACTTCACGCTGCTGAATTACTGTGCAGTGAACTTCTGTGGAGATGGAATACCTGTGATAGCTGCTCTGTGTCATCTGTCGGTTGGTGCAGCATTGTACTTAAAGCAAAGGTAGCATGGCAGCTTTAACCTAGTTAAGAAGCTGCACCTCTGTCGGGGCTCTGCTACATATTTAGCATTAGCTACATACGCTGTCACTTCCTAGGTAAGTATTTCACTGTGACCTTTAACAGGAGTCTGGTGGTACAAAATCACCTGCAGCCTGCACATGTTTTGGATTAGAACAACAGATATTTCCAAAAATCTGAGCACATTATAAATAGCTCTGTCAAAAAGGCAGATGGCAAAGCCCAGCACAGGCTGATGCAAAGGGAAATCTGACCTTTTTGATGCTTAGGATCCTTCAGAATATATATACGTACGGATAACACATTTTTCTAAAATGACAGTTGGGTTGCAATCTCAGCCCGAAATCTCAGCCCTTTGGCACACTGCAAACTGTTACCCTCAGGCTTTGGAGGATCATAAGGCTCATAGGATCTTTGGCTCATATTTTCCAAAGGTTTTTTCCACCTCTTGACTTTTCAATGATTCTTTGGCTACTTCTCCTCTCTTAGTAGCTGGCAGGGAAAATGCATGACTGTGATCAGTCCTTCCTCATCAAAAAGGTGTTTATTGACCACTTCTTGGTAGCCCAGTCGGGAAGTGCACCCAGACCTCAGCTGCTGGAGTCCTGAAGCTGTGGCTACTGGGTGAGAGCAGCTGAGCAGCCTTGGAGAAAGCTGGGGAAGGAGATGCTGAGCTTCTGATGCCTCCTGGAACATAAAAGGCAAGCTTCTACTTTTGCCTTAGATTCTTTCATTCAGAAATGAGTCTTGTTTTCTTTAGAACAGCTAAATAGAAATAATAGCTATTATTGACAAATACAATTATATTAAAAAAAAAAAGTCCCTAACAGTCAGAAAAGCATATTCAATGATGTTATTCCTTTTTTTTTTTTTTTTTAAATGTCTTAAGGAAATTGAAGTTGATATAACAAAGGTTGGAGAACCAAATCAGCAATAACTGTGAGTTAAAATACATATTTTTATTTGTAGTCATTCTGCTTAAATTCAAAGCCTATTTGCAGTTTAGTTAGAGTTATTGGATGTCCACAAAATGCCTGCAGACATGTATACTAGCTTTAAATACTGTATAGGCAGATGCATTTGTATTAGCAGATATTTGTATGGTCTAGTTCCCTTCCATGCTAAAATCAGTAAGAATTAACTACATCAGTGAAATAGGGACAGATTGGTCTTTTGAATAGCTTATTATCCATCTGAAATTATCTTCTGATACTTGAAAGTGAGAGTGAACTAGGCACTAGTGGTGCTCCCAAGGGGTTGGTACTGGATCCGGTCTTGTTCAATATCTGTTAATGACCTGGATGAAGGGATAGAATGCACCCTCAGCAAGTTTGCTGATGATATGAAGCTGGGAGGAGTTGCTGACACAGCAGAAGGCTGTGCTGCCATTCAGTGAGATCTGGACAGGCTGGAGAGCTGGGTAAGGCAGAACCTAATGAGGTTCAGCAAGTGCAGGGTCCTGCACCTGGGGAGGAATAGCTATGTGTGTCAGTACAGACTGGGGGCTGATCTGCTGGAGAGGAGCTCTTCAGAAAAGAACCTGGGTGCCCTGGTGGACAAACAGATTCACTGTGAGCCAACAGTGTGCCCCTGTGGCCAAAAAGACCGATGGTATCCTCGGTGCATTAAAAAGAGCTTGGCCAGCAAACTGAGGGAGGTGATCTTGCCCCTCACTCTGGCCTGGTGAGTTCAAAACCTGCCTGAGCACCTTCCTATGTCACTTATTTCAGAGAACCTGCTTTAGTACAGAGCTTGGATTTCGGGGATCTGCAGAGGTTCATCCAACCCCTGTGATGTTGTGATTGTGAAAACTATACTTTTTAGCCTGTTTGGGAGAGCTTAGTTCAAATTTTATAGATAGGCATATAGTTCTGAACATAAGCAATTTAACATGGATAGGAATACTTGAGATTTCCCTATCCTGCAGGGTTCTTACTCTACTGTGATTTTTCTGGACATGTATTCAAAGAACCGATGATAGAATTTCACTTCAGCTGTATATTTTCAAGTTAATTTAACAAACACTTGTGTAGGAATCGGGCCAGTAAGACTGAGATAAATACCTGAATTCCTTCCAAGTGAGTAGTATTAATTCTTTGAAAATAAACATATGGAAAGGAACCCGTGCTTTAAAGTCAATCTCTTGAAAGCTTTGTCCCAAGTCATTTGTCTTCTTTCAGGTTCTGAACCCATGCCATTTTACTGGTTATTCTACCTGCTTATTCTAAGTACTTGAGCAGATTTGTTATTTGGGTTATAGAGGCTTCTACAACTGTTCATATTTGCATCTTGTAAGACTATTCCATTTAATGTTGATGTTGCAAGGGCAGGCATAGCCTTGGAGTTTCTTAAATGGGAATGAATAGTGAGAAATTATGTTGGAAAGGGTATAAATAATAGTTTGCACGTACTTCTTGTGCCAGTGCTGTTCTTGTCTGCTTCATCTCATCCAGTTGTTCTGACACGTTGGGTTTGGGGGTACTGCTGCATGGTGATATACAAGGAAAAGAATCCCTGACAAAAATAGGCGGCAAAAACAGGTCAGGGCTAACAGGTTAGTGTGATCAGTGCTTCTTATGCCATTGTTCTGGGCCAGTTCTGGGCTCCGTGGTACAAAAAAGACAGGGATCTCTGGGAAAGAGTCCAGCGGAGGGCCACAAAGATGGTGAAGGGCCTGGAGCATCTCTCCTATGAAGAAAGGCTGAGTGAACTGGGTCTGTTCAGCCTTGAGAAAAGACAGCTGAGAGGGAACCTGATCCAGGTCTATAAATGTCTATGGTGTGGGGCGCAGAATGGCGAGGCCGGACTGTTTTCAGCAGTGTGTGGAGACAGGACAAGGGGAAATGGCAAGAAACTGCAGCATAGGAAGTTCCGCACAAACATGCGCAAGAACTTCTTTACAGTGAGGTGACGGAGCACTGGAACAGGCTGCCCAGGGAGGTGGTGGAGTCTCCTTCTCTGGAGATGTTCAAGACCTGCCTGGATGCCGACCTGTGCGACCTGCTGTAGGGAACATGCTTTGGCAGGGGGTTGGACGCGATGATCTCTGGAGGTCCCTTCCAACCCCTACAATTCTGTGATTCTGTGATTGCAGTTTCTGGAGGAAATGTTCTGCAAACAAAAGCATAACCACACTAGCAGCCCCATTTCCTCCAGTATAGTGAAAAAATGGCATTTTTAAAGAATATGGGAGTTGGCTCCCTTAAAGTGCATGTGCCATATGTGTCATTTCAAAGCAAAAAATGGAAAGATCTGTTTGTATAAAGATATCCAAAAAGAAAATCATACACTTGTTGAAAAATGCAAGTTCAGGAGTGGAGAAGAAATCCTTGCATAGCTTTCTTACACTTTCAAAGAATAAAAAAGGACCATTATCACTCCTTGCCTCACATGCACACATGTCCAACCTTCCACAAGGCTGTGAGGTGATGACCTGCTATCTATCAGTGCCTGCTCAGAACCATTAAGCTCATTGGGGCTATTCTGTCTTTCATTTTCTAAGTGGTGAGGTCAGATGCATGGTCCTTGCCTCCTCCATCCCAGTGGCTAGTGGTGCTGTTAATTAGAGGAGCTATTTACCTTACTCTTCATCAGATAAACAGAAACAAATATATACGTCGAAGCCCCAAGGGTATATATGTCTCGAACAGATGGGGCAGTACTAAGAAAACAACACTTGCGATGGTAGACTCAGCCTTTTCTGTATGTGCCTCTAATTTTTCACATCTAGCAAAGCGCGAAAGATGGATTTCACTGCGTCTGAATCTATTGAGAGAAGGGGAGGAAACGTTTTGTACAAATAGTTACTGCTCATTAAAAGGGAGATGACTTTGCAACAATGCTTTAAAAAATTACTGTCCCCGATCTGTGCTCGTACTTCATCACTTTCCCTTCCAAAAGCTCCTAAGCCGAGGGCTAGGATGCGCTTGAGATCGTGAAATAATCTTTGCAGACATCAGAATTCTTTCCTATGGTAATTTCAGAGCTCATATGTCAGCAAATCAGTGCATGGAATTATTAGTTCCCTCTGGATTTTTAAAATCTATGCCCCCAGGGGAAACCCAGGGACCATGTGATGTCAGGTCTGAATATATTAATAGAAACAAAAAGTAACATTTAAATCTTTTTATCAGAGAAACATCGCATTTTTCTGATTAAGTGATGTGTCCATTTTTTGGCATCGCAGTGGCTAGAAGTTTCTGGATATCAACTAGACAGGCTAACTTTAAAAAAACTTAGAAATACCTGAAATCTTCCCCTTGGTGTTAAAATACTCAAACATTTGCTAAAGTAATTACTTCTGTTGAATGAATCAGTAGCATGTCTTGGGAATTTGCTGGTGATTAAGAGTTTTTTTTCAACCTACATGTCACAAGTTAATTCCTAACAAAAGCTGAAGAAGGCCTAATATAATGAATCAACATGCAAATAATTATAACTACATTTAGTTCCTGAATGGAAGGAAGGTACTGGAAAAACCCCAGACGGAGGCATATTGATTTTTTACAAATATTTTCCAAGTGTTTCCTCTTCTCCATGCTAGGGAGCCTTCTAATTAAACAACTATGGCAACAAACGCTGTCCAGCTGAGGGTCAAGTATACAGTTCAAATCCCAGATGGTCAATATCTATATGCATCTTAGCTACCAGATGGGTTCCACTGGATTTTTTTATTCGTCTTCTCTCACGCTGCCAATATTAAGGCAATTTGTTATACTACTATCAAATATTTATACCACTCTATGTTGACTTTTGCTAAGAATTACCAAGGTAGGAGGAAAAGATTCCCCAGAGGATATGCTCTATTGCTTGAGAGGTATTTTGTTCAACACTCCCTTCCCATCAATTTCTAATGTCAAAGGAGTTTCTGAAGGTGCCCTAAAAAAGGGATGGAATAACAGGCACATGAAAATGTCAGCAGGGAGGGAAGAAGTGTAACGGTGTTGTTTACTTTTACAGTTTCTGTGGATGGTTAAAGCCTATTTGCTGTTGCAGAACTATCAATAACAAATGTAAAGTAATTGCGATGGAGCACAGGTTGGACTGTAACGCCCGCATTCACTGTCAGCTGTGTGCAACTATAGCAATACTGTGTCCTTGGATTTATTTTGGGTTGTGTCACTGTCAAACGGCCTAGGTAATGCAAACAGCAGGATGTTGATATGTGTGTTTCCTGTATGTGTTGGTCTGGGAGCTGGTCTGTTCTCACTGTACTGCACCGGAGCAGTGCCATGGAAAGTCTCTTGTCCAAACCTGGGGGAATCAGTTTGTTAACAGGATGTGTAGAAGAGCCTCTTTCTTCTCTCTAGTAAACAATTTCTACCCACTGGGCCAGTTTTGTGCTCTTCTTTGCTGATTTTACTATGTCATTTTAAGCTTTAGAAATATGTATAGATTTGATTAAACTTACACAGCAGTGTGATGCTGACGCAGAGAAATGTTCCTTTGTTCCTTTCAATCATTATTGCAAAGGAGATCTTTGTCAGTGTCACTCAGCGTCCTCTTATTGTGTTTGTGTTACTCAGGGATAAAAATACAATTATTGTTGGAGGTTCCCACATAAAGTACTTAAGAAGTCACGTGCTGAACTCCACAGCAAACCTCTAAGCTCAACTCTTTAATAAAGGAGACAAACCTCATTTTGTGCAGTATGCCTTAGTTTCTTTAACTTAGGAGCTTTGAGCAGACTGTATCACACATGGCAGCAAATATGTCACTCACTAAAGCCGTCCTGTGCTAGATCTATCTCTACAAACTGTTGTCTGGACTTACAGTGTAAAGTTGTTTCTTAGTAAAGGCATTAGCTGATCGTACAAAGAATGTGTTTGAAGACATAATAAATCCAAAGTTGAGGTTACAAAACATTAGGCCAGAAAAATAGATAACTTATTCTCTCTTTAGGAAGTCCTTTTTCTGTGTATACATTAATTCTTCAGCAGTAAACCTGAGTTTGACATACCCTTTATACGTGCAAATAATACTGCTGCTGCTTTCTTCCCCCCAGGCACAAATGCACAATAAACAGTCAGTGTATTTGCAGACTCAGCTCTGCAGTGCATCTATGGATGCTGCCCATCCGATTTCACCTCCATCCACAAGCTTTCTGTGAATGTGGGCTAGCTCAGGTGTCAGTTCTAATGCAACTTGTGTCATGGCCAAACAACTTGCTAAAGCTACAGACGTAGGTGCAGCTAATCTGTTTTAGTTACAGTTAACACGTCTGATTTTAAAAGAAATGTGAAAGCTGACAGGCAGTTTCAAAGAGATTTCCGTGCTGACTTCCAAACCCTTCTGTAGTCATATAATCTGCAGCTCACAAGCTTTTAAATTATTTACCCAAAATTGGCTTCGAAGGAAGAGTGTGGGAAAAAATAAAATCTAAGCCTGAGTGTATTAAAACTCGATACAAAAATAAAGCATAAAGAAGAATTCTCATAGAAGCACTTTGATGTCTGCCGGTCTACGGAGCATCTAATGAGGAGGTTTGGAAGTCTTGCTTTTGGTGTTTTTCTCACATTTTCTGCTATTGTTGCTCACACATTCTTGTTTTGATTCCTTTAAAACTAAACAACTCCATCTATTTTGCATGTTCCTGACGCTTAATTAGTTGCTTTTACACTGATCGGCCCTGTTAGCAGGTGAAGAGACCAATGTGCTCAGTTAATATCCTTTCCAAGTGGCTCTCATGCTGAAATTGATCAGCTGGCTGTTCTGCAGATGATGCCTCCTGGTCTTTGTTTTTCATTTTATTTTTTTAACTTGGCTGTGAAAACAAAAGCCCAGCCATGCATGTGTTTGACTTTCTGATTGCTTGTGCTACCAGAGGGGACTGACAAGCTGCCCGGGCAGCTGGTAGGCCCACTTCATCATTGTAATATAAGCTAAACTCTGCTCCCAGTCAGTGGTCCACGTACAGCAATCTGTCCTTGTGGACTAAATTAAAAGCAGTTTTAGCATATGATTAGCTGTATAATAAAATAGTGCAAGGGTGTGCAGAGAACAAAGAGTGTGGGAAGGCAAAGGGACATGCATCCTATTATTTTGTGTACTGTGATTCAGAAAGGAACAATTATTTTTCTAAAAATTACGCTAACACAATGAAGTGCTGTAAACCACCATCATTGCTGAGCAAAAGGTGCTTGATAGGAGCCTCTCAGCCTGTAGTGTTGTGCAGGATTTACCCTTACCTGGTGGCTCCTCTGTCCAGTAGTGCACATGGCTCTGTCAGCTGCCTGAAGGTCTGTGTGTCACAGTGCCATGGGGTAATGCTGCAGGAAAGGTTTATTTCTTGCTTTTGTGTTCATTTGTCCTATTTAATAGGACTCGTTTTCAGCCCACACAGCACCTAAAAAAGACTTCTGGTAAGCACACAGAGCTTAGACACTGAGATGATCGCTTTTTTCCAGCACTTGCATGAAGTTCCATAGCTTTTGTATCTGTTTTCCTCTTCAGAGTATTCCTTCTTTCTCCTTCAATATTTCCAAGTGCATATTGAATGTCAAATAATTTGGAAATTCTATCAAGGCGATATTTAAAGGTCAGGTGCTGTAACAGAGTGGTACATAAGTTCCTTTGCTCCTGCGGCTACAGATGGTGTAAGAATGCAGTGTGTTGAAAATGTTTATCCTATTGCACAGCTTTCATCCAGAGGCTGTTGAATCTTCAGGATCACGGTTATGGTTTAACAAAATGGAATAATTTGGTGTTTTAAGTGTTTGCCATGGCTATTAAATGATTCATGTCATGGTGAGTGTGCTTTCAAAATGTTTTTGTAGTCAAGTTTGCAATGGGAACTTGGGATTCTGGTGCTTTCTCAACAACCACAGGTCTTCGTTGCGTTTTGTGGGTTTTTAATTGCTTTTTGCTTCTGGTTCTGCTTCTGTTTAAAACAATTTTGGGCTGCATTGAAACAAAAAGTGTTTGTTAGGCCTAAACTCATAAGACAAAGCAGCATCTTTTAAAGGCTTTCTGGATTAGCTTAGGGTTTATAGCTGAGGCCCATGTGGGAGCTTTGGGAGAGCTGGGCCTGGGTCTGACTTGCTTCTAGCTGAAAGTGTTAGGGTGGGGATAAGCTGGGAAAGGAAGGGAGATGCTGACACATCCAAAGAGAAAATTCTTTATTTAGCATGACTATGAAGTGTGAAATGCCACAGCTCAACAGATCATTCAAATAGCCAGCACTTCAGCACTTCTACCCAAAGTATTATGTCCTATAGGTCCCAGGCTATTGGAATTATGCAGGGCAAAATCCTGTTTCTTGCTGATGTCCTCTCAGAATGCCTTGGACTCAAAGATGTAGTGACAAAATAATTTCAGTTCTTCTAGTAGGCTCTGTTTCAATGAAGATGAGGACTGCTCCAAAAGTAATGCTTCCTGTCTTATGGTATTGGCCTGCAATGTCAAAGATATGGCAGTAGAGGTTGAACCTTCCCACCACATTCTGTTGTGTTTTGTTGCCATGTGAAAGATGGCAGCAGAGGGATGGTGTCACAGAACGGTGTCTGCTGTGGAAGTGCACATGAAACAAAGGGCTGTCATTGAATTCATTCACGTGGCTGTCATAAACTGACACTTGCTGAACAGTAGTGGAGAACAAACAGTGGATGTGAGCGCAGTGAGGGCAGCTGGTGCATTTCAGCAGCGCTGACAGCGGGTCCCTGGTGCAGGTGCTCCCCAGTGCGGCGTGCAGGCTGTTGTTCATCACCAGTGAAGGTGCAGAGCTGACGGTGGTGACTGTGCCGAAAAACAGACGCTTGTTGTTGAGAATTGGCTCCGTCAAGAGGCAGTATTGCGCTCTTTGTATCTGTCGCAAACTAACGAGCAACCCTCCCTGAAAGAAAAGAAAGCCCTGACGGTGATCCCTCCCAGCGGAGGACCCGTCATCGTACGGGCAGCGCTTTGGCCGCTCCGCCTGCAGGTGGCGCTCAAGCCCCGCTGCCACCAGCGGCGCTGCTCTCGGTAGGGGCGGCTGCGCGCGGGCTGAGGGCGCGCCGTGCTCTGCTTTGTGAGGCTGCTTAAAGCTTAAACGTGCTTTGTTCCTTTGACCCAAACTTGTCAGGTGTGAGCAGCACTTCATTCCCTCTGACAAAAAGGAATGAATGTCGTGGTCCTGTCTGAAAACCAGTTCTGCGGTGTGACTCAGCTGAATTGTACTGCAGTCACGTAGTTTATGAACTGTATTTCTAGTTTAGGAATGTAAATTGGGAATGGAAATGTAAAGTAGAGGCTGTGAATGCTATTATTAAGTTATATTTTTAAGCTATGGCAATGTCTGATCAAGCGGAAGTTGGTGCTGCCCAAGAGGCACCCATGGCACCAGAAACTGGAACAGGGGTTCTGTGCAAGTATAAGACAAGTAAGAAATTGTTCTGAATCATGAGTGAAGCAAAAGAATGCTGGTTTACAGCCATCACAGACACAGAGAGGCAATGTTTCACATACTGAACCAAAAAATTCTAATGGTATTAATTAGAGTTAGTAGATTAGTCAGTTAGGGCAGAAGTAGTTAATCCGACATATTCATTGTGGTTTTGGAACCAAATTAGGAAACGTTTTCACATCTTATGAGGTCATATTTTCTAGTCTGTATTTCAAGAAGATAAAGAACACCTGTCAGAGCAGCACATCTGGATAAACTGCATCCAGAAGCTCTAAGGAGAGTTGGCCAATGCGTTCTCTCCAACACGCAGTGTTCAGCTATTTTGTGCGGATGGGGAGAACAGGAGCCACACCAGTGCAAGTTAGTGCAATATCCATGATTGAGAAGAAAAGAATTATTTAGACAGTTGATAATATATGTGAGCCTGCTGCTGATTTATGATAGAATCATGAAATAGTCAGTATGGAACATAATTATGCTATTCTTTGTCATTAATTTGTATGGCGTTTATTGACATTACTTTTTTTTTTTTTTTTATAAACAGACTTGACTTCTCTTTCTACAGATATTGCTTGTTTTTGCAGTTTAGTATGCTTTTGGTAGATTTCTTTGCCCAAGGCGGTGGTCTCCAAATTTCTTTTTGATCAAACACCCCCATCAGCAAAAAATATTGGGGCAGACACTTTCAGTATTTATTTATTTGTGTTAATTGTGTTTGTGGGCTACCAAAGTTCCAATATTTTCTTCCTATGCCCCAAAAGATAACCTTGTGTACCTCACTTTGGAGACCACCAATGTAAGCAACTAGAATACAAAACCTTCATGGTCAATGTAATTCTGATTCCTCCGAACCTGGCTGCAACTTAGAATTGTAGTAGAGACTTAGGGAATCACAATAGATAAATTCCAATATTGTGGGAAGAAAATTCTTGTAATATCTGTAGATGACACAAGGAGACAAAGAGGGCAAGACTTCAAAGAGTTTTGTCAGCAGAGCCCAAGCAAATGATGTGCACATGTTAGTACGCTCAGATGTAAATCTGAATTTCTGTACATTAGGGTTGAAAACTGCAGTTACAGGAACGGGGACTGTACCCCAAGAATATGGCTCTGTAAAGGACCATGTTGAATTATCAGCAAACTAATGAGGCAAACAAAGTGTCAAGCATGATTCTCTTACAGAAGGGAATTTCAGATGCGGTAGAAGATACCTTACTTTTGACATTCAGTTCTGGTGTTACATCCACTCTTAAAAATGATTTTGGAAATAGAAGGTCTGTTAGAAATCACTGAGGAAATAACTGCATATGTACATGTGTGTGTGTGCAGAGACAGCAAGCCAGACTGACTCATGGAGTGGCAATAAGCTTAGTCCTGTGTTAAATGTATCTACAACTATGCGAACTACACTTTTGGTTATTGTTTACTGAATAGAATTTATCAGTGTCATTAATTAGTTTTCAAGGAACTGTAACTATCATTAATCCACTTTCTTGCACTTCTGTTTAAGAGCATCCACCCTTTTTATTTAGTTTTCTCACCAGGCTGAATTTTAATGTTTATTTGCAGCTGCAGTGTTTTGCTCCAAAAAGTTCTTCAAAATCTATTTTCCAGTGACTCTGTTGAAGGGAGGTGGAGAAGAAAAGAGTGTAACAAGCATAACAAATACAGCAAAACAATTCTGTTTTACAGGCAATTACCTGTTTACTGCCTTTGGTATCCATCCTGTAAGAAATGTATATGGAATAGCTTTGTCATGGCAGCCTTAATGCTTTTCTGTGGAGTTTATTGTGTTCAAGACACTTTTTTGTGCTGGATTCAACATTCCGGTGTAGAGATGGATAAACCTAAGTTTTACTCATCTGAGCAGCTCTAGTTGGAAAATGCTTGGTAGGTCTCAAACCTTGATTTCTCACTGAACTACAAACTGAGCACATGTTAGTACTTATGGCAGCAGTTCACACCGTGCAATAGGTAGTGGGGATACATTGAGCTGGGTCCTGTGCTTTGAAAAACTGAATCTCTCAAATTTATGATTGAAACACAATTCTCATCCTCTCATCTGCTGGTGGTGCATACAACAAATATATGGCACTGAATCTCAATGTTGCTTTCAAGTGCTTCTGCGCTACGCTTGCTTTGTCTCCAGTGTGTCCAGGAGTAGCCAGGTCAAATTTGAGACTGACAGTTTTAATGGGAGGGATGGTAGTAAATTTTTAATCCTCTTGTGCCCCTTTTTAAGATATGTAGGGGATGGACAGAGTGAGTGAAATAGCCAGACATGTTTGTTAGTGCAAAAAGTGCTATTTTTACTGTACATTACAATGTCACTAGTTAATTTCTAACTGAAATATGATGTTAAAATCTCTGCAACTCTGAGTTATTTTTAAGTCTCCCTGGGCTTTTAACTTATGAACAGGTGCACTTTCCTCCATATGCCAGTTTTTTCTCAGTCATCTGTGCATCTTTCTTGCTGGATTCAAGTAACGAGTGCTGAACTCCCAAAGTCTGCAGACAGAAGGACATGGAATGCAGAGGTGGGCCAGACTGTAGCACATGGACTGCGTGAGGCAGCAGAACAAGCAGCTCATCTGTCCCTGAGCCATGGGAGGGGCAGTGTAGGATGCCAGCTCAGAAGCTGCTGCAGTTTCTCAGCTTAAGCAAACCCTGCTTTTGAATCAGAGCTGGTTTTATTTGTTTATGCTCCATCGTGTGAAGTAAAATGTCCTTCAGTAAAGCATCCTTTGCTATTTGTTTCCACAAACTGTTTCCAGCATTTCATTTCAGCTGAAATACTTTTGTAGCTTCTACCTTCAGAAACTGCAAAGTCCAGGATGCCTTTTTGGATACCAGAAGTAACTGCTGAGTAGATTCCCCTTTTCTGTCATCTCTAGTCAGTTTCATTACTAACTCATTTCGCATGTGCTGATTTTTTTTTTTTTTTTTTTTTTTTTTTTTTTTTTTTAAGTCAAGCACAGATATGAAATACTGGACGCGTGGTTTTAGAGCTCTGTGTCATCACTTGATACTTGAAAAAAATGCCATCATGGCCTAGTGCTACTATTTTAATCTGAAGTTAATAGAGAGAGATTTGGTGTATATCTATATAGATATGTATATATTTTTATATATGTATACAGGCACACACACACCCTTTTATATATATGTATATATATACACACTCACACACAAGTAGAACTTGGTGCAAGCAGGCAGTATGTGCCAACTTCTTTATTTCCTTTTTGCTAATTACTTAAACGCTGTCATTTTTGTGTTATCTTGATGCACGTAGCTGTAATTTGCACAGAGTTCGCACCTGCAATGCAGAAGTATGAAACTCATCCGATTTCCTGATAAGCTAAAAGCAGTCTGTGGGCCATGGTTTAGACCCTTCTGTTCATTGCCATGTTCTGCTTTGGATTCTCTCTGTCATTGTCTGAGAAACCAGCATTATCATCATCATTAGGTGTCATCATATGTGTCACATCAGCGTTATGTGTCTCCATCACAGTAATGAGGGTAATATCTTTCTCATACAGTACAATTGATTCTTAACACCCTAGCCCAAATCATTTTACTTTAATGCTAAGCTTATGCATTGCTGTCCTTTAATGTTTATATGAGTATGTCATTTTACAAAGAAAAAACCATCCATCTTAGAGATCCTGAGGAGTTCAATGAAGATGCTGATGCTGAAGGTGCTACGCAGTGGTGTGGTAGCAGCAGTCAAGGCAGCAGTAGTGGTGCTACGCAGCAGGTGGTAGCAGCAGTCAAGGCAGCACACCAGCAGTCCTGAGCCCTTTGAGTAACTTCTGTTTTCTCCTGGCATCTCCTGAAAAAGCTTTTTGAAGAGCATGAAAGAAGATTGGTGCTACATATTTGTTTAAGATGGGGAGGCTGTAGATTTTGATAACTCATCACAGGACTGTAGTCAATATTTATCTTCTAGTGCAGCCTTTTTACTTTTCTCTGTGCCTATTGTAAGTGAACTTTAATTTTGCTTTCTATTGACATACTTGATACTTTCTGTAAGAAGACTCATAAAATGAAGTTACGGGTCATGCAGAATTAATTGGGAACTGAATTACTGCCATTGCCTCTGTAAGGATCACCATTTCAAAGCAAAAATAGAAAGGATGCCCTAATGTTCATTTCAGTCTGGGATTTTTTGAATAGCTTTGGTTTCTGTCCCTCATAGGCTGTGTGAGGCTGAGGGATGATTATCTCAAGTGGTCTCTTGTGGGATTTAGACAATGTATCAGTGGCAATGGATAATGAGTTAATGGTGTGACTGCAGACCAATTTTACCTTTACCTTGTTAACTTAAATACCTTTTCTTAAATACATACACGTCTAGTAACTATGAATTAGTATAGTTCTTCCTGTATTTCCAGCTTTCAATTGGCATGTTGAAAGGAAAGGTTTTTAAAGTTGATGAGATTGCAACAAAAAGCTTAAGTTCCTATTTGCTGTACATCTGTAACATTGACATGATGTAGCTCTTTTCCGTGATTCAGCTAAGTGCTCAGTATGTACATGGAACCAAGCATAAACAGATGGATAGTAGAGATGAAGAAAAGTCAGATGCTGTCTTCAGTAGCTTACTGAATTAGTGTATAATATCAAGCTTCTTTAAAGCAGTTTTAGGAGGAAAGTACTGGAAAAACAACAAAATGTTTTCTTTAACAGGGTGACAATTGATCTTGTTAATCAGAACATCTAGAAAGGAGGTATATGTATATTGGTTTGATGGATTATAAAATGAACTCATCAAGAGGGTAATGGAAGAGGTTTTGTTCTCCCTGTCTCATTTGTATTGCTAGTATTTATTTCTTGCTGGTTTTCATTTCTAATGGACATTCATTCCTTCAGAAGGAGTGCAAAACTTTAAGTCATAATTGTTTGTGTTTTCTTTTCAAAATGTATTGTTTTCTCTTTTTATCAACATCCTCAACCTGTATCTAAGTTTGTGGTCTATCCTTCCTGGTGTACAGATACCCTTCATGAAGTTCTGTGACATGGGCAGTGCGTGACACTGTGATACAGCTTGTGTATCACGACCCGTTGAAGGATGCAGTGGTCACACGCTGTGTGCTGGGTGTGTTCTGTCTCCTGTCAGCCCTACAGGGGCACTGCGGAGTAGGAGCAATCTTGTACAGCTGCATCATTTCTGATATGGAGGTGGCTTTAAAGCAGGCATCTGAACAATGCTGAATAAACACAGAGTAGCGTGCAGAGGTTTTAGACACTGAGCTTATGCAGGTGAGCGACTGTTTCTATTGCCAGTATCTAAGTGACAGGGAATACTGAAGTTTGTTTTGCACAAAGGTGATTTTACTGAGTCCTTTCGCAATGGATAGGCTTAAATGAGAGATTGACCAGAAACCTTCAGACTATCATCTCAACTGGTTTTTCCTCATCCTGAAAAATATTTTAATCTTTGGCAGAAGCTCAATTAAAGCTCTTTATTGAAGTCCCAACTCATGCTGAGGATCCAACCCTCTGCCCTTTTAATGTTTGCATTTCTAAAATTGGAACGTCATTCCTAAACAGTTCATAGGCAGTGTTTTAAAGCTGAGAGTAACGTTTCCAAATGAAAGGGCTAAGTACTGCTGTGATTTCATAGCTGAAGCTGAGGCTGCAAAACATAGAATCATAGAATCACCAAGGTTGGAAAAGACCTAAAAGATCATCCAGTCCAACCGTTCACCTATTCCCAATAGCTCCCACTAAACCATGTCCCTCAACACAAC
Organism: Tetrao urogallus; assembly: GCF_951394365.1. NCBI lineage: Eukaryota > Metazoa > Chordata > Aves > Galliformes > Phasianidae > Tetrao > Tetrao urogallus. Next base: position 5,596,577 of record NC_136823.1, on the reverse strand, counting down.
ATCCAGCCTTTCCTTGAACACCCCCAGGCTCGGTGACTCCACCACCTCCCTGGGCATCCATTGCAGTGCCTGACCACCCTTTCTGAAAAGTAATACTTCCTAATGTCCAGCCTGAATCACCCCTGCCGTAGCTTGAAGCCATTCCCTCTGGTCCTATCACTGATGACACGAGAGAAGAGGCCGACCCCCAGCTCACTGCAACCTCCCTTCAGGAAGTTATAGAGAGCAATGAGGTCTCCCCTGCGCCTCCTCTTCTCCAGGCTGAACATTCCCAGCTCCTTCAGCCTCTCCTCATATGGCCTGTGTTCCAGACCCCTCACCAGCTTTGTTGCCCTCCTTTGAACACGTTCCAGGGCCTCAATATCTTTCTTGCAGTGAGGGGCCCGAAACTGGACACATCATTCACAAAGAAGCATCTTGATGAAAGAGAAAAAGTGAATTTATGTTAAAATGTGTGTATGGGTAGTGCAAGAAAGGGAAGCAATGTGCATATATGTATGCTAAGTTGATAGAATTAGAGGAAGTCTGGGAAACTTGCTGGAGCCTGGTGTCCAGTCCTTCCATCCATTGATAAGAGACTGATGGACACGTTTGCCAAGATCAAACCTCTGCCTGTAAAAAGTAAGCCATAGCTAGAGATACCAGGGAGTGATTAATAAGCATTGAAAGTAGCAGCAGTTATAGGAAGGAGGACTGAAATGGGAGTTTCTGGGCTATCAATTTTAATTCTTATTACCTCAGGCAAGAATGTTGTATGTTTTCTTCTCATAATCCAGTCATGCTCCACAATTTTGCAGCTCATAGAGCTAGAAAGCTTTTTATTTCTATCCTAATTCAGTTCCAACTTGTGCACACATCTTCTTGTGCCAAGAATATTTTTTCATTTCTAGCCCATATGCTCACCCCATCAGCATATACTGAAAAAACAATATCTTTTTCCAGGGTTTTTTTTTGTTTGTTTGGTTGGTTTTTTTTAGATTTAACAAGCCAATCTTTTGCAGTCCATGTTGTCAGGGAAGGTTCTCTTTTCTTCAGTTGTCCAAAGTGATCTTCTATGTACCCAGTGCGAGGTTTGATTTACTTTTTCTTAGAGTGCATAGATCAGAAGACCAACACAGTTATTCTAGTATAGGTCTCCCTTTTGTTTTAAAATGGATGTTACTGTATAACAGACTTGGTAATTAAGTTGAAATAAGCATCAAGAGCAGTCAGCATTTCCAAAGTGAAGCAACTTGGTACAAACATCTTGCTTGAGAACTGGAGACAGCTGACAGAGTAGCTGACTGCCTACACTGTTTGCTGTGGCTTCCAGAAGAACGCTTTCTTGCTAGCCTGCCTTTTGGCAGTCTGACATGAATATATTTAGGATTTTTTTAATGCCTATCTTGTGGGCTGTTTCTTATATCCCTGCATCTTGGACTGATAGTTAAACCGAAAACAGAAAGAAACCCATTCCCGTGTCATTCAGTTTTTACGACTACTAGCCTGATGCTTCCAATGAAGGTACCAAAAAATGCTCCTGAAAATTCACCAGCTCCCCTTTCTCTCACATTCTCAGTACTGTAGGATATATGCCAGGGAAGTGAAACAAACCCACATAATAAACCATAGCAACTGCAGGAACTGTACACGTCTGTGTAAATACTTATTTAGAAGTGCAGTCTTTGTTTATTCACTTGAAATTCTAAGAAGTGAAGTCTTGAATAATTTTTGAATTAAATTTGACCTTTTGCTCTGAAGCATCTCCTTTTCTCTGAGATGTTGCATAGCATTAGTGCAGGATACACGACAACTGTCTGAGTTGATGTAGTTGCTTTTGAAAGAGTTTCTGCAGATGTACTTGATCCTTGTGAAATTTTTCTAACAGAAAAGAACACTTAAAAGAAATGCCAATACTAGCATTAGCAAGCAACAGCAGGGAAAACTGTGAATAGAAAGTCTGCTTCTTGACTCTTCTATTCACAGGCAGATGTCAGAGTAATTCTATGATTGATCTTGATAACTTTGAGTACCAAGAAGTCAAACACCACTTGTGTTCAAATGGTTATCCATTTGTGCCTCTTATATTAGCTAAGCCTCCACATTTGGAGCAAGTATATAGAGAGATGAGTGACTGGACTGCAAACAGGGACTGCAAGACCCTGTTTATGAGGGTGCTAAAGGAAATAGAAGGCTGGTTCATTGGCTGTGCTGGTAAATAATATGAATGACAAAATGCCCTTCTGAATAAATTCATAAGGAAATGAAGCACCTTTTTAATTTGCAGATAACTGGAGTCCATATTTAACTTGCATTAAGTTATTTCATTTTACATGGAAATGCATTTAGTCACATTCTGTGGCTTTGAGTTTCCATAACAGGTCATAGAAATGTTATGTGTTCGTAGAAGTGCAACAAGCTGTGTTGCTTTTTTAGACTTTGAAGAGATTGAAATAGAGAAAGTAATAGAGAGAAATCCTGTAGCCCTGATTCCAAGTCACCGCTGTTTGTCTAACAACTATTTCATATAATCTCTGTGTAAAATACAATGCTTTTTGGTAACTCTTCTCTACAAGGTACAACTGAATTGATTTCTGAATTAAATAGCTACTTTTTATACTTTATTGTCATCTTTACATCTGTAACATACATTCTGTTTCCAGAGCCACATGATTTAATTTGCTATGTAATCTTTGATTCCATAGATCGTGACCTTTAGCATATAATTATATGCAAATGTAATGCATAAAATAATTACGTGTAGTGCAATTACAGAAAAATTAATCAAATTCTTAAGTTTTGGGAGGAAGGGAGGAGGAAGAGGAGGCTACAGTTAAAATCTCATCAGTCAGAGAACATAAAGGGTTCTGGTGAAGTAGGGAACATTTAAGTTATCTGGTTCACCTCCCCTTTGGGCAATTTTGATCTTGATAGAAGTGAAAGTTTTTAGTTGCAATGCGTTGAAACTTGCAGGTTTCCCAAATAACGTAAGCATGGTAACCTGTTCGTGTCATCAAACCTTTGAAGGTCTATTCCTGAAAGGCGGGAGGAGACAGAGTGTGCCTGAATGTGTGGGAGGCAGGAAGTAGAAGTTTAACTGCTATTCAAGTACTGGTACTTGTTATGGATTTATTTCGTTCTTTCCATAGCTTTTCATTTTGATAAAAATGGAAAGAGACAATCTCTTCTTTATGAAATAGGGGGATAGGAAGGGTTATTTAAAGTGAATAAAAATTAATTATACAAAGGATTGAAATTCAAGAGACGTGAGTTCTATTTCTAGCTCTGTGGCAGGCTTATAATTGCTCTTTGGCAAGAGAGGTCAGAATGTGACGCACATTTAAATGGCTTCTGCCTCCTAAAACAAGCAATTCTTGGTCCTGTGCTGTGCTGCACAAACTGTAGTGCCAGTGTATGAGGCAGAGCCATGAACCAGACTGATCCAGCTGAAAGAAAAAGAATCAAAGAGCAAAAAGGTAATGTTGAAAATAGGAATTTCTTCAGCCAGAAGAGTTGCCTTCTGTGTGCTATTGTGATGTTCCCTGTGTGAAAGTCATTAGCTGCTTTCTGTGAATTGGTCCTTGAATACCGATTTAGGATGAGCCTCATTCTTTAGCTAATCTCATTTAGTCACAGTTGACTATCAACGCATTATGTCAAGCGTGACTGTGTATTCATGGGATAAAGGTTCTACAGATGATGTTCTATAACTAGGTTTTTGGATCAGTTCTTAGAAGACAAAAAATAACCTGTGCTGGAAACCTTTACAAGCTGTCATTATGCATGTAGACATCTTGAAAATTAAATCTAGTTTTTTCCTCTTTTGTTGCTTTAGAAGAAAGAACGGATGAAAATAAGTGGAGGCAGGGAAAGGGATCAAATTAACCTAATTTTCTTCAGTGAGTAGTTTTATTGGCATACTTCTGTAAGCAAGACAAAAGGATCTCATAATGTAGCCAAAATAGTAATTCCTACACTTTGTTTTTTGTTTTAAAGAGAAGGGGAAGATAATAACTTTTACTCTGTTCCGAACAGAGTTACAACAGATAGATAGTTCAACTGAAAGAAAGTCCCAAAGGAAGACAGCAGCAGTAGAGTAACTTTAATTCTTGGGAAGCACTTGAGGTGCAGTACCTAGAGTAGAAACATTGATGATCTTCAGAGCACCCTGGGGAGAAGAAATGAGGAGTGGGGACCAAATGAAACGTGACAGAGAAGCACCCCTGGAGGATGCAGAGGGAGAGAAAGTGGGCAAAGGCAACAGTGAAAAGTGGCAGAGAAAATTCCTGTGGGGTATATTGTAAATGAGCTCTGCAGTGCAATAAAGTGAAATATGGGAAGTTCTCCAATAAGGCAAACATTGAATGAGAACCACAAAACATAACGTGCTCCAGAGGCGGACAGAGAGTTCATGGAACTCCCTTCCTCAGGGCAGTGCTGGACTGCGGATAAGCTGGGAAGAAGTGGTTTATAAGAAAGAACTAAGAAGAAAATCGGCTGTACGCAGGGTGAAAGTTAGCTGTGTGCAAGGCAAGAGTAGGATGTGCTAACCTTGATTACAGGAACACACAGGAAGTGGGAAACCTGAGTTGTTGGCAGATCTCTGTTAAACAGGGACCTCACCAGCCCTGGCCCAGCCCATCAGAACTGGAGAGCCATTCAGGCCCTGCACATGCCTGCAGCACATCTGCCTGCTGCACAGTGCTCTGACGACAGTGCTTGGGGTGTTACAGCATCCGGCCAACTAGTGATGCTTGGTCAGAAATCCATTCAGACAGGATTCATCCTCGTTTAAATGTCAGTGGTGATTTATATCTTCAAGTCTTATAATCTACAGAGCAATCTTACTTTGCAGAGGTAAAATTAGTAACTGAGAAGAAACGCACTGAAGGAGCAGTTCTAAGAGATGGGGCCTGGATAGGTTGGGTTACTTTATTCTGTTCTGCCATCTTGAGCTAGTGGAAAATGATTCTTTTATGTGAGAACTCACGTTCTAGTTGGCATAAAAAGGTAAAACCTTGCATATATTCAGCTGACTGAATTTGGAACCAAACAGCTGTATTGGTAGCTAATCTAAAACTGGTGCGTTAACACTTGCTGTAATATTTCTTGCTGTGTCTGTACCTGTGCCCTTCTGTTATTCATTCAAAGTTATGCTGGTGCAATTAATTTTCTGCATAAGGACCCACAGAATTTATTTCAAAAGAGGGATTTTTTTTTTTTATTGTAAATTGCTCACCTATATAGGAATTATTGTTGTCTGCATTTTACATTTACATATTTGATGGTATTTATTTATTCCTGTCTGCGTTTTTTGGATGTGAACTTAAGTCAAGAAGTTTCATGCTAACCTATCATACAGCCAGTTTATAATTAATTTTCCTAAGTGTTTGTTATGGGCTACCAACATGTTGTGGAGTTCAGGACTGAAGCTCCTTAGAAGAGTGGAGAAAATGGATGAAATCTTGGAAATCAAATAGAGAGGCTAAATCCTGTTTTTCTTGCAGTAAGTTAGATGTAGCATGTAGCTGTTAGATGCCAATTTAAGCTATGCTTCAGTGAAAATCTTACAGGTTGTGTGATGCATTTCTCTAAATATATCTATGCCTAAATCTGTATCATCTTTCAAATTACATTTGGTCTATAGTTGTGATCATTTTTCTATTAATTTTAGGCAGTTTGTTTTATTTATGATTGTTCTGATCATAGAGTATGATGATGGCAGTCAGGCTTGTCTTCATTGCCTCTTTCTCTCCCCTGAATGTATACCCTGCCAGCAATTAGACTTCCAAATGGGAAATAAGGAGAATGTGGTTGAGACTGCAACATGAAAGAAATGATCATTACGAAATAAACTCCTGCAAAATGATGAAAATTCTCTCTGTGAAGCCAGCAGTGATAATGTTACAAGTGACCATGAGAGCCTCCAAATAATAGAAGCAAATATCTTTATCCATAAATGAGCAAATTGAATTCTTTCTTTAGAAAGTGAAGATCATTCCAAGTGATGGAGAATAATGATCATTTTCATACATAAGAAATGCCCAGCATCTCCCCTACCATGCACTGTAGGAAACAGTGTCTTTAAAGATTTAGTTATTTTAATTTGTTATTCATGGTCAGAAGGAGATCAATGTATAAACTTCAATGGGCATCAGGATTAAGCTGCTGTCAAACTGGAAAGGATGGGTTTTTTTTTTTTGTAGTTAGAGGAATGTTTCTTGCTTGTAGTTTATTCTTAGCAAAGGAAAGGTGTGTGCAGCAATTCTCCATTTATAACCACTTGGCGCTTATTCTTGCCACTGACAGCTTTTTACCTCAGTTTTACCACCAGCACCACTTTCATTTGGCTGCAGCAACGATTGTGTCTTGGTTCAGTGACATGTAACATGCTCTGTTTTCAGACACAGCCGTGCTGCAACAGTCCTTGTCTGCAGTGCAGTTTCTGCAGAGGGCCGACCTCAAACCTCAGGCAGGCAGAGCGAGGTCTTCACAGCTCAGCAGCCTCTGCAGCTCCATGCAGCTGATTGCCAGGCCCCTGCAGCCTGTGTGCATCTGCCTCTGTTCCCTGGGACATGAGCTTGCATGCAGCACAGCTGTGAGACAGTTCTGTTTCACGTCCCAGCAGATTCTCCTGGTTGCAGACTGGCTGAGGGTACTGTGCTCATTATTGTTTTCACAAAAAGCAGCAGTGAAATCATCTTATCTGATGTCCTTTTCTATCTGCATTGCTAGTGCTAAATTGCTGCCAACAGTACAGCTGAAATGGATCTCTGTGCCATCTAATTTCAAACCTTCCATGTAGCAATTTCTTCACATTGGACTTGGCATTATTATAAAGGAACTGAAATCGTACTATATGTGATGGCACATGCAGGTTCCCTTCAGCTTGCATTTTTTGGAGGTCAGTAATCCAGAACAGAATAAATTTGATTTGCGCTGTCTTAAATTATGAGAGATTCTGATGATATTATGGTGAAATGATCATTAGAATAAACTATTCTTTGAGATCTAATTAGTTTCTCTCCTATAACTCTTAGAGGCTATAAGTGTTGCACCCAGCAGGGAATGTTGGCACAGAGCTTGCCTGCTTTCATGAGTATGCAAATGCCTTACATAGGAAAGATCTTGTGAATTCACAGAAGTGCCAAGATTTTTGCAGTTAGACTATTAAATCCATCTGTGGTATGTTTTAGGTCAGACACTACAAGTGCTAAGATTTGTACTGATAAATTACATCAGCTGAACAGGCATGCTCTGGCTCAGGAATGCAGTGAGTTGTACCAGAGAACTGTGACAATATTTAGCTATGATCTGTTGTTCAAGATTAAGTTTTCCCAAGAAAACCCATGTGTTTACTGGTGCTGAATTGCTTGGTCTCCTTTTGCCTGTGTCTTACAATGTGGGCCATGGCAGATTGCAGGGATGGCTGCTGGTAGTGCAGAACATATGTTTGCTTGCATGATTGCAAAACTGCACGTAGACAAAGCAGGGCTTTTGAAAGATGTGTTCTCATTGGGGAAGAATTTGGAATTGTTGCTTAAACATATGCTAAAATGCAAAATAACACACAATATTTTGTTTGTGCACGAATGCCTGATGAGGTGTCAAGAGGGCTTGTACATGGATTTTGTTTGTTGACTAAGCAGAACCAAGAGTCCATCTGGCACCTCTCGGAACTGGGGGTGGCAGGCACACAGACAGTAAACTACACACATGAGTTGTACAAGTCCAAGAGAGAAAAGAAACCATAATATACTTAAGGTAAATTTCAGATGTAAGTTGCAAACTGATGAATGCAAATGGGTGTTTTTCTAATTTCACAGAGGTGAATAAAAATAGGATCACTGTTATGTTCTTGAGCTTTTTTCTTTTGTTTTTTAGGGAGAAGCATGAGAAGCCAATAGACTTTTAGCTCACAAAAGGGGTAACAATGCTTTGTAAAAGCATACCAGCCGCTTAGACACCATTCACTGGTAGGCCAGTACTTCTGTTAACTCTCCTTTTCGTGAGATCCCTCAATCTGTTTTGGCTTCCTCATGCTCTGCCTGCTTTTTCCTGCATCTGGGCCTCATCCCAGATGCCTGAGTTCCACAATGTGATGTCATCTGTCTCTGAAGGTCAACATCCTCACTGTTGACATCCCAACCCACTTGCTTTAAATGAGGCTGAGGTCACTCGAGCTATTAGGAAGTTTCAAGTAGAAAACTAGCAGGAAAATTAGATCTACCATTATGAAATGACTGCCTCTTCCATCTTGCAAAGTAACATCAGCAATACAGGGAAGTAACACAAGGAAACTATTCACAGAACATGAAATTTGCCTGACTAGCATTTGATGGGGCCTTGTGCAGTGGGATGAGTGCCTTCCTGCAGCCAGCTCACCAGCCAGCCTCATGCCACATTTCTTCCCAGCTCCAGCTGGTCTTGAAGCATGCAGGCAGTCTCCATGACTTTGTCATTGAGAGAGCAATATAAATTATTCTTGACAGTACGTCTTTTTAGACCATTTTGTACTTATTCAGCATGTTTGCATTGAAAATCTCAGATGTGTGCAATAGAAGAGAGAAAATTATCTCCTATTTTTCCATAGGGAAAACTGAAGCAAGCTGTTAAGAACCTCTCATGTATTTTGGAGAGGCAGCACATGCAGACTTTGAATGTAGACATTTGGGGAGTTTTTTTCTGTCATTTATTTATTTATTTATTTATTTATTTATCTATTTGACCTTTGCACTGGAAAGAAGTTCCAGAGACAGTGATATGAGGCCTGGGAGCAAGAAACTGCCCTAGCTGCAAGATCTTCCATTTGCTATGAAGCTCTGTGTAATATTTTGGTGTGTCCTAATTTTGACCTTGAACTCTGGAAGAGAGCTTGCTTTTATTTGCTTACAAATTATGACAGAGTTGATGAAGGAGTCATTCAGCACGAAAACTGACCAGGTGACTTTCCTGCTGACAAGGGTCCCGCTGGACACACGGCCTCCTTGTGACAAGGCCTGGGGTAGGGAAGGCTTGGCTGCCTTGGAGACCTTGATTGCTGCTGAAGGAATGCATGGGAGTGATGGAGAAAGTGTGATGGGAGACTGGCAGGCAGGTGTGCTCATGCATTCTTATAGGCTTTTTGTATTTCCTGTGCTAGCTGAGTTATATTTTTAAGGGTTTTGTGTGGCCATGTCTGCCTTTTGGAAACGTACTGACTACTCACAGCTATCGCTGCACAGTGAGCTCACTTGGCTGCATCAGGAATTTGCCCAAAATTGCGTGTCAGCACTCCAGCCCTTTGAAAACACTATTTCTGTCTCTTAAAAGCATCTGCCTCATGTGGCCCTGCAGAAATGGATGGAAAGGTTGGGAAAGGAGGGAGCGTGAGCGGGAGGAGCGAGTCCCTATGGCAGCAACCTTTGGCAGGCCAGGACGTGGCAGCCTGGCTGTTAGATGCTGCACCGAGGTTCACAAAGTGTAGTTGATCAGAAGGGAAAAGCCCTGCCTGCCCACCCTCAGTTGTACTTTTTTTCACACTTCTCATTTATTGAAAAACCAGTCAGTCCTTTTCTGTTGGTAGATGTTTTTGAGAGTAACAATAATGCTACCACAGAAAACCAATAGACCTGACTGAAATAAAGTTATTTTATTATCAGAAGGATTTGTTAAATAAGAAAGGAATTGAAGGAATCCTTGGTGTTGGGAAAAGGATTGGAAAAACCTGTGGGCTCCAAGCTGAGTCTGGCTGAACTCACTGCAGTTCCATCCTAAAGGAGACAGGAATGCTTCCTTACCTGAAGCTCCTGATCTGCACTGCTGCAGAGGTATACAAGACTTCAATTAAAGCAGTTAAGAAAACTGTTTTTGTTTTACCTTTTCAAGGGATATGAAAGCCTCTGTAGCAAAATAGAGGAAAAGATTTGGCATTTGAGTGAATAGATCCTGATCTACTTCTTTCATTAGCTGTCTTGTGATTTGCTGTTCTACAAATCACAGCAGTGAGCGAGGTAAGTCAGCAATTAGTTCTAATTTCATAGGCTAAGTGGATGTCATGTAAATGCTGTCATTTTTATGTGTTATTTATGATTTTAGATCCTAAACTAGTTGGGCTGCCCTTCACAGAGAAATACCTGCAACGCCAGTTTTGCTTCAAGGTATATTAAAATGCCACAGTAAGAGCAAACATGGAATGTGCAGATTAAGTGTTGAAAGGAGATAGTTCTGCTGCAAAGAAGGGATATGAAATCTTGTTTCCTTTGGCTAGTAGAGAGGAATGGGCAATGCATTTTTCAGTGCAAGGTGCTGAGCGCAGTCTGTGTTGGTACAGCTAGAAAGAGCTGCAGGCGTTCAGCACAGCCAGGAGCGTGCAAAAGTCTGACAGAGGCAATGGGCAGAGCTTGGGATTTACTGCAGGAGCACTGAGGCTGGTAGATGTCCTCTCTGTTTCAGTGATGTTTAAGAAGATGGCACAGGTAAAATAACACAAAATGATGAAAGGAAAAAGATGCTTTCTGCTTAGGCATAAATTTAGGATTATACGTTTCTGTGCTTATACATGAATGGTATAGTTCCCAATTTTGCATTGTAGGTCAATAACATACCGAGTTTGGGGCTGAAAAACATAGGAATTGAATATTACCTGAGAATTAGTGGCAGATTTGGAAACTGATTTAGTTCTGGGGAAGCACACATGGCGTCATCATGTTGATACAATTCAGCATCTCTGCCGAAGCTGCCTGCTTCATCTTGTAAGGCTGCGAGAGGCACGGCCTTGCTGTGAATTGCTTACTCGCCACAATTGCCGTAGCGACGTGGTACTTCGCAGGGTCTGTTCGGTCTGAAAGCTGCTGAGAAGCTGCCGGGTCCGGCCCATCCCACGCCGTTAGGTAAATGTGCTGATCAGCACAACGCATCCGTCGGCTCGCAGCCCTGCGCTTCCCTGCTCCATAACGAGGCACTGACCCAGCTTTCTCCTCCTGTAGGACCCGCCAGCTCTTTTTATATTATTTCAGCTGCAAAGGGAAACTGTAACAGCTCCACCTGGATGTTTGATTTTATTTATTCATGCCCTACGGAACAATGAAGTCAGAGGTAGGTGAATGATGCAGTGCAGGAAGTTGCTGCAGCAATAGCTCTGCTACAGAGATGATGATTTAATGTATCGGGCAAACGGTGGAGGAAAATATTAATAGATCCTGTTTGTGCGTGTATTGGGCAGGGGGTAAGGCTTTCTAAGTGCAGTGGGTGACATTTTCTAATTGAATAGCTTTCTGTTATATCTGAAGTAGTGATGTACGAGGGTTTTGTTTTCCTTAACGTTGCAGAAAGACAGTCTTTTTGAGGCAAAGCTATGTATTTAGCCTGCTAGAATTAACAGAATGTTGTGTTTCATTCTTATAAATGCATATCAAGTTCTCAAAAAAAAATATCAGCCTGTTAATCATTGTAGCTGATGTACTGTGTTATGCAGATTGCGAGCATTGATTCCAGACTGTAGGTTCAGGTTTCTTGTTTGCATTTAGTCAATCAAGTCTGTGCCAACCCTGCATCCCTTCTGGTGAATTTCTGATGATTTTGTTGCTCAATGTATTTATTCTTCTCTGTGCATCTGCTTTAAAATAAATCACCAGAATGATAAGTGATCCTACAGCAGACATAGCAGAGCGCTTCAGCAACCAAAACCTTTCTGTAGAATCGCGTGCAATCTGTGCGGTTGTTAACAGAGTGTTTTTAATGTCAACTGTGAGTATGTGTGGGGTTTTTGTTTTTTTGGTTTTGTTTATTTGTTTTAGGGTTTCTTTTTAAGCAGTCCCATGTCTGTCTTGTACTCAGGAGCATGTGGACCCATTGGACTAATCCTTCAAATAGGTCCCACAACGCAACTCAGCCTGGCCTATGTGCATGGGTGTGTTGTGGTTGTGTAACAGAGAGCTGGAACTTGTGGATGGAGGAGTTGAGAGTTCATTTTTTGCACATGTTAGTATATTACGTATTTCTTAATAGACTCATAAAACGAATTTGTTAATTACTGTCAATGTCATTAGGTTAATATCTTTTCAATCCAGTATTTTTTAGTTCAGTGTGATGTTAATCTTCCTATTTGTGCTTTGGTGTTTTTTTGTTTCTTTGTTTGTTTGTTTGTTTTTTTACTAAGTAACTTGCTTTAAATTGCTTTGAATTTGGTTTGACTGTGTTCTGTCAAAGCTGATGAATGGCTAGGACCAACAAACCAGAAATCTGCCCTGCCACCACAGCCAGCTCACAGGACAGGAAACTGAGAGATTCCCATCTAATAACAAAACTTCTGTATGCTACTTAACAAGACATTCTGGAGATGGTCTGCTAGTGGATCTTGTCATGTTTGCATACAGTTAGAAGTAAAGGGACAAAAAAGTTCCTTAAATAATAAGCTCATCATGGCTAGTTAAACTTAGTATTCATTGCCAGATTGCTGCTGTTGGAGAATCTGTATAAAGCTTGCAAAAATGGACTTGACTTATCACACACGCTCATAAATTGAGGCCTGAGTTCCGTATGCTGTGAAAGTGCCTTGGTCATCAGGTTTGAGGGGGCTGAATGAGATTGACTTCTAAATATGGAACTTCTTTCACCCAGCAGAGGTGTCTGTACCATTGCATCAGTGGATTAAAGAGTATTTGGGGGTGAGAATGTTTGTCACTTTGAGAAGGTCACAGGCAGAGAAACTCAGCTTGGTTTCCCATAAATATAAACTCTCCTGTTTCTCCCACTGCCTTGCTATGTGCACAGCTCTGCCAACCCAACAGGGATGTGTGCTCTTCTCTTTCTACCATGCTGTGTTTTGGAAGGTGTTGGCTGGTGCATGTGCTGGGCTCCTGAGCAATGCAGTGCTGATCTGAGTGCCAGTCAGTGCCCCACACCTGTGGGTCCAGCTCCAAAGGAGGACTTCTGTTCTTTAGAAGTATTTGATTAATCAAAAATGCAGTTAGGTATTACAAATAGTGACTTTCTCTTTTACTAAATCATTCTTTAGGTTTAAATGTGGTACCATTTTTTCCTAATTCTTTTTTTGAAATCAACATTTTTTCTAAATTAAATGAAAATAAAATGCACTATTTTGCAGCTTAAGAAAAAATGTAGGCCTTAAATCTATAAATGTGTAGCTGCATTAGAATTAAAGAATTTGTGGTTGTAGTTACGATTATATGGTTGGAGACCTGGAGATTTTTGTGGGTTTTTTTTTTGGTTTTATTGAAATCTGGGTAGCGATGATGGTTCACGTGGAATGGAGAAGTTTCTTACTCAGCACAGGAATTGAGGTGGGACCCTGCAGGCCTTAATGAAAGCATTGTTTTTGTAGCGGGCACAGACAAGGCAAGTCTCATATTATTGCTAGGCAAGTCATGCTCCTTATGCCAAAGGAACTCTAGTAAAAAGTGAATGGCCCCCATGCTGAACAGCAGTAAAGCAATAAAATCCCTCATTTACATATGCACCACAGCCAGTTTGAAACAGTGTTTGTGAAGGGCAAACACTGCATCAGCAACTACGGGAAGCTGGTGCATTTTCCCATTACTATATTACCAATATTAGATGATCTTTATGTAAATAATATCAGGTTTACTTGAACACGCAGGCAGGACATTGGTAGTTTGCTACAGCACCAGTGGTGTGCTGGGCTGATCAGAACCGCCTGTGTTCTCTGCTGTGCTTGAGCAAGAGCACAAACAAAGGCAGCAAGGTGCTGGGCAGTGCTGTGAGGGAGCAGGAAGGGCTGCTGGGGGAACAGCTGTACCTTCTTGCCACTCTTACCTGTCAGAGGTGGTGCTGCCACAACAGCATCCTCAGCAAAGACAGGTGCGAATTCGTTCTGTTTGCTGTAATGGTGATCTCTCAGTATTTTGATGCTAATGCTTCCCCATTGCTTTGTCTTCAGAGCATCTGAAAGCTTACAGAGAAGAATTCACATTTTCCAGGAAATAATTTTTATTAAGGAAATAAATGGCTGCAGGAGTTCATTCCTACTCTGGGACTTTGCCCAGCCGAAGGCCCGGCATTTGTCGGACAGGTCTCCTTCAGAAGGAGGAAGTTCATATTTGCCCAAGTGCAGAGGGCCATCAGTTAAATTACCTCCTGAAGGATAAGAAAGAGTTAAAGAGAAGAAATAAATTTTTAAATAAGTACTTGTTTCTCATGAAAACAACACATCTATGGCCCTTGTAGATCACATCATTGGCTACCTCCTCAAAAGGATAGATTTGCCAAAATGAAAAATGCAGTTCTGTCTATGCTCCTCGTTCAGGAGTCTGAAAAAAATGGCCTAATGTATGCAAAGAGGGTGCAGTCTGCACTTCGGGCAGCGTCAGCTTCTGATAGAAAGCTGAGTTCGGTTTTCTGATGTGAGCAGTGGGAATGTGCCCCAGGGTGTGCCCAAAGGAGTGGGCGCCTCGGTGCTCCTGTGGGTACCAGCAGCTGCTGATTGCTCCAGTGGCACCTGGATGTGGTTTGCAGAAACAGGGAGGAGAGCTGCACCCTCTCCTTTCAGTGCCATTGTTATACCACGATAGCTGCTAGAAGTCTGTCTGAGGTTGTGATGAGAACTCCTTTGCATTTAGTATCAGGCAGGAGGTGCCTGTGCTGCAACCTTAAGGAAACAGCTTCATGAACTCTGGATTGGATCTTTAATGTAGATAAGCTAGGGGTTTTACTGGTTTGGGTTAAACATAAACAAATGCATTAAATCAGGAATGTGTAACTTTTCATCTTGAAATCATTTCTGTAAACATTTACTGATTTATACACGTAGCACAGGCACCCACAGCAAATGCAAATGTATTCATTTTTCCAGATGGAAAGACCAAAGGGGAGGGAGGGCGAGCAGCGTTTGTTCAGCTGCAGAGGAAAGCTGACACGGGAGGCAGAGCTGAGTCCAGAAAGCCTTGGTTCCTCATGCTGCGCTCGTGCAGCTGCCTGGGAGTGTTAGACAGAAAGTACTTCACATATGCTAAAAATGAGAGAGACAAATAATAATGTGTGATTTTGTGTGCATGTTGTGTATGTGGTGCCTACTGAATGCAATATGTAGCAGGTGTTTCTAAATCGTGCAAGGGAATCTCCATCTCTCAGATATGTCTTGCAGACAATACTGAATTGACAGTATTGTTTAAATGTATGTCATTGTATGCTGTGTATCAGAATACAGCTTATTGCACCCCACTTCTTACTCCAGTGTGTTATTAAAGCACCAGAGAAACAAAGTTGGGCCATCTCTGAACTTCTGATAATGAGCACAACTGACAATTGAAACAACAGAAACAACTCATATCTACAGAAAAAGGGAATTTATGAAAATATATTTTCTAGTCTCTCCTGTTCTCCTAAGTAATCGTGCAAATTGCTGAGGTCTGCTTGGAAGATGAATAAAGTGCGTTGAGACAGCCTTGAAGGCAGCAGTCAGCAGAGAACATCGGGCCCACAGAAAGCAGCTGGAGGAGCAGCCCATGGTGCTGCTGTGTGCTTGTTCTGCTGCTCCGAGCGCAGCGCTGGGTGTTGGTTCAGCTGCATGCCCCTTCCACAGAGCTCCATCCAGAGAATATTCTTGGATTCAGTCCCAAATGGGATGAAAAAGAAAACATTGCCCTTTAGACACTGCTCTCTTATTCTTTGCTTGCTGGCTGCTGCCAGAGCAGGTTGGCCTCAGATGTGTTTTCTTTCCAGTGAAGGGCCATAGGAAAATATTTCCTGCTAGTAAGAGTTTATTAGTTGGATACTGTCTGTAGGAGATGTTACTTGAACTGTGATGTTTTGTGTCTCAACGTGAGTAGACTAATGGAAAAATAAATCTGCAGCATGTTATCAGTAGCAGAACTGATGTGATAAGAAATGGGGAGGGCAGAGTGACACCGCTCTGAGTGCCTGAGCATGAGGCATTTGTTTTCCATAGAACAGCTTATCTGTGCTTTTATGCTGTTGCATCAGTGGCACACATGAATTTCAAGAATATTGCTTGAGGATGGGAGTGACAGAAACATTACCCTGCTCAGAGAAGCATAAAAGGCTGTATGGAAAGGAAATAAGCCAAAGAAAATAATTGCACGGTTAAATTTCACTCGGCTATCCTTTCCTCCTTCCCTTCCTGTCTGCGTGTCACTTTGAGTCCTGTTGTCATGCGACTCCTCTGTAATACCGTTTGGTTTGCTGTTTCATCCCACCCCAGTGCTTGCTCTGAACTTTATAGCTTACCAGCATTACTTGCTTGGCTGCTCTGTTAATCTCTTCACACTACACCACGCTTCAGAAATTCTTATTCCCTTTACTCAGCAAAACATTCCAATACAGCTCAGTCTGCAAGTCCACACTCTCCGAGCAACACAACTGCTTATCCTGATCCGGTTCTTAGCACAACCTTTGCACCACAAAGCATCCTGGCTGCTCGGTGAGCTCAGCAAGGGGACCAAGACAGAAGTGCCTTGCAAGGAATGCCATGGCTTTCAGGGGAGGACAGGGCAGGCTTTGTGCAGCAGTGAGAGAACCCCCGAGCAGATGTGTTCTGCAGGCTCTGAGGCAAGAGCCAGCTTTTCAGGCAAGGTCAGCTGCTGCGAAGCAGGAAGCTGCAGTGTGGATCTCACAAGGGTAATGTTTCATGCCGTTGACCATGCCCTGTTTAACTGTCAGTCCAGCAACCTTTATGAGCACAAAACTCACATTCCAAACATTTTTCTGAAGTACAAAGTGGGACAGAAAAAGAACGTAAATGCAGATAACTTCTTTCCTTCTCCAGTGCTTGCTGATGCGTTCAGCAGCCCTGAATTTGGATTGGAATTGACATGTTCTCTCAGCTCCCAGAGGAGATAGGTACGTTCAGTCCAGGCATTTACAGCAGACTTTGAATTAGAAGTGGACCTAGAGCCAACATCCGCAGCCTCAACCTGTAAAGGAGTGAGGTAGGTCTAGAACTCTTATTTCTTTTTGTCCTCATTTCTGCAAGAGTCTTACCCCAAACCCACTTATAGCTTTTCATGTTAGCCTTTGCTCCTTCCCTGTTTTTGAAAAGATGAGGAAACCTGCAGAAGCGATTTGTATGCATTTTGTGCTTTGCCCCAGAGCTCAAAATCAGCACAAGTGAATGAAATAGCTGTCAGCTGTAGGAGAACGCAAAGCATTAGTATGTAAAAGGAGCTAATACCAAACAATTCACATTGCTGCTGAGATTTCTGCATTGAGTACAAGCTGTTTGCTGCAGCAACATCAAATCTAGGAAGTCTGAAATAAAGCGAGATGCCTGATGTGCGTGTTTGCATATCAATATGAGAAGTGTTTTCTAGTTTGCATCTGACACATAGCATAACTGGTGCTTGAGGTCAGGAATAATATCAGAGCTGGAAACACTTGTACATGCAGTTAGTCCTTATGTTGGCTTTGCAAGCTTTGTTCTCTTGCAAATTCCAGTTGTTTTCTGAATGCTATATGTTCTGTGTAGTGTTGCATCATCCTCTTGAGTGTACTCCTGTCAGAATATCTGATCTGAATAACTTTTGCAAAAAATTCAGTGTCTGCCAGTCTGCCTAGCAAAAATTTCCATCTTAAGTGATTATCTTAAAGGTTAAGATAAACAGCCTCCTGGAAGCCAAACAGTAATTCCTATAAAAATCCAGTTTGTGAACCAGATCACCAAGTAAGGAGAGATTTCTGTTATGAAGCCTTGGATTTTATTCAGATTGCAAACAACCGTGTTTGTCTCCTTATCTAGTGAACTCGTGTCTGTGTTTTCAAGACTGTCATCATTAACTGCGTTCAAAGCTTGGGCAAAGTGCCTGTCATCACTCCAGATTATAAACTGAAGGGTACAGTGGAAGTATGACAGTGCAGATGTGTGCAGAAAGTTGACTTTTATTTGTTCTAGGAGAGCTAAAAAATGGCTGTCCAAAAAGTATTTACCTACTAAAGGAGAAGCAGCATTGAAAACTGAGGTTGGCACAGTACAGATAAACACATTTTTGAAGGATATCCCTCAGTATCACCCCTTCAGGACTGAGCTTCAGTATTAGAGGGGGACATACTGTGTTGAAGAGAAACCGTGTTGTGCCCACTGAATGATCATTGGAGAACTGTGTACCTTGGTTTATCACTGTACGGCTGTTCCATCTCCCCTATCTGTTTCTCAGACCAGTAGATAAAATTTTAGATAACGTTTGCTGCCTGAATTGACTGAAACATTGGCAGAACCATAAAAGATTGTCTTTCTGAGGAAAATGGGCTAAATCACATTTTCAGTTTAGTGTTGCTTTGGAATACGCAAAGGAGTCACTGCGTGCTACTCGTGCTGTGGTAAGAAAATGATCATAGAGAACCAAACTCCAATAAAAAGAAATGGTATCTGCTGATAGTCAAACGTGGTCTGACCAAATACAGGATCTTGGACAGAGGCTGTATTCTTCTGCTCGTTTGTGTTTGCAGGAGAATTGTATCACTGAGTGCCATTTCAGTTGGTTTTCTTAAAGAAAAAGGGAAAGTGTGGGTATTTGAACAATCGAGGAAAAGTGAGCCACCCTCTTAGGATATGTTTACCTAATCTGCTAAAATATTCACTTCCTCTGACATTTTTATTTATTTTGGCACAAAAGCACTGAGTTAAGCTGTTTCCTCTTTCCTGAACTCAGTGCTTTCAAAGGAAGCTAATGTTCAGTCTTGCTAAAGAATTTCAGATAACTTGATAGAGGGACTGCAGTTAAAAAGAGCGATCCCAGTCTGCAGCAATGTCCTCCCAGATATTCTGGTTCTCTCAAGGAGCTAAAAGGATCTCAGCTCAGAAAAACTGTTTGGTATTAATGTTGCAAATCTTACCAGATTCTGGATAATGTGATTACAGAAATGGTTTTGCATGTTATCTTGTGTTGTGAACATATGAATTTTCTTATTCTAAGTCTGTCTAGGATGGATGAAACAGCATTTCTAAGCGCTTCACAAGACCTGTCATTGCAGTGGAGGTTTCTTAGCCTTTAAAGCATTTGAATTACTATAAAATGATATTCTGTCATCTTTTAGTAAATCCCTCACTATAAACACTTTGCTGCACAATAGGCATCAAAATGAAATTGAGTAAACTCTTTATTTCAGGTTTAAAGATTGTCTAATGACTGTCTGGGTGCTTTGCATTAAATATAGGCTTGTATCTAACGGAGCCTGGTTACTTGGAACAACACATTTCAAATTGTAAAATAATAGGTCAGACACGGGAAATTAGATACTATTTCCACACAGATTGTTTGTTTGTTTACGTAGTATATGTATAAAATACGGAGAACTTGTCTTTATTCTTCTTCCATGCTTTAGGATACTGGGAGAGTCTTTTTCCCCATATTTACATTGTTTAAATGTAGTAGATATTATTTTGGTGTCATTTTCATATGTGATTTCTTTCTGGTCTTCTTGGAGGCCCATTGTTGCCTTGGTTCTCTTGCAGAATTTCAACTTCTGGGGAATGCTGTGTCTGCTCCCTTCATGCTGCACCTGAATGACATTCCCTGCAATCACCCCAAAATACACAAGCAGAAACTATCATGTGTAGATACTGATTTTTAGGGGGCAGTGATGAGGTACATCAGAGTAAAATTGTATCCCAGAACTTAGAGGAGTAACTTTCCATGTAGCTGCCTACACAGAGACTTCAGGGCAGCAACCTGAAGTTTTCGTCAGTCAGTTCCCAGGCCTGAAAGATGTTTCTTCCTCCCCAGATTGGAGCTGTTTTTTTCAGGCTGTTTCATGACTTCTCTCAATGTAGAACCAAGTTCTGTGTGCCCAAGCCATCCCCTGAAGGTGTGACCTCTCTTCTTTCGGTGGCAAAGATAGGCTCAAGTAACAACAGATGGCAATGCAGGGAAAAAGCAAAAAGCTAGGAATGGTGATAGAGAAATTCATCTCTAATGCTGGCTTGGGTTTTGTCCCTCCTGCTGTGTTAAAATGGTTGCAGCAAGGTAGCTGAATGTCCATCCTTGCACATTTATCACTGTTTCCTGGGTACATAAAGGCATAGCTGCAGCACCCAGTTCCACAGGTAAGATTCCACTGATCTCTGTTGTTTAGATTAGAATGATAGCCAAGTACCCATTTGTTTCTCATACAACCAGTATTAGATTTGGGGAGCAGAAGATGAAAAATGAGGCTGCTGCGTGTACTCTACAGCACAAAGCAGTACAGAAAACAAGGAAGTTTATCACAGTGATAATGATCATATTTTTATGGTGTGTAAAGTTATAGTAGGATTTTCTTTTATTGTTGTTAGCCAGCCAGCAATCTTGATTCTTCACTTCATGCAAACTGCAGATCAGCAGGGTGCAGTCTTCAGGCTATCAGTGTCATCGTTTACTGAAACTTGCTGCAAACAGTGCTGTGTGCTGTGGGTGTGCTGTGTGCTCAGCCAGTATGCAGGGAACTACGGAGTCTGAAAAACATTTCCTTCTGCTTCCTGTGTAAAGAGACGGTCTGCTTCTGGGGCATACTTACTGCGTAAGTACTGGCAAATGCTTACTGTTAGGAAGAGGAGGATAGATTGTGTGTGTTTGATCTGGAACAGGGAACCACAGGCATTGAATAATGAGCTGATCTAACATAAAGTCTGCTAAGAAATGCAAAAGTTACCATTTCTGCAGGAAGGGGACATGCTGTGCAATACTTTGAGGCATGCACCCTTGTGTCTTTTGAGTAACCTCAATAGTACTTACACCACTGAAGTACTGAGGCACGCTGTGGACATCTGCTTCTGCACTTACATAGATCTTAGATGTGCATATATGATGTTTCACAGCTACTGTTTAAAATCCTTCAGTTCCTAAAGAAAAAAATGTTTGATTGTTTTTCATGCATCTGCAGCACCTAATGAGAAGGGGCCTAGTCTGACTGCTCTTATTATCAAAGCAGCGTTTCACTACTGGCAGAGATATTTCCTCGTCCCACTGTTCTGGCAGCACAGAGCAGAGACTTCCTCCCTCTTACTGCAGTGTAAAAGAAGCAAAGGTTTGTAGGCATGATCTGAAATGAAAATATTCAAAAGATTTCATATTAAACTGCTCGGCACTTCCTGAGCATTGTGATACCTTTGGGTTAAGACTGATGGGTGCTCTATCTGGAAGTGTTTTAGAGAATTAGAACTAATGGAAATTAATATTTCAATTGATCTATTCAGTTATGCAGAAATAACTAGATGGTCTCTGCTTCCTAAATAAGAATAGAAAAGGCTGTGACCAGAGCTGTCCTGTTCAGTCCTGTTCAAAGTCCTGTTCAAAGTCCTGTTCAAAGCAACTGGATCACTGCAAAAAACCTGCTTTCTTTTAATAGCCATCTTATGAACTGAAGGATGGCGGAACAGCTCTGGAAGGCACTTCTGTGACATTGCCTGTGCAGTATCTAACTCCCTTCTCTGGATGTGACCTTCATCTGCCAAACCCTGACAGTCCCAGTGTGAGAAACCCTTCCCTAACCCTGTGTGAGATGAGGCCTGGCTGGTTGAGAAACTTGATACAATGACTTCTGAAACCTGGCCTTTCTGATTTTGGAACAGGAGAGTTTCCCCTCCCAGACAGCCAGTGGGGCTGTGCAGAAGCACTTTGGGAAGCAGTACATCCACAGCAGTGCAGCTTTTAAATCAGGTGCAGCTATGGGACCAGAGAGTTGTGTAAAGTCCCTAGGGACCAGAAAACACAAAGGCTGCTTTCTCTTGAACAGTGTCTTAAATGGCATGAATGTTTGTCTTTCAAATTGAAATACAGTGATTTTTTTTCCTGTGAAGCACACAGCTATTTAGCAAAAGCATAGAAGCTCTGAGACAAACTCAGAGCATGGTCAGGGAGAACAGCAAAGACCTCCTCAAGAGAGAGGGAGCTGCTGACAGTCAGTGGAGACATAACATGGTGTTTTACATGAGGGCAAACCGTCTGACTTCATTAACTGAGCTGACTCCTACACTAAAAAATTAATTTTAAAGCACAGTTTACCATCCACCCCAAATGACATAGCTGCATCATCAGCGTGGAGGGGCCATCAGGCAGTTTCTTATGTGCAATAGGAATTGTAGCTGCTGATGTATGCTTTGCTGCAGATGCTTGCCAAAATTCTTTCTACAACAGTTAACAAGGGTTTCTTCAAGAAAAACATCCATGTTATTTGGCTACCAGAGCACTGCACGTTTCCCTACCTTTAAATTAAGAGGAAGGAATTTTGGCTAGTATCTTATCTATTATCTATATTATCTATATAATATATGTCTATATTATATTATCTATAGTATCTACTATCTTATGTATATTGTAATATGAAGCTCTTCTGATAAAAACTCTTTACAAAAGCAGGTTTGATCTGTGTCAATGAGGGTCCAGAAGATTTTCTAAATACTTAGAGGACCTGGAATGTATTTTTCTAATTACTGAAGGTCTTTTTATTTTAATTTTTTATCAGAAATAGAGGAGGAGGCCTTAGCCAGAGATTGAGGAAGTAATTTTTCAATATGCATAAAATGTTCCAAGCAAGTGCCAAAACAGGGTGGAGTTGTGAGTCTTGTGGCTGAGATCAGCACTACCAAGAGCTGTGACCTGTTCACTGTATATTCCAGTGATGATGTAATCCTAATTTAATGTTCGTTTTTAAATTCTGTGAATTCTCAGAGTATTTTTCTTTTCCTCACAGTCTCAGTCCACTGATTTCTTATTAGCTTGTGCAGAATGTCTGCAGTTACAATTCCCTGATGTGAACAACGTTGTCCTGGCCTGGCTACACCTCTGAGCTTCTGAGCCGAGGATGAATATGCAATATTTGTACTTCTATTTCTCAGCAAAGTAAAAAATGAAGAGGGATTTTACATTGATATATAATCAGTTTCATATTATAATCATATTGTGAGCCTACAATAGTTGAATGTACATAAATAGGCATTCAAGACAACACCCTTCTTACCCACTGAGGGCTTAACCATAGCTTTATTTCAGAGAAGACTGCTACTAACAGTGGCAGAGCCCTTTTTATTGCTAGCACTGTGAAAATTCTCCTCTATACAGTTTACTTCAGCTGTGGTTGGCTGCTGACCCTAAACTGTCATTTACAATAGTGCTAAAATGCCACCTTACGTGTTTTTCATATAGTGAGTTGGCATTTCATGACAACTGAATGTGAGGTTGCCTGATGTAATTACTATGAGGGATAATGGAGAATAGACACGTCAAGTATCTAAGGAAATACTCTATTCTGAAGGCTTGCATATTTGGTTGACTTTTGGCAGCAGATTCTTCCTGTCAGCACATCTGAGGAATGCCTGCACCACACTGTTGCTTGGCGAAGATTAAGCACAAGGGGTCCAACAGGACTAATCCTCGGGGCTGTTCTGAATGAACTGTGCGTAGACCTCTTGCATAACAAGTTCAGGAAGGCTGCCTGGCTTGAAGGATCCCTTTAAAAATACTTTTCAAAAGCTGCTGTAACAGCCCAGTGCCATTGGCAGCCTCTTGAGTTAGTTAAATAAAGTGATTCATAAGCACTCACGTGATAAAGTTCAAGAGTGCCACAGTGGACTCAGTGTTTATTTGAGTTTGCTTTGGACGCCCCCCCACCAGAGTTCTGCACCTTCCAGGTAATATGAATTTGATTGTTCAGGTTATTGCTTCAGGGGAGAAGACATTCAAATTCTTGTTTCCAGTTCCTGAAATTACTGCAGGATCTGTTGGGTGGAGGCAAACTTCTGCAGCTGCTATCCCTGTGGAGTAGCTGGAGCTTTTCCAGCTGCACAAAGGTGGAGCAGCTCTCTCACACCACCATCTACAGTCACTCCTACTGAGAGGAAAATACTCATCGGTGTGGGAATGAAATGGCCACAGTTTGTCACAAATTGCTATCTTTGTTCATGACAGATGACTGAACTATCCCTCTTACCCTTCCCTGGTGTGGCACTATGCTGAGTAGCTCTGGAGAGGTCAAAGAGGCTTTCCAAGCCGAGACATAACCTTTCTCTGTCTGCATCTTGACTTGGTTCCCACAGAGCTTTTTCATAGAGGAGGAACATGACAAACAATAGGAAATTGCAGTTTTAGTCAAATTGTCTCTTTTCAGAATGATCTGACGCATCGCAATGCCAATGTCCAAAGCCATCTGGTGCTTACCAGCTAGATGTAAGATCGGGGCTGCCTCGTAGTCAGACTGTCACAAGGGAAACCAATAGTATTACCTTGGGGGTTGGGAAGTTCTGTTGTTCGTTTCAGAAAGCAAGTGGGAAGAGAATTCACCTGTTTTTATTCCAGCCTGTACATCCACACCTTGTAAATACAGTTGAGGTGAAGGCTTTTAAATATTTGAATATTCTTACAGCTTGTTCTGCAGATAATGTAGGCAGTTTACCATTATAAAACTACTGTGGAAAGTGGGATGTACTTACTGCTGTAAGAAACCTGACCTGGAATAATGACAGCCTTATAGGCTATGGAAGAGGAACAGCTGATAGAGGTGAAGAGTTGAGAGCTGGGAGCTACTTGTGTATGTATACATAGGATAAAATAGCAGAAGTCCAGATCTAAAAATAGCTACTCCCCTGAGTGTGCGTTCTGAACAGGAAGATTAACGACACACATCGTGGCACCTTGGCTTTCTGGTAGATGATTTATATTCCTCTACTGTCTTTCATAGAACACAAATGTTTGCAGTGGGCATATTGTACATGGTGGCGTTTTGGGCACCTGCTTAAGTGAAAATGCAGAAGTAAATGTTTTACCTTTGGAATTCACTAAGGACTGTTCAGCTGTTTCAAGGACACTTTTTAATGCACTGCTTTCACTTCACTGGCGGCATAATTAAAATACCATTGCATCCCATCCACCCTGCACTGCTGTCTCATTTTCCTCACTCTTGGAGTTTAAGAACAGTCTGAATAGCTAAACATATACGTCTAAATATAAATATTATGCCTATTTGCAAAACAGTATGTACGCACACAGAAGGTCATGGAACTAAAATACTGTTTTCAGAAGGATCTTAATCAGTAAAGGGTCATTTAGTCTTTAAAGACTTAAACAGAATGCCATGAGCAATGCAGAGCCAGGAGGGCTCCATGCAGCTCCAGCAGTTTTCAGACTCCAGAGTCCAGGGCCCCCTTTGTGTGTTGTGATCCAGCAGCTACAGCAAAACAGCCAGCTGGATCCTGGGATGTGTGAACTGTGCACCATCTCAGAAGGACAGTCTTACGATTCTATTATGAATATACCTGATAAAATACCAATCCTATCTCATTTATGAAATAATAAGTCTAACCTGACTTTTGGACTTGTTAACTGCAAAGTCTCTGAGAATTTAATGCTTGGGGTTCTTATTGGTCTCAGAGCCCAGTTTGTGTAAGCAGCTAAGGCTTTTGGAAGCTAGCATGGACTTGGCTGTGAGGGATTTTTTTTCTGCTGTGAAAGGCAATTAACGTAAATGGTTAAACGTGTGGTTCATCATCCACTTTGCCTACCTGTTTATACTTGAGAATTAGGTTATGTTGTTTATTTTTATTGTTTTGGACAGTATCTTAAGAAAATGTGTTGATGAAAGTGATGTGATGGCGTGATCAACTGTCAACTCAGCAGTTATTTACTGCTGGTGGTGCAGCAGTTGGCCTAAGCTAAGAACGTCAGGTTGCGTGGAACAGTTTTGTTTAGTCCTGTCTCATATTAACTGCTTTGGTTTCTGTGATGTCTGCTTTGTGTGACAGCCTTCAGAGCCTGCCTTCTATACTACTTCCCTCCTCCCATGTAAGGAGAAAAATACCACCCAGTGTGAGTTAGAATGAAGGAATAGGAAGTCCTTCTAAGGTGATTACAGGTTACTTTGTTATTCCTGAAATGTTGGAAGTATTCCTCTTAATGAGTTACAGTTTTAGTACTTTCATGTGGTGTACCTTTATGCTTAGCTAGTAGTCTGCCTTCTCTGTAGCTCTGTGAACAGAGGATCTTCCTACCCCCAGCTGCTGCTGCTTTGCTGATGCTGTTCTGCTTTGACTCATGGCAGGATATTGCAGAACTGCGTTTTGTATGATGTATGGGTATGGAAATTCTGTTCGTAAATGAGATTCCTTATTTCTATTAAGTTAATATCTTTGCCTGGATCTTAGAAGTGAAAATGAGACTAGTAAATTGTTCCTGTGAGTTAAACTGCAGTGAGCATGAAAGCAGAGCTGCTACCGCCCCATCCGAATGGGTGCTGCACCCACTGTGGGCAGCAGGAGCAGCACTCCGGCTGAGATCTTGAGCTGTTAGAAATCTGATCTTCAGCAGTTTTCTTTTTTTTCATTTCTCCTTTTCCCAAATGTTTTGCTGCTGCTAGAAGTGAAAAATGAAATGATTCAGATTATTTCCCAGTCACCACCTCGTAGCAAAGCTGTGGTCTTGGCCTTCATTGGTCTTGATGGAATAGGAGAGCTCAAGTTCCTAGTTCAAGATAGAAAACCCCAAGCCCCCTGTAATGCTTTGATTTCATCTCCTACTTCAGCCAGGGTGTCTCTTGAGTAGAAAGGTTGAAACTACGATAGGTTATAAATGTGAAAATATTTTGTTCTGTTTATGAAAAAAGTTTGAATATTGCAGCTATGGGGAAAAAAAAAGTCATCTAGACTGAGGCACCTTAGCTGGAATTTTTAAAAGCCAAGCCCTGTGTGTTAGTGTGAGGCGGGTATTGTCAAGATCACAGCCAGAAATTGGGCTCTCGATGCCCTTTGCTGTCCTGTGAGAAGTACGATCTGTCTTTGAAAGTCCCTCCTCAGTCCTGGATGGAGATTTCATTCTTCCTCCGGAAGCTTTGAACCCTGGCTTGGTTTCAAAGGCTGTTTATTTCTTTAAAGTAGTAGCCTGCTTGTGATTTTCAGCAGGTTTCTGGAGATCTCGGCCTGTTGTCCGCGGGGAAAGCAATGAGTACCACGACCTGTCAGCCAGGCTGGTTAGCCAAGGAGGACCCTGATGAGCTGTGCCTTGCCTTGTCTGCGCATAAGAAGTGCTTTATGAAAGCCAGCTTAGTTTTAGATGTAATGTTGGCAAACGCTGCCAGGAAAGGTACACTTGACTTATTAAAACAGGCACTATTTTTCAGACTTCCACTTACCAGATTACTACCAGCTGCTACTAATACCAAACAAGCCTTTAGGATCTAAAACTCATACATGGAACTGTGACTGTACAGCAGAGCAGAAAATCCTTGGAGTAATCTCAGATGATGGCCTGTCCTCTTAATTTTGACACTTTGTATGTTACAATTATTTTAATATAATTTGACTTGCATTAATATGAAAATATTATTCCCATTCCCTCAAAATGAAACATTTACAACAGCTAATGGTGTATTTTGCATTTTAAAATTTTATCTTGTTAATATTTATAAATTCTTGTACAAAATGCACTGGCATTCAAGGCACTAATGTAGATGTTATGATTTCCATCAAAAATAATATAACAAATGTGTAATCTGAAGTAAAAAGACAGTAAAAAAAAAAGTTATCTTTTACTGCACACAGAGAAAATAAAGTAACTAAAATGTGATTTCTGTGGTTTGGAAAATACAAACTAATAGTTATTCAGTATCCCACGTTCAGGCTTCTCATCAGCTGTACCAGCTGTTAGAGAACAAAACCACTTCAATTTCAATGGAGCTGCAAGGTACTGGGCCAAGGTTGGGCACTGCTGAAGATATTTACTGCAGGTTTTTCATTCACTGCCACTTCTCCCCTAATTCTGTGTGCTCTTTTGCTTCACTAAGATGCATGCTGGTTTCATTATTCACCTATAAATCAAGAGTAACTTTGAAACAGACTGTATTGGAAAACACAGATGAATGGTACTGCTAATAATAATCTGTGATATTTCATGCCCTACTCTTGGCTATCCACATGTGTATTTTTACATTCAGAATGCTCTCTTCATCTGAGAAGCAAAGCACCTTAAGGTGCTTCAGGCTTTTGTTCAGGGCAGGCATTACACAAAGCTGCTGTTCTGTTTCTCCAGGCTGCAACAGGACGGCTTCAATGCAAATTTTTCAGTGAAAGAGAGGCACCTTGCTTTATCATTCTGACAATGATCATAAATTGCTCTCTTGCCTGGCAGGAGCAGCAAGATGTATCAGAGATTGGAGGAAAGATGTTTTCCAGAGTAAATCTTTATTGATAGGCTTTTACTTTCCTGCATCAAAACTTAAGCAAACTGCATAGTGTGTAATGTACAGCATAGATCACCTGATCTTTAATGCTTCCATATGTACAAGTGACAACTTAATCAGTGTGGGAAAAGAAGCTGTGGAAAGGCAAGCAGCCCCAGCAGGCTGACCCCAGGAAAGCCACAGCTGCCTGCGCTGCCCTCAGTGGTTGTTAGCAGTGTCAGGTAAGGCAGTGCCCAGGATGTTTTAGACTGAAGTGCCAGATTTATGTGACTAGAAAGAAGCAGGGATGTATATATTTCTCTAAGCCACGTTTGTTTTTGTTTTCAGCAAACAAAGCTAGCAAAGTTTTATCTCTTCTGGTGTTCTTGTGAAAGCTGGCTATAAATACTGAACTGAGCTATTTCAGCAGAGCCTTTGTTCCACCTCTTTTTTTAGCACCAGTCTCTAAGGCTATTGTGCTTCCTTGCACTGCAGGGTTCACCTGTAAGGCTGCTGGAATTCTTCACATGCTGACCTTTTCGTTCTACAAAAATGTAAATCCATATTGAGCCTTTTATCATGAATTGCAAGCTTTATTTATTTTAATAAAATGGATTGGAAAATCCATGTTATTTCTACCATTTCAATAGAATCAGAAGGCTAAATGAAGAGGGCATATTCCCCAGAAAACTTTGACTTTATTTTTTGAGATTAGTTGCTGCACATCGAGCTTTGGATTTACAGCTGGTTTAGGAAAGGTCACCAAGGGCCACCTATAGGCTTATAGGTTTCATGTTTGTGCATGTTGTGTTATGCTTTAGGTGTACATTTAACCACATCTATAGGCATAGGGATCTGCGTTCATTTGAGCCTGAGCTAGCCAGTGTGGAAGCATACTGACTTCCCATCAGCTCCATTGAAGCCAACGCTTTTGCTGATGGTGAGGAGTTTGCATCTGGTTATGAGTGCCACCTGCAATGTGTCTGTTGGTTGAGCCCATGGAATATTAGTATTACTTTGTGATTGTCTGCAGCAGGAGGACCAACAAACAGCTTCCTGTTTTTGGAACAAAATCCAAACATGTCTGAAAAACTGTTGTGATAGCGTGGCAGAAGCAGGCTGGGTGACTCCATTCTAACAATCCTACTGACATCCAAACAGAGAAAATGGAGCAGGGAAAGCTGTGAGCATGGCTATGTGCACCAATTAACAGTGTATATGTAAAATAAAATAGTTTTTTAAAAAACAGCTAATGCAAAACACCATACTAAAGCAGCAAAAAACCCTCATTTCAGCATCATGATGTTTTTGTCTGGCCTCCTGATTAGACTATGTCTGACCACACTTTATAGAAATGAACCAAGATGAGATGCTTTTTTTGTGCCTTTGCCTTTCCCCTGGAGGGGAGCATTCTAATGGCTCTGGTAAATTGATTAAATTAGGTTTTGAATGATACAGACTTTGAACATTCAGTGTATTTCTGGATGTTTCCTATAGCAGAACCTAAATTGCTTCAGGCTTTTGTTCCCTGTCTGGGATTCTGCCATACCCTTCCCTGCTTGCAGATCTGTTTGAAGCACTAACTGTGCTTACAACCATGCAGAAAGCCTTACTTGCTGGAGTTTGTGTCTGAATTCTGCAGCCTTGGCTTTCATGTGGAGCCAGAGCTTCTCTACCTCCTCCATAAAACACAAAGGGAATTGCCATTCTGTGGGCCACAACCACACACGGGTCAGCATGATCTGAGAAGCATAAATGCAGAAATATATTCTCCAAGATGAAGCTCCCCGGGAAACCTTTCTGAAAGCTCATTTGCCTTTCTTTTTATGTTTATACTGCGTATTTGCAGACTCAGGAGTGCAGTACTTCACGTGGAACAAGTGTGTGTGAACACATGGGAGTGCAAAGCTGAGTGTTGCAAGAGAGGTGTTGTGGGCAGAGAGAACCTCACATGCATTTGGAATTAGTCTGAGTAAATCCCTGATGTTTTTATGTAGTCATTTACTGGCTGCAATAGAATCCATAGCTGACCGAAAGTTATTTGAAAAATTTATAGAAGTACTTGGGCTTTCTATTAACAGTTTTAGAGTAATTAATCCTTCATTTTTTGAAAGAATTAATGAAGAACACGTGCCATTCGATTCCCTTGCATGGTGCCCGTAGCATAATGTAAGCCATGCAGAGCATATGCAGAAGTTTTCAGCAGATGTCTGCTCAAGAGCGTGTCTTTGACTTACAAGGAGATCTCAGTTTGTGAGCAGACAGTACAACTGGTGTTGAAAACGGGGGAGAAAAGAGTGATCTTGGATGCTCATACATAATATTTGCAAACTTAGGAGAAGCAATGAATGAGTTTTTTCTTAAGACATATGTTCTGTCACACCATTTGGATGAGAAATAACATTTCTCATCATCTGGACAGAAACAGCAGTGGGGTTGAATACTGGGTCTGCATGGAATACTGTGTGATGAGTGCTGGTGGTGCCGGAATTCAGTGCCTTTTAAGTATTTTGGATTACTGGCTTTACACACACGTATGTGTATATATGCGTGTGTTTGACTGAAGGGAGGGTAAGCCTAGATTTGTTAAATGAGTAGTTTTCTTTCGAGCTCTTATAGTAATGTTCCAGAGGGCTGACAGGTCAGCCTGAGGGGATTTAAGTAGCACTGAATGCTGTGTCGCAGTGTGGAAGGCTTCTTTTGATAGTAGCATTGCTGCTTCTTTTCAACAGACCATGCTACAAAGCAATGTAAAAACAGCAGTGTTTGAATGCTTTCTATGGGCTTAAATTTTATATACATAACATCTCAACTCTGTAGCATTGAAAGATGATGGCAGCTATGAGAAGTGGCTGCTGAGAGAAATGTGTTTCCTTTCAACTTCCATCTGCAGTGAGGCTGGAGAGTCTTGTCTGTCTCGTTCCATCCCAGGGCTCAACGCGGTACTGGACAGGAGCTCGAGCAGAAATAATGTCCTCTCAGTCACTCTGTCTTGGGAAGGGCTGCATGAGGTCCATAAGTTGTGCTTACACAACATCCATTTTACGGAGAAGTCTGAGGGTATCCATGGTACTCTTTTTACAGTCTTCAAAATGTATTTTTTTCTACAGAGTTGAGGAAGAATCCATTTGAAATAATTCCAGCTTGGATGCTTTGATTATTTCTTTCCTTCTGGCTTACTGGAGAGTTCTCAAAACAATTTAAAAAAGAAAAAAAGTTCACGAGTATTTCACTACCAGTGAAAGCTAATTTCATCAATTAAAAACAAAGAAAAAACAACAGAACAAATGCCCAAACACCATCCTGCTATCAATACTGAATGTAACTCTTATCCTTAATATATACAGAATATGCTTGCAAGTAGACATTTAATATTAAATAAATACAAGGGGGCATCACTGGCTTAAATACCAAGATAGGTTCTGTTGATCTGATAGGCAAGGTCAACACAAAATAAATGACCTCATTTGTATTAGCCCAGCTAAACGCACTGTAGTTTACAACATGCAGAAGGAGAATCGTATAGATAATATGCATCTTTTCTACTGGTCATGCATCGGAAAAGTTATTTGTTGACACTCATTGTGATTGGTAGCCAAAGATTGCTACATGATTTGGAAGAAAAATCACCAAAATGGCTGTGCAGGAAAGAAACTGGGTGCATTTTAGACACATTAAAGTAATTTTGCTATTATCTTTGTAAAGTTTTTCGTAACTATTGACATAAGAAGCATGAATTATGTTGTCAGTGGAGAATAGTTATTAAACCAATGCAGAGTGCAAGATCAAAAATTCTGGACCTTTTTTTTCTGTAGGAAGAAAAATATCATTACTGGAAGTCAGGTATGGCTGACATAATTTAAACTGATTGAGCAATACTTCACATTTCAATTACTTTGCAGTTCATAATTTAAACGAGAGATGGCATAATGTACAAACTGCTGATCCAATCAAGTAAATGCAAAAGGTTTCTAACATTTTTTTGAGCTACATTAATATTGATTTTTCTCCCATCTCAAGGAAGGTAGAAGTCTCTTCCTGTGCTTATGTACAGAATTTTTCTGTTGAACCAAATGTACCAGAATTTTTCTGTTGAACCAAATCTTAGCACTTGTCCTCCAGTTATTCCATTCTTTTCAGAGGGATGGAAAACAGGAATAACCATGGCATTATGCATGTTCAGAAATAGCTTGGTGTTACCAGGATAGCCATAGGTAACAGTGGATGTTCTCACTGCACTGCACTTCTGTACTCCATGGGTTATTTAAGGAGCATGTCAGAAGTTGGACTGCTAGCTCAGCAGGCTGCTTTTGTGTGAGAGGCTTCAGGCCCAAAGCAGTCTGCTCATGGTGAACAGAATGGGCTGTTTGGACAGCAGTGAGTATTATAAATGTCCCTTTAGGATTATAGAGGGGGATTTCAGAGGTGTGGTCCCTGTACAGCATGGCTGGTGATGTTCTCAGATGCCATTTGGGATCTGGAGGGTCAGCTGGGTTTGCACAGAGGCACAGTGGGTGTCGTGTCACTTCATCTCAGGTTTTTACCAAGAGTGAAATACCTGCTATACTTGAAAATGGGTTTCCAGAAAAAAAAGTGTTACTAGTCAACTCTTTAGCTTCACCTTTTTGGTTCCTCTGCCAATGTGCTGCAGTCTCCTATGTATGTGCATGGTGAGTTTGCACCTCAAGCTTAGCTTTCCATTTCAGTTAGAGTAAGTGTTCAGCTGAACAGTTGGTAAAACAGCATTCATACTAGAAACTTTCTGTGGTCAGCAGTGACTTTCAGCCTATGAAAGAGCCCATTTGATCATCATCTGTACTTGTCATACCTGTCAGGCCCATTAGATCGAAAAGCCGTGGGCAGGTTTCCGTACAATAACATTGGCTGGAACTGGATCCTCTCTTACCCTGTGCCAGTTGTGTTGGATTCCAGCTGCACGTTGCCGGCCATGCTCTGCCCTCAATTACCACTGGGCAATCCCATCCACAAATTAAAATGTTTCTTGTAATTTAGTCTTCTGGATTTTTGATCAGCAGAGCTTTAAATGTGCTGAGAAAACTTCTACCCTGGAGTAGGAGGAAATCTCCCTGGTCAGTTAACATGAAAGGATACCAAGTGATTAAGTGCCAGTGCTTTGCAGTCCTGTGTGTGTTGAGCTAAGGAGGAAAAACTGAAGAGTTCTTTGCATCCAGAGCATTTTTCCTTCTTGTTAGTGAGGATAAGTAATGCTGATACAAAGTAGTTCACTGAAAATTCATACAGTAAGTGCCAGAGATCACCCATTTACAGCACATTCTATATTATTGCTTTTATTGCTTCTAGCTCATTTTTATTCATCAAATTACTGCACTTTTATAGCATGGACACAAGGAAAAGAGAGGAAAAGGAAGATTTTGCCTCTTTATGGTGGCAGAGAAAATGAATTTACATTGAAATGACTTCCTGTTTCTGATTTCCCCATCCCTGGAGGCATTCAAGGCCAGGCTGGATGTGGCTCTGGGCAGCCTGGTCTGCTGGTTGGCGCCCCCCCTGCACATAGCAGGGGGCTGAAACTGGATGATCATTGTGGTCCTTTTCATCCCAGGCCATTCTATGATCCTATGATCTCTAGATTGCTTAGCATCTTCTCCCTAAGACACCTGAGGGTGATTCTTACCATAAATCAAGTGGTTGCATCTGAAATTCCTTGTGGGTACTGATTGTTGACTATACCATGTAATTAATTAGTATAATAATTTTCCATTTTCTTTTTGTGTAGGTTGTAGATGAGTCTTAATTTATTAATATTTGCTGTGATTGGGTGAGAAGTTAAAAACTCAAAAGTGCCTTCAGTAATGGAATGTATTGCAAAGTAATCTTATTGTTGTGAGTAACAGGAACGTAGTTCTCTTTGCCATTTTGCTTTTTGAAGGGAGTGATCAAGATACACTTTTGCTTATGGCATAAGGTCTCCTGTTGTGCACCTGAGACCTTGTGGGGCGAGTGGCAGCTCACGTTCTGCAGGAATTTTCCTTCCAGTAGTGGAGGGCTGCTGGCAGGAGGTTCTGGTCAGAGATCCCTGGCTGGCTCTTCACTGGGACGTGGCAGTGCTGGTTTATGTTGTTCAATCATTCTTTTTAGACTTTTTTTTTTTTTTAGATGTAGGTTCAAAACTATGACAGTAGTAATCAGTAATTTCAGAAGATGAACAATTAGCATCCTGCTGTCTTACCATTATCTCTTCAGTAAGTGCGCAGTTGTGCCGAAATATAGCCTTGTGCAGGACGATCTTCAGGAGGTTCCAAAAGGAAACAAGTATGCTGTTCATCCTTGAACAAACATGTACTGTGTATCAGTGTATGCAAATTGTTCCTTCTATTTTCCTAATGTTGCCTTATGGAAGTTCCAGGCAAATGTGGTAGGTGCTTTTTAAGGGGTTGTTCCCCAGCAGTGATCCCAGAGCATTCTATGTGTCTGGCCATGGCCCAGGAGAGGTGCATTGGTTCACACCAAAGGCTTTCAGACAGACTTTCCCAGTCCCCGTTTTTCCTTAACATACCAGCATAGGTCAGTGTTAGAAATAAGATCATTTGAAGGTACATTTTGATACAAGTTTCCAGCTAAGTGTCTGATCTATACAGGCACATCCAGTGAGGCAAGCTAAGGGACAGTATTAAGGAGAAATCTGCAAGAGCGTACTGGAACATATTTAACCCTCCTTATACTTGAATTTATCACTCCGTAGTGATACATAATGTGCTTCTAGATCTCTGATGCACTGCATGTAAATTCCTGTCCAGTATCTAAAATTTCATATTTTCTGATCGTTTGTTTCCTCTTGTTTAACAATGTCTAGAAAGGTAATGTTAAGCTGTCCCACTCTGGAGTGTTGCCTCCCCAGCTCAGAAGGAGGTGCATGGTAGGTGTGTTTTCAGTTACTGGAGCTGAGAGGTGCGTGGTGCCCACTGGCAGGTCAGTGAGGAAAGCACGTGTCCCATCTCTGTCACCCAGTTCTGTCCTGCTCTGCTGCGCCAGGGCAGCTTGGCACATGGAGCTCAGGCAATACATCAGGCTTCCCTGTAGGAGTGAGCAGTGTGGCCCAGTCTTTTCTTAGAATTCATTCAGACTCCATAGGGAGGACAAAATGGTGCCCTCTGGTCTCAGGAAACTGCAGAATAAAAATATTCCCGTTGCAAAGCTATTTATTATGCTATTTATTGTGTTTTGGGATGGAATGTTTCTCTTCTGAGGTGTGTGTTTATTGGTTTCTCTTGTATTTCTGCTTATTTATATCTGGCTCAAAATACCATTCAAAGTTTCTATTAGCTATAAAAGTTACCATGGAGAAAGTCAATATTTGTTTGCATAATTTACCCTAGGACTGAATGCCATTTCCTCCATTCCCCTTCTTGCAGCTGGTCCACATAAGGGTTTTTATGGCTACTGAATCGAGTTCAGGGACTTATGTCAATTAGTGGAGGTTTATACTTTGCTACCACACACAGTGCTATTGTCAACATCACAGCTGTTTCCTAGGTTATGTATATATAGAGGGTGACCTTAGTACAGTAGCTCGTTTTGCAGTGCGGTCACTGTTGGTGAATGCAGTTTTGTGTGCTTCTTTTTTCCTTAGTGATCACACTTTGCTGCATCCTAAAAAAAACTGTAAACATCAGACTTGCAGTGAATTTTGTGTGAGGGGCTCTGCAGTGCCAACTGAGTGGTTTGCAGTATTGGGCAATGAGCATAAGAGTGTGCAGCAGCTAAAAAGTGGCATGTCTGTAAATATTCCTGGCTTTTAATTTAGGCTTCCGAGTGATACAGTGCATCTTCATGGTGAGATGTTTAAAAGCAGACAAATACCCTTCCTGTGTTCTGCATTGTGCAGGGGTCCACTAATGCTGAAGCCATGAAAATATTTTACTAAAATACTTCTAAATACAACATTAGGTCTGTGATAAGACTTTCTCCTTAATATTCTTAGTCATTTGTTTAAATAAGCAATAAAAAAAGTCATTTATTTACCTTAAAATTGGATTTCCATCAACTGTCATATAGATATGTGTGTGGTATACATGGGACATCTACGTATATATAACACATACATTTTTTATATATGTGAGACATTTCAGTGAAGCTTGTCAAAGAAACCATTTGAACTTAGTGGTTGCTATCAGAATAAACAACTGTAATGCAATCTGAGCTTCAAGTAGAAAAAAATACTGGGTTTAGAGTGCTACTTGCAGGACATGGAAAATATGCACTTCTCCATACTGTGTGCTGCACACATGACTTCTCAATATAGCACATTATTTAGCCAGATGTCACTAAAGCTCATATGGAAAGGCACTGTTTTATACAGAACATAAATTAGCAACATTCAGATATTCACTTTAATCCTGGCTGATAATTACTTTCATAGCCTTCAGGCAGTATTTGTGGAGTTGGGAATTCTTTCACATTCTTTTTTCAAAGGAACACAACTGTGTTTTCCAGAATTAGCCAGTATTCATAAAGCTGTGTTAAAAGTAGTCATTTATTGTTCTGCTTGGCTTTTGTATAGGTACAAAACACAATGGGCATACACAACTCATCTTACTGAAATTGTGAATAGCTTAAACAGGAAAAGAAAACATTCTAAGCAAACAAAGCTGGGCTTTTCTTGCAGATTGAGAGCTTTTGAGACGATGCTGATGACATGAAGCATAACTAAGTGTTGTTAATCTCAGCTGTCTGCTAAGCCCAAATAAACGCTTTGCACAGACAGCACATTATTACTGACATAGAATGAAAGTGGAAAAAAAGAGGAAGCTGCAGGAAACCTTTTCATGTTGTGTATTTTTAAGAGGGAGCTTGACATCCACTAGGTGCTTCAAGAGCATTAATATGCTGTGTATTAGCTGCCTGGATTGTAGGGATCATCTCAGTGTTCTTATTTTGTCCAACCTCATTTGAGGGCTTTTCATTCGGTGACAAGCTTGCTAACTGCTGTGTGGGCTGTGTGTGCAGTTTGCCATCACCCTGTGTCAGTGGGTTTCCTTAGGGCTTTTTAGCAGTGGTATTTAGTCGTGCTAAAATACCCCAAATCATAATAATGTTTTCACTGTAGTCTCATTTGGAGATAATACTTGAAGGTAAAGAACAGCAATGAAAGTTTGTATTGCTTTTCTTCTGTGCCTTAAATGGGTCTTACGGTTCTAACTGCTACTTGCAACTGTCCTGCACAAGTTGAAACTTCCAAATTTCACTTGCCGAAATCAGATCTGTTTTGAATTTCTTCATGTCCTGCTCTGCATCAAAGAATGAAAATGTGTCTGCAAGAAAGTTAGGAAGCTGCAGAGGTGACAACCAGAGTCCAGGGTGAAGATAAACCACATCTTTCAGTGGCAGTGATTTATCTGGCCATAAATGATAGAATCATAGAATGGCCTGGGTTGAGAAGGACCACAATGCTCATCCAGTTCCAACCTCCCTGCTGTGTGCAGGGTCACCAGCCAGCAGACCAGGCTGCCCAGAGCCACATCCAGCCTGGCCTTGAATGCCTCCAGAGGATGGGGCATCCACAGCCTCCTTGGGCAACCTGTTCCAGTGCCTCACTGCCCTCTGTGTGAAAAACTTCCTCTGCACTTCTTCTCCTGTATAGGAGAATTAGTTCATGTTAGTCATTGGTGTGTCTCTCTGTGAGATCTGCTGCTTTGGAGCATCAG
This sequence comes from Tetrao urogallus, assembly GCF_951394365.1. Classification (NCBI taxonomy): domain Eukaryota; kingdom Metazoa; phylum Chordata; class Aves; order Galliformes; family Phasianidae; genus Tetrao; species Tetrao urogallus. The sequence continues at coordinate 5,558,820 of NC_136823.1, read as the reverse complement.
TGTGCATCAGCACAGACCTGGTGATACCACCCATGTTTGGCAGTGGCACTGCAGGCACAACCAGTGAGATCCTGGACTGGGGACTTCATGTCGCCAGCCCCCGCCTCCCAGTGTCTGCTGTGCAAAGAGAACTCTGGGTTCACTGGAGGATGTGGCGCTCCAGGTGAGAAAAAGGTGGAGCCTGTCATATATTTTGCTCTTCAGTGACAAAAGACTATTAGTTGTACCTCAGTATCGCCAGACTTGCAAACTGCAATCACCTTGTATTTGCAGTACAGAGTCCTTAGGGATTTATTGCCCCTAAGAATGCAGACCAAAGGTCTTCCTCTCCTTTTTATTCTGTTTTGATATACAATTCCTGGCAATAGTAGAGTGGCCTTCTTAGCTTACAGATGAACTCCTTTCCAGTGCGGCTCTCTGGCTCCTTGTCAGTGCCTGCGCTTTTCTTGGGGGGATTTCCAAGCATCTGCTCTCCTTCTTACCATGGATTTTTACAAAGAAGGTGTTTTCTCTTGAAGAACCACTGCTTGCTGTTGGTAAACTAGCTCGCAGCTTGTACTGCTCAGGCACAGCTCTGCTGCTGGGGTGAGTCACGGCACCGTGTGTGGATGCTGAGGGTCTCCTGGTTGTGTTTCTTTCTTTTTTTTTTTTTTTTTTTTTTTGAGAGAGAGAGAAAATTTGCATGTAATTCAAACAGAAATTAATAATCACACAGGTCTATGGATCTGTCAAAAGAAGCTTTGAATTGCTTAGTAATATTATAATGATATGTAGCTAATAACTGCTGACTACTTTTGAACACCAGGAATGTCTTGCTGTTAGCAGCACTAAGGGAAGCGGCGGTAGGCAGAACGAGAGAATAAAGGATCCTCTCAGAAGCAGCATGATGGGTTTTTCATAGTTCTTTGTAAGAAAATTCTACATGCTGTACTAAGAAAGAGTGCTCTCATATCATTTCTTTGGATGTTGTTCCTATAGATGTAAATATTCAGTATTGCAGAGTATGAAATATCATTTACAATAGCTTTCCACACAAGTGTGGGTTTGGAAGATCAACTGCTGACTTTGAGTCACAAAATCAGGTCAGAGTACTGACAGCAGAGAATTTTCAGTCAGGAATCCTGGCTTTGGCGACTGGTGTGACTGTGATCTAATCCTCTTTATGCTTTCCTATTTCCATCTCTAAAATGTTGTGTGTTTGAATGTTCAATGTTTACAACTTGCTGTAGCTTTCTGGGTTGTCTTGTTTGCATATGCTGCTTTACTAGATTAATCGTAGCATTTAATAATGTTTTTATCTCTGTGGAAATTCTCTCCCTCCTTCCCCCCTCTCCCCCCCATCAAAATCAGAATGTTGATTCAGATCCACCAACCAGGCCTAAGGAGAGAGTTTGCTACAGACTTCAGACTTTCACTGGCAAGGTTTCCTTTGAGGAGTGAAAGACAGACCCTTTTCTTTCCTCACTGTCAAAAGCTGAGTGTCTTGTTTTATGGAATGGAATAAAGAAGCTGAATGTGTAGATCTACTTCACTTTTAGCTCTCCTAGAGATCTGCAAGGTCACGTTGAATAGTTATTGTGGTTTTCCTCTGTAGGGTTTATGGTCTCTGTCCTTCAGTATTGCTCTTTCACACGGGGATAAAGCTATCTTATATTTTGTAAAGGTGTGGTGTGCTTTTCTTTTTTTGAGATAGGTAGTTGCAAATTACAGTATGCAGTCTACAACTCCCCAAGTCAGAGAAGATTTCTATCGCCTTAAATAGCCTTTGGATCTGTTCTTAGAAGAGCGGAGTGATTACAAAGATTCATTGTTTTGCCTGCTCCATGGCAACTGATGCCATAAGGCCTTTTCCCAGATGTGTTTATTTAAAGGCCTTTTAAGTTCAGTTAAAAAATGATGTTGTAATTATTGTTTTAATGCCAATTTTTGTGTTATTGGCATTTAAAAAGAAAAAGTGGACTAGGACACAGCCGAAGAAAATGAATGAGCTTATATGAGAGAAGATACGAAATCCATTCTGGGGATACAAAACCAGGATAAGTACAGTGAATATTTGCTTGTGAAGAATTACTTGGCATATTTGAGAATTTCTAGGTAATTCCAGGTCCTGTGGGAAAGTTACCATGGTGTGCTACGTTTATACAGTTATGGAATCAGTTAATGTTTATTAACAGTTTTCACGTGACATCTGAAAACATTGTGACAAGGCATTGTGCTGTACATCCCGGAAATCAATATATCCCAGAGTTCTGGTTTTCTTAAAGCAGTTTATTTTTCTGAAGTGTACAGGTAACCATGGAGGGAGGGAGCATGAGAAGCTGAGAATTCATCACGGGAAGAGAAAGGGGATCCTTATATGTTAGCATAATTTTTTCAAGCAGAGTTAGATTAATAACTCCCAAAAGCCTGTTGAGAAAGAAGTGAGGTATTTAGGCCCATGTGTGTGTTTTAATGTACAAAACGTCATGTGTTCATGCTCTGTATATGTAGACAGAGCTTTACAACCCTGGTTTTTTTCTTTTTTGCTTTATTTTTTCCCTTCCTTGGGTAGCACTTTGCTTTTATTCAAGCAAAATGCAAGATAAATGCCCATTTTGGCCTTTTAAGTCTTGGAAATAATAGTGTATTTAATGTGATTAAGTTGGGAATTACCCTTAAGCAGGGTCATAATTACTGTAGATTTAGATGACATGTTTTACAAATTGCTGTGTGCTTGTAATTCCAAATTGAGTTTGTTGCACTCTGGGGTTTATAAACTTTATCTTAGCTATTAATGTATTAAATAACAATGATTTATGTAAATTACTGGGTACACCAAAATTTCAGAGTTGTGCTTAATTTAAGGTTTAATTATGTTCCTGGACTACAAATAAAACACGGCTTTAGCAAGGAAGACTGAACAGTTTAACATTCACTACTGAAGAGTTAAATATAACAACGATAGCAAAATTGAAACTGCATTTCTGAGTTGGTCTTTAGTATTTGCTGGTTGCACTGACCGAAAACTGGAGTGACGTGCAGTGGGTGAACCAACAACTACAGTGAGTTAACCAGCTATCAACAGTGAGCTTTTCCTGAGGTCAGCCAGCCTGCTTGCTTTGGAATTATTTATCCCTAATTTCCAATCTAGTGAGGATGAGTTCATAGTGTGAAATCTTGTTTTACTTCCTCTTGCACACAGATTTCCTAGTTCTTAATTTCTTCTGCTGGATCTTTTTTTTTATGAAGCAGAGATAACTTTGTGTCGCATTATTAGTTGTGCTCCAACAGTTTGCTAGGAGCAAGGATACTAAGACACAAAAATTTACTTTCTTGTCTCCTTACCCTGCTCTGTGTTTTTCTACAGTATGCTGGTGGCAGCAGCTAGATGTCAAAATGGCAGCTGGGGAACAAGGGGCGTACAGCCTCTTTTTTTTGTGTGTGTGTGTGCTATTGGTTGTGCCAAAGCCTCCTAGAAAGTGCAGATGAAGTGGAGTAGGAGTCCACACGTGAGCTCTGTTCGATCCCCTCCTGGCCACTCTCTTCTGAGGCCTGAAACATCACCTCTGTGTTTGGTACAAAGCATGACGTACTGCTCCTGTGTCATCAGGAAAGAAAAGACCTGTAGCTATGTGCTACTAAAAAGATTGGCCTAAAAAGTCAAGCCCCACCTGTCTATGAAAAATCACAACCTGCCTGTTACCTGATGGACTGTGGTCCAGCAAAGATGGGTTTGGAATGCTTAAACATAAACAAAAGATCCTTCCAAAAATAATTACACCAGGCTGCCTTGACACAGAAGCCACAATGCCATCTGTGTAGTGCATCAATAATTTGTTTTTCTGTGTTTAATTTCCCGTATCACAATACATGTGAGATCTTGTGTTTATAGAATACTTTGTCATTTAATCTCTACTTCAGGTTTTAAAGACTAAAAACGATTTAAAAGTAATTTAATGGAAATTTTACAGGAGAATGGTCAAAGCAAACTGAGAATTTGGGATTGTTGAAGTTGAGGGTGGGGGAAGCTATAACAGTTATCCATGTGGTATTTGAAATGAGGTTTGTTAGCACTGATTGGTTGTTTTGCTTATCTAGCATACATGCTTGTATCTGCTGAAGGAAGACTGCAACATGTTCTGAAAAAAAAACATTTTCAGAAAATTCTTTGACTGCTTTTGAGATCAGAGTGTCTGAGCTGCCCTTTCTGGTTTATATCCAGCCTACATTCAAACTGTCTGCACTTGGTTTCTCCTCTGGAAACCAGTTTCCACTTAGCAGCTGACTTGTGGACTGCTTATGTCTGCTTTGGATTTGTGCCTGATTACACATAGAGACAAAGCTTGGAGCAGGAGCACATTGAGTCAGGACCGAAAAAACATGGAATAGTTGGAGCGTCTGTCTACGATGTCAAAGACTTCTGTGTGAAGAGGCTGCCTGGATAAATGTGAGATCTTGAAAGTAGGCACTGCAGTGTAAATAGTCTCTGGTTTATAGACGTGCAGTAACATCACTATCAAAACAGTTAGTGTAGGTGTGTCCTTAACATATTTGAGTTTCGCTGAAAGCTGGTTAGACCCAGTCTCTTGGAATCCATGCCTAATGCCTCCTTAGGAAACTGCAAAATGCACATTCGATCCAAATGTTTAACTGGGTTTAAGTCATTTTGCTGCTTTTATCATCAGAAAGATACAATCAGTTCTCATGGTATATATTGTAAATAAGAAGTATGTTGTATGCACAATACAAGGACACAGCTGAGCCTTTTATTATGCTCTTGCTTGTACCTGATTTGTTTAAGCAGCATTTTTAGCTTCTGACTAAACTTCTGAGAATTCTCTAAACTACAGGGATCTGTGCTGTTTTTATGTGCTGGAATGTTTTCATTACTAAAAGGTATCGTGCAAATTGCTCTCCCTCAAAAAAAAAAAAAAAAAAAAAAATCCACAAAAAACTTCAGTAAAAACTGCAGATGATTAAGAGTGAAGCCTTTAGCAGTGAACTCATTGGCCATGTGTCCCCCCAACACCATTCCTCCCCCCCCCAAAAAAGAACAAAAAACTCAGCCCTCCAAGAATGGTTCCTGTTTTCTTAATTACTTTCCAGTTCTCCAGTACCCTGGCATCTAAATGAAGACAAGGAGTGGCTGTGGTTAGACAGTTTCCCCAACTTACACAGACATGATGCTTATTTTGATGAAGGGAAACTTAATTTGGAAAGCAAGTTGTTTTGATGGTTCCATGAAACGTTTTCACAGGAAACTCAAAATTCATCTTGCTTTCTTGTATTATTACAGGATATTAATCATACTGGCCTTGCTATTTTTTGAAACTCTCCTTTCTGTGTACCTGTAGGCAGCAATATTTGTCACTGGCTTTATAGTGCAGTTTCAGCTGTTCTTTTTGACCTGTAAAAGTAAAGATGCTTTGGGAGTAGTTTTTGTAAACTGTGAGGAGCAGGTAGTCTTCAAAATTATTTGTGGTGTAGATCAGCAGAGGAACTCAGGAGGCATTTTGAACGTGGGCAGGCAGCTGGTAAGGCACTGTTCCATGGCAGCAACAGGTTCCAGAACTGGCTGGTTCCTTAGCTCTACAGAGCTTGGATTTACCTTCCAGATGCACTGCAAGCCCTCTCTTTTTTCCAGGCTTTGAGGGAGGATGGCTTGGAAAGCTTCATGATACATAATCATTTTTAATTAGGAAAAAAAGTGTTAAATATTGTGTGGAAAAAAATCATGCAATTTCAGTGTTAATATTTTTGCAGAACTGTGTGGTTTCTACAGAAGAGGTGTGTGAGTATGTAAGGTTATGAAAGTTAAACCACCTTTTTCAGTACTGTAGGAAATGAGATGGTTTTTATTTATAAATTACCAAGTTTTAATTAACTCTGTTTAGACTTCATTTTTTGCATTACTTTAATCACTGCATGGTGGATCCACTTAAAAAAAAAAAGAAAGAAAAAGAAAGAAAAAAGGGAGAGATTCTTAGTCATCTGTCAAATAGAGTGATGATGAAATTCAGATATTCCTTATGATTCTAGTGAGGAGCTATTGCCTGCCAGAGCTTGCTTTACTACAGAGCTGCTGTGCTTTCTGAAGCAGTGGAAGTCTCCCAATTAGAAATGCTGAGAATACTGAGGGCATGATACAGCAAAAACTAGAAGCTTTCCGGGTCAGGATTCAGTGAAGCAGCAAGGGATAATAGGACCTGAACTTTTTTTTTTTTTTAATTATTCATTTTTATCCCAAAAATCTGGCTCTGGTAGATGAATATTTTTTCCTGTTATAATCAGCCTCTCCTCACAGAAGGGCTGTTCTCCTGTCAGCAGGCCTGCACAGCCCTGCGTGTGCCATCGTCCTTTGTCCGCTGCTTTGTGTGCGCTCTGCTGGATGAGTTCATGTTCTGCCTCGTAATTGAGAACCTCAGCCCATCTCATGCTAATGCAGCGTATGAAAAATGCTTTATTGAAAAGAAATGGGATTGGAGCTGTTATGCTAACATTCAAAACAACAACAGGGAAGCTTAGATGCTGCTGTTTTGAATGTCTGTGAAGTTGACGACACCGCTCCGTTTCCTTGCGTGCCTCAGAATAAATGGGTGGGATACGTGCCACCAGCACAGCTGCTGCCGTTGCCTTGAGCTAGGGTTTTAAACAGGCTGCACTCCTATTTTATGCTCTTATTGTGGCAGATCGGAAATATTTTTAGCTTTGCTATTGAGCGCTGTGCTTTCCAGGGATGCAACTTGGGCTGGGCGCAGGCACAGCTGGGCCAGGCCTCTGCGCTCCTCAGTCCTGCACACGCTCTCACCTCGGACTTTAAATAATTTCAAGGGAACTTTCAGGATTTTTTAGCAGACGGAGGGAGAGGGAACTGAGGCACATGGGAACAGCTGGACGCTGAAAAAAAAAATAGTAATAATCTGGATGTCAGGAAACTGCTTTGCTCGGAAGGCAGCCATTGGCAAAGCCCGCTGCGCCCGGTGCAGGAGCTCCTGAGGAGGGCCCCGATCTCCTCCTGAAGCGGAGGGCAGGCCGCGCGGAGCACCGCTGTGTGTAATTAAGTCTCCAGGCTTTAATTATGCCCGCGCAGCGCTCGGTGAAACCCCTCCCGGGCTGCCGCCAGGCACCTGCGTGCCGCCGGGCTCCGGGCCGGCTGCGGCGGGCACCGCTGTCGCTCTCGCGGCCCGGCAGCGCCCGGCGGCCCCGAGGCGGCCCGCGTTCCCCGGGCGACCGCCCTCAGCGCGTGCGCGCGGGACGCCGGGGGGGGCGCGAGCCGCTTCGGGAGCGCGAGCCCCGCGTCGGGAGCGCGCCATTCCCCCTCCCGCCGCGCGCCTTTCCCGCCCGCCCCGCGAGCGGCCGCCGAGGGGAGCGGGCGAGGGCGGGGCGCCGAGGGGCGGCTATGGTGGCAGCGCGGAGCTGCGCGCCCGAGACTCCGGCCCGGCCATGTGGTGCCTGCACTGCAGCTCCGAGAGGACCCAATCGCTGCTGGAGCTGGAGCTCGACAGCTGGTAAGCCGCGCGGCGGGGCCCCGCTCGGCGGAGCGCCGTCCCGTCACACAAAGGGCTCCGCTTGCCGCCCGGCCTCCTCCTCCTCCTCGGAACGGGGGAAGCGGGCCGGCTCCGGGTCGGTGCGGCGCAGAGGCATCGCTCTGCCCGCAGCCGTCCGAACGCCGCTCGGCGCGGAGCTGCCCGCAGCTTTCAGAGCCGCGCCTCGCTGCGTGCCGCCGGCTGGGCGCGCTTCTGGCCGCTAACTGCGCTCGGTCCGAGTCGTCGCGCGGCTGTCACCTCGTGCTGTCGAGCTGCGCCGGGACCCACAGCCGTGCGGGGCGGGCGCGGGGCTCGAAGGGCTGCGCTGAGGGCAGGGCGAGCGATTGGAGTCGGGGCTCGTGGCATTAACGCGCGCCTCTTCGTATTGCTGCTGCTCACCGAGTAACGTGTCAAAACTACAAAACGAAGTACGAATCGGCGTCTGGACGCCGCGCTCAGACCTCCGTCTGGGTTTTGGGTGGTCTGCGCCGAGCCGGGAGTTGGACGCGGTGATCCTCGTGGGTCGCTTCCGACTCGGGATGTTGTAGGATCTCAAGAAATGAACTTGATGACTGATGGACTGTTACGGAGGTCCACAACTGAAGGAGAGATAGGCCGTGTCTTAAATGGGGTGTGTGCTTGTGCGGAGAAACACAGAGAAGGAAGTGACCAGATTCGGTGTAACTGCTTGTGACTTTCTACAGTGTCCGTCCTGTAAAAGAAAGGAAAAGGGCTTTTTGGGGGAAGAAAGATGTTTGATAATACAGTTTAAAGTCATGCATTTGAGTCTGTTTTTATCCTTAAGGAACACAATAAAGTTGAGCTGGTAAGCTTCCTCTGTGCAGTTGGCAATATTTGCATAAAGCACATTCTATTTGCATGGCTTGCTCATAACACAATTCCTAAACGTTCCCTCAGTCACACATTGCCCGTATTCACACAGTGATATTTTGCCATTCAGTCATTGTTTCAGTGTTTTTTTTTTTTCCTATGTTTGCACATTGCTATATAGGCACTTCCTTTCAGTTAAACTTGATTATTCTGCCTGATGTGTTGAAAGAAGAATTGCTGAGCACTTAGTTTGGGTGGTTGTGTTTAACTGTTTCTGTTCTTGTGACAGATACCCACGTATTATCAGAATTCATGATATCTCTATAGTGCTTTCGGGGAACTCAAGCCCTGCTGAGTAAAACGACCCATTTCTCATTTTGCATCTACTTTTGTATCAGGTTTGCTTTGTTGTTGTGTTCTCCTGTTCTAGTTCTGAAATTGCAGCTATTGGGGGTAGTGCCACATAGTATTCTACTGTCTTTTTTCGGTTTGCTAATATAGTTGTTAGTTAAATAGATGGCCTAGTCCGTGTTGAGATTTCATGTGGGAAGTCAGCTAGCATCTTTCCCCCCCCCCCCCCCCCCCCCTCTGTTTCAACTAATTAGATGTAGTCAAAGATACCAATTTTAATACGTGAAATGGAGCTAACCAGGGAAAGTTAGAGCAGTCACTATATCAATTGCTTTTAGTTGTTTCTTCACCCCTTCAGGTGCTCTCCTGACACACTTAAAACCAATTTGCAATTTCTATCCTTTAAATACTCGTAATTCAATACTTTGAGTACAGGTAAGGAAGCTCAAAGTGTTTGGTTTTACACACACATACCAAGCAGAACAGTAACTGGTTTGTTGCTCTGCTTAACAGTGTGTATGGGCAGGTTGCTAGGAGCCCAGGCAGTGAGCTCTGGCTCCTTGCTGGAGGAGGTGTGTTTGCTGGCACTGGGCAGGGTGCTTCTTTTGAGACCTGGGACGTGGTTTCTTCTCAAGGAAGAATTGGACGGCCTTACGTATTGCTTCTCACCTTGTGACTGTGTTGCAAAATTGCAGAATTAAAATTTGCTGAAAAGAAATATGTTCATGTTTGTATGGCTGTAGAAAGTATTCCTCCAAGTATTTAGCATCGTAAGAATAGTCTTCCATCAACTTCCAGGTTGGAATTGTTTCATACCTGTGGGAATCTGGAGCTTAGCTGCTAGGATTTTGGGTGCAACAACAACTTCAAGACGGAGTTTTTCTTTATATTGATCGTGTTTTCTTCTGAGTATTAAGATGGCAATTCAGGGATCAAACTTTCTGAACAGAGAGGGAGATACTGTAATTACATAGTTGATTTTGAATGCTTAATTATTTATCCTTGAAAACTCCATTTGCCCTGAACAGCAAGAAGTAGTAGCTGTGGATGACAAAGGCTCGCCTGTTGGTAGCCCATCCCCTGCACCCATCCCATTGGTGGCTGTAGGGTGTCATCCTGCACCCAAGCCAGCAGTTTTCTGGCTGTGGCATTTAATATTTCCTCGCTTATTTCACCCATGCTTCTTGATTTTAACACCCCTCCAATGTGGACATCAGGCATCTAGCAGACCACTGGGAAATGTGTGCTAGAAGTGAGTTGCTGCTTTACTAGTGAAACGAGTCCTCTTGCATAGCGTGTGGTGTTCCACTTGGTATTCAAGGCACTGTATTGCCCTAACTTGATAGCTTCAGCTGTGCTTCTCTCAGTGAGTAACACAGTATTTAGCCTGCTCTCAGGGTGTCTGTAATTTGGAAATATTAATGTCATAGAGCTATCCTTGAGTTTATCCACCACGCTTCCATAGGATTCAGACTAATGTGCCTTTTGTTGTGAACCCACACAGCTCCCAGTTTATGCCCAGATCAGTTCTGACAGATGCAGAGGAATGGTTCAAGCTACACGGTAGCTATGCTTGTGTTCAAAAAAGTATGGAGCAGCAGAATATGATGAGAAAAAAAAGTTAGTTGCTTTGAGCATCGCGATATGTGGATATAGAATAACTGGGCTGTGTCTCTTCATTACAAGGGTTCGTTACCATTTTGGAAGGATGCAGTAAGGATGCAACTTTCTTAATGTTTCAACATTCATGAGGTTATTTTTTTTATCAGAATCAATTGGAATTTTATCGTTAATTTCAGAGCTGGGCATATTTTAATCACAGTAGCTGTCAATCAATTGTAGCTTTTTATGTTTATTTAATAACAGAACTGCAGGAGGTCTCGGAAACTGTCCTCAAGATGGAGCCCCGATTGCCCTAGTTGTTACATTGAATGTATGAGGATGTGCCCTTAGCCTGCATATTGTCTGATCAGCAGAACACTCGAGTGTATGAGCAGGGTGTGAGGGGAGGCGTGTTAGTGCAGTGTTTGCTAAGTGCTTTGTTTAGCTTTCATTTATATTTAAGCAGAGTACAGGCACAAGCCAAATTCGCATTCCCTATTTCACTTCTGTTTTTCTGTTGTCTAACAAGACTGTTGCATTGCAAGAACAGAATCAAGCCTCTTAAGTTCATTTTTTTAGCATCTTGTATGTTGCTATTTTACACCAATATTCATGTAAATATGGACTTTGTTTAATTTATGCATCTTTATTTTCTAGAAAATACCAACCGTGGGCTTTTGGTAACACTTAGTAACCAAAAGCATTTTAGTTACATAAATACAGACCTTCTTGCATCGTGCAGGAATTGAATTTTCTTTTGGGTAAGGACAATTGTAATTAGGGTACAGACAGAGATTGCAAGTGTGCTGCGCTGCTGTGATTTGACTCCAGGTTTCCAGAGAAGAACAGATGCTGCTTTAATCCACTGTAGCACAAAGCCCCAGTATTACGTTAAAGAGGGCTGCAAATTTAGCTAAATAAATCTTCTTTTCCTTTTTTACCCTAGACAAAGGCATTTTCATAAAATTATTGTGAATAATCTTAAATTATAATATTTTAAATTGCAATTAATAAAAACAAAGTTAAAAAAAAAAGCAAAGTTTTGGCATGAAAAAAATCAAACTATTTTATCTTTGTGGGAGAAGAGGAATATTGAAATGATGGCTCTGGGAGCCTTTAATTCAGGAAATTGATGTAGTATATCTGGTAATCAGATTCTTTCAGTAGTTCAGTGTCATTTGAGTTGAACTTGTGCTTAAAAACAAAGGACTCGATTCCCTCTTGCTTTGTGTTGTGCGAACAGAAACAAAATGCAACATTTCTGACTTGGTTTCCATTCATGTAGTGACTACATACAGGGGAGGAACACAGGCAAAGAATCGAAAGTCTGTCAATCCTGTTTTGAGGGTCTCTGTTCTTTGGTCCAAAAAAATTCAGTTTCCCCTTAGAGATCTTACAGATTAACGAGGATGGACGTGTCAGGAGTTGAAATGCTGCGGTAAGAGCTGAGAAAAAGAAAACTTCCTTCTGTTTGTTGATACGTGTATGTGACCCCTCAGGCCATCCTTATGACCTGACGTGGATACAAACCCAATGTATATTTGTCACAGGGTGTATTTGCTGCTATTCCTACATCTGTACTACACAAAGCTCACAGTTTTACTTTCATTTATTTTTCACTCCCAACCTTCAGACCAGACTTGATTTCAGATCATGTGGAGAGTTAAATAGCGCAGCAGCCATAAGTGCTGAAGCTCAGACATCTGTATGTTGGGCTGCACATAATTTGAGTTTAGCCTGTTCTTTGTAGTGTAGCCTACAGCCGTAATGATCATAGCTGTGATCCTGTCAGCTCCATGAGTCGAGACGGCAGACTGTGTCAGCACTTGCACAGAACTCTGTGGACAAATCTTTAGGGAGGAACGGGCCGTTGAGTTGGAAGCACCCCAGCCTTTAAAGGTAACACCAAAGTGAGTGTTTCCCCTCTGCTTTTGGGAGGTTGTGTTGGGGAAGTCATCATTCAAACGAGGTGGACAGCAGCGTTCCTGATCCAGCTGCTGTTCTGAGAGCTCTAACAGTTCTGACAGGGCAGGCCTGCGTGAACTTTCTGGTTGTGTTTCTATTTAATTATAGCTTTTCTCTCTGCGCTCTCAACTGGGAATAAAAATTATCTTTATTGTTCTTGCGTGGTTCTGCTTTATTGTAATGTGTGGGTAAACAGCTGCTTTGTTTCCATTATAGAGGTGTCTGGGGTGATTCACATGCTTTGAAGTTAACGACGTTTCACAGGGTGTTGAACGTTAGATAATGTTCTCAGCTGTTGTTAGATTCTCAAAAGGCAGTTTGTTATTGCTGTTCATATATTCTTTATTTTGTGAAAATTGTTTAGGAGATAATCGGTGCTGTGAAGTATTGATTAGACTGCTTTCAAGAAGGAGCTGGTTCTAATGCTTCAAGATGGGGAGGGTGGGACTTCGTAGTGAGGATTCCTGTTAGTGCCAGTGGGCAGTGCCTGTGAGACAGAGAGAGGGTTGCCCAGTATTTATTGGAGATTGGCTCAAATGGTAACAAACTTGCAGTTTTGGATTCTTTCATTCTTAAAACTTAACTGAATCAAAAACATCTCAGTCAGCCTGGAAGAACAGTAGTAGATTTTTTCCTGGGCTGCCATAGTTCAACATGTTGCATGAGATCTTTTCTGACAGTCTTGACATTTTCTAAATCTGGTTTGGCAAATAACTTGTAAACATTTGACTTTTGATTCACCAAAAGGTGACCTTGTTTTCAGGAACTGGGCTTCTGCCCTCATCCTAAAGACCATTTTCCATTGAGGAAAGATCTGTGGATTAAGTCATGGAAAATAGACTGCAAATTCTAAGAATAATCCAGGTTCTGTGCTTCAGACCTTACATTCTTTTGTGGTTGAGCAGCCTTACATGCCCAGCTAAGGCACGTCGTATCAGCAGAAGGCAGTGTGGATTCCTGATGCTCCCAGAAGTCTGAGCTGCAGAGCTGCTGTGGGTGTGAGTGTGCTGCATCTGAACAAAGCTGCTGCTCGCTGCCTTGTGGCCAGGCAGCTCCATTCCAGTGCTGTGTGTGTACAGCTCCTCTGTATTTCAGTACTGATTCAAGATAACAAATAGAACATAAAGAAGATTTTAAAATATAACAGTGGGTAGGCTTTGTAGCACAACGTTCTTATAGAAAGCTTTGAAATAGCACCAATAGGTTCCCAAGACCCGTGTTAACTGTGATCAGTGATATGGGTCAGAAGTCCTACTGAAAGCCTACATTTAATTCCTCGCTAACAGAAAACAAACTGTAAGATGTATGAGCTCAGCATAATGGAGAGGAAATATAAAAGGAAGGAAGTTTGTGAATGAGAAAAAGCATGTTAGCTTTTCAACTGATTAGGGACTGACTGTAGGTAATCTTCTGATGTCTCATTTGTCCTCAGAGTTAAGATCCACACGTAGTACGACTCTGTGTCTGAGTGTGTCTGCAAGTACCTTCTGTCTTGGACACATTGCCTTGAATCTAAGTAATACCTAAAACAGTTTATTTTCTGCTAAACTCTGTGCCTCAAACAAAAGATCTCTTACTGTTTTGTTTCCCTGAACATTAAGTTTTGTATGCCTTAATTTAAACTAGGGTGTGTTGCACAGGATAAAAATCTCACACTTATGAGCCTATGATTAAAGACTGGTTTGCAGCGGTTCTCTTCCAGTAAGTGACTACGCAGACTTCTGTGCGTGCAGAATGCTCAGGACTGGTCCCTGCTCCCACTGGCGTTGGAGCAAAACTCTGAACTTCACTGAAAGCAGGAAGAAGGCTTCTGTTCTGTCAGTGGTTTTTTCTCCTAGTTAGTGTGAGGTTCTCATTCCTGTATGCATTTGTGTGTGTTGAAATTACACTGTTTTCCCTTAGAGAAAACCGGTAAAGGCTTTTTGTCTTTTCTTGCTTGTTTTCATTTGTTTCAGTCCCAATACAAGGTAACTGGCAGTCAAGGCAGGGTTTAAGCAGTGTTTAAAATTGAGTGATGGCATTTTGTGTATTAGATTCAGATTGTGAAAGGTTCCTTTTTCTTTTCTGATCTGGCTGTTAGCAATCCATACTGATTTTGGATTTGGATTGGCTTTTGTAACTGCATTGCTCTTGCAACCTCATCAGGTCTATCTGGTACTCAAAGAAGTCAAACAACCACTGAAAGTTGTGTATACTGTACTTTATTTGTAATCATTTCAACTAGGAAAGGGATAAAACTTGAAAATTGGTCAAATAATAGACTTAATCAAATACGTTAGATCTAAAATGATATGATTTTGTTCCAGGTATGAAATCTAAATGCCTGAAACTTTTTATTACTGTGAGAACAGCATTTCCTTAAGGCTGTTGAAACTAATTCACGCATATGATAAACACAGTCCATAAGAGATGAAAGTATATTGTTATCCACCAAGACCTGAACGGGCAGAGCAAACTAGTAGATAGTTTCATACAGAACTTCATTGCCCGCAAGATGATTTCTCAGCAGTGTCACTCAGCATCACCTCTGGCTGCCTTGACACAACAGCTGAAGGCACAGCAGAGGTGAAATACGACGATAGCTGGGATACGATGCCAAGGATTTTTGCATTATATCAAATGCTGCTTCAGCTGTGCATGCAAATGAATTTTTTTTCCTCAGATGCAGAAACTAAATCTTCCTATTTAAAATTAGCATTGAATAAAGGTCATGTCATGATGTTATAAATGGTAGAATGTTTTAATATCTCGCAATCTTAAATACGTGTCATGTAGCATACGTCTGGTAAATAAGAGGATTCGAGGTGCTGAATGTTATATCTGAACAGATAATTAATAGTTGAGGTTATATACTTGCACTGAGGAGCTGTACAGATTTATAACACTTCTGATTGTGTGAGTTCACTTAAGAGGAACAGGGCACAGTCTGTAATGGTAGTAGAGACCTTCACAGATGCTGTTAATGTGGGGTGGTGCAGTTAAACTTGAGAAATTTAGCTCTAGTTCACTTAAAAAAGGTAAACATCCTTCTGAAGAATGTTCTGATATGAGCGTGTTTTATGTTGGCATGCAGAGAGGAGCTGACCTTAAAAACAAACCTCTAAAAACTGGGCTGATCATTTTGAGAACTCTTCTAGCCACAAGCCTCACTTTGTTCTGTAGCCTTATTTCAATGTTATTTTGTCCGCTTTATAAAAGCAGTTTGAAGTACAGAATATGGTCACTGCTAAATGAGCATGTATGTCATGCGATGGTTATTGCAGGTAAGCAGAGAATGATGTACTTTCTTTACCTGAGATAGAAGGTAACTTCTGTGAGCAAGCTGTGCTTAAGTTCTGTTGATGCTGCCAGTCTCTTTTGTTACTTTCAAGCTGCTAAATAATGAAAATAAAGCACAGCTTTGCTTTTAGCAGAGAAGCTTCATCAGGCATTGAATGGGTGCTGTGGGAGGGTTGCTTTTTTGTTGATTTTAACCCTTATGTAGCAGAAACTTGTCTGCTAGGCAACGCACTGCCCTGACTGACATAGACAAAGGTGATACGTGAGGCATTTAACCTTCCTTCTCCTCCTTGGAAGCTGAAGATAATCTCAAGTAAGCTCTTCTCAAATAAACATTCTTAGTTCTTAAATCTATTACGAAGGTTGTTCCCTTAAATAAAGTAGGGTAGATTTCTGTTTGTTTCTCTTTTGAACTTGCTTGTGTGCATCTCTGCTTCAGAAGAAAGAGTGCATTAATTCCTAATTTCTGCTCCAGAGAAGAGAACATGATCTGTCATCTTCCCCTGCTCTCTGCTGTTGTTAGCAGCACGTAAGGTTGTGGGTCAGAGAGCCTTAAAAATAAAGATTGTTTTTTAAATGCCTTTCATGAGTTTATTCAGTGGGAATTAAAGTTCAGTAGTGTCCAAGCGAACAGATGGTGGGGATTTCTCTGAGTTTGAATCCAGGGCTTGGACTGGAAAGCAAATGGAAGTTTGCAAGGCACATAGTGGTGTTTTGTCTGCGGATCTGGTCAGGCTGTCAATGGTCCTCAAACTGTGTTTTAACTGGCTGCTGTTGGCAGTCTGTTACATAGAATGTTACAGAGCAAAGTGATTGGCTTATTAGTTGTTAGTGTTCACTTCTGAGAACATGCAAATTTTGTCTGGATTTTTCTTGCAATGATATATAACTTCAGTAAGATGAATTACCTGGGACATTACTTTGATGTACATTCAAAGGTTTCATTTGTTTTTAACAAAAACAGCTGAATTGGTGAGAGTGCATTCTAAGTAAAACAAGTTGGTCGATATTTCTTTCCTGGATCAAAGCTTTCGTCAATGCCTGTGAATACTGCTGTCCATCATAATGGCTTTGAACTTTTGACAGTGTATGTTTGAAGGTAGATCGGTTTGTTAATGTTATTGCGTTTATTGGATTTAGGGATTTGTGTAAGTTCTTCATAAAATTGACTTTTGTGTACTAGAGGAGTACAAAACAGAAATGGGAAGAACTAGATTCTCATCTGTTCCAAATTGTACTAATAATATACTTCTGTTCAAATGTTCTCACCCCATTGGGGAATATTGGATTGTGGAAGAGGGTAGAAAAGAAAAATCTTATAAAACTAGCTTGTGTGAACTACATATGGCTAGTTGTGCATTTTAAGAGGTTACATTCAGGACTTTTTGCAAAGAGTAATTTGGGATAATGCAATGCATACATCAGAGCCTTAATTAAGTACACCTCCGAGTTGATAGTGGAAAGCACCACAGGTACAGAAATGCGAGCCAGCTTTGAAGCAGTGGGGTGCACCCTTGTGTCAAATGAATCATTGTACTCAGATTGGGTTGCCTACGGAGAGTCATAGTTTGTGTGCTGTGTTTTGTTTCTCATTGCAGTTTTAAATTAGGTCTTTGTTGTAAAGACAAAGTTTTATGCAAGAAATTAACTATCATACAGATTTGTTTGTATGTGGAATGCCTGGGTTTGACCTAAACGTTGTTGCCATTTAAACGTAAGGGTTTTTTTCAGCATTCATGATGGAAATGTGTGGTCAGACCAGCTGCTCTAGCAGCTGCCATTGAGCTGCTCTCTGTTACGCAGTTCCACAGGCGACTTCTGGTCTGCATTCTTTGAGCAAGGTAGAGAATTTGGATCGGTTTCAAGTGGGTATTTATAATTAGGAGTTATGATCCGAGTTTGACTTTTTAACCTCCAAGTTTTAAAAAGAGATAGTTGGTGTAAAACAGATGTGTAAGCACTTCTTTCTTCCTGAGCATTGGGCCTATTTATATAGGACATGTGTTTTAGAATGGAATAGGAGATTCACTGGGCGTTGTATTTATGAAATGAACTTTTCATGTCTATGGTCTTTTTGTTTTGCATTTAAATCCATCCCATGGATAGCATGTTTGAGTCCCTAGGTACTTCAATACTTCAATTGTAGCCACCTTGGTAAAATTTCAGGACAGTCATTGTTTGGATCAGAAGAAAGGAAAAAAAAAAAAAAAAAGAAAATATCTTGCAGAATTATTCTGTGTAGATACGATGAGATGGATTCAGGGAACAAGCAAGTTAGAGAAAGGACAAATTTGATTGAAGAATTTCATGAAAAACTACCATGCAAAAGCTCCACCATCACAACAAATAAATGTACAAATACTCCATTAAGCTCAATCAGGTTACGCAGGCTGCCTGGATTGCTGATTGCCATTTCTGGCCTGCCATACTCTACAGCAGCCATGCTTTAGAAATCACCTGCTTCCTAAAGAGCAAAGTGAGGCTGAGTGCGGGCTTTATGCTGTGGGGCTGCCCAGGGTGAGAAGTTGGCAGTGATTTTAGGAGTATTCATAGTATTTGTATGAATTCCACAAGTCAGACAGAAATTGATTTATTGTGTGTACCTTTGAATTAGTATTTATTCTTTTAGTAATATAAAATACTACAGAGTACTAAAATACTACGGGAAAAATCTAAGCTGTAACAGCACAAAGGCATTATACTCTCCTGTTAATTTTTATGTCCAAACAAACTTTTTTTTACAAATGGGTGTAACGCAAATTGGTTCCTGTGAATGTACCATCCAGTTGTGGGGGCCTGTTTTCAATTTCGTGTCTTTATATTGCGCTGTTGAAAGCCCATTGTAAATGAATGATGAAAATTACTAGTGATTTCAGAGGATGTGCATTGGTAAAGTCACTTTTAAAATATTTACTCATAGGGCTTTTTAGTTCTATTTTAAAATACTGCATGCAGTTTTGGTTTGGCACTTACATTACTTGGAAGCATGTTGAATTTCCTTGTTGCTTTTGGTTCCAAACAAAGGCTACAATGTATTGGCTTCAGCATTTGGAAGTTTTCTGTAGGCATAAATTCACAGTATCTTTGTGTTGCAGTTCTGTAAGTGCTCTGGGACAGTTTGGGAGTTGCAGACTGTGAGATTTCTGGGGCAAATGGGAATACTAAATGGTTCCTTGCATCTGATATTAGTGAGCTCGTTCGTTCACATTGTGCAGTTTTAAAGATAGCATAGCGGGCCTCAGAAGAAAGTGAATTTCTACTTTTTCTGGTTATCCTCTGTCATCCAAACCAATTGTTTTGCCATTATTGTAAGTGCAGTGAGTAAATCTGTACTTATGGAAAAGCCTGGAGTTTGCTCTTCACTGAAACTCAGGTCTTTGGAACTCTTTCCAGTTTCTATTTTAAGCTCAAATGTTGAAGCTTTCTTATTTTTCAATTTTTTTTAATTGAGGTTATAATTGCTTTTGCTAAGACTGTAGTTGATAAGGTTTGAAGGAAGAGGAAGTTCTGAACTTAAGAGCCTCACAGGTCTTTGAGAAGTGGAAACAACCCCACCAAAGAATGTAGTAGATATTAAAAAATCCCAATTAATATGTGATTATAAAAGATGGTAATGCATTTAGTGTACTCATCAACTAATTACAGCCCATGTGATCACAAGTACTAATTTCTGGTGTGAATGATGAGATTCTGATGTAAAATGAGATACAGGGAAGAAAAGATGTGCCAGGTTCATGTGACTGGAGTGCCCAGAGAGGAACAGTTAGCCTCCCTTGTGGTTAAGCACGTCACCGCATTCAGCTATGGACAGAGGGAAGGAGGATGACAGAGCTTTTTCTTATTATGTAATTCCAGAGATGAACCTGTCACCTCTATGGTGGGAAGCAAGTGTATAAAAAGGAAAAAAAAATCCAACAGACCTTGTTTGAGTTAGCAGCAGCCTGTGCTTTGTATTTTGTCAGCTTGGATCTATTGTATGCTTACCTGAGTCCAAAGTTACAGCTATGCACCGTGCTATTCAGGTTTGACATCGAGGCAAATGAGTTAGAAAAGCAGCTCCTTGGCAGCCACTGCCTGCACCTTGTTGTGCCTTTCATTCAGAGAGAGCAGTGGACTCTGTTTCTGCTGCTGTTGAGCCCAGTGCACGTGGTGGGCGAACGCAGGGTTAGCTGCACTGCGGATTGACCCTGAGCTCGCTGCCCTGCTGATGGAAAGAGCAGGTCCTGCTCCTGTGCACAAATGTCACTTTGGTTGATGTATTTTAATTTAAAAATGTTTGCAGAGTGCATCGCTTAGCTTCTGCAGGAACTCTAGAGCCAAACACACAAAAGAGAAGAAAATGCCCCAGTCTGTCTATCTTTGGCATTACACTGGCTTGTATTAGTTGGAAGAAGCGCAGTTCGTCTGATTTTTTTGCCAGTAGTTTCAAACACCCGCTGCCGTGTCAAAAGTCCTGTTCTCTGGTTTTTCATTTTTCTCTGAGCTTTTCATCTTCTCATTTGATCCTTGATACAGTGTGTTTCTTAATAGCAGTGCAAGCTGAGGTTGTGCATGAAGAAGCTTTTGACTCCTTTTGATAAAATGCTGATTCAGTCAATGCTGCCCACTCTTTCAGAAAAGTATTTTAGATATTCAAAGAAGCAAAGATTTTCCATGGCTCTATTCTAAAGTTCTATTCATGCAAAACCACGTTAATAGTACTAAATATTTTTAGATGTTTAATTTCCGTTCTCTGTGTAGTGCTGTTAAGCTGCTCCATTCTCTGCTCCTCAGTAAAATACTGGCAAGCAACTGTTCTCGTTTTGTGTCTTGGCAGATTATGAATCTCTATTTACTCCTGAGGCAGGAGTGCGATACTAGAGATAAAGTTCTAGAAATGAAAGGTTCATGTCTCAACTGTTCTGCTTTCTCCTGAATTGGAATGCTTGCTGCAGTGCTCTTTTCCCAAGTAATATGCTCTGGTAAATTGCAGGGAGATAAACCAACCTCATCTGTGAGTTTATGTCCTGGAATTAGCAGTAATTCTTCTTGACGTGGGTAGGTAGCAGATATCAGAGGCCTTAGTTAGGAATTTCTTTCTCATTTTGCCTGGGACTAGGTAGTGTTGTCTGTTTTTGCAGAGCACTCAAGGTACTTAATTTCTTACCTATATAAGAAAGCATGTGCAAGGTGAATGCTGAGGGAAGTGATGCCCAAAGTGCCCATCTATTCCTGTTGTCATAGAGGACTTCTGCTAGCTGTTGCTGCAAGCTTGGAACAGAGCCTCTGAGGTTTTTATCTGTTGGCATTTTTAGTGAGAGGGTAGCTGAAAGAACCTTCTAACCCTGCAGAGGCTGGCTGAAGCAAACGTACCATTCTGAGCACACGGCTTTTCAGAATGGACGTGGACAGGACCGTTCTCAATGGTGCACTCCTGCACAATGCTCCGCGTGCGATTCCTCCTTAGCAGAGCAATCATTTTTGTAGTCATTAAAACTTCATACAGTTGTGTATATTGAAATATTTTTCACTTCCAAACATATGTAAAGTATTAATAAGAAGAAATCAAACTGCTTTTGTCAGTGGAATTTTCATCTATATGAAATAATTTGTGTGAAGCCTCAGCTCCTATTCATTTAACAGAAAGAAATGAATGGGAGAAAGCTTTCAAATACGCAGTCGTAGTTGTGCGTGCTCTGTTGCTTTAAAGGCTGTCGTGCTGTTGTGCAGGAAGCTGCACGTTGCAAAAGGTAATTACTTTCCTGCTTCAGAGGCCTGACGTGTGATGGCAGGGAATTAGGCCTGTGAGCAAAGTGAGATCAAGCGTTCCATCTCATTCAGGGCTCATGTTTGAGTTGGGAAAAGGTATGAAAGAAAAACTGCAAGTAAAGAAGAAACCTCAAGCTTTGGTTGGAACCCTGGGTAGATCTGCTTCCAATTCCTTCCTAGCAGGGCAGTAATGTTTCTGTCGAGAAAAGATTAAGTGATCCGTTGGGGATATTATTATTAAGATGCCAACATGAGATGGTTATTGGTGTGGAAGGGTTTGTAAATAGTTAAGAATTCAGGGAAAAGCAAAAATGCCATAGAACCTAAGAGGGAAATAGTGATAATTCTTGCATTCTTGTTTATTTTGACTGGGTCATTAAAGAAATTTACTGTATGTGTATGAAAAGTACTTACAAATAAGATTTAAATTAGGAGCCTCTGATAGTCTCTTAGCTCAGCAGAACAGAGAATTGTGTTGTAGTATTTAAAGAGAGAATGTGAAGATTTTTAGAGTATATAAATGTACTTAAAGGCTGCGTCAGGGAGAATAACTTGTTGCTGTTAGTGGGCAGTTACACAGTTTCAATGTCACTAGCAAAACTCCGAATCATTTATCATTTTTAAGTTGAAAGCCATCTGTGTCACTGAGGGAAGGGGATTTAGTTTCCTGTCAGCTTCCTTTTTGGAAAAAGTGATGTGTGTAGACTGCAAATATTTCCAGCTTGGGTAAAGTATATTTGCAAATACCTTTTGGATAGAGTCATATTTTGATGGGCGAAGGAAGAGGATTTGCAAAGAAAGAGAAACTTCAGTTCTGTGTGTTTATAGAAACATTTTGAGACTTCTGAGGGACTTGTTTTTCCCTGCACTTTAGAAAGCACACAGTGTTCAAGCTAGGGGAGTTTTGACAGTGTTAACCTTGATCTCTTCTGGCACTGCAGTCCGGTGGAGAATGTTCTTTCAGAAGTCGCTCCGTACTTTGAACTGTGGCAGGCACTGCTGTGGTATGTGTGTGTAGCGAGGATCACAGCATTTCATTTCCAAGAGACAACAGAAGGGCTTTATGTTTGATGTTCACGTATGTGTGAATGAAAGCACTGTATGAACCAGAACATACTGGGGGAGCACATGGAACTGTATTCCTTTAGAGTTTGGATGTCCCTGTTCCTAAAACGAAAGGTAGGGGAAGTGCTGCAAGTGCTCGTGTCTGTGTGTGTGTGAGGAGCGCTTACTGGGACTCTGATTAAAAAGGAATAGCAAATAGGATTTCATTTTCTATCAGTACTCTCTGTACATTGTATGAGGCAAATAGTAAATATTTATGTGAAATGGGAAAAACAGATACTGTGAAAGAGAGGAAGTACACGTGCTGTTGTAATGTGTGAGCGTCCTAATATAAATATCAAACAAATTAAAAAAAAATTACCATTAAAAAGTCATCACTGCATCAGCATAAAGCTGACTAGGATTCAGTTTTAAAATGTTTCCTTTTGTGCAAATCTTTAATGCAGAGGTGTTTTGTTTTGGTTTTGGTTTTTCGTTATCTCATAGCAGTGACAGCATTCATGGGAAAACAAAGCGTTTTATAGCTCCTATTTTGTCTTCCCTACCTGAAAATATTTTACTTCTATTATCTCGAAACACCATCCCTTGGGATACTTTAATAGAAAGCATGCCAAAAGTATCTCATGGGAGCAATCTTTCACTAGCAGAGAAATAAATGGAATTTCTTCTGGAGATATTTTTTCCCAACTTTAGTTTTGAGGAACATTATAGCACACAAGATCCTGTCAAATCTCCTTTGAGTAAAGTGAAAGTAATCCTTTAATTCAGAAAGTATCGGTAAGAAAGTATTGGTTTTATTTGTCAAAGCAAGGAAAGAGATAAAAACAAGCATCTGTCATTTTGAAGTAGAATAGTTTGGAAAAGATCACAGCAAAATCTTCTAAGAAATGGAGTTTTCATTTGCATTACAATTGCTAAGTTACTTTGGATGCTACTGATAATTACTCTATAAAGTTAAATAAAGCTTGAAATCTCCATTCTCCTGCATGACTCACCTTCTAAAGGTGACCTCCACAACAAAAATAGAGCTTGTTTAGATTACAGTGAAAGCTGTCATATTTAACATAATGTCTATTTTGCCTTATAATATCTGCGTCTGAATTTGAACTAAATGTGCTGGATGGCTGCAGAATTATGCTAGGCAAAACTGTGCTATTTGTTAGTGAGGATTTTGGTACAAATACTCACCAGAGGATTTTCCTGTCTTCTTATTGTCTCTCTAGTGTTGAGGGTGAAGCTCCAAGTAGTGAAACTGGCACATCTTTGGACAGCCCATCTGCTTACCATCAAGGACCTATAACACACAGTTCAGCTATAAGTCCGGACCATTACGATCATTCAGCTTACGGGCTGTATTCTGTCTCCCCTGGACAACAAAGAACTCGGAGGCCAAAACTTCAGCACTCAACGTCAATACTGCGAAAACAAGCAGAGGAAGAAGCTATTAAAAGGTCAAGATCACTTTCTGAGAGCTATGAACTCTCTTCAGACCTACAGGATAAGCAGGTATTTGAGCTTTTTTGCCTCATTTATGACAATGACAACATGTCTGTAAGCTGGAAAAATTATTTTTCGAACATCACTTCAGTTAGGATGCTGAAAATGTTTTTTTCCTGCAATCAACTTTGTTCAAAGTGAACATTTCTGAATTCTTTTTGAATTTCTGTTATAATCTCTAAAGAAACACCTGAAAGACACGTTAATACTGTTAAAAGTAAAAACTGTCAGGAATGGTGAGTTGATGCTTGAGATTAGTACTATTTGAAAGAATGTAATAGTGCAAGATGGCTTTCTAAGACAGTCAGTCATTCTGAAATCTGGATATCTTTGTTGATCCTGAAAGAAAGGAAGAGCCTGTTACTGCTGGTATTCTGTCAAGATATCTTTTTGTTCTAAAAGTTCAAGTTGGAGAGGCATATAATGTTTCTCTTGAGTGACCTGGAAGAACAGAGCTTGAGCTCTGACTTAAAGATGAAGCGAGTGCTCTAGATGAGTATGAGTTTAGGTTTGCTTTTATGCTCACCAAATTCTGTAAATACTGGGAAAATATCAAGTTTTTCCCTTTCTTGATCTGCCTTGTGACAGGCCTGCCATTAAATTAGACCTTCTTGTGAGGTCTGAAACATTACTTCCTTTTCTACCTGCGGCAGTTTTTTGATAGGTCTTGCATAAGAGGTTGATATAGAGTGCTAGGCTCACTAAAAAGATGTCCTGCACTGCAGATATTCCACAGAGGCTAATTCTGTGTGTCCTTTTATGTCAGCTTGATAGAGAATGAGGACTGCAGATGTTATTTTGTATTTGTTCAGGGACTGCTACGCAGTAAAAAGTGACAATGGTACATAAGGAAAGCTTGATACCTAAGAGCTGTTAAATGCTCTTAAAAAGCTCTCAATGAGATCTCAGAAGATACGTAAATTATTTAGGAAAATGCCCAAGGTGTTACCTGAAGGCAATGTGCATTTAAATATGCTTTGACAGGTGTGTTAAATATGCATTAAAATGTATTAGAAGTATCAGTCATAAGTTCAGTAAATCATCTAGGCAAGTTCTAAGATACTCCTAATTAGAATTCCCATCAAAACTCCCTGATTTATAATAATCAGTTATGATATCATTTTCTATGTAAACCTGAACGACAACAGCCTATTTGCAAGAATAAGTCCAGATTATTTATTTTATAGAAAATTAGTTTCCATCATTTGCTTGCTATCAGGCCAGGAAAACAATTTCTTACAGCTTATTTAAACACACATGACCTCGTGTATTCTATGGATAGAAATGGTAATGAATGTGTGCCAGCAGTGGCAGGGTTATGATAGAAGGTCATGGTCATGTTTTCAGTTTCAGAATTCTGTACAAGTAACTTCACAGCCTCATGATGTGCAACAAGTAACATAACTTTCTCTTTAAGTGAAAGGCCAAATGTCTTTTAAAAGCAAATAGGGATACATTTTGAGAGATGTTCAGAATCCTATCTCAGAGATCAGTCACAGCTTTGTGAAATCAGTTTAAAGAAAAATTAAATGCAATCAGAAGAGCAGTTCTTTAGCAGTAATCCTGACCTGAGTACATTTGTCCTCCTCAGTTATGCCAATAACCACACACAACGTTTGTTTTGCATCTAGAACAAAAACAAGACGAAAACATCAGTGGTTTGTATTTAAAAACAAACCAAGATGTCAGTGATTTGCATTTAAAAAGAGCCTAGCTAAAAATATCAACTTTATGTGGCAAGGAATCTGGAACTGCTGAACCTGCCATTAGCACCAAAAGAAATACTTCTTCAGCTGATCCTCAATGGCAGACACTATGGACCAGAGGATATTTCTAGTAGCATTTCATTCCTTCCTCAATATGGGGATGACTCCTCTCTGCACATTGACATCTGAACTTAACATTTACTTGGAAAGAACATTTTCTATTTGTGAGTAGTATGGATCCAGTAAAGGCTAACAGGAAGAACAGAAATAACAGGAAAGATGGAATATTAATCTTATTCAGTTATCTTTAAATACAGAATATTTTTGATGTTTTGGAAGGAAAGATTGAAAATATCTAAAGAGTATTCCAAAACTACTGATGTCATTTTCTGGTTAAATTGATAGGATTTACAGTGTATTTATTTTGCATATTCATTCTGTTAATTGGAAGCATTGGCAATGCTGAGTGTAATTACAAGAATGAAAATAGCTACAAAATTGTCTTTAGAAAGTCTAAAAAGCATGTTCTTGGTTTGAGGAAGACTATATATGGGATACTTTCTCAGAGCAACCTCTCTGGAAGGGTGCAGCCTAGGAGGCTTGGTTTTGCTTTGGTGTCAGGCTTCAGTGAAAGGGTGCTATGTGCTTTTTATTCATGTAGAAAGTGTTGCATGCTTGGAATAGCAACAGCCATTTTTAGAATTTATTACTAAAATATGCTATCTTGTAACATGCTTGTATTTCATAACAGCTCTCCCTAGAAAGAGCCATTGCTTTATGTAGCATTTCTAGGCTGTCTTTGATACGGGCACACCAATGGAAATGTGTGGAAACAAACTTTAAAACACACACAAGTTTCTAGCAGCTTTATATGGCAGAGTTCAGTTGCCACACTTGTATTTTTGTGTGTATTTTTATGCTGGTCTCTGCAAATGACTATTCACTGTCTGTGCAGTAATTTGTCTACAGCTTTGAGCTTTTACTTTCCAAAACAGTACATTCTATGAAAAAGTTGCTGAATTCTTAATCTTCTTTGTTGTTGTAACCCTCATCGAGTTGTGAAGTAACTGTTCCCTCCTTCATAGGTGGAAATGTTAGAACGGAAGTATGGAGGCCGTCTCATAACTCGGCATGCTGCTCGGACCATCCAGACAGCTTTTCGCCAGTATCAGATGAACAAAAATTTTGAGCGCCTTAGAAGTTCTATGTCTGAAAATCGTATGTCAAGACGCATTGTACTGTCCAATATGAGAATGCAGTTTTCCTTTGAAGGACCTGAGAAAGTCCACAGCTCTTATTTTGAAGGAAAACAAGTTTCTGTTACAAATGATGGGTCAAAGCTGGGATCCCTAGTGCAATCTGAATGCAGTGACCTTGGAGAGTCAGCTACAATGAAGTCTCCAGCAACGTCTACTGACTTTGCT
Source organism: Tetrao urogallus (assembly GCF_951394365.1). NCBI lineage: Eukaryota > Metazoa > Chordata > Aves > Galliformes > Phasianidae > Tetrao > Tetrao urogallus. Next base: position 5,531,847 of record NC_136823.1, on the reverse strand, counting down.
GATGCTATAACAGAGCTGGAGGATGCTTTTTCCAGGCAGGTGAAATCCCTCGCCGAGTCCATTGATGATGCACTGAACTGCCGTAGCCTACATTCTGATGAAGTCCAAACTCCTGACCAAGTCAGAAGCCGCGAAATGGAAAGGGATAGCTGTGCTCAAACCAAACCAACGATGCACAACGTGGATCACAGGAAGCTTGATGAGATGACAGCTTCATATAGTGATGTTACGTTGTATATCGATGAGGAGGAGTTATCTCCACCCCTTCCGCTTTCCCAGTCAGTGGACAGACCGTCCAGCACAGAATCTGATCTGAGGCTCCGGTCAGTGAACTCTTCTCAAGAGTACTGGTCCATGACCCACAAAGATGATAAGATAGACACTGATACGAGCTGCAGGAGCACCCCTTCACTGGAATGTCAGGAACAGAGGATAAGGATGGATCACTTACCACTGCTAACTATAGAGCCACCCAGTGACAGCTCAGTGGACTTGAGCGATCGCTCAGAGAGAGGTTCATTAAAGAGACAAAATGCGTATGATCGAGGAATCACTAGTCAACAGGGAAGCCCAAAACATATCCCTCACAATATTCCTGCCAAGATTATATCCCGAGAGGAGCAGGAGGCAAGACATAGACCTAGGCCTATAGACAGTCATTTAGCTATTAATGGCACAGCAAACAGACAAAGCAAATCAGAGTCTGATTATTCGGATGGAGACAATGACAGCATCAACAGCACTTCCAACTCTAACGATACAATAAATTGCAGCTCAGAGTCTTCTTCTAGAGACAGCCTAAGGGAGCAAACCTTAAGCAAACAAACATACCACAAGGAAACTCGTAACAGCTGGGATTCCCCTGCCTTCAGTAACGATATTATCAGGAAACGGCATTATAGAATTGGGCTAAACCTTTTTAACAAGTAAGTGCAGTGTTTCTTCCTCTTCATGGCCATGGTACAAGGAATGTTTTACTTGAATCAGATAAGTAAGAATGTAGTCTGATACTGGCTATTCAGTGGAAAAAAATAAGCCCAGTGTTTTCATAGAGATGCTAAAAGAGGTAACACACTTTGTATACGTACACATACATAATATCTCTAAAAATCAGAGTAGGCAGTTGTTGTAACAGACTGCCTAGTTCTAATAACTGATTTGTCTGCTCATGTTAGCTGTTTGTGTTAGAGTACTTACAAATTGGCATCTTTGTAGTTAAACAGCTTCAGAGGGAAATAAATACGGTAGTAAAATTACATATGGTTGTTTAATTCTCATCCATTTTTTGTGTTTGCAGGTATAATAAATTCAAAATTCTCTTCTGCCCTAATCATGTATAGTTGCAATTGTCACAGACATTAAAAATAACAAGCAGTGGAAGATTAATTTCATATTTAACACTGGCAGAGGTTGAAAATTATTCAGTAATCAGTAAATAAATCTCATCAAAACTTTACTTTTGCACTAAATATATATTTGAAGTACAGCATTGTTGTAGAATGTTCATTTCCATTTATGACTGCTAATTTTCCCACTTGCGGAGTTGTTGAAGGCTCCTATAAAATAACATGCTTAAGTTTCTTCTTTTGGAAATGCTTTCTTCTTTGGTTACTCCTGTGCGTATACAGGAAGCATGAATATTATGATAGAGGGTAACAGAAAATATACCACTTAAACTGTGTATTCCTATTACTGGAGTTACACAGATCTCATTAGAACTTTCATACTCTGAAGATAAGAACAGCTAAGTGGTTGTCATTAGAAATCCTACATCTCCTTCACTGCTCAGATGATGCCTAGTGTGCCGATTTCCCATTCATAAGTGGGCATAATTTACTTAAACCTGTCCTGGTACTAGTGCTTATAAAGTTCCTTAGAACACTCAGGTGAAAGATGCTAAGTGCCAGTATTTGTTCTTATTTTCCATTAAAATGTTGCTGACAGCTCACAGTATTGTTTGTGGAAGCTTTTGAAGCTGTCTGCAGAGTACTTCAGGATTTCTCTATGAAAATATTGTAACTTCTGAAAAAGTAGGAAGTATTTCAGTGTGCTGCCACAGACCACTCTTCACTATAGTTTACTACAGCCTGAATGAGTTCAACCCTCCTTTGTGGCTAGCAGTGCTGTGATTTGTGTTGTTCGATTTAATAGATCACTGGCTCACTGTGTAATAATATGTTGTAACATTGCGTGTAATTAAGTTTTTTGATGCCATCACCAGAGGTTATTGCTAAGCATGGATAAGTCAAGTTTGGCTGTGAAAGCTTTCTTTTTAAATTTATATATATATATAATTTTTTTTCATATATGTATATGTATATAAGTACTTTTTTAAAGTTAATAGGCCTTTTTTTTTTACAAGAGCTTTTAAACATTTGGAAGTGGTCAGAGGATCTTTGCAGTTTTCAGAGCTTTTGAAATAGACTATGAAGTCTTTCACAAGATTTGAAAGCATGAACGCTCTTGGCAGCAGGTGGGATAGTGATGTAGGTTCTAGAACTGGCTGGCTGACCTTTAAAAGACTTGGTATTTGCTCTTTTTTTTTTTTTTTTTGCACAGTAATTAAAGCTTAAGTAGTCAATGATCAGGGAGCTGCAGACTTGATAATGTAGTCTTTTGAGTCACTTGCAAAAGGATATAAGGAAAAAAAAAGTGAATGGAAAAAGTGTTCAAGCAGCATGCAGAGGTGAATGAGAGCATTGGGAATTGTCTGGTGTCACATTTTGTACCATATCAGTAGGAGGCTGGAAGTGGAAAATAAATGTCAAGAATAGGGAAGAATAGAAACTCTTTGAAATACCTCTTGAGCTGAGTGATCTTGCTGCACAGACTTGAACAGAAAATAGGAAAATATTTATATATAAATACTGACTGGTTATGAGATGACTTGAAATTCATAGAAGTGAGTTCTTAAACAGAGCAATGTGCAGAACTCCAGGCTGCACCTCAGTGGATGGTATTTTGCTGTGTGGTGGTTGCACTCCCTTACTGTGTTGTCTCTTGTATTGGTAATGAACTGAAGAGCCTCATTACCTTATGCTGAGTCACTTTGATTCTGTTGATAGCTCAGACAGTCCCCAGATATCCCATGCATCTTGTTTTTGATTATGGCTCTTCAAATCCACAGAGATTGTGACATTTCATTAATAGCTTTATTTTCCCTATGTCCGATGTCAAGTATTAAACCATCATAGAGTATGATGGAGAGTGAGTCTTTAACTCTTCTGAAAAGGTAACTGGGAAACTTCCAAAGCTTTATTCTTGAAAATGCTCAGCAGGATACTTTCAGGAATCAGTGTGATTGCAAGTTGCATATTCTGAGATAAAGGGACAGAGATTGTGTTCAGGCACTTGGCATCTTGGCATCTGCCCAGCATCTCATGTGAGAAGGGGGAATGCCTGCGCACTGCCTTGTGTTGCCAACTGCTTGTGTTGCTGTCATGCCTACATGCACACCTGCAATGCAACGCAGTACCTTTTTTAGTTTGTTCTTTAGTGCTCACGTCAGTGCTGCAGAACCATAGAGACGTCTTCTGGTCATTCCTCATTCGTGACACACGATTATTAAGCAAGGGAGGAGTGCAAGTCTCGGTGATGAGCAGCTGAGAGGATGTGCTGGGTGGCTCCACCCAGGCGGAAGGGCCGTGCATGGAACTGAAAGCAGCTTCCAGGCCACCTAGTACAAGGAGGCAAGATTTTTTTCCAGTTGTCTGCATCTACAAGAGGAAATTTTGGGGAGTTATTTTCCAAGAAGTTCGTGTTAATTTTGTTGCGTCCTTGAAGGCAGTTGTGCAAATTAAGATTCCCTTTGTTAACAAATAATTGTGTGATTTCTTTTTGGTACTTGCTTGACTGAAATGCCAAAAATTTAGAAATTGTAAGAGCCTGAATTGTAATAAATACTTCTGCTTTGTTCACTGGGAATGTTGTAAGAGTGGAGACTTAAAAACCGTGAAAAGTCACTCTCATTGCTGTTGAAATTTTAACAGATGCTTTGTAATTTTTGTGGCTTTCCTATCACGGTAATAATTTTCAGACAACTAAGTGCTGTTCTTGACTCTTTATTAGAATAGCCAATTGTGTGCGGAGTGAAAGTTGAGCACAGCTGGTTCACGTGATCACCATTTTATGCAAAAGCATAGAGGTACGAAGACCTTTGGAGAATGGAGAATCAGGGACAGAGGAGAAAAGAAATGTAGGTGATTCAAACCATTTATTCTGGGAGTTCCATCACTTAATCAGAGAATTTGTTTCAAGCAAGAACTTGGCTCTCAACTTGGAACCTCAGTGTTAAGGAAATGCATATTTAAAAGATGGTCTGTGGCATTCACTATACTAGAATATATAGTATCCCTAAAAGAGAACAATTTCTGTCAAAGAATTTGCAACTAGGAAGCAGCTTCTGTAAATCCTGGTATTTTTGAATGGTAGTAGTGATTTGACCCAGTCGATAGAGAGTCCAATTGTGTGTTGCCATTCACTGAGTTCCTAAAGGAAGGATTGCAGGTGCATGCTCAGAGTGCAAGGGCTCTGGGGAAGCTTGGTGAGGCCAGCTGTGTTGAATTAGGCCTTTTCTTCAGCACAGTCTGAAAGGGATGCAGTCTGGGAGAAATTATGCTGGAAAACATCCCTCACTTGTAGGCAGAAGGAAAACACTACCTAGAAAGGTTTATTTTGCAGTCTCCAACCCCTGCCTATGCAAATTCAGCCTTTGAGACTGATTTGCTTGTAAATAAGACTTCAAGAAGGCTTTTGACTGTGGCTTAAACAAAAAAAAAAAAGCTGTGATTTTTTTCTCATGCTTGTTTTGACTGCAGTCTGGGAACACCAGGTTTGCCAGTTATTGCAGCCCAAACTGGTCGGATACTCGGGTTCCGTTCTGCTACTCTTAGTGCACTGATGGTTCTAAGAGATTAAAATAGGGCAGCATGGCTTAACCTCAGCAACATCAGGAAATGCATCCTACCGTTGGGTCAGCTTAGCAGTCAGTAGTTAGCAGATTGTGCAGAGCCATGCACATGTAGGAAGCAGTGGATTGCTAGAAGGTTCTCTTCCCTTGTGCCACCATTACAGTGGTAGTACCCGGCTCCTTGCCAGTTGTCTGTGCCCACAGATGGAAAACTGCTCCCCGTGTGCCTCCAGTGCATTACAGCTTACGGTTCTGAAGTTTTCTGCAGCTTCCTTTGGAACATGCTAAAATCAAGGTGCCACTCCTCCTCGGTTCTTTCAAAGGATTTATTGATGGAGCTAAAACGGCGAGAGCGTTTGTATGATGAGTGATCATCTTGGGAGCTGTAAACCTCGACTGCCCTACTGGCTTTGTTTATTGTTTGATAGGAATGGCTTTATTTAAAATTAAAAAAAACATTATGGATGTGATTTGAATATTAATTCCATGAGCAGTCTCCTCTAAGCACATCTAGATTCCTTGGAATATTTACTGAAGTATTTGTTTATTTTACTAAGCAGATAGGAGAGGAATTTGCTATGTGTTGGAAGCATTATACCACACAAAAAATTACAAATTCTGATTGTAGATAGATTCCTGCTGAAAATCTGAGAGATACAAATATCTCTCTGTGAGGAGGCACATTTGCCATTTACTTCTCTGTGGATCTTTATCTGTTGAACGGAGTTGTATATCATTTACATGTAGGTAGAGGTGGAATGTGTTTTTGGCATCTTAAGTACTGTGACATTCAGAAAGTACTGCAAACCTTTTCTCCATCTGAAATCCTTAAAAAATGTTAGATTTTATTAAGAGGAAAATATAAAAAGCATTATAATAAGCTATCATTTAAACACTGTAGTAGCTCTACTAATTTGTTGTTCGTCTGTTTGTATGGAATGCATACCTAATGAATTTCACGTAAGATACCATTCAGCTTTCTAATGTCTGATCTGAAAATATGTAATTTTGGACTTGTCCCCCTTAGCATTTTAAGTTGTAAGCTTACTTGGAAGCGTTTTTAATGATGTTAGAATTTGTTAATGCAGATTGAGTGGGAGGAAGAAGGCGTAAATGAAACTGACTTGGTTTTCTTTTTCCTTAGAATTATTTTATTTTTCTAACTGACCTGTAACATCTTCGCAAAATTTATTTTTCTGTGATTTGTTTTGGGAAGATTCAGTAGAAAAAGGAAGACGGAGACGGGAGGATTGTTTAGGATTTTGCAACAGAGCTATTTGCCATCCTCTTGTATATGCTGAAAGGGACTTTCCTGTTGTTGCAACATCTGGACTGCAGATTATTCAGCCACAAACGATTCCAACAAAAGCTAAAATCAAAGCACTGCATGTAGCTTGTCCTCCAACATGCTGAGGGTTCAGTAAGAAGAAAAGAATGTTTTTAGAATGACTCTCATTATTTCTAAAAATGTTTGGCCCTAAGTGGGAACACCCAAAGAAAAAAAAAAGCTGTGTTGTTTTGCTCTCTGTGTGATTTATCTTCTCTCCCCGAGGATGGTTATTTTTCCCCTCCTTTTCTTCCACGATGGGTGCTTTGAGATTAGCATACAGCATCATGCCCAAAAAAACCAGCTGAAATGTGTAACTAAGAATTCAACCAATAGTATACTTAAGCACACTAGTTTCACATATGGGCATAAGGATAATTCCCATTTATTGCCATTAAAAGGGAGCATAAACTTTACCAAATGTTGAAAACAAATCTGTCTTTTGAAACGCTGCACTATAAGCAGCGCTAACTGTGCAAATGTCCCTGGAACAGTGAAAGAGCCATTACCTCATCTTCCACCAGCTCTGCCTGCCCTTAAACATTCTGGGCACACATCTCCCTGCTGCTGCTACGTGCCAGGAATCGCTAACCAGTTTGCTGGAACACAATGCCTGCCTGCGTGCTCGGGATACCGCCCCTATTAGAAAATGACCCTGTGCCTGGGGGAGCTTGATTGGTGAGCTGCTCCCAGCTGAGTGTTTGAGGTGACTCTGCATGCCAGAATTTTAATTCATTCTTCCCCTTGCCCAAATCCCAAATGGCCGCATTTTGAGAATGAAAAATGCATCCAGCTGCTTACGCAGGCATACAGAGGGCAGCTGGAATAGCAGACTGCATATAGGAATTTTTGGAAAGAGATCTAAGAAATAGAGAAGGAGGGCAAACTCTGCCTCCTTTTTAACAATGCACAACTGCCTTCTGATTTGCAGTTTGCATCTGTAAATGAAAAAATCTGAGAAGTCTCTGAACTGCGTTTCTGCATCACCAATTTAGAAGGCAGCCTTTTAAAAATAAATGTGACTTAGTGTTTTGTGTTTGCAGTCTGCAGAATTGCAAAAATGAAAGCTGAAGTACTTCTGTTACATGTAGCTGGGGTGCAAGGGTGTGGAAAGAGAATTTAGGGCAGGGACACTGGCAACGTTAAGGCAGGGGCTGTTCCTCAATTTCAAGGATGTAGTCATCGTAATGTCTCATTCCTTGATGTCTCATTTCACAATTGCATAAACACAAAAGCAATACTCAATCCTGGCAGAGTTTTGAGAGATCCAGCAGGTTTTTCATCTGCCTTCTTTCAAAGCAGAGATGTTTTAGTCTGGCTGCTGGAAAGTCTTTTCCCCACGCTTTGACAAATGTAGAGATACAGTTGGGTCAGACGTGGTGAGAAAATCCTCATATGGTGTTTTTGGTTCTTTTATTTCTCTAAATAAAAGAGAATTTTCCTCCTTCTTGTGAGGAAAGTAAAAGTGAAAAAGCAAAGCAAAACAAAACACACAAGAAAAGTGGCACTGCTGAAAGAGAGAATAATGAGGAGCCAGAGAATCTGCTGTAGTGTGATGACTCAGGATTGTTATTGGTAGCCAGGACTTGTCCAGCTACTGCACTGCAACTGCCTGGGATGTGCCGGTGGTTCTCTTCACTGTGTGGACTGCTTTTCCCCTCGAGGCTGATGCCTCTCATACAGAAAAAACTATTTCTCCAATAGCTTTAAATTCTAGTCTTTCACTTCATTAGAATGACCCAGACTTAATCTGCTCGGAGCCTTTAGCTGACTTTCATATACCCTACACTTAGTACAGATCTGTACTAAGTGACTGAATCAATTCTAATTCAGGTGATAATTTTCAGAGAAGCCTAAGCGTTCAGTAAGAGCAATGATGTGAAATGTTTAGGTTCCTAGCACTTTACTAGGGAATGGTCACATAAAGAAGCCATCAGATGGAAAGTAATTGTAGAATTGTCTAGCTACTTATTTTTGAAAGCAAATGTTCACTAAGTTTCCTGTCTTTATTTTGCTTCCAAATGAAATAAAAGTGGTCACTGAGATCACTTCCTAGTAAATTATTTTGTTATTGTCAGTAGTACAAATTAACTGTCACTGAACGAACATTCCTCCAGGTAATTTGGTGTAATTGCAAGTAAGCTGGGATCTCTACCAGTCTGGTGGTAGTTTTTTGGTTTGGTCTTGAACAAGAGAGGCAAAGAAGAGTAATCTTTTATAATTGGATGGGGAGAAATCTTTTACAGTACGGGAGAACCTGTAGGGCTTCTATCCAAGGAGTGTGGATGACTGTCTCTCTGATCTCATGGGAAAAAAAGAGAAAAAGGAAAAAAAAAGAGGCGCTATAAGAAAGGCACAGTTATATGTTTGCTTTTCGACCTACTGGCTCTAAAATTACCAGAAGATGCAGTGTACATCTAATTCTTCTTCCTCTTCATTGCCCAGTTGTGTAACATGAGGAAGATACCATCCATTTCTCTAAATTTTTTTCCGATCAGTCTCTTTCTTGCCTTGCTGCATGGTTGAGCGAACTTTGACAGCTTGTCTTGGTACTAATGTTGGTAGTATTTGAAGTATATAGCTTTTCTTCTCTCTCAGAAGGTGTAAAACGGGCTTAGTGCTTCTCTTAGAGTCACTGCAGCAGCAGTAGAGTATTTAACAAAAGTGAAGAAATACGGCCATGGGAACAAAATGTAGCTGCCTGCCAAACAGGAGAATGTTCAGTCCGTTTGTTACTCTCACAGCTGCAATTTTAAAAAAGCACTGATTTATTAAATGTAACCAAGAGAAGCCTTAGGTTCTTTCAATTAAAAGAGCCATCCTTGGATTTTAGTTAGAAGCTAATGCTTAGTATTTGAGAACTGTAAATATTTTCAGAACAGTGTCTCTAGTATTAAAGACAAGGAAGATTTTCTTTCTTTTTTTTTTTTTTCTTTTTTTTTCTTTTTTTTTTTCCTAACAGAGGGCTGTCATTGGAGCTGCATTAAATTCTCCCCCTGCTTTGGAGCTGCATTAAATTCTCCCCCTGCAGCCTGAAAAGATTGAACAGTGGCTGAACAGTATGTCTGTGGTTATTTCCATTGTGTGAATAAAGTCTTAGTTTACCTTGAAAGGTACTTTTGGCATTGCTAGATATTAGATAGACTTGGGCAAGCTGTTTTCAGTGCTCATTTGTTTCTTAATGCTTCCATTTTACAGCTTTGCTGTCTGAGTATTTAAAAGGAAATAAAAGATTTAATGTGGTTTGAGATGCTTCTATGCTTATGTATCTAGCAAGTCAAAAGCAGGGAAGGCTTTATACACCTTTGCAGGTGGTTTTGCTGAGTTATTTTTTCAGACACAGTGTTTGCTGTTCCCCACAAGTGAGGCAGTGACCCTGCAGCTGTGCTCTGGCTTTTTTGTCACAGCTGTAAGTGCAGGTAGGTGAAGTTCTTGTCTGGATTAGAAAAAAACACAAAAAAACACTTTCTCTCCTAGTTCAATTTATCTTGAGCTAGCAATGGGAATGAGAGAAGAGACAGATGCTGGTACTGGCACTGCCATTGAAAGACTCACCAGACCACAGCCCTTAAGTTCAAGTTGTTTTGCATCAAGACTGGTTGTACCACGAAGTCTAGTAGATGACAGTGAATGGTAAGTTAGTGCTGATCCTTACCATCTGTAGCCTGGCTAAAAGCTTGTCTTTTACCAAATTCACTGCATTTTAGTTTGTTTTTAATTATTTCCTACAGTTTGAAAGATACCATTTTGAATATCTGGAATAACACGAAGCCATATTTTCCAAATAACACTAACTTTTTGAATCTAGTGTTGCTTTATGTCCAATGGCAGCAGCATAAATGGGTATTTCTAAGTGAATCCTTTTGTGGCTTAACCTGCAATCTGTGCTCTGCCCCTGCTGCTACACTGCTTGCTGGGTTGTGTGAGCACAGCTGTTGGCAGCTGCACCAGCTTGGGAAGTGGGTCAGCCATCCCACATTGTTCTCCTGCCCACCCTGAAGAGAGGATCTGGTCCTGATGGTGGCTTTCTTGGTTTCCTTATATGTTTTTATGATCTACTGTGCAGTAGTATTATTAAACTCTGGTATGTCTTGAGCGTCTCTGAAAACAGAATTCAAGCAGAGGAAATGTCAAACCAGTGTCTGCGTTTACATGATTTTGACAGTCCTTATGTAGTCATTCATGGACTGCGGGGTTGGTTTTATTTCTTGGGAATGTACCAACTGGTAGTACTACCCCATTATTTCATCTTTTCTTCTACCCTGTGCTATTAAATACTTAGATTCTTTTTAGAAAAGCTTTGTTGATCAATTACATTAGCAAAACTCTTAAGCATACCTATCTTTGCTCCCCCAACAAGCTACTGATTTAGCAGATTTAGACAAATGTCTAAGACTTAGCCAAAAGGTAAATCAGCAAGTTATATGAGCTTCCCCTGAAGTTATGCTTGCAGTACTACGTGTATAAGTTGCTGAGTAAGTAAAGAAGTAATCTCCTTCTAGTAACTACAGCACATTTTAGATTTTCTAAATATTCATGTTTAAGTTATTTTAAGGAGTAAAGGGTACAGCAGTGATGTGCAGGGGTTTGTTATCTTGGTGTGGGGAGAAGGGGGATGCTTTTTTTTTTTTTTTTTTTTTAAATCTTTTTCCTTTTCTATTTTATACTATTGTATTTGTGTCTGATTTTGCTGTAATCTTCGTTCCTGGAATGTGTTTTCCTTTAAAAATGTCTATTTCCAGTAATTGCTGGGGACCCAACGTGTCTTCAGAAACACATGAAGGTTACCATTTGTACTGGCTGTGATCATGATCAGTGCTCTCTAAAAAGCATGCTTTTAAACATGCACTCTTTTGATCAACTATTTTCAAAATTTTATTACTTTTGTTTTCCCATTATTTTTCCCTAAATGCCACTTTAAACCATCCTAAAGGTATTATTAACCAGTTTCTAAGAAATTCCTTAGCCTTTTATGCAGCATCTGAAAACCTTAATTCAATATTTCTTTTCCACATCTTTTTGTACTAGTTGTTTCTTTTTTTCTTCCTTTCCCTGTATTCGTTTTGATATATTCTTTTGAGTTGGATTTTTAGCTTGGTTTTGGACGTGTGGCAGTCCTGTAAATGTGAAAAGTCCTGTAAATATGTGTATCATCAGCTATGTAAGGTGTGAGCTTAGAGGATTTTTTTTATATTAGTTAATGTATCTGAAAATAATTACACGGCTTATGCAGTTTCCACTACTGCTATTCATAGGCTCTTACCTTCCCTGTATGTGTGATCAACAAGCCATCGCTAGGAATTTTCCCGATCGTGGAAGACTCTCAGCAGTCACCACATCGAAGGATCGACTCTGTTCTCAGTAGGCAGAAGTGGTGCATGTCACTCATTTCTAAGGGTGGGCACTGTATTATAAGTTCTTGCAAAATAAAGATGGTGATAGGATTACTGATTCTGTGAAAACATTCCTTTACTGTCTTGAAGAGAACTTACGGTTATGTGTTGTCTCGTGCTGCTGGAAAGCGCACTGCACAATGCATGCTGTGAGGGGAGTTTTACCTCACTTTATACTATAAGCAGAGTTTGTCTTTACAAGAATTATATTTTATTGCCCAAAATCACTTCATTGCCCAACTCTCCTCCCCAACAAACTCTGCTTAACATGTTAAAATGAGTAAAATGCTTTGAGATCTGAAGATGACCGCAGCTAAATCTGAAACTGAGGTAGGAAGAGATGTAAAATACTCCAGAAAATATGATGGTGCTTGTCTGAGGGAGGTAAATCTGGGGGTAAGAGTTCTGGTAAGGTAAAGGACAAGGCAAAAAAAAAGACAAAATTAGATGGGAACTCTGCTATCTTAAATGCTTTTTTATGTATTACTTTTCTTTTTTTTTCCCCTTATTTTTTGTTTTCTTAGCTTGCAAGGTATACCTCTTCAGATGTTTTTGTTTGATTAGCTGAACTTATGAGAGCAGAGGTTTGAGGTTGTCAGTGGTGTTCTTCTGTTACTTTCTGGGTTCTTTGGGCTTGTTTTTTCCTTTCACAAGTGCTGACTTTCATGCCTGAAGCTAGCATACAAAGCTTCTCTTTGGAAAAGGGTATGGAACAGGAAATGTGTAAAAGCATGCAAAGGTCTGTTTCAAAGCCAGTAAGTAATCAACAGCAAACCACGTGCTCTGTGGCATGATTACAATTACCCTGAAACTATACGAGCCCGTAGTAATATGTTGGTCAGAAGTGATAGGAAAACGGCTATAAAGTTCTAGTCAGATGCATTCAATGGAAAAAAATATATATATATATTGTTTTGTCTTCTCATTTCTCCTCAGAAAACCTGAAAAAGGAGTCCAGTACCTAATTGAGCGAGGTTTCGTGCCCGACACTCCTGTTGGGGTTGCTCACTTTCTCCTGCAAAGAAAAGGTCTCAGCCGACAAATGATTGGAGAGTTCTTGGGAAATCGACAGAAGCAGTTCAACCGAGATGTATTAGAGTGAGTACTGCATGTAGGGAGCACCAAGCATGTTTTAGGCTACAATAAGATGTTTCATCAGGGTAGAGGTAGTTTTGCACTGCGTGTTTTGCACACCTCTCTGGATATTGTTCTGAGGGAGGGAGGAGGAAACCAAACTCTAAGGATCAAAAAGAAAACATGCACAGAAACAAATATTTATTTCTTTGCTCCGCAGCTAAGTCATAATTTCCTTTATAGATTCAGAAAGATATTTACAAGGATTTATATATTCAGTAGTTGCCTACATTTCTCCAAATTTCTGCTTTAACTTCACTGGTGTTAGAGTATGTTATTTCTAACTCTTTTTCCTTACTCAGTCTCTCTAATCATAGAATGATTTGGGTTGGAAGGGATCTCTAAGATCATCTAGTTCCAAGACCCTCTATAAACAAGGACACCTTCCTCCAGACCAGGTTGCTCAAGATGATGATGATGATGATGATGATGATAATAATAATAATAACAACAACAATTTATTATTATTATTATTATTATCATAATCATCATTATCATTATTATTTACTGAACAAAACAAAATAATACTGTATGCTACATAAGGCTCATCAGTAACAGAACATGAAAATAACTATTACAGCCAAATGGCTTAAGTGCTAGATAAACAGGGATTTTAGTGAGTACAGGCATATGTTGACAAGTTCTGTGCAAACTGTTCTTTTTCAAAAGATTAGATAAATAAAATCTGTTTGTGTTGTAAAAAAAACAAAAAAAAAAACCTGAACCAGAAGACTAAGCTTGAGCAGTTTGGTCATTAATTTCCTATCCTTATATACAGAGTAGAGCAGAAATAATAATAATTTTAAAAAGTTGACTTATTTGATGAGTGTTCACTTAAAACACATATTCTTACCTGCAATACCTACACAACTAGGAAGTCCTGCAGTGTCTGAAGTCCTTTTGATCACATTCTCTTCATCACCATTAGTATTATGATATTGTTTTCAAAGGTTCTCGTTTTGTTAACCATTTTTAACAAAAATTCAACAAATTTAACAAGTGTGTAATAGTGATATATTATTTCTGCTGTTTCACTCGATGTGGATCTAACCAAATAATTTGTTCCCCCCTGCCTTTTTTTTGTCGTTACATGGACACTAGAAAAGTTTTGTTTGCTGTTTTGAAATATTTGCAGAATCTTAACTGATTCCAGTTAAGAATGGAGTACCTGCTGATTCTGCAGTTCATGTTATGAAGGTTAAATCCCTTCCTGTTGTGCTGCTGGCCAGCATTTTTCTTAACTGTTCTGATTGTACTACAGTTGGATTCCAGCTTGCCTGCACATTTGTTATTCATCTTTGATGGAAGAAAGAGCTTTTGAAAGTGTTAGAGGTCTTACAATAGGTGAGAAGAATATGAACATTATTGCAGAATTGATAATAGGTTTTTAGGTGTGGATTGCAAAGGGCGTGAGAAATACCAACCTTGTTTGTTTCCCTGCACTTCAACATAAAAGAAAACATATACAAGTGAATAAATTGCTTCAGTATTAATCTACATTAGCTACAATATTATTAGAAAAAACAGTGTGAGCTATTCAAATTTGTCATTGTATAGCTATAGATTTAAGGAAAGGCTTTTAAAACCAGATTGTGCTTGCTTTCTGTGGTTTCTGCACTACAGTGCTGTTACTTGCAGTGATTCATATCTGATTATTTAAAAACTATGAGCAAAGTTTAACCAAAGGAAATTCATAAGCCTGCAATTTTAAAGCAGTCTTTAAACAAAGTGTTGGAATGGCACAGTTTGCATTGTTGATTATATTTAACTGGTTCCTTTTTATTTTTGATCAGCACTGTATTTTCAGAGCAAGGAAGTAATTATTTTTTCCATAAAAGTTACCTGAAAGACATGGCAAATGATGGGGAGATGAGAATTACAGCAATAGTAGATGTGTATTAAGATTAATTTTTTTGTTCAGTATATAAGAATGTTCCTAGATACAACCATTTGGTACAGGTGATTGTGCTAGCTGCAAAAGTTGATATTTCAAAAAATATAAGCTCTTTATTATAAACACTGGCTAATAATTATTGATTGGGCAGGAAGCATAAATCCAGTAATTATTCCTGACAATGACATGTTGCTTTGATTAGTCAGACAGTTGTCATTCTAGCAACTCTGCTGCTTAATGGAAAAAAAAGAAAGAAAAAACCACAACTAAGGGCCTCCTTCCAGGTGCACTTTCTCATTGATCTGTTCTTTGCAATCCTTCCTTCATAGTTCACCTGCAGTTACTGCAGTTGCTGCTGAGGGTTTCAAAAAACTCCATGAAGTTTGAAAGGACTTTTTGGTCTCAAGATCTTACCTTTGGTGCTGTACTGTTGGAAATGCAATGACTCAGTGGCAATATGTTTTTATCCTAGTTGTGTTGTGGATGAGATGGACTTCTCAACAATGGAACTGGATGAAGCACTCAGGAAATTTCAGGCTCATATCCGTGTTCAAGGAGAAGCCCAGAAAGTAGAACGGCTCATTGAAGCCTTTAGGTATGACACTGAAATAAATTATTCAGTCACGAGGAACTTGCTATTGTCTAACTGTCAGACTGGAGAGGTGGGGAAATTGAGTCTAAGTTATTTCTCTGCTTATTTGCACTGTCCTTGTGAGTCATGGACAGTCTCAAATACAGCGTGTTGTTTGTGGTGGTTTCACTAAGTATAAAAACTTACTGGAAGCTTTGTTTGCTAGTGCTGGTCATGTAAATTATTTGCACTAACGAGGAAGGCTCTGTAACTGAAAGTTTTCATGCATCAGTTGAAAAGAAATTCAAGGTATTTTTTAATGTCTTTATCAATGTATTTGCATACAATATTTGCATTTTTTGAGTGAAATTATATGGCCATTTACTTCTTAGAGTTTATATGCTTTTAACCTTTCGTTAATAATTCTAACAATGGCAGAATAAAGAGTATTAATTTATTAATGCCGGGCAGATGTAAATCAGCAGTGAGCTAAAATCAATGCTGTGTTCTCAACTGGTGTCAGTGAGCGTTACTGAAAATAAAAAAGTTGAAGTTATTGGAGCTCAGGGTCTGTACTAAGAAGACGAGTTAAAAAGGCAGTAAAAGCCAAAAGCCTTCCAGAATTGTAGGATAGGCCTATAAAAATATAGTGGATGGAAAAATATATGTGGATGGAAAACAAAATGTATGCATAGAGCATGAATAATTACACAGCTTCTGGAACATAGCAGTTGGTTTATGTGGTGAAATTCTAATATTAATTCATAGCACTGAAGGCTTTCTCCTCTCTCCTTTTTTATAGCCAGCGTTACTGCATCTGCAATCCAGGAGTTGTGAGACAGTTCAGGAATCCTGATACCATCTTCATTCTAGCTTTTGCCATTATACTGCTGAACACAGATATGTACAGCCCAAATGTGAAACCGGAACGCAAAATGAAGCTAGAAGATTTTGTCAAGAACCTAAGGGGTGAGCCAACTCTAACCACAGTGGTCATTGTTTTTCCCTTTAACTGTCACTGGAAGGATACCATGTATCTTCCAGGAAAAAGCAAAATGCAGGGGGTTGGTTTCTGCTGATTTCTCCTGATTTTGAAAATCACCATCATTTGCACAGGTTTTAGACATTTTTGCAATACTGAAAACAGAACTAAACATGTAGTGTTTTGTCACTTGTATCTTGCCTTTCTTGAGGAGATGTATTGGCAGCCCTTTTATTCTCAGTTCTTTCAGTGTAGCCGAAAAGTGACTGTTACCATGTATTCAGAACTATCCAGTGCCTCAAATTTTTAAATGCAATTGAAATTTGCCATGCTTAAACCCTTTACAAAGTCCAAGGACAACTCATAAAGATAGCAACTTCTGTGCACAGGAATGAAGATAAATAAATTCTGTTGCAGTGAAGACACTCTGCAAAGAATATGCACATGCATGTTTACAAATATATAAATTTAGTTCTGAATCACGACTTCAAAACCTTCCTGAAAGGTACATAGTAAATAGTACATAAATTTCTTCAGCGTCTTCACTGGTATGTTCTCTGATAATTGAACTATTTTTCAGCCTATGGCACACCTAAATCTGTAATTACATTGCCAAACATTTTTTATTCCATGTCTGTATCTCAGCTCTTTATACCTTACTTCCTGGTAAAAAAAAAAAAAAAAAAGAATAGATTTTTATGAAGTAAGAGCTCAGCTTTGTCTAAAAGGAAATTGTCACAGTACAGCTAAGGAAGATCATGCATGAGATAGGATACCTTCTGTTGTTTCTGGGTGTTCAGATAACATTTACTTTATCAACAGTTGCTTTATTGCAACTCAGATGTTGGGTGTTTTTTTTTTGTTTTTGTTTTTGTTTTTTAAGGTAGTTTGTGTCTGTAGGGAAAGAGAAGCTTTCATTGTAGTTCCATTACCATGTGTTCATGTGCAGCCCAGAAAAATCGCATTTTAACACAAGTCATTGTAACACTGCCTTCCTCCTCCCTCTGCATTCAAGCACACAATAAGCACAACTTTGTGCACATCTCTTCTCTTAGCAACAGTGAATGCAACAGCATTGTATAAAAACAGGCCAGCTATTGCAGGCATCAGCAAGTGTTGATGTACTGTTTAACAGCCATTCTCTCAGTGATACCCAGAAGTGGAACAAATGACAGAAAGACAGAACTAAGTTGCTCTGCATGAGAAGCATGAGAAGATATACTCTCAGGTATATGACAGTTGGTGTTCAGGAGTGCACATTACACATCCAGTATAATTTTAATGCTAGTGAAAATAAAATACTTGTAATGTTCTGGAGTTTCATATCTTGAAAATAAGGTCCTGTTTGGTGATGTTATTCCCCTAGATTTATGTAAGACAGTAATGAACAATCTGTTCTTAGCAGGTGCACTAGCTTAGCAAAATTTAAGTAAGCATTGAGATTTTAACATAAGTTCACAAAGATTTAAGAATGACCTGGTATTCATCTGATATTCATTTGATAGGGTAATACTACAATCGTATTTGTTGCATTGGGAGCAGTATGGTCTCTCTAAACTCCAACATACATGTCAGCAATTCATTATAGTAGGTATTTTTCACTTCCTCACTTCTAGCTTTAAATGCCATGATCTCCAAGGGTGATCTGTGGGACATTTGCAGGTGTGAAAGAGAAGCCATTTTTCCTTGTTGCAAAGAAACCATATTTTATCACAGTATTTTTCTGTGGCAGCAATTGTTCCACCTGGTGACAAAATATTGTATTTTGCCTTCTGACTGGGAAGCAGTAGGTTATTGCTTTAAAACTAGTGTGAGAAAAAAAAATATATATGCATGTCCCTGTGCCAGAAGTGCTACCTTTCGGTCACTTACTGAAATCAGACTCCTTCCACTGCTGTTAAAAACGCATGATCAAGCTTTCAACTTTCAGGCATTTATTGGGATGCTTGTATGCTGATGTGCTGATGACAGTCACACAGTGCTAAACAGTGACGTTGTAAATAGGCCCTTCTGTTGATCTGTTTTTTTCCAGGCTAACTTA
Organism: Tetrao urogallus; assembly: GCF_951394365.1. Lineage (NCBI taxonomy): Eukaryota > Metazoa > Chordata > Aves > Galliformes > Phasianidae > Tetrao > Tetrao urogallus. The sequence goes on along the minus strand of NC_136823.1, from coordinate 5,513,596 downwards.
ATTAATTTTGAAATCATACAGGAAATACTGGTTAAATTAATTTTACTGGTTATTTATAAGGCTGTCTTGTAGAAATGAATCTGAGCAGTGTTGAGTAATACTGGGGCAGAGGTTATACTGTTCTGAGGTAGAAGGACATTTTAATATCTAAAGAGTTACTTTATTTGTTAGAGCTTTAATAGGAAAGCAGAGGAAAAGTAAAGAAAAAAAGGAAATAATCTATATTGGAAATTAGCCTTTTTAGGAATTAGTTTTGGAGTAATGATATAAAAATTAAAAAAATAAACCCAATAGTTTGATTTCAATCAATGCCTTGTTGTATGGAGATAGCAAGCATATGGGCAAAATTCAGTGCGTCGGTACTCAGTAACATGACTGGGGCCACTTGGGTAAGGCGGGCCCAGGAACATCACGGGAGATGTCCAACAGCTATGAGTCGAAACCAATTGATCATAAACTGTTGGATTCTGTAGGTGTGGATGATGGTGAAGATATCCCAAGAGAAATGCTGATTGGGATTTATGAGCGGATCCGCAAGCGGGAGCTGAAGACAAATGAGGATCATGTATCCCAAGTCCAGAAGGTTGAAAAACTCATAGTAGGAAAGAAACCTGTAAGTCTTTGCCCAGAATGTAACTTAGTACATAGTAGGGAGATGTAGGGCAATGCACAGTATAGGAGAACACATAATTATGTTGCTTAGATGTATAAATTGCTTATTAAAAAGCAGAAAGTTGAAAATGACAAAATAATAAATTATTATGATTGTTTTTTTATTTTGGAGTATTCAGGTATTCAGTGCAGATGAATCTTTAGTTTTAGAATCAGTTTTAGTCTGATACTTGTGAATGATGATATTCCAAATCATGAACTCGATTTAAGATATTTTTTCCAACATTTTCTCTCAGTAAAACGTGATGTTATGGAGAATCATATTTCAACATTTATGCTATCAGTTATGGCTCCAGAGTTTACAAAGGGTGGCAGAGAACTTCATATGCACACTTTTCTGAGTTTTGCAGCTAGCTCAGTGAGCTGGTAATTGTAAGAGGAGATCATGTCATTTTTCTGAGAACATACCTGGAAATCAGGTCCAAGGAGTTCTAATACTGGTTTTGAGTAACCTGAGGTGCCTCGTGCTTTGCTGTGGGGAAAAACAGTGCTGCGATGGAGTCCTAGGATCAAGGATCTTCTATTGAGATCCTTTTAACTGTGTGAAAGAAAATATAGGAAATAGCCAGTAGTCTTTATTGATAGAAATATTTGTTTTCACTTTATAGGCATTTAGTCATAGTAAGACCATGACGTATTTACTTGCTATGATACAGTACTGTGTTTCTCTGAAGTTTAATGAACTTGTATATGTCTTTCTACTGTAGATTGGATCTCTGCATCATGGACTTGGTTGTGTAGGTATTTTTCTTGTACTCATTCAAAGCTTGTAGTTGTTTTAACTGGTGATGATGCACTCTGTTACATTTTAGCATTTTCAAAAATTGGGCTTCTATCAAGCAAATTTTTTTCAGTTATTGTAATAACTCTGCAAAGTATGAAGATTTCCTTACAAATATGTTTACCAGCTATACTCTTTAATTTACTGCCTGCAGTTTATAGTGCTCATTTTGTTATTTCAAATGCTGTAATCTCCATAGGCATTAAATAGCCAGTAAAGAATAAGTAAACAAGCAAGCAAATTTACAGCTGTATCTCACCTTTCCATCTGGTTTCCAGTGTGTCTATTATTTGTTATTTCTTGTCCATTTCGATATTGTATGATGTTCTAGAAAGATATTTGCAATTTATGTTAACTGTTCTCCTGTGAGAGGTGGATCTACACAGAAGATACTGATTTCCGATTCCAGATAGACATGTTCAATAACATCTCTAAAACTAAAATATATGAATGCATAAAATAGTATTTCTGAAACTCTTCTTCTAACATGGTATTTCACTTACTTTCATTTCATGATAGCAGTATTGGTGGTAGTTCTAAATTAAAAGAACAAACGTATAAAGAGAAAAAAAATAGTCAAGGAGTGAATGTAGTATTCTGAAATCTGATAGCTTCTGCAAACTTGATCCTAATGATTTGTTTTAATCAATTATGATTTTATCAATATAATGTGCTGCATGTTAACATCTTCACTCAGGACAATCCAGGGAGGTTACTTTAAAATTCCATTTGTTTGCCTTCTATTTCTTACTTTTTTCTTTTTTTTTTTCTTTTTTTTTGCCATGTAAGTAATTAAAAGCATTCAGAGTTAGCTTTCTATTCTGTCTTTGTTTCATGGTTGCATGTCTAAGAGTATCACTGAATTGTGAAAACCAACTGGCAGATGTTACCTTTGTGAAGTATGGTGGAAGGGAATCTTACAGGATCATCCATTGCTATGAGTGAAAACATTTTTTATAGTTAAATTTCAACACCAAGCTCACTGTAGTTGTTTGCAAGTCCATAGAGTGGGTGATACCCTTTATGTTGCAATAGCAAATTTAAGTCTGCCATGTACCTGGAGGCAGGGAACAATGAGGACATGCAACTTTTATTCCTGCTACTTTTCATTGAGAACCCCCATAAACTGTTCAATTACCAGAATAGTCAGTCTGAAACCATTGATTTCTCCAGCATTCTTCACAACATTGGCTTCTTTATAAAATATCAGGTATACTTTTTAAATCCTTTTCCTTGCAAGTCCAGGGAGGATGAGTAATTAAACTAATGCCATAGATAAATTAAGTGCTATTAAAATTTTGTCTGTTAATAGCAGCTGTCATTTTATTTGGAAGGGATGATTGAAGTGTCATCATATGAAGTGACAACAATCAGGAATAAGGGCAGATAAAAAACACTAAGGTTTTTTCCACTCTACTCTTTTTTCCTGCTCACATAGAGGAAGAAGCAGCTTTAATAGTCTGACTGCTTTTGTTTTCCTACTAAATGCCATCATTCCTATGCGGAATCAGGGATTATAAGTAAATACAAGATATAAATGAAATACGTCCAGTTACTGAAGAGTATTCTCTACTTGAAAATTTAAAGGGTTACTCTCAATATTGTTAACAAAGCATAATCTCTTGCATTTGAAAGAAGTGAAGTCTCACTAGACTGAAAAATACAGCTTTGGCGAGAGGTTCAGCAGGCATTTCTAATAAAAAAAATGGAACATAATTCTTGGTTTTGTTGCTGGCGTGAGAAAACAAGCCATCCTGAAAGTGCATTTACTATCCTAATGTCACCTTTTCCTTTGTGTCAGGGAATGAAAAACCTGACTTAACTCAGTGGCTGACAAAAAGTAATCTACAATGTTGCTAAATTTGTCATCTCACAGAAGCTGAATTTGTTTCCTGTATTGATATGTAAAAATGATCAGGAAAGCAGCAAATAAAATGTGCTGTGAGCTTAATCTTGAGTTCTGTTAAGGTTTTATTGTTTTCACAAAGTAAGGATCTACCCCTAATGAGCCTTCCACTGGCATCCAAATGCAGGCTGTTAGAATTGATGTAAGAGTGTTCTTGAAGTTTGAATGTCATGCAGTTTGTAGCATAGAAATCTTTTTTTGGCATTGTTCCTCTTTTATTGAAAAAGTGTAATGAGCTTAGAGGTAAAAGATATTTGAATTATTCATAAAAGACTCCCTGTATGAAAGGTCCTCTTCTTTGGCTAAATATTGCTATAGTAACCATGAACTTTTGTATTACCATAGGTCCTCTCCCTACCCCACCGAAGGCTTGTTTGCTACTGTAGACTCTTTGAAGTTCCTGATCCGAATAAACCTCAGAAGCTTGGGTTGCACCAGCGAGAAATATTTTTATTTAATGACCTTCTTGTGGTATGTATTTTCAGTTTCAGGGGGTCTTGCTTCATTTTGTTTTGTAAGATTACCTTTGCTAATGCTAAGATTCAGAGAGGACTGATGTTTTTCCTTTTTACTCAGTGTTAAACCTGATTATATTACAAGACTTATTCTGTTCATGTGCTTACACTGAAACAAAATTTTGCCTGTAATTCTCACCATGCTTTTGTGTAGGAGTAAGGACTCTGATATGGGAGGCCTTTACTGAACTATCACCGGGCTGTTCATGGGATTTTTACCTATTGCTTATAAGATCTAACACTTTTTTTTTCTGGAGTACTCTGGGGGACAGATGGCTTCTTCTCTTTTTTCAGTGTATGCTTTTACTATCTCTGGGGTTGAAAAGACCTCTAGTGTGGTATTCAGAAATGCCTCTGTCTGTGAAGTCAGCAGCAATAAGTGCATGAACATTCCTAGAAATAAATATCTTTTACTCTGAAATCCTGCAATCTCAGAATGATTAATATTTTTTTCTTGCTTTTCTTACTTTTTAATTCTTAATTTTCTTCTTAATTTTTCTTCTTAATTTTCTTACTTTTGTTCACTATATATAAATTATTTTTAAACGGAAGCCTTTTATTGATTACTGCAGTAGAGCATAAGAAAGTACTTTGAAACAATAGCTCTTATTATAAAGAACAAAAATAACCTCTAGCTTAACTGTATCTCTACGGAATGTCTCCCTTCAATAAATAATGAATTCCAGTTACTTGCAGAAAAACAAAATTATGTATTTCTGTGGTTGTTGTGGACGTTGTATGAGCCAAGCACGTTTATTCACTGAAACAGGAATAGGATATATAAATGTGAGTTTGGATGTGAATTGGTAAAGTGCTGTCATCTTCAGGCTGCTAACTTCTTGTTCATTTTTATTATCTACTTAGATGCCTGTAATTTTATCAGAATTTTCTGTAGGTAGTGTAGAAGAGATTTGTTAGTTTTAGTAAAATACTATGGAAAAAGCAAAAGTTAGAAAGAACTATTAAAAATCAATCTCTTGATATTGGAGAGTCATTCCCTTCACTACTTAGGAGAACCCCAGAACTGATGTAAGTAGGGTTATGTTACTTGTGTTGTAGCAAAAAGTAAAGGTTTCCACAGACCTTGGAGCTTTTGTTCAGATAGGATGACAGGGTAAAAATGGCTTCATTGGATGAGATGGTGTGAGACAATATTTGGAGGTGCACAAGTGGAAGAGGCTTGGAAGATCACACTGCAGGTGAGAGAAGGGCTAAGAATTAAACTTGGGTTGAGAAGTCCATACCAATGGGCTGTCTGTAGTCAAACTGAGAAGAAAGCATGAAGGAAAGTGTGGTAGCAGTTAATTTCTTTAAAAGGATGATTTAAAAAAATATATGTTTTTCCTAACATGTGCAGTGTAGAATAAAAGTGAGGCTTTTTTCTTCTTGAATGTAGAAAAGTAGAGTCCTGGAGAACAGAAAACACAGGCTTTGCATCTGGATAAAATATTGAATCTTCTAATGAGAGAGCAGTACTTCAAAGCTAGTTTTTTGTTTCTGGAGTAGCAGCAGATTAAATACATAAGTTGAATTATGGAAAAAGAAAGAAATAGGAAGTTAATTTTTGCTGGAAGGTTATAAATGCATGATAAAAGGGATATTTTACATTATTTATTTGGTAACTTTTAGGTGACCAAGATATTTCAAAAGAAGAAGAACTCTGTTACATACAGCTTTCGACAGTCCTTTTCCCTCTATGGCATGCAAGTTCTTCTTTTTGAGAACCAGTGTAAGTCTTTTCTCTGTTTTTGCATGATTTTATTTATTAAAAAAAAATAAAAAAATAAAAATTGTATAAAACAAAAGGCTGGACAGGACTTGATTCTAAATTTAGGAATAAAATTGCTGTGAGTTGAGTTTAGTCCTGAAGGTTATAGCCTGGTGTCAGCATGCAAAGACTGCTGTTAGACTGATAGTTGTCAGAATCCAGATCTAACCAAATGTGTTTTGTGAACACTTGTAAATAATGGAATGGTTGTAAAAAAAGCAAATAAATTGTAAATGTTGCTGAATCAGTGGTACAATTAGTTGGAACTCAGTATATGATAATAATGACTACTATAGTGTTTTCTGTAATTTAAGCCACTGTTTCATATATTTTCCTGATTTGGTCTTACCTTTGTGTCTGCTACCTACTCAAATATAAATCCAGACAGAATTAGGCAGAGATTCTGGATTGAAGTTTGGATTTTCTGCCACCTTTTTGTTTATGTCGGCTATAATCTGCATAAATCCAATATTCCCTAGTGCTTTCTCAGTCTTAGCTGTCAACAGTCCAACAAAAATCTAGTGTTTTGCTTATGCTCCTGCAATTTTTAAAGCCAGAGGCAATATCTGTAATAATGTGGCTAAGCTCAGTTGTCTGCATGGTTCTTAGGGAGACAGTCTATTTGATGAAACCTCAACTTTCATGATAAATTGGATACATTTCAGTTTGACATTCAGTAGTTCTGTGCTTCTCTCTTGTGAAAAGCTCTTATATTCATTTGTCCTTGAAAATGAGCTCCAATGCTCATCTCACTCAAAAGAAATTACTGTTTTTTATGAATCAAAGCATCTGGAGATTTTGAATGAGAAGACCTCATAGCAGTGATGTAGCCTATGAGTTATTTTTATGTAAACATCTTCATTCTTTCTTTCTTTCTCTCATGTATATTCTATGTAATATAAAATTCATTTTTAGAGAGGAACAGCAAATATTTCTATACTGGATTCTACTGTAAGTAGAAGAATATTTATTTCCTCTGATATCAGTTTAAAAAAAAAGAAAAAGAAAAATACCAATAAGCATACCAAGTAGGAGCACTTTATTCGAGTAAACTTAAAAATATCTATAGTGAGACCTGCAGAAAATGATTTAACTCTTGCCAGCGAACTGTAGGCAGTTGACTGAGACACTTCAGGAGATGTATTTGGGTTTCTCAGGTAAGACATTCCAGAAGATGATGAATAAGTGAGCTGATTGTACTTCTAATATTGCTGTCTCTTGGGTAGAATGCAGTGATTTTTCACTTGGGAAAGAAAAGTATTGTTCTTGTCTGATTCATAAAATTGATCATCTCCATTTTCCTTGTTCCAGTCAAGCTTTAGGGTATCTTGGCCAGAGCCATCGTGCCAGTCATTAAACCTATGTAGCAGCTGTCAGGACCAGCTGATTTCAAGTGAATGAAATCTAGTGTAATTAAAGGAGAAGCAACAAAAATACTGGTTTGTCTACTAGTGACGTTGAACAAAATGATTTGGGTTAATAATAGAAATCAGCTATGTTGACAGGTGGATGAGCTCCATAAGAGAAATTATGTCATTTATCTCTAGTAAATAAGTAGACCACAGGGAATATTTTACATTTTCAGTCAAAATCACTGAAAATACTCAGGACAAGTAAATCTTAGAGAAAGTATATCTAAAACCCATTAATACTTATGTCAGTGCTTCCTGATGCTTAATCAATGTGTTGTAGGGAAGTATCATTTGGAAATAAAACGTTTTGTTTGTGTAATATGTGAAGTTTTGTAGTTTATTTATTCTTCTGTGAAGGAGCTAATGTGACTGTTTGGAGTTAATAAGTTTCTTTACTTGTTCAGTTTCAAAAACATCTTTTCTTCAACTGGTATACTTTTTAGACTTGTTCTCTGGATATCTGGTTTCAGGGTTCAAACTGATACATAGTGTTATATCATATGATCCACTTCTGTAACATTACTTAGCATCAGACTCCACTGTAGTTTTGGCCATTTGTCTGTATTCTGAGTGACAGCAGCTGCAGAATACACAAGACAGCTGTCTTATTTCATGAAAGATAGCTGGTATTGTCATATGTTTAGGAGAAGCAGATTAGACCCTGGCAGAAGCACTAAATTCTTCCTCCCTCCTTTTTCTCTGTGTCCCTTGAAGCTTGGGGTACTTGGCAGCTTTTTTTTCACCTGAGAGAACAGTATGAGAATGGACTAGTACTTGCACTTGCTACTCAATATTTTAATTCTATATATTGTTGAAACCTAATGACTTTGAGGGAAGACACTACCTTACATCATCAACTGGTTCTTGAGTGATTTTTTTTACTACATGGGGTCACCTGGACTTCAGATTGCATACTTAACTAGAGATTTGAGTCAAGCAGTGAGTTAAAGAAAACTTTGTGAATTGGGATGCACGTTTTGAATTTTTCTGACATCCTGTCTCTGGAGATCTGTGATTCAAGAAAAGGCTGATTCTGTTGTCTGTAGCAGAGCATATCTTCATTATATACTGTCTTTCTGTAAATGAACCTTTTATCTCAATTACAGAATATTTTTGTGTAGCTGTTAAAATTTCTAGCCTCATACAGCGGAAGAGACAAAGAGGGTTTTTCTGAAAGTTCTGCTCTTTATATGATGGTGCCCACAATATGGACTATTTTACTTCTCAGTATGCAATTTCACAAGTCATTTAAAATTAAAAAAAAAAAAAGACAATTAAGTAGGGTGCCCAGGATGCAAAATTACTAGGGAATATTAAACACTACATTGCATGCTAGTGTGTGTCTGTATTCTTAAAAATGTTGGCAGCATGAGTCAGTTTCTAGTACTTGAGAAATATTTGAGTAGTCTTTACACAGCAAACTTAACTTGATTAAGCTAGGTAATGCGATCTGTTCCATGAAATAAGACTTATCAATCCCTCTACGTTTTTCTTTCTTTCTGTGATTTTTCTTCTATATTTTACATGATACCTTAAGGATAAAGGCTGCATAAAGATTGCCTTTCAATATTTATTCTGTATCTCGACAGTTAAGCAGTTTCATAATGTCTTACAAATTTTTGTTTTTCCGTGCCCTTTGACTTTTACTTCCCTGATTTTGTCTCCTATGTTAATTTAGAGAAATAATCAAAGCTTTGGTATTCACATTTTTCTTCACTCTTTCTTCTAGATTATCCCAATGGCATACGGCTCACATCAGCTGTTCCAGGAGCAGATATCAAAGTACTAATAAATTTCAATGCACCAAATCCTCAGGACAGGAAGAAGTTTACAGATGATTTGAGGGAGTCAGTTGCAGAAGTTCAAGAAATGGAAAAGCACAGAATAGAGTGTAAGTACAAAGGTACATATAGTAGAGCAATTTCAAACTAATCAAAGTAAGAAAGTCGTTAATGTCTGCATAGCTCATTAGAACTCCTCACAACTTCAAAATAACTTAGTTTTTTTCCATGGCTTTTATTCCTAAAAGAAGAAAAACACAATGATCCCTTAAACTTCATCTAGGTTTATTTACAGTAATTTAGTACAATATGGATGCAGTGGACGGTTAGCCTGGACAAGCTCTAAATAGCAACAGATTTATAATTGTTAGTATAAATTACATTAAGAATGTAAAGAGTAATTTATGTGACTGAAATTTTTGATGACGGCCCTTCAGATAGTTTTCACTGAGTTTTTCTGCATGCTGAAGGGAACAAAGGCCACCCAGAGGGACTTTGAGAAGTTAAAGAGGCGGGCCCATGTGAATCTCGGGAAATTCAACAAAGCCAAGTGCAAGGTCCTGCACAAATACAGGCTGGGTGGAGAACAGTTTGAGAGCAGTCTTGAGGAGAAGGACTTGGGGATGTTAGTTTATGGAAAAACTTAATGTGATTCAACAGTGTGCACTTGCAGCCCAAAAGCCAACCATATCCTAGGCTGCATCAAAAGTAGCATGGCCAGCAGGGCAAGGGAGGTGACTCTTCTACTTTGCTTTTGTCAGACACCACCTGCAAAGCTGCATACAGTTTTGGGGCCCTCCAACATAAGAAGCACATGGACCGTTGGAGCAGGTCCAGAAAAGGCCTCAAGGATGTCCAGAGGGCTGGAGCACCTCTAGCACCTCTCCTGTGAAGAGAGGCTGAAGAGAGTTGGGGTTGCTCATAATGGAGAAGTCTCCAGGGAGAGACCTTGTGGCCTTTCAATAATTAAAGGAAGCAGGGAGTTGGAACTAGGTGATCTTTAAGGTCCCTCCAATCCAAACCATTCTGTGATTCTGCTTTTTTTCCTGCACTTCCACATTTATATTCCTGTATTCTCTTGATTAGGTAGCTTTCATACAAATCATATATACATATTTTGCTGGATTTCATGTGACTGTCTAATCACAGAATTTTATCTTCAGTTTTTCCAACAGAGTAATAGCCACTCATCCTGTATGTTGTGCTTTAAAGCTGTTGGAACAGAGCTAAATTTCCTCTCAAATTTATCGTCATCTACCAAAATGAACACTTAGCTGTTATCCACAGTATCTATGTGATCACATACAGAAATTGTGATGTTACTACGCTGCTTCATTACAGCCGGTAACTATGAATTGAAAAATTATTCTCTTTTGTTTCAGCTGAGTTAGAAAAACAGAAGGGAGTGGTGCGTCCAAGCATGTCTCAGTGCTCCAGTCTGAAAAAAGATTCTGGCAATGGGACGCTGAACAGAGCTTGCCTGGATGACAGCTACGCTACAGGGGAAGGGCTGAAAAGAAGTGCACTGAGCAGCTCCCTTAGAGACCTGTCTGAAGCAGGTAAGCACTGCCTTTATTTCCTTGCTTTGACTACAGCATGCAAAGATGTGTGATTTATGCATAAGTCGCAGCTCACAGTAGGCCTTAAGAACTGAGCACTGAAACTTGAGTAACTTACAATAACACCGAAACTACAAACATTTTTAATAGCTCCTCTGTCATACTTTGTGTTTAATTTGTTTGTTTTTTTACCCTTGTTCTGTTGAGCCACAATTATTTGAAAACATTTAAACCATTGTAGATTGCTATATATACTTTAAAAGGAGAGTGAAGACAGTGGAAAAATTGTAAGTGTTTTATAGAAGAAATGGTTGACTTGTGCTAAGAGTAACCCACTTAGTTTACCTTTCTCTTTTTCTTCTGCTTTGCTTCTTCCCTTGATAAAGTAGGCTTAGAAAAAAAGAAACTGATCTCTGTGTAATAATTGCTTTCCGTGTATTTTGTGCTCAAGTGTACCTGTGTTACCACACTGATGAATGAAATTGAGTGAAGCCCTACTAAATTCTGTTTAGAACTATGTAATTCAGTTATACAGTGTCCCCAATTCTATCTTATTATTTTGCAATTCAAGATAAAGTTCCTTATTCTTGTAAAAGAGGTGACTGTGAAATATTACTGCCAATATAATGAAAGAAACCATTCTGGAAAAGAATACTGATATCCCACAAAGCCACTCATGTTTCTAAAATTTATTAGCTGATTAATATGGCTAAGGACTGGAAAGGAGTGGTGGTGGGACTTAAAAGCTAAAGAAGAATCAGGAGAAAGTTTGGTACGTGTTATTTTGTGATTTGTGTGTGTAATGCACAACTGCCATACCCATGGTAATACAGGCTACCGCAGGTAGTAACCGTGTGTTTCAGTGTTAAATGTGATTCCTGTCATTGCAAGAAGTCACATCTGAACACTCTGTCCAGTATTCAGAAAGTACTTCTGGAAGCAGTAGCAACTACATTTTTTATTTTCTTTAGTCCATAGTCTGCCTTGCCTAATCTGATTTGTTCTTTTAATTGCAGTGATGGTTTACAGTATAGCCACAATTTCAGTACTGTGTCTGTCTTTGGTAGTAGATGCTCTCTGTCTTTTTCTTTTTAATGGAGGAATTGATTCTAGCTGCAATGAATAAAATCTAACTAAAATTATAGCCAATGTTTTGTGGGTATATGTATGTGCATACAAGTATAGAGAGAGTAAGCTCTTTCAATTGTTTTATTCTCCATTTAGACTTTCATCCTCATGCCCATTTGCCTCATATGAAAGACGTAGGGCCTTGATCCACAGTGGAGTTGAAGCTGGATATTTTTGCCTGATTGGCTTCAATGGATTTTAGATCAAGTCACTAAGTCTTCACCACTACTATATCTCAGATTTGAGGATACTTTCATCATCCCTTTTTGTTGTTTTGTTTTTATTTCACTAGAATGAGAACTGCCATATTGTTAAATATGTGAGTTCAGTAGGTATGTTTACACATAAATGTAATTCTTAGTCAATTTTTTTCATCTCAAAGAAATTTTTCATCCCAGTCATTCGAACGTTGCCATAAGTTTAAATTCACGTTCTGGGTGTTATGCAATAAACAAGTGTTCATAATCATGAAAACATCACATTTCAACAGGGCATGCATACATTTGGCATGCTTATTACTGAAAATAACTTTTTTCCATGATAAAATACAGAAATCATTCACAGACTGCAGGGTTTATCAATGAGTTAAACCCAACTAAACTTAATTTTAACAAGTTGAGAATTATGGAGAGTTTCTGTTTGGTCTTGTGCAGTGCGACTGACTTGAAAAATGACATGTTACTTGCTTTGTTATTTCATATAATAATTTTACTGCTATTATACCAACATTTTCTACCTTTTCTCAGTAACTAGCTTACATGTGAGGCTGACTTGGTTTTGATATGGGAAAGATGATTCAAAGAGTAGCAAATGCATCACTTTTAGTTAGCAAGTTACTGTGTCCCAGAGATACCATATGAGAGTACTTCCGTAAAGAGTTGCTGACTTAGGTGGCCTCAAATCTTTTTGTGGTATGGAACATGGAAAAAACAAGGAGAAGTGAGGAGTGGGACTATTTGGGCTATGTATCTTTCTGTAGGATGTAAGTGAATTTTCAAAAGGGTCCTTTCTTATTAAAAAATAAGTAATTAATGTTGGAACTCCCTGGTTACATACGTTTGCAAGAAGGCAGATAACTACTCAGTGAACATTGTAAAAGCAAATAAAAACATTTAAAGATTGATTAAAGGAAAGGGGAATCTGATTGAACTGGATGTGTATATGACAAAACTGTATTTAAAAACAAACAAACAAAAAAAAAAAAAATACAACAACCAGTCCATTACTCTCAAACAGATGTCACAACAGTGAACAGTGGCTGTAGAAACAGGCTTTACATTTCTTGTCTTGGAAAACTATGTGAATATATAAGCTTAGGTCTAATAAGTGTCGATACCATAACGATTCTACCCTTAAGCTGTAAACCATAAGGAAAAACAAGATTTCTCTGTCAGAAAGCAAACGTCAGGAACCACTTTCTGAGGTTAGTCTTCTGTGCGTTTGCCGTGATAGTTTAGATGATAGTTGTGAAAATGATATGAATGAGGTCCTGATTTTGTGGGTAGTAGTGATCGCTGTGGATTGACAGTTACTTCCAAGGACTAAAAAGCATAATGTGGCAACCAACTGCTCAAAGGTGTGAATGTGTCAGAAGCACTTGTGCTCTATTCTTTCTCAAAAGAAAAGAAAATGGTTATTTTTACTACATGTTCTTGAGCTGTAATTGAGGAAGAACTGAGATTTTGTTCTGTAATTTTGAATTCTTAATTTACATAAAAATATTAAACAATAAACAGATTCTAATGCAGTTGTAGCTGAGTTTTGTGAAATCTAGTGGAATGATGACCTTTTCACCACTTATGCAATATACAGTTATTTCATTAGTAGATTTAGAGGAAGATGTGGAAAGTGTAAGTACGTGGGAAGATTGATTTGTTTGCCAAAGCATGGATTAAGCTATTTGATTTTCTGATTTTGGATGACTTTGGGCTAGTCAATCTGAATGCCAGTGGTTTTTCTGTTCCTGGAGGAGCTAGTTCTTTCACATTGGGCTTACAGCAATGAGCACTAGTGGAAATCAAGCTTTATGCTCCTCACTCTCAATTTTTAAGGTGCAGATAATATTTACTGCATTGGTTAAAAGGTTATAGTGTACTGAAATCTGCACAGAAGTTCAGGGTGGTGTAGTGGTTACTATGAATATAGATAGTGTTTGTTTCATAATCTCCTGAGCAGTGTCAAAACAAACACAGACCAGTAGAGATCACTTTTAAAAGCATTTGCAGTAAAGCAGTCCCAGCATTAAAACAATTCTATCTATATACTTCATGTAGGCTCATTTGTTGACTGTTAACTTTTTAAAATATTTCTTCCTGCGTTCAGGGGAAAAGGTTTCTCCATCTCTCCCCCACAGACATACAGTTTCATTTATTTATTTTCAGAATAGTTTATTGTAATTAAAAAAAGATTGTAAAACTTTTTTGCACTGTAATCCCCTTAAAGGGACTCTGGTTTCATGCAATTACGGAATCTCCTAATCTGTTGACTCAATCTGTGATGAGCTGGTGCATTCCCTTGGCTCTGTCCTCATTGGATGTAGGCAGGGTTACTCGGTTATCTTTTTCCTCCCCCACAGATTTTGCAGCATCTTATAGAATACCAGCAGTCTTTTCCTCCCTTACCAGAAGAGTTTTCTGAGCAGGGAGAGGTTTTCCCTTCATCTTGTTTCTATTGTTCAATTTCCTTTTCTTCAATGGAATAACAATAGTAATGATCACTATAAAATTTAGTAATTTTTAATAAAATAGATTTTTGTGAATCAAGGTTTTTTGTGATTTGTCCATGTCAGTACCAAATTATTCTCTAGATATACTGTATAAAGACACCTCATGCTGTGTATGGCCACCTTTGTGTCCACAACCTTTGTCTTCTGGAAAAGACACCGTTTGCTTTTCCAGTGAAGGAGGTCACATGTAGTTATGTTGTATCCTCACAGTCTGGAACGTAATCAGTATTTTGAGAGTAATATTTCTGAAGAAACCCAGCAACTGTTTTCACAATTGATCTGTGATCACAGTATTGTAGCTGCCTCACACAGAAAACAAGATGAAAACATTGATGTTGCAAAGAGACATTTCTTTCTGAGAAGTGGTCTCTGTGGATTATCATTAGAGTGTATTGTGTAGATAATTTTGAGCCAGTTATGTTAGTAGTATCCATTATATCTGTAGCTAGGTAGTTGCAGATTCTGCTGCTGCTGTGCATCTCAATTTCACAACCTGTGTAGTACAGTCAGGGTAATGACTCATTGTTAGAAAAGCTGCTAAATTAGTTTGCTTTATCAAAAAGACCATTTAAAGTTTTTTTTCCAAACTTTTTTTTCAAGACCTACAAAGCCAAATTGTGTATTTTCATTATATCACTGTACTACATTAGCTAACGAATCTTTGTATCAGTACAGTTGTTCTTACACACAATTCTAGCACAGTCACCCTTTTCCTGAAATGCAATTTGATCTGCTACTTTAGAAAGACATTTTTAGATGGTTTTCATCTCAAAGGCCAGAGTACAGTCTTGTAGAAACATAGACTGACAGGAGAATGCTCTGGAGGATTTAGTTAGTATCTTTCATATTGTGCTGTTGGCCAATGCGGAATTGGGTTCAATTTGTTTTCAAGAAAATAAACAAAGTTTTCTGTGTAGGGATAGTGCCTATCTGTGGGAAGTTACAGGCATTTAAATTAGGATTTTCCATTTGTTCTTGGCTCATACTTCTGTGCCTTGATTCTAAGCAAAAATCCATCTGTCTCTTTCTGTCCATATATACTGCATTCATGGTTATTTCATTTAAGTACTTTCACTCCCACAATATGCAAAATAGATTCAATTTTCCTGTTTTCTTTTATTTTTGGCCATACCTAATGACTTATGGCAACTGTCAGTCTTACTTGTAAAATTCACTGCTAAGTTCAGAGATGGTTGTCTTTCTCTGTTTTTGTGTAAACAAGCAAGAATTATTTGAATGTTAATCAGTACTAATCCCTCTAGCAGAGCAGAAAAAGATCAAAGCCTGACTAGAAGTGAAAGTGAAGTATTGTCATAACCATGAGAGGGTCAGTTATGATTTTGATGAGTCTAAAACTTGCAGCAAGAGATGTATGACAGTCTGTCTGGAGGGAGCTGCTGAAAATTCCAACAAACATACAAGATGACCAAAACGCTCTGACGACAAACGCTTTTCCCTGAATTTAATGTCAGTGCAGGAGGTTGTACTCATGAGTAACTCTCAGTGATAATGAGAGGATTAAATGTTGCTGTAGCCCAGAGAGAACAGTAGCTCTTAAGAGAAAGCTGTATTGCAGGGCTGCATCCCATGACTAAATATGTCAAAGTTGTGTTCAAAGATCCAACAGTCTTGGGTTATAATCTTAGATCATACTGATCCATAAGACTTACGGATGTTCTAAACTTGTCTCTGAGAGGACTTGTCGAAAAGCAAAGGCAAACCTCCCAGGAACCACTACCAAACCAGTCCTAAAGTTCTTCTGAACTATCTGCGATACACAACAGATATTAGGGGACTCTGGGGCTTCTAAAGGTGAGGATGTGTGGCTTGTAGGGTCAGTGATTCTGAAATTCTCACATTTCTCTCCAAAATCACCTGTTAGGGTAGGAAATTCTGAGGTCAGCAACCTGCCAGTACAAAGTGGAGATTCACTGATAGTTGGCATCGCAGGAAAATGGCTGTACTGAGAGAACATATGTATCTACAAAGATACAGATTTTACAGCAGCTTGAGAGACTGGCTATTCTTCAGAGATTAGCACTGTTTATAATCTTTCCAGTAAAGTATTTTGAAAATTTCATAAGCAATGCTCAACAACACATCTTTTTAAAAATGCCTAGTTCCACTGCAGCCATGGGCTTCTCTCCCCTTTGAAATGAGACATAAAATCTGGGATCCTGTGTCCTACATATAATCATTGATGTATTCTGGTTCTTTAGGCAAACAGCCTGGTATTTCATGTGTAGCTGTAGCCAAATGACTTGGGCAATCTGAGAGTATTGAAGCAAACAACAGGTCCATCAAACTTAAATGTAAAGCACTGCACAGCTAAACAAACAAAATCTAGCCATAATGTCAAGACAGATTCCAGTTTTATTTATTACTCAAAAATTAAGTTTAGTTTCTTTTAAAACATCATGAAAGCAGATTATATGAAATCCACTGAAGTTCGAAATTGAAATGCTGAAACTGATGCCACTGGCATTCCCCCCCAATGAAGTTCAGAATCTGCCAATATTAGATTACACATTTAAGCTAATACCACCCCACGAATATATATCAGTGCTACAGGTCTGTAAAGAAAACTTCATAAATAATTAGATACCAGGAAATTGAACAACTTAAAATTGTTGCTGGTCAACATCATGACCGTACTGCTAAATATAGATGTTAAGATACATGTGTGTTAGGAGTTGTACAAATTGCAATATCACACCCCAGTACTTACAGTTGATTCACAGCAGAAATGTCTTCTAAGTTACAGTCAGGTACAGAAACTTAAATTAACTAACGGCCTTAAAAATCTAAGTTTCTGCCTCAGGAGCTACTGTACCAGTCCAGTGCAATGTTAATTCCCCTGCAGCCCCCCAGTAGCATTTAGAGACTCCTCTAGCGATTCAGGGCAAGCGGCTGTTTTTCACCCGGGTCTTGTCTCAGTCTCTAATCTATGGTGTTGCATGTCCTGGGCAGGCAAGCGTGGGCGACGCAGCAGTGCAGGATCGCTAGACAGCAATATGGAAGTAAGTAGGAAGTTACTGATGTCTAGCTGGATGTGATGATGTGCATTTCAAACCTTTCTTTTATATACATATTTTTTTGCTCTTTTTTCTTCTAACATATAACCTGCCTGCCTCAAATAAAATGCATGCCTAGGCTACTCACTTTGTATTCTTCCAGCTTAAAAAGCACTGACAGCTTGTTTTAGACCAATGCCATTTTTTGGTTTGAGCTAACCTTGTTCCCTTTGTTCCTGCAAGCATGGTTAAATGAATATGATGTGTCCTTTTGCCACCATTTCAGTCTAGTCCCAGCTTAAAAGCCCACTTGCTCTTTGTTACAAAGTACACTGTTCTTGCTGTTTGATATTTAGCTAAAACTATTGATTTTCATGCTCAACCATCCCCATTGCTTATTTTCTAGTTCAGTGTATGCAGTCATGACACCATGGAATTGCACAGATAGGGCATGGGAGGAAAAAAAAAAATTAAGACAGGTTAATTCAATGTGGATTTCATGAGATTTCATTCATCTTCAAACCATTTATATATACTGTTCATGTCTGAATTCAGCTTGCAGATTTTTCTTTTTTTCTTTTTTCTTTTTTTTTTTTGTTTGCTTTAGATAGATTGCAGTTTAAGTCTAGCACATTTTGCATAGTAAATGTTGTGTCCCATATCTCTCTTTACAAAATACAAACCCAAAACTTCCAGAAACTAAATAGATCGTTCCAAGCTAAATAATAGAAAACATTGGACCACAGCTCAGAAAACAAAATTACATAGAAAACTTAGTGGCAAAAGTGATGTGGTTCCATTTAACACATAATTTAGAGGTACGCTTGAGAAGCAGCATTATGGTGTATAGTAGTAAAATACTACTATTTAAATAAGTTTAAATACTGTTTTTGAAATCTGAATTGTAACGTTTGCTGCTATGTGTTTAACCTTTTAGGTTGAGTTAACTTTTTTTGTTGTTGTTTTTAAAAAAGCAAGTATGGTAATTTTTAGGTATTTTAAAATGTATTTTTCATTTAAATACACACTCCTAGATATTTTGTCATGCTACTTTTCCGTGACATTTTTCATACCTAAAGCAATAGCTTTCTATACTAAAGTGTTAATGCCTATAAATGTCCCAAAAAGGGCACGATTGCCTTGCTGGCAACTTAGAGAAGTTGGAAATAAAATTTTCCTAGAACTCTTTAACATATTCCACCCATGTGAGCACTGAAGGAGGAGTTTGTGGGTCAGTGTGAACTTTTTCTTTTAAACATTTTAAAATTTTTTTTAATTTTTATTTCTATTAATTTCTTTTTAGGGGTCCATCATTAGCAGTCCTCACATGCGCCGAAGAGCTACATCAACCCGAGAGTGTCCATCTCGCCCTCACCAGACTATGCCTAACTCCTCCTCACTCCTAGGTTCCTTATTTGGTAGTAAAAGGGGAAAGCCACCTTCCCAAGGCCATCCACCATCTGGCTCATCACAGCAACCTCCACACCCTCCAGTAATCCCACATCAGCAACACTCACAGCATCCTTCTGCCATGCATCATGCAGGGCCAGCTGAGGGACAGACCCAGGCACAAGTACACTCTCACCATTCGCAGTACTGTCATATGCAGCAGAACCCACCACCCTATCACCACCACCACCACTATCACCCTCCCCAGCACATCCAGCACCCACACCAGTATCACCAACACGTGCCCCATTCCCAGCATGGGGCACACTCCCAGCATACTCCTTACATGCAGCACCCCCACGCACAGCATACGCACTCTCCTCATCCACCACTGCCCCCTCCACACCCAGGGCACTCTTCTCATCCCCAACACACTCAGCATCACCATGGACCGCCACCACCTCCGTCCACTTCAGCCAGCACTAAGCCCAAACACAGCGGCATCAGCACAATAGTCTAGAACGTATCGACCCTGTTAATAACTGTAGTTTTAAACACAATTACAAAAGCACTTACAGGAAGCAACAAATAATATTGTCAGTTTTTACCTAGACAAACAATTAAACTGAGTCGTGTGAGCTTAAAGCTTGCTGATACTAAAAATAAGTCAAGTTAGTGCAATCAATACTGGTTTCACTTATCTATTCCATAGATGCTTACCATCTGGTTAGTTCTTATTTCCAGACTGCCTTGAAAACATGCTGCTTGCCGAATACGAGTAAAATTACCTTTTACACCAAATCCCTTGACAATTTTACTTGCAGAATAAAAACATAGCCTATGATAAAAGGAAAAAAGTGATACAGAACCAAGTGTTGCATTCTTGCTCTTTTATTGTCAATGGGCAAAAAATAAGTAGACCTGATATGGTTGATGAAAGTACGTAAGTAAACTTTATATAATATAAATATATACATATAAATATATATATATATACTGTATAGTTAACATTTGTGCTTGGAAAGAAATTTTTTCAGTCCACAAAGCTAGCAATATAGACTTTACAAGGAATTCCACTTACTTGATAGGACAGTATTATAGATGAATAGCATATGAAAGAGTAGACCAAAAACACTAAATGTTAGAAATAAATTTCAGACATTTCAGTATTTTCATTAGAAGTCAGTCCTCTGGACTTGCTAAGATTTCTAAGCAATCATTATTAAATGTGCCAAGTAACATAGCATTTAATTGTTGTAGTCAAATACTGCTTTGTATAAATCCTTATTTTATTAACATGATATCATACGTAATCAGTATTATAACTGCTCTTCTATTTCAGGTAAGCAAACTTGTTAAGATGCAGTAATTATATGGTAGCAATGTAAGGGATGACCTTTCACCAGTGGTCATCTTCAAGCATTGGTCACACAAATTTAGACACTTTAAAGGCTGTGATAACTGTGAATTTACATGATCCACATTTCTTTTGTATGCATATGTTTTAATGAACACACATGAAGAGTTACAACAGGTGCATGTATACACTGCAAAAACATTCATCTCAAACATGAAAATTGCAAACTTCCATCTTTCTCAGCTACTTTGTTTCCTGTTTACCATAATTTCTTATTTTTACCCCCCTGTTAAGCTGAATTCTAGTCTGAGAGCATTTCCAGGTGGAAGTGCTCTAAAACTTGAAGGTTTGTTTTAGAATTTAGTGTAGGGTTTTTATATATATACTAAAGAAAAAAAGATCTGTAATTCCATGTAGCCATGCACTAGCAATGAAGTGGCTTCACCATTTTTACTCATCACATTTGTTAGTTTGAAAGTAACCAGCACTCAGCAGGCTGAGTTTATGCTCAAACCCTCACTTTCATAGTCCAGTTAGTTGCAAGACATCACATAAAAACAGGCTGTGCTGTTGTTGCTTATGTGTTGTAATCAGACCATTTGCAAATTGATATAAAATTTTATCCCGAAACCCTGTACAGTTACACATGGCACCTACTTTGTAGTTTCAGCAATTTGAGCCACTGCAAGAACTTTACACCTAAACAGTAGAGGCAAAGGAATCAGAACTGCAAAACTGTACCAGCCTAAAAGCAAACCTTGAAGAGGATGAGCTCTGGAAAAAATTCCAGTGTGAGATGGGTAAAAGTAAGAACAGTAGTCAATTTTATATTTAATAATATTGTTTCAGGAATAACGAAGAAATCAGTTAAAGCGGAAAGAAGTTAAAGTGAGACTGAAGTGAGAATAAGAGAGTAACCTTCATATTGGCTTGTTCTGCCTTGTTATGGCATCTATAATATTTGGGGTGTGTGTAATTTTTTTTCCCTTCCATACCATTGATATCACAATACCAGCAAAACTGCAAACTCAGCACTTTGTTAACCTCCACAGAGAGCAAATACAGCAATCTAGAGTTTAGCCTTTTGTTTAAAGCTGTCCATATTTGTTTCCCACACGTGCAATATTTTCCCATTCTGCTCCTTCTCTAAATTGTCTTCATTAAAAGAAAACAAGTGATTGCATTATGATTTTTAAGTGTCACTCATACTAGTCTAAAGTCTGCGGCTAACCTTAAGAGGGCTCCTACAGGTCCCCTGAGGCTCTGTTCCTTGCAGTTTAAAAAAAATATATACTGTTCTTATAGGGGAAAGTAGAACTGTCTGCATGTCATCTAATGTTATTAGTGTGAGGCTACACTCTACATATTGTATATTTGCAAAATATATCAGTGTTAACTGTTGATATTAGTTGAAGTAAAGTGATAACATATTTCAATATGTAGACTTTTCTTCATACATCTGTACCAATAGTAGAGTCTAATTGTAATTTATAGGTTGTTCCAGAAAAGATAGAGTCATTTGGTTACAAATATCTTTCACAAACTGCATCTTTCAATTGAAGTGGAGGTAAGAGTGCTCCTCTTCATTGAGTAGCAGAGACTGTATTTGTTTCAGATGCAGAGTTTTAATGTAAAATTCACCGTGTACTGTGTAAATGCAGAACGTTCAGTAACAGCTGAGAGGAAAATCTGACTCAAGCTGTGTTACTCAGTTAACAGTGAAGACCTTAAATCTCCCAGATCTGCATTTGCTTTGTTTCAAAACCCCTTTCATTCATTTAAATTAGTCAAATATAAATATTCTATACTTACACTGTAAGCCACATTTTAATGCTCGATCACTGATTTTCCATGTGCAATCAACTAAATGTTCAGAAGAATCACAACTGTGCATGTAAAAAACATTTGCAAATGATTTCATCTGCACGTGGAGAAAGAATTTGTGCCTACCTTTTAAGGTGCATTAAGTTGCATGTGTAAAATCAGACTATTTTGAGACTAGTTTTAAAAAATCAGGGTGGTCATATAGGAGCACAGTAACTGTAAACATTATTTCAAAACAATAGGGAGAAACAGTGGACTCGATTATTTTTTTTAAACTGTATTAAGGGTTTTAGTATAACTTCTCTGATTCCATTCTTGGTTAACAGTTGCTTAGAACAGTGTGAGTCATGTCTAGAACAGGAAAATGATAGTATTTGAAACACTGTGCGGTTAAAAAAAACTAATATATATATATATATTTTAGCCTGCAGGCAGGTATAAAATTGAGATTTTTTTTCTCAAGTGCCATTGCCAAATAAAAACTGGTACAGAACTGTGTAGAGTGACCATGTTTCTCTTTTCCCATTAAAAAAAATGCGGCAAAGTCGTATTGCTGATTTGAAAAAATGAAAGGGAAGCCTAAAGAATGAAGGTGTGGCGACAAAAATCTTTTCTGGGACAACAATTAAATATATATTTGGGGTTTTTAATTTTCTTTTAAGTTAAAAATGGAAATGTGCAACAATGTAAAAACAGAAAACAGAGTTCATCCTAATATAATGTACGTCTTGTATCGCTAAAAAGAAAAGAGTCTAACATACAGTGTAGAATGATTTTCCCATCATGTACTGCATGCAGCAGAAGCCTCTTGTTTCTTGATAAAATGAGCTGAAAGACAGTCAGCAGATATTTAAAAAAATGAATCTCTAGATGTTGACTTGCTGTTCCATATGAAGCTGTGTGTTTTCTGCAGTTAAGCATGCATTTTGCTGTTCCGTTGTAAAATACCATCGCACTTCTTGCCTGCAAAATGGATTATTGTGTATATATTTAAAAGAAAAGAGGAACCAATAACAAGATTAAATTTGGAAAATAGAAAAGGGGGTGGTGAAAATGGGACCAAGTAGGGGGAGTAGACAATTCTCTAAATTGTACATAGTGTGTAAATTAGTATTACTCTAAGTCTGCAGTCACTTGGAGGTTGCCTACAATACCTATCTCCTGCTAGGAACTAAAATCTGCTTTGAGTTGTATTAAACTATTAGAATTAGGTGTTGAATGCAGACTGTTAAAGACTTCAAAAACAATTACACTTACAAGAAGCTTCTGTTCTGGGGAGGCTTGAGACCCCTTTTGTAACTATGGGGAAGAAAGGAGTGCTTTCATTTTAATATGCATTCTGTTTGTAAGTAGTAACAGACCCTATTGATGTAAAACTATAACTGTGATCATGTGGAGAAATCAAATAAATCATTTAAAACTCTTTGTTTCTCATCTTGTGTAATCCAAGAACTTTAATTATTCAGACATGAAATGAAGGAAATTCCTTCAGGTGCTATCCTGGACCCACTGGGTCGATTTGAATTCTGCTACTCTTTTCAAAGGGGTCAAGGTTTCTGTCTTCATCTCAAATTAAAGATAAGTTGTTGGAAATAATGGCTGGTACTGTGAAGAGTGTGGCCACGTCTCAGTAGGCCTTAGGTTTTTTTGGTGGTACTGTGAATATATTTAGTTCTGAAGTACTATAAGGGGCAATAAAGAAAACACTTAGATCTGCAGGCAACACTGAAGAGGTTCTTGTGTAATATTTTTGAAAACGTTTTAACATTGAAAAATAGTTACCATATTTTGAATTTCCTTAAGCGTGAGCTGTCCAGCATGTTGGACTGATACCATTAATCTTTTGGCTATCACATTTCCATAGGAGTCCATGTTCAGATGATTGCCTACCCTTGACTTATGTTTCAAGTTTGTCCTTCCCAGGGGTATGTCCTTCATTTCCTAAGTGTAATCTACGTTCTTGAGATCAAATAGAGAGTATTCATTGCTTCTGTGCATCCGTTGGCAGAGAGCATCATATTTCAGTAAGTGATGTAACGAGGTAAGTGCTATCCTGTACTTGTACCTGTTGTGTTTGTTTGCTGTGTCTTAATGTACACCATGACACACCGCTAAGCAGGCATGTTTGACTCACATGATGTTGTACTTCAGCAGATACTTCAGATGACAATTGTTTTTACTTTTATTCATTTCCTATACTTCAAATGAATCACAGCGCATCTAATGTCTCAGTTAAAACTAATGCTTAACTGTCAATTTAAGTGTTGTTTGCTTTTTTTTTCTTTTCCTATGAATTTTAGGAGATTCTTGAATTGTTTTGAAGGAATAGTCAACTAAGACCTTTTCTGAATGGCTGTTTTTTCAGAAAGTGCATTCTTGATCAATTTTTTTTTTATGGGTGAGTACCCATCTATCTCTAGACACTATCAATGTGTTATCCCTTGGAACTGTGTGACACATTAAAGTAGAGCTGATACCATCACACAGTCTGTTACTGGTAATAGAAGAACTGACAGTGCTGCTCTTCACTGGTCTTTCTTTTCCTATTTTAGAAACCATGATTTTGAGAACTTTGGTATATTTCTGCCTTTGGAGAAGCCAAGTAGTCTGAATTCTCTAATTTGAGAGAATTCAGAAATAAATATTGCTATTACTAATAATCTGTGTTTTTTATTGTTCCATCTTAAAAGTAGGGCCTAAATAACATCTCTAAACGCTTTCTTACCTCAACTAAGACTATAATGAAAGCATTTATAATCTGGCATTACTGAAGAAAAATAAACAGCTGAAGAAAACGTCAGTGTCAAATGCCATTTGCATGACAGATTTGCACCAGCTCCAATAATGCTCAGCAACTTATTAAAAAATAAATGTAAGTTAAGCATATGATAGTCTAATGCTAAGTTATTTAAGTTGTTAAAATTATTTTAATATCCTTGTTTGTTCAAGGTGCACATCTTATTGGAATTGGATTCCTCAAATCTTGCTGATAAGAACTTGTATGTGCCTACCTAATGAAAAATGCCTTCAGTCAAGAAGCTTTTGCCTTCATACTGGGGATAAGCAATTTAATTCTAATATTAAGGACGAGGCCAAGGTTTTCTGGTATGAGTTGTAACCAGAAAACACGGAAGTCTAAGATTTGAAAACTTCTCCTAAAATTAGCCTCGTGTTTGTCTACTAGGTGTTTGTGTCATATGTCAGTACACATCTTGAATGAATTTCTTGCTAGTGAGTTTTTCTGCAAGTATTCAAACAACTGACAGAATTATGATGCTGTTAGCATTGTGTGATAAATCATATATGTACTGATAAACATTTGTAGAAGAACATACTTGTACTTACAGTAGCATGCAAGAATAAATCTGTAGTAGTGCTATGACTGCATTACGTACACCTTTTCAAAAGGAAGCATATTGCATCTCTAGCTAGCTTACTAGTCTCTTAGTGATTTTTGCTGCTAAATTTTGTTGATATAAAATTCCAAGACAAGAAGATAGTATGATGCAAAAATTGCTTTATCCTAGGTATATTTTTAATAACATTTTGTTTTTGTTTCCTACTATTTTAAAAATTAAAGCCAAATTCTGTATTATGTGGCAAAACTAATCAACTTCGGGAAGAGACTGATCATGAATGTTAGGATGTTTAGATTTCTTTTTTTTTTTACCAATCATATAAATGCATATTTCTATGATAAAGTGTTGTAAAAAAGCATCCTCTTTATTTAGCACTTTGTAATAACTGAGGTGTGAAATAGCATCATGGTTGACAAGGCAGAGGCAGCTCAAATAAATCACACAAGCCTACAAGTTATCAGCTCTGTTGTAAAATGACATACAGTTTTCATTTATTTCTTCACAGTAAAACAGAGATATATAAACAGATATGTATAATGAGTAAGGAAAAAGCACTCTTTTAATAAGATGAATGAGGTAAATTCCTCCTGACAGAAATTAAATGTTATGCATGCATAGTGGAAAATACTTTGTCTTCACAACTTCTCATTTCTGCTACAAAAAATAGATTAAGTGTTTGACAAAGAAATGTGACTTTTTTTTTTCTTTTTTTTTTTTGGCCAAAGGGAATGGAAAGCGAAAGGACTGTGCAAGTGCTCTGAGTTAGAAGGTTCTGCTATTCAGCAATGGTATCAGCAATGGTACCGTGGCAACTCATGGCTGGAAATTAATTTCATAATTAGCGCTATGAAATTGTTTCTAATGAGGAGCAATCTGATTTTCAGACATGGAGCTGCATCGTATTTGGATCCAGCAGTACTGAGTACGTGCAGCCTTTGCTTTGCACATGATCACTGGACTGACACGTCACTTCCTTGAGCCATACAAACCAGCAGTCCTTGTCCCTCACTGTGCCCCCACAGCTATGCTGTAGGTCAGGCAAGGGAGCAGGAGAGAGCATGGTGCCATTTGTGCCTGTGGGAAAGGAATGCTGCACTGGGAGGGTAGGAAAAGAAGCAGAGGAGCGTGTCCTTTGCTGAATGCTTGACCTTGACAGGACTCCTGTGAGCATCTACCTCCTCCATAAGCTCACCATGTGCTCTTGATTGATTTTTACTTTCATTTCACTGGTTAATATTTCCTCCGCAAAACTGAGAAGAAAAGTTTCTGAAACGCTTTTACTTAATTTATCATATAGGTTGTTGTTTTTTCCATTTTTCAGGTAATTCTGGCTCTGCTTCTGGCTCTGATGTTACCCATCATGGAAAAACAAACAAACAAGTTAGAATGGCTATAGTTCGGAGTACTTCTGTTGTGCTTCAAAACTAAAGTGATTAAAGCTTAAAAGAGTAATAACAAGAGACACCCTCTAGCCCAATGGAAAATGTGTACTGAGTTAAAAAGAATTTTGTGAACCTTCCTTATTTGAATTAGAATACTTTACAGAATAAAATGCTGAGATAATTTAGTGCTTCTGTAATGAAGATTGCCAGAGTTAATTGGTGATTTGCCTCTGTAAGTTGTAAGTGCCACTGTAAGATGTGGGAAATCCCTTTCACTAATGATGTGCATTCATTTCTTTTTCTCAGATACTTCTCATGATAGCCGTAGTTCAATTCCAGATGCACGCTAACCTGGACAAACGTTACACAGTGACACCATTAACATCCGTGTTTCAAATGTGACATTACTCCCACAGCACGTGGCTGGGAAATAAAATGGAAATACCAGTTTCTGCTCTCACCTTTCTCAAGATTTAATTTGTAAACCAACTTTCTTTAAATATTTAGAGACAGGAGAGATGATGCAGTGAGTACAGCAACACATATCCAAAGGGAAGATAGTAAGGAACTGCACGTGCTAAAACTTCCCTAGCATCTGTCTGACTGAAAAGTGAAAACAATTTTACAAAGAGAGAAGAAGCTACTAAGGCAACTGTCTGTATTTTCCTGGAAGAACTGCAAGGATTGACGAATATTTGTGTAAAGCAAGTTAGACCTGCAGTGGTACTTTTTCAGTAAGTTATACATCTCTCAATGAGTTATATTATTGAATACCAGTTTTTAAGCAGTTACTGAAAAATAGAGTAAAAAGGAAAAGAAAACTGTAGCGTAATCTCATGATACTCATTTACTGATCCAAAAATCTGTTGTATTAATTCCTTATGAAAGCAGTTCTGTGTGGAATAGGCTGAAATTGACATCACTGTGGCAGACAGTTTGAGCACAGAATGTGAGTTCTGGAGAGCTAACAGCTGAGCGGCTCTCTGTTAGAGGAGGCAGTATACTGAAGAGCAGCCGAGCAGTTTCAGAGGAAGCTGGAATTAAATGAACATGTGGGTGCATAGCTGAGTGGCAGACAGCAGAGATGAGTGTTAAACAAAAGTGGGCAAAGAAGTCCAGGGACATCCCTAAAACAGTAGAGGGAAAAGATGTTTTAGCAACATATTGCACAGTTCTGTGCAATGAAGATGGCTAAAAGTCAGAATAGAGGAATTAAGTCTCATGGCGAGCTGCAGAGAACTGCAGCTGCCAGAAGATTGCTTTCAGTTGTGGTCACATACAGAGCATTAGGAAGAGTTGCAAGAAGGGGGCAAAATAAATGGTGTGATACACTTCTGATGTAGACTTGAGGTTTTCAGAACTAAGCAGAGAGTTCTTTATCCACGAGTGACAGACTGCTCGTAGTTTCACGCCATGGATCTGCTGTTTTCCACTGTGATTTGTTCTGTGATTGAAAGAAAATTCTTTACAGGTACTTCTTGTAGGATATGATCACAGTCTCATTCTCAGTAAATAAACACACAGCATGCTGTTATTTCAGATCTTCTGAAATTCCAGTGAGGCTTCTTTCTCCTGCTGTTTTCTAGTGGCCTAGCTTTGTTGTCACTGTTTGGATCACCTTCTTCATGCAATCCTTTACCTACGCTCTTAATTTATCCTCTCAAGAGACATTGCTGTGTTGTTATTCCACCCTAAGGACCGCCGAGTGCTGAAGTCAGCTCAGTGTTCCTCACCCACACGTGACAGGCATTGCCTCCATCATCTCAGGTGGAGATCAGAAGCTTGGATTTGGTACTTGGTAGTCCTGTATCCTCCTAGCTATGGAAATGTGAACGTACTGCCATCTAACAGAGAATCGGAGTCTCTATCTACAGAAAATTAGGAAAGGTTACAGAAATCGGTATTTCTTATCTCTTGCTGTGCTCATTACGTAAGGCATCCTTGCATCGCACAGACCGGTGGCTGGTGCAGTCATCAGCCCTATACCTGCACGAGGCTGCTGCAACACGAGCACGCGGTGCCTGTGCTTACACTTAGCGGAGTGAGGCCGTGACCCCTCCTGGGCTGAGCCGTGCACGGGGCCGCTGCGCTGGACGGCAGGCATTGCTGCCTGCTCGGAGCGGGTCCCGCGTTGCAACGCGCTGCCCGAGAGGCAGCTGCGAGGGCAGGCGTGATGGCAGCCTTTAAAGGAGGAGTTTCACACGCACCCGACTCCCGCGTGAACGAAACTTGGGTAAAGCCGCCGTTCGGCACCCGCAGCCGGGCGTGGCGCAAAAGAAGCGCGTGCTCCGCCCCTCGTGCAGCGCCGGTACGGCCCTCCGCTCCGGGGCCTCGAGAGCACGGCGGGCTCCGCCCCGTCACGCGCCCGCCCAGGGCCTGGCCCCATCCGCCGTGCCGTCAGCGCCGCGCGCCGCGGCCGACCGTGTCGCCATGAGCGGGCTCCTGGTGCGCGCCCTGCGCGCCGCGCTGCCCGGCCCCGCCGCCGTCCGCCGCCTGCGAACCGCCGCGCCGCGGCCTGCCTACGCTAAGGAGCTTTTCCTGGGGGCGCTACGCAAGGTGAGCGCGGCACGTCCGGGGCACCGGCCGACTGCTAACGGCGCCTTGCGGCGGGCGGGGCTCGGCACCCTCGGCGCCGCGGGGCGGGAGGGGTCGCGTCCGTACTTCGCGGTGGCACCGCGGGCGGGTCGGCGCCGGGTGGCTCCGAGGGCCCCGCGGGGATTCCGGGCCGAGCGGCCCTCGATCTGCGCCCGGGCGGCCCCGCCGGTGTCCGGGCCCGTTGCCTGGCTGTGCCGGCGGTGCCGTGGGCCGGGCAGCTGCGTGCCGCACGTGTGTCGGCTCGCTGGGAGCTGCGGGTGGGTCTGGGGCTGTGCGACTGTGGGCGGTGCGACGGCCGGACGTTTCAGTGCGAGGTTTGCGGGGTGCGCCTCACCGGGCTGGCGGGTCTCCTTAATCTGCAGCGTTACCGACAGCGCCGAGTTTAACGACGAAGTATTGAGAGCTCGTGGGGCGGGGAGGTGGGTGAGTCGCAGTCAGGCTGTGTCCCACGAGGTGCCTGTTGGTGTGTGCCTTTTTCCACTCAAATTTCAGTAGAGCAGTCTTCTGAAAAAGCATGGCGTTGATCAGATCCAGAGAGACCCGGAGAGCAGCAAATCCAGGTGAACCTCATGAGGTGTAATTAGTGCAACGCCGAGTGCAGGTGTGGGGCTCAGCAAGCCTGCCATCCCCACTGTGAGAAGGAAGGGGACGGACTCTTAGCAGGGTGTGCGTGGCAGGACAAGGGGAAATGCTTTCAAACCGAAGGAGGAGAGATTTAGATTGGATTTAAGGAAGAATTTTTGTACTTTGGACTACTTTACTGAGGTATTGGCACCGAGAGGCTGTAGTGAGGAGGCCCTGGAGACTCCAAGGTCAGGCTGGGCAGGCCCTGAGCGCTGCATGGAGCTGCGGGTGTCCCTGCTCAGCATGGGGAAGTGGGGCCAGGTGGGCTGTGAGGGTCCCTCCCAGCTCTAATGATTCTGTATGTTCATTGCTTGGAAGTTTTTGTTTATTCAGACCCACCGGGTTGTGCCACTCCCAGTCTATGATCAGAATGGTTGTATGAAGAATCTGACTTGCTGAGAGGATGATCAAGAGCAGCATGGAACAGCACCCCCACATCTGTGTACCCGCAGTGTAGAGCACTGTAGTGCCAAGATGATTCTGATGCAGATGGAAACTGTTTTTAATCCCAAAGTGGGATTAAGTTGACAAAACTAATGATTAACAAAGAATTTCTGTATCTTTAGAATTCTTGAAATCTCTGTTTTCCGCTCGGTGTCTCTGATGTGCTTCGGTATGAAGTTTAGTCAAATCCTGTTCATTGCATCGGATAAAATTTCTGAACGCTCAGCACAGTCCTTAATTTTCACAGATTTTAGAGCCTGGTATTTGAAGGACTTGTGCTCTTGAGTTTTTCTTTCAATTGCTTTAGGGGTTTTTTTGTTTCTTTTTTTGGTGTTGTTTTTTTTTTTTTTTAATTAAAAAAAAATGTCTGTTATTTTAGGAAGAAGTTTTCCCTTACCCAGAAATTAGCAAAGAAGAACTACAGGAGATCAACCAGTTTGTAGGACCTGTAGAAAAATTCTTCGCTGAAGAAGGTATAATTATTACTTGTGTGATTTAGTGATGACAAAGTAGTTTAACTGTAGCAATTAAATAAGATTATTAAAATGTACATAGATAAGTTACTTTGTGCATGTGTTTCCAGAAGCACAATAACGCTGATGATGCAGGCATGTTAATTTATGGCTTCTTTGTAAAGGACTATTTGGATGCTGTTGAGAAGAAATAAATCTTTAAAATAAATAAAAGAAGCAAGGGAGTTGAAAGGATTCAGAGGTAGGATTTGAAATGGTGTTGAGTTTGTCTGCATATTGCCATTTACCACTTGAGATATTGCAAGTTCTGTGTGAAACATTTTACTTGTTGTACTGTACTAAACCTATTCTCAGTAAAGTTCACTATAGACATTCATAAATGGTAACTCTTTGAGAAGCAATGAAAAATCAAAAGCCTTTATGTGTATTCCTATTTTCAGGAGTAGTAGTTCTGTTTGGAAAAGTCACATTAGCTGTATGCAGTCCAGATAGGGTTGCAGGTGTTCCTTCTATTATTGGTGCAATAGATGAGCCAGCTCTAGAACAGCTGGAGAAAATTGTTTTTTACAAACAGCAATCTCTGAGTCAGTTAATAAGGGTCAGCTGAGACTTCCTGCTGACAAAGATAGCAGGCCTGGATTGTGGGCGCTGTGGGAGATTGAAGAAGCTGTAATGTCAATGTCACAGGTGATGATTTATGAGATACAGGTAATTTTAGCATTAAAATCATACAGATTACACGTTTTAATTCTTTGCTTTGTTGGGAAATGACATTTATCAAGTAAAAAAGTGAAAAGGGAGAAATAAAACTATCCGATTGTGACACCTGAACAGAAGGTAGGAATTGATCGTCTTTGTTTGCATTTATGGCTGTTTCTTTTTAATGATTAGGACAATTTGTGGGTGTGGTATAAAATAGATGAGGGGAGCAGCCGTAGGTGCTTGGAAACCTGATGTGTGGTTGGCACTGGGTAACCAAAGAAGTTCAGTGCAGCCATCATTCCAAGCTTGGCAGTCTGTGGTGCAGAGGTCTGGGTGTAATGGGGGAGGAAGGAATGACCGCATTGTTCTTCCTAGAAGAGCCACTGGCATATGGATCTTCTACAGCATAACTTAAATCTGTGTGGGGAAAAAAATCTCCTCAAAAATGTCTTTCTTTTCTGAATGGCCTCACTTAGAAGAGGATCAGGATGCTTAGCTGCATACCCCTATTACATTTCGTACAGAAATTACAGAATCATTTAACCAGGGTGAATGGGAAGTTCCTTTAGGAACACGCTGCTGCTTTTGCAGAGTTACTCTTTTCTGAGTGCTCTCTGGAAAGATGGCTTACATTCCTTGTGCTGTAGCTGACACCCTTCCTCAGCTGCCTACTGTGATTCTGGTATATTTTCCCTGTCACTGTACAGAACCGCTGTGGTAATCTCCTAAGAATTCAAATGCCTCATAAGAACAAGAGTTGTGTAATTAACCCATTTCGCAGTCATGTGCCGTTCTATGATTCCATGATTAAGTACTTCTAAAAAAACTACGACCATGGTATAGTTCAGGAAGAAATGCCTAACTTACTGTAGTCATTGAGTCCTGGGCTGTACGCATCTGAGGTAATTAAACAAAAATGAGATTTTTCCCCACTTCCAAGTCTTTTCCTTAGGTCTGTCATGATCTGATTGTCATAGTTGGTGTTCTGAGAGCTTCCAGTATGTTCTGTGGTTTGGCTTTAATGGTGTATGTAATAAGGTGGGGTGATCAGGTGGAGTGTTGGTTCCATGGCAGGTTAGGTTCTTCTTAATGCTTTCAGCTTTTTTCGTGAGTAAAGTTGGTGATTCCTGAAAACTAGAAAATAGCCTTTGGGAAAGTGATCGCTTGTTAATTTGTATCATGTCTCTCCTGAAGGACAAAACCTCTTGAAATGCTTGCTTTCTGGAAACAGAGTTGGACTTCTAGCAGGAGTATATAGGACTGTAGATGTGCTGTCAGCATTCAAAGACTGGAAAGTGTTTTGCTCTGCTGGGTGGAGGACTGGTTGGGGCAGCAGGCTGAGACTGTTAATCTTACAGCCATCTTAGGGTTTGAGATTTCCAGTCATGAGGGGTTGGAGGCAAATGGAATGGTTCATAACATCAGGCTAAACCTAGAAAAATAACTCTTTTGACCTTAGGGATGAGGTGTACGTAAGTATGTGATGCAACAAGCACAATATTGCTAAGCTGCTTCAGAAATCATCTGTAGGGTAATTAGACGAGGGAGAGGCGTGCTGTTCTCGCAGCCCTTTTTTCTGCAGGCTATTTCAGTTCTTCTCAAGCTGGTATTTAGGTTAGAGGGCACAGTGCCGGTGACTCATGAACACAGTGACCTTAGCTCTGATTTGAGAGCACTGTGATCTCAGGGCTTTTTTCTGTGCTGAAAATCAAGGTTTTAAATTATTAAACTTTTTGTATTTATAGTGGACTCCAAGAAGATTGATCAAGATGCAAAAATCCCACCTGAAACTTTGAAAGGACTGGGGGATCTGGGTCTCTTTGGCATGCAGATTCCAGAGGAATATGGTGAGTAAGTGATCAAAAAGAATCACCCAGTGACCCTTGACAAGATAGTTTGGATCTCACATAATGTGTCTGTAATATCCTTGGTGCATTCTTGTGGCTCTCCAGTTAACAGAGGTGTGGGCACCAAGGGTGTCAATAGGGTGCTGTGTGCTCTCCTGGCTTAGAGGTACCTGAATTGGGTAACTACCTGTATAAGGTGTGCATTCTCCCTGGCATGGCATTTTCCTTTCTGTTCAATTTTTGGTGGTAATGGAGCTTGATGTTCTGTGGGACTTGCAGGATCAGCTGATGATTTCTAAAATTACACCAGGTACAGACAACAGTGTCTCATGGAAGGGATTTGTCAAAGCTGTCATTCACAGATAGGAATGTGTTTGACTATACAGTTACAGAAGTGTAGTGCCTAGTGATTCAGTGTAGCTTTTGTGTAAAAACAGTACTGAACACAAAGCTTATGTCTTTAAGGGAGTTACAGACAGTAGTTACTCAGTGGGTTAACTCTTAAACTTGCAATGGCAAGAAAATTGCAATCATATGCTGATGCATTTTGAAAATGCGATTGAAACTGGGTCATGACTTGAAATACACAAAATAATGAAAGAGATGCTTGTGTTGTCTGCTTTCAAGTGTAAAAGAAGATAATAATTCAAAGGAAGATAATAGAACTGGGTTTGACAATCTGCAGAAACTAGTTTCAGTGGGGGAGATACCTGATTTTTGAAGAGAACAGTGTGAAACAGCATATTTTAAGAATGCTGTGTAGAGCTGGAGACATACCTCAGTGTCTATTTGCTGATGAGGTAATACCCTGTTTTCATAGTGGCTTTTGTTTGTTGTTTTATTGTATTAATATACCTGGTGCTGCTGAGCTCCACTGATTTCAACTCCTTAAAGAGATTTTATACAGATCAGAGTATTCTGGACAGCTTGCACGTAATGTGTCATTATGTGATCTCTGCTTAATTGTTAATGCTTTTGAATGCATTAGAAATCCTGTAAAGTGTTTTTCAGTGGGTATTTAGAGTATGGCAAGGTGAAGAGGCAGTAGGATGGAGAAGAGGTCTGCAAGCTCTGTCAAGATTTTATTTTCAGGATACTGTCTTGGACAGAGCACCTTAACCCACATGGGGAGAGAGAGGGGGTAATTGGGAATTAAGAAGCATACTGAGAAGGCAGGAAGTTAATGTCTGATGAAAGGAGGGTGCTGGAAGCAGAGAACAAAGGAGAAACTCGGAGCAGATCATGAGAAAGCATCGTGGCATTGAAAATGTAATTTACTGTTAATTAGAAATTAGTATCTGACTTAAAATCCTTAATAAATTATTATTACTTTTTGTTTTGTGTTGCTATATGATACTCTGTCAGCTTCTGTATTTTAAAAGCTTTCAGTCCATTCGTGGTACTTGCAGAAAATCATAGTCCTGCTGTCTGGTATTCATATATGCTGGATAAAAATCAGATTGCTACAAACAAGTTACTTTTCTCACTGCACCATAACTAATACACTTATGATGAGGTTATTTCCTGGTTTTTGTTGTTTAAACCTGCTGTATTTTTGCTAGAGGTGCTTGTTGTACTCGAAAAATCTTCAGTCATATAATTGGTGCTTTGTTCATTGCATGGTATTTTTTCTAAGGGTTTGTAGCAGTGGTGTATTTGCATTTGAAATGCAGAACTTTAATGGGAAAATGGAGCTCATGCACATGGTGTAGGAGTTTTCTCTTTGTCTTGTCATGTCTGCAGTCAGTGTGCACACATCAGTCCTCTGAGCTGAGCGCTCATCCTGGTGCCTCTCAGGGTGGGAAAAGAAAGCTGTGGCTGGGTGGGACTCTGACTTCTAATGATCTGAGCGTGCTGTGAAGGAAGAGGGTGTAAGGAGCAGTGATTGGATTGAATGGCATTGAGGGGACTTGTTCTGGCCTTTATTTCATGCACAGAAAATAGCAGCACTATTGAGACGTCTGCTGAAATTCGGGTGTTTGTTATCCTGACTTCTGTCATTGTCTCTCGTAAAGGATTATAAACCCAGAAACCTGGGCAAAAGATTCTCTTGATGAGATAAAATTGTTTATTCAGTAACACACATAGTAGTCCTAAGTTATGGGAAGTGGGACCAGTGGTGCTGAGGTCATTGTGTCCTTGAACGCTGCACTCAGACAGGTGCATGTGTGACGTGTCCTCTGCTCTTTCCATGTTCCTTACCAGCAGCCTCGGTACTTTCAGCAACAGATCACAAAATGCCTCCAAAAGGAGACTTTGGTGTCAAGTTTTCCTTGAAAATGTCACTTTTTTTTTTTTTCTTTTTTTTTTTTTTTTTTTTTTTTTAATTAAAAGCATCTTTTGAAGTGTGGCATTTCATTTTCCTTCAGTGCCCGTTTAAGGTCTCACTGGAGATCTGCTCCATGTCACTTCCTGCCGTTCCTACGGGGGCTGGGACAGCCTGGCTGAGTGCCCTGCGTGTGCCCTGTGCAGCACTGCTCCCCCTGCTGCCTCCTGCTGGGTGGCTGCACAGCTCTGCCGGGTTTCCTTGCCTGCTTCTGTAAGGTCACAAAGTAATTTTATCCTGGATGCACAGAAATTTAGAATTGAGACATTTCTGTACCAAATCTTTTACTGTTTTCACATGGAGACTGTTTAACTGGCCTGTCCTACCATTTGGTGGATTATGCTGTGTTTGCTGTGCATTCCTGAGCACAGATGATGTGCTTTTTTCAACAGAACTACATTCAGCTCTTTGACACAAGTGCGGCAGCGTGGCAGTTGTTTGTGGACGCAGTCTATATGTAGGTGTACAGTGTTACTTTAATTTTTGAGTGGGACGGGGTGAGTTGAAGTCCAAGGTATGTGCTTGGAATAAAGCACAGTGTTTGTTGCAGGTGGTCTCGGGCTGTCAAACACCATGTATGCACGGCTGGGAGAAATCATCTCGTTAGATGGATCGATCGCAGTGACTCTGGCAGCTCACCAGGCTATTGGGCTGAAGGTAAAGCTCTTATGTCGAGTAGTTCTGTGCGACGTGTGTAGAAAAGGTGAGAGGACGTTTGTGTACATGTGGGCTGTGAGTGCCCTGTAGCAAATCAGAGTGAAACAATCCCAAGCTTGGGGAAAAATAAAATACTGAAAACAGTAAAATATCGGCAGGGCTGACATCATGGGAAGTCGTACAGAGAATTCAGTTGTCATTGAACGAGGCCACATGTTGTGGGAAGTAAGCAGAGAAAACCTACCTGAGATCAGCGTGCTGTGGCCAGCATGAATTTCAAACTGATTTTCTGTGTAGCTTTAGGGATCTAACGCTAACAGCTTTTATGATGGATGGCTGGTAGTATTCTGAAGCTTAAAATAGCACGGAGGTCTTTAGAATAAAAAATAGAGCAGATTAAAAATGAGTGCGTGTTCCTCACCTTACAGTGCCCCTCTGCAGTGAGCTGCCTGGGCTGCAGAGCAGTCTGGTGAGGAGTGCAGCATCAGATGCTGCTGCTCTTTCTCCTGCTTTGACCAGTTTGGATCAGTTGACATTAATCCTTCCTCATTTGTTGGGTATTGATATTTTATCTGCTTGATCATAAGAACCCCCTGTACAGAAAATAAGTACAACTCTCTACAATAAGAAGTAATTAAAATAAAATTAATGCTTTTTGAGGGTGTAGTGAAACAATCCAGAAACTAGGTAAATCGTGTTCTGTTCTCTGATTTGGAGCTTCTGGAATTGATGCTTTTTGATTTACTTATTTAAATAAAACCGTAATGAAGGTATGACAAGTCACGAAGGGAGGACTGTCTCTGTGCCTTTCAGAGCAACAGTTACATCTTCACTTAAGGCGTAAGGATCCAAAAATCTCCCTGAGAGGGCAGCCTTAACAGTGAGCTGCTTCCTGGGGCCCTCTGAACAGCTGTTACTTTGGCATCTTTTAATGCCGGATCAGTAATAATGTCCATTTTTTATTAAATTTTTTTTAGTATTGCATTTTTATGCTGTATAATTTGTAGATGAAGATTCCTGAAGTTGGTACAGTTTGCCAGCTTCAGTTCTGCTGACGTAGTTTGATGCTGAGAAGTTTTCTCCTAAATCTTTGTATAGGGAATCCTGATTACTGGCACTGATGAGCAGAAAGCCAAGTATCTGCCTAAGCTGGCATCTGGGGAGCACATTGCAGCTTTTTGTCTCACTGAACCTGGAAGGTACTGTTTTTGCAACTATGAAATCTTCAGAAAGCACCAAAACATGATACTTTCAAAATGATACTTTCTTTACTGCCTGATTGCTTTGTCACTGTATAAAATCTTTGCTAATTTGTGCCTGTGGTCTCTGTGTATGTCAGTATCCATTTTTAAAACCTTGTAATTTGTCTTTTCCCTCGTGCTTATGGCAGCTTTTAGGAAATCACTAACCAGTGTTTGATGGTAGCTGCATTAATGCTCTCAGTTATTCCCAGCTCAACTTTTCATCTACTTTTAAAAATAATGTGCTGTGACTTTCAGTTCTTCAAAATCATAAAAGCCTGCACCAGTATTGAAGGTGCTACCAAAAACAATAAGAAGAATTTTTGGTCTACTGTTAGAGTTTAGACAAGGTATCTTTAGAGCAGCAACTTCTTTTTGAAGGCAGGGTTGTATTTGAGTTTACTCCAATAAAACCAGCGCGTTCTGTCACTGCAGAAGAGGTGGTTTTATTAAAATCACGCAGGCAGGTGGTTTGCTGTGGGTGGCTGAAGGCACAGAGCAGTCAGATACTTGAAGGTGAATCTCACCTACCTGTACAATGCAGTAGTTTCCAACTGTCTTTTCTGACACCTTCTCTGCTAATATGCCTTGCAGCGACTGATTCACTTGCTTATCTTCATGCTGTTGTGATATAGATTTCTTTCCATTAGCAGTGCTGACTTCTACTCATAAGCCGAGCTTTGACCCTCTAAAAACTGTTCTGTTTGCAAGCAGAATATGCACTAGGAACATTTAAGCTTTTAGCAAAGTCATCCATGCAAGGGACTTTGAAATAATGTGCAGGAAGAAAACAAGAGCTGACTGTGTTCTGAAAGCCCCCTAACAACTTTATTTAGCCTTGTATTATTTTTGAAAATTGCTAGTCTGGTAAGTGCACCTTCAGTCTCTGTTGGTATTTCTGTTCTGGCACACAGGAGCATCATTTTTGCAGCTGAATTTTAAAACTTTGATCCTATTAAAGCATCAGCTGAGATCTTGGTGTTCCAGGAACTTGACTGTCTACCACTGAAAGCCCAGTGTGA
The DNA here is from genome assembly GCF_951394365.1 of Tetrao urogallus. Lineage (NCBI taxonomy): Eukaryota > Metazoa > Chordata > Aves > Galliformes > Phasianidae > Tetrao > Tetrao urogallus. The sequence goes on along the minus strand of NC_136823.1, from coordinate 5,475,093 downwards.
GACACTGTTGTGTTCAAATTTGTTTCAAGAGGGAAATGATGTGCTTCTCACCTATGTAATAAGGTGATGATCGAGGGGAGTGCTTAAACATTTAATCACAGAACAGCAATTCTCCATGTCTTTGTTGTAATTTGCCTGCAGTTTTACTCCTGTAGAAAGCATGCGATGTGCCCAGATGTTTGTTCATGGAGTCCTGTCGCATATTCATCTGTTTTTCATTTCTGCTGAGCCTTTTTTTCTGTTAGGATATCCAAGCAGGGTGTAAGCTTTTGAGGAGTAGCTTACATGCTATAAATTTGGTTGTGCTTTAGGGTAACAGGTTCAGCATATGGCCTAATAGCTGATAGTGCAGCCCAACAAAGGTGCTTACGTGGCGTTCTGATGCTTGGTTCAGCTGATAAGGTGGATAACAGAAGTTAATCAGCAGAAATGTCCCCCTCAGGGTGACTTAAGTAGAATTCATCAATATTTTTGAATCTAGGAAGTTTTCTTGTTATTTACAAATGAAAATTGATATTGTACCATTGCATACAATTATGAACCCTTTTTAAAAAAAAAAAAAAAGATGGGAAGGAGGGGGGAAAAAAGTAGTTCCGTTTCCTAAAACATGTTTATGTCCTTAAACACTAATGAACAACTTGTTTTGCTTTTAGTGGAAGTGATGCTGCATCCATCCAGACAAGAGCAACCCTCAGTGAAGATGGGAAATACTACTTATTAAATGGTTCCAAGGTATCCACTCACAGACTGGAAATACATTTTTTGTTAAGAGTTTATAGAAAACACTCTAGTCTATTGCAGCATTATCATTTGTTTTACCAAGTAAGATTCTAGCTGGGCAACTGCATTGGACTTTGAGGGTCTCCAAACTGGTGAAGAATGACCGTGGGCCAGGCAGAAAAGTGCACAACTCAGGGAATAACTTTGAACTCTTAGTGATGAAGATACAGAGCACCCTCCCATCAAGTTCCTTCTCTCATGTCCCCAAATCAGTGCTTAGGTTTGTAGGGTGGGTGAATTAGCTCTCCTGAGACACCATAGGTGAAGAGATACCTGACATCTTATTTTCCCCTTCTTTCATTCTTCGTCATGCCAGATTTTGTAGTTACTTTTGGAAGAAAAAATCAGCAGTGAGTTAGAAATTGGACTGCTTGGACCATTCTAAAACTGGCAAAATACTCTTGAAAGATACACAGCGTACTGCATTCAGCAGTATTTGATGGTTTTGATCTGAAGTTTTTGTTACGTTTGTCTGTCATGTGACACCATCTGTGGAGGTCATAAATATGTGGCTTAATACTTAGTATTTTTCATCAAAGGTAAAATTGTACTGGGCAGAGAGGGGTCTGGAGCCTGTATTGCTCTTGCACCCCTCACGTGCCATACACAAAAGGCTGCACAAGCTTTTGGGAAAATGCACTGTTTAATTCAGTTCTATTACAAATTATTTGTACAGTTGCTCCAAACTGACCATTCTCCAATCAACTATCTTTGGAAACAGTTTAACAAGGCCAAAGTAGTAGCAGAGCACTCATTAGGTTGTAAGGGAGGAAAACAATTTGTTTTCGCTCCATTCATTGCTGACATCTGTTACAAAATAATTAAGAACAGTGGTAATAAACTCAAAATGAATGTATTTCTTTCCCCTCTCAAAACAGGTTTGGATATCGAACGGCGGCCTTGCCAGTGTTTTCACAGTGTTTGCTAGGACAGAGATTGTTGAGAAGGATGGACAAGTAAAGGACAAAATCACTGCTTTCATCGTGGAGCGAGATTTTGGTGGAGTCACACATGGGAAACCTGAGGATAAGTTAGGCATTCGAGGCTCCAATAGTAAGAATCATTTAAAATTGTCAACAGAAATTGTTTTAATACTTCTGTTTGTTAAGATCTTCTGAATTCAAAGGCAAATCAGTATCTTTTCCATGTATCAGTGTAAGTTTCATGTTTCTTTACCTAGCTTTTCTTCTGAGTCCTTCCTCATGCAGGCTCTGAAATAAGAAATCCATATTGTACAATTCTTTTCTGCACACCTGAAGCTGCACTTTCATGCAGTGAAATAACTCAGAAGATTCAGTAACCAAGTAACTTTAATCTAGAAGTAAGTTTTCATAGGTTTTTCTTCAACTTACTGATGGTTGCACGTTTTCACAGTCTATCATTTGGACTTTATTGTGGTATCAATTCCATAAAATAGAGTCAAAACTATCGTTCTGTAGTTTATGTACATTAATTCTATTGAGTATTTTATATCAGTAACTGATGTCAGCTACAATCATTTCCTAAATTCAAGCTCCTTTGGCAAAGTTTCATAATCTCTCATTCACAGTACATTAGGAAAACTTTACTTTTTGTTACAAAAGTCTGTTGTGTTCCTGACACCTTCTAAATATTTTTGCACTATGATTCAACAGTTACTAACAAACTAACTCTGTGTTTCAGCCTGTGAAGTGCATTTTGAAAACACGAAAGTGCCTGTAGAGAACGTGCTTGGAGAAGTAGGAGGAGGATTTAAGGTAAGCAGGAACCAGCAGTAACAATTCTTTCAGGTCTGAAGATTTGTTCTTATTTGTTAAACTGTACTACAGTTTCCTCATTGGTAGTATCAACACTCCCAAACAAGAACAGAATTCTCAGTTTAGCTGATGTGCCTGGTATTATTCACTGGTTTCACCAGGGTAGTGCATGAACGTGCCATAAGCTCTGAGTTGGGTATCTGTAAAATCCTCGACCAGATCCTGCTTTTGTTTGTTTTTTAGTATAGGAAACACTCTGCTCTCTTCTGGAGAGGAAGGAACTTCTAACAGAGCTTACACACTCAGCTGTCATCTTCTTCTGCAGCCAGAATTGGATTGTAGAAGGGGGAAGACAGAAATGAGTGTAACAGGAAATAGTTCAAGGAAAGTCTGTCCAGACAGCAGCCAAGGTACCAGAGAATGACAGTGAGGTTTCCCAGGACCAGATTATAGAGCACAGGGTGCAGGGAGGACACTGCAATGCTGCTGCAGGCGTGGCTTCTCTTCATTGCACCCAAGCAGTGTGGTACCTTAAGGGACAGTACTGCTCACTTTCTCTGAGTCTGATGTGTGGATTTGGAAAACTCTCCTTAATGGTCCTTGCAGTTTTCTTACTGCTCCAATAGCATTCAGCTCCAGCTCTAAATTCTAAATAGAATTCCCTCCAATGTAGTTAACATAAGAAAAGGTAAGTTTCACAATTTTTTCTTCATATAATGACCACAATTTAAAAGGTAGGAATGGTGGCTTTTTGCTAAACTTAACAGTGTCTGTCTTTGAACTGAGTCATTTATGTTTCCCTTGAAAAGCAATAGTACTGAACTTCAGCATCTTTATACAGTGTGGGTATTTCATTTCTGCACTTCTCATCTTGTTCCCCTTCTTGTACATTGCTGTAAGACTCAGCAGAATTTTGACAAGCTAATTGCTGTTTGAGACAGACACCTATTCCCAAAATGTATTTTGAATGAGCATCTTACCAAAATTTTGCCTTCTGTAGGCAGGAGTCCTTTGTTTTGCTTCAGGATGACTTTTTAAAAGAATTAGTACGTTTTAGCAGCTTTTGGTGGGTGGGTGTTACAGCCTGCCCAAGGGTAAGACTAAGATGAGACTGCTGAATATAGAGTGAAAATATAAAAGAAAAATTGAATGGGTATTTGTGCTTCTAAGTAGAATTTCTGCCTTCCTCCTCTATAACAGCAGAGACAAGCTGCAGCACAAGTATAAACGTGTGCCTTTTTGCTGTGCAATACAGAACAGATATTTCTGTGTCTGGGGGCTTCTTCTGGGCTGTTTTCTCCAGCTCAGCCTTCTGAAATCCAATACCTTGTCCATTTTTCAGTACAGAAATGACTGAATAATGAGTAACTGAATCATCAGCATCAGAAAACTGTTTTGTGTATGAAATCAGATGTGTTAGGTTGTCTGAAATACCTGGTTTTAAAGCATTTCTGGTGAGATGCTCAATGCTGCACTGACTGCCCAGTTTGAGGACTGGTATTGCAGGTAAGAAGTGTAAGTGGTGATGAATGAAATCCAAGAAACACTAAAAACATGAAGCCAGAGAGCAGTTTTTCACCTTAAACAAAAAAACTCTTTTTATTTTTACAGGTTGCCATGAATATCCTGAACAGTGGAAGATTCAGCATGGGCAGTGCATCTGCTGGAGTGATTAAAAAATTGATAGGTGAGTGAATTAGGTGTTCTGGATTACTGCATGCCATGGGAGAAAAATCTGATCTGTGTAAGGTATGTAATAGTGCTAATTCAATACAGTAACATTTATCTTGATCAGAACATCACTACTGGCAGTCGTAACATACTTTGATGTATTTAAAGCACTAATTTTATTTAAAGTTTTGATTTAAAAACTTGTAAAAAACTGAAGATGATGCCTCTGTTACAGTTATTCTGAGGTAATGAATTCTTACATAACTGATATCTGACTGCTTTTAGGCAGTGTAGCCTCCTTTCAAATTTCAGTCATGTTCAAGGCTTACAGGCGCTACTAAGTACTAAAATTGGCTTCCACCAATAGTTATCCAAAATACTAATGGCATCTCTCAAAAAAGTAATTAGCGTTAAAATGTGCTTCCTCTGAGCACATTTGGCGTGGTGGGTGGGTCTTGTTTAAAAGCCTTTGGCACAGCACCCCCAGACTCAATCATGCAGGCATTCTGAGGGTGTTTTTCACTGTGTGCTGTTGCTGAAGCAGTAGGGGTTGATCAGTCAGTAGAAAAACACCGCTTCCATAGAGCAGGAATGATGCATCACAGCAATGATAGCTGTACTATTTTGAGATTATTGTTCTGTGGTGTTGTGTTTTGTTTTGAAGAACTGACAGCAGAGCACGCTTGTACCAGGAAACAATTCAATAAGAAACTGAGCGAGTTTGGATTAATTCAGGTAATTAAAAAAAATGAAATGCTCCATCTCTGCGCTTTGCTTAGGTGCTGTGACACAGACTGTGCTGAGATCCTTTAGAGTGTACTAGATTAAAAAAACACAAGAGGTGCTGCATTTGTATAAATTCAGTGCAGATTTCTGTACATTGATCTTTTATGTAATTTTAAGTGAATAACAAACAAAGCAAGTTCTTTAAAATTTTTCATGAGTGCTTTGCAGTAGTACTTTTATTAAGTATTATTGAATAATGTGTTAAAACATAGGAAAATATACTCTTCAGCTTCAGCATTGTTGCAAGCTTGGCTGCATCAGTGTATGCATCAGTGTATGACTCCTTTCATTTCTATCTGACAGGAGAAGTTTTGTTTTATGGCTGTGAAAGCATACGTAATGGAGAGCATGGCTTACCTCACAGCAGGAATGATGGACAGGCCAGGCCTCCCAGACTGCTCCGTGGAGGCAGCCATGGTCAAGGTAATTAATCTTACTGAAGGACTTGCCAACAGTGCTGAGCCAATAAAGACAAACACCTTTCTTGATCTTCAGTCTACATTACAGATTGCATAGAGGCTCAGGTATTATTCTAGATGTACATACAAAAACTCAGCTAGATTTAAAAATTAAAAAAAAACTTCTGTTTTCCATATGTTACAGATTACCTTATGTTCAGGTTTGTATCCCCACACAAAAGACAGGCGGCATATTGGGGTCCTCTTGAATTCTCTTTCTATGCAATTTCACACACAAAAAAAGTGCTTAAGTTTTATTTCCAGCTACAGACCTGATTAGGGAGCTTCCCTCCTGCTTTGAATGCAGAATTCAAACTCGGTGAGAGCCAGGCCCTCTCTGAATGAGTGTGGCTTTTTAAGGCATTCCTGCAGCACAGAGGTGGGTGCCATAGGCTGGCAGTGCAGCCTTGAAGAGAAGTCAGAAGTTTCAGCCCCCATGCTGGTCTTCTGCTGAGTTCAGAACACGTGCCTGTGAAGTGAGGCAATGTAAAGCACTCAGAAAGGCAAGCTGTTTGTTCTTTCAGCTTGTGGCTCTGACCCCCATGGAAACATTGCCTTATTGAGAAGTTTATGTGGATTGCAAATATAGGAGATGTTCATTTTTCAAGTAACTCTTCACGTTGACACTGAAGCACAAGAATATTATTGCAGGAAAACTTTATACAGGACTACTGTAGAAGCACTACAGAATGTTACAGTAATGGTGCACAGATAGAATCCTTCCAAATCCAGTGCTACTTCCTGTTTTAACTTGCAGTGTAGTAACAAAGCTATGACGTCTGTTCTTACTGTGTGAACCGCGGTGACTGAATGCTGTTAATGGCAGGTGTTCAGCTCTGAAGGTGCGTGGGCTTGTGTAAGTGAAGCTCTGCAAATTCTTGGAGGCCTCGGCTATATGAAGGATTACCCCTATGAACGCTATCTCAGAGATTCCAGGATACTGCTCATTTTTGAGGCAAGTATGAATATGCTGTTTGTTTTACCAGAAACTGACAGAAACACACACACCTTCTGCAAGCCTGAGGTGAAACAAATCCAGCGCAGTACTTGTTTAAGTAGGCCTTTGTCTGGTAGCTTTGAAGTCTGTAATGGTTGGAATAAGCCTGAAGAACTAATCCTGTTTTCTTTGGTGATACAGGTAGTATTTTTCCTATAATAAACTTGGAGATGATGGATTGTATAGATTAACCACAAAGTGTGGGCTCATTAGGAACTGACTTTGCCCTTGGAAAGAACTTGTATCCCTGTACTGTAATACACTGTTTGTTTCCTCTCAAAGGGGGGGAGCATCTTCTGGATGTTTTGGACAAAACTGACTGTACCTGTTTCAGATACCCCAGCGTGGGAATAAAGTCCCAGCTCATGCTTTGGGGTGGTTGTAATTTTGAACGTGTTAGGGAATTCTGAATTATTAAAAGCACTGCTTAACATAGAACTTAAAACTATTTTAGCTGGCAAGTGAAAATCAGTTTATGTTCAGCAAATCGTAGTGATTGCATATAGTGAATTGTGGTGAAATCAGAGTGTATGGTTAAGCAAGAGAGAATGAAACGTTCTCACTCTGTCAAGCATATTTTGAAAGCACTTCACTGCTTTTATTCTCATTTCTCTAATATGTGCAGTAGGATTTGGTAAGAGGCACAGGCAAAACTTTTTTATTTTCACACAACTTCTCTAATAGGATTTTCTGACTCTTGCTTGCATCTAAGCTGCTCTTTTCTGAGACTGTGCAGCCTTTCCTCTGTGTGCTGCATAGAAGCAAAGCAGGGAAGCTCACAGATGATTAATTTGGCAGTTTCGCCTTGTTGATGTGTGTCTGTATAATACAAAATGTTGTGAAGTTTGTTCTCTACTGTTTGCAAGTGGGATTATCATCTGCATGATTCACACGAGTTTTTCTTGGGGAGACTGTGTAGAAATCAGTGTTTGTCTCCTGTTGTCAGGGCAGCAAAGATCTCAGCTGGAAGTTAATGCAAGCAAGAACATTCAAACAGGATTTGAGCTTGAACCCTGCCCCCAGCTGTTTGTGGGAATCTCACATAACTAGAAAGAGTCAATTCCACTACTGACTCAAGGAGCAAAAACTGCCAGCATGTAACATCCTCCTCTGTTGGACTGGCTGTAGGAAGTGTTGTGTTCAAGAACACACTTCAGTATCTCAGTGCATTTTCTCACTAATCTTCCCTGTTCATGAAGTTATTTTCCAGCTATCTGTGTTAAGGCAATCAATCTTACAGTGGATTCCTGAACGTCACGTTTGTACAGGCTCATGATCTCCATTTCCTGATCTGCTTTTGCTTTCCAAATGGGCATAATGAACACAAAGGAATATTTAAGTATTCCTTTACTGGAACAATACAGAAGTTATTTTTTCATCCAGGTGCATTCAGCCTGGTTTCCTTCCAGCTCCGTTACAAATGCATGGCTGATAACGAAAAGCTCAACTCCTTCACAATCAGAGGTCAGACTTTCATCACTCAGTGAGCTAAAGCAGAAGTTGACAAACATTCACGGATTGGTAAAGAGTGATCTTTTAAAACTGATGCAGTGTAGCATTAGAAGGGGAAGATCAGCTGGAAGACCTGCTTAGAAATATTTGTTACATTGTGAAATGTATGGAAGTAAATAGTTAACAAAAGAACCTCTCTTTAAAACCATGCATGTATTTAGAAAAGGCAAAACCATTTACCTACCTGTGATGGCCACGTTTTGTCTGCTGTGCATCTCTCAACATAATTGTACCTTAAAGTAATGCACGTTAGAATGTTCCCAGGAAAAGGAGGGAAGTTATGTAGGCAGTGAAAGCAGCATTGAAACAAGGAAATACATAAAATGTTAGCACAGCATTCCAGATTTTTTGAATACTAAAACCACTTTTTTATTTGATACTACATATCAGTTTGATGTTACTGATATATTACTGGTTGTTTTGCAGGGAACAAATGAAATCCTGCGAATGTATATTGCTCTGACGGGTATGCAGCATGCAGGCAGAATCTTAACTGACAAAATTAAGTATGTTCTTCTTATTTATTGCTAATAGTTTTTAATGAACTAAACAGTAATAATTTTAACTGTATCTAAAGGCGAAATGGTTGGAAAAAAACTGCATTTCTTATTAAGTTCTCTAAGGGGCAGTTCAATGTATAGGGGTCTGTTTTTTTTTCTTTTTAGTTGGCATTATTTTATATATTTAGGAATCTTTGATGACTGTATGTTACCTTATATTTCCAGCTTGTGTACAATTATAAGACCAGTAATTAAAACAACTGAAGATTTTATACCAAAGTGTTATTTGTAAGACAGAGTGCATACATAGACTGGTGCCTGCAACTCATTGTATTGACATGAGGAATGGGCCACGCTGAGTGCTTTTAAGGCTCTGTGGTTCTCTGGACTTGATAGTAAAATGGATTCAATAGATGAAAACACTGCAGATAACTAGATAATGCATTTATCCTGAAACTTCTCTTGCAAACCAGCAAATGCATTTCAGCAGCTGTTTTTTACTCAACATTTTAGAGAAATCAAGAAAGGAAACATAGGATTGGCACTGCAGGAGTTGGTGAACAAAATAAGGGACTCAACGGGCAGAAAAGTGGATTATGGGATAATGGAAGAACGAGGTGGATTGGTGCATCCCAGCCTCCAGGTAAGAGCCAGGCATTGCTCTTCTAAGTTTGATTCCCTTGGAGGCTTGTCACAACTTTGTGTCTGTTGATGCAGAATGAAGTATGATTAGGAAGGGGGAGATGTACAAATCTAAGCAGCTGTTTGTATTATTTCAGAGGTAGGTACCCATGTTACAACTCTGTGCTTGCAACAAATCCAGATTTATATCAATGTCAAGTAATATCTACAAACTGCTCTACGTAATATGCTCAGCTGTATAACATGTTACTTTTCTGTTTAATGGTAATGTGGTTGTAACTATGAATTTTGGTGATCTATGGACACACTTGCTTCAGCACTTAATTCTTAGGGCCAAGAAGAAAAAAGGTGTTGGTGGTTTTTTGTTTTGTTTTTAAAGTTGTTAGTAGGGAAGGAAAAATTATGATATGTTCTTCCTATGGTGTTTTGTAATGATCTGAGATGTGTAATTAAATCATTTTTTGTCAGCATTTGTGGCCCCAGGTCAGCTGTGTCAGGCACACATGTAAGAGCGTTTGCTAATCCTGTGCTGTGCACACAGCCCTGCTTTCACCTCAGATAAACACACTGTGTGTCCTGCAGTGCCACCGGTGTACGTGGGTGGCTTGTGTTAACAGCAGTGATGCTGACCTACCTTGTGCTCTGGGTGGGAGCACCTCTAATACCTCAAACATGAAGACCATAGCCATTCATATTACAAGAACTAATTAGCAATTGCATTCAAGAATTATTAAAAGCCAAACGTGGCACTGGAAACTCTCCTGCCTCCTTACCAGCAAAGTTTGAAAACATGGGCAATAGCACACAATACTGACTTCCAGGGGTTTTGTAGCATGCAGCACGTAAAATATGAATCGGGTTTGTTGGGCAGAAGGTGCACAGACATTTTTCAAACTATTATTTGTGTAAGCATAAAGAAGACTACACTGAAAAGTTATATCAGAAGTTATACTGAAAAGTAAAATCAAACTGCTTAATGCTTATCTTATTGCTAAAGAAATGTGCTTTAACTGGCTTTTAACTGAGTGTTAAGAACACAGTAGTTGGCAAGAGAAAAATTTAACAGATAAAAGGAATACAACTATGCAGTAGTTTTCCACTCTGTGGTTTATAATCCCATTAAGTACACAGGCCAAGTCTCTATCCTTGATAGCTGGGGAAATGTAAAACACCGAAGTCTTAAAAGGGAATTCTTTTCATTGACCAGAAGTGGCACACACAAATCCCAGCATGTTGGTTATCCAAGCATCCCATTTCTGGTAAAGGCTTTTGCTGTAGGTTTTTATTTACCTTTGGAGAATGTTCAAATTGTTTAAATGTACTCAATATTTTAAGTATGCATTTGTCTGTTTTATTTTTCAGGAGAGTGGCAAGAAACTTGAGGAAAACGTTTATTATTTTGGAACTACAGTGAGAGGCCTACTCACTAGGTTTGGCAAGGTAACAACATTATCACGTTGAGTTTTATCTTTGAACTTTTCCTCATCTGGTCTCACTGCAATCGAGAGTGGACAGTGTATGGCTAGAGCCAGGATTTCCTTTGCACAACTGATAGCTGTTGACTGAGAAAACATTCTCCAACTCTATACTAACTTGATGTAACAAACAACCTTCACTTACTTTAAGCAATCACTGGGATCAGGTTAATGTGTCCTTATGTTCCTGTAAGCACAAATCCTGCTTGTGGCTGTGGCTATTCTAAGTATGCTGCTGTAAGCAGTCACTGGAATCCATTTCCCAAAAGAAGAGCTGTACCAGCACGCTTTCTGTTATGGTTATTCATTCATACTATACAGCAAACACAGAATTACACCATGCAAAGCAGCTTAGCTAAAATGGGAGCTAAGCTACCCCAGATTTATGAGTTCTGAGCATGCTTATTAGACTACACCACTCAGCATTAACAAGTGTGTTTGTTTGTTGTTTGGGGGGGTAGATAGAAATTCAAGTGCCAAAAACCCCTCTGCGATTTAGCGTTTACCAAAGTAGTTTCTGGCTGCAGCCAGGAAGTCTGGAAAAGGTGGAGCATATTTAATCATAGGAGTGGAAATTCAGTGTAATAACTTACCTGTCTATGCTCTAAATAAGCATGAACATAAATACAAAGTATGGAAAAGAGCAATCTGACCGAAGCCTATAACCTGATCATTTTTATTCTTCTAGACAATAGTGGATGAGCAGTTGGCTCTGAAGAGAGTGTCAGATATTTGTATTAATTTGTATGCCATGACAGCAGCTATTTCCAGAGCAAGCCGGTCCATCAGCATTGGCCTAAGAAACCACGACCATGAAGTAAGTGTGCTTCAGTATCAGTCACAGCCATCTAACATCTGTGCCCGGGGTGTCCCTAACACAGCAGTGATTAGGATCATTCTGTCTAGTTGCATGTTTTATGAGTAAGGTGCACTGTATTTATGCTTAGACCTTTCCCTGAGATGTTAACCTGGATAACTTGTACAAGTCTCTAACGAGCTGCTTTTTCCTCGACTGGCCAACTTCCCCTCCCCTCTGAAATACAGCCGTTGCATTCTTTGCCTCACAAGGTGATGCACTTCTAAAAAGCGTGCTGAGCTATCAGACATTGCATGCTCATGTCTCACACTGGCTAAAACCTCAGTGACAAATAGTTTTCATTACACCAAAGCTACACTCTGCGTTTGTTAAGGATGTGCATCTACTGCAGCAAACTCCCACGAAACTCAAATGAAACTGCACAGATCTGTTTCTCAACTGATTCACGCCTGGGTACAGCAACCACCCCACTTACCTCTCCAGTTCTCTGAGCACACAAGCTGCCATGTTATCCATATCCTTTGACCTACATACACTTATGAATGAATTAGGACTTTACACACTCTCTTAACCCTTCTAGCATCATGCTGTTCTTCCCAAATTCTTTCCACATTATCAACTATTAAAAATTATTACAACTTTTTCTTACTAAATGTCTTGACAGTAAAATGAGAGACTTTAACACATTGGAGATGATAGTGCAGCTCATGTAAGGTTTCATAGTTACAATTACGCTGCATAACAATTAAGTTTGCTTCAGTTAATTGTGAGACAAATCCAAACTGATGAATTTCAGTGGTCCTGAGATTTCAGATCTTGTGTGCAAGTCCTGCTGAACTTAGTAGCACCAGTGTCTTCCAGTCAGTATCCAGTGAGGGGGCCATCCCAGCACTGTGATGCAGTAGCTGTGGGAAATAAATAACTGAGCTTGCAGCATATACCACTCTTACAGGGCTCCTTATCTAAGCCACAAACTACACATTCAGCAACTTAGAGTACTGTATTTTTCCTGCATTGTTTTGTTTATGAAATTAAAACTTAAAAACTACTAAATTAATACTCTATTTTGCAGGTGCTTCTTACAAATATCTTCTGCAGCGAAGCATATTTCAAGAATAATTATGCCATGGCTCAACTGCAAAAATGTAAGCTTTATAAAATGCATTTTGTACTCAGTGGCTTTCGCAGTTTCTCAACTAAAGTAGGTATTTTTGATATAACCAATAGAACAGTTCTGCTCTGCCTTTAATTAGGATGAGGAACAGAACTGGTGAGTGGAACAGTCTCTGCTCTTATAGATGAATCCAGTATTGGGATAAACTATTTTTTCAGCTGTGGTGAAGAAGAATTATTAGTAACAAATACTCCTGTGAAGAAAATATTAAGTAACAATTGGGTATGACTTGTTCATCTGAATGCTAACCAACTGGGGATTTGCTTTGGGAATTGACTCAATCAGCCATAATCAGAATCGTTTTAGAATTTTCCTACCAGTGATGTTCAGACACTTAAATTTGTGTTCTGCAATCCTTTTTGAAAGAAATTTAGAACAACAGCTCTTTTGCTTTTCCATAGATGCAGATGAAAATCTGGATGACCACATTAAAAAGGCTGCAAAACAGGTACTGGAAAAGAGAGCTTATATCTGTTCACACCCACTGGACAGGACATTCTAATTACTTCATTGACAGCTAATATTGATGAATGTAACACAAACAGCAACTATTTTTCTCCAGTTCAAGTATTTGACACCTTAAAAACAACTGTTTCATGAGTTTACAAAATGTAATTAGCTGTATCTGTAAAATAAGACTAAAACCAACTTCATTCATGTAAAGAGGATGAAGAAAGAAATTACTGTAATCTTCAAGTTTTATTTTTAGAGAGATGTCTGTTATCTTTGATGCCAAATAAAAATCAATTGACATCCAGACTGAGTTATGTTTTCCCAGGAAGAGGATGTGGTTCATTAAGCTTAAATCCACGACTTACAGGCCTTCAGAGAAGTGCTGAAAGACTTGAAGGACGAGGACCCTTTAGTTTGGAAAGGACCTCAGGAGCTGATTTTGTTCAAAGCACTGTGGCCAGCAGGGCCAACCACAATTGTCATTGCCTTGTCCAGGATGGCGATGTCACGGACAACAGAATTTTCATGAACATTATTCAGATATGATGACAAGGTACACATTTACTCTCCTGGGAATCCCAAATATAATTTAGTTACCCCTCAGCTCAGCACATCACTTCTGTCCTGTGACACATTCTCTGTGCTCACTGAGTTACCTGCATCCGGAATATCATTCTGGAGAGGGTCTTCCCATTGTGTACAGGTAGTAGTGCTTCTGCTTGCTGCTTGGTCACTCTTGTAAACTGATTGTTTAGAGCCAAGTAAACTGGAACAAAAAAAAGTACTCTAAGATCAGGCTGCATCTCTTTGATCTACAAGTTTTTGAAAGAATAATTGCAACACCATTATATTAAGAGGCTTACTAATTGCTACTGAACCTGTTAAATGAGCTTGCTACACATATCAATTACTGCGACTACATGACTTCAGTCTTGTTACTCAGCTTTTAAGTCGACTGTTCAACCGACTAGAATATCAGGTTAGACATAACAGCTAATAAATCATTTCACAAATTGAAAAGGCTGAAACCTGACCTTGTTAGGCATGACTTAGGACAAGTATGGCATTCTGGAAGAGTACAGTTCTGCATGGACTGAACAAGGAAATGAAAGATGAATATCTCTGAGTGTTTGATTGTGAAATTAAGAACAAATATTGTTCTCCACAATAAATAGTAGTGCATCTATTAAGCCACTTCACATTCCATATTGTAGGTGAGATGGATGAACAACTAAAAGAAGTTTCTTGCTAATGCTAGATGTGCTGTCTCATGAGGTCATTTAGAAAGTTCGAACATCATGAAATTTCTTCAGATTTCTAGGAGTCTAATTAAAACTGTAAAGGTAAAACTGTTCTGCAGTAACAGACAACATAAGATGAAACACAGCTGAAGTGCCAGTGCCTCTGAGGGTACTGTGGAGAACCCAATTCTGTGACTGGAGGTAACACACAGTGACACAGGGCAAATGATTACCAATGGCAATCCCAGTTCCTTAATTTCATGGTTAAGGATTGAAAAGACAGCCTCCCAGGAACACCACAACCTGTCCCCTACATGACTGATTTAGAGACACTCAAAAAAACCGATCAACCTTGTAATTCATTATTACAGCCTGCGCCCTGTAACTCCTGACAAATCCCATAGAACCGCTTCTGGGAGCCATTTCCAGCCATTAGGTGACCTTACTTGAAATCTGCGCCTTTTTTTTCAAACTTCTTTTGCTCTCTGTTGTGACAGGGAACAATAATGTTCTCGTTCCACTTCAGGCTGTGGCAGTGTTGAAGGCCTGGTACAAAGCCACTACAAACACTCTTCTTTCTTGGCAGGACATCTGAGCTGTTCTGAGAGTCTAACGCTGACAGGGCTGGGATAGGCTAGGACAAGAAAACATGCTTTGTTCTGGGAAGCTTCTCTCTTTCTTCTTGCCCTCTACCTCCATGCTTGTTTCTCACAAAGTAGACTACTGGTAGGTACTGCAAACTCACAAATGAGGCAAAAATTTTGTGACAGAAATATCTTCCTACGGGCTTCAGCAGGAAGCCTTGAAATATTTTTAACAGACCATTGTAGCCCAAGTTAATGGAAGTCTGATAGTCAAGCAGAACATCACAAAGCACAAGCTACAAGTTATATAATAAATTAATACTATTAGCTGCATCGAATCTAGCAAAAAAAAAAAAAAAAAAAACCAACAAACCAAACCTGTGTATTAAAAGTACAGAAAACAAGCACAGTCCAAGGTGGATAAGTTTAATAGTTTGAGGAGCTAAATCAAAACAGAAGGCAGAGCACAAAGTAGCATTCATTTCAAAGTCTGACATTAAACTAAGGATAGGCATTTTGCTGCTGTACATCCATTTAATGCAAGAACTGGTGTTTAGAATATTATCTTTGAAAGGGCGGAGAGGGTGGGGAAAGGGTGTAGACTCCCAAGCTGCAGCTCTGCTTTTATTATTAGCATTTTCATAATTCCTGTATTTGTTTTTCTAGAGCATTTGTAGCCAACAGATTTCATTTCATTCCCTTTGATCTAAATCAGCTTTAAAAGCAAGCTGTGCTAGGGCCATTCACACACAAGCACTGACTGTGCTTCAGCCAACGAAAGGACAGTTAGATGCAGGCCACCCATGTGGCTTTTCATATTAATGAGCACAGATCCTTTTGTCTTCCAAAACTGAGGTGCCTGCATCCAATTTTTGCACCAACAGGCTGACAGGCAATGCTCAGAAAGCCTATAGAGCACTACAGCAATCGAGCACAAGGTTACACACTCAGCATGCAGCCAATACAAGTCCCTCGACCCCCAGATTTCATTAGGGAACAGTACAATCCCTTTTAAAGCTGGGAAGCCAGCTGGCCAAAAATCATTCTTCCTTTCTCATCCCTTGCAACAGGCAACTTAACTGAAATCCTCCCCCATACTCCATTGTCTCTGACCACCAAAGCAAAGTAGCAGTAAGAATAATTTTGTGCCTTTTTTCTTTTTTTTTTTTTTTAAAAGACCTTCATAAGTTTAAGCATCAACCTAACACATATTTTTACTTCAGAAAGAGTTCTGCTCCATTAGCTGTCATTATCTGCCTGCCATAAAGTACATGGCTGGTGTTGCTGTACAAAGGTAGGTGCCAAGATCAGCACCCAGAGATAGCAGTTACCCTTTACCTGCAGAACTAGTCCTGGCTTCCTGAGTGAGAATTTCTGAGGCTCATCTTTCAGAAGTCCTTGCAGCTTCTGTAGCTGAGAACTGGCTCCTGGCCCACGTGTGCGTAACTCAGCTGCTGCGGAGCACCGGTGAACTTTCAGCTTGGTATCATCAAATGCATTTTGCACAAAATGAGTAGCAGCTTCACACGGTCAAAATCCATTGAAGAGAGAGGGGAAAAAAAAGACACAACCAGGATGTTTGTAGATGGGAAAGATAGATTTTTGACTTAGAAAAGGGGTGCTTAAAAGCCTGCTATTGCAGTGAACATCATTTTTCACAAGGAATCAAAGAACAAATCATATTGGTGCTAGAATAATGGCTGGTGCCTCACAGCAAAGACAATCCGTAACCCTGTAGATTCTGTGAATGAATTAGTTAATCCTGCCTACTTCCAGAAGCATTTTTCTGTATGAAGCAATGGAGAAGAACTGCACTACTCACGTCTTTTACAATTTACAGGGTAACGTGGCAGCAGAAAAGTTATAAAAGACAAACAATTTCAGTAACCATGAGACATCTATTATTTTCTACCATTGAACATGCCACTGAGTCTCACTGGGTTCTGAGCAAAGAGAAACACACAGCAAACTTGTCAAGTTACTGTATCATAATTAAATGCAGCCTTTTCTTTCACTGTTAGTGGGAGAACACGTGGACACTGACCAGCTCACCAGGGCACGCATTACGGGCTGCTGTAACAACAGCACAGGCATTTAACCAGCTCATTTGGGGGCCCCTCTGAATTCAGCTGCTGGTATTACTTGCAGACTGTGATATAGCTCTTTATCTGACCTCAGTAGCAACAACAGCTGATTGATCATTACCGACCCATGTGAAGAAAGAACAGGCAGCCACCAGGACTAGCTTTACAGAAGAGTATACCAAGAAGGCTCTATAGCTTCCTGTCATACTGCAGGCAAAGAAACTAAAGCTAAGAAGTTAAGGAAGTGGAGGGGTTAGACTGGAGTATGGTCAAGGTCTTTCTTACATCCTCTAATGCTTCATATGCTCAAGTGTGAACAGTTTTGCTGTCCATTTATGTCCTTGATAAGCCTCTTTACATTTACATTCCCTTCCCTTGATGGCAGAACTGAGCAAGCTTCAGGACCTGTATATCAGAGCATCAAGTTAAAAGCTTTGTTAGTAGCTAATTAACACCACCTTACCTGACAGTGAGGCTGTTGTCAGGGGGGGTTCAGGTGGCTTCTTGTAGAGCTCGAAGTCAACACGCCGTTTGTCCCAGCTCCATCTGCCCCGTGGCAGCACCGGCTCCATGTTAGCATACAGAGCATTCTCCTGCCATTTCTAAAATAAATTTGAACCCCTTTAAGAAACCTGCTGTTCCTTTTGCTGCTCCTTTTTCAGCTTGCCCAGTTCTTTATCATGTACTGCTTAGCTGCCTTCCTCTCCGCTGCCTTCAACAAAAGGCAACAGAAATGATACTGCACTAACTTGCTTCTGTTACTCTTGAGTAGTTAATCTTCTCTCCCTTCTAGAGAAAGTTCATTCTCCAACATGATGGACGAGAAGAAGGCACCTTGTTTGCACTACTTCACTTCAGTTATACTCTAACCTTTCTGAGAAACTACTTTAATTTGTAGAGGAAAAAAATTAAATAAAATCTGCAAATGAACTGAACACGTACACATGCTTGAAAGAGAGTTTTTGCAAGGTAACCCCCCGAGCACTCAGCCTGTTCCACTCTATGCTGTGACTGCGTTCAGTAAATTTTGCAAAACTTATTGATCCTGCACAAAAAAAAAAAAAAAACAACAACCAATGATTTGTTCTGTTCCCTTTATTTCCTTACCTTGCCAATTCTAAAAACATACAAATCATCTAATAGTAGACCTAATAGCAGACCACATGTGCTTAGGTGACAATGCTGAAGACTATTCAAAATGGGGAAGAGTAAGCTAGTCCAGCTGACAGCCAGTAAAAAGGCAGAAAACAAGAAGAATAAACAGAAGAACAGGAGGACACAGAGCAGCAAGAAACCGATAGAGAAACTGATTAGAAAAGTTCTAATGAAACTGGAACTACAAGGCACAAAAAAAAAAAAAAAAAAAAAGGAGGGAAAATAACTAGTGAGGGAATTTGGATAGATAAAGGAAGGCTACAATTAACTTGGCAGCACACGAAGAACAGCCTGAAATCCATCCACCATGCAATGCAACATTAGGGTGTTTTTGTTTTTGTTTTTATTCTATACCCTCACTTTTATAGTAAAACAAAACACAATGCACTCCACTGGTAATACTGGCCAACAGGTTTTCTGTATGCATCGAGAGCACAGTTTGCATATCCAAACAAAGCACAGCCTGGGAGAGCTGGGCTCTGATATGCACCAATTGCAAATTCAGATGTATCCCCAGATAGCTTGCCTGGGCTGTACTCCACAAGACAGAATTCCACATGCTAAAGCAGTCATCCTCTTTTAAGTCTCCTAAAATGCTTCTGTTCCCTTGGCTCATTTAAGTACTCTGTTACCTCTTGTAACTCCTCCACACGTGCCTCATCAGGCATCTGAGGGTGCAGGTTGCTTTCGATGCTGCTCTTAAACCCAGGAAATACAAATCCATCTGGCGACAGCCACATACTCCTGGATTTTGCAAAGGACTCCTTACAGGCAGTAACCACATCAACTGGGTCAAACATGGCTGAAAGATACTCGTGACAGTAAGTGAACCTTGTTTTTGGCTCCTACAAAAATAAATAAATCAGTAAATGGTAATGTGAAGTTCCCTTTGCTGGGAGAGGAAAACAATCAAAAGTACAGAAGCAGGAACATTTCTTAAGGCTTGAAGTAATTGTAGATAAGAATTATATAGAGAAAAGAACTGTCATTAAGCAATCAAAAAGCTGCTTTTGAATTTCACATTACATTATGATCCAAGGATGGAAGACAAATCTTTAATATTATTTACTTTTGATTATAAAAAGGTAACTTTAGGTTATATTGTGTTCATGGGTATATTATCAACACTTTTCACAGAGCTCATCTCCTCCAGTGGATAGGAAAACATTTGTTATTTAGATTGAAGCCAGCAATTCTGAGAACAGTAGATAAATGAGATTCTTCAAGAATGCTCACAAATGCCTTCTTCAGATCACTTTATACCACATCAGCATTGCAATCCCTCAAATTTCACTGCTTACAGATGTGTGGAACTCAGAATTGTGACCTCTAGGATACCAAAGTCCACTGTCAAACTCAGAGCCCAAATCATGAAGAGGAGACAACTTGGCTACAATGCACAACAATAAGAATTTTACACACCAAGGATTCCCTTCCAATCCTATGTACTAATATGTAACTAATGTACTAATATGGAAGTCATCCTGTGGGCCTATTTAATTAATTTCTTCTCTTTGTTAGCCCTACGCACAGCAATCCAAGGTCTTCCATTTTTGTGCCTCAGCTTACCTTTGCCATTTCCTGGCGAAGATGCTCCTTTGCAAGTTCTGCAGAATTCAGGCTCTGAGAGCTATAATTGTAAACAGATTTGCCATCAGCAGGAGAAATTCTGAAAGCTTCAAACTTTGGCTTCTTCATCTTTCCTTTAAGCTGGCACACAGCATCAATGTTAGCCTGCTAGGAGAGATTCTGCGTGAATTCCATCTGAATTGGAAATCTGGAGTGCTACAAAAATATTTCAAACTGTGAACTGTATACTGTAAACATTATACTGATACTGTAAACATTAAAAAGCTTTCAGAAGATGCTCAAGTAGAAAGAAAGAAGTATTTATATATAAAGTGCACAACAGTTCTTCATTAATAAGACTCTCCACAAGAGGACTGTATTTTTTGTACAGCTTAGCCCCTCATTTTGTCCCAGCAAGTGACACACTGAGATAGAGGCAGTGCACTGGAGGCGGGGACTCAGCAGAGAATAGCTTCTGCTTATAGACAAATCAGTGTTCTGGAGAGCTGATGCTGGTCTTCATCAAATGAAATAAGATTAGTTTTTTCATTTGCATCATTCCATTAAAACCCCAGCAATTGCAGTTACATACATGAGCAACAATATTAATTATGACTCCTCAAATTTCTCTGCTGACACAGCGTAGTTAAACCCTCACATCTTTTACTTTACTTGCCAACACTATCAAACTTTGCTTATGGAAATTAAGGCTTTGAATTCAGACTGCCACAATAGGTAACTGCAGCAAAAGAGCAACACTGCATTTTGGATATCACTTCCTTTTAATGTTTAAAACTCCCTAACACACTCAAGTTTTTCAACTCAAAAGATATATTTATTTTAATGAAACCTGTTATTTAAAAATAATTATTTTTCTTTTTTTAATCTACAAGGGACTTCAGTCCCTCTATTGTCCTCTTGATTCAAAGCATTTATAAAATAAGAGCTGTTTGAAGCATGTATACTCAGAAGACTGCAAACTTCAAACGAACAAAAAAATGACCCCACACTTAATCTATACAGAAAGTTTAGACCAAAGACTGCTGCTGCTTGCATCCTCTTATGTTGTTACAAACAACTACCAGGAACTTAATATGTTAAGTTAATATGATGTTACTTAAGATTGTTTTCTCTTCTAGCCTCATCAAACACCTCTCTAGCAGCAAACTACAATTGGAAATACTTAGAAATTCAACGTTGTTCAATAATTCCAAGGCAGTACCCCTACACAGGAATGCAGCTTTTAACATCAAGGACAACTTCCTTGTGTTAAAACCAGTCCAAACTAGCCTTCACAAACCATGGGATGGTGAGAGTCCTCAGCTAAGAAATGTACTCAAAAAACACTTCAGACTCCCCAGAAACACGTGTGGTATCTCTGCTCAAATGTCTACCTGAACAGAAAGGTTTTCAATTCTAATGTTTTCCCTGAGACAACAGAAGGGGCAGATGGCAGCCTGGAACAAACCAGAAGAGTAATAAAATTATTCCAGGTGGTTTTTTTTTGTTGTTGTTTTTGTTTTTGTTTGTTTGTTTTTTGGGTTTTTTTTGTTTTTTTTGTTTTTTTGTTTTTTTTTTTTGTTTTTTTTTTTTTTTAACATACTTAAAAGATCTGCTTTCAACTGCTGATTTGATTTGGCTAACCATTCTGACTGTCTAAACAAGTACTTTGCAGGGCAAGAGAAAGCAGCACAAATTTTACATGGGCTTTGTTGGCCTGGCCCCACGAAGCACTGTGTAACTGGTTGATGTGGGGGTGCTATGAAGAAGAACAAAAATAGGAACCAACTCCAAGAAGAAATTGGCAAATCCTTTAAATAATCCATCAGTTTTCTTTCCACTCATACAGCACCTCCTCTATTTGCTTGCAAGCAAATTTGCTTTTTTCCACCTTAAAAAACAGTTGCCTCTGCAAAATAAAACCACCCTACACTTTAGTAATGTTTGTACAACACTTACAAACACATTAGGCTTAAAAACTTTTCTAAGGTTTCAGAAGAAGGGGGTGTTAATCAAGATATGAAGTGACACAGCTATTAGGCTTGCCTCTTTCACATAGCAAACAACTCACCCTGATATGGTTTCTCTCAAAAGACTTTTTGTCTGCTACTTCCTTCTTCCGCTGCACGTATTTTTCATTGTAGTCATCTAATGAAGAATATCCCGTCTTTTTCTCTCTGCTAACATCTCCTGGTGGCGCATAGTCAGAGGAAAATGAGAGTAAAGGAGGTTTCTGAGTGAAGAGATCCTCATCAGTTAATGGAGTTCCATACTCTCGACTCAATGCTGTGATCATTTCTGCCGAGGGCAGCAGCTCCCCCTGAATAACATCCCTCAACCTCTTACTGTGACAGAGGTAACTGAGCCTACAAACAGATTTCAACAGTTTATTAGTTTACAAAAACTTTATGGCAATCAGAGCATCACCACTAAAATTACTGGGGAAAGAACTACACAACTTTAACTATCTATTTATTAACAAGTTCAGATCAGCTCAGATGTGTGAGTATTTGGCAGTGATACAGAAGGATAGCAGTTCATTACAACTATTAGGAATAGCCTAGGAATGTCACTGGCATTAGAATTAGATATAAGATTAGTTACTAGCTAATGAATTCCTATTCAAACTCATATTTTTGCCAAATTTCACTAAAATCACCTCTGCTTCACTTTTATTTTACTTGTTTTGATCAACTTTTATCTTATGAGCTACTTGTGACAGATAAAGACATGCACAGAATATTTTTCATGGTTTTATAAGTTATATTGATAATTTATGCACATGCAGCTTTATCCACTTCTTTTTTGATCCCCCCTTAGAAGTTGTCAAGATGCTTTAAGACTAACAGCTGCTGCACGCAGATGAAGTGAGCTAACTGACAGACTCAGCAATAAATCACATAAAAGAACTTTAAAGAAAAACCTATGGAAAGGAAACAGTGTCTCCCCAACTCATAAAGAACCCTTCCTTATTACAGTTACCTCAGGAAAACCGTTAATGAAATTTCCCACTTAGTTCAAGTGACTTTCTGATTCTAACAAGTCCTTCTCCTTTACTCACTTGTAAATCATCTCTCCAAGAGAACAGAGCAGAGAAATAAATCCTTCCTAGCTGATGCTTCTGGCACCCGAATTCTCTTTCTTCTATTTGTATTACATTCAGGCATGTTCCAACATACTATCCTACTGATACAGTTCTCTTCTTTAAAATAAAAATTTATGAATTTCTGCCCACAGAAGTGAGCTCACCAATATCCAGTTACCATTACATCAGTAGTTAGTAAAACATGCTTGCCTGTAAGTCATCTGAAACCTGAACCACTCATCACGCCCACAGATTGCTTTCATCGTGGAAAAGATGAAGGAATATTACTTTTGATATCAAATATTCACTCTTCCATCATAATATTTCTTGACTACAAATTTAGAAGAGTCATACCTGGACAAGGCTTGGAAACATGCCCAAGGAACTGCTCCTCTGACATAAAGCAGAGGCTGTTTTGCTATACTGAAGAGGGGCTTACAGAGGTGGAAATGATAAAAGATTGCTTCCAGGTCTGTATACAGGCGCTGACTGAAAGACAGCTGTGAATCATACAGTATTTCCAGTTGTCCATCTTCACGTCTGTAAGCTCTGTAACAGAGCGTGCCAACGACAAGGTTAGAACCATCAGCCCAGATCTCAGGTTTCCTCAGTTCTGCTATACAATTACTATCTCTCATTAAACCAACTGCCTTTTGTCCTTCCAATGGAATGTCTTATTCCACAGCCTTCACTTCACATGAACTGTTCTGAAAAAGTGATTATGGATAAAGAAAAAAAACATCAAAACCTTTATGTCATGAATGAGTTGAACAGATTTTGTTTTTAAACCACATTGCAGTCATCTCAAAAGCAGCTCACCTCAGTTTCATCTGTGTGCTTAGCAGCCCTACTCAAGAGCTCTCTCTAAATATTTCTGCTAATATACAAAAATTCATACTGCAGCAGTAAAACAAAGCTTCAATCGAAGCTATGGGTTACCTCTAACAAGAGAAGACTTCTCACGTAACAAATAATTTCAGCAAGCACAATGAAGCAACTTGCACACACACAAAAAAAAGCTTCAATAACATCATAGCAGTGAAAAAAAAAAAGATTATTTTTTAAACATGAAATTTGAGGGAAACTTTAGTTTTGCATTTGTCATACTTTCCTCCTAAGTATGAAGGAAAAACACAGGTTGGGCTCCAGCTTCCTCACAGCTTTTAGATCCCACTGGGTATTAGCAGACAATGACTCACATGACAGATCACATGCCAGGGTGCCCCATGGCCAAATTCAACTGGGAGCACATTTGTATGGCCCACTGAAAATTAGGACAGATATCTGGCCAACAGAAATAGCACGGGGCTACACATCAGTGTATGTGATGTCAAGTAAGCTAAGACAACCTGTGCTTTGGAAGTCAGGTATGTTTTCTGCACATCATTTCAGTTTCTTTAAACTATACTGCCTTTACTGTGCTGATGTATCCTCAAGATGTGAAGTAGTATAGTCTCATTTTAAGAGTTTTAAAAGCTTTTTTTCCAATCAATCATTCTCTTTGCCCTCTCTCCCACTTATATAAAGTAGCAGAATTCACTTTGAGAAACTACAACTTTCAGCTGCCAATGGAAATAATTAATAAAAAATGTCACTCTTACCTTTCAAAGTGCCTATCCCAGAGTCTCCTGATGGCTTTGTCTTTTAATCCCTCCAAGACAAAGAGATGAGAAGCTCCATCCAGTAGGTGAAAGCCAGTAACAATATCTAACTCAGAAGCCTTCTCTAGTGTGCTTTTCAGTTTTAATGTATCAAGAGCCATTCTGATTACGTGTGCAGGATAACAGTCCAGCTGAAGGGCTTTAGCATTGATTTCTGTAATCTCTTCCACCAAATCACGTAATAAAGATGAATTACTGTAGTCAAAAATGCAGATTATACAACTGTATGGGCAATCTGCCACTTGAGCATCATCACCTTCTGCATGCATTCTCAATGGCACTGCTATTTCCACTCTCACTTTCAAAAGTGAGTCTGATTGTAGATAATGTCCCATAGGTAACAGAATCTGTGGATGCTTCTTCCTTATCTTCTTACTTTTATTCTCTTTATCGAAAGCAGATGTATTTGGAGTTGAACAGCTACGAATGGGTGCACTAATAGTCATGTACTTTTTACCCAACAATAGATCAGTTAGACTTACTTTAGCTACCCCATGTGGATGCCACATTTCATTCTCTGTAGAAGAATTACATATTGTGGATTTGCAAGCGAGGGGCCTCACCTCTCCCAGATTTTCATCAGCTTGAGCCTCCCCAAATAAATATGGCTTTTTTTTGTTGTCTTCAATCCTTCTATCCCGATCGTGAACTTCAATCTCCAAAGGTGGACCTCTAAGATACCTTTCTAACTCCCCAGGTTTCATTGTTCCTGTTAAAAATACATTAACATCCTTAAAGTAGACATGAGTTCCATGGATTCGTCCATGAGTCTGATGAGCTGGAAAATTGTGAAATTTGTATTTGCAATAGGTAGGAACACACAATCTCTATTAAACAAAAAGAGAGAGAGAGAAACAGATAACTGAAGTGTTAATTTCTTCCCTCTTATTTTTCATATTACAGAATAATTGGCCTTTATTGTAGAAGGCAAAATGGGGATGTACTTTATGGTACAAACTATGTCTTTCAAGGCAAGAAGGAGGCCATTCTACATGCCTGGATCCTGCGTTTGAGGAAGTTACTGTCCCCTTCATTTGTCTGTCCACAAATTTCCTGATTTTCCATACATATTTTAAAAAATAATCACACCTTTTCTTTCTAGATTATTAAAGAAGCATACAGGGGACTGCAAAGACTCCTTGATATATATATATTTTTTTATCTTTGTGTATCTGTAGGATTCAAGGCCTATAGGTAGTTATAAAGTTCAACAATTATCCAAAGATACCATAGGGAATGGACAGTATCAGCTCCATTAGTTAGTGGAGCTACTTAGCTAGACATGTGGGGCTAAATAGCAAGATCCATTCTGCAATACTTGTGATTCTTCTGTTCATCAGCATTAAGGCAACCAGCACAAAGAGGAAGCTGGCTGTCAAGGACTATCCTGACAATTCCTGGCTCTCAACAATGCATGATTTCACCACATTTAGCAAAGGAAACAAAATAAAAACTTCTGTGATCACTCTGAAGACTGCATTGGAAACTATGTAGTGTAATATTTTCCCTGTTACTTTTCATAACTGGTATATCAATTTGCCTAGTCTGCCACAACAGGCCTGCAACATGAAACTCAAAGATACACAGTTCCTGACATTAATATTGAACTATTTTTATAAAAACAACAACAAAACAATCTAGAACTATAATTTTCACCTTTTTTAAAAGATTTAAAAAAAAAAAAAAAAAGTGAATGCTTTACAAGTTCAATACTACTTTCAACACAGAAGCTGTTCTGAATAAGCCAATCAGGTGCTGACTTGTCAGCAAAGTTTCAAACAATACAGCACAGTGAGTGAACTAAATAAGTTCCACTGCTCAAAAATAAAAATATGCTGATTACATGTAAATTATTGCCCTTGGAAAATGCAAGGACTGCAATTTTGTTGTCAGTGCCTAAAATACGTAGGCACTACTCTGGAGACACCTCTCTCAGGAAATGCTAGCCTAATATCTAGCGACATGAAAACTTCTCTTTAAAACCATGCCCATATTGTAAGCAACATTACTTCATTGTAACAAAGAGAATTCCTTCAGAAAGCAGGAGTGGGATGCATTACCTGTAGCTCTTCTATTGGTATAGGTGTGTTTGGGAGGCTGGTAGCTGAATAAATCTTTATAACCAGTGGATTCAATTCATGCCTTTGTCTTTCAGACAGAAGAGGTGTTTCTACAGTGAAAGACACATAAGCATCTGAAAGAATAGGACTGTTTTCTTCCAGTCGACTGATCACTGAGTTTTCTCCTTTTAAAAACAAGATGAAATATTATTACAGAAGTTCTCATCAAGGCATCAGTATTTGATTAAATTTAAAATCTCCACTGAGTTTGTACTGAAATAAAATGAATAATAATTGCTTCATATATTATTTACCTTTTGCAGTGGGGAAGAAAATAGAATCTAGAACAATGCCAGAAGTCTCATTTGGGCTAAGAGCTAAAAGCGTACTGAAGTTTTCTGTCACTTTGAAGATGCAAATATACCGTTCACATAAATATTAAAACAGTTTAGAGGCTTTTCATCACAGTTGAAGTCTCTGTTAAAGGTACAGAAGCATATTTAAATGTTTCTGCATGTTAAATTTTGCTGTATGTACTCAGAAGCTGAGTTTCATCCTCTATGACACCTTGGCAATTCTGTCTATGAGCACAGAAAGATTTACGTCACTACACACAAAAACAGGACAATGTGATGTTAATCTAGTTACAGTCAGAAAGCCTCAGAACGAATCCACTTTCTTCTGACCAACATCCTATTTCCAACACATTCTCAACAGATTAAAAAAAAAAAAACAACCAAAACTTGGAACTAAACAGCTCGTTTTCCACCAGGCAGACCCACCAGCACAGCTGCTTCAGACACACAGTACATCTAACATCCTGCTCCCTCCCTGCCTCTTCCTTACAGAATAATACCTGAGAGGAGAGGCATGAGATCCAACTGCAGCAAAGCAATGTTTGCCCTAGTAGTACCCATGTCCTTTTTAGCACCAGGATCCTTTCTACCTGTTGATGGAAGGCAGGGTTAGACCAAGAAAGGAGGAAACGATTTAAAGTTTACTGTAGGCAGAATGCAGCGAGTTACGTGTCCTTAGAAAAAGATGTCAATTCTTCTTTCTAAAACCAACTTAGGCTAGTATTTCAATACACTCAGAACTCCTCTGCACAGTTCACTGTATTTTAGTATATGAAATCTCAAAAAAAATTTACAGCAGTAGGCATTAAAAGTTAATGGAATTACCAAGATTAAAGTTATATTTGCCATCTTACTATTCTTCCTTTTCACATATGTATTATGATGCATATGTGACAATTTTTATCAACACGTAATTTACTGTTTCCAGAAACCTCCATCTTTTAACTTTGTGCCCACAAAACAGGAGTACTGCCATTCCTCTAAATCCCAAGGATATCACCAAGACAAGCTAATCAATATCCAGTTTACTCAGATGGTGAGTGATTATTCCCTACATTCCTTTCACTCACATTCAATCTTTACATGATCAATACCAGCAGAACTAGCCACAGCCTCCACTTATGTAACTCCTATCTTCAGACACTCTGCCCAACTACAAAATAGTTGTCAAGGAAGGACTTGGTTGACAATATTGATGCATTCACTCAATTTGAATGAACTACAGCTGAATGTTAACATTCATGCTCAGTGATGCTTGTTGATAAGCAAATGTCCTTTTTATAAAGTATATTGGGATAATGTGAGCAGGAACCCTGGGACACCATGCTAGTTTTTCAGTCAGACAAGCATGACATTCAACATGGGTGATTTAACATATATGGTAGTGTTCATTGTTGCTGTGGTTATCATCTTTCATAGAAACTTAGTTAATCATAAGCTACAGATGAGAGAGCAAAATATTTGTCAGTAGAGATGTGTTTCTTCATTTAACAGCTTGAAGAAGCACTAGAAATAAATATGGACTACAAACCACAGATGAAAACCTGGCCTCTAGTGGCAACTGCAGCACAAGCAATGTGGAATACCAAGTTTGGTAGTCTCACAGTTGTAACAGTTGTTTCAGCTACAACATTAATTTTTAAATGTTTTACAAAATTTATTATTGCACACTCATAGCCATTGCAAATATCCATCATTTCACCACTGGAACACTTAAAGTGGTGGAAAAGGGCCATCAGCATCCCCGCTTTATTCTACTGGCTAAGAAAACAAGAATATAACTTGCTTCTGAAGAAACACAGAAAGCAAAGACTAAAATGCAGGTCTGGTAACACACACTTCTCTAATCTTGAATTCTTTTTAAAAAATAATACACAAACAGAACCCCTTATCTTTTAAAAATCTAGCTTTCATAAGCCCTATGCCATAATTCCATCCAGAACTTACCATTCAAGGTAGCTGTCTTGTCTGTTTGACACATCAGAATTCCCACATTGTTGGCTGTTTTCCCAGTTTCTTCTGAAGTTGTATTATGCAAAGGAGCAGCAACTGCTTTCTGTTTCAGAAGTTGGGCCTTACCCTCAAATCTGTTTCTAGCAAATATGACACAAACAAGCAATCAAAATTAAAACAGAATTACACGTGGTTTTAAAAGTAAATTAAAAGTTACATATATATCCACTAAAATAAAAATGATAAGGATGCTTCATTTGCATCAATAAAAGAAAATCACAGCAAAGGCCCTGGAAACCATCACAATACACAGCAACCTCCAGATGTTAGGAGTTGGTGAAGGAAATCGTACTGTGGAGTTTGTGGAGATAGCATGGAATTTTTTGGTGGATTTGCTGGAAATCTCCCCACTGCACATTGCAAAAGCATAGAAGATATTGGATCATGATGATTGTACTTCCTTATGTATGCTTTTGACATAAAGTGAGTGACAAGGGAAAACGACTCTTTAGCTCTTTAGAAAAGAAGACTCTTCTCCAGGCATTCAAAATATCAGCAACAACTTTGCCAATAATAAAACAGGTGAAATGTAACTTTCTGAATCTCAGATGTGTTTTTAGAGTAAGCACAGCTTCCTTGTCAGATAAATCCCTAGCCCTCCACAAGTAATGATCATAACAATAATAATATTCCTTTGAACAATGAGATAGAAAGAAATATCATTCTTAATACAGATAGAATGAAAATGCTTAGGTGCTTGGAAGAGCAATAGTGACATAATAAAGTTCTCCATCATGAACAAAACTCAAGAAACACTTTGATTTTTTTAAAACTGCTATAGCTTCTCAGGTCTTGAATCTTCAGTTTCATAAAGTTGTACATTGATTGTTAGAAATTTACCACTAAAATTCTTAAGGTGGTTGTTAGACAGCAATGCTTTCGGTCCTGCCCTGTGATCAGCAGGCACGACTGCAAAAAGTGTTACGGCAACAGTCAGCCATCTCCAAAAGCAGAGTATAATTACAACAAGCTTAAAAGAAACATAGATACTAAAAAATATGCATCTTCAACTGTATTATTAGGACATGAACACTTTCCCATGGAAGTGTAGCACGCTTACCTTACTGTAAGGAAGTCATCTGCCTCTGAAGGATGTAGTACATTATAACTTGAAGTTCCTAGTCCTCTCTGATCAGTTCCTTCTGTGAAAGTAAAACAAATTCTAAATTCGTCTACTTTTGATGAGTCTCATAAGACCAAGAAAGTGCATCTGCAAAGCACACAAATGCAAGCTGATGTGTAACCCAGAACCACAATCTGTTTAACTTTCATCTTTGTGCCAAGGCTGAGTTTGAATAAGCTTAAAATATATAAAATAATTTGAGGCATTTTGACAGATCATGCAAGAACAAATATATGATAAGTCGAGCTTTATTGCCTAGAAAATCAAGTCCCACAGTAATTATCACTCAAAACAAAACTAGAAATTAAAAAGTAATTAAAATGAAGTGTACCCTAATAATATTTTGTTACCAGCAAATATCCTAACTGTACATTAGTAGGTACTGATAACATTATCTTAATGCACATCCATAAGAAATCATGCATTATTTTGCCTTATTCCAACAAATTATTCCAATAGCTATTCTAGCAAACCAGGGAGAAAGAAAAAAAAGTGACATGCCCAGTGTGCAGATCTCTTACACGATATACAGAAGTGCTCTGATACTTGATCAGTGCTTATATATGCCACAAGTATGGTATACTATAACTAACTGGCTTCAATGTCATTTAATTACAGAAAAACAATTTACAGTCACAGACCTACGTGTTAATTACTCAACATTTAGCCTCACAATGTATCAGTCTTAATTACAGGATATATCTCCTACTCACAGAAAGATCAGAGCAAATCAACATGGTATGAATGACAAGAAAAGTCTGCACTTAACTAGCTGAATAAGTGTCACACAATAAAGAATAAAATTTGCCACTATCACCAAGCAACGATGGATCAATGGAATATTAGGTTTTTACCTAGCTGTATAAATAGGACACTGAGAAATTATTAATACTCACCTGTTGCACAGAGCACAGTAATTGCACACCCAATAACACGCATGATTTTTTAAGGTCAATGAAAAAAACATTAGGAGACCTTCACAACATTGCTTTCTTTCTTAATGCAGACCAGGTGAGCACTGAGGGCAAACACTGGCATTTTTCCATTCATCTGAACTGGAAGCTATGTTCCCATCCTTTACCTCCTAGTGTACTGACCATCACACCTCATTTGGTCCATCAGTCCTCTCTCGACCTGTCACCAGATGGCACTACCACCAAAATGCAGATGCACTCTGCCGCCTCATTACACCGGCAATTTGTCTGCTCCTATTTCAATGACGCATGGCATGAATTGTTAGAAAAACTAAAAACAATTTTATAGACAAATCATATGAAACTGGTGACTCAGTGTTCCCCACAAGGACAGATGTAGTGTTTCAACAGATACTAAAGGTAGGAGGAAGCCATGAATCCCTGGTACCTCACTGCACTTCCCTTTAGAGAATTCTATCTAAATACTTGGCAAGTCCCAAGATTTCATCTGTAAATCTAACAAAAATTGTAGGTGTAGCAAAAGGAGAGAAAGTAGTTTTATTGTTTAATGGTGAAAACAAACAGCTAAGTTAAAAAGTACTTTGATACCACACACTTTTGGAGTTGACAGCAAAGCACTCTGCACAGTTCAACAGTGCCCAGGTGCAAAGAAATCTCAGGGGCAGCCCTCCAGTCAATGGACTCAGTAAGGCTCCAATACAGACAAGACCAGCAGTTTTTAAGATGGGCTACAAACAACACTGCCACTAGATGGAGACGTTTTCCCCTTCTTGGCTTAACGAGTGCTGCCGCAGCTGAACACCACATCACATTTTTTAACCTCCCGCAGCTCTGCAGCAATTTCTCAGCTGGCACAAGGCAACACCATAAACTCCATAAAATCAGGATCTCATCAATGTCAGGAATAAGATTTCATACTTCACCCTGCACCAGCAGTTCAAAGGAAACAAAACATCCTGTACTGGACTACAGATAGCTACCAACAACTGAGAAACAGTAAGAATGCAGAAATTTGTCCAGGACAAAGTTCTAGACATTAATGCAATCACCTCCAAACATGAAGCAGCAGCACAACTAAAACACTATTTTCTAGTGTTCCTTAAAAACCTACCATGAGCCAGCTAGAATTGAGGTACAAAAGAGGTCTATACCAAAGCTATAAGAAAATTGCTCCAATTGTAATATCCTCAGCCTTCCTGCAGCACCTTGTTCCCTCAGTCCATGTCTCTGCTTGCTCATTACTCAAGTTGCCAGTTATGCTTTTTCTTTCCCATTCAGCCCACAAGCCAGTTCTAGTTGTCATATTATACCTTTGACTGGAAGGGCTGAAGACTTTTTCTGTGCCTTGGATTCCTTTGCTTCTCTAATTTTTGTACAGCTGGGTGCTGGCTGATTCCCTTCAAACAATTTTCTTTGCAGCAGTACTGTGTGTTTTACTCCACCTACCAGGAGAAGGAAATAAATAAATAAATAAATAAAACCCCTGATTTTTCTGCTTGTTCTGTTTGGGCCACTCAAGTTTTGAGCAATTGTTTTCCCATGGCATATGGGAATGAAAAGCACCAGAATTACCTACAAGCCTGCTGAAGAATCCAGCATTAAATGGTCTCCTCAACAATGCATACTTTAGGAAAACATTGGGGCAGGTGAGGCTTGTGAGAGCTCAAAGAATACTGGGCTTACCCACAAAGCAAACAGCCCTGACAGTGAAGTGAGTAGGACCTCTCCACACAGATGCCTGCAACAGTGCAGTTTCAGGAAGGAAAGCTTTTAATCCCCCTGTTGCTAAGCTCTACAGCAGCTGTTCAGAAGAGAAAGAACTAC
Organism: Tetrao urogallus; assembly: GCF_951394365.1. Taxonomy (NCBI): domain Eukaryota; kingdom Metazoa; phylum Chordata; class Aves; order Galliformes; family Phasianidae; genus Tetrao; species Tetrao urogallus. Next base: position 5,442,402 of record NC_136823.1, on the reverse strand, counting down.
TGACAAATTTCCATTCCTCAACAACAGCTACTGAGACACTCAGTCTATCTTACAAACACAAACAGATGCAAAGCTCAGTTATTCACAAAGCCCACCGTGTCTGAGCAAATACTTATTAATATTAGTTCAATCAAAAAGAAACCCAAGCCATACTAATTGGCATTTGAGATCGTGTAGCATCACCCAATAACTATCCATTAATATGTAGAGAGAAAACAGTTACAGTATTCTACTGATAAAATTAACTGTACTATTCAAATGTGCTTAATTTAACAGTAGTTCCATATCTGCTGAATGAAGGATACCCTATTTCCTGTGCACTTCATCTCATGGCTGCCTCTCTGGTATGTATTTTTTCATACATGTCCATAAGAGCTCTAACAAGGTCTCTGTCCTCTAATTAAATTAATTCAACTAGTAAATCAACTAGTAAAAGTTAGCAGAGTTGCACAACAGAAAGATGTTTTTGACACCTCTGACCTTCAACTCAGCATAGCCAGAATTTAGGCATAGACTGAAGTTACAAAGTTGTGGGAAGTAACAAGAGGAAGAGATGAAACAAAGATGCACAGCATAAAAACACAGCTGTACAAGTTCCACATCTTCTCAGGACAAAAAGAAAAACAAAGTTAGCATATTCACTACTACTATTAGCATCCAATAGCCTAAAATAGCTCCTCAATTCACGCAGGTTCAGATGACAGTCCCAGTTACATTTCTCTACCTTAAGAATTTTCAGAAACTAAAGCCTTCAGAGTACAAACAAGCTAGAATTATTTTAATGGCAATGACAGGCAAGTATCAGATAATCTCATCAGTAACTTCGTAATAGGTGTAGTCACAGCTTCAAGATACATTTGATAACACACCTATTTGCATTAGACTTACCAACTGACTCTGCATCTCTTTCTGTTGAGGACGCATCTGGTTTACTAAGCCTTGCTTCTGAGAAAACCTTGTCCTTGGTGTCCCAAAGTTTTAAGGTTATTTTATGATCTCTCAATTTTATTAGAAATTCATTAGTGACATTGACATTTGTATTATGGTTCCACGAGATCCACATCTGGTCATTTTCAAGCCATGGCACAATAGTCTATTAAAACAAAGATGAACTCCAATAAAGGCTTTCATCAGAATAGAAGTGGTTAAATTCACATGCTGACCACCATCACTACTACTCTCAAAGCGTGCCTTTCTTATGTCTTCAAATCATGCTACGTCTCATATGAACCCCCTTGTTGCGTCAGCACACTTTGCTGGATTCAGACAAGCCATTCTTATCAAGCCAATGTCTGACATGAAGACCAGCAATTAAGCTATTGTTCAGCAAGACACTGAGCACCAATAGCATAATGGAATACTACAAAAGCTAAAACAGACACTTTAAAAAAAAACAAGTATTAACAAAGGAAAACCAGGAGCACTACTCTACACAGCATTTCCTATGTCTCTTTTACAAGTCATTCATCTTTCAGCAACACTAGCTACATAGTTAACATAACTGTACTATGAATGGTAAACCTATGTGTGCATCTAACAACCTGTGCATTATACAGATTGTTCACATCCTATTCTTGTGGTATAGACAGGCTACAGACTAAGCTCATTTACACTGCAGCCTACCCACTCTATTGTTTGGCTTGTTACATAAGTATGCTTACATGCTACGTACTTAAAAGTCAGGTACAGTTGGCAAGGGAAAGATGTGACTATGTTACCTATCGTACCTTCAGTACTAGGAATGGTACAGAATTCTTAGTTTGTTCTCTTTGCTGATCAGTGAGAGGCAAGGGAGGAGAAAGACTGGGTAGTCAAAAGTACAAGAGATTTTGAACAGCAAATACTTTTATTTTTATTTAATTGATTCACTCTTTGCTACAGGGTATTACTGAACTTGTTCCAGAAAGTTGTTCTACAAAACTGTGCCTTCGCATTAAAAGGTCTGTGAATAAAAAAAAAAAATCCGGGCTTACTTTAAGTTCAGTCTTCTCTTCTTATGTAACTTGACGCATAATTATAGCTCTATATGAATTAACGGACGAATACTAAAAGAAACTGCATGTAATAGTGAATGAACAGAACCACCAGTTCTGAATTCTTCCTACTTGCAGGATTTTCACCAAAAAGTGAAAATATGGTAAGAGACAGCTATAATTTTGTTACTTAGTATTAACGAGAACAATGCAACAAGCTTTCAAATGAATAATCGGTCACTGTGACTTAGGTAAACAGAATTAACTCGAGTCACATAAACTATCTTTACTAGGATTATCCAGATACAGGCTGAGAATGATACACAGTACTTTAAAAGCAACAGTCTCCCACTTCTTTCAGATTATTTCTAAAAAGTCAGTGCTGAAATCATTTCTCAACAAACTAAGGTGAATTCAGAACAACACATCCAACATTTAGATTGATGGATTTGAACACAAAGGGTTTATCCAGATGTGTCTAAACAAGACACCTGCAACATTCTTCAAGTATCTTAAAAAAAAATCATCTTCCTCTCAACAAAGATCAGAAGCATAATTCTCATTCTTCCCCCATCTTTTAATGGAATGTGCACTTGCTTTCAAATTACTATCTTTGAAGTACAAACATACAATTCCAATAATCTACACAAATGTAATTTTACAATTAATATTATAAAATTATAAAAACACTCTAAAAGACAACAACCTCTGATTACAAACCTGGTGATGTAGATTAGGAGCATTCATTTCTAATCCTCAATACTTATTTCCAAATCTATGTGTGCAAGTAGGGTCTAAGCAGTTGTTGGAACATACAACTAGAAAATTCGCTCTGGAAAACATCCTCCTGCACCCCATGCATGATGTGTGGGATTACCCAGTCTTACCATATCCCTTACCTTGGAATCAGACTCTGCAAATAGCTTTGCAACCGTCCCAGACACCATCAAATCCATTTTTCTAGGCACGAGATCATCTGGTAAAAGGAAGTACTCAATGTGATAGCAACGCTTCGTTCTTAGTTCATCAGTTGGAGCTCCCTTTCCTCGCCTATTAGGAGGACTGGTTGTTATCTGCTTTTGCTCTGGAGAATATGAGAAAAAAAAAATATGAGAATCATCCGAAAGTGTCAAGTGTGATCAAACATGATAGTTTCGTGGGAAACACTGTGCATTGATTAAATGGCAACAGGAGTTAAAAAGTGACAACAGAAAAATGATGACCACAGCTGCAGAACACGAAACCCTTATCCCAGAGCTCAACCAACCACGCAGCCCTTATTCGGGTTTAACTGCCATAAGGGCCCACAAAATGCCAGGAACTGCTCCTTCCACCCACTCTTCCTGAAGCATGACCCCATGCCTGCAGCTCCCAAAGCACATGCGTCCTGCCACCCAGACAGCAGGCATAAAGCAGAGCTGCCCAGAGGAAAAACCCAAAACCTCCGTGCTGCAGGAGATCCATGCCTCATCTGAAAAGCTGCTCCCTTCAGCTAACAGGACACTCCTACCCTTAACTACCTAAACTGAGCACATGTGTCAAAAACATCTTTATTTTCACCATTAGACAGTGACTGATAAATAACAGCTAACACTTGAGTAACAGGCTGCTGAGGGGCTGCTGGGAGACATTTTCAGGCACCGGTTGCAATGATCCCAGATCACACAGTCTCCTTAACAACCTACCCAGAAAATTCCAAATCAGCTAGCACCTTTTCTAACACTACCTCCTTAAACCACTGAACACGAGTTTATAAAGCAATAAATAAAGGGTTCACTGGGCCAAGTACTTACTGGCGGCCAAGGCAGGGATAGCGAGCGATACGGTGAGCAGGCACGGCACGCGGCGGGTGCCGCTGGGCTGCCTCGCGCCTCCCGCAGGGCTGCTGCCCCGCTCCGAGCTCGCGCAGCTGCTCCCAGCGCCCAGCTCCGCCAACTCCTCCTGCGCACCGCCCTCCTCCATCTCCTCCTCACCCGCTCACTTCTCTAATCCTTACGCTCCTGCTCCGCCGTTGCGCGGCCAGGCAGCCGGTTCACAGCGGGCAGCCCGCAGCCCTCGCCCCCTCGTCCTGCCGGCACCTGTCCGCGAGCCGCCCCCCGCTGAGGGCGGAGGAGGACGGGCGGCGCGCTTCGACCGTCGCCTCGTTACCGCGGCTTGGGTCCGAGCGGCGCTTCGTCGCCAGGAGCCGCCCCGCCTCGCTTGCCGAACGGCCGGGCCTGCTTCGCAGAGCTCCGCTCCGCTCCACCGCGCTCAGCCCCGGGCGATCGCTGCTGTTCGCAGCGCGAGGTGTGAGAGCAGCCGCTGGCATTAGCAGATCACTAAGACGCGTGTTTGCTTCCTGCTAATGTGAGGAGCGTAACCATAGCACGGGCTCTGAAATACGGACAAACCCGAGAGATACGATTAGAGATGTATTTAACCCCGTGTTACTGTCGCAGGAAAAGCGGGGCGAGCTCTGAAGCGGGAACCCAGCAGGCGAGGTTTGCCGCTGGGCTGCTCTCAGCTCGACCCCAGCACAGCAGAGCACAGCCAACCAACTCCCAGGTGTTGCTCAGAGCAGCAAAACCACTACGGGTCAGCTCAACAGTTACAAACCAACTCCAAACTGGACATCTGGGCTTCCTCCACAAACCACAACGCCCCGTTTTTGAGATGGGCTGCTCAATATTTAAGGTCATTTGGCAGTATTTCATACAAACAAGGCAAAAAAACCAGGAAGCAATTCAACTCACAGATCCCTGTTCTGTGTTTTTCCACACAACCACATCCCACACCTGATTGTGGAGCTGATGTCTGAGAAGCAGCAGCAGGGCAGAAACTAAAATGCTAAGGCAATAAAACATAATTGTAATGGAACACCTTCCTAACAGACAAGATCTTCAATGTTTTGGGGAGCATTCCATGGGAAAGAAAGAGTGCATGGATTACTGTACACCATTCCTGTACCTGCCACTGCCTCCACACACGGGTTTTTGCAAATCTCTTTCAGACAGATCCAACAGCAGCACCTGATTTTTTCATACAGAATTGAAAATAACAAAAGACACACCTACAAAAAAGAACTATACTGCAATGGAAAGCACATCAACAATAGTGCATACATATATAGCATAGCAAAGTCCTAAGAAGCAACAAGCAAAGATAAGCCCAAATGCAACAGCCAGAGAAACAAAGAAAAGAATCTGCTTACCTTTAGAAGGCCACGGGTAGGTAGGAATGTCAAGTGAGATACTTCTTGCCTCTTGCCTCCACTGCCAACCCTTAAATGAGGAAGAGGTGGATCTTGGCTCACCCCTTCTGGTCACTCAGGTGCATTGCATTGTACGCACCTGAGCTCCCCTGGATTAGCCCTGCCTTCCCATCAGGGGCTCCATCACTGTTTCATGTTGTGACTTCGCTTTTCTGCTACGGGATCCAACTCTTAAAATAAGTTTGGTCCTCCTTTCACACCTATTCTAGATCAAAGCCCAACTCCTAGATACCAGCCTTCCATTCCAGTCCTCAGAGCCGTTTTGCAGCCGTTTTAGGAGGAAAATACTTTTCTGAAGTAATTTAGATACATACTCTGAACAGGACTCACAACCTCGTGGCAGAGGCTCAGATCACGTCTCTGTTACCTGCAGCCTCCATGAGAACTGCAGACCGACTCCCTAGCTGCAGGAGCACAAAGCCAGCAGTGCTTCAGCACCATGAGCCATGCTCTGGTCTCAGTCATGCTATAGGAAATTATTGTGATTTTCCCCCTCCATTTACTCTGAAATAAAATAGAACCATCTCATGAATACCACCGAATAAAAGTTGAAAGCAGCAGACTTCTTTTTCTTTAATTAATGTAGAAGATCCTTAAAACTGCTCCAGATGCTGAATAGCTAAGAAATGTCAAACAACACATCTGGTTGTTCAGAGAGCTGCAGCTGTTTCCTCTGTAGACTACGTAATGTTGTTTCTTCCTCCAAGTGAATTACAGCAAGAGAATGACCAGAATGTAATTAGCAATGGTATTATCTCAGGACAAAAAACAAACTGCAGCAGGTACCTAAGATCTTTCATTAACCTCAGTGGTTTCCAATGAGCTCCACACAAGAGTCTTCAAACTTCCGTTCTTCTCCATTTGTTGTATATACAGTTTTCTTATGTTCAGAAGCTCACTGAGGTTCCCTAAATTAGTGACACTCCTTCCTGTTTCCATGTAGCTGAACATACAGAACACCTTATTACACAGGTTAGAATTACTCACACTTGTATTAAATGAAAAAAATCTGCAAGCAGGAACAGACCTACATGACAGATAGGGACACTCCATTATGTTTCCCTCCTTTCTCTTACTGTGTTGTGCACACAGGGCTGTTCCAAATACACTGCAAAACAAAAGAGATGACAACGCCTAAGATTTTAGGAATTAGAAGAAATTGAAAGAACATGCCAAGAACAACATCACATCACTAATGTTATTTTAGCTCATCTCTGAAGTTCCTTGTAAAAACAACTGTTTCATAAGCACCAAACAATTAAAAAATGATCTCTAGCATCACAGTATGACTTTGTTAGAATAGGTCAGAAAAAGCACTAAATTTTCACTTTTCTTCTTGTCAGGAGGAACTCTGGACAACAGAAAATAATTTTTACAGTAATGAAGAGATTTTTGCTGCAAGATGAGTGCCTTTCATGGCCAAACAGTTCTGGCTGTGTGCAGCACGACTCAATGACAGCCCACACAAGTGCTGGGCTTACTGATACCCTGGGGCATGAGACACAAAAGCAAACTGAGCTGATCCTTGGCCCCACCGCATATATAAACTGTGAAATGAAGCATGAGCACAGTTAAATTAAGTGCAAAACATTTTTCTCTGTAAACACAGTTTATATGCCTTTCCTAATCCCACTGTTACCTCATACAATTCAAAACAGCTTTTCATCAATGATGTCGGCAGACTTAAATCTGATTGTGGCACCTATAAATCTCTTAAAGTAAAAATCTCCAGTTAATTAATTCCAAACACAGTGTTTTAATATACTTCTAATTTTCAACTACTATCACAACGCTGCAGAAACAGTCACTCCACCCAAACCATGCTTTGCCATCAGCTCTTATCTGCAGTTAGGACTCTTTTCACATCCTATCATGCTGAAGTGCGCAATCAGAACTAGAAACAGAAAGTCCTTGAGCACTGGGTAAAATGTTGACATCAGGGCAAGTTCAGAGAATAAGCGGGGGATCAAGCAAACCTTGCCAGGCTTGGGTAAAACCTGAGTCTTGCTGAAGTCAGCAGCAAATACAGCAGTTGTCATTACACTTAGAGTAAGCTTTTCTGTATGACTGGTATCAGTAATGGTGCACTGGAAAAAAGGCTGTGTAGGAATTCATGCTGTTGTTTTATGTTGTAGTTGGCTTTTTTTGTTGTTCTTTTGGTTTTTTTGTGTGTTTTGTTTTGTTTTGTTTCGTTGCTGTTGCTGTTGTTTACTGGTTTGCTTATTTGCTTTAAAAAAGTTGCAAAAAGAAAGTTCAGTTCTACTGAATCCAAACCCCTGGTTACAGGAAGGGCATTTCTCTGGCCCAGCTGCCTAGTGTTTAAATTATTGGCTTTGACTGTTGGTTTTTTCTTTTCAAAAACATGATGCAAAACAAAAATGTCCAGCATTAGATCTTTTCTTGAAAAAGCAAATAAGATACAAAGACCAAATGCTTGGGGTTTTTTGCTATTATCTAATATCTGCTTGCTTTCAGAGGTGAAACTCTGTTGGCATCATTCTAACAAGCTCATTTTGCTGATGCAGTGGTAAAACAGAAAGCCAAAGATTCATTGTGCCATTTACACCCTTCGTTCTTTTAAAACAGAAGAATAGCAGATGGGCAATGGGAAATTCAATTAAGGCCCAAATGTTCCCCAGTGTTGCTAACAATGCCTCTCCTCTACCCAGAGATACCACCAAGAAACCCAACTGGAAACTGGTGCTGAAGGAAAATTTATGCTGACATGTTTATAGCTTTGCAGGGAGTCTGTCAGACTTTAAAGCAATTATTTCAACCTGATAAATATTTTTACAATTGAAACTAGCTAGGCCAAAACAAGCTTAAATTACGGCATTGTCTTGCTGCAGGGCCTTTATGCTTTAGGTGGTGTTTGGGATCAGCCCATTTGTTGTGTATGGATAACAGATGTGGATTTACATAATATCTGCTAAAAGCATTCACAGTTTACGTTCTGTCTTTCCTGTCTCTTTCTTTCCAGCACTGAACATTTGGTGGACCTTAAATAGTGATAAAATAGTTATCAAACTAAGAAAAAGCTTTCTAGGTATACGTATCTATGCTACTGAAAATGAATATATACGTATATGTTAAACATGAAAAAACTTATCAGTTCATCCAGTCACTCCTCACGCCAATCAAAAACCTGAGTTACTAATCATATATCAATTCCAACAAGAGGACAATATCTTTGTATCTTTAAAGATACAAGAATACCCAGAACAAAAACAAACAAACAAAACCAGAAGTAAATCCATAAACTGAACATTAGATTCCTAATTACTGTAAAATCAAAGGCCACACTACTGTTTTGAATCATAAACACACAGAAGATCATCGGTGGATAGAACACAGCCCTTGGACACCGGAAGCCTGATTCTGTGGAACACTGACTTCCCTGGGAGGAACTCTGGGTCTTGCAACATAAAAACCAGGAGGAGATCTTCATTGAAACAGCTTTGCATGCTGCCAGTCTACCAAGTTAAATGATGAAAAATAGGATCTTTTGTAGAGGACAGTTAAGAGACTTTCTTGTAAAAGATGCTTTTTCTCGATTATTCAGTCCGTGGAAGCGGATCACTGTTCTCATCCAACGGCGGGACGTGCAAGCAGTTTCAGAGCTCCCAGGGCACGGGCGGGGCGGGGCGGGGCGGGGCGCAGCCGCCGCAGCTGCCGGCGGGGCCGCGGCCGGGCAGGATGGTCGGCGGGCGCGATGGAGCCGCCTGAGGGCTGGGACCCGTACGGGCGGCCGGCCCGGCGCACGCAGTGGCTGGTCAGCGCCCTGGCTTACCACTACGGGCTGGACCGCGGCGTGGAGAACGAGATCGTCGTGCTGGCCACCGGGCTGGACCAGTACCTGCAGGAGATCTTCCACCACCTGGACTGCGCCGGGGAGGGCAGGATCCCCGGGGAGGACTTCCGCACGCTGTGCCAGGTGCTGGGGCTGGAGGAGGCGGCGGAGGCGGCGGCCGACCCCGAGGAGTGCGCGGCGCTGTGGGACGGCCTGTCGGCCGAGCTCACCTTCCGCCAGTTCCACGCGCGGCTGTGCGGCTACTTCAGCACCAAGGCGGGCAGCGCCGTGCCGCGCCTGCCGCTGGGCCGCGAGAGCGAGCACATCGAGACGCAGATCCGCCTGCGCAGCCCCCGCCGCCGCCGCCGGCGGGACGCGGCCGGGCCGGGCTCGGGGCGGCGCGGCGGGGAGGCGGCGGAGCGGCGGGCGGCCGGGCCGTGCTCGCCGGAGTGCTACGAGGAGATCGTGGCTCTGGAGCGGGCCGAGGACCGCATCGCCAAGCTGGAGGAGGAGAACGGCAGCCTGCGGGAGCTGGTGGAGGACATGCGGGCCGCCCTGCAGAGCAGCGACGCGCGCTGCCTGGCGCTGCAGGTGAGGGTGCGAAGCCCTGCGGCGGCCCCGGGCTGCTGCCGCCCCGGCGACTCGGAGCGAAGCTTCGTTTGCGCTCCCCCTTGGCTCTTCGGGCAGAAATGCTGTAGGCTCACAGCTGTGGCAGCGTTACACATAGGCGACGCTCTGCAAACCGTCGTGCTAAAATTGCAGACGGGTTTAACGAAGCTGTATGCATAATGCTGCTTTTTCCAGTCGCGCAGCAGCCAGCCAGCTCAATAACATTTACACATCGCTGTTTTATAACTCATAGAAGCAGCTTTGGGAGCTTTATACCTGCATAAGCAGTTACTTGTTCATAAATGCTTGAACTCGGAAACATTAGAAGTGTATTTTCTTCAGAGCATGGACATCAGAGCCCAGGGCTGGAACCAGTTCTGCTGGGGACTGATGAACAGCCCCTGGCTCCTGTGCAGGGCCCCAGAAGTTATGGCCTGTTCCTGCTGTACTGGCTTGAGTGAAACGAGCACATACTTAACAGCAGTTAAATTACTCTGGCATGAAATAGCACAGAATAGACAGAGCACTCAAGGGCTGTTTCCCATTCCTGGTGACTCAAATCAGGATGGATTTAATACTATCACAGCAGCCATGGAATGCTGCTGCATATCTGCCACTTGGCATTAGCTGGCTGGCCACCTTCATAGCGTCCAGTACAGAGGCAAAGGACAGTTTTACTGTTTTCAAATGGGAAGTCAGAGGCAGACATGAATCATAGAATCGTAGAATAATTTGAGCTGGAAGGGACCTTCTTTAAAGGTCATGTAGTTCAACTGCCCTGCAATGCACAGGGACACAAATGAAATCACTAGTCAGAGGTCCCAGGAGGAATCAGGAGCACAAAGGTGAGAGAGAGCTCCAGAGCCACTAGCTGCTCTTGGTTTGCTTCTGCTGAGCACAGCTTAAAAAAAAAAAAAAAAAAAAAAAAAAAAAAAAAAAAAAAAAATCAGAAACTTTTTTCCAGAATACTTGCCTTTTGAGCAACGTGGTGACATTAAAGCTACATAGAAACTGCTGCAAGAAAATAATTTTCCTCTTGCATCATTCAAAAATTAAATTTGTAGATACATATTTTAAATCTTTCTTCCAGAGATTGTTTCCTTGTCTCTGTATTGTGCAAAGATAGGCAGTTTGTTACTCACTGATCACCTATATGTTATTGAAGAAAACAAACAAAAACCAATCAAGCCATTTTCGGTCTTGATTAAAATGGCAGTTGTTTCAAAATACATAAATTTGTCCCTGTTTTATGCTCCTGTTCAACATAGGTAGGACTGCGGAAAAGCCACGCTAACCATAAGGAAGAGGGAACCTGTTTTATAGGGAGTAAGAAACTGTTAACACAGAACCACTCCCAGACCAAGTGCCTTCAGAGTGTCCTGAAAGAAGTAGAACTCATCCGGAGCTCCAGGGATGGGCAAATCGAAGAAGCAATTAGATTCAATCAAGAACTAGAACGAGAGCTGAAGAGCTCTCAGGAAGCACTAGTCAGTCTGGAAGACTGCAACCGTAACCTGAAGAGGGAACAAACAGAAATGAGGAAAAAGGTGGAAGAGGCGAGACAGGCAGTCCGTAACAGTCTTGGCAAAGTGAAGGAGCTAGAAGTGAAAGCTAACGAAGTGCCACGTTTGCAAGTTTACATTCAGCAGCTAGAATCTGAACTGCAGCACTATAGGTAAGTTTGAGTCTGTCAAAAAAGTAGCTATATATTCACAGTATGTAAACACAATTTAACTTGAAAATCACTGCTTGTAACTTAATGAATCCTCAAATACATCTTCTAAAATACAGGCAGAGGGAAATTAGGAGCTACTTAGCAAGGTAGGAATCTGAAAGTGAACCCAGAACATCATTAGAAAGTAAGCCAAAGTACGTCTGCTGATCTGTGGAGAGCTGAAGTTACTCCTCACACACAGGGCAGTACCGCTCAATGGTCATACTCAAGAAAACCTCAAAAGCAATTCTTAACAGTCTTTCAGTCTGTTTCTAAAACACTTGATTTTTCACCTTCACTAACTAGAATAAATTCAGTAATTTCCCGCTGGCTGTTACACATACAAAACCAGCTGTAATCAGCTTGCTGATGCTCCGCTTACTACTAAAGCTTTTCAACTTGTCACACGAATTGGAGAAAAATACACAAGGCCAACCTCTGGCCATTAAATTCTGTCAGTGAAAAAGTGATGAAGTTACAGCAGAATCTGGAATGTTCAAGAAGGGAGAAGTTAAAACACTTCCATTAAAACCACATTATAAAACAGTGAGAGTCTCAAACAAAAAATACATCATCTAACTAGAAAACAGTTTTTGATAGCATAAATAAATATGTTTCCAAAACTAAGAAAGTTGGTCACAAACTTAATGGTACACTGGTTTTGTTGCTTTTTATCTCTGATAAAACCTGGTTAGTTAAAACTTGGATGGTTTTTTGTTGCTAGCCAGGTAATTCTGCCTGAGCTTCAAATGACCTGTTGAATGAAATGTTTATATTTTTATTGATCTGAAGTAAAGCTAATGCTAGTACTAAGAGTACTAAAACTAGCATTATCATATGTTATCTATTCTGAACTCCTTGTCTCTTCCTAAATTGATACTTCCTCTGTTTGCTTGTGAGAAGAGTTCATAGTGAGTTATTTGTAGCATCATAGCTATTGTGCTGCCTTATGAAGTAAGGAAATTCTAAAAATAATGATTTTATCCGGTGTCTATAAGCATTGTGTATGTTAATATCTCTGTGTTTGCGGAAGATAAAAACATTTATTTTAAAGTCTATAGGATTTTAAAAACACCACTGGGTCACGTAATGTCCAGATGACTGTCATTTACAGGAATGTCTGGATGAATGAACCCTTGCTTCTGAGGTAGATGACACTACTTTCTAATCTATCAAGTTCTCCCTGGCATGAGCAGAACAGACTTAAGATGAGTTCTTGTGCTGCAGAATTAATTCTCCAAAGTACGATGAATCATTAAAAATCACCATCAAATAGATGGAGATGAACTACTTAAGGAAAGTAAGAAACTGGGACTTGCAGAGCTGGAACTTCTATGGGTTACATCAAAACAAATAGTGGGAGTTACAAAATCCAAATTATATCTTCTTTGTAAGATATTTTCATCTCTAGTAATTTATTTTAAAATTGCATGCTAATTTAAAGTGAATATAAGGTTCAGGAAAGATGCTGGACTGACCATGCAGCTTATTGACCCTAGGACCAGGGCAGCATCCACATGCAAGACCTTTTAATGGGTCTTGAATCCATGTTAGCCATTTTCATCTCTATGCAATATAGCTCTTGGCATAAACAGCCTAACACTTAATGATGGTTATGACTTCCATGCCTGTGGTCACAGTCTACAATATGTGGAATGCTGCAGTTCCACATATTCCATACAGTGGTACAGAGATGCCCAAAGAACTAGAAAAACAGTAAATAAAGCAATGCAGAGCTCTGTCTTACTGTGATGATAGAGTTTAACACCAGTGTGGTTGTCTACCCTATGCAGCCATTGACATCATAGCTTTTCCCACTCAATTTACTTGCTTGCAGGTGTGGTACAGATGTCAGAAACTAATTTTGCTCACAGAAACCTATATTCTGTTGTGCAGAAACCCAAAACCCTTGGGCATAGCTTAGTAGAGATGCAAGGAAGCTTATGCTGAGGGAAAGACAATAAGTTGGCCAAAGCGTGGAGATGGAGAAACAGCTGCTATATCCTACAGGTTTCTCAGACCATACAGTTGATTGTAATTTCATTGAAATTGGTAGGTATTTAAGTGTGTTACTACTCCAGTGGGCAGTTCTCTGTGTCCACGTGCCACAAAGTTTGTAAGCATATGAGCGGGATCTAGGTTTGGCAAGAACTAATGCTGCAGGGTAGTAGCAGAGAGAAGTGAGTGGGGATTTAGTATACTACAGAAAGCATTAAGGCTGCAGATTTGTCTCCTGAGAATTTACCTCAACTGGCTTTGTATGACCACTATTTTAGCTCAGGAAAAGTCCAGTTTCCTTCAGAGAGGACCATATTCAATAATGAGACTAGTCTATGAGTTTCTTCTGCTCTCCTCTTTATACTTTAATATTTCCAAGGTAAAGAAGAAAATGATTTCTTCTTTAGGTTCCAGTTTTCAAAGCTCTGTAGGTGCCTAGATCCTGCATCCATAGCTTCATTTTAGATTATCTGGCCATCAGTTAGTCCTGGAATCACAATGACCTGAAATTATAAACCCTAAAAGCATTTAAGTACCTGCAAGTGATTAAATATTTTTCTGACTTGGAGTACCTATAAACAATCACCTTTTCTGCCCAGAGATTCATGTGTCTGTAGATCGCATGACAAAAGTTTCTATCAAGGTCTGTTAAATATTTGCTAACTGATGGCTGTGTGAATTAAAAACAAGTTGGTCATTTTACAGTTTGCTGCATCAGGGTTTGAAATTTCCCAGTCACGTTGCTGGATTCCTAAACCAACGTAGTAGACCAAAGACTTTCCTTACCCTAAGATGCACACTGTATTCCTCTATGCATGTGTCAGGTTTTAGTCCCCTGTTTTCTCCACTGTTAGAAATTTCTATTAATCTTTAATTATTGTTTAATCCCTACCAATTTAATGAGTCAGCTGAGACAATTCAAAGGTAAATTTTGAGAAAATTCCTTGCTGAAAAGCATGAGTTAAATTCATTTTAGAGCACAAAGACGTCACAAGAAATTGTATGTCTTATCATGTGGTATTGTAATAAAAATATGTGATTTATTACATCAGTATACAGGAAAGTTTAAGAGATTATGCAGGCTACATATTTATGCAGGTCTTCACAGAATCCTATTTTGAACTGGTACACTTGATTCCATTTTCCTAGGTATAAGGCTTGTCATTTGTTATTACTGAAACTCAGCTTCCAGAATGCTGCCATTCCCTCCCAGTTTGGTGTCAGTTGTATATTTGCAAGTTGGAAGCATGAAAGAACATACTGAATGTGGTGCCAGGACAGGCTCTGGCTACTTCTGCTTGATTGATTCTTTTAATCTGAGTGCAAATCACCAACAGCTATTCCTTGAAATCTTTTTTTTTTCCCCACAATAAATTTTATTCCAGCTCAAGGTGACACCACCCATATATTCTGATATAGCCCTATGGTGCATATCATAGGAATGTCACACAAAAATGCTAGCTACTACTCCTAGTTTTCCATTCAGCCATTTCCCCTGTCAGAGAAGGAAATAAGATTGGTATGACATGAATTGTTCTTGCCAGATACAAATTGGCTCTGTTTTCTATACGACATTGTAGATGGCTGAAAAATTGATCACTTAATAAAATTTACCATTTTTTTCTCCTTAATAGCATTGGAGGGAATAATAGGATTTAACAGCCTTCTTTTTTTTTTTTTTTCATCCTAGTGTAAGAAGTAAAAGGAAGGGTCATTTTGGATTTACACAGACTTCATAATGGAGATGTTCACAGAAGTTTTATGTTGCTGTGCTAGCCAGCAGGACAGTAATTACATAGGTCAGTGAAAGGGGCCATAAAATACCAAAAATGCTTCCCATATGCATGGTCTGTCTCCCAAATTACTTAATTATCCATCAGCATTTCTATGTGTTAATGAGTAGGAATCTTTTTTACTTGGAATGCAGTGTGGCTTGTTTCTTTTCCTCCCTGTCTCTTATAAACGTGAAGATGGAGGCCTCTATAGCATCATCTCCCCCATCTTCCTCTCTAACGAAGTTGTTAGTGTTAATCTTTCTAAATAGTTACACTTTAGATTATCCCTATAACAGAAGTCGTTCAATTTTTTCTTTTCTTTTAGCAGACAGTGTCCTGATATTTTCTCTAACTCCCCTGATTATCCTTATCTCTAAACATAGCAAGATGGACCAAACAGACCCAAATCAATAATCCAAGAAAAAGAAAGGAATATGGAAATATTCCTAACCAGTACAGAATCAGTTCTCTTAACTGAATAAAGAAAAGATCTAGGAAGGAAACCCTATCCACAAAATAAGGTGTAAATAGTAGGTTATGTCCAGTCTGAATGATAATGTACATTTTACAGTTAGCCATTCTGTTCTTTTATTTAGAAAATTAGACCTTGAATAAAAAGAATCTGGACAACTTTCTACTTGAGTGGCGTCATCAATATCAGCTACTTGCTGATTGTAAGCTGATGTGCATTTTGGGAGTTTATCAGATGGCTCAATTTAAATGGAGCCTGTGAGTGTATACTTGTTGGACTACACAAAAGACTGCATAGAACCACAACTGATAAGTACATCCTTGGACTAGAGCGGTGACAGTCAGGGAACAATGGTGACAGTCAGTAAGAACAATGACAGGAAGCTGAACTCATGAAGATCAGAGACATTAAACAGGCTTTCTTTATAGAGTCCTCATCTCTAAGAACATTCAGACTTCATATGAACTCATGATATTTTGCTTATATCTAATATTTTCTTCTACCTAAGACTGTGAGAAGTTATATATTAAATAGAAGTCTGCCAAAAATGTCAGAATTTCCAAAGTTTTTCAAGAAGTTAACAGTAGCAGTTTAAGACGTTCCCGTCATATGAGCCTTAGGCTATTTGCATGTCTCTAGCAACAGGGGAATCGTAAGCTAAACAATCAAATCAGATCACTGCTCTCATTAGGAACAACTTAAAGAAAATGTGTGATTTTATAAAACGGGATACTGGAATGTATTTTTATATATAGGAGAAATAATTGTACAGAGAAGAAAATGTATAGCATCTTTCTATGGAAGGATTAGTTTATTTTAAATGCAAGAACTGTTTTTTAAATATATTTAAATTATATTTACTTCCCATAATAATAACAAAACCTTTACTTTAAAACCATTAAAACTTACGCAAGTCCGTTTATCCATAAGGAAGCTTGCATGTTAATTCTGACATATGACATGTAGTCAGTTTTCTGCCTTCTTCAGAGCTGCAATGATGATTACATGGGGAAAGCTTTCCCTGGTTCCTCACTAAACCCACCTTCTTATCTGGCTGCCCTTGTTTGCTGTGTTTGGAGTCATTCACTGCGAGCACAATAGCAGACGCTCATCTATGGCACCGACCGCTCACTGGGCTGGACATGCTTTCACCGGATCCAGGGCTTCTCTGCAGCTGCGAGGAGGAGCCGTTTGTGGAATGGGCCGGAGCTGTCACCCAGCAGCCCCAGTTGTACAGCCCTTCCTAGCAATTGGGATGTTGAAGTGTGCAGCCTTGCTGTAGTCAACAGCAACAAAAAGGCAGTCTGAGCCAAAGGAATTAACTTTATCTCTTTGTCACCTGCAATATCACACAGCTGCCTTTTAAAGCCATTCTCTGCACTTCTGTGCATCGTGTGAATCATTCTAACCCCTCCTGCCCCACTTGTTGCCAAGGAGTGTGCAGGTGGCATTACTGCAGCGCCCGACCAACTCTGGGACAGCCCTGCACTGCTCTCCCTCTGCTGGCTGCCCAGACATGCACCCTGGGCTTTTGCAGTCCTTCACCCAGAAAAAAGATGCCTCCTACTGCCAAAACTTTCCAGGTGCTGCTATGTGTTATCCGATGGGGATTATGCCAGCAAAATGCAAACATCAATTTCACACACTAAGGTAACTCCTTAACTAAAACTGCTCTCTGATGTACACCTTTCACATTATTTTGTAAAAATGCAATCCCTGCTGGAGGCTGTGCTCATCGCTTGGAACAGTCACCTCCACAGTTATTGCCAGAACAAAAATTCAAATGAAAGGCACACATCATAAATAGTTCTCAACTGCACTGCAGTTAAATGAACTGCTGCCTGACCCCTCCTCTACCAAACATGGGTGGTGTGCCACTGAGTGCCACAGGGCTTCCTGGGTGCATTCTGTCTGAGGGCCCAGCTGGGCAGTGACAGGACGTCACCAAGTGCACTGCTGGTGTGCTCAACTTACAGACCTCAGAACTGCATTAAGCTTGATATGATTGGGCTTGCAGTACTGATGCATCAGATCCCTCTGCATACAGATACAGGCAAAGAAAACTAAAGCTTGCATCATGGTTATTCTGGGAATGGAGTTGTCAGTTTGACAAGACTGGGATTTATGCATCTTTCTTGACCTGTAAACCAACTAACATCAGTGTATGAGAGCTGTGCAAAAAGAACAATTGTATGTTACCAAGCAGAATGCATTAGTGAGCCAGGAGTGTGAAGCCTCCTGTCACAGAGTGTCGTAGCTCATTAGGAGCCTCATGATCCAGCTACAAGGACTGCTAGTGGTGCCTGCAGTCACCTGTTTGCCTCTATCTTGCTTCTTACACAAACCTGCCATGTTCTACCACTTTTATGCAAAAGAGCATCTGCAGATAGGGAAGTTTGCCTAAGCATTTCAGTTTTCCCTGTCTCACTAACACAGCTCTGCCTGACTGGGCCACACTGTGTTTCTTGTGGCTTATATGGTCAGACCTGTTGGATTCACTGGGGGCATTCCTCTGCTTGTAGGACTAACAAGACCATAACCAAGAGATAAATCAGTTACAGATTGAAAGTATCTTCCAAATCTTCCTGAAAGATGCTTTATTAAGGAGCCAGCCATAGTTTAAAACCTTGCTTTTTCTTCAGGTTCCATTTCTTCAGTTTAGTGAGACAAAGTAATACTATATCTTAAAGTAGTTGTTCATGTTCAACTTGAGTCTTTTAAGTCTGTCTCCCTAGACATCAAAGACTGACAAAAATCTGAAGTGAAAATACCAGAGTCTAGATGCTGAGAGGACCAGGCTGCTGACAGTACTATAGTCAGGCACTCAAACATACATGTAGCATCAAGTGCTTAGTGACTCCACATAGCCTCTCCAGAGGCTGGACTAAAGCAAACATGCCAGCCCTATTTCAAGTGGTTTTAGTGCATGTCAGTTCTGCTGTTAATTCACATAAATTGCTTTGAAAATCAAACAGTGCTGATATCTCAGGAACAACCAAAGAACTCTGCATTTCTTTAAGCCTTGTACTGCACTGGAGGTACAAAAGGGAAAAAATTGTAATTTTTTTTTCTACATAAAACCTGAAAATTACTTCATTAATTAGAAGCAATTATTTATTCTTTGCTCCTCATCTCTCTTTCAGGATATATAAGATAATTTGTAAACAGATACTGATCACCTAAGTTTTCAAACAAATCAAACTGATTCATTCTGCCAAAATATTCTCAGAATATGGAAGGTTAATAGCCTGCAGGGGAGAAGGCATCATCTTGAATACATCCCAAAAATGACAATGATCTGATGAGATATGAAGTCACATGGAATAGTTCAAGGAAGATTTGCACATAAAAGTTAAAAATGAATATTTTTTTTTCATTTATGTGCCAGGAAAAAGCACAGAATCCTGAAAATTGGAAATGCTAGAGGAAAAAACAACTCAAACTCCTCTGACTTGTAAGAAGCAGCTTGCAATGACACAAGACAGTTATTTAGCAGTACTGCAAATATTTGCTGGCATGCCATGTTCTGTTTGTCCATCTTCTCACTGTAGTCATAATTTCTGTTGGACCATTGGCTATGTTTACTCTGCTACTCTCTTCCCTTCGTTTTCATGCACATTTTTTTTCAGCTTTATCATCATCTTGTCTGCATGCCATGTAGGTGATTAAAATCTAGACTAGTATTGCCTTTCTAGTGCTTGACTGAAGGTTTTTCTTTGTGAAATCTACTCAGCATACATGCCAGATTTGCCAGGCAGTCTGTATCTCAGCTATTCAGAACTGTAACCACTGACGCAACCTAAACAAAACTGCTGCCCTTGAACTAGAAAAGAGCTAGGGAAGAATGTCCTACACGGTCATGAAAACTTGGATTGAGCAGTCTCCATATCTGATTTTAAAGCTTCACATTCCCAAACTGTAAAAGCAGGACACAAACTAGAATTTCTATCTTGCATTTTCAAGGGGAGGAAGGAAAGAAATAGAGATGGGTGATCAGGTGTTTGAAGTATTGATTCAGTCTGTTCTAAAGAGGAGATATTTCCACAATTCCAGATGTCTAATTATCTATATGCTCAACTCCAGCAACATGGAAGTTGTGAGAAATATTAAGAACCGAGCATTAGATTTTATTTATAAGACATTTAAATGTGTTTTTGTAGTTTCTAGTAATGCCCACCTGAAAATCTGACTAAATTTGATAAATGTGCATGTGTGTCCTTAGAGGATCACAAAGTTTTGGGTCAACTTCAAAGACATGTAAACTGGAAGCATGAAATGAAGCTTGTTCATTATTGCAGATCCCTTTTATCACAGAATAATGACTGAATTCTGTTCACAAATGTCATTTCAATCAGTACATGGGAACATACTTTATGAAATAACAGATTGGATAATAAATGTCAAATGTAAACCTTGAGCATGGCACATCTTTAAAATGTGGATTTGTTCCTCTGTGGAACAAATAACTTCAGCCTTCATAGCATAAAACCACTCAAAAAATACAGCACAGAGGCTCTGATTGACTTTGTGTTGCAGACCCTCCACCTTTGTGGAAAAAAGTTCTCTCAAGAGTGGGCGCCTGAGTTTCAAGTTGCTAATTGCAATCACATTACACATCATCCATTTCAAGAAAATAGGGAAAATAGGGAAATGGATTATGCTGGAAAGCTCTCAAACCTTTCAATAGATGCATAGAATAAAGTCAGGCCCTGTGTTTTGTTTCTTTTCATAGCATAATGCTTCAGTATAGGTTCATGATGTCACATTACTCATAACACTGAAAAATCTGGTACACAGAGCACATCTGCTCTGCTTCTATTCTCTGTACTTGACCCCATCTCATGTCCTTGGCATTAGTTCATGTAATGTAAAAGTATTTGGTACTGCATATGGTGAGGTCAGCCAAGTTGAAAGCACAACTTGGTCAGGTTTAAGCGGAGCTCTGAACGTGGAACGTTCACACTGCTGGCGCTTCTGTGCCTAATCAGAACTCTGATTAGCAGAAAATTACACAAGGCTGAAAAATGAGCAATCAAAGCTAGTGCTCATGAAAACTGCAGAGCAGCAAGTTATTTGTGTCAGCAAACATCCAAAGGTGGGATGTCCAGCAGTACACGTGCAACTGGAGTTACACCTATATTTTGTGATGCATCAAGGAGTTGACACCCACTGCATCTCCTCCAGAGCTGAGTGCACTAGAGCAGCATCAGCACAACGTTCTCAGCACCTCAAAGCTGCATGCATAAACACTCAAACACCAGCTCTCTGCAATTAGTTCATGTGATTTTGATACCATACAACATGGTCTCTCCCCTAAAAGCCCAATTCCAGTGGGTACTCTGTACTGCAGAGCAAAGCGAAAACAAGGGAGGTGTTTGTTTGTAGTGGTTTGACTTGGTGACAGATCTGGCACAAGGTAATAACTGGACCACTCTGACAGTGACTGTGCCCACTGAGCTCAGAGCCAGTACTGCCAGAGCCCTGGTTGTGATCAGCCTGGCTTTGCAATAGGGAAAGTCCTCTGGCTGTGAAATATTACCACCACTGAGGTAATATTCCTGGATGAATGCACCACCTTTGAACCAAAGACCTTTCAGTGTAGCCAGAGGGCTGATACCTGTCAGAACGGTTATGATTAATCTCCATACAGCAGAATTATATACTTGCTCTATTCTGGGGCTGCAAGTCTTGCACTTGCCACTTTGTCCCTTGTCGAAAAAACAAGCTCTATTGTAGTGTCCTTCCTATCATTTGTGTGCTGTGTTCTCCTGTCTCCCTTCTATTACATCTCAGCTACAGTCTGATTTTTTATTTTTTGCTCATTATCATTTTGAGTTTCCAAGTGGTTACAAATGCATTTTAAATAAAGTACATAAACTTAAAGCTGTTTAGATAAATATTAGACAGTATATGAATTATTCAATGGGCAACTACATGATGCTTTGATTAGAAAAGTCATTTTAAGTTTGATGTTCTGCAACAGAAATCATGTTTGTTAGCTATCAATTATGGAACCTGTCAAGCACTTTCTTTGGTCACTCATATAACACTCGACAAAGTGTTCTGCCTGGTTAGAACCAAATCATGAGAAGATACAAGGAGCCATGGGCCTTGGTGCTCCACCTACTCAAGTCTAATTCTATTAATCTGCATTTACCTGTGATTACATACAGAAAACACAGAAAATAGCCCCTGAACAAAGCAGTGACTGTATAGGCAGAGCTCACAAAAGCCACATGGATCCCTCCAGTTTATCTAGTCAGTCCATGGAAGGCAGATCTCAACTGGCAATTTCTCCCTTCATGTGGCTCTATAAAGAAAAGGCCATGAAGAGCAGGAGCAGGGGAAGAAAAAGCACTTTTGCTCATTATCGTGAAAAAGGAGCTGTCAAAATGTCACCTTCTTTCATCCTTCCTTCTTTGCCAGCCTTTTCTTGACCCAAGGGATGGAAGCTTAAATCAAACAGTCAGAATGAATGATGAAAGTGCATGGTTTGTACTAAACAAAAAAGGAGGCTGTGGAGGGTGGTAAAAAAGGGGGCCCATCCAAAGCAGATAGACAACACTCAGCTGTTTGTTTCCTCAATTTCATTATGACAGAGGCCGGTGTTTGAACAGCCCTGGTGGGAAGATGAACCCCCCTTCATTTTCTGACTGTAAGCACAGTGTGTATGGCTCCTGCATGCATAAAATACACTGTGAGGCTTAGATACCTATTCTGTGGTCAGAGGGAACAGGATTAGTGGGAAGAACAAAGTAACAAAGATGAGATTGATCTCAGAAATGGCCGGAGCGCTGGCTCAAAATAAAACTTCAATAACAAAACATGGCTGACTTCACCAAAGTTCTGCATTGCAAGGAGGATGATGTAACAGTTCACAAGAGGCAAGATGAACATGAAGTGGGAGAGCTGCTGAAACATGGAAAGATATCTACATACCGTATTGCTTTTAAAATCAGTTTCACGAATTATCTTCCAGTTCAGGACGCAGAAAGCCTAATTCAGTTTCAGGTTTCTATTATTTTGGTGAAGTTAAGGAAACTGATGCTTTTTAATGTTTGCTTTGTGTTTTAACCAACTTTAAAATAAGCACTTTTTTAAAGACAGTAATCCTCCCAAGACTGTGGGAACATATGCTCCTTTGCCATGATTACACAAATGATAGATATTGTATATATATAAAGCCCTATATAAATGAATCTATAAAAATCTGGTCTGGCTCAGAATATAGCATACAAAGTTCTAGGTCAGAAGTGAGTGCTATAAAACAGCTGTCATGTTTACATGGCCCTGATTGTATATCCTTAATTTAAATGACCTTTCTTCCTCCCTCAATTAAGCAAATTCACACTGCATACATCATTAATATACTTCCTAGATGGTAGGCATTATAAGTTTTATACTTTAAAAAGATAAACCTGTGCTAGAAGGTGCTCTGTAGCACATTAGCAAACACGACCTGTCAAAATGTTTGTATCTTATTAAAAACACCGCGGAAGACTCTGTGGTTCAGAGTTGAGGGTGAATTCACCTCTGGAATTGAATGCAGTGAAGTTCTGCCTCAGAGCAGTTTTCACTAAAAGTGCATTTGAATCACTATCTTGATGCTAATTGTGATTGGGAGCCTTGATTAGTACCTGAAAATGTTTTTTGCTTAGTCTTTATTTTAGCTGGAGAAACACAGTGCTTTCTATCGCCTGGCAAAATAACAGTAAAAATAGTTATTTTATTTTTAGAGAAAGTGGGAGTAAAAAATTACTTGGAATTATTCATGATGTTAAAAACAAGGGTCAACTGAAGAACTGCAGAATGATCTTAGGGTATTGAGCGACTGGATGATAAAAATGGCAGGTGACATGGTGTTAATTAAAACAGGCACTCTGGAAAAAAACAGGTCCAGCTTCACAGATACAGTGATGACTGAGCTGATTATAACTGCTCAGGAATGAGATCTTAGGGTTTTGTCCCTGTAGGAGCGTGTCAGTTCAGTTGCTGACTTGCAATGAGGGAATCAAAGACTATTAAAATTTATTAGGAAAGCAATAGGGAAGAAAACAAAACAATCACAGTTTCACAAGCCACCTACGTCAGACACAAGATATTGGGATTCTTCCATCTAATACAGATAGAATAAAACTGGAAAAGCCATAGAAAACGCATTTACAAGAGATGTGGAAACTCTTAGCCACTTGTAGATATCAGTCTGTGGGGACTTGTGAGAAACGTCTATCAAATTTCCACTGACATCAAGATGGATAGGGAATAATTGTTCAGTCTCTTCCAAAAGAACTGTGGGTTATCACGTGAAAGCAGGAGGGACATTCAGAACACACAGAAAAAGGCAGTTATTATACAGCAGGTGAAGGGAAGTGTGGAATTCCTTCCTGCAAGATCCTTAGTTTGATGAAAGATTACATGGATTTTTAAAAGTAAATAAAATACAGATTTTTAGAAAAGCGTTCCAGAAGCAGCAAATATCTGAGTCACCAAGCAAGTCAGTCTACACACATTCTTCCAGGGAAAGAATAAGGATACAACACAGTAAGTAGTTATTTGAGAAAAATATATAGAAGTGTTATATTTGAAATTTTAATATACATAAAATGACAAAATTAAGGGTGCCTTATCTTAATCTAGAGGAATCTGATAAACCTCTGGTTTATCTCATGTACCTCCAAACTCAGGAGCATCCAAGCTCTAAGCATAATAAGAGTCACTGAAATTATTCTCACATCATTTTTCTCATCTATAAAGGTAAGATTACAATAAGCACAGACATAGGCTGCTGTTGCCCACAGAACTTAATGCTTCTAAAATTACCTTTAGCATGGAAAAGATGAACTATAAATTTACAGGTGTCCTTTATAATTCTTTGTGTAACTAAATGAGAGGTGGTTTCAAGGATATATTTGAAGTACTGTTGCTACAAAGTATGACCAATACCTGGAGATTACTGGAATTTAAAATGGACAAACTATTACTCCAGTACAAAGAACTTCCAAGTTGTAGTGGTAAATATTGGCTAGATTTTAAGAACAATCTCCAACCCCTCTATTTCACTATGTTCACTTTCCCCTAACACCCTATCACAGGATGCCTTGCACACTTCTCATAAGCAGCTGCTCATGGGACATAATGAATAGGATGTAGGATTAGGTAGCTGAAGAGCCTAACCAAAATTGAATATGACAAAACCCAGCAGAAGTCCCTGCCTTCAAGTCATGCTTTCACATCTTAGACTCAGCTTGACAGATGTCTATTGTCCAGGTTCAGATTACTTAATTCATTTCCATTCAAATTCAGAAGTCCCCTGCCGAGCTGGAAACGAGCATACACTATTCAATGTAGTTGTCAATTTTTGTGTGAAAGACAACCATACCAATATTGCAAAGATCCTTTTGATCCATTCATGCATACAGCAAAATTTAGTCTGAAAATCAAGGCTTAGAGTTTCTGACTTGCTGGCATAGCAAATATTTCCTACATGCAGCCAAATAACTGAAGAAGATCATTTGTATAAATGTTGGGCCGATGATTAACATCATAGTTTATGATGTGGTGGCAAGCAGATAATTTTAAATATACTGTATGTTTATCAGAAATAAAATACGTACTGGAGCATTTACATTTACATGACTTTCATGCTGTTTGCAGCTGCCTGTCATTGACATATTGGTATTACTTCACTCACATTTCCTCATTTCAATCTTAGCTGCTTATTACATGCATATGCATGTGGTATTAATGGTTCCATTTGATCATTTAAAGGACTTTACGATACGCCACATTCACAGTGCATTTTCAAGTGTCTGTACCTGCCCCAAAATGCATGTCTAAATTAGTTTCTCACATGTTGCCAGAGAACATCAGGGAGCAAAAATGGTGTTCCATAGCCCTGGAAGAGAGCTTTTCCCCCTTTCTAGTCCAAGTAGTCCCGAAATAAGAAATATACAATATTATAACATATAATTGAAAAAAAATAATTGAATGAAGAGGTTCTAAAAATGCATTAAAAGAATCTTCACTCCCTTAAGAGTCCCTACAAGGGTAATAAAAGCAGCCTGACTACACAAATGGAAGAGAATCAGACAGAAGTAGTTGTCCCATAGAATAGAAAGCTTAATTAGAATTAATGATACAAATTATTAAAGAACACATTCAGACCACCTGCATAATTTACTTATGTCTTGAATATTCTTTAGGGAATTAATCATTCCAAGCTGTGACCAGTACTGCTACTTAAGAATACAATTAATGTGATTTTAAATAATGCTGCTTCTCCTGTACTATTAGACTTTTATTAATAATTATATGGAGACCACTCAAACTGTACTATTAAACTCCTTTCAACCACTGAAATAATTCACATCACCAGAATAATAACTCCATTGTAAACAGCAGTATGAGAAAGTAGGTTTGTGTAATAGACCTTACTACTTTGTTCTGTGCAAAGGTGGTCAAGGACCTTTGGGTATTCTGAACTGGGATTATAACACTGGCTATTTCAAAAATCTACTATTGCAGAAGTTACTGTGTACTTGCTAGAACAGAAGATACAAAATACAAGCCATACATGGGAAAGGATGCAGCTTTGTATGGAGCATGCCAAAATTATCTGTTTAGATTAATACAGGAAAATCTAATCTAGCGTCTACTCCTGTCAGTGAATGCCTTGGAAAAAGACTGCATGTCCTGAATTCTAGGTAACTAACATCATGAGTTTCAAAATTCAAACACTTTCAAAAGTAAAAATAGTTAAGAAGAGTTCTAAGGAGAATTCATCAGTATTCCAAATACTGAACCGTAGTTTTCCTCTGGATTACAGAGGTGGATTCTATGATTCAGAAATGTTTTCAGTAGTTACAGGTTCTGTGCTGACAGATAATTGCAAATGCCTAACAGCAGACATTGCTTTAAAAAACTCATTTCTAATAGATTTTATATATGATGCTAAAATTGAACTCCAAAGCACTTTGCAATTGGCCATATATGCACAGGAAAAGAAAAAGCATGTAACTATGAAATGAACCCACGCACGAGGTGAGATTGATTTAATAGCAGTTTGAGATCTGCATTAGCATTACATTGAAAGTTTTTATGTGTCTTGTAGAAGAAATAAATATATTGCCTCAAAATGCTGTTGCTTTGACTTCAGCATTTCTTATACAGGATTAGGGCATCTCAAGAACATCAGGTATTATTTGGAGAGGTGCTAATTGCCCTGAGTTCCTGCTGGTAGCTGCAGGAGTTTTTAAGGAGTAAGAAGTGAGTACCTTTCAGGCTGGCGTCTCATTAACGTGTTAAGATTTATCAGCTTATGTTTTTTCTGACATAATGTAGTGACATGAGAATTCAATAACAGGAAGAGCACTGAACAGGGCAGCACTGTAACTACAGCTCAAAATCCAATTTTCCTAATGGAAACTGTCAAAACCCATCAACTAATTCCACCCTTAGGGATTAAAAAAAGGCTATTCTGCAAGCAAAACTTTGATGAGATGCAGCCTTTAAAATTCAGTGGGATGACAGAAATAAACAGAGCTTGAAAAGAGTAAATGTGATCTTTTTCTTAAGTCCTCTGTGAGACCTTTGAAGCCTTCCAATCCACTGTACATAAGCACAGCCTGGTTTTATTGCACTGCAAGAAGTGGTCTGTCTGCTCAGCAGGAATTATTGTCCTGTGTGTGTCTACTGCTGCAAAGTACCTTAAAGTAATAGGCTCTAACCCATGCTTGGCTCATTCTTACTGTGCAAAGAGAGCCAGCATTCAGAGAGAAAGGGCACTCCATGCTATTTAACCAACCAATGTCCTTCCCAACGGAGAGGAATAAATATGGTCAAAATTAATGATATGGTTCTGGGGAACTGTGAAGCTGTTTAAATACCTAAATAAGCTTTTACATATCACTAAGGATACGTTTTCTATGTGTCATTTGAAACACCACTGCAGTCCATATGCACATCAGATTTGTGGAAATTTCAGAATGCTCACTATTGGAAGTGGGAAAAACATTGCTCTAAATTTTCTCTGTGTGTGTGTTTCTTTTTTGAAGCTTCCACTGTAAATCCCTATCAGAGACAGGACACTAGACGTGTTGAAACTCTAAACCTAGCATGGTAGTTCTCAAGTTCTTATATATAGTCTCGTATTCATTTAAAAAAAGAATTCTTGTAAAGCTGTGCATTTCACCTGGATTTCAGTTACTTATATTAAATGATGATGTAACATCATTACTTAGTTATGCTCCAAGTGGCTTAAGCTGAGCCACAAAAATACAGTGTTTGTGATATGAAATTTGGATTCTATATTATGAAGCTCCCAATTTTGGGGCTTATTTCTATTCAAGAAAGCATGGAAATTAGATTGCCATTATTGTTCAATAGCAGCCAATAATCCCAGTGCTAACTGGGTCTTTAATCAACTTTATAAACCACCTCTGCTTCAAGTAACTTCTAAAATTCAACTCAGTCCCGCACAAAATGATTTTTCTTTATAAGCCTTCAATAGAAAATTGACCAACACTAATGTTATATAATTCTAGTGCTCTCTGTAAATATTTTATCACAGAATTTAACCTGCGCACAAGCTCATGTCTGCCTAGCATGTAGCATGGTGGGCAGACAGCTTTGCTGTGAATATGTGTACAAATACTCTGAAATACAGGTTTAGGGAACAGATAATCACAGAAGTAACTCTGGCTTTAGAATTGTAACAGGGGAATCCTTGGTCCTTCCACAGCGAAGGCTACCATTTTGTGCATAGGTGATACAAAGTAGGATTAACAGGTAAGAGATGAGACCTTATTTGATCTTAGGCTTTAAGCTAAAACAACAATAATAGCAGAATTCAATTACAATTTCCTAAGCATAAAGACTTAAGAAAAACTTAATCAAAGATTCCCCCTTTGATTGATCAAGGAATTCACCCTAATGCTAGCATGAATAGGTCATGTAAATCCTGCCCACAACAGTGGTGGAAGTCTCAGACAGTGACTTGCTGGCACACCTGTTATTTACTTCATGAGTCCCTGTGGACTTCTGCCCTAGTACAGAAAATAAATACGGTTAGCTGCAACAATAACACATCCCAAAACTTGAAATCAGTTGGGTTTGGCTCTGCTAAGTTACCATATGTGTACTGGAAGAGTAAGATAAATTGAATAGCACTCCAGTTGTCTCCATCTCTAAACACAGCGTGCAATGAGCAGTGCAACACGCACAAAGCGGATGCATTAAATATGATCTAGTTTTAACAGCAGTTATATTATAGCCCTCATATTGTAGGCACCATTTGCAACAGGAAAGTTTTACAATCAAGTGAATAAAACTAGAGCGACAATATCAGGTTATCCAGGACCAGAACAAGACAGACAAACAAAAAAACCCCACAACAGTATTTCCTAGAATCCTGCAGTTTAGTTTAGAAAAAACACTTCCATAGAATCAAACCTGAACCTGATTAAAAGGCTGCATACAAGAATCTCCTTTGAAATGAATGCAGGCATTTAAGTTCTGCCATTTGTCAAGATGTTGCTAAACCCTTTGCTGAACAGTAACAATACACTCTCAAGTAACCTTTGATGCAGCCTAGCGTAAGAACCAAAGTAAGCAGTGGTCTTAAGGGATGCTGGGAGCTTGTATGTCTGCCACTGTGTCTTTCCCACACTGCTACGAACCCAAGAACCTAGATTTCTATTATTTTGATGAGGATATCTAAACAACATTTTTAAAACAGCTGCCAGAGTTTGTACCATAAGGTATTAATCAGAATAGGCGCCTAAAGGTTGCGTGAGTCTGTCATGATGTGATTTGAAGTCCTCTGAAATAGATTTGAGAGTGGTATATCCTTTCTTTCTGTTATTAACATTGTGCATAGATTATAACTAGAGATCTGGAAATGAAGGGCTTGCAAAACACTTCTGCTAGAAAATGAATTTATATTTTATTTTTTAAACAACCAGCCTAGACTATTCATCAAATCTGGAGCCTATCTCTTCTCAAAAAAGCATTAGTAGTGGCCCTTACATCTGAAACCTCAAGTCATTCCTATTTCCAGTGGGACAGAAGCTTGAAAACAAGCAATATTTATCCTAAATGTTCCAGTTCTGGCCAGGATTAATACAATTCAGTGAGCCCTTGGTAATGCAATCCAGACTTCTTCATGCTCATGGGATGTGGTCATTAATCCCTTGAGGGCATAAATGCACAGCTGCCTTTGTTTACTGCCAGTATCTTTATTGTTGTTTTAAATGACCTGTCAGCTATTTGATGTTTGGGTGCTCATGCCCTGTTTCAAGGAATTTATAACCAGATGTCCAGGACAAGCAGTTAAATTCCACCCTTAGCTGTTATCACTGGCCTAATCACTACAGTGCATAAAAATCCACTGTTGGAGGATTATTAGCATCGCTCAGTTACTGAACAAAATGGCTCACTGTACAGCATCGAAACATCATAGAATGACAGATTGTTGCATGTTCCTTCAAGTAATAAGTACATCAAGATCATTTTAATAACTGGAACTGATGCTTTGGAATGAGAAGGGGTCTCTACTTGAACATTTCAGTCTGAATGATACACAGGTTGCACATGCACTATATTCATTTTTTCCCCCAGTTGGTTGTTTAAAGCATCCACAGAAAACAAAAATAAGAAAACATCTACATTATTACTGTTTTGTTATAGCTCATCTCTAATCAAACAACATCTATACGCTCTGCATGAGATGTGTAGGCAAACACCAGTACACACAGTAGTTTTAATGCACATAAATAAAAACCAGCAGGCTTTATTGAGGGACTAAGCTGAAAGAAACTGCAAAACACTGCGGCACATCAAGCCTGTTTCTGCTTTGGTTTCAATGGGACTGCTTCAGATCTGCAAAGCCTCTTTCACTCAGCCTAATGAAATTTCAGAAGTACAATACGCCAAGTCTGAAATGTTCTCATGAAGTTCTATTATGTAGGTAGTACAGCTATAAAATTTAAAACAGCAGCATTGCCAGCCAAATGCTGTGGGTAAAAAGTCATTTTCTGGGTAGGCTTTCTTGTTTGCTTAGTTTTTTTGTTTGTTTGTTTTGTTGTTGTTGAGGCTTGAAGATTTATTAGATGCATTTGCACTGTGATAATGTCTAACTTCTTTTTAACCCACTTCTGTATTAAATGAGAACAGAATATATTATCCCTAATATTCTCAAATACAAACACACTGTGAAGGCCAAACCCACGTTCTCCTGGAGTTTGGTTTTATTAAATATACAAACTGAAAGTAAGATGAAGCTCCAATTTCTCCTCAAGGATTTACAAACATAAGAGTTTCATTCTCAAATCTACGTAGGCTAATAAGTCCCCTTTGCAGCCAGCAGTTTCCTTATGTGACCACACTTGTTTTTAAGGTTGAGAGTTACGGACAACCTTTCACATCCTTTCTCAGTGCTTACAGCAAAAGTTAAAATAACTTCTCCAAAGCAGTTAGTGCTTCACGGGACTCTGAGAATAACAGATGGGTAAAGGGCTTCGATGTGAAATCAGTAGAGGATTTAGTTTAGCAAGTTTTTCTGCATGTCAGATTTTATGCTTTTTATAACACACCCATGAATTTTAGGATTTGAAATTTTTATTGTAGAACACAGAGCTGAGGGAAAATATTAAGTCTCAGATGCAAGAGGATGGATCAGCTTTAGGAAGTTTGGGATCTCATCCAAGGCTGAAGCATATGAGAAATTTCCAGAAGACTTGTCCAGGGTAAGAAATCAGAAATGGAAAATATGGCTTAAAATCTGGCTGCAGCTGTATAGATATTAGCCACCTACTATGAACTAAATTGAAGGGCTAAATATATTTTTATAAATACCTTTTTATTTTTAATTTTTACTTTAGTTCTGTGATGTTAAATTTAATCATTGTTTTTGCAGTAGGATAATACAAGTAGTATCACCTACAGTTTCAAACAACCACATTTATTTTAAGTCTTCCTCCTAGTGCTCTGTTACAGTTTTCTGCTTCTGAGAACTGTTTCCTGTTTTTCATACAGATTTCCCTCTTTTCCTGGGGAAATCTATTGAGGAAGCTCTATGAAAACAAAAGGAAGTATCTGCTTCCAAATACCTGTAAGACTGTTCAGAAGAACCATCTTTGCCACTCCGAGGCTCCTGTTGCTGTAAGCAGCACCATGTCTCACAGTGGCAGCTGTGAGCCTATGTGAGCAGACTGCATCTCACTGATGCAGTGGATGGCAGGAGGTCCAATAACTGCAGGGTTTTCCCTTTTTAAGTATTGTCAGCTTAAAAAAAATAAAAAGAAAAAGAAAAGAAAAAGAGGGGGAGAAAAAAAAAAAAAAAGAAGTGAGAAGCCAAAACCTTTTGTCAAAAATAATCTAAATTAATGTTGATTGGGAAAAGTGAATCCTGGTTATCCAACCTTCCTATGAAGAATTTTCCTCGTAACAATTTCCATCTGCCCCCCTTCATCACACTTGTTAGCTCTCTCACTTGAGAAGGGCTGCAGGGCTGCTCTGGAGTCTGCTGTCCACCCATAACCAGCCATTTCTCAGCAAGTGAGGCTGTGTAGCACTGAGTCACATATGATTAAAGGTCCTACCTAAATAAGGCACCTTAGTGAAAATAAAATGTCATTAAACTCTTTTGTGGCAATGAGGCTACACTTAGCAAAAATTACACACCTTCTCAAGTACTTCGCTCTTGTAGGAAAAGATATCTTGTATGCTTGACAAACCTATTGGAACTGAGGTTCATCAGATGAAGCAGAAGACCTGTCAGTTGAAGTACTGCTGAGGTAAGCAAAGATCCACCAACGGGGAGGCCAGAGAAGGCTTAGCACACAGCATCAGAAATAAATTCTTTCATGAGAAGGAGCATCTATATATGGTTGTTACATTTTTGTCATCATTTCTTCCTCCTAATTACATTTCTTATTCAGCTATAAAAGCAACACACGGCTAAACAGAAGCTCCTATAGTTGCTGTCAAAGTCTACCAAATAATAGGCAAACTTTTCAGATCTCTATGAACTGGTAAATAAGTTATGAGGAAGGAAATTAATTATTTGGGGATTACTGTAAAGGCACTGTTGTGTTTTGCAAATCACCTACCAGAATGTAAAACTTGAAAACAACGGACGTGCTGCTTTCAGGAAACTTAAAACTACTTCAAAACAAACACTGGAATAGTAGGCACAGAGCTTAAATATAGAGGAGCTTGGAGAACTGAACAGTATCTAATAATTAAATAGCCTTCTTTAAAGATCTGAGGGTGTCTTACAAACATTAGTGGAATAGAAAACAAAACATGATGAGGTAATTGTTATCGTTGTTTCCTGATACAGGATCTGAGGAACATGGAAGCTGTAAACTCCCCACGTTCACAACAGAAAGTTGCTGGCAACAACACCTCAGGCTCAGGTCTCAAAGCAGTCCTACACTCTTTCACTTTGAGCTCCCAGGCTCATCTTTCACAGCAGGAAAGCTCTCCTGGAGGAACACTTGGGCACTTACGTGACTTTCCTGGGAGAACTCAAGTACTTGACTTAGGGCATTGATGGCTACTGCCTCCTTTGCTAACATCAGTACCCTATCTTCCAAAATACCTAATAAAGACTACTCAGAAATAACTCACACACAGTTTAACCTTCCTTCTCTGCCTCTCCGATTTTATTAGGCTCTGTGTGAAGCTCTGAGATAAGTACGGAAGGAACTTGCGTGACATTAACTATGAACTTTCAGTTTCTGCTATGTTAAGTGATACATACAGATTTCCATGCATGCAAACAGAACTGAGAAACAGTGTCTTATCAAATGCTTTGAGCTCTATGAGCTGAGTTCAGTAGGATCTCTATCCCACTGCCCCTACCCGTTAGAAGAACACTTCTCTTCACCTAGGAGGCAATGAAAAGATTTCAATGACATACACTCTAGTGTACAGGAAGTAAGAGAAAGATTCATAGGAATTAAACAGCACATGGCTATACAAATTGAATATATAAGGTCTTTTTTCCTTTATAAATACAAGCAGTGGCAGAAGAAAACTATCTACAGCACTACAGCTCTGTTGCACTTGTCTGCCACATATCAATTATCTTCTTCATATATACCCCTGTGGTTTAAAATTTTGTGGTATTTTAGTTATTTTTGTTGGTCGTGGGCTTTAAAGAACCCACTGACATTCATCAACACTTGCTGAGCGTTGATAGAGACCAAACAGTGGTTGTGAGCACAGTGAAGCAGTTGGCTTTCTGGAAGTAGTGACAGTTGGTCACCTCCTCTGGTGCAGCTCATTACAAGCATGGCATGCAGACTCTTGTTCATCACCAGCAAAAATGCAAAGCTAGTGGTGGTGACTGTGTTGGAAAACAATGTTTTGTAGCTGAGAATTTGCTCTATGGAACGGTGCTACTGTGCTCTTTGTATCTGTTGTCATTTCCACAGAAATAAGTAGGACACATTATTTTCAGAGCAATCTGTGTAAATTAAAATAATTGTTCCAGTGCAGAAGGAAGGGAAAGACACAGCTGTATAAAAGATAAGAAAAAAGGAGTAATGGAATGACTGCCGTTTCCGTGCCTTGTAGGAAGGTTGAACCCAGGGTTTTCACCAAGAAAGTGAAAACACTTTCAAGAAGTTTTGTTCAAGCTTTAATAAATATCTTCTGAGCTAGTGGTTAAACCAAGAACAAGTGATATATATTTTTCTAGCTTTAATTAAATCTGAATTGCATGCATGCAAGCTCTAGAAATTTAGATAATAAGGGTGTGGCAATAGATTTTCATTCCAGTAGAGCAACATCTGGAAATTATTTCCTTTATTTTGTTACAAAACAATTCCTTAATGGTGCAGAAATATCTGAGTGACATAATTCCAAAGTGATGCATACTTCTCCTAGATAAATCAGTGGCTACTGAACACAAAATACCCCACATAGAGCAGTTTCATTCATCTCATATATACTCAGAACTACCACCATGCAGTATAATCCCTCACTAAGTATAGGATTTATAAAAGCATTGTAATTACTTCCTCTGTTTAGCCTAATTATCTTCCATCTTCCATTAAGCAGTCCAAGTGACTAACAGTTTATTAATGGTAAATTAAAGTTTCAAAGACAAACAAGTTTAGGAAAGCATCAAATACAGTGCTTAGATCTTGAGCTGCATTTCAGAGCTGATAGCCATGCATTCTGCAAATCACAGGAAAAACCTGGCCACGCCATTTCAGTTTAGCTTTCTTTCTCATATATTTGTAACAAATTTAACTGTATGAGTGTGTGCACCCATGCATAAAGGCATCTAGATGGTTCTTACTTAATATAATGTGAGTAGCCTTATGTGTTAGTCTGAATACGAATATTAGTTCATCTCACAGTATAACATAATAGACAAGAAAGGCTATCATCAAAATCCGCTAGCCATTTCAGGTGCTCACCCTGACTTACAATAACATTCACAGTACCTAGTATTTTAGAGCAAAACACAAATTATAGCTTTTGTGATTCCATGTTTCAAATGCATTTCTCATACCCAAAGACTCAAATCCCATGCAAAATCAGGACCCAGTTATTAACTGTACATACGTAACAATAATTACCTATGAAAGCTTAACAAGAGTAATTCGCCTAGCAGTATGCAGGGACTCCAGAGAGACAGGAGCCCACTTCCACAAAAGAGAAATTCGCTGACTTAACAATAACATCCTTCCTCACCTGACTGGATACTAGCAGCTTCTGCAACAGTCAATAAGGAACCTTCTCAGGAATGGGGCAAGGGTCAAATAGGAAAAATAAACGGCGATCTCACAAATAACTCTAATGTAATGTATGTGCTCCAAGACTTAAAGCAGCCTTATGACACTGCGTAAGCTGAGAGCCTTGGGAAAAAACAATCTGCTTAAAGCGTAAGTATTTCTGTCAGGTAGCAGCACCGTGACATCTGTTTTCTACCAACAGGGTCAGATTCTCTACATTCTCTTCACAGATTTCTGCTCTAAGTGAACAGCTAACAGCACAGTAAATTATCATCTTCCATGCGGATTGCAGAGGGAGGGGAAGAGAAGCTAATTTGTGGCTGCTTTTTCCCAAACTTTACTTTCTTCTATTCTTCTTTCATTCTTCTATTCATATTCTTCATTCTTCTATTTACTGATAGAAGAATGGCAAGATGACAAGAATTTGGATACCATATGAAATTTCATTAGGGAGTGTGCTTGGCCCTTACAACTCACTCAGTTGTCTATTTCCCGATTGAAAGGTCTGTCTCCCAGCTTTGCTCTCCTGTCAAAGCCCTGCATTTTTGCATTCCCTGGAAAATGCAATGCTTGGGGCTATGCACTGATCCAAATGTTAATATTTTCTCCAAAAATCAAAAGATGGAAAGTGTTGGTATTGTCTCAAAAATGCTTGAAATCATCATAGACAGAGCTGTATGAAACAAATCATAACTCTGGTATGCATGATGGTACCATTGCAAGTTTGCCTGTTTCTATACAATAGATGGAAAGATTCAGCCAGACAACGTGTTGCCATCAGCATAATGACTTTTGCTGGGCAATGGTGATTTTGGCAAGAAAATTGAAGTGATCAGCTAGTAACAGGAGAACTCCCCAAACTGTAACCAGTATTACTGAAGCTCTTATGATACAATTTTGCCCTTATTTCAGTTTAAAAGCAGGATATTTACTCATCCTTTTATAAGAAAAATCGTGCCTTCAGAAATTTCTTTTTAATGCCTTATAGATTGAGCAATTTAAAATCTAAGTTGTTCATAGAATATTCATTCAATCTGATTTCTGTTGCAGAGGTGTGCACAGCTTAAAGCATCAACCAAAGGCAGATTTATTCTCTTACCTCAAGAGTGAAAACAGATTTCATCTGTATGATAAGTGAAAAGCCAAAAATGAGACAAAATATGCACACACTGTGAGCTCTGCCATTCCCTGTTGGAGACAAGTCAAAACCAAAATCATTTCAAGTTCCCTGAATTCTTATAGTTTGGGTGAAAGTAGCACGAAAATAAATCACACCGATTTTAGTTAAAAACACAAAACAAAGCTTAGCTTACCAGACTGCTTACCAGTCTGTCTAACTGGTCCTCTGGGCCACGTACTTGCCCACACAGTTGTTTGATCTGCTTTAAGTAAGCCTCTAAAAGGGAACAGTTAAGGATCTATGAACGTGAAGGTAAATAACTCCTTAGAGTTATCTTATGATTAGTGAGGAATTATATAAGTCAGACTTGTTTAGCACCAGAAGCAGGTGCAGTTTTGCTGCACTTAGAAGTTTCCATAACAATAAGCGCAGTGCCAATTAAAAGCCAATTAGTCATGGATATTACTTTAAGGTCCAGTTCTTTCCAGCTCTCTGCTCTTCAATTTCCCTTCTCTGGAGCTGCCCATTATTCTCACTACAAAGACCCAACATTCATGGGCACTGTGTGCCTGTCACCAGGGAGACCTCACTGCACCCAACACAAACGCTTCCCAGGCACCTCCAGAACTACTTGCCCCTCTGATCTTTGCCCTAAACAAACGTGCTGTTTATTCATATTGCTTCTCATTTATGAAGACCCACTAGATGCTGCATGCATACTAATGAGAAAAGAATTTAATCAACGCTTAAGAATGAGTGGAGATTCCTCTTTTATGCACTTACCATGACAGAGAATGCAGACTGCTTGGCCTGTTTCATTATGCTTGTTCTTTAACTCCTGGGATCCCCCCTCAGTTTAAAATGTAGTGTCTGGATCTCACTCTAAGCTTTACTGAACAATAAAAAGCTCTCAAGTAAGAAAAAATAATGTAGTGGTTAAATCATATGATGAGAAATCAGGAGATAATGGTGTTTCCACCACCACAAACAACCTCACCATGCCTCCATTCACGCCTCCATCACCTCACTTTGGGGTATGAAATACTGTGTATTCCAATAGCGTGGAGCACGAAACAAAATGCTGCTGGTTTGTTTAAGTCTACTTTTAAGCTCAGAAGAATTGAGAAAATCCAGCCACAAATTTACTGCCTTTTTGAATATTGAAATATTCAACGTGGAGTTCTATTTTCATGTAAAATAAACAGTCCCTTTCTTCCAGTAGACAGTAAAGATTCGTTGCTTAAGTAAATCTACTCTTCTAATTCCGTGCTCAAACTCAGATGAGAATCCATCTCACATTCAGTGTCTGGCAATGGGAATGCCCAACTTTTCCTTGCAGCAATGTGAGGAGCAGCAGTTCCCTTTCCCCCTACCCCCAACTTTCCATACAGTCAAACAGACTTCTGGCTCTGCCTCTCTGATCTTTGGCTCTGAACTTGTCAGACTTGTCTTAAAATGTTTTGGATTACAGGAATGAGAAACAATTGTTTAATACATCCCTTCCTTAAAACTCCATTGCACAGGACATTTCCCATCCCTGCACCTCCTCCCTTCACGGCCATCAGTCCTTTCCTTTTACCTTCCCCACTCACTGCTATGATAAAAACTGCAGCCAACATCACATTCTGGATGCCTGGCAAGGCACACCATGGCAATTTATCTCCAGCGCAGTTATTTCCAACAGATCCTTGACATTTTATTCTAGCTCATCAAATAGAAAGTCTCTTGGGTATTTTGTTTGTTTTCTATTAAAAATATCCATATTTACTCACTTCGCCCTCCCATATTTTCTTCATTTTTTATCTGGCACAGAAAAGCTCTGAAATTCCAGCTTGTCCAGCCATGTGTTCCTTCACACATTTAAATTTATTCCATTCCCAAGTTCCTTGAAATAGTCACACTTGTTATGCTTAGTTTTAGTAATCTTTGCCCTTTATCTAGGGCATAAGAAATTCTAGCTTTGCTATATTTCTGTTGGAGAAACTAAGGCATAAGTAACAGAGCCTGAGCCAGATCTAAATCTTGATTCTGAAGCACCGGGTCTGAAGGCTCTTGCTCAAAGGGCTTCCCTTTCTAGCTGCCCAGGTGAGTATCTCCAGAGGAGAATAACATGGGTGTCTTTCATCATGCACTGAGCAGGAAGACATAACACACCATCTGTACGGCTCTCTTTCTTTCTCAACATTTAAAGAGAGCTGATGACAACATCTCAGGAGAATTACTACAGAGATTGTACTTTGTATTTCATCAGCTAGTTTTAAGTTCCTTTGTAAGAATTGCGGAGAAGTGAACGGTGTTATTTATGTCTATGCTGAAACTGGCCAGAGTGGATGTAGTCTATTATCTAAGTCCTCACAAAGGCACTGAATTTTATGGGAAGGGTTTTTAAAACGTGGGGGTTTTTTTGCTTTTTTTTTTTTTTTAAATGAAAAAAAAAAAATCAGAACTTCTCAATGTTCTTTGGACTGTAAGCTAAGTTGAAACAAGGTTGCCAGATGTAATACATTATTACCATCAACATTTCTCCCATTAAACATCACAGCACTTGGCATTTTAGTGTAAAAGATTTTCAAAATACTTCAATATTCTTTTGAGTTTCTTATGGGTTAAAAATTTTAACCAGCTTTGACACTGCAGTTAGTAGTCCATGAGATCTCAGTATCTCCAAAAATCTCCAAACATATGTAAATTACACTGTAGTTCAAAATTAAAAGAACCACCTACAAATACCAGACAGCCATCAGAAGACTATCAATGATCCCTTGATCAGGCATCTCTTGAATATCAGACCTCAACTTATTTTTCTTCAGAAACAAAGGAAATAAGCATAATTCAGAAAAATGAAGTGTAACATCCTTGTCAAAGGAAATACTTTGCTCTATTTCACAGTCAGTAACTACAGCACTAAGCTCACAGCAAAACCCTGTAGTGATGATCCCAGGAGCCTCCATTTTGAATTCCCAGACTTGCTATTTGCAGGCTACTTAATGATTTCCCTCCCTCTTCCCACTCCCTGAACTGATGAAAGCTAAACGACCAGCCAGGCTTCATTCTGGAGGCTGCTGTTTCCCTTGACTTTGCAGGAAGTGTGATTGTTGCTAAGTTAATACCATAAGCTGTAAACAAAACACATCGTTAATTTTCATGCAGTTGGCTCTATTGGAGGGAGTGAAAAAGAAGCAACGTTTTCTAACATGGTTTGCCTCAAGTTTTTAGCCTAAAGATTTTTGAAATAGACTTTCTGTTTTGTTAAACTCATAACTGTCTTCACCCAGTGCACGTACACCCACAGACACCATGAGATCCAGTACTGCTGTGGTTCTTCAGAAACCAACGGCAGCTGTGGTATTTTAAACAAAAGCTCCCAGCAATACTTATCTCTAACTTGGCACCAGTTTTCATCTTACTACATGTCATGTCTTTTTTTGAGCAGTAGTTGAACTTACTGGCAGGAAATACTTGTAAGATTTGCACAGAAATATTGTGTTCTATAACTCGCTTCAGCAGAATTTTCCAGGAGTTTTAACTCTCAGTTTTTGCTGATGAATATTTAGTGTGTTAAATGCAGGGAATAATCAGCATTCATCAAACCAAAACTAATCCTAGGAAGTGTTTAGAGGGAACTTAATTTACTGTAGATCTGAATTTGTTTTGCTATCTACATGCAGAAGAAAATTTATGAACTATGTGATGGCTCCTACTGGGAAAACAATGCGACGGTGCTGTTTGTGTGGTGTAAATGGGAAAGTATACTGGTGTTCAGTTTTGAAAGTCAATTGTTCTCCAAGTTGTAGAAAAGGAAACAATAGAAAAGTACTCTAATGAAGTATATTACATTTCATTGCATACACAGCATACACGTGTAATGTATACAGCCTTGTAATGAGCTGTCTCTGTTCACTGAGCTTCATATCCAAAAGGCTGCTTATTCCTACCTCTGAAAATACTTGATACAAAGTTTATGAACAGACTGATTTTGCATTTATCTGATACGACTATGTATTTATTACAAATAACTGGCCTTAGAATTCCATCGTAACTCTAATTTCACTAACCATTTGTGGAATTGAGTTACTAATACATAGTGAAAAGAACTGGACTGCTGAAATAAATTCAGTACTGTCAGTTGTCTCAGTTTCATGAACTGCATTTCTACTATTTTGGATGTAAATAGGATCATCTGGATTCGCTTCCTTTGTCACCAATATTGCACACTGCCATTGTATTTTGTCTAAAGTAACAATGGTGATAACTACACTGTCTTTCAGTGTATCCATTAGAGCATTTTAATCTCAACTGCATGAAAATTAACTCTGTATTATTACTCCTACTTTGAATTTCCTTAAAGGTACTGCCTCAACTCTGTCCATTTTGCTAACTATGATTTCCTCAGTTCAAATAATCATTATTTTCTCATAAATTCAGCTACATTTAAAAAAACAGATTTTGTTGACAAGTTTAAGGACTTGCATTCATCAGGTACACTTTTTTTAATCCATAAGCAATGCTACTTGTGTCTAATGTAGCTGATAATCAGGGTATTTCCCTGTCTTAAAAAAGACAGGAGTAGCATGCTTTGAAAAATCGTTTTCTTTAAGAGAGATTTAGGATTGCTAGCAGTTCAGAAGAGCAGTGATCCCATTTGCAGGTGTGTGACTCTGTTCACGTGTCGTTCCTTTTGATTTTCCTGTCTCTTCATCCCCTGTACTCAGGAAACTTGGATCTGAACTGCCTAAA
The DNA here is from genome assembly GCF_951394365.1 of Tetrao urogallus. Classification (NCBI taxonomy): domain Eukaryota; kingdom Metazoa; phylum Chordata; class Aves; order Galliformes; family Phasianidae; genus Tetrao; species Tetrao urogallus. The sequence goes on along the minus strand of NC_136823.1, from coordinate 5,401,213 downwards.
GGCACCTTAATGATGTCTTCTGCTATAAATAACTGAGCACAGAATTAGAAGGCAGAAGTACTTCATACTAATCTTAACTTTGCTTTTGAATTAAGTGCATAGTATCATTAAAAGCTCCTGCAAACAAAATAACTCAAATCTCAGTGTCACTGAAACAAATGGAAACAAGTTTTGTATGTCTTTATGAAATGCAGACCACAAAATACGTATTTTTACGTATAAGGTATACTGAAATGTCTGACAAGGGCAGTATGAAAACCAATTGCTGAGTACATATGAAGTGTTTGAACCTGAGAAATACAACCCTGCTGGCTGCTACTGCTATCCACATGGCACCTCGTTCCCTGCAATTTGATTTGAGGGACTCACAAAAAGCCTTTAATATCAGCATTAAGGAAGATGATATTCTTGCAGAGCTGCTTTCTATTGCTGGTCTTTAGGCTGAACTGAGTCTTGGTTCAGTGCTGTAGCCTGACATTTGTAAGCCTGGATACCATTCTAAGTGACTGGATGTAAGACTTGCTACCCTAGCTATAAGTGTGTTCATGTTAAAAATGAAGCATGTGCTCTATCACTGCCAGTGGAGAAGGGAGACTTTATGGCCAGAGTAGACTGTTTCCATATATATTTTCCAGATGCCCTTGACATGAACTAAAAGCTACAGGCAATATTTAGTTCTTATTATCTAAATATAAGAATAGTTGAAATGCACCTTCCTTTGATTCCAGCAAAAAAGGACTCAATGCAGTCCCTGGCAGTTTGATTTCACAGGCATTGAAGGATGATGACCCTTTCTTTGTTTGAACAGTGTATTTTTCATTCATCGTTCATATGTCACACTGTGGACATTCATTGTGTTTTCTCCAAATTTCCTACAAGTTCACCTTACTTTGTCTTTTTTTTCCAGATCAGAAATTGTGAAATTTCAGCTTGCTTCCAGAAGCAGCCCAGAGCAGAAAGATGCAGCAGCGCTGTCAGATGGAAGATGCTGCTTCTCTGTTGTGCAACAAGATCGAACATCTCCCATGGGCAGAGCTGGGATTTCTGAAAACGGTATCAAGCCCAGTACTAAACTCCCTCACCTATTTTTAAAGATCCTCAGCAGAAAACTGATTAGATATTAATCCACCAAAGCCACAAATAAGCCTCAATATAGCTTGAAACCCTAGATTTAAATGAAAGGTAATATCGCAGCTTTCTACTTCTCCCTCCCAACATAGTTTTGCTTCATGCAAGACTGAACATCTCACTTAGTGTTATGACTTAAAGTAACTGTTTTTCCCTCATTATTCGCCTTACCAAAGCAGCCTTCCTTTCTTAGAAGTATGAAGTTTTTATTTATTTAATTCAACAATAAAAACCTCAGAACATCAGCTAAAATTATTTACAAGAAAACAGTTTAATCACAATACCTGGAAACATTCTGGCTGCTTCAGCAGCTCTGAGAAGATCCAACTTATTTAGCACACGTAGCCCTAACCACTGTCATAGCATCACTCACTTAAGATTCCTCATGGGACTCAATGAAGCGTTCTTTGAAAGTCTTCTAAGATCCTCAGGTTTGCTTAGAGAGGCTCTTGCTGAAACTGACCTAGACTAGGATTTAGGGCTGTTAAAGAGATGACAACTTCTGGTGGATCATTTAACTGCCGTGATCGTTAGAGACATTTATGACAACGCCAAACTTCTCCCAACCTCCTGCTCAATGCCAAGTAGACAGCAACAGCAAAGCAAATCCAGCTGCAATTCAATTCAGTGATTTTTGACACATCTCATTCAAAGATGTGAAAAACAGCTACCTGAGATCAACTGCAAGTAATAACACATCTTTACCACAGACTAAGAGATCTATTTCTAATGCGTAAAATTAGGCTTGGGGTATGTAATGGAGTTGGCAAGCAGCTGCTCAGGGATGCAAAAAAACAATAAACGTAAGCACAGCATTACAGCATGTTCTCCGTTTGGCTAGGCTTACAAAATGAACCTGCATACACAAACATTATTAAATCAGGCACTTATCCAGCTCAAAGATAGATTCTACATCTGATATATGTCACAGTTCAAGTTCAGAGAGCTTTCTAGCAAAAGTTTCTCAAATAAGTTAGCCAGAGAAGAAAAATGAGTCAGAACAGAACTGTAAAGTTGAGCAAATAAAAAAAAAAAAAAAAAAAAAAAAAAGCCTGGACGTCTGGGATAAACCCAGATACAATAGGTGTGTGAATCCAGATATTTTCAGAAATCTTTAGTTACACTTTAACAAATATTAATTTCTCACAGCAGAGGAGCACTTGGATCAATGGAATTGTGCAAATTTTTCTGCATTAACTGTTACAAATTACTGCTTAAGTGTCACAATAACGAAGTGCTCCGTGATTTTATGAATGGAAGTGTTTTGTTAAAATACTGCCTTTACATAAAGAGAGATACTTAAGAACTTTGGCTTTTTCCTTTCTGGCTTCCAAACTTGCTAATCATAACCTACATGAGGGATGCCTAAAATAGCCTTTCCTACATGCATTTTCAAACAGAGCAGAGAAAATTATCACATAGGAAAGGGAAAGTATTGGGAATTCTTCAGATACGTGTGAGAATACTTTGAGGTTCATACACTTTTTGTTTATTTTTAAAAATCTAACCCGAGTATCAGCTAGCAAAAATAATAACCAGGTGCAAACGGAATGCAGTGGATTACACGTACCAGTTCAAAGTTCTGAAGTGGCTGCATAGTGCTGCGTTCGCTGTGTTTGTGAACTCTGATCATTACCCCTTTAAATGCCTATAAAGAAAAAAAAAAAACCATAAGGAATTAGCTCCCGAATAATGTTTATTCGTGTTCAGTCAGTAACTTATTGAACGCTACTGGAACCGAAATGTCATTAACACACACGTGCCGAGCTGACCGAAGGCAAAGCAGGCAGCAGGGGCCGCCCGCCCTCAGCCGGCAGCGCCCGAAGGCCGCGTGCTGCCGGGCTCGGTGGCGGAGCGCGGCTGCCCCCCGGAGGGGCTCCTGCCAGCAGCACGGCGCGGTGCTGGGCTCTCCAACGGCACGCAATGGAGCGCTGCGTCCGCTCCAGCAGCGCGAGCCTCCCGGGATCCAGCAAATACCTTCTTGGAGTAGAAGCAAGAGGTAAATACAACGGCTTTTCTAACGTACAGCTTAAAAAGTATTGAAATATTTCTGAAGCGGTACATGTATGCATACACACGTTATGGGCACATCATTAGTAACATATTGGCACATGAGGAGGCATTACGTTTACATTACAGAGATACACCTAAGGTTGGTACCTACAGGTCAAATGTAAATCACCCTCCCCATAAAAAACAGTAAGACAACAAATCAGAGAAAAATTAATTCAAACTCTTGCACTCCAGATACACATTTGGAAGGTGAAAAACAAACAAACAAAAAAAAAAGCCCACCCTAACAAATACAACAGTTTCATACCTGCTGAAGATCATATATTCAATTTCATACGTGAAAGGTAACTGTGCTCCTTAATAATACATCATCTATTCACACTTAAATAAAAGTAAAGAAACCTTTACTTGACCCTGCAAGAGGGTGCTGAAGTGCTCAGCATTCCTAAAATAATAATCTCTGCTGAGATGACATTGCCCAAGCTCTAAGCCTCTTTCCACAGGTGAGGAAAGACCCAGTACTGTGCCTTACTCAAGCAATTTAAACCTCTGTCTCACTAGTGTTAGTTGTCACAGCTGTGGTACATTGGGGTTGTTTTGCAGCTGAGCAGCTTTGATTTCTTAGCAGATGAGCAGCTGTTCCGGGCAGTGGAGGGCCAGGCGGCCTCTGATGAAGAGGAGGAGAAGTGGGCAGGAGACCAGCAGCCCCAGGCAGCCTATGTAAAGGAAACAGTGGCCAAGCTCCCTTGCTGTGGCAGTGGGTATGTTCCTGAGATTTGTTTTACTTGAGCCCTTTGAGAATGTTTCCTCGTGATCTGTGGGCACTGTGGCTTCAGTAAGAGGCAGTAATCTTGTAGAACCAAAATCAGCAGGCCCATGTGCAGCATGGGGCAAACAATGACCTAAATGCTCACACCTAATCCTAATCAGCATCAGCTGGGACCTATTCATTACCTGCTCTGCCAAAAGATCTGGGGGAAGGTTGGTTTGGGGGTTTTTTTGTGTGTTTTTGATGTTGTTTTATATGTATTTTTAAAACACAGATCATCATGAGTTTTCACTCACTTTTTTCTTCATATATGTACTCATAGATGTGATGAAAAAAAACGGAAAAAGTTCATGACTTACTTGGAGACCAGCAGTGCTGAGGGCTATGAAGCTGCTGAGGAGCTAGAGGAGCGAATCAGCCAGCTCTGTGAGCAGCTGGAGCTTAAGGGGCACGAGGTGAAGAAACTGGAAACAGATATGGAGGAGGTAACAGGTGCCAAGCATATGTTGAAGCAGTTGTTTCTGTACCTTTAAGTGGCTACGCCTGTATCCATATGAATTTTATTCTAGCCCTTCCACTTTCTCTCCCTGGCATTTCTCCCTGTGCTACTCTTTTGCAAAACTATGTCATGCTTTCCCGTGCCACCTGCATTTTCAGCATGGCTCCAATCTGAACCTCCATTTGTTTGGAGGATGAAATGTGCACCAGCTGCAGTCAAACCCAAGCTCTTCAAATACTATTCTTTACTGAACTGGCCCAAGATGTTCACTGATAGTGTGTTTAGGACAGGTGCTGCTATAGCCCAAAGGGCAACGTGCTAACAACAGGGTTACCATAGGCAGCTGTCAGTGGTCCCTCAGCTCTGGATGATGCACACTTCGTGTCCTCCTACTCCTCTAGGAGCACAACAACTTCTCAAGAAATCCCTCCAGCTGACTGAGATGCAGATATTCACCGTTTTTCTATCCTTAAAAGAAAATCGTTTAGCTTAGTCTGGCCAGCTCTGAGATTTAAAACTAGCATATTTGTAAATCAAAAAATAGTTCCCAGGTTTAGCAGCATGCTCATCTTTGCTTTAACAGAAGTTGTAACCATAGTAGTTCAAAGCCTCAGTGCAGCATCCTGATAGTCCCGTGTGATGTAACTTTAAATCCTGCAAATGGCAGCCAATGAAAGACATAGATTTATATACTATCAATCTTTCTATGAAAGAAAATAAGACAGATTGCTGACTCATTGCAATGTAAATTTAAAATCAGAAGGATTAGTCATTTTGAGCCTGGTAGAAATGTATTCTTAAGGTCCTTTACATTTACTTACCCAGTATAGTATCTCGTGCACAGCTTTTGGTATTTTTTGTTGCTGCAATACAAGCAGAAGAGTAATAAGTAATTTCTGTCAAGACGTTTACCATCCTTGTAATCAGTACCACATTAACTGGAAGACTGAGAAATGCTCTCTCAGATCTGATTTGCAAATAAATATATTTGGTGGTTTAATAAACAAACCACCAAAACACTTCTTCTGAGCTGAAAAAAATACTTTGTGTTGCTCTATGTACTTCTGTTTGGACTTGCTCAAGGCTAAAAGAATAGAGAAATAACAGCAAAGCTAACAAGGAAACTCGGCAGGCAAGTGCAAAGCAACACTCTCAAACACTGATTAATAACTGATCCAATCTAACACTGTAAAACCAGGGTGAATTTTTTTCATGTCTTGAAAGTTCTTCTTTCAAACAACTGAACTATTAAAAAAAAATACTGAAGACCTGGGAGGAAGATGTCAGGACAGGGGCACAACGGGTGGAGAAAATATGACCAAATTCTAAAAATACAGAGAGATGCTGCCAGGTGTTGTGTTGTAAAGAAATGCCAATGATTTTCTCTAAAAGATCCCTTTAAAACTGTCAGTCTAATTAGAAGACAGTAATTAATGATCTGTCATACAGGTTCAAATGAAAAGTTCATTCTAACATCACATGCTTGATGGCAACAGGCAGTGGTTATTTAGAGAAAAGGAATGAAAAACAGTACAGAGAATTTTCCTCTTCGTATTAGTCACCTGGTTTCCAATGAACAGGGAACAGACACACCTTCAACCAGACACTGCACTGACAGCTTCACGTTTAATGGCCAGTTTTGGAGCTATTTAACATCTACTTTCTCTACATCCTCTTTCTTTCGCTGTCAATGCATTTGGTATCTCCCAGCTAGGAGTCACACAAATTAGTTACAAAGAGACAAGCTTTGAGGACTTGTTTTTGTTCACTTTAAATCCGTCGCTGAATCATCCACTCTTACTTAGTTCTTTTCCTTGGGAAAAATAGCTTATAGTCTTTTGCAGTGAGTGTAACCAACTACTCCTAGTCTGCTTCAGCTCTCTTTGTATAGAAACCATTCCTTCCCTTATTCTATTTTATTTTTCAATGTACCTTTCAAGCTCTATTACCCTTTTTTTGAATGAGAAGAGCTGAATACAAGTCCATCACAGCATAATTATTGTTTCTGTTCTGTTCCCACTTCCTATTCTAATAGCTCCTAGCAAATATCCTTTTGATCTCTGGTGACCACAGAGCTATTCCCAGGAGATTACAGCTCTCCTAGATCTCCTTGAATTGTAGTAATCATCACTGCATGTTTATGACATGGTGTACCTTTCCTATATGCCTTATTTTGCTATATTGGCATTGAACTTCTTCTGCTCTTTTATTGCAGTTATTCAGTTTCATGCAATCCAGCAGTAATTCTTTGCAGGCAGCTTTGATTACATCCTTCCTCCCACCCCCTCAAAACGTATCAGTAGCAAACAAACACTTTGATGTTCACTCCTCCTCAAAATAATTAATGAAAATGCTCAGGTCTTAAATCAGATCTTTGTGAGATCCTTGCTAGTGAATGCTGACCCTCCAGTCTGGGTCTGCCATTCTGTGCTCAACCCCCATCTTTTAATCACTGTGAGTCCACAGCAGGAGCTACCTACACTACTGTCCTATGGCAGTTACATTTTGGCTATGTATCTTCTCAAAACTTTTATTTTGAGAAGAACTTGTATTTATTTTTTCAAAATACACTCATCTGAATTAACATTATTCATACACACTCTCAAATATATCTAATGGATTCCTTCTTTATGTTTGTCTACATATTCACCAAGTCCCTTGTGCATTACAGTTCCTGACAATTTGCCAGACAGCATAACTGATACTCCCAAGGCGATGTGCTGCTCCTCAAATCATCTCTGCAGCATCTCTTAAAAACTGGTGCTACATTGGCCACCCTCCATTCCTTTGAGGGTGAATTGATTTAAAAGATAGTTTGCACAGCACAGTTCATCACTTCATTCTGGAGTTTTGTTGCTGTTTTCTTCCTGTTCTGGGAAACTTTTCTCAGCTTCATTGCTGGCAAACATGAGACTAATATGACAGCCTCCTTAACTTCAGTAGAAAATACAATCCAGTCCTTCAGGGACTTCTGCAGACTAATTAATCATAGAATCATAGAATGGCCTGGGTTGAAAAGGACCACAGTGATCACCTGTTCCAACCCCCTGCTGTGTGCAGGGTCACCAACCAGCAGACCAGGCTGCCCAGAGCCACATCCAGCCTGGCCTTGAATGCCTCCAGGGATGGGGCATCCACAGCCTCCTTGGGCAACCTGTTCCAGTGCCTCACCACCCTCTGGGTGAAAAACTTCCTCCTAATATCCAACCTAAACTTCCCCTGTCTCAGTTTAAAACCATTCCCCATTGTCCTATCACTGTCCACCCTCACAAACAGCTGTTCCCCCTCTTGTTTATACGCTCCCTCCAAGTACTGCAAGGCCACACTGAGGTCTCCCCGGAGCCTTCTGTTCTTCAAGCTGAACAAGCCCAGTTCCCTCAACCTTTCCTCACAGGAGAGGTGCTCCAGCTCTCAGATCATCTTAGTGGCCATCCTCTGGATCCCTCTCCAAGAGCTCCACATCTTTCTTATTCATTATCCTTCTTATTCATTATTCTAGCTTTATTTGTGTGCTGTACTCCAGAGCTCAGGTTTTTCCTGTAGCATTCTCTCTCTTTTTTAAGCGTACCACCTACCAGCAAACGGCTTATTCTCAAAACTGGCATTTGGCAAGGTAGTATTTCCATTTCACAACCAAGACGCAGATCCAAAATCGGGCTGTGCTAAGGGACTTGGGTAGAACCCAGGACACAACCCACTCCTCTGAGCCCTGCAACCCAATTATTCACCACCCCTCCTCATTATCTAAGTTTTAAAAATAGCTCTACAATCATCATTTTCTTGTTTGCAAATGTTATCAGCAGCTGTTAGATGTAACCTATCTAGGAAAAGCAGTCAGAATGTTTTAACTCTACATTGAGCTACTGTCTGAAAGCACATGAGAGAAAAAACCCTACACATACATACAAATGTATGTAAATATAACAGTATCTAGAAACTAGCACGCTTACATAGGACAAGAAGACCGTTATACTAAAACAGCTAAGAAAAAAGGTTCACTACAAGCCAACACGACTAAAGCAGCAGCTGAAAGCAGTGGCAACGTGATGGTATGGGCACAGGGACCTGGCAGGGTGTACCAGGATAGATGGGCACCAGTTATCCATTTCCATGAGCATCTGACTGCATTTTTGGAAAGTCCATTTCCCACATAAAAATAATGACATTTCTTCCTTTTGTGTAACTTTGTATGACTGTTTCTGCTCTACAGGGAAATATAACCACTTCCTGTGTTTAGTGAACATCTGTGGCAGGTGGCATTTACAATGCAGAGGCTTTCTGCAATGTAATAAAGGAAGCCTTCTGTTTAATTCACTGAAAGCCTCACATAGCCTCTAGAGCATCCCACTCTGTGACTGACAGACTGCTGCCACGTTAGGGTAACAAAGTTGGCTCAACATACAGGAAAATGTTAGTTTCTTTGTCTAAAAGGGTGTTCAGACAGTGATGTTGAAATCACTGTTTGCAGATGGGCCAGGTTAAGTGATACAGGCTTCTGTAGCTGTTCTGAGATGTATAGCTCAGATGAGCTGGAAAGCCTCACACAGCAAAGCACACAGAGAGTTAATGTAACAGGGAAATTTGCATCTGATGGAGCAATAAGTGCCAACTAACAGCCAACTTTTAGCACTGTCAGAAACTAAACCCTTCTGCAAGGCTCATTGTGAATCAGGGACTAATTTATTTTTTTACTCTAATGACATTTATGTGTTAGGGAACTGAAATTCTTTCCCATTTATTAAAAATCCATTAGGATTGAAATCTCCACAAATAAAATCTATTAAGTACTGCATATATTGAGGTCTGCAGCCCTTCTGGTTCTCTGTAAATACTCCTAAAACTGCAGTAAAGATTAAAGATGACAAACAAATGCCAGCAAACTTAGCATTTACCTCACATGATTTTGGTTTTCAGTGTAATGTTAATAAACAGATTTAGATTCTATTTGCAACAAGAAATTTCATAAACTGGTAATTTCAGAATGCTAGGTTCAGCAACGAGTGGGAAATGAAGTTCATAAAACTGAAATCTGTCAGTGCTCTCAAAGGTCCAGAATTGACATATAAGTGACGTACTTTCCAGAGGATGCTTTCCAGGCTCAATTTAGTAATGCATCTGCAGTGGGTGTGGGTCTGTGTCAAGCAAAGATATTCACTTTTTCAAAAGGTGCAGTGGCATTCTAGTACAGTATTAGTCACTTAAGTTCTGCATTAAAAAGTAATGTTCAAATCCTAAACATTTTTTTTCACAGGCAGGTTTAGAAAACTAACACATTGGTTCAGCTTTGGTAGGTCCAGATCTAAGAAGACCACTCCTGTGCAGAATTTTTGTAGATCATCCTAAAGTCTTGCTGAATCTGGACCTTTATGTGCTTAGTTGCAAAGCGTGCCAGTGTTTTGCAGAACCAGAATCTTGGAAATCATTCTGTAGGACTTTTTTTCCCTCAGCCAAAATACTTTGAAGAAATTGGGTAATTACCTTCCTGTTTCAGTGAATATACAGATAACTGACTTGGAGAAGCTGCAAGACCAAAACACAACAACATTGGTGAGGGAACACAAATCAGTTATGTTTTATAGAGGACCACAGGAATGCAAAGCGTTAGAAAGCTGAAGTAGGAAAGCCAGTACTTACAACTTACAAGATCTAGAATGATCTGCTAGCATCCAAACTTGAATGAATTGCCATTATGTGCAAGTGTGAAGCATGCATTTCCTAGCAACTATTAATTCTTTATGTAGTACATTAAAGAAATGTATTTTTCAAGATAATCTTCTCAAGAGAACTAACATTTACCAGATAAAGGGGATAACTCAGCTTTGCAATTGTTAGGCAAGAAAGTTAAAAGCTCCAGTGCTTTAATTCCTGTGTCATTATCCAGATGAAAGGCCCATTGCTAACTGAACTGCAGCAAAAGGTGGAGGAAACGGAAATGTTGAAGATGGAGCTACAGATGTTGGAGACTGAGAGAGTTAGGCTGTCACTGGTGGAAGAAAAGCTCATGGATGTTTTACAGCTTCTTCAACAGCTGCGAGACTTGGTATGGCAAGAAAGTAGTCCAGTAACTTAAAGCTCTTTATGATAGTGTTTTTTCAAACCAAAAAATGATATTCATACATTCCATTCAGCACAAAATCCTTTACACCAAGAAACATTTTTACATGCATTTGCCTTTGGAACTGCCTAGTGATTTCAAAAAACTTTTAAACTACTCAGGATGACTTTCAAAAAGAGTCCTAGAGGTCTCCTTGGATGTGGGTCCTCAAGTTCTCATTATTTAGAGGAAACAAGATAAACTTCCTTTGAAATTACATATCAGCATGGACTACACGGAGGTGTGGTAAAATGCAGCAACAACACCATCCCTTCAGTACATTACATGACGTTATGGTGAAGGAAGTGAAAATATTTGTCAAGTACTTAGGTAAGCAGAAAGTGGCCTTCCAGACTAGAATTTGGCTAAAACACTCTAATCTCTTTTTTCACAAACCTTTTTATGTCTCAGCCTCAAGTCACAAGTTGTAGAAAGCTAGGAAGTGAGCACTCCATGACAGCTTGTCCAGGAGCACCAGCAACACTGTGCTCAGGCTCAGGCTCTACGTGCTGTACAGCACCCGTGCACAGTGGCATCTTCTGCCTTGCCATAGCAGCTGATCAGAGGGATCCTGCCTTTGCAAAGCACGGGCTCATGGCACCAATGGAGGCCAAGGCCTGAGCCTGAAGCCAGTGTTCTGTAGGTGAATAAGAGTCCAGCTTCTCCTCAGCAGTTTAGGAAGCCTGCAGCAAAATTAAAAAAAAAAAAAAAGAAAGAAAAAGCTGGGAGCCTTTTTTAAACTGCATCCTACAATAGCATTGATTCAGTATTAAAGCAAAAATACCCCTTCTCATATACCAATATTGTATTTTTCTGTGAGAAGTTTCTTATCTGATTAATAATCCAAGCATGGATTTATAAGGGTGGATACAAGGACATCACAGAAGTACACGGCCACGCTGGTAAGCCTTTAGAAAACAAATCGCAGTCTCTTTCTTGGGGACTGATAATGGCCAGCCAAAAGACAAGCAAATTGGGTAATCTGCAGAACATGGGGTATGTTGGGAGCCATACTGTACTGCTGGGAGCTAATATCTTTGATAATGATTCAGAATTCTCCTCAATTTTCAGCAAAGCTTTACTTAATCTGTGCGAGATGAGAATGCTTCCTCAGATGAGCACTGTGCTCTGGTAGGAGCATGTTCATGTTCCACTGATGACTCCAGGGAACAAGTGCAATATCTCATAATGTGGTAACTTATTCTACACTTGACAAGGAAATTCTCCTTTCATATTGTTAGTCTGACATATGCATCAATAACAATCCAGTGGAGGATTAAACTAGTAACAATTATGAGTGGCAGCCTGCATAATAACCTCCTGTGTCAAGACTTCAACATGTCTTTCACTGGTCACTTATATTATTGCAAATCATTTCTGCTTAGGAGACAATCCATCTCCCAGCGTGCCATGTCTTGGTGATAATAGCACTTAATGCTAATCTTTGCTAGAAATAAGCCATCGCATGCTGCCAGCTTCCATAGCACGAGTACGGACAATGATGTTGTCAATGAACAAAGAAATTTACAGCATTCCCAGTAGAATTGAGCAAGGATCCCCTAAATCTCTAATGGGTTACAATTCAAGCAAAAGAAAACTTATTCATCAGTAACTATAGTTTTAAATGCTTTTTTTTTTTTTTTTTTTTATTACATATTCCTTCATGTTACAAACATCCCAGTATCTCATTTGCAACAGAATCTACTAGAGAGCAATGACTTTCCAAAGGCAAACACACTTTGTCAGGAGTATTAAAAGCTCACAAAGTGTTGCAGAGATCCTGCATAATCCTAGCATGCCACGAAAGTCTCCTTTTCTGGAGATATTCAAAACCTATCTGGACACTTTCCTGTGGAATCTACTATAGGGAACCTGCTTTAGCAGCGGGGTTGGACTTGACGATCCCTAAACATCCCTTCCAACCCCTAAGATTCTGTGATTCTGTTATTTTTGATTCTGTGAACCTGTTTTTTCACTGTGCAGCAGCCCCACTGGGGCAGATAGGCAGAAGGCAGATGACCGACTTTAGAAAGCAGTGACAATGTTGCCTGAGCTGCTGGTAGGTGCATCATCTTTCCTCCAGAACAGCATTCATCTAATTTCAGTTTGCAAAGTTTTAACAAGAACAATCTGTCCCTGAAGACATGGAGGCTCTAAGCGTTAATTAAAATAATTGCAAGAACATTTCCCATAAAGCATGCATTAGTGTCTAGATAGCAAAATTAAGAGAGTTTGCTTTCCAGATTATTATGAACATCACAACAAATTTCTAATATAAAACTATTAGTAAAGCAGACTGTCCAAATCCTATGTAGTTTTTACAGTCCTCTTTTGCTAATGATTATTACATCTCAATCTCAAGGTAATAGCAGGCCTGCCACATGGCATAAACAATCTCTGATTTGTCTACAAGTAAAATAGTCCCCAGTAAATCTTAGAACAGATGGGGCTGAGAAGCTCCTTCTGAGATAACACTACAATATTTGACCATTTCTTTTTCAACACAGGCTTAGCAGAGGCCTGAACATTTATTATGCACCTGCTGCTTACACTGCTTGCCATCTAGATTTGTTCACACACAAGACTCAGAAAACAACACTGACTGACTACAGATTCTCTTTTTACATCCACATTAAGGGACTGGGGACAAACTGCCGTTATTTGAGCAGTATCTAAGTTAAAATGCATGAAAATAAAGCCAGTACCAGGTCTTGTATCATCAGGATTCAGTTTTGTTTTGATTTTTCAAATGCAAACACATTGTGCATAGATTTTACTGCCTACATTTAAAGTGGTGAAGAACATAATTGTGCCATAATATTATTTTGTTTTTTCAAAGAACATATCTAAGCGAGCCTTGGGGAAAATCTTGCTGAGCACTTTGGAATCCTGTCATGACCCCCAACATGGTAAGAAAGTAAATCATGCATGAAGACCAAGAAGGATGAAAATAGTCCTTTTAGGAACAACACTGGATAATGAAAAAACGAGTGTGAAAAAAATATTCCAAATGCTGGGGGAGAGGGCGGGGAGAAAGAAATACTATCCAGGAAGATTACGAGGAGACAATGATGCTTTCTAGTCTACTACACTTCAGAAACAGAAAAGCATCCATGGCATTTTTTAGCTAGATTGTAATTGGAGTTTGGCAGTAGGGGAACAGTTCAGTACTCCACTAATGTCATTAGGGCCTCATTCAAAAACATGACGCTGAATATGTAAGCCAGCTATTTATTAGGTTCCTCTCTGGGTGCATGTCATGTTCTTGTTCTGCAGCAACAACAAGGGATTAAAAAAATATTTTCATGAACTGCTTCAACCTTGAACTCCTCTAATAATCTTTCATTTTCCCCTTATGAAAATTCAGCTTGCAATATCCTCTCCCTGGACAATGGTCCAGTGTACCAGAGCTGTCTTTGTAGGAACTATACAGGGATCACAGCCCAGAGGTTTAGACTTGATTACTTTGTTCCTATTAGCAGAGCATTTGTACTTACCTTCAAAGAAGGAACATTCTGTACCAAGTTTCAGAACATGGTTTGTAGGGATTTTTAACAGGGAGATGGTAATCAAAGACAAGATTATAGAAGAGTAGATGTGACCCAAAGGTTTGGTTTTGGAGAATATTAGTAACAGTGATTTAGAAAGAACAAATACAAAGCATCCTGGGTTTTTCTGTTCCAAAGCCTTGCTGTTACTAGTGTGCAGCAACTGGCTCCAAGACACCCATACAGAAAGAAACTGTATCTGACCTATAGATCAGGTATTGCCTCGTCAAACACAAGAGGAGACTGGGAGAATCCACACTGCACATGTCCAAAGGCGCTAGTCATGCTGCAGGGGAGTGGTGACTCTGAATGATGCTGCTGAAACAAACTACCTCCCTCTGTAACTGCAGCACAGTTCAGCTTTCTAAAATGAGTTAAATATTGAAGTAGCCTTGTGAAGCTCTCTGTACATTCTGTATCACCATTGCCATAAGCTCTTCACCTTCTCTGCTTTCCATTTTCTGACTGTGCACTTAATGTGACTTAAGCAGCTTTCCTAAGTCTCTGAATCAAACATTTCCTACATGTTTGACAAGACTAAGTAAGCGGATGGTTGGATGAGCAACTTTTTACTGTGATACAAAATAGTAATTTTTATACAAGTACATGAGAACTCAACAAGCAGTGAGTAAAGCAAGAGAAATAGTAAAGAAAGCAGACCCTTTTTTTGTAGAAATGGGAATTCATCATTTGATCTCAGAATGTAGATATTGTTTGTTAACTACTTGCACTGGTACCTGTAAAGAAGACAGCTTGAGTTACGATAGCTTAAGTGCAAATTTCTGTCTTTGTTCAAATGATAATGTTTGCCATTTTCTTTTTAAAGGAAAAGCCCACCTGTTTGAAGTCCTAGATACTCTTTACCATGAGTTGACAGCCTGTGAAATCTTACAAAGCCAGCCTCTGGAGAAGGCTCAGAGTCGCCAGTCCTTGTCTAACCCACTGGTCATCTCCTGCTGAGCAGCAGTGCCAGCTACAGCCACACGACCAACTGAGCAACAGCTCTCATTCATTCAAAGATGGGACGAATGAATAAGATTTGTCAAATTCAAAGTAGCTCAGTAATGGAGAAGAGCAACAGAATAATAAAGCCATGATATCAAACATCTGCCATTTCTGGGAAGAGCATTGGTTTGTCAGCTAACATCACGTCCTCCCTTAAGTTAAAGAGCATTACCTTACTTAGCAGCTTAGCCACGCTTGCACAATGGACCTGGAACTGAACTGGTTAACCAAATAAAAAGAATTCCAAATACATCAACCTGACCCATTTAGATTTACAGCCCTGGTTATGCGCTGCCTGAGCACAAATTCTAGCTTTTTTCATAAGTCAGTTCAAAAGCAAAAGTCTGCCTATGTATTCAGTGGCAAGTAAACTGCTTCTGTAACATACAAGTAACCAATTGACTATATTAAAAACATACACTCAAGTGTATGCCAGTAGTGCAAGTCTTAAGGACTCATGTATAAAATATATTTGTGTGCGTCTGTATATGTGATTCAGTTATTCATTTTATTTAATGCTAAAGATAGATTTGCTATTGCTATGCTGAATTTCATATTTGCAATTACACAGATGCCTACAATAGCCCTTGCTGACAAAAGGCTTAGATTTTATATTAAAATTTGCATTTTACTTCTTGGAAAAGGTATAATACAACATTGCTCCCCAGCCCAAGGGGAAGGACTGAAGCATTCACTTTGCAGCAGCTGCCATTGTTGCACAAGCAAAAGCCATGTGCAGTACCTGACCTTGTTCTCTCATTTAATTTCCCTCAGTGCAAGTGGACTTACACAAAGATGGACCCCACTAGCAAACAAATTAAAGTAAAATGCTGAGCCTAACCGTGGTGTCATTTTAATCAGCAACCAAATAATTCCTGGGGGCAGAATTGGAAGAAAAATACATATTGCTTCCATAATACTTTCACTGTTTTATTCAACTCTCAAACATAGAAATTAAGAAGCAAAGTCCCTAAACCATTCAGTTGAACTTACGTTATTTAGAAAATGCACTGGAGATCTTCTAAGAATATGAATTTATTTGCCTGAGACAGTGCCAGCAATGAAATAAGGCCATTCAATTCAGAACTGTGCATATATGAATTTTTTTTCCATGAAAATTGATTTCATATGAAAAAAAAAAAAGATCCGTGCCACAATCCAATTTGGGGATTAAGAGGATTTCTATTTCTTTTTGTTCATAATGCACTCTATAGCTTATATATGCCTAGGACTTTCCCAGAAAGAGAGAAAATGTCATGAAATTATTAGATAAGCATGATCTGTGTGTATATTTGGCAGTAGGAGCATTTCAGAAATAGGTTTGTAATACACGTACATGCCTGATTATGGCTACCTTAATGTATTGCAGGATTCTATCAGCATCCAAATTAGTAATATTTACTGTATCCACTCTAGATATACATATGCATGTGTACTTGTATTATATATACTTAACAATGCCTTAATAGTGCTATGTTAATTGTATACTTTTTGTATCTTTTTCACCAAGTTTCTACTTAACCTTCTCATCTATTTCTGTAGATGTAAGCAGACTGATGTGCTAATAACAAAAGAGGGGAGGAGCAATACAGTCTGAGTGAGTGCTGCCCAGCTCAGCCAAGCAGCAGTTGAGCCGTAAACAGAAATTGGAAAATGCCACTTATCACCTAAGCTGGTGTTAAGGAAATAGCAAACAGCTGAGATAGATGGAAGATTTTCTGAATAAACAGACACCATTTAACTGACATAGGAAACACCTAAATCATATCTTGTTAAGTTAGCTTCAAATAACAACATCTTTATTTCCTTAGAAATGGCTATATCAAAATGATTTTTGATACATCAGCATATCCTGATTAATCTTTAGAGTTGCACTTCCCTCTGTTATTTTCAGTGTAGCTGGAGAGAATGTTTCATTGCTGCAGCAATTCAGGTGCATATAAAAAAGGCTGATTATTTTAACTTCAAAAGGCAATTTATGTGGAGCAAGTCAAACTTACAGTATTTCCTAAGAAGAATGTTCTTCAGGATGGATCAAGAGGCAGCCCTCATATCCTGTAAATCAGAGGCAGAATAAGGCATTGTGCTTTTTAAAGACCTTCTTTATTGACCTTAAAATTGATTATTTTCTGAAATACTTTTACCTCAATGTTTTATACTAAGTCTGTCAACCTCAGTGTTACTGGGGCTGATTAATATTTAATACAAAGCTGTATAAATCTGATTTTAGATCAATGTAACTGAGAAACTTCTAGCTCTGCCTCAAAAGCAGGTAGGCTTCCACAGCTTAATTTATTATTTGGAATTCATTCAAGAGAGACTGTATAGAAATCCTGAGAAGCAAACCCAGCGCCCTAGGTTTTCTGGAGACCTCCTTCAGTCCAATTACCTCAGCAGATTTCAGCTTCTTTTTATATATATATATTAAAAAAAAAATCTTGCCTTTTGTAGTGTTTGAATTTTTACCAAATAAACAGAAATACCTGATCATGTCTCGTTATTATCTTCACACCATTTCAAACATTAATGTGGGAGCAGTTATGACCCGCACTGTTGGCTGCATAACAAATACCTCCTTTGAATGGCCCTTGCTGTGTGATTTCTCATTAGCATGTGGATCTTAGATTTTCAGAGGTGAGCGTTTCACATTGCAGGGAACAGATCACCTTTTGTAAAAAAAATTGTCCACATGACAAAAACTGAAAAGATAACAGAGCACATTCAAGAGCCTCCCATTTAAAAAGTACAACTGCAAACCCCTATCACAGATCTCTGCAAACTCTTTTCTTTTATGTTTACCACACGGTAATAAAATGGCCATTTACTTCCATGTTTACTTGTCAGTTAAAAAAAATTCACAGCACATGTGCTGCAAACATAGCAAGTGTAATTGCCCATCTAAAACTTTGCATACATAGTCAAAAGCCCTCAGAACATACCTTCCCAGCATTTCTTTGTTCAGTAGGAAGAACAGTATGGAAGAGCACACATGGCATGCTACCAGATGAGACCAGAGCTCTGCTGCACAGGTTCCAGCTGGTGAAAGGTCACTTAGGTCTTGGCTGTAGAAGATAACCGAACTATTGTCTTTGTTTAAAAAGCCAGCGGGCATCTATAAACGGGCTAAGAAGACTAAAAGGGCTAAATAGTTATGCTGGATTTGAGACACTGTAGTTGAACTTCGGCCTTATATCATGCTTGATTTCATTCTGCCACCAGCATGATCATTCCAAAATCTACATTTTTTTTTTCCCAGATAGTAATTCCATTCTTACAGAAAACAGAAAATTTCCTTTGATTCACGTCTGCTGGAACTCCCTAATATAATTAATTTCCCACAGGGAGTTCCTTGCTCACCACTAACTACAGAGCAGTAAGTCCTCAGGCTCTCAGATATTACGCTTTAACACTGATGTCCACCCTTTCCCCAAAGAGCTGCCTGGAATGGTCCAGCACTTCTGACCTCACCCCTACAAGTCTCCTCCATTTTTTACTTACTACAAGTTATGAACTACTAGTGTTTTAAACTCCATCTGACATATAAAATGATATAATGATTAAACCATTTGTTTTCATTGAACTTCTCTCTGAAACAGCTGAAAGTGACCTCTTGTCACCTATGGGATTTACAGAATTTTAGCACCAAATGAATGTGGAAGTCTCCAGCCAGAGCTGCTCTAAAAGGCTCAAAACTGGTGTTTGCATACACTTTGGGAAGAAAAAAATCCCTGGCATTGGCATGTATGTTTGCTGAATTTGCTGACATTGAATTTCCTCTCCTTTATGATACGGTCAATTAATTTACTAGATGGTGTATTTCATGATAAAAGACTGTTTAGACTTCAGTCTTCGTATTCATTTTACTGCTAAGAACACTATTAAACAGTGCTGCATAAAATGGAATTGCTAGGTATGATAGAATGACAATACATATTCCCAGCATGTGTGTCTTATCGCATTACCAGCCGAAGGGTTTCTCATAGATTTATAATTTAATGGAATTTAAAGACATTCAATCCTTTTATATTTACATTATCTTATTTGTTTAATAATTTTATTCATAATTCTGCATAATGCAAAAGCACCAGAGTGTGTTTCTTAGTGTGCAATTCAGTTGTGCTCCAAACTACACTCAGATACTCTATTCTGTGTGGGTTTTTTGGTATGAATGGCACTCTTGAGAGCATGGCACAATTACCCTACAAATTACTATTTTATGATTCTGCCTCAAAGAACTATGAGCTAACTTATCTTTGTCAAGGAGTAAGCAAAGACTGTAGGATGACATTGAAAAATATCACCATTCAAGTGGTTTTACCCACATCCTCACTGCAAAGCAAAAAGGTCGTAAGATCTAAGTGTCTGTAGTTGAAAATAATTTTAGTTCTTGAAGAAAGTTTCATTGTTCTGGCTGTGCTGACTCTTTATTATTGATTTTTTTTTTTTTCCAAGTACGAGTGGAAAAAATTACTCTGATAAAGTAAATGTTCAGTATATTATCAGGAATTTTCTGTCTGGATGATGGCAAAAAAAAAAAAAAAAAAAAAAAAAAACTGAAGAAAAAAAAAAAACACAAGAAAAAAAGCAAAACCAGAAAATACATGGAGGGTCACATGAAAGCTGAAAATACAAGGAGACAACTTGCCCTAACCATATTTAGACATCCCTCCCCTTCCTGCCCCCCAGCCCAAAAAAAGAGCAATAGCAAGGGAAGGTCATTTGTTTTTAAACTGATTATACATTCACAGTGCTAGTCCAGCACTGTGTACTGCTTGCTTTCTTGTCAAGCACTGTAATTCTAACCAGCAGGGATCAGCTCTGAGGACACCCAAAGAAGTCAGTGCTGCTGCTAATTGCTCATGAACAAACATCTGTCATGTGCTGGGCTGAGACACCACTGCCTCATCCACTGAAAGACTGATAGTCACCCAAAAACGTCACCGGGTTTTGAGAGTCATTTGAAAGACTCTTGAATGTGCTTAGATTTTAAACACAACAGCCTCCCAGGGCCCCTCTGAGAGCTGCCATTGAGAGTGTGTAGCACATGCTACTACCATGGAAACCATTTCTAGGTCACCTTTACATAACAGCACAGAGAAAACATCACCAACTCCACCATTACAGCACACTTCTTTCCAATGAAGAATGCAGTAAACAGCTTAACTGTTACTGTAATTGCACATAATATGCCACAAATAACAAGGTATACTCTTGTCAGTATAAAAATGGGAATGTACAGACTATGTGTGAGGTGTTCTCTCAGACTCTGCTGTTAACACTTCTAGTCTTGTAGGGAGGGAAGCAAAATGCCTGATCCCATGCATCCATTTTGTAACTCCAGACGTATGACAACTTGTGTTAAACTAATGCGTTAGAGAAAATTATTAATGGTAGAGAGAATCTATCAAGAAGGAAAACACAACTGGAGCTGCTTTTATGCATCTGGCTGAAGCTACATATAAATAAAAGTGACAGAACTAATAATTTGAGTCACAAAATTAGATTTAAGGAGTCACTGAACTGAACAACAATCTAGGGAGTAGAGACAGAAAAGAAACGGGAAACATTTCAAATCCTGAAACAGAAATATTTCAGGACATGAGAAATAAGAAATAATTGCATATCAGATGCTTTTCTACTCAGAGAACACCAAAGGTTTGCTGATGCAGATGGGAGAATCTGAGTTTTTTGCAGTGAACACTCTAACCTAATTATTTGAAGTATGGAATCAAGATGTCACATCTATGAAGGAAGTGTCTTTAGCATGGAATTTGGAAAGCAAACTTATTAATGAACATAAATAAGGTTTTTGTATTATATTGATAAATGTGAACATTTTATTTCTGCGGTGATAATTTTAACAAAAATGTGTTGCTCTCACTCACACTACAAGATTTTTAGCTTATGCATATAGCCCTCCATTTCAACAGCTATAAAGCCTCAAGAAAGACATTAATATTTATAACTATTGTTTGGTTTCTTTTTTCTAACTTTTTTTTCCAAAGAGAGAAGAATTGCTCATCTAGAAACCATTATTTCATAAAAAGGCAGTTGTTGCAAGTCATTGAGTGTTGACCTCAATCTATACTGTTCTATTGAATGTACAAATCATCTCCAAACTCTTTCATGTTCTTTTTCTATCTCCCGTATGAACAGGATGGCAGCAGATGTAGAACTGAAGCAACACTGGCAAAGTAGAACTGCTGCTTTTGTACGTGGCATTTTAAATGTTACCACTAATATTTTAAAAATTTTGAATGTGAAGAACTTCATGGCAAGTCAGGATAAAAATCTTCCTTTTTTGAGGAACGTTTCTGAAGGTACATTAGCAGAACTTGGATTAGTCTTTGAAAAAGTCTGTAAAATTAGGGAGAATATAATCCAGTATAATTTAATATAAGCTTAAATATAGATTACTGACTAGTAAATCATATGAGAAATAACTAAACATCATGCTTGTTTGTACTATAAGACCACATAGGTCTAAGAGATCAAATATTTGATCAACCCACATAAAGACAAATAATTAAATATTCAATAGCCTATTGATAGAACGACATCATCAGAGAGGAACTAAGAATACAGAGGTACAGGGTTTTGCCCCAGAATGGTACTACATTCAAACTGCAGCACTGCAACAGGGTTACACCCACCTTCACACAAAAAGTCTGAACAGTACAGTAGCTAGAGTAGCCATCTGGGAAAAGTGGAGTGGAAATTCAGGTTTGTGCACTGGATCAGGAAGGACTTATGTCACAGTGTCTTCCAACCTAGATGAAGGCCAATGGAATCCTGGGCTGCAGGTTAGAGATTGATCCTTTCTTTCTGCTCAACACTGTATCTGTAGTGCTGAGTGCAGCGCTTGCTTCTGGTACAAGAGAGTCCTTTCCCGAATTACCAAAGGGAGCCTAGTGAGTGGCCACAGAGATGATCGACAGACAGAGAGGCTGAGAAAGCTAGGGCTGCTCAGCCTGGGCAAGACGGGCCTTCTACCCTAATAGGCAGGAACAGAATTAGTAACAAAAATCAACATATAGGCCCAAGTGCTACTAAAAAATAGAAAGAACCAAATCCAGCTATTTGTACGTACTCTTTGGAAATTCCTTGTTACAGACTGCAGATTCAATTCACTTCTGTGCAGATAAATAAACTCTGTAAATAATTTTGAAGTTGGACCTGCTATTGAATGATAACATTTTGGAGACCTGGTTAGAACTTCTGCTGAAAATTAACAGTTGGAGATCTTTGGAAGATAGTGGAAGTGTAGTTTGACTGGCTCATAAATTGTCAGACAAATAAATAGCAAATACAATTCACATTTTCCCTTATTTTTTCACTGTCACTCCTTTTCCAGCCAATATTACATAAAAATTTCAATGCAAAGTACTGCAGCTACAGACCGAGGAGTGCTGACAAGTCACTTTGTGGCCTACCGAGGGTTACCTCGCAAGTGTGTTCAGCAGACCCCCAGAAAGGTCTTTGGAAAGATTTTTCACCGTGATAAGGAGAAAAATGAACTATAATTGAAAAGTCATTCAGATTTGAGCTTATTTCCTTGAAATAAGTTATAAGAATGTTCAGAAAATACCTTCAGCAATCACTGTGCTGTTTACACACTACCTCATCCTAACTAAACACAATGTAATTTTGCTACTCAAACAATTTGTGCATTCCATGTTTGCTTTGTTTAATCAGCAATGACAATGAAATGATAAATTGCTATTCAGCTACATCTGGAGCACTTAGCCAATCACTGAAATCCAACCTTCCCCAGTTTCAGATCTTCCAGTATTCACTGTTTCCTCTGACCCTAGATTTTGTCTCAGAAGAATAAATGGTCCTTTGTCTGGCAGAAAGCAGATAAGAGATATTTCCCAACAACCAGCTTCTACACTGTCTGGTCAAGGACAACTACTTGTGTCAGTGCTTTATATTCCCTGCTCATTTCTAACAATTCTCATTTGTCTTTGTGCTCTAAAACACATGTATTATTTATTATGAACCAGCCCACAGAACTCCCACCAACTTCACAATGTTATGTGGAAAACTCTCCTTAGGAGGGAAATATCCATAATCATTGTTTCATCAGTTGATATTCACATATTTCTCTGAACAAAATAAATATTGGATACGCAAGAATAAGGAAATATTTCTCTTCATACCATGAGCAGAAACTGTAAGCATAACAATCAAAAATGCTTGCATTTGAAAAGCAAGAGAAAGGCAGCAAGCACATGCCTTCTTTATTTTGTTTGCTTCGCAGACAGATAATATTATTCCCACCCATCCTCTACGCACTTTTTTCAGCAGTCTGAGACAGCCTGGTGGCCAAAATCTCAAAAGCCAAAAGATTTGCATCTACTCCAAAAGCCTAGTGCAAGGCATTCTCATACTCAGAGCTGTGATGAAGTTGCATTAGTAGAAGATCATTCAATGCCTTGTTTCTTACACCCACTTATCTCTAACATGAAAATAGCAGCAAATGGTCTTTAGCTTACAGTCTGGACAAGCAGAAGTTTTTAAGGAAAACTACCACATAAAAAGTACTAAATCTCAAGATGTGATATATTATGATTCTTATACAATAATAGGCTGAGCGCAACTTTGTTGATTAAGAGTTGGAATATAGTCCTAACAACAGAATTTCAGCAGGGCTCTAAACCTAGGCTGGTTTTGGGCAGCTTTCATGCATGCACATATACTCACAGTCATTCTGAATGCTTGAAAGAATGAAACTACATAAAGACAAATGACCTGTTCTAGAACAAGTAGGCCTGAACCAGGTTATGAATTACTACAAACTATGCCTCTTCTCCTCAGGACAACAGCTGCAGGATAAATCTGCATATTGCATACATCTCTGTTGAAAATAATAGTTTATTAATATAATTAATTAATTATTATAATTTATTATAATTATAATTATAATTTATTAATTAATATAATTAATATAGTTATAGAGTTGTAATAGCTGGAACAGATGGAAGGATGAAAGAGAAAAACTAAGTGGTGAAGAATATACATCTGTCTCCGGTAGCATCATAATGCTGAAATAAGAATCTGGAGTAGACAGAAAGAAGTGCTTTTAGAGAGAGAAATTGAAAAAGGTATATTAGCTATTCAATTTCTTTTTCTTCCCTATTAATTAAAGATAAGTTGTGCTGATTTGTAAATTGTAACTATTACTGTGTTTGGATATTATTTTGGAATAATATGCCCTTCTCTTCTTCAGTTTTGACAAATGTTTTTGGATTAAAGAAAAGGAAACAGTTTCTGCAGCATGCGTCCACAAAGAATTCATCAAGAGTAGCTGTTTTTGAAGAGGCTGCTGAGCAAATGAGACCTCCACGATCCATGTCTACTCTGGTTCTCTAAAGAGGAAATATATATCCCTACTATCACTATAATTCTTAATTCGCTTAAGGCTCTACATGGAGTTTGAGTGATTCCTTGGCTTTCTGCATGTGATGAACACCATGATGCATCGCCAAGGCTGTCTTGTAAAGAATGTAGTGGCAGCTGTTCGTTTGCAGGTCCTCTTTTTCACACTGCCAAGGATGACCACAAAAGCCTTTGTCGTGGTCAGATTGCACAAGCAGATTTATACACTTGTCTGCTTTTCCGCAGCGGCTGTGCAATGATATTGCTGTTATTTTTGTACTGTATCAGGTAGCACCCAGGCTGTTCATTGTATTTTAAGCATTCTGCCCTTGGGGCTTTCCCACACATAAATGAAAAATGCCGTTAGCAACTCTGGACTCATGAAAATTCCCATCACGCCAGCAACTTTAAAACCTCTCAGAGATGAATATCAGGAGTGTTTGTTCAGAGTCACAAGTATTTTCACCCTCTTCAAGACATTGGTTTATGTGCTGACTCTGAGGAAAAAAGACAGGTATTGAATATCAGTTTACAGACTTCCCTGGAAATAATAGAAGCCTAAAAATAAGGTGGCCTCAGTACTGTGTATTAGTTGTATCCAGTATCCTGCAGGCTGAGAAAATCTCAGTCTTCGCTGAATTGAGAATTAGTTCCTCTGTTTCTTTTCTCAGATGTTCAATTTACATCCACTAAGAACTTTGCCCCAAGTAAAATTGCTGACTGCTCTGTATGTTCTTTTATTTCCACCATTAATCACAGCCAAAACAAGATGCTTCTTGAACAAGCATTTTCAAGCTTAGGGTTTTGATGGTGATGCTTGACAAGTCCGGAAAAAGAAAAGAAAAAAAAAGAAAAAAAGAAAAAAAAAGTAATTTTAGAACTCTGGAAATTAAGCGATTCACATTTTTCTCTTCCCACATGAAACAGTTTTTTTTCACCCACA
Source organism: Tetrao urogallus (assembly GCF_951394365.1). Taxonomy (NCBI): domain Eukaryota; kingdom Metazoa; phylum Chordata; class Aves; order Galliformes; family Phasianidae; genus Tetrao; species Tetrao urogallus. Next base: position 5,375,833 of record NC_136823.1, on the reverse strand, counting down.
ACATACACCTATTTACTGATCATATAAACGAAAGTCCTGGCCTCAAGCCCTAGGTCCAAGCCCTAGAAGTTAGTTTTTTTCTCTTCCAAAAATGCCTCTTTCAGCCAGGTGCTGACACACATTAAGATAAAAAAAAAATATGCTTATGTATAGGCACTGTTTTCTACAATGAAATTATAGGCTCTTAATTCACTACCTTGAGTAGCAATTTCATCATTTCCATTTCCATGTATACATCTACCATCGCTTCCTTATCATACACCTGGCTGTGGAGTGGTGAAATAGTTGTCTCCCACATTATTGATTTAGATTTATCAGAAATGCCCCTGTGTAAAGAGAGGAAGAAAAGGGAAAATAACAGGGGTCAGTAGGGAAGTATTAAAACATCCCAAATAGTGCAGAAGATAAGTAATAGCAAAAAGCAAAACATGGAAGTAAAACATCAGACAAAGTACTCTGATCTCACCAACACGCTCTAGGATCATAATGAAAGGCCCCCCCCCTTTAAAAGAGGGAAAACTATCATGTATTTCTGAAGGAAGCTGATCACAGGGATTCAGTGGCAAAGGGAGGGAAGCAGAATCTCATGGATTTCATTTTTTCATCCTTTTATCTGAAAAAAAAAAAAAAACCATAGGATTTCAGAATAATTCACAGAAGTTGTTGGCATTAAAAAAAAAATGAAAGAGAAAATAATCATTTTTGCATTCACAAAACCTGAACAATGTTCTTTAGCTTCTGTAAACTAAGCTAGGCCTTCAGAAAGAAGCCAGTAAGGTATGAGATAAATACCAGTTGATTTCACGTGTATAATCAGCACAAGCTGTTGACAAAAGAAGATAGAAAAGTTTTCTCTCTCAGAGTTCTGTTTTTCCCTGTTAGACGCTGAGATACCGCTGGTCCTTCCCTGCCTGCCAGCACAGAGAGAACTACGCTGTGTCACTGCAGGACAACATCATACCACCAACATTCATCAAAATTGATGTGGAAATGAATTATAAATAACCTCCAACTAGCTCCATTAGGAAATTTCACTGCAGTACAGCCATCAACACTGTGTTTGAGCTAGAAGGAGCAAATGAGGGCAAAGAAAGAATTAGATTATGTGGGAAGAGACTTACAGCATCTTTAAATGAATTTCCAAACCTCCTCAGAGGAACATTGCTTATTTGTTCCCCACTATATGTGGTCACATCATTAATTCATCTGCCAGCTTGATAAAACTGACTCTCCAAGCTGCTAAGTATATTAGGATTCAGTAACAGAAAAAAACAGGATTAGCATAGCAGCATTTCTGCTCTTACGATTTTATCATGGATCACGTTATATGAAGATTTCCTTCGGAACCTAAAACTTGAAGTCAGGTTATGATAGATGAAGCTCTGGTTTTACTAATACTACTAATGACTGTGAGCAGAACTTGAAAAAAATGTAAGCTTTAATGACCACAATCTTAATTTAAAAATAAATAAATAAATAAATAAATATATTTACACTATTAGGGATGCAGTGCAAGAATTGGAAAACTGGGATTGACAGTAAAGTTAATTCCCATACTAAAGCAAATACTGTACAGTAATACATTTTTGGGAGCACTGTTCATGACTATCTTCCCAGCCACATGAAAACTGCAGTTTTGTCTGCACCTTCTAAATAGGCTAAGTGTGTTAGCTAGAGAGTGCATTCTTAGCAATCCATCTGCTTTGCAGCAGAGTTCAAAGGCAGCAGAGCCCAATCTGTTCAGTGACTTTCTGTCCATGATCAGAAGTCCAGGCAGAATTTTCTGCAGGTCCCTGTGGCACAAAGAACTGCAGATAAGTGTGCAAATTTGCAGGATTGAGCAATGCTGATCTAGTGCTTGATCTAGTGGTTGGCAACCCTGCCTGCTGCAGGGGGGTTGGTAATTGATGATCCTTAAGGTGCCTTCCAACCCAAGCCATTCTCTGATTCTATGAATACAAACAGTACATAAATACAACACTAGTATGGAAAAAAATAATGTGACTGCAGCTGGTCACACCAGGAGAAAATATCTCATTGAAAACATACCCAAAATCAAATGCTTTATTTAAAAATATATATATATCTAGTCACAGCTTTATAAAGGGTAATGTAAAAACTCAGTTCTAGTTAATTATGAACAGTGACTTAAATTCTACAATTAATTACCACAGGAAACTCATTGCTTAGGCTTTTCCAATACAGTCTTTTAAATCAGATACTAATTAATTTCTAATTGATCTTTCCAAGATCTAACTGTTTAGCATGACCATGAAGTTCAATGTCCTGCCTTCAACATTTCTAACTCTTCAAGCAGAAAACAGCAGGACCTTAGCTAATGGCACTGAAGACTGATTTTATTTATTATCAAATTTCTTAAACAAGGAGCTCATCACAACACTCAGCAGTGCTCACTCTCATGAATAAGCTCACCACATTTACTACTCTGTAACTTGGTAACAACACTTGGGTATCTTTGTCAGGCTTGAGTACATTGTTACCAGGGAATTGACTGGCATTCTGACATGGTTCAATTGCGGAGAGTTCTTTGGCTGTCACTCTGGCTACATCCATATACTCAAACTGGATCTGGGCAGTGAAACAATCTGGAACTGAAGATATCTCATCCAACCATACATACCTGGAGGGAAGATGTTATTTTGGACTATCTTTGGTCTGGCCCCTACTACTGAACTTCTATTAGCACCTGGAGCAGGCCAGATGCATTTCCAGAGTGTCTATCACAATTTAGGCACACACAGAAAATGCAGAAGATTGCGAGATTCGTTCTGAAAGCTCAATCCTGATCCCCAGAAAAATATTAAAATAAATGGTGCTTTGTGTTGTAACACTTCAAGTGGAACTCAGCGTTGCCTTTTGAAAATGGTGACTGCCGCTAAAGAGCTGGAAAACTGATTATTTTAAATTAGAGCAAAATACTAAATTAAACAAAGCAGCAAGGCAGAGAGGGGTGCAGCTGACTCTGTTTTACCAAGCCCAGCACTTCCCATCGAGGCAGCAACCTTCAGCTAATGAGATGCATGAAAGAAACACTGACAGCACTGACTGCAGTGAGATTACCGGGCTCCCTGCTGCCTGTTCAGAGCTGATTAATTGAACTGTGTGCTGGGAACTGCCAAGGCATGATGATCCTGTTGTGGGGAGTACTGTCTTGATGGTGCTTTTTAAAGATGAGGCTCTTAGAGATCCTCTCTCTAGAAATTCCCTACATGCACTCCAACATTGCTACAACTTAGCATACATGATAGCAGTATATTCCTAAGGACATTTTGAATTCAAGTCATCTACTAGTATTTTCTTTCATTAACAGTCTCAAAGCCTAAAACTTTTGTCTTAGATGTGATGGAGAAGTCAGAATTTCAAATGAGTATTTCAGTCTTTCTGACAATCATTATGAATTGATAGACTACATTAAAAGGCTGATTCGATGTAGGTGCAACATTAAACAAAAGAATAACATGAATGACACCTAGCGGAAAGACGAGCAATAGCTGAGAGTTACACAGTAAGCATGCAGTTTGGCTCAGTGAAAACAAGGAGAGATTTTTTTTTATGAGAATGGGCAGAGAAAGGAAAGAATTATTTGATAAAATTGGTGGAGTATAATTTAGGAGAAGAATTTCCTAAGTAATCAGAGCTTACCTGCCTGTAGTAAATTGGGCATTTAGTTTGACACTGGCAAAATTAAATTAAGCTAACTGCAGTTTGAAAGAACGCAATAAGTAGAATATGCACTGGATGAAATTTAGAGCAAAAATATAAGCAAACTCCTATTTCCCTTTAAAAAAGAAAAAAAAATCACTTTAATCTGGTCTCTTGCTATCTGAATGCATTGCCACCACAATTGACACCTGTCATCTGAAAATTCTAATCTCTGCTGAAGGTGCTTCAACTTCATAAAGACTGACAAATCAGAAACTGGTTATCCCACATATATCCATCCTTTTATGAAACGACCCCTACGACAGAAGGATTTTCCCATTATCAGCAGTTCACTCATGGGTCCAACTGCTGGACATCTGAGAGGCAGGAGGACTGTTCATTTCTCAGTGGAGGAATTACTTCCCCCATCTTATAGAAAAATAAAATTCAAAACAGGTTTGAAGTAGTTTTGCCTCTTCTCTTCACATCTGTATTAAAATACCTTTTGAAGTACTTTTTAAAAGTACCCTTTAAAGTACCTTTACAGTATCATCTAAAGAAGAGCAGAAATACACAGAAATACATTTTCTTATGGAAGCTCGTAACAAACTTCAGGCTATGGTAACTGATTTGGACTCAAAGAAGACAAGTATTTCAAAATAAACAAGAATTAAACAATAGTAATCACTATCCAAATAATCTTACATGTAAGACATTTTCCTACCTGCAAGAAGAGCATGTTACAAAGAAACAAGAGTTTAGAAGCAGGTCTGTGCAGCACATCTGCAAGACAGGAAACTCACCTGAGTTTCATTCCAAAACACAGAACAAGCTCAAAGCCTTTCTCCAAAACAACACACTATCCAAGGACTGGGCAACTTTTTCACCCCTATGTCAACATAATGCCATTAATGCTTCCCTATCCCCTAACGATCTCATCTGACTAAAACACATTATCTTGGTGTTATGGCGTTTCTTTAATCCTACAAATTTTGCTTTTCAGTGAAATGCTTGCATGTACCAAGGTGAAGCTGAAGCTAGCTTATATACTTGCATACAGATTACTACAGCAAGGCAGAAATTTATCAGATGAGTTATTTTAAATTTGTATGAAATTAAAATGTTCAGGTTTACTGCAAAAAATAGATATATATTGGCAATAAAAGTAACTGAGAAGTATTTCCTCTTGTCTGTAACAGACAAAACATGTCTCAAGCACTATATGCCATGACAGATGTCAACCGTTTGACAAGACAATTTCCACTGAGAGTGGTTTCCTATTTGTGCTCAGAAAAAAGCTCATCAACTTTATCCTGTTTCCTTACTGACTCTTTAAAAAGCCAGTTCTGGTTGCTATATGCACTCCAGCTCTTAGCCAAGCAGAGGAAAGGAAGCAAGAGGTGAAAAATAAAGGTAAGTGTCAGCGTCTGCCTTCTCATCAGCCCTTCCTTTCTGCATTTTTGCCAGTTCTTAATTTTACTGATGTGAAGTATCTCATGCTTAAATACTAAACCTGGAGAGATTCTTATTTTTATAAGATACTACTTTTCAGTTATATCTGAGGACATTAATCTGTCCTTTTAAAATGACTACTTTGAAAAAAAGTCTAATAGAATTTCAAAAAATATTGGATAAGGATGTAGGTTCAGACCAAAAATATCCAGGCCAACTACATGCTAACAGAGGCACATAAGGTCAAGATTAATATTTCAGCTACTCTGTTATTGAAGTTTGTACTTTCATGTAGCATTAATTCCATTTAAAATATAGAAATGTAGCATTTAGAACAGGAATCTAAAGTTGTCTAACTTTGAGAAGCTAACTACATAAACAAAATTAATTTAAAACAAAATCAATCCTTTTCCCCCACATACAATTTTAGCCTTTATTAAATGAAACTTCCTTGACAAACAAAAAATCAGTGACAAGCTATTGTAAACCTGAGAAAAAAAATCATTTTTAGTTCTAAAATTTTCTACACTTTATAACACTGAATTGAAAACTTTTTTTTAAAATCCCATTCTGCATAAGTAAAATGTAAGCTCTGTATCACCTTAGGTAAGTAAAAAACTCTTTCACTCTGTGTTTGTTGCTGTTTATAGGACAGTCACATCTGCCTGATGTTTTTAAGGCTTGATCAGTCTAACTGTAAATCACATCCAGAGTTCTTCTAAGGTGTGCCTGCAAACAAAATGATTCGCCTGTTTTCACCATCTTCATTGAAGAAGGAGGTTTTCTAAGTGTGTAGTGATACGAAAAACATCATTTTTACATCACCTGTTACTCTCCTAGTAGCAACCAAGGCAATGCACAGTCAGATACTTGTATCTCAATACTTACTTATTCCAAGTGAATTGGAAAGAAAAAAAAAGTGCATTCACTAGATCAGGTATTAAATTCAAAGAAATGTGGTTCCAAGATCAAAACTTATCCAAGTAAGGGGGTTTGTATTTACATCAAAATAATAGTAATAATAACAAAGGCAGAATAGCAAACATGTTAGGAGGCTTTAAATTGGGAAAAAAAAAAAAAAAAAAAAAAAGGCACTACGGTGGATGTCTCTTGGGAGCCCCTCTATATAACTCAATCCCTAAAAGATAAGCAGTAATAAATATGCAAAATTTCCATTTATCCAGATCTTATTGTCCTTTGTCAGACATGATGAAATGAAGCTACAGGACAGGGGAAAAAAACAAACTTTTTACCACAAAATCCTCTCTTCTGGTTATAAGTCCCAGAAAGAACATTTTTTAGTTTACAGTTATTCAATCTTTTAAACTTAATTTTGAAATCTGACTTTAACACATAACTTTAACACTATATAAGTACAGAAACTGAATCAAAATCTTTGCTTAAAACTAATCTAGTTTTTACCATCATCTGCTGGCATTCTGTTCCAGAACTTTAAACAATGACAAATTTTGTACACTTATAAAGGAAAAACAGTAAATTAGAGGCAAAAAATGGAACCTCTGTGCTCTCTCTCAGTTGTATTTACTGTACTTAGGAGTTGGACTCGATAGTCCTTGTAGGTCCTTTCCAACTCTGGTTATTCTACCATTCTGAGATACTTAGTGTGAGAAAGAATGGCTCATAGGAAATAAAGAAAGGTAAAGACTGTCCTCCAAAAACCAAAGCCTCACGAGCCATCCTGAGAAAGAAACAATTGTGTTCTAGTTCTGCAATTAGACATAGCTAATTAATTAATCATACTTATTGTTACTCTTGTTATTGTTCTCTGGGTAGCTAAAGCATGAACAAGGCAGAATTCATCACTGCTGCAGGATTTGCCATATCATTGCTGCTGCACGTGATCCAAACTGAAGTCTGTCCTCCTTCCTGCAATTGTAAGCCCCTGGAGGAAATGAAGGGCTTGCAGATAGACTGCAGTTCAAGGAAGCTGAAGGAGGTGCCCTCCTTACCCATTAACACCAAGAGGCTTTATCTGCAGAATAACAGCCTGACCACGGTTTCTGCTGGTGCCTTTGACAGCTTGTTCAGCCTGGAGGAAATAGAAATATTTGACAATCCATGGAACTGTGACTGTCATATTCTGTATTTAAAACTCTGGCTGGAAGATATCTCTGAATCCGCTCTTGCAAACATCAGATGTGCAACGCCTGCCTCTGTGAGGATGAAGCCCTTGAATCAGCTGACTGGGAATGAGCTGGGGGTCTGCAAAAGGCTTCTCCCAATAAAAAGCCTTGAGTTCTTTTGGAGAGACCTCATTTTAATTGCTGCAGCAATCTTTACCCTTATTTTACTAGGATGGGCTCTGAGATCCTCAAAAAAGCTGGTGTGCCAAATAGAACTAAGTCAATACGCTTCTAGGCGTTCGCATTTGTGGAGACATATCTCCAAAAGCTACAAGCTGCAATGAGCTCTTCACTAGCTTGAGCAGAACCATCAAACCATTCGACCACAGAAGACATGCATGCCCAGGCAATGCTAGCTGCAACAGTAAGACGCTACTGAGGGATCCCAGGACACAAAGTCTGGGTCCTCAGATAAGCAAGTTTAATTTCCTTTCAAAAACAAGATTGGTGATACGTTGAATGACAAATTTCAATCTGCCACTACCTACTCATACAGAAAGTAGTTTCTATGTTTTCTAAAAAATCCTTTAATTTTGCATTTTTCCAGTGAATTCTCTGCCCTACCAAAACCTATACTTTTTAATATGTGGATATGAGCACTGATCATGGTATTTTTGCAATTCTTTTCTTATTTTGTGTGAGTTTCTGCTTCTCCTTCAGAGTCCCAGTGGCCTGTAGGATCATACATGTGTGCAGACAAATTCAGTTCTCTTCCTCAGGTTCAGAAGTTTCCTATCAGTAGAACCACTAACATATTATAGATCTGCCACTGAATGTATCCCATAATATGTCTAAGACAGATAATGAGAAAATAATCAGTAAAAATTATTTTAAATATCATTGAATTTCCCAGATTAAAAAAATAAAAATGTATGTGAAATTAAAATAAAGGATGCTTATTGAACATTCATACTCACTTCAGTCTGATCTCTCACAGTTCTACAGATTTCTGACTAAACTGCCAAGAAATTTCCAGAGATTTTCTTCCAGTTTTACTACTGACATTTGATACACAGGATTTTATGCACGTTCCTCTTCTCAATTCTTGTGCTCCTCATGGGCATATTATTTTTCCTTTGCTGTGATTATTCATAAGACTCCACGAACACCATGTCATGCTGTGATCCCATCTAGTCAGTTGAAGCTATGCTGATCAGGTGGGAGATCTCCAAAGGCCTCCTACATTCATACAGCTGTTGGCAGTTCAAACTGAGACACACCCTGCCCCAAGTTACCTTCCCTGCTGGTCCTCTCTTCCTCCTAGCACAGACAGGCCAACAGAGACATCACCACCTGCTAACCTAAACTGACACCTGTCCCTGCCTGGCATACAAGGGAAGGCCAAGTACAGATGAACTGCTGAGAGACACTTTCATGAGGGACGAATAGTTAGATTAAGGGAAAAAGCATGCACTGCAGGCAGAGGGTTCCACAGCTCAGTAACAAAGCGTAGGATGGGGCTTCAGGCTGAGACAAGGAAAGGAAGAGTCTGATGTTTCCTTTGTAAAATCATTACATAGCCGGGAGACAACATGCACTGTGGAATGTTAGTCTGCAGTGACACACAGTGGGGAACGAGGAGGAACAGATAAATGCAAAGAACAGTGGGTTACATGGAGTGCTGACCCAAAGCAAGGTCATGCATCTAGAAATAAAAAAGGGGTTGAGGACAGTTTGGAGAAGTCAAATAATGTGGTACTAATGACGTTTGCACTTGCAGTTTTAGGGTATTTTCTCTTCAGTGAGCTTTTCAAGTCTTCAAAAGGCAACCACCAGTTTGTGATCATGCAGAACGGTACACAAGAAATGCACTCTACAATTGAGAGTTTCCTAAATGATATTTCTTGTTTCTCTGAAATAACTCATTAATACTAAAAGCTCCTTTGTGCCTACAAAGCTAGATAAGCATTTTTTGTCATAAAAACAAGCAATGAAACTAAATGAATTTGAATGAATATAGCCCTGGACCTACACCAAAACAACAATCAATGCAGGTGAATGGATGAAGTTATAACTGAAGTCATAAAGCACTGGAATCCAGTCAACTTGAAAGTTTGCTACTATAGATAAAAGAGTAACATGCCCTACTGTAGAGCTTTACTTGTATAAACATATCGAATGAGCACTTAGCAAACTTCTCTGCTTGTGTCAACACACAGGATACAGAAAAAAATGGCAGTTTGAGGAAATGTTTTTCAGGCCTCATAAGTTGAAAGAAGGGGGAATTTCCTCCTTGACGATTTCACTTTCCACTATAACAGAATTGTGTTTATCACCTGTGAACCACTTGGCTTTTATCTGAAAAAAGTCTGAATAGAGGAAAGCTGGAACCACTAAGTAAAGGCTCACAAGCAACATTCATGTGTTTATCAGCAAGGCCACGGTATCCTGCTTAAGCCATGTACTCCACAAAATGGCTATAAATAATACTTCAGATGCTAACAATATGCAAAGACAAGAGAATACAATGTCAGCTACCTAAAAAAAAAAAAAAAGCAGGAAGTATTCCCAAAGGAGTTTGTAAGGATCACAGAATCTACTGTGAAAGCATTAGTATATTATGCCTGCAAAAATGCAAACCAGTAATAAATGTTGCACATTCTCCTAGAACTTACAGCAAGTGCAGTGCTTTAAAAAGGTGGATGCAATCTTTGGTGGCACAGACGTGACTGTGGGGATTAATTGCACTTAAAAGGTTTTGGGTTTTTTGATGTTTAGCAAGACAAGTGGTCACGTGCAGAATTATGGAGCATGAATAACAAATATTTTTACACAGTTCACTGTAACATGCAGAGTAGATTTGTGCATACTGCAATTCAATTAACAGGGCATATACATGTGGGCTTCATTTATTAAAAAGAATGGCCAACTGGTCATAATTTTCCTTGAAATGCTTAATATTTTCTTAACATTGAAGAACGTTGCTGTTCAACCTGAACAACTTCTGTTTAGTTCAATGCATTATTTCTGTCTACCCTTAGGTTTGTTACAGATGAATTGCTGGAGTTCATGATCAGGAAATTTTGCTGCTGTTTGGATTTTGTTCAACAGTAATAAATGTTCAGCATATTTTGCAAAATAGCTGCTTATTTTTAAGTAAATAAATAGAAAGGGAGGCTTAGAAACTAGATCCTTTTGTTCTGTCCTTACAATTGCATCCTGCACCCAAATTACTGCAAATGTTATTGAAGAGAATGGCAGACTCCCTATTTTATTTATTTTTTTCAACAGCTCATCCCACACATTGTCTTGGGTTGGTTTCTGATGCACTTAATTTGGTTGGATTTTTGTTCTTATTTTTCTGTTCCATAAATTCAGTAACTCAGATGTGCCCTACCTTCATGTTAGAGTTACACATGCATCACACACTGTTATTCACTATTGCACTTAAGGCCTCAGTCTTATTAATGGAAGGCATTTATTTCAACAAATATGCTAACAGCCAGCATTGGAGCTCTATAATGTAAAACAAAAAAGCTCACTCTCTACAAATGACATCTCAGCTCAGGGTATGCTGAAAGACACATGCACTGTGTCAATTACAGCTGCCTCTGTGCATTAATGGAGTCAAATTGTAATATCATTACACAGTTCTTTAGATTTGGCAGCTCTGCTCAGTGTCACTAACGCCTTCTTCTGAATGCAGCCACCCTGGATAGTGTATTCTGAAGTTAGCTACAAATGCTGTTTTCTTCACCAGAGGTAGCCTGGCACTTAAGAATTAAAGCATTTCTGCTAATTTACAAGATTGCAAGCAACAAGGAAAGCAAAACAAAATTTTGACAGAATGTGACCAAAAAAACCCAAAAACCAACAACAGAAGTGCCATTTCCAGTTGGGCAGCAGTAGCCTGGCCAGGTCCTCAGCTCCTCAGGATAAACCGCAGGAAGTGCAGAGAAACCAGGGGAGTAAAAGCACAGCGTGCCCTGTACATGAAGGGGGGAACTAAAAAGGAAAATGAGTGGGGGTGGCAAACAGATAACTGCAGCACCACAGCTACCAGCTGCAGCGTTAGGAAGGGCTGAGCATTTCTGGGCTCTGTATGTAACTACGTGGCTTTAAAACAGAGCAAGCTCATTTCTCTCTGCCTTGGCACAAGTGTCTGCTTTTAAAAAATCATTCCACTTGCTGTGGATTCAGTGTATTTGATCTTTTTACCCTTGTTTTCTAAGGATGCCAGTATTTTGAGAATATAAATTTATTGTTTCAAATACCGCCTTCTGCAAGTGAAAGTCTGATTTCATTTGTCAAATACTGATGCCACAACTGAGTCTACAACTACCCTTATACAGAACTCAACTTCCTTTTTTACATCAACAGGAAAAACTGACTACACTGAAAAAATTAACAATGCCTGTCTAATTATTGCTTTAAGCTTATTGTATTGCTTTCTTCAGAGCACTACACAAAACAGTTTCAAAAGCCCTTAGTCTCTTGCTAAAATCCATGTAAATATTTTGCTATTCCATCAATACCAATTGCATTTAGATTACACTCAGTAACAAGAGCATGACAACAAATTGCTTTAGTTGCATAATAGCCATGTGGCTGCTTTTTGTGCCAAACTCCTTTCCTGGGGCAATCTGCTCCATGGCAGACCTCTCAGCATGCCTTCCCCTGGTTCTGGGTGCATCCAAGCAATGCCCATGGGCAGCAGCACTGATGTCACTTCAGCAGGTACATGGCTGCTCACTGACAAAGCAAGCTCCTTTGAGGCAACAAATCTGAGCTACCTGACAGAAGTTCATTCAGATTTAATTTAGCTTTAGGTGTGAGTTTCCTGTTTGGCCATCAAGTATCCATAGCTGTTAAAGGTCGCTTGCACTGTTCTGTACAGGTACAATCTGCAGGAAAAGTGGATGGACACCTCTTTCCTCTCAAGAATATCTAATGCTAAGGAAATTCAGGGCTCATTCAGAGCTTATCTTAGATCAGAAATAAACAAACAAACAAACAAATAAATAATAAAAATTAAAAAATCACAAGTCCATCCTCTAATGGCCTTGGTATGAAAGAAGTCCTTTGGAGTCAAAAGTTTTTGTTTGTTTGTTTCTTTTGCCTCTGATACTAAGAAGTCATCTAGGATTCCTATTTTGTGTCTGCTGACCACAGAGCAGGAGCACGGAATCTCCTGCTGACAGGTCTGCACAAAATGCCTCTCGCCACCCACTCAGGCCAGCAGCAGTACAAAGCAGCAGAAGATGTCAGCAATTACTCCCCACAGGCTGCCGTCAGCTCACTTAGAAGCAAGCGTGCATTCTATTCTATTTCTATTCTATTGGAGCCCGAACAAAAAGAGCAATTGCTGTTTATGAATCACAAACCGAAGTCCTGAAGTGGTTCTTTTAACTTCCTAACAGCATGCTCAGACTCACGCGGCTCTGAAACTGGATCAACATCGCCACCCAATGGCTCCCTGGAGCTCCCCGCCCTTTCCTATCAGCATCTCAGTAGCGGGTTGATATAGAGTGATTTTCCAAACAAGCCACAAGCTGCTGTTTGCTCTTTCTAAAGCGTTAATATAATTTCTGCAATGAAATTTCAGATGTTACACAAAAAAAAAATCCTTTTCTTGACAGAAACCTAAAGTTTGTATACTTTTGGATGTTGGGCAATACACATAAAAATTTATTTTACACACTTTGGTTAATAACTTTTAGGCCCACTTCAGGCTTTCTGCTACTACAACCCAAAGTCACAGCTCCATCTTTACATTAAAGCTTCCCACGTTTTCTTTCTTCCATCCTCCAAAGTCTTGAAGAGCTTAAATGCAAATCATAGTTTGAATAACCGCTTTACCATTGTAATATCATGCTATCGAAGTACAATAAAATAAAGAGGGAATAAATGTAGATTAAGTAAATAAAGCAAAGAAATTGAAGAAAACAGCAAGTGGTGATTGGTGGAAAAATACCGACAGCACAGCTGCTAAAACAGAGACACAAGACAAGCTGTCAGCCTGGGGCTGCAGCTGTGAGCCAGAAGCATGTTGGATCTGCTCAGGACAGCCTCAGCTCGCCCAGCAATCTGTACCAGGGAAGACAAAAGTTATCATCAAGAACTCCAACTCTTCTGACACGTCACAGACGGGCATACAGATACTGCAAGAAAGCTGCTGTTAGGATGTCTGGTGAATTTACATGCACCACATTAATCTCGCCTAGAAGAATCAAAGTCAATGAACCATGCAGATTTCCAGCTGTTTCTTTCTTGAGCACATCAAGCAACATTTTGGGAATGTGCACACGTGGACCAACTGGTAGTGTCTATACATGTACACACTGCTGTTCCACGGGATTTGGGTTGAAGTTGGAAAAAAAAAGGGGGAATACTAATGGGAACACACACTGTTCAAAGGGATTTCAGTATTCCCCTTGCCCTACAGTCCTGAAGTGGCACCTCCAGTCTGCAGTGATGATGGTAGAGGTCAACAATCAACTCAAGGAACCACACAAAGATGCCAGGAATTAGGCTCTGGTCTGTGGTGACTTGCCAAGTCTGACTGAGAGGTACCAAGGTTTTCAGTTTCATCAGCAACCCTTTGGTGTATGAAACTGTGATTAACAGCTGTGTTTTAAGAAATCTGTTCTGATAACAGGAAAAGTTTCTGAAGCGGAACGTCCTCTCTTACACTCCTGAAAACAGACAAGGAAAATGGATGGGTGAGTAAGACAGATAAAAGCCTTTGGAAACTTAACAGAGGAGAATCTGCACTGCATTCATACAGATGATTAAGCTATGTACACGAATTTGGAATTTTAAATGACAATTAACCCAGTATCCACAATCATGCGGATCCAGTATCACACAGTCATGTGAAAGCTTATGGCTTCTAATACTCAAAACAGTAAGTTCAAAAACCACATGAAGGCTTTTTTTATTTTTTACCAGCTTGCTCTGAAGGTTGGCTGATAAACTCAGCACTTGCTTCGGGTAACAAACACGTCACATAAGACGAAGAGGTACACTCTGCCTAGCAGCTGTATAACAGAAGTTACATCACATATGATGATGATGGAGACACTGAACATTCTGAACATTTTCTCAGAGCAAGATAAGGCTCTGCAAACATACAAGAAGAATGCAAAAATTCTTCATTGGAAGAGTTTCAGCTACCAAATTCTTCCCTGTTTACTAAGTCAGCAACTTCCTTACCACTTGACAGCTTCACTGCCACAATGATAAGAGAATGCCAAGCAAAAACAACAATTCTTTAGAATAGGCCACAAGCACTACATGGCCCATCACTCTTCAGGACTCCAGGAGTCTTCCTAGTGCTTCCTAATGCAGGAACCATGGTGGTTTTGAGGAACAAAAGCACTTAAGACTCTCCAGCACAAAACCATTCTAAAACTTTGGGGCTTCCCAATTAATTGTGATTATTACCATTACATTAAAGAACATCTCCACCTACATGCAGTTCCCTCATTATTTCTCATGCAGTGCAAACATACAGATTTGGAAAAACAGAGGCTGTGTTGTCAACTGATTCTCCTGCTGTACTGGTGAGAGACCTCAAGGTAACTTTATTAATATTTGTCTTGGCCCTCTGCAAATGAATTAAAAGGTCTCCATCCTATCCGCGTACAAAATCTCCTCTCTTCTGTAAATATCAAACACTCAAAAAAATTTCATAATTGCTTTTTTTCTTCTCAAAAAGGCTGTCGAACATTTACAAATTAAATCTAATAGTATTTTAAACTAGCAAACATCAGGAGCTGCTAAACTAGATACAGATTTACTTACATCAGCATATCCTTCAGTTTAGGATGAATTACTAAATAATATAATACTACAAAATTATTCGAGCTAAAACTCAGAACAATTCATTTCTATAATAGAGCATAGTCTGTACTACCAGCAGCAGTGCCTCAGAAGACTGTGTAGTATATTTTAGGATTCCTCTGTGGGTTTTCTTCCACAGCATTTCATATAAAGTCACTGTATACATTTATTAGAAGGGTCAGAACTTAATTAATTTGCTTTGTAACTTCAAATCTCAAGCAGTTGCTCTGAAATATAACCACCAACCAAATTCCATTATCAAATGTGGAAATGTGCAAGCAATCTTGCACCTGTAACAAAGGCTTTGCAACTCAACCTCTTTATTGGACATGAGAAATTGGACTACTTCTTAAACTGAGTTAGCTGAGAGAAAAGGATTATGAGGAAGGCCAGCCGAGGGGATCCTCCCACCATGTTCTGGTGCTTTTTTTCTATCATTCTGCTCTTGTCTGATGAATGACTCTCAAGTACACAGGCAGATACAAATTGAAATTGGCTCAAACCCTTGCTTCTCCTAAGCTTTCCATGCAATAGGTAATCCTCAGTAGAACCTGGGGATCAAAGACAAGTGTTTCAACATTCAAACCACTATTTGCAGCTTTCACAATTTGAGAAGTAACAAAAAATCTTCTACACAAGCATAGCAACAGAAAACATTAAGTCAGAAGACTGTGTTTGGGCAATTTGTTTTAACTGATCCTAAAAGCTAACTAAGACAAGCAACAATGACTGCCAATGTAAATATGTATGATCTATAGCAAAGACAGAGAAATACTTGGTCATGTAATTATCTCAGTGGAGGTAGTATAATTATTTGCACTAAAATGAGATTGTACAATTAATTCTAAATATTAAGAATTAAATCTCTATGAATATATCTTCCTAAATCAAAATAGTTTGAAGTGCCTTGCTTAGACACTGAAAACATAAGAAGTACTAATTAATGTGAGAGTGATGTCTTCTTTCTTTTAACACTTTGTCCTGGCTGATCAACAGACTAGAAGTCAGTGGCCTGTTGAATTCACAGCTGCAGACTACCTGAAACAAAGCCCAACCAAGTACTCATATGTCTGCTCACACTAGAAGGTTACTATGGATTGCCAAACGGGAACTTGAAAAGGAGTAACCATGAAGCTACCCAAAAATCCACTGACTCAGAGTAATCCAAGCTGGCCTATGTTAGCTCAGTCACAAAGCTAGCTGTGGCCAGCTGTCCTGCAGAGCTATCTAAGAAAAATGCACCTCTCATTCAGCAATGCTACCATTAATATACGCCATTTCACAATTCTGTCCATTCAAACTGAGAATTTGGCTTTTTTTTTTTTAAACAAAGAACGGAGTATCAAGAAGCACTCTATCAAAGTATTAGCAAAACTGATTTTTATTAGCATCTTGACTCATTACATAATCTAAAAGGGAGTATCTATTAAACAGCAGCTTGTTTTGCAGATAAGCTAGGTAGCAGCTAAAATACAACACCAGATTGCTGAGACAATTTCTCTTAGTGCACAGCCAATTTATAAGGCGATACACAACTGCACAGACACGTGTCACATGTCAGACGCTTAGCATGATGTTAACAGACTGAAAGATGAGTGGCACAGCACCGTGCAGGGAGAAACCATCGCCCCGAGCCTTGGGCTGGAACTCTGGAAACAAACCACACCCCAGCTCAGGCCGAAAAATGAAAAGCAAGATGAAGTAAATCGGCTGCACTTCCCGGATGACTTAATGGTGCAACTGCACCTGCTTATTTCAGCATATATGTAACTGTAAAACGGGCCAGAAATAACGTATCGGGAAAACGTCACTCCAAACAAATGGGGACACTTGCACGCGTAGCTTCCCCAGCGGCAGCGACCGGCAGCCCACAGCTACCCGTGACAGCTGACGTTTTCGTGCCACTCGTCGGTGGGACCGCTACCCAAGTCCCACCGAGGCCCCAGCAGCGGCTCGGGGGCGGCGACAGGCCGTCGAGCGAAACGAGGCTGCGGCGGAGCCGGGAGCGACGCCGCCCCGCCGGCGGCCCGGCCGGACGTGGCCGGAGGCGGCGAGCGGAGGGAGGCGGGCGTGGGGCGGGACCAGGCTGAGGCCGGGGCCGGGCGGCGCGGCGGGGGGCGGCGGGCGCTGCGCAGAGCCCGGCTCCCCTCGGCGGCGGCGGGCGGAAGGCCGAGGGCGGCGGCGCCATGCCCGGCCCGGCTGCGCCGGGGTCCGGCCCCGACCCCGAGGAGAGCTACGACTTCCTCTTCAAGCTGGTGCTCATCGGGGACGCCAGCGTGGGCAAGACCTGCCTCGTACAGCGCTTCAAAACAGGGGCCTTCGCGGAGCGCCAGGGCAGCACCATCGGCGTGGACTTCACCATGAAGAGCCTGGAGATCCAGGGCAAGCGGGTGAAGGTGAGCGGCGAGGCCGAGGGACGGCCGCTACCCCGTGCTGCGGTGCCGGCCCGGCGGGAAGAACTGCGGGGGGAACTGCGGCCGGCTCGGTTCGGTTCGGCTCGGCACGGCACAGTCCTCGGCTGCCGCAGGGCTGCCCGGCCCGCTGCCGGCTTCCCCAGCCCTCTGCGTACTTATCCATCCCTACGGTGCTGCCGTGCTTGGAGGAAGGGCTGCGCAGCTCCGGTGCCTCCTTCCCAAACGGCCTCGGGCACTAGGCTGAACCGAGCCTATATATTAACTTCTCTAACTGCAGTGGGACCAGCTGTGTAACCACTCGGCTCCCGGCTGGGAGAAGCCCAGCTGCAAACCCGCGCCCCGGGACGCTCTGCTGGGTTGTACTTTAACAGCGGTGCCGCTCTTTCCAGCCGGGCGGCCGGCGGTGGTTTGTTTACAAACCAGAACGAACCTCGGCTGCGGTGTTCTATTTGCAGAACGGGATTTGGAGCTGGCAGCCTCCGAGGAGGCGGGCAACACTTTTTAAATTAGATATATTCAAAAGTTGTCTTAAGGCACTGTTAATGGAGTGTGCTAGAAAGTGCAGCTTCTATAGTTCTCAAATCCAAACAAAAAAACACAACCCTAAATTTGACTTCTGCTCCTCTCGTGCTATAGAAAATTAGCTAATTGTTTGGGTAGACCCGATTTTTACCCAGTGAAGTTATCCTTACTCCGTGGCACAAACTCCGTACAACAGACGTGACCTCTGGGTGCAGGAGTGCTGTCAGGCAGTAGGAAAGAGAGGCTGAAGCACACCGCAACTTGTGGGGGGCTGCGGTACAAAAACCTGTGCTGTTCCCCTCTGGAATGAGGACATACAGCTATCTCTGCTTATTCCCAATGGGACTAAAAAGAACGAATTCAGTCATTGCCCAGAAAATGACCGTAAAACTGTAAAGCTTTTGAAATGAAACATGGAAAGAAATATGATAATTGCAGCTGAATTTTGCTCTGTGTTTAACAAAGTAGGGGTGAAAGTTCTCTGTTGTTTTTTTCTTACAAATTAATTGTGGTGAGCAGAACATTAAGCAGATAAAGTTCTAGAAAATTGAAGAAATGAAGGCTCACCTTTTACAAAAAGATGAGAAGTCCAAGACCTAGCAAAGATATCTCTTTTCTTTGTGATGTTCCACCTTCTCCTATGACATATGAGGTTAGCTGCTGAACAGGAAACACAGATGCTCAGCTTGTGCTCTTCTGCGCTTTCCAGGAAGTGAGCAGCTAGTAGAGAGGTTTCTCCTCTCACACTGAAACTAGGCTGACTTTAGATGCCACACAGATCGACACACGTATCTGTTACTGGTGCCAGGGGTCTCAGCTAGAGACTTCAGGACTAGGAGACAACTAGCCCTGGAAATAAAGCTAACTCCCTAGGTGTGCTCTTCCATGTTGGCAGTACTTAGGCTTGAGTATCCCTGCGTTAGTTGCCAGTCTGTAGCAAAACCTGTGGATTATTTCTCGGTACTTCACAGAAGACAAGAAAATGTAGACCTCTTGAGGCTTCCTTTTGCTTAAGATTGTCCTGTACTTCTGCTTAGAAAAATTCAGGGGTGCACAGGCTGAAGAATGTTATTCTAAGCACAAATTTAGGCAAATTGATCCAATATTGCTGCTGATTTACCTTGTAAGTGTTTTTGTTAGCTGCCGAGCCAGGGCCGCAGCTAGAATATGAAAACATTGCTTGGAGTTTTGTTGGTTTTTTTTTTTGTTTGCTCTGTTAAGGTGTGAATTATATGCAAAGGTTAAATTTCAGTCAGGCTTTTCCAGTTGGATTGAGATTTCAGAGCAGACCATCTAATGTAGAAAGGTTTGCTCTGCATTTCATAGGAAAAAGAAAATAAGGAGGCATTATTTTACACTGTTGTGAGCTCCCTTCTCTAGTAGTTAAATTCAGTGTCAGGTGTGTGTGTCTGACCCGATGTACAGGTGTGGTTGTGCTGGAGGTTTTGCTGATTCTAGGAAGAGTTCTTCAGCTGTCCGAACAGGTCACATCCTAAGGTGTTGGCAAACAAGCCTGCACATGTTCTCCGCAAGAGCAACTTCTCATTGTGCCAGTCGCGTGAGACACACTTGCTTAAAAGTGTTTCACATAAGTTGTTAATTGGGGTTCCTCAAATTAAGAAGCATCCAAGATGTGTTTAAAATAAAGTTTGATTGTTCAGACCCTTACAATGCATGCCAGGCGATGTCCGTGTGCAGCTCCAACTTCATTGTGGATTTATGCTACTCAAGGCAGAATCTTCCTAAGGAATGAGAAGGCTTGTTTTGTGCTCAGCAAACGGTGCACAAATGAGAAAAATCCATTTTTTTAACTGGATCATCTTTAGAAGTCCTTTCAGAGCAACAGCGTGTCCAAAAAAGTCCCAAGGAGCATTTGGACACTACCTCCTCCACATCCCCAGTGGCCTGTGCTTCATTTTTAGTTGGGCTAAGGATAGTATTTCAACACAGCTGAGTGAGTATGAATCAGACACTTATTTTGAGATTCAAACAAACATTTTCAAGTTAATTGTGTTAGTGTTCCTTTCTGTGTCAAACCTGGAATGTTTTCACTACCGTTATATGTGCCTGAAATAGCTGGAGCCCAAGGATTTTAAGTCTGATTTCCTTTAGATGCATTTTTGTTGAATAGGGGAAAAGAAACGTGTTGAGGGAGTAAAGTTGAAGGATCTGCAGATAATGGTTTTTTTTCCCTAACTCAAACAAGACTTTCATCTTAAAGCTGTATTCTTTCAAATGTCTCAAATGACATCTCATACACCAGTGCTTCAGCAGCTACTGAAGCTGACTAAGCATCAT
The DNA here is from genome assembly GCF_951394365.1 of Tetrao urogallus. Taxonomy (NCBI): domain Eukaryota; kingdom Metazoa; phylum Chordata; class Aves; order Galliformes; family Phasianidae; genus Tetrao; species Tetrao urogallus. Next base: position 5,355,555 of record NC_136823.1, on the reverse strand, counting down.
ACATAAAGAGAGGCTAGTGCCTGAGAAAGAAGCTATTCACAGATGGTCCTGGTAACTGAAACTTTCTCTGTAGTAACAAAACATAAAGAACTGGTAGTGTAAGAATCCCCAGTATGTGGTATCACAGATTTGCAGAGATTTACCACTTCCAGAGAGGAAGAACAAGTACACTCTCTGTGCCAACGAGTCTGTTTCTTTTCTTGTACTTTCTTTAAGATTTCTGTTTGCAGTTTGAGATACTGTCCAGTGGATTAAATGAGCCAGCTATCTTGGGACAGGCTTCTGTGAGCCATGGGCTAAAAAGCAGACCATGTCACACAGAGCCACGTGGGGATGTGGCAGGTTGGGTTCTAATGGAATGTCAAAATCCAAACTGCATGTGATTACCATCTTGATTTCCAAGTTGCACTTGGGTTGAGGCAATCCCAGATATGTATACAGAAGGGGAAAAGAACTCCTTGAGAAGAGCCCTACAAAGAAGACTTGGGGGGGTCCTGATGGACAGAAAGCTGGATGTGAGCCAGCTGTGTGCTCTCACTGTTCAGAGGCCAACAGTACCCACAGAGGGGTATCCACAGAGGGGTGTCAGCAGGGAGAGAGAGATGATCATCCCCCTCTACTCTGCCCTCGTGAGGCTCCATGCTGTGTCCAAGCCTGGGACTCCCTGTACAGGAGGGATGTGGAATTGCTGGAGGGGTGTCTGGAGGAGAGCACTGAAGATGATCAATGGGCTGGAGCACCTCTATCTCCTGTGATGAAATGTTGATGGAGCTCGGCTTGTTTAGATTGGAGAAGATTGTGGGGAGACCTCACTGTGGCCTTCCAGAGGGGAGCTTACGATCAGGAGTGGGACCAACTTCCTACAAAGTCTGATAATGACAGGACAAGGGGGAATGGCTTCAAACTAAAAGGGGAGATTTAGACGTTAGACGTTGAGAAGACATTTTTGCTCAGAGATGCCCTACTGCTGGAGGCATTCAAGGCCAGGTTGGGTGGGATCCTGGGCAGCCTCATCTAGTGGCTGGCAGTCCTACCCATAGCAGGGGGCTTGGAATACATCATCTTTAAGGTCCCCTCCAACTTAAGCCATTCTACTGTTGATTTCGTAAAGCTACCTTCATGAACTAAAATGCTTTATTGTGTGCTGTCTTATAAGCTGCAGTTGTGGTTTATTACATGCTCTCTCCTTAGCAAACTAAACCCTAGATAACAGAGACCATAGTTCCCAAAAGTCATGGTTGTTGGTGTAATGCATAGTAATTAAAATCCTATTGATAAAATAATTCTTTGTTCTTTGACTGATAGAAAGTATGTGGCAAACAGAACAAAAATTTTTAACAGTTATGTCACTGTAAGAAAATATAAAACTGGAACTGAGATTTTGCACAATGAAAATCAAGGATATTCCTAAGTCCAAGTTTGTGACTCGTGGTTAGAAATAACAAAATTCCATTTCTTTTCATGAACCTCCTTGTGGACTGATGAATTAATGGAGTATCTTTAAAGTCTATTTCATGCTGCCATTTTAAAGTATTTTACATACAGCAAATATTTTTTTCCATTATGATATTTTTTTCTCTTACTGTGTCTTCAGAAAAGCAGCAGAAGAGAATTGTTGAAAACAAACATTCATTTTAAAACAAATACTTCTTTATGTACCACTGCACTTTTTAACTTACAGGCTTTTTCAGTCCATATGTTATGAAGGTTCTGGCCTTTTATTCAGACTTTATGGCTGTAAATAGGAGGGCTGCTCTGAAAGTAATGCCTCCTGTTTTATTATGTTGGCCCACAATGTCAGAGGCAGATGGTGGTGGTAGGGAAGTGGAGGCTGAACCTTCCCCACCAGTACTCCATTACCTTTTGTTGCCACATGACAGATGGCAGCAGAGAGGCAGCCTGACAGAATGGTGTCTGACATGGAAGCATGTATGAAGCAAGGGAGTGGATCTGAATTCCTCCATGCAGAAAAAATTGTACAAATTGACATTCATCAACACTTGCTGAACACTTACGGAGACAAACAGTGGGTGTGAGCACAGTGGTGAGGTGGGTGATACATTTTTGGCAGTGGCCACTGTGACTGTGGGTCACCTCCACTTGTGCATTATTTTTATGAGCGTGGCATGCAGGCTCTTGTTCATCACTAATGAAAATGCACAGCTAATGGTGGTGCCTGTGTTGAGAAAGAGCATTTTGTAGCTGAGAATTGACACTATCAAATGGTGGTATTGTGCTCCTTGTATGTGTTGTAGTTTCTGTGGAAATAAATAGGAAGCACTGCTTTCAGAGCAACATATGTATATTCTGTTCATAATGTAATGTGTTATTATCTGGCCAAATAGCAAGTAATATAAAATTACAGCTTGTTAGTTGTCTTGCCTCCTGACTGATGGGAGAGTCGACTCCAAATAAATCCCAAATTTATTGTGCAATGGTATCATATATAGTAGAAAGAATAAAATGGGAAATGCATAATATTTGAGGAAGAAGACAAAAATAATAGATAGGAATGAAAGGAAGATGGAAGAAAGAGTTGTATTTACTAACATTGCTAAAAACACCAAATCAATTGGTTATTACATGGAAGCAGTAATATGATACTCAGAGGAAAGTATAGCTCTCTTTTCAACTACTTTGACACTCCTAACACGAGAGCAAACAGGAATGCAGAATGCTTAGCAAACAGTGATTCTTCATTCTCTGAAAATTTTGTAGTGAAAATAATCAAGAGGATCAGTTTATCATACATGTTGCATGTGTGAATGTTACTTTAAATATATTGCTATACAGAGTTTGTTTTTTGTGCTTCTGTCAAAGTTGCAAGATTGTTTCAGTAAGACTTGTTAGGAGTAGCGTTGTGATTTGTTAGACACAGCCTATTGGTTTAGAATCATTTAGCAGAGATTTTGCATCCACCATTTTAGTGCTGGGAAAATTTAAGGAAGTTGCTATATTTTGAAGAATTCATAACGTAAAATGACATTTCTGTCTTTGTAATAGAAGTTATTGACTGCAGGACTCCTAGTTATTATTAATGCAGCTTCACAAACAAAGGTAAACCTGGACTCCTGCAGTATTTTAGAAGAATTGGGAAAGTACTTAATAAATTATGTAGGAAATAAGTGAAGGGGAATTTATTTAAATTGTCCTGAGGCCAGTTGTTAAGCATTAACCTTTGATAAACAGTATGTTTATCAATGCAAGACAAGTCCAAATTAAATCATTTGATAACACTAATTTACTGTGCTCTTTGGTCAGTCACCATTTTCAACGTGGTAAGTTTCTGTTGTTGAAACTCTGATTTCTTTGAGCCTAATCAGACAATCAAGAATGATTTTCCAGAAAGCCATCATGTATTTTACCACCTTCTGACTTAAAGGCATGTGTGATTTTCTGGAGTTCGTAACTCCATATGGGTTCTCCATCTTCCTTCCTCACATACTCTGAATGTGTGTGCATCTTAGTTAAAGCAGCACACCTCAGATAACCAGGTTGGTAAAGTAACTCCACGAGTCCCATAAAAATGGCTGTTTATTTACAGTTCCATAACACAGTGCAGGTTTGGTTTAGATATATCAGACTTGTGCACATTGATAGATCAAATAAACAGTACAAACACTATAAATCTGAAACATCTGCAGAAAATCTGAAGTGCCTACAAAGCATTTGGCTTATCTTACCATCCAAGGACCATGGGTGCATATAAATACATGGAATGTTTTCCTATATTTTGCCTAATGTTTTCTCAGCAGAACCGTAGGAGTCCTGTGCACATGCTCTCAGATAACAAGAGTTGACTGTGCAACCTTGTGTATTAGGGTTGATCTACTCTTCTAAGTGCAAAGCGGGTCTCTTTGAATTGGCTTTGTTAAACATGATTGCCTGCCATCATTTATTTTCAGGCAGATATATATGCATTTTTAAATCTAAAAGCATAGAATCAAGAGTATTGCAGGTTGAAAGAACTTCATGTCTTTCATCCAGCCTCCTGCTCAAACTAGTCAGCTTTGAGAACATAGCAGGTTGTTCAGGGTCTAAACTGGTCTGGTCTTGAAAATTTCCAGGGATTTTGACTACAAAGTGTTAACTCTTCAAACAAAAGAAAAATCCTTATTTTTTAGGTACATTTGTGAGTGAAACCATATAGTGAGTCAGATTAACAGCTGCTAGCACAAAGAGGGCAAGGTTATGCAGCTGGGAGGGCAAGTCTTTGATGACGGTGTAGCCTTAGTTTAGCTTAAGCAAATCATGTCCTTATTTGCCTGACTTTGTTTGAAATAGAGTGATCACTCACCTAGCTCCTTCTGCAAGAAGCGAGGGGAGCAGCAACAGAAAGGTCTGTCAGGTGGTATGTATGCTTATGGGTTATGTCACAGAGATAGAGTTAACATGTACTGTAGTTTCAGCGTTGGAAAAAAACCCCACAATAAATGAGATCTCATAAAAAGCTGAACAATTTTGTCTTTACATAAAAGAGAAATGACAATTAGAGAAGCACAAGCATCAAAATTCTATGAGAACCTACCTGGAGCACATGGGCTGGGAGGAAGATTGCTGTTTGAGCTCCTCAGAAGATCAAGCCTGTGGTCTGTGCTGTTCCCAGCAGAGATTCGGAGCTTCAGCAACTTTGTACATTTAGTCCTGTGAAGACACAGACATAAACAGTTGAGTAAAAAATGTCTGGGAGTGCTGTAAGAGCTTCCTGATGTCACTGTGATGTTGCTGTACTGCTGTGGAACAACTGTGGAAATCTGTGAGGATCAGAGACACCAGGTCATACTCGAGTTCAGAAAGAGCACGAAATGCTGACAACTACAGGCTGATCAGATTCATTTTGGTCACTGAGAAAATGGTGGAGCAAATCCTCCTCAGAGAATTAAGTTTTGATCTCACTTTGAGCAGGTGGTTGTCTCTGTCAGCTCTTCAAATCTGTCCCAACTTCCACGATTCTGTGATTCTATGGAAGGTACATGTAGAGATGGTTTCGAAATTCAGTATATGGCATAAGGCCCAAGACCAGCTTGCTTAGTCTCTCTGCAGGTAAATCATTTTATACCACAGGAAAAGTTTTTATTAAAAAAATATTTTAAGTCTTCTATATGTGTAATATCTCTCAGTTCCTCCCAAGAGTTGGGTAATCATCATTAGCCTTATTTTGCACATGACCTTAAGAGCTGAAACTTAAACTACATAAAGAACAAAAAGGTCTAGTGGGAGATTTGAGTACAGAGAACATAAAAAGCCTGCCATTAACTTCCTTGTCAAGTAATTGTCTGCTTACTTCTCTAGATCATTAACAGTTCCAATAATAAGTGTGGTTTTGTGGTTTCTTGAGTCCATTACAGTCCCTTTCCCTTCTCTGAGAAAACTTACCAAAACTGAGAAGTACTTCTTCACTGAATCGATTCCTTTTAAGCTGTACATACATTGTTTGAGATCTAAATGCTTACTTAGCGTAGGAACGTTAGCTGATCAATACAGCCTTTTTCAAAATGAAAATTTCTGCTTGAGCATAGAATCATAGAATCACAAGGTTGGAAAGGACCTACAAGATCATCTGGTCCAACTGTCCTCCCAATACCATTGCTAGCACAAGCTACTAAACCCTATCCTGCAGCTCCTCACCCAGGCGCCTCTTGAAGTAAGTCTTATCCTTTCATGCAGCAGAGACAGATGATAGAAACAAAATACTGATTTGTAAAATAAATACATTGAATATGGTTCTGTATTGCTCTGTGTAAAACATCACTGAAGTTACTACCAGCTTTTTAAAAGAAAGAGGTTCAGAGAGGGGAACAAATTAACAAAAGGTCCACAATAAGGAATAAGACTCAAGAGTATTTACTTATGTCCGATCCAATTAAGAGGAGATACAGAATGTAATGAATTGTACAAACACACACATGCACACAAAAAAGCAATGGTGTCTCATTTATCATCGTTTGGGAATGAGGAGGAGGGGAAGTGAAATTTAAAATTATTAAAAAACAAATCTTTGCTTCCATTATTACTATTGCTTGCACCCAAGAGTTGTGAAGGATTCAGAAAGAATTAGAGATTTATATGGAGAATGAGAATCCACAGTTACTTTACATTAAAAGCTCCTATGATACAAGCTGTCATGTTCCAGGACATTAGACAACCTGCAAAACAAGAGGATTTAAAAATAAACTTTCCCTATGAGCAGGATATTATATTTGTGCACTCTCTCTTTATTTGGCTTCTTCCTCTGGAACATCTAGTACTGGGAACTCAAAACTTGACACTAAATCTGTAGTTTTTACACTACTGGGTTTAGGCAAAAGTACATCAGCTGAGCGTTTCTTCTTCCTTCCCATATGAAGTCTGTTCTACCACCTAACAGCAAAGTGTCTGTAAGCTCTTTGTATCTGAAAGGGACAGAGGCGTAGGTCTAAACACTCCAAAGTGATAATTTCATAGTCTGCTGCAGCAGACTGCATCAGAGCTCACCGGCTGGAACCCAAAGCATCTCAGTGCAGATATCAAGTTCAGGCAGCCAAGTATGGAAAAGTTCTCCAGTATACACTGTTATCCTTAAATCATGATCAAAGGACATGAAAAGTATAATGCCACAGTGTGTTACACATAAGGGAGATTTATGACAAGGCAATTGAATCAAGTCCTATCTTTTGACTCAGGAAAACTTAATGTATTTTAAAACCTTTACTAGCCAGTGTGTCATTGCATGCTTTGTTTTATTTAGTTGCAGATCTGGGACACAGCTGGCCAGGAGAGATTCCGAACGATCACACAGAGTTATTACCGCAGCGCCAACGGAGCAATCCTAGCCTATGATATCAGCAAGAGAGGCTCCTTCCTGTCCATTCCTCGCTGGATCGAGGATGTGAGAAAGTATGCTGGTTCCAACATTGTGCAGTTACTGATTGGTGAGTCAAAATCACAGACTGAAAATATTAATACTCAGTACTACAGGATGCTGGGCAATGTGACAGTACCTGTTGATGGTTGAAAGTTTTGGTTTTGCTTGAAATCAAAATGTACATAATAGAGCTGATTGGAAATTTTCTTTTTTTTCATTTTTTTTTTTAATCAGAAAGTGCTGATTCATCAGGCAAATATGCTTAAGAAGCCTGTCTGCTTTGATTAAGTTCTTTTAAGCATTAGGCAGCTTTGTATCAGAAGCCAGCTTTTAAACCCTTGTGTCTCACTTAGTGGTGAAGTACCCAAATACCCAGGTTCTGAAGGAGAGCTGCTATATAGCTATTCTGATGAGTACAACTGTAAAGTTTCTAGGGCAGGAAGTTCCATCATATCAAGCAGTCGTGTTTTGATGGACCAGTGTACCCACATCCTTCAGCAGATCGAGGATTTTGGAAGAACTTCAGTGCAATTAGAATCCATCAGTTCTCTATTTGAAATACTGCCTCCGAGCTCCAGTGTTTCTGACTCAGACACCATTTTTGAGGCTTGTGAATCTGTTAGTACTTCAGTATCCCAGATGTCCTTAGGAACCAGAAGACTGCTGTTGTTTTCACTGGGTCTTTCTTTTCTTTTTTTTCTCACAAAATGATTTTAGCTCTCATTTCTAACCCACTTTTCTTTCTCCAGCCATTGCTCTTCAATCCTGTCACTTTGGTTGTTGACTTTTTCTGTTCTATGTATGAGTCACACTGAAATACAAGTTGGAAGGGTCTTACGGAGATGACCTAGTCCAACCTTTTGCTGAAAGCAAGGTTGATGTCAGGTTGGTCAGGGCCTTTTCAGTTAAATTTTGAAAATCTCCAAGAATGGAAATTCTACAGCTGCTCTTGATGACATGACAACCTTCTACCAAACTCTAGCTCTGGCATAAACAGTCATCATAAATTTCTCTTTCTTATTTCCAGGAAACAAGTCTGACCTAAGTGACCTTCGAGAGGTTCAGCTGGAAGAAGCTCAGAGTCTGGCTGAACACTATGATAATATCATCTGTGCCATAGAGACCTCTGCAAAAGACTCCAGCAATGTGGAGGAGGCTTTTGTGAAGATGGCTACAGAGCTCATGATGAGGCATGGAGGCCCAATGTTCAGTGAGAAGAATACTGACAGCATCAAGCTTGACAGCAAAGACGTTGTAGAAGGCTGGGGGTGTGGTTGCTGATATGAGCTAGGTGAAATCCCTGACTTTACTGGAATTTAGATGGTGCTTTACCCTAATGCTGAGTAGCACAGTAGCCATATTCTCCTCCTCCTGTGAAACCAGCCATTTTGTAGAAGTTAGTTAGACACAATCCTGGTTGCTTTGGTGTCTTTTTTTTTTTTCTTTTTTTAATAAGGGGACTTCTGAGAGGTAGTCCTGAAAGTTAGGCCCTTTGTAAAAACATAATCAGCATTTTTCCCTGCCATTTCCTTTTCTGTAACCATCATGCCAGGAACGACATGGGAAAAGAAACTTTGAACTGGTGATGCAGGGTAGGAGGCAGATGGCTGGAAAAGACTGCCTCACATCCAAAGTACTGAAGCACTTAGCATGGAATTGTTGGCAAAGGTTACTTCTAGAATAGGCACGCTTGACAGCATCTCTTCAAATCCTCAGTGCTCCACCAGTGACCAGAAAGCCTAGAAGTGACAAGGAATGTCTTTGATAAAGGTATTTCAATTTCCAAAATACCCATAATACAGGACCAAATAGCAGTCATCTGTCCAAGGGCATGTGGATTGCTAGCTAGTAATGGAACAGGCCCAGGAAGGGCAGCCTTCTCTCAGGTTGGTTTTTTTTTTCATTTTCTTAGGTTATCATTTTAACAGATAGCAAAATCACCCTGAGCAATATCACGCTGATATCTGACTTGCTGTCAGGCAGGGTTGGACCAGTTCAGTCATTTTAAATATAGTCTTGAGAAGAGGGAAAATGTATTGCATTTGTTACTGTTTGCAGTGATAACACCCTTTTACTAGTGAGTGTCATGGATTTTTTGCCCTCAGGTCTATTAATTTCATTTGAAACTCAAGACCTGCACCACTGGAAACAGGAACTGGAGAAACCTTGAACTGAGTGGTAGCCATCCCTTGCCATGTGCCTCACGGTCATATACAGGGTTAATTCTGGTCATACATTTGACATAATGTTACCAGAGTGTTTATTGTTTAAGTGGTGTAAGTAGGATTCGGTTGATTTTTAACCATCTTTTTTAAATCTAATCTGGGCATGTAATTAGAAAGAAGACTTCCACATCAGCTGAGAACTGCATGCATTGCAGCTTTTTGGTTTTAAGAGTCTAGCATCTTCATGAGGGATTGCCTCCCCCTTTTGTATTCCTCTGCTTCTCTCTCCCTGTCACTAATTGCTGTTTATTTCTTAAAAACAATTAGCAGGGAAAATCTTTTACTGTTGCTCAAAACTCACATTATGAAGTAAAATAGATTTCATAATCACATAGTTGTCTTTCAGATTCAGTTCTGTACTGCACGTTGTAGATACAGTTGAAATGCTGATGGCAGCAGTCCTCCCTGGATTTACACGTGAAGCACCTCACAAACTCAGATTAGAAAAAGGAGCAGAAGCAGGCTTATCTTCAGATCTGCACTTAAAGCAAAGGTGTTCAGAAGTGACAAATGATTTTTCCAATCTAGATAATTTAAAGTAGCTCATTTACAGAAAGCACCCACATGAAGTGAAGTCACTTTGTTCCTTTTGAAAATCTTGGATCTTGACCAGGTGGATTGGTTTGCTACCAAGGCTACACCTGTTTTCAGCCATTCAGCATATCAGGTATCATGAAAGTCTGGAAGACTGAAGAAAGGGCTATTAGATCCTAATTTCAGTGCTATTCATTTTCATACAGAAAATATTAAATCATTCCTTGGTCTTTCTGTTTGTGGGTTTTTGTTGCATTTGTTTTTTGTTGTTGTTGTTTGTTTGTTTGTTGAAGTATGAGGTAGGATTATTGAAGAATTGCTTGGCTTTGTATCCTGTTTGCTTCTAACCTAAGGGCCTAGATCTCAAATTTTATAGTTGTAAGACTGAAAGGGCTTTACCTTTTTCAATTAGCATTGTTTTCACAACTGTTTTATATGGAAGGGCAGATTAAGCCACAGTATTCAGTAGCATTTAGAGGACATACCCAGTAGCACTGCAGGACATATTCAGCTCTCCTACATCCAAAGATAGCAGGCAGTGAATTCCCAGTGGTAGCTAAAAACCAAAAATTAGAATCGTCCAAACTTTGCCTGGAAATCATGCATTCCGCTCCCAGGAAAATCTATGAAGACAGTCCAAGCTAAAATTCAGTCCTCATTGCTGTTTTTCCTCCTGGTTAGATGGTCCTTAAGCTACAGAATACTGGCAAGCATTGGACTTGTCATGACTTCTCATAGTTTACATCTGTAGGTTACAGTCCTGCAGGTCTGCATGCATGCACATGGACACTCAGATAAGATCAGCCTCCAGTATCTGCAGGATTAGTGCCAAATTATTTAATCCATGCAGATAAAATTTCATGTGCATTTAAGGACAGTATTGCTACTACTCAAAATCAGTAGTTTATACAGCAAATCAACTTAAAACTGCATCAAGACACAAAAGTAACATAGATCTTCCAGTGCAGTCAGTGATTTTTTTTTAAATTATTGTTATTTTTTTTTTTTTTTTTACAGTAAATGGAGAAATCCATTTCCTTAGTTTCAAGTCCCATCTAGTAAATGAGTAGCCACAGACCAAGGGGCTGACCTTTCCTTAGTATTAGCTCCCATTTCTCTCTTACTCTACAGTTGAAGGTTGTGACTCTGCCTGCAGGCTGGGTTTGTCTCAATCAGAAAACAGGAGATTTGTCAGTGATTTGTTCACTGCATTTTCCAGTGATGACCCTCACTGGTTCAGTGGTTTGTTTTTTGTAAAAAGACAGGGACTGTGGCTTCAGGTAAGCTTTGTCCTCTAACTCTAAAGGCTACCTGGATGAAGAGAGCGAGTAGCAGTAAATCTGAGATTTACAGGTAAAAAAATGGTTTCAGTTCTCAGGTTACAAATGTGCTGATGTACATCAAGTGAATAATTCAGCAGCACATGATTACAGTTCACAGCGTAAACTTTTGCCAAGAGACCTGTTTACTGGCAGCTGATCATTAACAAGACTATGGTGCACTAACTGCCTTTAAGCGGATCTCCTTGGCTGACCAGGTATTTATCATTTGGTTTTGGCAGTGCCCAAAGTGTGCAAAATATTACATAAACACAGAAGGGAACGTTGATCCCTGCCCTATAACAATTAAGAATGGAATGCAGAGGCAAATACTGAACTGAAATCATCAGCAGAACGTGGTTCCCAGGAGCGTGGGCAGTGTTATTCTCTGTACTGATTTTTGATTTAAGCTAATTTTACCTCTGGTTAGCCATCCAGTCTATCATAATGGATGGGATTTTATAATTACGTAACCATTGTATCAAATAAATGTAAACCTAGAAACATGCTAATATTTGTTTTGCAAAACAAATTATATATATATATATATACATAATTTAAAACATGAGAAGAAAAGTCCTAATGATTTTACTGCTGTCAGTGTAGTGGAGGTGACTTTATGAGGGAGTAACAAAACCAAATGAAGCTCTCTGTACACAGCGTAGATTTCTTAGGGCTTCCTGAAAACCAGGGCTCTTACTGCTGTTTCTTTGACTTCAGAGGAAACCAGATTTATATGAAGAACAGATTGTCACATGTAGTTTAAATGCATTACTGCAGTACACCTGAACATTCTGCATACATCTGAGCAGTGGTACACTCAAATAACACCAAAGCCTTTCCGTAGTGCTTCCCTGGTGTATATTATTCCACTGAGACTTACACCTCCATCACTTAGTCTCATAGCCAGTCAGCATCCAGTTTACCCTTTGAATGCCTTTTGCCATCTCAGGTCAGTCCTGGGAGCTCTTCCCAGATTTCATAGTTCTTTTTCTCCTTGCAGGAAGAGACTTAAAGATCTGGGAAATATGATCTCAGTTCTAATGTTGTAGTATTTTTAGTGCTGACCATCCCACTGAGATTTTGGTCTGAAAACGAGCCTCCTGCACACGTTAGTTTTTCTGGGCAGGTCATGCTGGTTCTCTACTGAACATAGTCATAGAAATATTCAAAGAGCAAAAAATCTCAGATGCAAGCACTGCAATGCAGTCCCCACCACATACTTTAGGAAAAAAAAAAGCTATTCTACAACAAGACATTCTGATTCCTGGCATGTTTAGCCCTCTGTACCCCTTTTTATCATTTCATTTTAGTCTGAAGAACAAAAGAGCTTTTTCTTTTTTTTCTTTTTTTTTAATTTTTATTTCCTTTGTTTTTACTGTCTTTTTTCAACAAGAGTTTCTGTCACGCTAATACTGATAACAGCAGGTACCCCGATTACCTCTATACCTTTAGGTGTGACTGAAGGCAGACTGTATCAACAGTTGCCTTGTTCTGATGTACTGATTTGTATGAGGCCACTGGAAAACAAATTAACAGTAAGTTCCCGAGAATGAGAAAAGTAAAGCCTATGCTTGAGTTAGCCAAGAAGAATTTTCTATTTTATCTCATTAAATCTGGGCAGTTTAGTCAATGATTACTCAGTTTAAAGCAGGTAATTTTCTTCTCAAAGTAATACTCTGCACTAGTAGTTACAGGTTTTCCTGCTTGACTTTTGATGGCTGTCTACCTCCAACAAAAGTGGAATGCTGAACTATAGCTGACATAACAGAGTAGCTTAATGTAAAAGTACATCACCTTTCTCCAGGGACATCCTCTGAGAATAGTGGGGGATCAGATACAACCTCATTGCAATCAATAAAAGAAAAAATTGAGACTCTTTTATCATTAAAAAGTTACTTTGTATTTTTCTTTTGCAAGACATTTTTAGATTTCACTTGAGTTACTTCTAAATTGATTACTGAACTGAACTGCTGATACTGATTTCTATTCTCTCAACCTCAAATATACAAAAAAAAAAAAAAAAGAATCTCCTCACAGATCTCTAAAGGGGCACAGTGGGACTGTAACCCAGAGGTTTTCTGCATGTGTAATTACAGTTCTCCCACTTCTGTGACAGTGACAAGATCTTAACATGCATATAATACTGTACTCTGAAAAAAAAAAAAAAAGTTAAGTTTAGCTTTGCACTCATTCAGCTGATGAGGTGCTGTAAGCAGGGTAAGGCATCTGGTAGGTACAGCAGCTTCACAAAGCTGCTTCTATCTAAGCCATTTCCATCTAAAGCTTGCTTAACCATGCAAACTTGGGTATTCCAGCTGAATTACTACAAGTGAAATGTCCTTTTAAAATCACTCATAAACCAAAATATCACTCTGCATTTATATTTTTGATGTTTACATTCTGGATTAAGATACTAGGAACAACAGTTCCCCTATTAAGTTTATTCTTACTCAAACTAATAGTTGGCTACACCATAGGAGTTTCAGTCTTAAGCCCCCCACACTCACCAAGACATCTTAAAGGACACATTATTCAAATGTAGTAGCTAGCTGAGGGATCCAAGTTTCTAAGTACCTTACACATGACCAACTCTGGGGCAAGCTAGCAGTTGTGATTTCTAATCATTCAATCAACCAAAATATACACATAACATCTTTCTGTAAACAGAAACATGAAAACATTAAATGAAAGACTATTTCCTTAGAAACTGCCCTTTTAGAACATCTGACCATTTTGACTATCTAAACTATTCCATATGAAAACAAAGGTATGAAAGATTGTCTTTTGAACATGGCATGCCAACTTGCCTTGACAATTGGAAGCTACTCATAAGAGTTAAGAGCTGAAATTCAGCAATTACCGCCGCAAAAAAAGCACAAGACTTGTGTGGAACTAGATTCTCAGAAAAAGGAAATGGTTATCAGATAAAAATACATTCATGCAGAAGGCAAAGCATACTCATTCTTTATTTTTCATGTTAATTCCCTATTTCAATGCTGTGCATAGATAAGGATTTTCCCCTTTGTAAGTGGTACAAAAATAGATCATTCTAGGTATGAAAAGTGTTTTGATACTTGACAAAAGAAAACTCTATGTATGTTTTCTTAAGAGAGCGACGTACTGATGAGTAACTGCTAAAACTCAGTGGTGTAATATGAGGGATTCAGTCGGTAGAGTTGAGTGTTGAAATGGTGCTATGTGAACATACCATTTCAAAACCTGGGACCCAATGCAGACGACCAGACACTGCTCCACCTCCAAGGTACAGCATAGATACAGGCTTACTGAGCAGAAGGTGAATTTAGTTATTTGTAACTGTGTTAAGATTTCATGTTGCCTTTGTGGAGAAACGCTAAGAGTTTCAATAGTCAGATGTGCTCAGTGCTCTCAACCAACTTTTCCCTCTTTTGTGCCTCGCTCACTGATACCTGATGGCTGGAACACCCAGTCTCCTGAGATGCACAACTCCAGAGAGTCAATAGCATTCAAGTGAGTCTGGCGCATGCACCTGCTGGGGAGAAAATACAAATCTCTGATTCATATTGAATTCATTCACTGCATTCCGAAATGATGTGAAGGGTTTAGAGGATAACAGTGTTAAAAATATTCTGCATTTTCTAGGACAAATCTGTTGCTGTTTTTTCCAAGGTTTCTTCGAGAGATGCAGGCTGTACGTTTCTAATCATCACTAACTACTTCTCTTATTACAATATTGACTGGGTCATTTGGAATATGAGGAGACAAGGGAGCAAGCTTGCATACTACAGTAACTTTTTATACTTTACCTTCATCTATTTATAAATTTATTATGAAGAATATTTCTAAGCAGATACAAAACCTGCTTTATGTTGTGAATTGTAGTCTAGTAGATACATTGTACTGTGTATCATTAAAAATTTAATTAAACATTTGGCAATTAATATCTTTTGTGGTTATTTTATGCATGTAATTTGCTGTGGCTGTTTATCAAAAACAAAAAAAAATGAAAATTTTAAGAAATTCTGTATCCTTTATACAGCGCTGTATGTTCTTTTAATTTTAGATGAGATAGCTCAGTGTATTCTGTTAAACAAGCAGTACTTGACTCTTACACATACTTACAATTGCCCATCACCTACATAAATGCATGCACATAAAAAGGATTCAAAGTCTTCCACGTTGGAGGTGCAGATAACTTTTCCTCAATGTTTACAATTAAATGTAAACAATGCGGTTAAAACTGCACCTTCCCTAAGGAACATTTATATCCGCGATTTTATTTAGTTATTGTAAATTAAACAAAGCATCCTCATCTATGGCCAGCAACTTAACTATTAAGCTAGTGGAAAGCGTAAACACAGATACACTGTCATAAAGCAAGAGGTGAGACTTGAGTCCCATTGAAAATGCACTTCTAATTTTGAGAAAAACTCTTAGCTACATTACAAGCACTGCTTCTGCTACAGAAGAAGGTAATAGAAAAACCTGCCAGAAGCCTAGCTGGGTGTTAACTGCATGTTTAGCATGATCGTGGATTCTTAGCCTGGCATACAAGATCAACAAAAGCAAAGAAGAATATCTTTTAAGATTAATTAAGCAAGAGATTCAGGCTCAGCTGATTTCAGGTGGGTTTACTTTGTGTTTGCTATTTTGAATACATATTGATCTGTTATTCATAGAACTGACCACACACTCTTTTCAGAAACTTCTGATGTGCAGGCTGTTTGAATGTTGAAAGCAGGATATATCTCATCACCCCAAAATCCATACTTGCATACAAAATACTTGAATACAGTCTGTGTTAGTCAGTGATCAGAACCATTGGCCTGAGCAAGTTCACACACCTTCAGCTGTCTGTGCAATCAGCATAACTGAAAACAACATGTAGCTGCATTAGTTTCAGATGTATTTGCACATCAGTTTACAACACTATATTCAGTCATTACAAAGGCAGAATGATACCTCAGTGTCACCATGTGCTAACACTATGAGCTTGGTAAACTGCACTGAAAATAATTGCTGGCAAACTGAAGTTCTGAAAATCCAGTGCAAGGAAAACACGATGGTTGTATGCTGGTCTCTGCAAATCCACCCACAAAACTAAACCCAGATGCTCCAGGGCCTTTCAGCTCCTATAGCCTTTTCACATTTCACAGGAAAAACAAATAAATTAGTGCCACTTCTTTCCCCTATCTCTTGTTGAAGAAAGCCCAACCAGTTGTTTAGAATTCAGATGTTTTCCCAAATCTAACATGACTGATATATTTGAAGTCACCTACAGCCAAACTGGGGAGCAACGTCTGGCTGCTGCTTTCAGGCGCACCATGCTGAGCTCGTCTCTCAGACTGCTAGGGCAGAACGCGTCCGACACAAACACTGAGTGAGGAGGGACCAAGTGCTTAGCATTCGTTTGAAACCAAGAGTGGATGAGAGGATGTATCCTGGCACCCGCCATTTTTGCAGCATTTTACCAACTTACCACTTAACAACATGGGGTTTGGTCCACGAGGATGAACTTGAAATACCCTGGACCTCGGAGAACGTGTGAGGGCGGTAGCTACTACTTGAACGAATAAAAGCATGGAGAAGAGACTATCAGTCCTCCACCGCACCGCCACCCCACACCCGGCCCCACCGCCCCTCTGAGGTAACCCAACATGGCGGGCAGCCAACATGGCGGACAGCGCCCCCCGCGGCCCGCCTGCAGCGCCAGCACCGGCACGGCTGGGCAGGGCACGGCGCGCGAGGGCAGCGCAGCCCCTCTGCTCAGGCGGCTCTCACAGCTGCACCGGGAAGCGCGATTAACCCACAGCCAGCGGTACCGACAGGCGCACGGCACCCAGCTCAAAAGTGCAGGCGTGCTGCACAGCCGATGGTTCCTTTCTTGACATTTAAGAGTTCCAAGATGTGACATAAGTTTTATTTTAAATCAAGGTTTGGTTTGGTTTTGTTTTTTAAATATATGGATGGAGAAATATCTTAAAATGTGTTTTAAGCATCACACTCCTCAAACTTTAACTCCTTAAATTCCTCAAAAATACTCCCAAAGAAAAAGATACGAAACTGAAGAGCATACATGACAGGAGTTTAAAATACTGCAAATTCACATTAGTAGAAAGCATGGGACTTATTCTTCAGCGGTTGCTTTGGAGGTTGTTTTTTTGTTTTTGTTTTTTGTTTTTTTTTTTACAGAAAATGCTCGAATGTAGAAAATGCCAGCAGTGCGGAAATGAAGGACAAGTTCTAACGAGGGAAACTTCACCACAACCCCCAGCATTTGCTAACAGTGACTTCACTGCGTTACTCCGGAGCATCTCGGGCCACCTGCATTTCCAACAGGACATTTTAGCCTTGAAAGAAGTGCTGTCACACCCAGCAGTGCGGCCAAACACACCAAACACAACACGTGGGACGTGCTGCCGATTTCAGCGAGGTAAGCACTGAAGCTCAAAACACATCAAAAGAATACAAGTGAAAATCCACGCAGGAGGACAATCAAAGAGAGAAAAAGTTAACACAGTTTGAGACTTCTCTCAACAAACCTGATATTCATTCATCTCGCACTTCACTGGTTAGACAGAACATTTTACCATGCTGGTTTTCACTTTACGCATTACCTTTCAAGTAATGGAAATATTTCTTCTACAGAGTTCCACATTTAACTCATTTACCAATGTACCAATTTACCACGTTAAAGCATCATTTCTAACAGACAGTGTTACCCATTGCATTATTGACTCTGATGCAATGTTCTATGACACGCTGAAGGAAAATCTCACCTGCACCACTTCTTGAGTTAACAAGATACAACATTCAAAGGAGAAGTCTGCCAGTGTAGCATCTTCACTTGTACAACATGAAACAAGCCTAGCTAGCTAGCACGCTGTGGCCAGTGCTTTAGTATGCCAACAGTTCTTTCAAGTTTTACAGTAATTCCAATATATAGGTCATCTTTGTTCATCATCCGTGGCACCAACTGCCTATATTTTGTTTTGTGCTGACAGATAAATGACAACTGATGCTGAAATGTTCATGCATATCTGGGGGGGAATAAAAGGAGAAAAATTGAACAGTGCCTTCTTCATCAACTTCCACATTTTTATTCCTTGCTTCACTGAAAGTCTGAAACGGGTTCCAGTAAGAAAGAATTCAGTAATGTGCTTCAATACTGAAACAACACAACTCTGGTTATCCTGATGTCTTACAAAACCTTAACAACATTCTTTACTTAAAAACATTTGGCATGCTTCGTAAGTAGTTGGCATATTACAGAAAAAAGATAAAGAAACAGACACATTCACTTGCTGCAACAGTAGGAAAGGTAAGAATGGACTGCTGTAATAGTTTTCCAGTGAATAAAAACAAAATACAATATTTGGAACAATGTCCTTAAACTTAAAACCCTGCATCTAGCAAGGTATGTTGAAAGCTACTTATGAAACATGAGTGAATTAATCAACAATCCTGACAGCAGTGGAAGTGACTGGAGTGGCATGCAAACAGAAAACACAACAAAAGCCTGACTTAATGGCAGCACTGTTGTTCTCTTCATGACATGAGGAGTACTCAGATTTGGATTTCAGGATAATAAGCAGCATAGAAGTTGGCCAGGACATCATTTCTCCTTACCCCACCAGCTGAGAATGTTTGTAAGGCAGCATTCTGCTTCTGCAAGAACTATGGAAGACTCTCAGATTTGTTGTACCATTTCTTATTTCTGAAACAAAACAGATCCCACACCTCACTAGTCCTAAGGTGATTTTACATGATACTTCCATGTAAGTTGACTTCATTTTTAAGCATTTAATTGACTTATGTTTTCCAAGCAATAAGGGACAGACACACAGCTTATCTCAAGTGTTATCTCAGTGTGTTATAACCAACACAGAAGACATTTTCAAATACATCTTTTGGATTAAAATGGTTAGAAGTATTTTATAAAAATAAGTTTTTTAAAAATGAACAATTATAAAAATCCATGAACCAAACACATAACATTGACACAAGACAAAGCATATTACACTCGAGGGCAGTCAGCTACCACAGTGGTACAAAGCTTCAAGTAAACTAGTAGGCACTTTTTGCCCAAATAGCAGTCACTCATTCAGTGGAGAAGTCCAGGTGAAATGCCCAAAACAATTTCCAGAATTACCCACAGAAGTGCAAATAAAAAGGCAACAACAAAAAGGCCAGGTGTTACACCACATAGGACACTCACTGTTTGCTGCTTTCCCTGTATGACTGTTCAGTTAGCAGGAGTTCCAAAATTTCTGTTAACAACTCAGCCTTCATCAGCTTATACTGGCGTTTCTTTTAAGGGTTTACGTGTCAGAGCATAGCAGCAATGCAGGTCCAGATACATTGGAAAACAGATAAAAAGAAAGGCTGCATGGTTACATCTGAGTGAGTACAGAGACAGAATATTCTCGAATTCAACTCTTATGTGAAGCAACATATTTGAAAGAATGCTCATCTTTTGCAGAATACTTACTGTGCTCTATATCAAACAATTTGTAATTAAGTGATTGACCCAGTCTCACTATCAAAAACCTCCAATAACTAGAAGGTAAATCTTTCAAGAAAGAAAAGAATGAATGGTCACACAGGAATTTAAGGACCGATAAAACATAAGCAATTATGAAAAATAACTATTGGAATACCTAAAATAATGAATAACATCCAAATAAAGAACAGCTAAAGCAATAAATTAGTTTGAAATACTTTTAAAGTATTATTTATACTTATATAATCTTAAAGTATTTTAAACAGATTTTTTTTAATTTATATAGTCTTATACTAAGTATATTAAGCACATTAATCTACTTTCATATTTATATAGTACTATATGTTAAAAAGTAAAAAAAAAAAAAAAAAAAAAAAAAAAAAAAGCAGTTTGTGGCATGATTTTAAAGCACAGTTTTGGGGAAGACAAGACAAGTGTAACATTGAGCAGTCCTGAAGAAATCATGTCATGTCAATTAGGAGCAAAGTTCTCCAACTGGAAGATCAGGTCTACAGCAGCATTAACATCTGGTACCACATGATCTGGTTCCACTAAACCAGGATCAAACCTAAAATCTCTGTGGCCATGGAATATCGTTTCAGTTCTGCTCTCCTTGGTATCCAAGGGTACCTCTGTGTGAGGGTTGTAAACCCCAGTACAAACAAGAACAGACCTGCAGTGGGTAGCAGCAGAGGATGCCAGTTCATTCTCCCAGCTGTTGGCTATTTCATCATCCTGAGAGAGAGCAGCAGGCCCTTTGCCACCAGCAACTTTGGCCTGAATCCATGTTTTTGAGCCTTTTCTGGAATTCTTCTCTTCGAGATAGCGATTGTAAAGGTTAGCACCATAGACATCAGTCATGAGATTATCTCTGGAAATACAAATAGTACTTCAGTCAGCAGCACAATTTTAGTTCTCCAAGCGTATGAAAGGACATCGAGGTTTTAACTATGTATTCTGCATTTTCCATAAGTTCATGTGGAATTATTTACACAGGAGAAAATCCAGTCATATAGTAATTTTATTATGCAGTTTCATTAACCGTGACATTTAATAGGAGTGAAAATTCCCCGTACTGAGACTTCCAGACCTGGGATAGGGTGAAGGGAAAGCAAGGACAGCTATTAGCAGTCCATTAATAAGGTTATATTTCCAAGCATCTTGGAGATTCTGGAACAATCCTTGATAAAACACAGCTTTATCTCATTCTATTAAAATGATTCTACAGTGTCACTCACTGCACACATAGTAGTATATGACCAAGTTCAATTACACCTCAAATCAACTCTAGCTCCAACATTCCTTAAAATGTCATGTACTACTCAAAGCTTGTGGTTGTTATACCACTAAGTTAAAGAAAACAAAACAGAATCACAGAATCACAGAATCACAGAATTGTAGGGGTTGGAAGGGACCTCCAGAGATCATCGAGTCCAACCCCCTGCCAAAGCAGGTTCCCTACAGCAGGTCGCACAGGTCGGCATCCAGGCAGGTCTTGAACATCTCCAGAGAAGGAGACTCCACCACCTCCCTGGGCAGCCTGTTCCAGTGCTCCGTCACCTCACTGTAAAGAAGTTCTTGCACACATTTGTGCGGAACTTCCTATGCTGCAGTTTCCAGCCGTTTCCCCTTGTCCTGTCTCCACTCACCACTGAAAACAGTCTGGCCTCGCCATTCTGCCCCCCACACCTTAGATATTTATAGACCTGGATCAGGTCTCCTTTCAGTCTTCTCTTCTCAAGGCTGAACAGACCCAGTTCACTCAGCCTTTCAACAACCCCTCACAAACTTTTTGTTAAGGGCTCAAAGAGCATTTTAAATAAATTAATAAGAAACATAAATCCTCCCTTTCATACTTGCACAGAAATGGTACATACAACTAAGAATCAAGTGGAAGGCTAGAAACAGCGAGGCATGAAAACACCTAAGTACAACACAGTGCTAACCATTTTCAGTTGTCCCAGCAGTGACATAATGGGCCTAACCATACAAAGAGTTGTGTGTTTTTATTTTTCAGTATTTATCTTGAAAGTAATTTCTTGATGTATTCATTAGACTTATAATTTCTTACCCAACAGCATAAAGAGTTAGAATGGGTTGCTTCCACTGTCTTTCTGCTGCTTGAGCTCTGATAAGGTAATCTGCATACTGATAGGTCAATTCACTAGGCTTGCCCATTAAGGCTTCATATTTCAGATCTTTGCCAGTAATCTTCTTGTAGATGTTTTCCAAACAAACCATGAATGTCCCATGCCCAAACCTAAGAAGATGGAAAGATATGTGACAAACCAAATTACATCAAGCATACAGAAAAAAAAAAAAGACCTTTTTTATTTCATTATCTGTTGCGAGTCAATTCCTGTTATTATGAGATTTCTCTCCATTTGCATGCAGCATTCCCACAGCTTTTTCAGTAATAATTAAGTGCTGATTAGCTAACCTATAAAGATAATAATGAAGAAAACATAATTGGAAATTATTGGTTTCAAAAACATAGCAACAATTTGTAATGGTGTTGCATGCATTTACACAGATCTGATCATTTACAGAAGGGACACCCTTTGAAAAAATGCCTAGGCTGTGATCTGCTCTTTGCAGTGACTGAACAGAAGCAGCTGAAATAACAAAGAGGAGAAATGGAAAAGGAAAGTCAGAAACCAACAGGAGGAAAATTATTCTGTTTTTAAAAACAAGAGTATACCAAAATGCAGTCTATAATGTGAAAACAAAAACTTCGTTGGTTTCTCTCAAGAAGAGATGCAAAAAATGGTGGAACAAATTAACACTGCACCAAGCTGCTGATAACTCAATTTATTTGCTCAAGCAAGGTGCGAGCAGCAAGTGATGCAGCTCATCAACCAAGGCAGTAAAATAGTAAAAGACATAATTTCATAACCAAAAAAGCAGCTTTACATCATTAGTGAAATCAGCATGTGGAATTAGGCATGAACTAATACATATCACTTCATTCACCCTCTCCACCCTGTTTATTGTTTCAAGAAATCTGAATAAATCAGCATAAAGTTATTTCCAGTAAATACTAACAACAGTTTAAAACCACATGCTCAGGGAGTCACTTTCCAACAGACAAAGTAACAAACTCAAAGGAAAAAGCAAACTTTATTTCAGTTTTAATACTGGATCTTTCCTGAGGAACACTACTGGAAATATGCCTCTTAATTCTTTTACACATTATACACACACTCTCATCACCTTACTCTAGCTGAACTAGCATACACACATAGTTTGCTAATGTTAGATGTGGTCTTCATAACCAACTAGGAATATCTGACAAGATCACCTACCTGAGATCAAACCCGTTATCAGGTCACAGTAATAACAATTTCTATTTCAGTGTATGTTCACATTTTACACTGAGGGGGAAGGTAGGGGAAATAAACACGTTAAAGAACTGCCTTCTGTTAAAGTCAAAATAAAACACTCTCAGAGATCATGCCATCCTGTCCTATGTGTTCCATTCATTTTTTCCTATGTTCCTTTACACTATATTGTCTTCAGCTCCAGAACTCACTGCTTTTAGCTAGCGTGACAATTCTTCACCCTGCCAGAAACTGTAAGTTGGAAAATACAAAAACAAACCAAAAAAAAAGAGTATCTAATTAAATGAAACATTAGATTTGAATTTTTTTTCCCTTTGGACAAACTCTAAGCCTTCAAGCTCTCTTTTGTGAGTGGGGAAACAAAAAAGTTGACATCATAAAAGCAGTCTTATCTCCAGCAACTGATTTCCTGGATACAATGACACAGGCAGTAATAAGGCAGTATTTGCTGACAGCACGCTGCTTTTGAAATGTTGTATTTGAATCTGAGATCTACCATAAAGCCATATAAAAATGCTGTATGGAAATACTGACTATTAACTGTACTAAAGAAGTGAGGAAAAACCTAAGATGTCACATGGCATACCTGTATGGTGTTATAGCTGCACTTACCTTGGAGACTGTGCTTCAGCTACCCACATTAGATCCATATTACAAGCAAGTACAGGTATCTGAGGGTAATTTTCATGGTGATATGGATTTCCCGGGTAGCCACTGGTCAGCAAAACATCTATTATAAGCTGAAGGTTGGTTTCCCATCTGACAGGCTCCCCAAACAAAATGACAGCTATGAAACCAAGAAATACATAACAGAGTTAGCAGGGCACCATACCTCTGATACAAGCTTGGTTTAACAAGGCTGAACATTAATTTGACTTAAAGGTGACAAAATGAAATGCCTGCATAATGTTTTAATGTTTCCTGCTCTTTCATAAAAGAATATCAGAAGTAACAAAGCTCCCAATGCAAAATCTAGAAGTTTAAGAAATTCTTTAGTTCTTTGCAATGGCCAGATTGTTCCACAGCACAAAATGTTAACTTATAAATTATACTTCTAAGTCCTCTGTACCTCTGTGAACTCTCTAAGTTCATGCACAGTATTGAAATAATCCATCAGTAATGTTACTTTGTTCATGTTAAAACAGGATTTGGATGCTGTTTCTATACAATTTTCTGGTCTCCAAAAATCAAGGCACTTTTATTTTAATCCTTGGCTAGTTTCTATCTTAATGTTTTCTTCAGACAAGATTCAGACAAGATATGATATGCTGAAACAAGATACTTCTCACTCTACAGCTCTCAGGTCACCCTCCTGAAATCAAGACCAGTTATTTCTCAACTTGTCAACTCATTCTTAATATTTAAAAGGAATTCAGTAACAGCCTGCTAAAGTAAGATAAAAGAGGAAAACAGACCTCTCCTTCCTTTGGAAACTTTAAAAACACATGACTGAAAACTGTACACATAAAACAGTTTTTTCACACCCTATACATTCTGTATCAATAACAGATGTCACCAATGAGGAAGCTTTAGAATTGTCTCAGCCAACTTCCCAATATGACCAGTATGAAAATAAATTCTAACGATAATGAAAAGTATAATAAAGATATTCCATCTATTAAGGGATAGCTACAAATTAAGTAAACATAACTGACCCTCAATCTTGGGAAGCTCCACAGCAGAGGGGTACTGAAATAAGAAAAAAAGTGAAAGTTTTCTGCAAGATTAAACATCTGCTACTGTTTCAAGAGGGTAAAATTCAAGCACAGTTCCCACAGCTGCCTTCCACAACACTGAAAGGAAATGCACTATTTTGGTGCAGCTACTACTCCAGCAACCAAGGCCAGTTTACTATGAAATCCGCATTTCAAGTTCTAAACTGAAATCCAGCAGCAAATGGATACCAGGCAAATTATTGCATTCCACATTCAGAAGCTTCAGACAATTTATTCAACTACCTCTGGCAAGGCTCAGAGCTTCAGCTTTCTGCACAGAAGCATGGATGTTTGTTTTTCTATAGCAGTAACACAGTCCTCCAGCATTAACAAAGGATTTGAAATACCTGTTTTGAAGTACGTGCCTTTAACAGTGCTAAGAAGAAATATATTGTTAATTCATAATATATTTGCTAAAGAAACAGTTTTTACTTCGTGATCTACAGCCCATGGTGACAAAAACATGAAAAGTCTCTTGAATTTCTGAATGTGCCTGGTTGAGGAGCAAGGAAAGAGATAATATAATTAAGTAATGAATTGTACGAACCATAACAAAGACCTTTCTGACTACACACAAGGGAAGAACCCCCTTATTTACTGACCCTGTATATGCACAATATACATGCATGAATTTGTGGCATATGCATTCACTTCTTTCTGAAATTCTGCAAGACTCAGTTTAAAACATGCTGCTTATGTAAACTAGCAGTAGGTACTGTTAATATTTAGATATAATTAAATAACCATACAAACGATAAAAGCAGCCTTTTGGAGAAAAGTTCATTAGCTGTAAATCATTGCAACCAAAGCAACCTCATGGCCTACAGAATCAGTTCCACAACATTCCTCTACCAGAAGAAAAAGCTTACTTCATCTTCCATGCATCTAAGGAAGCCAACAAGCTTTCCAAAACAGATTTTGAATTAGATATCTGTAATAATCACACAACAGCGAGTTACAAAGTGCAAATACTTGTTAAGGAATTACCACTAACAGAAGGAAAACTCTGCATGGTTCTTGAAAAATGTTGCCATAAAACAAATAGAGAAGCAGGAAATAAAAGTAAAGTCACGATGCAACATAAGACAACATCACAGCTCTACAGTTCAAATATTGACCTCCACAGTTGAATGTCATCTAATGACCAAATAAAAATATTTAAACACAGACTCACCAAAACACCCGGTGCTCTGTCGTGGTCAACCACATCCAGCAGCGGGTGCTTCGCCCTTAACATCTCAATGGTGACAGGCTGGCTGAACCCAAGGCTGGGAGAACACCAGTTAAGGATGCAGAACTGCTTATATCAAAATATTTTTTTTTTAAATCTGTAATTCAATGTTGACAATTAATGTTCATACGTGCTGCTTATCATCTGGTAAAACAAACTATTTGGAATTGTAAGCATTTTACCAAAGACTCTTTCTTGCATGAGATAAATGATCATTGCTTCATTTACAAAGTCCTATATGAAGTCTGAAGTCTTGACAGAAATGGAGTAGAGAGCTGGCTCAAAATACAAGATGAAAAGGAAGAAGGCACTCAACACTTGCAGTACTCCCCCAAGATTATCTTTACATAAGCATAAAAAGTCAACAACTCAAGTAATTATTATAGGAAGGAAAGCTCAGTCTGTTGCAAAACAGTGGACTGACCAGTAAGGTTTAACTACGCCTTGCAGGTGGGTAAGGCAAATTTAGAAACATGTTTAAAAAAACAGAAAGGAGCAAAAAGTGAGAAAATTCCCAGATCTGCATAGTGCTACTCTTAAATACAGATATATCCCATTAATTTCAACTCACTTAAGACATAACCAAACTAAATCTGCTCATTTTGTAAAAAGCAGCAGGGATGCTACTACCAATAAGACCTCCTCAATGAGTATGGAAACAACAGGCATTTAAATATATTGATTATACAAGCAGAGCCACCGGATTTTGTTTTAGAATTAACACTACGGGTTTTGTTTGAAAATAAGATTATCCCCTGTAAAAATGCTATCTAACAAATTGGCTGCTTATTTGCTGCATTCAATCTTATCACACTCTTCTCTCTTAACATCCCTAACAAACCTGAGCAGGCTGACCTGAAGAATGATAACAGGAGATGAAAGAACAGAAAGAGTAAATTCAGGCTCTGAAATACCATTTCTAAGATAAGGCTAACTATATGATTTACTACAGAGTACTGAAGGATGCCATGTTCTCATCCTCAAGAGAACACAAACCCTTATGCCAAAGGCTCACTACACGTACATAAGACAAAGAAATAATGGTCATTTTTCCTTCCTAATTAAAGACGCGTAATAGCAATGTGAAAAAGCATAGAATAAATTGAAGCAAAAATCAACAACCAACCATTTTCAAAACTTAAATTTGACATTAAGAACTAAAGTAGCTAATTAGTGAACTCTCAATACTGAATTTGTAGTGCTAAAATATTTGGTCTGAACTTGATTAAGGAAAATACTCCAACGGAAAGTTTATTTTGTCCTTTTAAAGATACTCCTGAGCAATATCAAGCAGTGGTCCTTGTCCAGATACAAGAACGCATTTTGGATGATAACGTTTGAACATCCGCAGCGGGCTGTGCGACATCATCACTTGGTCTTGTGAAATCTGGTTGGAATTTAAAAACAAAGAGAAGCATATTGCTTTTCAGAGAAGTTATTTAAACATAGATTTAATTAACAGATATGCATATTCTACGAATTACAAACCAATCATACATGTCAACATAAAACCCTGTTGTATCATTTCTTCCTAACATTCACAGCTAAAGCACTGATCGTTCCAGAAAAAAAGACATAACTACACTACTAATTCACAACCCTTCCAGCTTCCACAGTTCCTCTATTCAGCACAAACACAAGGTTCTCTAAATTCATTTAGTAAACAGATGGGGACAGAAAACTCAGAACTGCTCTGGCTTTAATTATGGTGCTAAAACAAAAACTCATTGAGCAGCATGTGATGGAAAATCGTGTGTTAGATGCATTCACCAAAAGTAAGAAAATACATAGGATTTAGGCTACTCACTGGAACTCCCAGTACATGGGACAGCTGATCTGCTTTCTTCTGGCGAAGGCAATCCCCTGCATTGGTGACAAATACTACAGGCACCAAGAACTGGCCCTGAGAGTTGACCAGCTTCTGAAAGGCTGTTTTTGCAGCAGGTATTGGAGTCTTTCCTCGTACCAGCACACCGTCAATGTCAAAAAGAAACCCAAAGGATGGCAGCACATTCAGCTGTGAGAAGGAATAGAAAAGCAGGAGTACATTAATTGTCCATACACATTTGATAAAATGTACAATACCTGAAGCTCAGTTAAAACACACACTTCCACAGGGAAGGAATGGATCTTTTATTGTGCACTTATTAATGTGTCTTACAGGCATGTGCTGCAACACTACAGCTTGCTTCTCCTTATCCACAGACCCATGAGTTCTGCCCAGTCTGTGTGGTTTCAGAGACCAGAACAAACTGAGGTAAAGTGGTAAAATGAGGGGCAAGATGCCAGTGAGCCCGTTTCTGATTTCACTTGACCTGGGAGCCAAAAGGCAATTTTAATGCAGAGAATACTGACAGAAACCACTAAAAGCAACAAGAAATGGAAACGTTTCAGGAGCGGGCAGGGCTTTATTGCACACACTGCACAGACTCCTCCCTTACAAGACATCCAGGTGCTGGAACTGTTCCTGCTGCCACTCGTCCTCTTTGCGTTCCCTAGCCCTGCTACAGCTATCTGTTCCTGGCCCTCATACAGTACTTCAGCAATTCCTAGTTCTGTATGTAGCACACTAATTCCTGCTGCTAAAGCTGGCACTTCATTAAAGCTGTTACTGAGAATTTTAACTCTCTGTCTTTGAATAAGTGAAGAACTGGGTTCATCGGCCCACAAGGATCATAACCAGCTGGGTGAGGCAGGGCTGCCCATGGACAGCACTTTTACCACACCAGGTTAGAAGGGACACAACAAAAGGAACCAAGCTTCACTCCTTTGCCAGCCCTGAAACAGAGTCCAGGGCTTCAGGATTAACACGGACTGAGAGAATAAGGGCCACTGCTAAGCGTGACAGCGAGAACAGGGGGGGAATGACTGCAGGCAATGGAGCCGGGACAGCATTTGCTGCTGAAGCTCTCTGAAGGGACAGACTGACAGAACCCAGCCCAAAGGCACCTTGCCTTCCGAAGCAGCGCTTCACTCCCCATCGATTATTCATCTGACGCATTTCCCACAGCCGGGCACAGCGCTGACACGGACAACATGGACACCGCCGTCCGTGGCTGCCGGCCGAGCCTCGACGAGCGCTTCCCTAAAACCGCGACTCAGAGCACGTCTGCATACCCACGAGCTCCCCTATAGAGCCCAACCTAACGAAGTCAGTGCCTTAAAAGCACCGCGGTATCACTGACTTATCCGCGCCGCTTGCCGCTTGGAGTTCCGCACACGAGCTCCCGCGGACAGCCCTGTTTTCTCCCCTCCGCAACCGCAGCCCTTCGCTTTAGGGCATAGCAAACACCCGTCCCACGTGCCGCACAGCGAACGGCGCCCGGCAGAACGCAGAACCCGCCCCGCGGCCGCCGTTCCCCACGTTCCGCACTTCCGCCCGGCGCCGTTTCGGTTTCGTTCCGGCGCGCCCCG
The DNA here is from genome assembly GCF_951394365.1 of Tetrao urogallus. Lineage (NCBI taxonomy): Eukaryota > Metazoa > Chordata > Aves > Galliformes > Phasianidae > Tetrao > Tetrao urogallus. The sequence goes on along the minus strand of NC_136823.1, from coordinate 5,326,447 downwards.
CCCCGCCCCGCGCAGCGCCTGGCCGAGCCCTGCCGAGCCCTGCCCTGCCCTCTCCTCTCCTACCTTCCCGCCGTTCCCCGCAGCCGCCGCCGAGCCGCCGCGCCGCCCTCCGAACGCCGACAGCCAGGGAGGCCGCCCCACCGCGCCGCCCCCGAGCGGCCCCGGCAGCCCGCGGAGCGGCAGCACCCAGCGCATGGCGGAACTGCACGAGCGGCCCCGCCGCCGCCGCCCCGGCTTCAAAGCCCGGCCCCGCCCCGCGGAAGGCCCCGCCCCGCCCCGAGCCGCGGGGACGCCGCCCGCACGACGCCGGCAGAACCGCGGCCACCGCCACGGGAAACGGCGGCACGGCGCGGCACCTCCACCGGGAACGGCGCGTCTCTTCTGTAACAACAGCGGCACGCGTTCCGGCGCTTCGGGGTCACCGCCCTTCGAACAAGAAGCACATCGCATCTGTACGGGGCACTGCGGTACCTCGGATGCAGGACCGACATCGCGGCACTTCCCGGCGACTGCACTGAAACGCGAGGAGCCAAACAGCGCTACCAGGGGCTCGGTACCCCGCAGTGCCGTCGGCTAACGCGCGTCAAGCAGATCCGCTCAGTCCCGGCACCGCACCCTGAGCCGTTCTTCCCACCAACCCCTCAGACTGAAGGGACAAACAGAGCCCCGGGGCCCACACGGCTCTTATGCAGCGGGTGGCAGGAATGAAACAAAGCCAGTACGTTTCTGAAACACAACAGCATGAGCAGAGCGCTGTGGTGAACAGAGCAACTCAAGCACTACAGAGATCATTCCTTCACGGTCTGGGCCAAGATCCTGCACAACGCAGAACTCCACAACACAAAAGCACATGATCACACACACACACAGTGATCATCATCACCCAAGCACAGTCAAAGCTGAGCTGCTGCACCAGTGGCAGTTAGAAGCCCACTACATCCACATCTCTAAGTCCAGCTGCACACCCAAAGCAGCAGTTAGCGCAGAGCCCGTGCACCATTCTGTTCTCCAAGCCAAATTGCTAGTTCAGGTTCATGGCTACAGCAACTTGCCAGCAGCCTAACAGCCTGCAAAGCCAGCACTATGCAGGTATTGCTAGAGGTCACTGCTGAGAAATGACTACGGCACTATTTGTTGGCTCAGACATGCTGAAGAACATTCCTCATGCAGTGCTGCAGTGTTTGGCAGCTTGCACTGCACAGCTCCACACTGCGTTTTTATATATATATATATATTCCATTTCTGTGTTGGTCAGTGGAAACAAGCATTTGCTTCAACAACTTCAGTCTCACTACATTGGTCTTGCTCAGAGCTGTCAGCTACTCTTTCGAACATGAATACAATTACTATCTTGTTTTAAACTTTTCCTCATTCTTCCTGAATATTCATTTTTATGCCACTTCTCATCGCTTTGTCCCAAATCTTTGTCTGTCCTTTTTCTTTTATGCTTATGGTGACAGAAGAATCAACTACAGGTGTGCATAAACTCCCAAACCACAGCAGGCCAAAAGATCTAGTGGGTTTATTCCCCGCTAAGTCTAGCTTGGTTATCTGCAGAGCATAACAAGCTTTGCATTTTTCTTACAACTATTCCACCAGAAGAAAAAGTCATTGTACTGAACAACAAAAAAATACAGCCTACTAGAAGCATGGTTGCAAAGGGGCTGTTTACAAGCGAGCTTTAACTCTAACTGCCTTTTTGGCAAGCCCATTAGGCAGTTCCAGTTTGCTTTTTATTTTATATTTCAGAGAATCACAGAACTGTAGGGGTTGGAAGGGACCTCCAGAGATCATCGAGTCCAACCCCCCTGCCAAAGCAGGTTCCCTACACCAGGTAGGGAACCTACAAAGGTTCCCCTTTTTGTCATACTGTGGTTTATTGACCAATGGTAAGGACTTAACAGGCTGCCTGCCAACGTAGTAAGCTCCAGGAACTCAGTGGCTTAGTGCTGGGCAGCTTGCACACACTGAACAATCCCATAGGTAAAGTACACTGCTGTGATCCAGTACTGCCAGTCCATGGGCCTGAGCCAACACAGGAGGAGCCTGTTGTTTCATCTTTGGTGGCCAGACATTTCAGGGAAGAAACTCTGGGAAAAAATGTTGTCTTCCACAGCAGTACGAACAGCCTGCAGATCAAGTGCACTAACTTTATAAAAACGAGACCAGAAACCGTTACTCAAGGGGCAGCAAAAACCAAAGAACAGCATCAGAAAGATGCACAGTGCAACTCAAAGCACACCAAATCAGTCAGAAACTTACTAGCTTGCTGCCTTGTAACAACAGAGCTAAATTAGAAATAGAAATAAAACAGAAATCAAAATTAAAAACAATTAGTAACTCTGTAGCTCCCTGGCACGGTTAGCTGTTAAACACTATATTCCATAGATAGCACTTCTGCTCCTTGGCTGTACAGTTTGAAGTTCCCTTCATTCAGACCCATACAACAGCGTGGGTCACTGTAAGACCCTAAGCAGGTCCTCTACTGTGCTGTCTCTTACCACTACACATAGGCTGTGAGCAGCAGGGGCGCACGACTGCAAATCACTGCATGTCTGACTTCATGATCCCATTCTTTCATGGTGATTAAGGAGAAAATGATCCTTAAGCCAGAATGAAACAAGACATCGGTCTGTACAAAAATTTTACTAAAAATATTTGAACAAGGTATTGTAAAGATGCAAGTATTTACAATGGCTGCTGAAATATCCAGCACTCAGGCAATTCACACAAACATGGCTATAAACCATAAAAATGGCAACAAATTTAGACATGTTTACATAAAGAAGCAAATCACCTTCAAAGCCAATCATAAGATCTGCCATCGAGTCATTCTGAAACAGGTCCTAGGCTATTCTGGTAAACTAACCAGGCACCAAAGAGGAAGTTACTTCTGCACTCAGGTCAGCTAAATTCAACACGAGAAAAACGTGTACACTTTCTGTCAGGATACAGAATGGCAGAACCATCAGTCAGATTTCTCTCACTGCTTATAAGTGACTTGGCTTGCTGCTCTACCTGTAAGAGGCACCACTGCATAGACACACAAAGTGAAAGGACCGAAGACTGTTTACTGAAGATGCAGAGATCAAGTTAAACGAGGCTTGATCTTTCTCAGCACCAAAATCAAGCCATCCTAGCAGATAAAACAAAAAGGGTGTTTTCCCTTTTGTAGAAAACACTAACTTAATCACAGCTTACTCTTTCTATTCACAGGACTTTCAGAGCTTAAACTTGTTGCTGCCAGAATAGAAGAAACTGTTGCTTTAGGACAGATTATGAAACTACAGGACATACTCGTGCAATGTTACAATCCTAGAAGTCTTTTTGCTTCTTCACTCTGTGCCATCAGAGTTTCACTAGCATACTTCTGAAGAAGCTCCATCTTCTTTCTCCGTACAAGAGCTTCCTCAATCTGCAAATATAAAAACATGAAAACATTCAGCTTAACTCAGATGCTGAAACCAAGAATGCCCAGCTATTAAGAGAGAAATGCAAAAGAAGCAGTGACAGAGGCCTGTGCTACTATAAATTAGTGGAACAGAGATGAATCAGCAATTTCATCTTTAATATTCAAATGTTCATGGCAGTCAAAACAAGCAACACAATGGATGTCTTTATGTCAAATCTCTGCCCCTCCCCTTTTGTATGAGGAAGTTAGCTGCAATTGTAGTTCAGAATCCAGAATGCAAAATCCCACAGGCGTAAGGCATGGAATGATTTGACACTTCAAAAAAAGATTGAATTAACTACTGCCTAACTAGAGAGACTGCTATGTAAATCAATGGTTAAGTCAAAACCAGTCTTCAGTCTGTTACGCTCTCTTCATTTAGAGAAGACCATCAGTCAGAAAGCAATGTTTTCAATCAGCGTTTCTCTCTTCACAGTTTTGACAACACATTAAAAATATTTTGCTGAAGGTACAGAATCATGACCTCACAGCAGAATACAGCATTGTGATCTAACAAGATGACAGTAGGTGGTAAAACACCACAAGCCATCTGAGTGACATCAAGGCATACCTACCAACACATATCTAACTCCAGAATGTTCCTGACTGTGCTACATATCAAGCTACCTGTCATGGTTAATGCAATATATATCCTAGAGCTATTTCAGTCCATAACTGCCACTCAAAGTCAAGCCACCCAAATCATTTTCGGTAAGTGAGAGCAAACTGCAATTTAGAACTAATTGCTAAATTGAAAAAAATAGTTAGACCAGTAGCAGAAAAGCACGGTAAAGATTTAGTGGGAAACCAGGGTTATCCTGATCATAACTGATAAATAACTGATCATAAGCAACCATGACTGAGTGCACCTCAGCAAGTTTGCTATCAACACCAAGTGGAGTGGTGCTGGATGAGATGCCATCCAGGTCTGACAGGATTGAGAGGTAGGCCTGTGCAAACCTTGTGAAATTCATAAGGCTAAATGGAAGGTCCTGCACGTGGGTTAGGGCAATCTCCAACACAAACATTGGCTGCATGACACAAGCTGGACAATGAAGGGAGCGAGAGTAGTCCTGTGGAGGACATTAAGTACTGGTGAACAGAAAACTGAACAGCAGCTGGCAACATATTCTTGCGGCCCAGAAAACCAGTCATATCCTGGGTTGCATTGATAGAAATGTGGTTAGAAGGGAAGTTATTCTCCCCCTCTATGCTGCTCTTATGAGACCCGACCTGGAGTCCTACATCCAGATCTAGTTCTCCCAGAATTTTGTGATTCTATGATAAGTGTGAATGTGTTGTAGTGTTATGCAACACTTATGACACTTTTGGCAACTCTCTGATGAAGATGGATATAGCAGTGGTACCTTATTTCTGGTCAATTTCATAGCATTTGCAAGAGCACTAAACAGATACAGAATAAAATTACAGGAGCATATCTCTGCAGTTCAGTTTTCTAATGTCTTACCTCCTGTTGAGACGGCACTGGAACATGTGCAATAAATTTCTGTTGGCCTTCTTCACCTTCTTTTTCTTTGCCACCTTCCTCATCAGACTGAAAAAAAAAAAAAAATAAATAAAAAAGAAGCCACATCAAGTTTGCTTTCTGAAGAAGTCAAACAGTTCTGCAAGAAGGAGCGAGACAGAAAATGGATGCGGATACACAAATGCAGGATGGAGGTGTATAGGACCAAACAACAACAGAACATATCAAGCATCACATTCGGATATCATGCTGTTTTACATTTTCAGGACTGCTGCTTTTGTTCTTCATACAGTTTTTTCTCTTCTGTGGAAGTAACACGAACATAAAGCCACCATCCCCCCCTTTTCCACATGTCTCTGGCTGCCATAGCACATCTATAAACAAAAGAAGAGCTAAGCTATCAAGAAGAAAGTCCATGTCTCAAAAATAACATATCATTTTCCATTTCTGTGTAACTGCACTGTTTCATTCTTACACCTGAGAGCTGGGCTTATGAACCATGAGACAATACAAACAACACAAGACACTGAAGGAATGACCAGGTTTAGCTTACGGGCTACCTTTGTTATTCTAGCAACAAACCAACTTAGGTAGGAAGTGAATGCAGGAACTGGTTCCATATCCCTTTCACAAAACTCAGAGAGCATTAGGAATGCTCTTTACTACCTTGGGTGCAGGGGAAATAAAGAACCAAAACCATGTCACAGCAATGACTGCACCATCAGCAAAACATTGTATCAGAATTCAAGTATGAAAAAACCCTGTGTAGATCATACTTAGAAGCATGACTCAACATTGCACTGTTAAGGTTACAAATACCAGCAGTCCAGGCAATGACAGGTAGTCATAACAAGGCCTAAGCTGTTTGCTATTTTTCATTCTAGCAAAACACCTTTCTTAGCCACCAGCTTTCATCACTCTCTAAACTTAAACCAAACATACTCATCTATTACTAAACAGGACAACTGAACAGGAAGTTAGGCAGAATTCAGCACAGCAGAAAGGTTTTCAGTGAAATAACTCTTCTTTGAAGGAGGCAGCACAGAAGACAGAAAAAAGTAACATCCCCTTAGCCATCACATACCTCATCATCAACAGCGTAGATATTTGCTTCCTCCTCATCCTCCTCCTCCTCCTCATCACCTCTCGCAAGTCTTGCCTCTCTCTCCATCTTCCATTTTTCCACTGCTTCTGCTATAACTGTTTAGCAAAGGAAAATGTGTATCAAGTGTATTTGAGAGTAACTTAAAGCAGTATGCTCCAGCTTTAACCTCAGTTTTCTCCACAGCAGCGCAGCAGCCCTCCAACAACTGCAGCTAGAGCTCCTTTGACTTGTCTCCTATTTCTAAAGCTTTTTCAACACTTAAACTTCTCAGTTAAATCCTCAGCATCAGTAACACACCTTTACTGTAACCCTTGTTAGAGTTGTCTAAGCAAAATGTAAAGAATTATTATGCTGTAACAGTGTTCATTTGGGAGATATGTTAGAGTCCAAGTGTCATGGAGAATCAACTGACCTTCTGAACAGCACAGGGTCACGCGGGTTCTGTAAATGTCAGTGGCTACAGGAATACTGGTTACAGTGTAGTCAATTAAATATGATCACAAGTCATCACCCACATAATTCACTTTCTTCTCATCTCATAATGCATTTCTGTCATTTTGTAGCACGATCCAAATTCTAACCCATTCCTAGCTAGGATCTGTTAGGTGGCTCTATCTTCACTATGGAAAAAAACGAATGCAAGTTTTAATAATACAAGTTTTTACAAAAAACTTCATTGGTCCCATGTAACATTGGTCACATCAGTGCTTTAGAATCCTAGGGAGGTGCAAGATTCATGCAAGTAGGCAGCAGAAATGCCTACAGCTACAGAAGTCAGCAGTCAAGCTCCTTGACACCAAGAGTTAACATTAAAATGCTCTCCCTAAGAAAGCAGAATCTAAATCACAGCACTGTGTTCTGTGTGGTTTTCATAACAAAAAAGCTGTAGAAGTTAAGAAGTTTTTTTCAGCACTTTGTTTAACAACAGCTTAACTCTTCTGATCACACGGTGAAAGTCACAAGAACTTAGGCAGTAAGCAACCCTAAGTGGACAATGTGTATTAATAGCACCATAGAAGAGAGACATTCCTTGCAATGTGTGCAGAAAAATAAATTCAAGGTTACATTAGCCACATTAACTCAAGCCAAGACACTTCAGAAGATTTTTCTCCCTTCTTCCTTCATTTTTATGCATTGGTTCTCCTAGAATCTCTACCCTTATTATTTCAAGTGGCACAATCACAGAATATTTTCTTAAATAGCTACACTCTTAAATAATTCTTAAATAAAGACCTGCATAAATTTTCCTAAATAACTGCATGAATGCAGGTGGGTTACCTCTACTGTCTGCAATTAGCAGGATATGCAAGATGACCACAGGGTGGGACGCCCTGCTGGGAGTGCTGCAACACACAGCTTCCCTTCCTCTGGTACCAACTGTCCACAAGCCAACTACTGTTCATCTGGGTTAAGGTTCCAAGACATGGTGCGAGACACTGATAAGGGGAGCATTTCTTTGGTTCACCTCCTCCCTGTCCTGTAAATGCAAGCAGTAAGGCACAAACTGAAGTACATGATACTACAAAGACCTTGCCACTGAAAAGGGCAGTGTATAACAAGAGGACAACCACACCAAGAGCCACCAGGTATTGACAACAGTTACTCAATGTATAATCCTTTAACAAATTGCTTTCTGCAGTTTTGTTTAAACTTCTCTTCCCTCTAACTGTAGAAGAATTGAGGATTTGCCTACAGTTGAAGCTTCAGTAGAAGGCATTATAAAACAAACAGGAAGGAAGTAGTAACAAATTACCAGGATGGCTGACCGTTCAGCAGAAGAACTAGAAGTTCACTAGAAGAACTATTTACAAAACAGCTAAGCTCTTCATAGAGCTGCACTGTCTTCCTTAAAGCCACACAAATACCAGAAGATGGCAAACAGAGCTAGATTTTAAAGAGGGTTCCAAAAACTCAACTCCTAATCCTGTCTTTACTGGGCAAGTCAGTAGAACAAAGCTGGACAGTATGTTGGCAGGCATATGAATAAATGTCATCTATTGAGTAAGTTTGTGTTTCAAAGGAAAAAGAAAACACCACAAGCATGTTGAAATTCCAAGAGCTGACAACTCTGTGAAGAAATAACATAGGCCATCTAGATTTCAGGGTTTCCAGAGGACTTTAAGAAAGCCTAACAGCTAAAGGAGGAAGAACACAATACAGATAAGTAACTAGCTGAAATGTAAAACACTGTACAGTCAATTTTCACGAGACAGGGAGGTAAACCCTCAACTTCCTAGATGTCTCTCCCGCAATCTAGTCTTTTACACACGTAAGCATGAAAAGGCAGAGATTTAGTTAAATATTGAATTGTTAAAAAAAATAATTAAAAACCCACTAACAGACATAAAGATGAAAGGCCCAGAAATGCCTTATGCAACAGTCACTGATATCTTCGTGACAGATGAGATCAGACAGCCAAGCACAATTACCCAGGGAGAAAAGAAATCTGAACTTCAGAATTCCCCAATTTCCTTCTTGGTCTGATTTAATGTTCAAAAAGACTTTGAATCACACAAAACGTAACACTCAGTATCAGTCAAAACCTGACTAAACGTCACTGAACAAAGATGATCAAAATATATGAAACTGTTTTGGTACAGAGAAAAGAATGTGTACATAAGAATACACCTCTTAAGCCTGCACAGGGAAACGAGGGAGGAGGTGTGAAAAAAATTTTAGCAGCCTGGAGAAGAAATCTTTTCCTCTTTTTAGCAGAAAATCAAGAGAGCATCAGCTATCTTAGCTGCAGATCTAAAGCAAAGGCAGCTGCTTCTGGTCTTCAAAAACCACTTACCTAACAAGCTCCTAGCAGCCATTACATCTTTGAGAAATAACTATATACAGATTCCACAAGAGGAAAAGAAACAAAAATAAGAAAATCAACGAACCAAACTCTATCAGCAATTATATAAAAAAGATTCTATCAGCAATTACATTAAAAAAACCAACTCTGGTTTAAGAACAGCATTAGCCACAACAGGAGGCTAAGAATGAACTCAAATACTACTGCATACAGTTCCCCCATCTCCCCTGGGTATCCAGTCCAGTGTTTACTTTCATACCTACTTATTTCCCCAAAGCCAAATCAGCCAAACCTGAACAGGATTAAAATGTATACAAGAAATCTCCTGCAAATTTCAGGCCCAATTCCTTCATTGCTTTTCATAGGAACTGATATGCTGGGTTAAAATCAGGTTTATCTAGTCCAGTATTGCCTGCAAGTATTTCTGGTAGTCCAAAGCTTATTTCTGCTGTATTCGACTCCTTTTATACCTGCAAAAATTTCCCTCTTCTGGTGAGAAGCCCACCCTCTATTACTTATGGATACTAACAGATGTGCTGGATTTGGGCAAAGCAGAGTATTGCTAAGATTGGAATCACTGTGCCAGCTGCAAGTGGGAGAACTAGAGGAGGCAGAAGGATCAAAGAAGTTACTTGACAAGACCACTGCTTAGTTACAAAATACTACAGTCAGTAGGAAAAAAAATGTACATCTCAGTCAGATGTATTTGGTTGGGACTGATAGCATGGGACATGAAATGTCAAATCTTGTTATTTAACAAGATAGAAAAAAAAGTTAACTGTTTCAGAACTGCGCACCTCTGTGTGGAATTAGGTTTCCCCAGGAAAGAGGGTGCTAGATCCACAATCAGAACTACTAGAGAATGTCACCATGAAGTAACATACAGGACAAGTAAAAAATGCTGTCACTTCAAGAAGAGGTAAGAGTGACTTCTGCCTAGAATAGAGGTACAAGGATACTCGAGTGTCTACACATCTTATTTCAAGTAAAACTCAATGACTATTCACGTTGGATTTTGAATCTCACACACCTTTCTTCTCATGTTCCTGTTCCAGGGGCTCTAGGATACCATCATCTTCATCCCTGTAGCCGTAGTATTCTGCATCAATGGACTTCATCAGTTCTGCTCGAGTTTTCCGGGGTGGTGGGACGGCTGGAAGAACATGACCATCCTTCTAATAAGTCAGTCTTGATAGTTTGCAATACATTTCTGGATCTTACCAACCCTACATCCATTACAGCTACCTCATTAAGCCAACAACCAGTGGATCACTTGAACTAGTGACAGTATCAGAAGCACTGGTATTTTATTCTATCCTGCAAAAAAACCTGTCTGAACAAAGATTGATACTTCTTATCACATACTTTCCAGTCTCTGGCAACCCCGTCTTCTTTTTATTATTATTTTTTTCTTTCCCTATCCTCCATTCCCCACAGTGACCAGTATTAGCATACAAAATAAACTAGAAAACTGTCATAAATTCCTGCAGAAAATTTCGCACCCCCCATAATTTTATTTTATTTTTTCAGACGGCAAATAAGAAAGATGTGATTCAGCAGGCCTGCCAAGCAGTTCTCACTCATTTCTAACAAGATACAGTTACTAGCATTTTCTAAGTACTACAGCAGACACTGTCATCAACAGCTACTGCTACGTAGATTCGTACTCAGAAAGAACTGATTTTTACTTACGCTCCTTCTCAAAAAGCTCTCTAACTCCTGGTAAATCCTTTGCAGCTCCGAAGTATTTGTAACCCCTGTTTCCTGGAACTTCTTTCCCCTCATGATCTAACATCCTCGGTCCGATTCTCTGAAAAATAAACAATTAGTTGCTTTGTTTTATTCCTCTTCCACTTGTATTTCCTGCTTTTTCCTGGGCATCTTAATGAGATAAAGGATTGAGAAAACAGACGTAGGGTGGTTTGAACTGATAGAGAGCAAGCACAGCGCCCTCATAGCTCATCTTTATATACCATCTACTTTACCAGACATCACACAGTTAAAACAACACTGTAAACCACAAAGGGCCCATACCTGATTCACCTTGACAAAACATGTAAAGCTCTTTTATTCTCTGTGCCAGTGTATTTTGCTATCCCACAATAAGCACCAGTGTGTCTGACAATAAACACACCTTCAGTGCTCTGCAAAGTGAGAGTCTCATTATTTTGTTTTTAGCAGCAACGAGGTGACCCAAGTTAAAATCCTTCTACACACTAATGAGGTATAAAGCAGAAAAAACAAGGCCTACTGCTGGGTCAAATCAGAACATTGCTGTGAACTTTTAACAGAAGGGTAACACTGCTTAAAGTAGTGTTTCAAAAGCAAAGTCAAATTTGCTCATCATGGAAACAAGTATGTCAGATCGTGCTAGAAAGAATATTTAGGGACTGAATTAAATTCCTCTCTAGTAAACATTGGACAAATAATAAACATTGAACAGATTCTTCTTATTAGTCACTTGGAAGAACCACACAGTACAAAATAATCTACACTTACAGCATAATCAGGACCTCCCAGCTCCCTTATTCGGACTTCCCAGTGCCCCTTTTCCCTCAGAAGTTTGTTTATTTCATCGTTCAGGTCCCGAATTCTGAATTCACCTAATCCAGCTACCAGAGGGAAAAGAGACAATAAATTAAGCAGTTTACAAGAAGCTCCAGAACACCAGAATTAACCCAACTCTAAGCACATAGCTCACATGGAATACCATTACTTCTACTCTAACAGGTTAGGACTACAAGTTCAAACAAAATTTTATTAGAAAAAAACTTACCATTTTGAATCTGTGCCACTTTCTTGGAAATTTCCCCAATGATCTAGTTAAACAAGAACACAGAAGTGAATTTCTCCATAAAGGAAAAAAAAAATCCACCCCCAACCAACTAGAAAACCTGGTAAGATCCTTCTAGAAGTTGTTTTGATCCAGAAAGTAGATCTGAGCTTAACAATTTCAAATATCAACATTTTATTCAGACAAATGTAGTACCTCAGAGGCTTAATGGAACATGGAACTATTTTACAGCAGCAATCATAACCAAACTCCTAATAAATATTTCCAGCAACTTCACCTTTGACTTTCCAGGCAAAGAAGGGCAGAAAGGACTGAAGGACTGTCTGACAGGCTGGTCAGCCCGACCAAAGGGTTATGGAGCAAATCCTCCCAGAAGGGGCTCCCAAGGAAGTGAAAGACCCAGCTGGTGACAAGGAGCAGCCAATACAGGATTTGCCAGTGGGTAAGAATGTCCATCCAACCTTCATTAAGAAGGTATTCAATCACTTGCACGGGGGCCCAGAACAAGCTGTGAAATCCCAATCCCATAGGATATTAAAAACTGCATTGGATATGGTCCTAGGTAGTTAAACGTGGCTGAACTAGCTCTGGACAAGTGTGGTGAATGATACCATATTCCAGGGTAAAACATTCTGTGATTTAACTGCCTGTATACTCAAGAAGTCTGGAACACTTGGCACTTCAGTTTCAGACAGCCTGCTTACAGAAGTTCAAGCTGTTACAGAAATAAAAAAATCTATGGTTTCTCATTACCTGCCGTCTCCACTTCTCAGCTTTTGGCAATTCATTACACTCTGATGCAAGGAAAGGTCTTCGCTCCTGTTTGATAAAAAGCCACACTCAGCAAAGCTTTAATCTAGCAATACACTCACAGCATTCCATACAAACATTACCTCTCAATCAGTCCCAAACTATGCTACCAGCCTCCTGCTGGTAACTTCTGCTCCCACCAACTTTTTATAAGTAGAAAATATGACTATTTACAGACCTACCAAAACAAACCATCAAGAACATTACAATATACTTAATTTAATGTTATTCAAAGCAAAACTTGTCACCTGCTTCTTCGTATCACCCCACAATACCATTCTACAAAAACAATGCTTCATTTAAGACAGCTGCAATCCACATCATTTTTAGCATACTGCCATCTAAACAAAAAACACTGGTTTCCAAGCAGCAATTAATTTCAGGCCTTTCTTTCTTAACTGCTACAATCTAAATGCTGTAACTTTTCTCCAGCATAACTTCATTTTACCTTCTCCCCACTATTCTTCATCCAAAATAATGATTTTCCTAATCATCACAGTCCATTGACTTGCATGCACAAGGTAATATTTCATCTTATTTGCAGAATGCTGCATGCAAGTATTTTGACCCTTTCCCTACAGTGCTTCCACAAGTTTACCCTTAAACATCAGGCAGTTATGTCAGCTGCAGACATCACATGTCGGTTTAGTAACATGCCAATGTTGGGTCATATGCAAGCCTCGAGTTCAGAATGATTCTGAAGGTCCTGTTTCAAGATTATTGTTATACCAACAAACAGGAAGATCAGAAGGACTTTTCAACCTTTTCTGGGAAAATATCCAAGCAAACCCTATGATTACAATCAGTAAAAATAAGCATATGCACATCAACCTCTGTAAGCAGTTGCAGAAGATAAACCTCAAAAGATCATTTTCTGCCCAGCACACGGCCTGCAGCTAAGTGCCACTACAGCTTTTTACACGACTCGATATTCTTCTTCCTAAAACATTACATAAACATAAACGATGCCCAATCTTTCCCTGCCGTTATCAGCCCAGCCAACTTACCTCTCAAACATACATATACACAACCTTCAAACCAGGTTGTTTAAGAAAATTTTATTAATTTTTTTTCTCTGGTCACACAGTGAAACACAGTTTCTACTTGAACCCTTCCCATATACGAACATCTAACTCCTATACGATGCCTTCGTCCAGCATACGGACCTTCTGAAGCTGTCCCACAGTTATGTACATAGCTTGCATGCCACTCAGAGCTAACAAAGCCATAAGGCTTTTTGACTGTTTATATCACATCATACCTTAACTTTTCCTTCTTCAAGCTGAGCTTGACGAAACCTTGCCAAGGCTGTCCTAAAAATAAAAAAAAAAAAAACAACAAAGGAAGCAAAATTTACTTCTACACAACTGAACTCCAGCAGCAGCAAGCTCTGCTGTGGCTTTTTGTTATGGACTTAATACAGTTTGTAGAAAAGCAAGGCTTACACATCCATTTACTAGCTCTTCTCAGCAGCAACTGTTTCAACTCTAGAAAACCTCAGGCATTAACTTATTTGGTAAACACAAACTCTAGCAAGAAATGAACTGATTTTTCTATTTAGCATATTTCAGCATGTTAAATTTTTAATACCAAAGGGTGTCAATAAGTTATAAGCATCAAGGGTAAACAAAACACAAAAATCAAGAGGAGAAAAGCTGCAGTGAGGAATGCAGCTGTTTGTAGCCGAGTTTATTGGCACGACTACTTTGAGTCTCTCACACCAGAGCAGATTACATAGGCCCCACCTTTTTAATACGCAGTTACATTCGTTTATAAGGTATTCAGTCGTTACGTGAACGAGCACAAAACAACCGAGAGCAATTTACACCCTTCCTTTAAATACATAACCGGACTCGGCATCTGACCGGTTCCACGCGTTCCATCAAGGAGCCGTCAAGGAACAGAGCTGCTGGCAGCACGCGGTACCGCGCCGTTCGGTTCGACGCCGTCAAACCGCGCGACACGCGCAGCAAGGCGCTGACAAACGCTGTCGGAGCGGCAGTGCCTCACAGCGGGTGTCTGGATGCGGGCAGCGCACGGCGACAGGACACCGCCGCGGAGCAGCGAGCACACGGCCTGCCGGCCCCATCCCCAGCCGTACTCACATGGCTTTCTCCGCGTTCCGAGCCTGTAATGGAAAACAAACGCGTTATTTCGGACGGCTCCTGGCCGCTCCTCACTTCCCACCCTCCCGGAGCAGCCCCGAGCGCCACGCAAAGGACAACAACGGCGCCGAGGCCCCGCACTCACCATGGCTGCAGCCGATCTCTCGCCAACCCCTCAGGCGGGACCCGGAAGCGCCGCACCGTAACCCCGGAAGCGGAACTTCGCCTCAGCGCGTTGCACGGCGGCAAAGGCCTCTGCTCGGCGCCTCGCTCTCGCGCGCGTGCGCACCCCGCTCGGCGGCTCGCTCCGTCAGCGCCGCACCGCCTAACTGCGCATGCGCGGCCCGGAGAAGAGAAGCGGGCCGCGCCGGCCGCCGTGCCCACGGCTCCGCGCCATTTGCCACGGATTGAGGACGTCTCCGTTCACCCAACACGACCCACAACTTCAAACGGGAGCGCCCACACAAAAGCACCCACAGCCCGCTGTGCCAGCTCCAAACACCAGCACTCCCACTGCTAGCTGCCTCCTTACGCTACAGGCTGCCACTCGCCGTCAGGGCAGCGCCCAGGCACCTGGAAGCTGGTTTTCCTTCGCATTCCTGAGCTAAAGACAGCAGCACGACCCCAGCGCCCCCTTACAGCCAGCCACTGAGCAGTCAACAACTGCCTGCATTCACATCACGTGGAAAACCCTTCGTGTGCTTACTGCCAGCTCTTCACGTGTAGCTTCAGAAACGAGTTATGTTATAGAACAAAGTATGAAAACAGCACGTACTTGCACTTCTTGGCCTTTTAACTAGTTTGTGTGCTGATAGCTGAAGGCCAAAGTATCACAGCACACGATGGAACTACTCCAGGTCACATCTAGAACATGATGTGTCTTCAACAAAGTCATAATGAAAGAAATGCTTTATCCACACCAGCAAAGCAAGAAGCCCGAGCCCCCACAGAGCAGCTCATCCTCAGGCAGCTCAGCAGCCTGGAACAAGGACTGCATATTTACAGTCTGATGCTACAGGACAGAAACTCGATGTAAGGCAGAACAAAAGAGAAGTCCAAACTAAACTTTTTACACCTCCACATACCCCTTTTTAATATGTTATTTTGCACTGTGTACATGAAAACCAAAAATAAACAAAGAATTTTAGCCAAACTCCCCTTCCTCCTCCAGCTTTATTGATAGTTTAAAATTACATTTTCTATGTTCTAGGACTTCAATTGCTTTTACCATCTTACTTTAAAAACTGATTACAAGCAAATGAAACTCAGTTGTCTAAGTGATATAGTATACAAAAATAACATCTTGATTTCTGTGAAAATGCATTTATTTGCAACTCCTGAATAGCTCCAAATTGTATATGCTATGAGCACTGATGTCTGGGTTTCAGATTTACTTTGAAGTATTTATTCAAAAGCTTCCCATTGCGTTCTGTTTCTCCAACATGGACATTCACTGACTGAATTACTGGTATTTTAAAGTTTATTCCTGATTTCTCTCTCTCTCGTGGCCATCAACAGGCATGTGCATCTTGTTTATTTACTCCCACTCAGCTATATGCTCTATGTAGGGCCTGATACAGATATTACTTGGTGTTAACAGCTACTGAGGTCAGACAATCCAAGGCCATTGTAATAAAATTAAAGTTATGAGGAAGTTCAGACACTTCCAGAATTTCTTTTCTCCTGCATAGGATCACTTCCATGTAACCCAGAGAGGGTTTGCTGGTCTGACTCAACTCTTCCCACTCATCAATCCCTATTCACCAGTGGCACGGAAAGGGGGTTCTTTAACAAAGCATTATACATAACACCTCTACCAAACTAAACATAAACATTTTTGTAGTTAAATGCAGAAAGTTGATTTTTCCACCCCTTTCCTCCTTTTACACGGCAAGTAAAGCTCACTGGCCTGGGAGTAGCCTCTATCTGCCAACCTTTGGCCAGTGAAGAGGATTCAGAGAAAAATAATACAACCATCAATCAGAAAAAGGAGGGGCGACAAAGGAAAATAATTAGGCTGTAGCTTCAATTGTGCATTCCCGTGCAAGGTGCCCTGACTCGCCGCAGCGATAGCAGTTGACTTCACTGGTCTTGCTGCAGTTGATGGCTACATGGCCAGTTTCGCCACACCTGGGGAGGGGGTAAACAAAACAGAAACAAACACTTTTAATGAAACCATTCGTCAGTTGCACAGAAAAGCAAACCCACTCTGTCAAGTGCATTATCTACTGAAGATGCATGCGATGCCAGACCTGCACTCAAGACTTCTGCTTCTTAGACATTCTTAGATATGAGGACTGTTACTGTCTTTAACAATAGCAAAGAATCATTCCCCAACTGATCAATTCAGTCATCACTGCACGCCAGAAGACCTGCAGCTGTGTTCCGTGCTCACAGAACAAACAGGATTTTGAAGCCAGCTTTTCAAACTGATTTAACAACTCTCAGTTTTGAGTATCAGTAGATAGCCATTTTTGAAAGTAAGCTACGCTCAAGGTTTGAAGCTTAACTTCCCCATCAAAGTAAGACAAAGAATACATCTATCACTTTGGGTACAGTTCATGCTTTTACCTGTTCTCTCAGCTCTTACCTATAGCATTTCACTTTGGTGCAGTCTTTTTGAATGTGTCCAAATTCTCCACAAGAGTAGCATTTCTGCTCGTCTGCATGGTCACAGTCACGAGCCAGGTGGCCAGGTTTGCCACAGTTGTAGCAGCACTGCTCTCTCTCCCTCTTCGGCTCCTTGCAGTCCTTCGCAATATGGCCACCTCTACCGCAGTTATAGCAGGCTTCCACAATAAGAAAAACATACCAAACAAGACTATAAAACCTTGGTTAAGTGAAGGGTAGCATGCTCTTAATGAAGGACTTTTGTCTGTTCCAACTAATTATGATGAGCATACAACATCCTTCTCTTCAACCACAGGCCTCTCTCCACGTAACTGAAGAGAAAGAATATTTATTGATACTTACCATCCTCCTGAAGATCACAGTCCTTGGCAAGATGGCCAGACTCACCACAGCGGTAACAGATATCCGGGAGAGATGAAGACATGAACTGGAAGCCTGCTTGATATGAGTAACAAGAGAAAAAATGCTTAAGAATGTTCTTAACTTCATCTCTAAAAGTTAATCAAGGTTTCTGCCACCTGAACTACCGACAAATTAGGTTTAGTCTCAGAAACAGTGAAAAAAAATTATAGAGTTGAGAACCAGGTAACTTCATTAACAAATTTGGTAGTACTTCTTGACAGACCAGAGGCTATTTTACGCACTACTCAAAGCAGCCAGCTAGAGATCTCACTGTACAATGAACAGAAAACCCAGCCAAGTTACCTCTGCCGCGGCTTCTCATCCCACGACCACGGCCAATCCCAGTTGGGCACTCCCGGGCCCAATGGCCAGTGCGTCCGCACTTGAAGCATTCATTGCTGCTCATGGTTGCAGATCAGCTGCCTGAGGAGGAAAAAGAACAAGAACAAATCACATTTTTAGAACATCTTCCCCCAACCAAACATTAAAGTAAGAAACTTAGAGGTTTAGTGTCCTTCTAGCATAGGATTTGGAAACAAAGCAGAACTTATGACTTGAATTTTCTTGTACAGTACCCGTGCAACAATAGTATTAAAGCCATGATAACAGACAGTATCTCATTTCGGCTTGGAGTTGCTAACAGCTCAAACCACAGTGAACTAGACAGCCCTTCCTTTCATCAGTTTTTGTAGCCAGTCTTCACTCTGAATGTTTACAAAATGCTTAAAAAATGGGTAAAAGTGCATTTCTTCACTACTGCTTTAACAGCACTGTCTTTGCTCTCTCTTTTAAGCAACTACCTCTTCCTTATCACTCAGGTAAGCTCAAAAGCCAGATACTTCTATCTATGAATTATTTCTTCCTGGTAGTCGTTACATTTCTTATGGGAATGGGTGGATGGCAGCTACTTAAGAGTTTATTCACTAATCAATTCTACATAGATATACATATATTCTATATAATATATACTAGACACACCCTGTAAGAACAAGCCACAGTGCAGCTGTATGAAAGACAGCAGTGCTTCCACTACTGAAAGAGCAGTTACACCTGACCCGAAGAACCACCATTTCTCAATGTATTTCAATACAGTATCTCACAGTTCGGGTTCATACTTCACTCTTCACTTCCTAGTTTACACAAAAGAAAATGTTTAAGAAATCTGGCTCCTTAAGAGACATCAGACACTGGCCAGATATCTACAAGGCTAACTTGGAAAACATCCTTAGAATGCTAGGGAAACATCAGATAGGCACGCCTGTCCATGACAGTACAAAGCACTTTTGCCCATATTGGGGAATGGAGGAAGGTGGTTCATTGAGCAGGAAAGTCAGTCTGCTACAGACCACAGAACACAGTCAGGATGGGGCAGGTTAAACAGATTGCAATCACTGTACTTTTAGCTCCCCCCCTAAGATGTAACACAAAGCAACACTACTAGAACTAGATGCAAAAGAACAAGTTAGATTAGGCTTCAGTTAAATATTAAGTTTGAAGTACACTGATTTAGAAATTTGCGTATTAAGCTTTGCTTTCGTGAAGTCTCAAACTGCCTGAATGCTCCTTAGGCCTCACCCAATTCCTTACTCTTGCCACTAATAATTCTACTTCCATTAGGCTATCTCATCTCCAGACTGATTTTCCTAGTTTATCCATGTTACGGAAACTATTTTTAAATCAAGTTTAATACCAGAACAACAGGAATATTATCTGTATGTTCCCACAGGGACACTTTTAAGAAAGAAGTGACATCTTAGTATTATGACCAGAAGCACCAGTACTTAAAAAAACAACTGTTCAAGGTCCCAAATCACCAGGAACATGAATACACAGCATCCTGAAGAAGTCCTTATAGAAGCAGCAAGAACACATGATCTCAAGTATGAACCAGAACTAGCACTCCAGCATGGAGATATACCATATCCATTTACGGTTGGACTGGGTGATCCTGTGGGTCTTTTCCAACCTTAGTGATTCTATGATTTAAGATATAAACATCAGTTTTTATTCAGTTATTTTTAAGGTACTTCAGTGTAGAATGGATTACAGTGGCTTAGCCACTCCTTTCTCAGAACACTTCCTTCCTCTTCAATCACCGTCTACCAGTGACCATCTGTCTCTCCCACCGCAGTAAAAGCAGGAGAATTTAAAATACGAGAGAAGTTTCATATGCTACTTCTGTAATCCCACATCTATCTTCCAGCTGCTGTTCAAAAATGAAATTCTGCAGGACACAAATGTTAAGAATAAAGCTGGCTGTATGAGTGCCTAAGATACAATAAACTAAGTCATTTCACACGCTAGCAGGTATTCACTGGTCCATCGCGCTGTTCAAAGCTTCAAACTTATTAGGACACCTAAAGGTGAAGAGCTCTGTGTAATGGTGGCAGCAGCTGGTACTCTGTGCCACTGTTTATGCTTGCTTTCATAGCAACCATGTTGACACAGCAGAAAACACAGGCAAAGCCAGCTGCAGGAGCTGATCTCAGGCCCCTCAATACTTGACGCTGCTTTTCATTTCAAGCGGCACAAGATGGAGCCTCCAATTTGTGTATCAAGACAAACTCCTGGCTCAGTCTGCAACCGTTTGACCTGAACAGGAATACATGTCTATTGACTGAAGCAGTAACTCCCAGGGTCTCATTCAAACCATACATCTGACACTTCAACATGAAGCAATGAGGAAGTATCCCCAACAGTCACCTGCATATCAAACCAGTCAAGCTGATGTGCAGTAAGAGAAATGTTCTATAAGTGAACTAGATCTCCTTCAGAAACACAGTGGAAGTTTCTCAAATAGGATATGCTGTTAGCCCACATCTCCTTTACCAGTAACTGTAAGCACAAGGTGCAAAACAGCACAGTACTCACTGCTCCAGAGCAATGTGAGATGTACTTTTACATCTGAACCTAACTTTTTAAAGACTCGAAGAGAAAAATTCTTCTCTTCCGCTATTTATCAAAAAGGCCAAATAAGATAAGGCAAACTGAGTGAGAAATCCAGAGAAAGACAAACAACAGTGTTTGCACAGCTTGAACAAGACAGATTCACCTCGCAACCTTACTCTTCAAAGGCCTGCTTTTTTCCCTGAACTCTGACATCTCTGAAGGTCACAGCTGCAATCAACACAATTACGAAGCGTACTACTGCATCCTCGGATACTTTGAACACATGAAAGCACCAAGCAGTTTGCCTGGACTTCCTCTCCTCACCAGCATTTAATGCTCAATGTTTGTGCTGTTCTTGAAGACCTGAAACTGAATGCAAGTTCATTTGCGAGAGGTGGATTTAACTGATACTAGTTTTAATTCACCCCGTATTCTAAGAAACAGGGCAAAGTTCATCAACTACATAAACATTTTAAGAAGAGTTAAGAATTTAGCTTTCCAATTAAGCCAGACACTTTTTATGAACAGTATCCAGAAAAGGCCAGTTCAGAAGACAAGTCCTTAAATGGATACCCTCCAAGCAGTTTGGACACAGCTTCATGATTCAGTTACTTACAAGACAAAAAGTTAGAAAACCACACAAGTGCTCCTCTATTAGTCACTACTTCTTCATGGAGTCATCACAGATTACTTCTCAGCAGTTCCTTCTATCTACCAAGGCCATTTTCCATGAGCCTTCTGCACCACGGCAGTTAGCTCATGTTGTTTTCACTCAGTCTCATCTACCAATGATTTCTTTAACTCTTGTTACACAAGTCAACTCTCCCCCATTTGCTTACATTCCAGAACAATTTTACCCCCCTTTCACCTCACCAGAGTCTACACGGGAAAAATGAAGTGAAGAACTACAGGCTCATCTTGCTTATCCAAACCTGGTCAAATTCTGCAAGACAGATCTGATGAGACAGTGGCTCAGTTAAAATTCCAGAACTTCAAAGGCAACAAATGAAGTCGCCTCAAATAACATCTCCCTACAAAGGAGAGAAGGCAGACGTTTACCAGAGCTCACTGTACAGACACCCTCAGCTGTAGTCTGAAGCTGAAGTTATCACCTTGTTCACTATTCAGTGAATCCCATTTACATTAGACTTGGTTCTGGATGACCACCCTACTACTGAAGTTAAAGAGCTGAGCAGCTCACAGATTTAAAGCTGCATTATCACAATGGTTTCCTAAGTCAGATTTGACTCTTCTGACTGCAGCCTTAGCACCAAACTTTGACACGATGAACTCACGATGCTTCTGTTGAAATGCAGTATGGACATTCTTCTGTGGTTTTTCAGTTACAACACTTACTATCCAGTCTTCACACACATACTCAAATTTCCCAGTTTGAGTCAGTAGCCCAACTACACCAGAAAATGGAAAGAACTACCACTGAGCTCCTCTGTGATGTTCCTTATTCTATGGCTTCTACTTTCTCAGGCAGCACCTAGAGTCTGCTGTAACAGATCAAAGTAAAACTAACTTGAGCTCCTCTGGTAATGAGGAAGCTAAATTTCCCACTAACCTAACCCTGTTCCAATTAGGGAAGCAAAGCATTTCTGGCAATACTCCAGTACTGAACACTTATTCCAGTTATCTGAAAGACATTTGACTGCAACCTCCAAAATCAGTTGACAAGCTGAAGCTAGAATTTGTTCAGAACAACCCCGAGCAACGCAACAGGTAGCAGAAGTTCCACCTTTTGATACTACCTTTTGCCACACAGAAAAAAACAGTGCAGGTTTTGTTTAAGAGAGGCAGCAATAATGTATTTTTCTTTACCAAACCCTGCTCTGTTCCACATAATGGCAAGAGAGCTGTAATGTGTGAAAATACTGAAGAGAAAAGATCAGGCCCACAGACCTATAGCCTCCCACTCTAAATACATGTTCCCCTTTGCCTACTTTAGGGAGCCTTCATGAAAACAATTTAACATGTACTTATTTAAGCATTGCCTGTTAATATCTCCTCTGTACTTCACATGCACTTCACATCACATTTCATAATATGAAAAGCCATGAACACTGAACAGCAACTCCTGTCCAGTACTGTAATGTCCCTTAGAAATGAATGACAGTCCTTTCTGTACAAGCACTGGTTTACAGAAGGGATGGACTAAAACAGGAAGGAACATACTGAGAGCAACATAACTGCTTTGGAGCAGCAGACAACTGTTGCAATTACAGGTGACATGTATTACTCAAGATTCCTCTAAATGCTAGCAGTTCCTCAGAATTCAACAGCTTGCTAACAGTTCAAGCTGAATGTACCAGAGGCAATTATAGCCATTTTACTTACCGAATGCTCCCTCTGATCTACAAGCATCACATCTGATATTTATAGGACTGCACTCCTTCAACGGACAGACTAGAGAGAAAGCATTAACCCCCATATACTTGAAACCTTTTTGGCAAACACTGTTAGAAACCACCCATTTCCATGCAGGCTGCTGGTGACCCGTGCACCATGCCATACTCAAATGGGAATACGTCAGCCAGAGCCCACTTGAAATGTTAAAAACCCTGTGCAACAGCAGCAGACCTCTGCTTTTTCAGAAGATAATAAATATAAAGCAATACTAACAAAGTACTAGCATTCAGTTCCAGTGGAGTAGTTAAAATATTACTCATTTAAAATAGTAACTACCCACAGACAGTTTTATTTCCTTAAGAAAAATGTTTGGGAATTCCAGAATTCAAGAGACAGTACTGCCATGGAAACCCCTCAGTGTATGTTTAGTTGAACTTCCCCACCTGTAACCTGAAAACATGATAGAGCATTTAGCAGTGCCTCAGCCTCCAGGTTTTATTGTTACTAGGAAAAGATACGAAACTAAGTATTCTGGGCACCAAATAACAATATCTCATTTCCAAAGGAAGCAGCTTGAAAGTTCAAGCAAACCTGCAGAAGCTGAAAGCGGAGTTTTCTAGCTTTTACTACTAGCCAGTTGTATGGCTATGACACGCAATTTGCCAAATATGTATCTCTCTTCTTTCCCTTTTAATTGTTATTGCTATTTGGACCAATTTTCAAACTTAGGAAAAGTGAGCGATGTCAGTAATGTGCAAATATCATATTAATGAAATGAGTTAATGGGAAAAAACCCAAGTGAGGTGAGGCATGGCACTAACACAGCTGTTATGCAGCCCTGGCAAACTCATGGAACCACTTGGAGGACGGGCACAGGATGGCTCTCTACACCATTCTGCACTGAGGAAGAAATCACGGAGCAGGCAACTCCAATGCTGTGCAGTGATCTAATTAAGTGCTGAAATTAAAGCAGAACATACTATTACATTTAATAACGCCTTACGATCGTTCTGGATACTAAATGAGTAACAGCGGTTACTTGAAAACTAAGTCTGACAGGAACTTAAAAAAGAAAAAAAAAAAAAGCAGCTCCTCTGGTTGGTGCTCTGCAGATGTCAGACTGTTTTTCCTATCCATTTATAGGTCGCACTTGGATGTGCAGCAGGCCACCGTCCGCGCCCGTGGTCGGAGACCCATAGTTGCAACACCTCGACCCTCAGCCCGCGGAGGCCCAGCACGTGGGGAGCCACGTGGTGCGTCGGGCCGAGGCCGCACTACCTCCGCCAGCGTGCCCCGTCCGTCCCGGCGGAGCGGGCTTCGGGAGAGATTTAAAAAGACAGAAATCGTTAAAAAAAAAAAAAAGAAAAAAAAAAAAAAGAAAAAAAAAAAAAAAAAAAAGAAAAACCAGAACGCTTTTATTGCACCCACGTCCCGCCGGCCCCGGGGCTCGCCTTACCCGCGCTT
This sequence comes from Tetrao urogallus, assembly GCF_951394365.1. Taxonomy (NCBI): domain Eukaryota; kingdom Metazoa; phylum Chordata; class Aves; order Galliformes; family Phasianidae; genus Tetrao; species Tetrao urogallus. The sequence goes on along the minus strand of NC_136823.1, from coordinate 5,302,152 downwards.
CCCCGCCGCGCGGCGCCGTTCCCGGCCCACACCGCCCGCCCTGCCCCCGCCACGCGGTGCCCGCGCCGCCGCCCGCCCCAGAGCAGCGCGGAACCGCCGAACCGCGCCCCGAAGGAGGCCGCCACCGCGCGGAGAGCGACGCGGGACGGCCCCCGCCCGGCCGGGCCTCCCATCCCCCAGAGCGGTGCGGGCTCCCCGGCGCCCCCAGCAGCCCGCCCGCGCCCGACTCACCGCCACCTCTCGGCCGTCCCGCTGCGTCCCGCTGCGCCCCGCGCCCTCCCGGCGCCCTCCGGCCCCGCTCCCCGCCCCGAACCCGGCCGGCTCCGCTTTCCCGCGCGCTAGGCCGGAGTGCGCCAGCGCCATCATCCCACCGCCATCTCCCGCTCCCGGCCCGGCGCCCGGCCCTCCCGCCCTGCATGGCGGTTACCTGCAGACTCCGAACCCCACTGCGGCAGAAGCGCGCCCGCACGTCGCTAGGCCCCGCTGGCTGCCGGCCGTACCCGCCGCTCCCGGATCCCTTCTGGCTGCGCCACACGCGGCTTGCACACGGCCCAGCGCGCTCTCCCCTAGATGGCCCCGCCCGTCCCTACAACTCTGCACACGGCTCGCTCGAGTCCACCTCTCAGCCAATGAGTGAAAACGTTTTTCCGGATGGCCAATCAGAGTTGAGAACGTAAACAACCAATCATCGCTGCCGGAAGGCGGGAAGAGCCGCCCCCCCACCCCCCCACCCCACGCCTGGCAGCTCCGCGCGCTCGGCTGCGTGCTGGGGGCAGAGCCGGGAGCGCGGCTTTGGCGGGAGCTCCCGGTGCGCTGCAGGACGGCGCGGCGCAGTCAGGCTGCTGGCGAGCGCTACGGCACCGCCCTGCCCCTCCCTGTCCCTCGCACTGTGACTCACCGCCTAAGCAGCTCCGGTTTCCTCTGCTCGCCTCTCCCTTCCCCCATACCGGAGGCGGCACCGCGCCGCCCAGTGATGCGGCAAAAACCGGCGGCGGGACCGGGCCGCGCCTTGGGGAGTCTCGCACCACGCTCGGACGTCCCCGGCCCGCCCGCTGCCGTGCCCGCGCGGAGCTGCCTCGGCCCCCTCCCTGCTCCCGCGCGCTCCCCCCGCCCTCCGGCGGGCGCTCCGTTCCACGTCTTGGAAGCGGGGCCTGGGGCTGAGAGAAACGGGGTCGAGGCGGGGAACGCGCGGGGCGGCGGCCGCCATCTTGACGGGGCAGCGGGCGCGGAGCTGCAGGCAGCGACGAAATGGTGGACGCGGCGCACGGGGCTGAGCTGCCACCGGCGGTTAACGGGACCGTGGTGGTTTCCCACATTGTAACCGAAAGATACGAGAGGGATTTTCTTTTTAAGCACTGAATTACTAAAACGAATTCGCTCAGATGCACGCATCGCTGTGGTATTACTAGCTTGGCGCTCAGCGAGGATGGGGGTAATCAGCAACAAAGTACTGCACCAAACCCGCTTCAGTCTGAACATCCCGTGGGGTGCAAGGGCACGACGCAGCGTTAGCCACAGCTCCTCGGTGTGCGTGTTGAAAACGCCCCGCTCGGGTGCCTGCCGAAAGGCTCCAGCCTGCACGGCAGCTCTCACGGAGCTGAGATGGGCACTGCGCTGAGCGAGGGCACGAAGCTCGGAGCCCCTCACCTCCAGCTGTGTGCCTTCCCTCTTACAGCACTACGGTTAGCTTTGTGCCAATGGGAAGGACAACGTGTGTCCTCTTCTTTGCGTGGCCTTTACATCGCTTCGTTTTATTTGTGTTTCCTGCGCTGTGTTTCTGTGTGTTACGATATGTCAGCTAAACGAATAAATAAAAATCCACGATGAGAAAGAATGCAGAAAGAAAATCACACATTCTCCAATTTTTCTTATTAGCTTATTAATTTTTTTCAAAATAGAATATGGCTTCTATATTCTATATCGTTAGGAATCCATGACTATGCTTCTATGACTCAAGAATTTTAGATTGACAGAACAATTGTAATAACTTTTCTAACTTTTTCCAGTGTTCTGCTGGTTGTACTTCTCGTACTGTCTGTAAGGTCAGGAAACCTCACGCTTAACATGAGTAGTAATCTGCAGGCTTAATGTCATACAAAGTTTTGTGATTGATATAGTCAGTAAATTCCCTTGAAGAAATCAAAACTGTTTGCTTTATTTGGAGCAGCTTGAAATCATATAATGGACTCTCCCTGAACTGACCTGAAAGTAGGAAACAACTGCAAGTGAAAATGTATTACTCAAGAGTTACTGCTGGTGACAAAACAAATGATTATCCACTGTAAGTGTACTGCCTCAAATACAAATCCAGTGATCTTACAGTATAAACTATTTTAAGCTATTCTTCACTATAATTAATGAAATCTTCCCCCGATAGAGAAGTGTCTTCTAACAGCATTTGTTTTGTGTACTTACCTCAAGAATTAATTTGGCTTGTTATATCTCAGTGAAGGTTGCAATTCTTGTTTTGCAGGTTTCTCTTTCATATTTAGGCAAGGATAGTCTTGCAGTTCAACAACAAAAGAGAAAAGCATGACAGCTGTTCTCTGGTGCAGTCAGTATTTCCTATAGAAAACAAGGTAGACAGCAAAGAAGTTAGAAATGCAGTCTTCAGTTTTCTTAGGTACAAAGAGAAGTTTATGTTAGCTCAAGAATCCTCCATTGTGTTAGCTCCGTCCAAAAATTCCAAACCTCAACACCAACTCAAAAACAGTGTTCAGAGGAGCTCAAGTGCAGTAATAGTTGATGGTAAATCCACTGTTTCAGCAATATATCTTTCTTAATGCAGGCAGTTCTTAGAAGTGTTGGATAAAGAGCCAAATCATTTTAAATCACTTCTTGAAACCAGTGTTCTTGCATTGTTTTTCTCCAAATAGTTGGACACAGTGATGGAAAACTGTTTTTGTTGCTGAGCAGTTGCCATTGCTTCTCAGCTGTGTATTTTTATTTTTAAAGTAAATATTACTTCATTTTGCACGAGGGATTTTTCAAAGCCAAAGATACCTAAAATAATCATTAGGAATTGTAAGTATTCAAAAGAGAAACATCTCCTGGAATGTGGCTTAGTTGAAAACAGCTTGTCAGCAGCAGTTTCAGAGCAAGTAGTATCTGTCACCTGTTCCTTCCCCTCCCCAGTCCCAACCATTCATTTTTCATGTCAGGAAGATAGAGCAGAGCAGGAATAAACAGTTATCTTTACGCAGTTCTACTCCTGGGTGTTTTGTGCTAGCCTCTGCAGAAAATACAGTTTCACTGGTAGAACGATACCTAAGGGAGAAATTATTTGTTTTTAAAGATTGGTAAGTGACATTTTCTCCCTGTGATCAGTAAATTCCTTGTGACATTCTGTCTTACAGTGTCAGACATCTAAGAGAAACTTGTTTTACCTATCTTAAGCCCAATGGGTCAGCAACATCCACAAAGACTCTAAAAAGAATCATATGTTGCTGAAAGAAACCAAGTGATTCTTCCGTTCAGCTCTATATATTTATTTTTAAAAGCCAGTGGACAACTGGACACTGAAAGAGGTCTGATAAAACACCCAATGAAACCAGTTAGTGTGGAGCAAAGACAAACTCGACTCTGGTTAATACTTGTCTACATACATGGCATTTCACTGAGCTTCAGTGGTAATCTCACGAGACTTCTGAAATACAGAAGACAGTCTCCAAGTCTCCAATACCTGAAGCAACAGATACTAGGAAAGATCTGCCTGCTTCTTTATAAAATATTTGTACTTCTATTCAGGCTTTATGGTTGAATTATTTCATGGTCTCATATATCATTACTTCATAATTTTAATGCCTATATACACGTTTTCTTGGTGAGTGTGTCAATTCTAAATTAGCCATATAAAGACTTCTACAGTAAAACTATTCTAGTTGAAGAGAAGTAATCATTCTGACTGATTCAAAAAGCTTACTTCAATTTATTATAATGAGCTGATGAGATTTCAAATAATTACTTAATGTTTATAATAATACAGAATGAGTAGTTAGTTCATGGCTATTGCACAGACAGATAAGCCACGTTAACCCAGAGTCAGAAAGAAAGAACTTCCTTTGCTAACTAAAAAGTCCAGCAACACAATCATCTTTCCATCATTTTCACATCATTTTCTTCTCTAAAGAAAATAAAACTCTTAAATACGCCTGGAGAACTGCTATACACTCTAAATATTTTCAAGAGATACATATATGCAGCAGGCCAGCTGCTCCCCAAGTGCAGGGAGGCAGGAACCAGGCATGATTAGTGGGTATCAAGGCAGGGTCAATCCCCGCAGCACGCAAGCAGGGCAGTTCCAGGTTGGCAGCTGGGGTCAGCCAGCAGCCCAGCTCATCCCACAGGCTCGTAATGAGGAGGCAGGTATGAGGAGACGCCTAGAAGTCAATCTGCAGATCAAGGTCAGGTCCAGTGACAGCAAGGTGAGATGCGGGCTGGTGACTGCTTCCAAGTCCATGGTGGCAAAGGCAGGGCTGCAATAAAGCCAAGAAGACAGTCAGGCTTCGATAAGGTGTGGACATGGCTGAACGTGGAGCTGGACCAGCACACTCACAGCATGGCTCAGGAAGGGGTAGAAGACCCAGGGCTGTGATTTAAATGGGGTGTCTGGACACACCAGGAAAAGCTGGTTAAAGCAATTAGACTCTGTTAGTACACTCATGGCTCTGATATTAAATGTACTCAGTGATTCTGCTGTAAGATTTAGTACTTCAAGTGAATGATTACATTGATTTTTCGCTGATGATATAGATGAGTACATTAGCCAGACAAGTTTAAAGTTTAAAATTTACATGAAATTGCTAATTCAGAATGTTCTGTGGAATAAAAAAGTTTGAATGTAAAAGGAGTGAAGGAAGTCAGAAGTCTTCAGGAGTCAGTTAGGGCAAATGTCTGAAGTAGTAAATCAATGTCACGTGAAAATGGGAAGGCAGAACCTATGAGGTCATATCCCACATAACCAATGGCCAGGGTATCAATCTGAGATACAGTGTGAAAATCTCTCAATAAAGTATTCTCTGAGCGTGTTCTTTGGCGCACACACATAAAATAAAATATTAAAAAAAAACCTAAACTTTTTGTCCTCTTATTTTTTAAATAATCTATGTTGGTTCCAGACTGCCCAACATAAGATCTTGTGCTGTTTCCATTTTCAAGCTGTCACTTCATTCTGTCACTGAGGCAACTGCACCACTGAGGCAACTGTTAATGCCTGTTGACCGAGATGTTAAAGGTGTTAAAAAATGCACTCAGATATGGCCTGTATAACACGTGAAGTAACTGTTTAGTGCATGATGGAGCAGTCCTTGCTGAAGTACATCAGTGAGACCATTCACATAAAAAAGGTTGAAGAATAACCTACATAATGTAGAGTGTAAAGGAGTTTAGGCGCTTCACTGTGATAATAATAGCAGTGTCCATGCTCTTGATGGAGTTCTGGTATCACTCTAAAGCAGGATATTCAACTAAAAGGTCAGAATTTGTAGTGCTGCTTCTTCTATTTTTGGGCAGTGCTCTAAGGTTAAAACATTAAATTGTAAAATCAAGGTCAAGAGGTACCCTTGATTGTACCAGCAAATGCATTGAAGCACGCTAAAGTGTATTATCAGCTGTCTGATCCTCAGGCATCTGCTGCAGTCAATCTGTAATGCTGGGTGGGTGCTTGCTTGCTTTCAAATGCCTTTCTCACTCACCCAGTTACTAACACAAGTGATTCTAAAACTTAAATGCTGCTGACTAGAAACTAGTGACAAAAGATCTGTACATGGTGTTTTATTCCAAATACAATTAAAAATATTAATTTAATGTGATTGGACTGTATGAGTCCCAAGTTTTCCATGATTTAGATCTCAGTTGAATGCTTACACAGTTCCATTTATGGGGTGATTCCTGATCTGTGGCTCCAGAAGAGAATCCGATCCAATTGCTGAAACTTCTCTTTTGTGAGCAATTGTACTGAACTGTGTAGAGTGGATTGTATAGTCTACATCTGAGATTCATAATCGACCCATGCTGTATCATCACATGTTTTTCTGCCAAGCAATTGTGTGGACAGCGGAGGTTTTACTTTGTTTAGAGGGCCTCTCCACGCAGCTATTCCAGTTAACTCTGGGGAAAAGATTCTTCAAACAAAAAGTAATGTATCAATAATACAGCTGCAGCCCAGATACATGCAGACTCTAGAACAGCTTTTTTAAGATATCAGGTGACAACTACAGGTAAACACTGGGTGTTCTAACTCGACTTGATTACAAGACAGCTAAAGCCTAGACCAGAAGTACAAAAACAAAGCTCCTTTGTCCCTTCACACTCCCACCTCTCCCCAGTATCAGATTCCTAACTCAGTTTGGATGCACCAATGCTCAGCTTGCGTCTAAAAATGAAACGAGCTCTTTATCTCTACTTGACCAGATTCCAAATGACTTCAGAAAGAGAAGGCTGAGTAAGGACTTGGCTGTAGCTGGATCAGACTGCAGTGTTTATTTATTAAATATATCCTGTTTGGTGTCCTGTTTGCAGCCTGTCAAAGCAAAAGGGATTAAAATTTCTTTTCCCCCTAGATCTCATTACTGAAATAATTAGCAACTTTTTTCCCTCTCTACATTTTTGTTGGAACAATCTGTCAAGCAAGCAATTGAGTTTCTTTACCATACCATAATCTTTGCCAAGAAAGGTTTAGCAGCACAAAACTTTAATGGAAAATGCTACAGCCACATTCCTTTCAGACATAAATTCTATATAGAAAGATAGATATCTAATGGGAGAAAAAAAATGTGTTTATGTTACAGAGATCTATCAGTTTTTGTTTGTTTTTTTTCCCCAGTATGCTGTTTTACGTGAAACAGTACAAAGTGTACATGAAAGAGAGCTAACTGAATTTATCCACCTCTTACTGAAGTGTGGATATAAAAATGCCAGCATCCTTTCAACTTCACTAAATATTAAGTAAAAGTACAAGCATAATTATAAAAAATACTCTTCTGGTAACCAAATTAAAAAAGATGCTTGCTTTCTGTGGAAAGCAAGGATAGGGGTTATGTGTTGGGAAGGAGCAGTGTGAAGTCAAGGCTGAAATTATCTAAAAAATGTAAACCTTATCAACAACAGAAAGATAATTGAATTCCGTGTTATTTTCAACCAGCTAACAAATGAAAACTATCAGGACCTACCAACAGAGATGACAAACAGTTTTGTAGTTCCTGGAATATTTTTAATGTGCTAAAAATAGGCATGTCTCGCTTTAACTGCATGAGAAACTAAAAGCTGAGGATGAGTAAAAGATCATAAAAAGGTGCATGGCTTGAAGGTGGAAAAAAGCATCGGAACAGACAAATGAGAATGAAAAGTTACAATAAAGACATGTATGTTAAGTGTTGTACAGACCTGAGCTGAGGTGGCTTAAATTACATCATAAGAAGTTATAGCAGTAATACCAGTGGGGCAGTGTTAAAAGGTAAGAAAAAATCCCAGATACGGTAGGGTTCACCATCAGTGCAAACACGCTGTGGTTGGAATTGTTAAAGGTGAAGGTTTCCAGGTAAAAATGCTTATAATTAGTTCTGACTTGCACTCCTTTCATGACAACTTCATATGATTTAGATAATTGTATAATAGCATAATTTATTTTTTATTTATTTATAGTTTTTTGTTAATAATACAAAACTTAGAGATCTAATTGTTAGCTTCAAGCAAAAAAGAAAACCTTCAGTTTCAATGCGAGCTATTCTTTTATTGGGACGTTCTCAAGTTGTTACAATGATTTCAGAGGCCTACTTCCTCCTAGGATAAATTGTCCTGGAAATCACAGAATCTCAGAATGGCTTGGGTTGGAAGGGACCTTAAAGCCCAGCCAGTTCCAAACCCTGCCGTGGGCTGGCTGCCACCCACCAGCTCAGGCTGCCCAGGGCCCCTTCCAACATGGCCCTGGGCACATCCAGGATAGGGCATCCACAACTCAGTTAACAATTTGAGTTCTGTTACTGTGAGACACACGAGTTGAAAGTGAGTTAAGACCATGTGTTGCCGTCATCGGAACTTTCATAATCTCAAAGGTTTTGACATCTCTTAGATGTCTATCTGCATGTATGAATAGCTAACAGAATCAACACAACTCAGTGTAGCTAGCATGCTGCTTTTGAGACCAGTGGCTGTGTCAACATAGCACATGTTCCTTTGAGAAGCACAGTCCTTGATTTTCATAGGTTTATCTCATCAGCCTCCATTATATGCACACAGAGCACTGGAACTCCTTAAATGTTGATTCAGTGGAAGCTGGTGTTTCCAACATCTGGCCTGTAAAGAAGCTGTATATTCCTGGTTATTTCTGTTTTGTAATTTTTTTATGCAGTGACATTTTGTTTCCTTTGAGCTTTTTTCTTCCCATCTGGTTTCTCTGGAGTGGCTGGAAAGCCCACTTACACATACTGCATGACTTCAGACTTACGCATACTGCACAAGTGTTGCACATAGGCTATGGTATGTAACTAAACACCTCGCTTGCTTTTAGCCACTAATGAAAAGTGGCTTTCAACACTCCATAAATAAATGAAAACAAGAAAAACCAAAAGGTTCTATTATGAAAATTACAGGATTAAGCGCTTTTGTATCCAAACATGGCACGAAGGAATAAAGAGAAAGATGTTCATTCTTGCATGTTCTCTAACTTGACTAAGCTGCATTGAGGGTGACGGAGCACTGGAACAGGCTGCCAGGGAGGTGGTGGAGTCTCCTTCTCTGGAGATGTTCAAGACCTGCCTGGATGCCGACCTGTGCGACCTGCTGTAGGGAACCTGCTTTGGCAGGGGGTTGGACTCGATGATCTCTGGAGGTCCCTTCCAACCCCTACAATTCTGTGATTCTGTGAAAGGAACAGAAGAGCTACTAGCCACTCTGCTGCTTAATCCTCATTCACACTGAGAGAAAGAAATAGTGCCCAATAAACAGGGACACCTGTTTGGCACAACTTTGCCTCAAGTATGTTTTTAATACAAGCTGACTTTTTAAAGCAAAATAAGAAGTCATTTTTTGAAGATTTTAGCCTTAAAGTTAAGAGTGAAGGAGGAGTGAGAAACAAATCCAGGTCTTTCAGAACACTTGGGAATGCTGTGTGAATTGCTTGTTTCTTGCTTACTACATGAGCAATGACACCTCACGGTTTTAAGGCTTTTTTTTCCCCCCAATGGTTCACAATTATTAATGAAACTTTACAAAATGTTGGGAATGAAAGAAGATAAACAGGATTGTTGCTGAAGTAGAGTTTCCCAGGTTGAAAACAGGATCTGCTGAAAAGCTCTGTTGATTCAATTTGGCCAGCATTTTAGGTTGTATTTCTTTCAAGGATTAAAAAAAAAAAAAAGTGGGAATACAACAATTATAATGTAGTTTTGGGGAGAGCTGTCAGCAAAGTTTCTTTCTTCAGTGTCAGATACAGATGACTGGAATAGAGTGTTTATTCATCCTCCAAATGAGGATTCCAAATGAGCTACTTGAGTGATTTAATCACCACTTGTCTATTTGGTAACGTATATCAAATGGTGCATATGGATTTCAGAACTGTAGACACTTGGTTCTGAAGGCATTCCTACTTCCAGGCTGACAGCACAACAAGCACTATGTACAAAGGCTGTTTCTTATACAAACTCTATAAATAAGCACATAGAGAAGAATCACCTAAGAGGATGATACAGAAATTATGTGTTTACAGCATTTGTTATTCAAATAAAATGGAGATAAAAGTCTCTCTTTGCTCAAAGGAATGGTTTGTTTTCCCTCGCCGAATTTCTCCTTCTTAATACCATATTGTAGTAATTAAATGTGCAGTAACTCATTTTAGCCTTAGTTTTATCACCAGCTTTAATAGGAACACTTCACATTAAGATCTTAAGGGTTTTTTTAATTATATTTAAGATCCTAACAACTGGAAGTCTAGGCACAATTGTATCACAAACAAGTATAGCTAGGGCTGGCCATACTAATAAAATGAATCATCTAGAACATTTTATCCATATGAGCATGAGAATGACACAATATTGTTTTCTAGCAAATGGCAGGAAAAATGAAGTTGTATGTGAAATTACAAGAAAAATCAGAAACCCCTGAAAACTGAAGAATAAGTAGAGTTAACTGATTCCTCCCTTTAAAACAAGAAGATTAACACATTTTTGTCTTTACTGTACACTAGAAAAAACACATCACCTGCTGGGGTCATGAGTGTTTTCCTGGAAGCAGTTCTCACTCAGCTTCAAAGTGGGAAGAGAGAGAAGTGATAGCAAATGGAAAGTACAACAATAATGTATTTTCATTCTTTGGAATGACGTTGGGTGTTGCCTGACCCCACTATTGTTAAAAGTGTTCATGCAGTGACTAACATTGGCACTGGAACATTCAGAAACAAATATGTCAATTAGTCAACTTGATAAACAGGTTTATGGTCGTGAAACTCCTGCCAGCCTACATGAGTAATTAAAAGCTTTATCCATTTGATTTGAAATAGTGACTTGAAATCCACGATTTCCATTGTATTGCTGACTGTTACTCTGCACAGCTGCAGGTTGTGTTGTAGGTGGTCCTGATGACTGGAATCAATCCATGACCAAAAGGCAGATGTTTCTGCATGGAGCTGAGAATTTTTGCTCCCTAATGGTGACGATTCCTGCAAGTCTGGACAAGTTTCCAGTTTTGAAGGAGGAACAGGGAGTCCCATTAACCAAACAGCTCAGGTGTCTTCTGGTGGAAACAGAAATCTCTTTCCCTTGCACATCTGTCAAAGGAAGGTCTGACTTGGTTCTCTCATTAAATTTTGATTTAATGAAATGAAACCTCCCCTACTAACACAGGAAAGTGCATTTTGGCAAATCCAGTTCCTGCACAAACAGTACCTACAGAATGTTGATGATGCAAGTGAATTTCTAGACAAAATTCATGCAGAAAATGAGTTATTAGAACATATGCAATAGGTTATAGACCAAGCACTCCAAAACTGTGCTAGAGATAGGGTTGTTTATAGAACTTCACTATAAAAATCTTGGGGACAGAATTACAATAGCCATTAAAGAAATAATTGAACACTATTTTCTTCACTAGCCTCCTTAGAAGTGAATTGGGGTTGCATGATAATGGCTTATGCACCTTACTGTAAAAACTAGGAGATGCATAAGAGAGGGCTGCTGGAAAGGGAAAGGACACAGAAAGGAGGCTCAGAAAACTGGGCGAAGTCATGCTTAACTGAATTTTATCTGTGTTTGTGTTACTGAATATCTGTGTGATAAGGGAATTCTCATGAACTAAACTTTTCTTGGGTGGTGACTACGTTTATATGTTTCATTTTCAAAGGTTCTGTATTTGAGACACTTGCAGAAGTGAGGAGCAATCAAAACTGTAGATGCATTCATTGATGCAAGAATGTACTGGAGAAATTCAGAAGAGGTCTCAGCAGCAACTTCTAAACAGGAAGTCATCCTTGAAAACTGTTGTCCCCATGGGCATGTTTAACCAGGTGTCCACCCATGTGGGAGAAGATATTTGGCTTAAAAAATGTAGGAAAATTATTAAAATTTTGTAGCAATCCACCAGAGTCTTCCAAAGGAAAGCACTGGGAAATAACACATTACTGCAGACCTCTCTGGACTGCCTCCAGATGGATGGCAGGCCAGTGGGAGAGGTGGCCAAGTGAGGAAGACTGTCTTTCTAGTTTTAAAAAGTATAATTCGATACATAATAGGTCAAACATCAAGATTTTAAAAACTGCTCCTGCAAGTTCCTCTATGCTGATCATTCATTAAAAATGGGATTGCTCAAGTACAATTTTTACTAATGCAGATAGTGAAAAACAAAACTCCTGCATGTAACTGCAAAGCTAAGCTTCATATCTGCTTTACAAGCTTTCTCATTCTACCATTATGTCTAGGTATCCTGACTGTTTAATTCTAAATCTCCTTTCTGAAGTATACCCCACCCTGTAACTTAGTGAAGAGTTGAGCAAACCCATCAGCACACATCCCGCTCTAAGGTTATGACCTAAACCATTGCAGTCAGCCTTTCTAAATCTTGGGTGTGATGCTGACCTCAGCAAGATCATGGTACTTTGTTAATGCCTGACATTTGAGTTGGAATTATTCCCACTCCTCCAGCCCCCCACCCCTCTAAAAATACTAGATCTTAGTACCTTCTCTGCTGGCACCAGCAGCTACTTTCAGTTGCATTGGTAACTCAGCTGAAACTACCTTAACGGAGATCAATGTTCAGAGTAGTGATTCCTGTACAATTTTATTACCGACCACTGTTCTGTGCAGGTCTAATTTGAAGCTCACAGCTTTTGGTGATAGCTTGCAAGACTCTTTATCTTTGCATTATTTTACTTTATTTTTAGAGAATAAACTTGACAGAATTACTTGCAAATAATTCTAGAACACTTGGAGACTGACTAAATGAAATGTAAGTCCGTGATTTTCAGTCTATTTAATGCAGTACAACTGGAAACACAGACTCTTTGGCAATACAAAAACAAATCTGGAACTCCTGTTTTTCTTTCTTTTTTTTTTTTTTTTTTTAATGCCTCTCTGGAACTCAGGAAAAAAATACTTATGGAAACTGGGGAAGTGAAAACTGCTAGAAAAGGTTGAGCAGAACCAGTGGAATTCCCCTGGAGACACCAGCTTGCTTCCCTTTATGCCTTGAGAAAAAGATCACTGTTCATTTGTCATACCCTTGTTTTTGAGCTACCTTTGAAAAGAAGCAAATTATTTTCAAAAATTGGAAAAGAGGATGCTGAGAGAAAGGCGGTCTCTAGCTAGTCTCTGGGAGTTTAAACAAACCAGAGAAAACTACACCCAGTTAAAGAAGTCACTTTACAGTTTTCTATTATACAACACAGCTTACTTTTATTACTATATCCTAGAAAGCTACTGGTCTAACCAGGTCAGCGTTTTCCTCTTGCACTTGGGAATGTGTCTGGATCTGAGAAGTAATTCTATATTTGGATAATGACAAGGCAGAAGCCACTCAGTACGTGACATGACAGTGGTCCATGCAGGATGAAATTCAGAAAGTACAAGAGCCATTTCACCCTATTCATACTATGTAGAACAGGATGTGTGAATTCCAGCAGATCTAATTTCAAGTTAACTCTGTATTTATAGTTCTCATGCTCATCTGCCGCAGCAAGGAAAGCTCATCAGAAAAATGTAATCCCTGTTAATAGTGGGTAAATAGCTCATTTAGCTCATTAGGTAAAGCAAGCAAAATAATACGGACAGGAATAAAAGACGTATGCTTGACCTCTACTCATTTTTCTTTTTTAGCTTCACATTCAGGACCAGGCTGAATGCATTTTTAGGAGGCATGCATTCAGAAGGAGAGGGCTATTTTAATTCACTGTGTGGTTTCTCAACATAAGCAGATCTTTAGGAAAAATCTCCTTTCACGTCAACCCCTTTAAGCATTTTACAGAACATACTCTGTTCTGGAAAGTCAGTAAATTTCAATACATGCTTTACAGTTTTATCATGACTCAGAATATAATGTGTAGAAGGCAGATAAAATAGTTGAAGAATAAAGCAAACGCAGTCTATGCAGTCCTGCTAAAGCTACTACCAAAGTACTGTACATTTTCCATGTACCCAAGTGAAACTCTTTATACAACCAAAGTAATCCAAAAACATCTGGAATTTGGGATTTCATAATGCTTTAATGCAAAGCATAAAATTGACTGTCTCAGTGGGTTGAATAAATACATGTGAAAAAAAGTAACTGCAATATTTTATCCAGTTTTCACTGTGCCCAGCCAATGAATACGTTATACGTTTGCTCTTCAGCAAGGGTACCTTATGCATGGTTACCTTTCCTTTCCTTACAGTTGCCATTTTATTGTGTGTGAACACAGAAAAATAGTCAAGATCAGAGAGAAAAACCCAGATTACTAGGCAAGACGTACAACTCCAGAATAAAGCTAAATAGCCAAATGACATTTTCTTCCTTATTACTGGATGTCAGTAAGGGTTTATGATCATCAAATGCCTGTTTTGCCTTCCGTATGGAAGAGATACTCATCCTTGGCCTAGCTGTTCTCTTGAAATCCTTACACACACTACATTTCTATTTAACAACAGAATATTGTTACTGTGGAAATAACTATGACAAAAGCAACTCATGATCATGTTGAATTCAGTGTCCTTCTCCTCTCAGGGCTGAGTGATCACAAATCCTGGCTCTGCTGAATGGAAGCCCAGTCCTTTCAGAAACGTGCAGACAAACTGGCCGTTACATATTTAACAAATACACTCCCTCTCTCCTGGCCACTCCAAGATCTGCTATGAACACACTTCAAACACTTTATCTCCCCAGGCTCCTTGGGGACCCATCTAGTTATCTTTCCCATGTGGATTCTCTTTTTTTCTCCATTCCCTCTTTTGGAGGGCACTGCTGTGTACTTCACACTGGCTCTCAGGACCCTGAGAACACTGACGGGCCTTAATGGTCTTCATCAGCCTTGCCTGGAGCCTCCTCCTGCAGTCCCTGCATGAGGGCCATGGAGCCACATTTAGGCACAGCCCTGAGCCTTCAGTCCTGGCCCAGGCTATGCTGCAGGAATACTGCTCAACCACGGCTGTACCTGCCCGTGGACCCTGATCTGATCTCCCAGTTTGACTTTGGATCTATTTCTTAACTACGGAACTGCCTGGCAATCACTGAACTGTAGACTCCCAGGAGTCCTGAACCTGGCCCTGACTCATGGGCTGACTTCTTGACTTGACCCTGGTACTGCCTCATCGCTGTGAACTTACGGGGTGATCCAGACTCATGGTTGAATCTAGCTGCCATCTTGGGCTTGTCTGCTCTCCTTGGTTGGGTACTAAGTTGCTGGTTCGTGGCAGTGTTAGTAGCTCAGCAGCTGGCTGAGCTCCCTTTGGGAGTAGCTGGCACTTGCTGCTGACAGCTGGCACAGCTTTGTTAGTCTGGAGTTGTTCACAGCTCCTCCAAAAGTTCAGACAATCCAAGATTTGGTGACAATGGAACTGAAGAGAGACTTGGAAAAAAAATAATTTAGAACTCTGATTATCCCACCAACCCTGCTGCAAAACAGAAATGCTTTATCTTGTGTTACTTATTTTGCATGCAATGTCCTGCTTGGTTGGTGCATTGAATTTTGTTGACTGCCCTAGGTTCATCCATCTGTTCCTTGAGATACACTTCCTATGCCGCCACCTTATTCTTTTCCCAGAATAACAGTTTGTGGATTACCGGATATGCAGACTTACTCACATTCTTTGGTCTTGGTGCTCTCATGAAAGAGGTAAATACTAACAAGGTTGGATTGTTCCACCCTCATCAGAAGAAACTGAGATGTTTAGTGCAAAGAACCATGTGGGACAGAGCTATAATAGGGACACGGGAACCTGTTGTGCAAACAGTGGGGAGCAAGGATGCGGATAAAGTGCCAAGGAGTGTGGATACTTTATGTGTTAACATGCAGCTTCCCAATGCTTTTTGAAAGTTATGCCTGCAGGAAGGAAATGTTTCTCAATCAATTTTAGATTTTACAAATGATGTGCTTTATTCTCTTTGCAGGATCATCTTTCCCTTCAGAAGAGTTGTTTGCTTCTCAGAATGGAAGTGGAAAATCTTCTTCCTTTGCCCAACCTGGTGATTTAGGTAGTGAGGCAGTAAAAGGACTTACAGCCAGATTGAATAGGTCACTGCAAAGGCTAGAAGGGCCTTGGGAAGCTCTGGTGCTGGCAGCATAGAGATCAATCACAGTATGGACAGAAAAAAAGGATTCTGCAGATCCAAAATGACTTCCAGATTTCAGTTTACATTCTGAAATACATTATATGCAATAGGCAAATGCTGTGCCTGAATGTAAAACCGCTTATCCTATCAGAGCAGAGCAAGAAAATATAGTATTCGTCTGGCACCAATTCCAAAGAAGCAAACCTTATAATGGTGTCAGAACTAAATAAATCTGGGCGTTCAGGACTGAGATCCACGCAGTAACTTCAAGCCTCCCTTGAGCATGTTTAAAAGCACCTCATGGTTGCTTAGTTATATTAGATAATCAATCAGGCAGAGCCAAATAAAGGCAGGAATTTAATTTAGTTATGGTTCTGTTGAATTCTTGGGCAGCTATTTTGTCTTTGGGAGAACTACAGCTTACCCCACCCACCAGTCACAATTTTCTATTTCCTTCTTTAGTTCTAAATGGGCAGAGCAGGTTAGGAAGGCCAGCACAGCCTGACACTGCAAACAAATGCTGCACCAGTGCAGTGAGGCACAGATGCTGGTGCTCAGTATCTCCTTTGTGCCCTGCTCTGCAGCCACTTTCCTGCCACCAGAGGATGCAAGGGGGACTCAGTTGGAAAATGTAGTTTCCAGTCTGTCTCTCTAATCTGCGAGTCTTATTCTGCTTGGAGAATAGCTCCTCTGGAGCTTTTCTCCTTGTCCCTAACTCAAGCCACTCCAATTCCTGGTTATCCATCCCTGCCAACTCTCCTTGTCTTGTGTTCTTTCAGTACAAGCTATGCTAACACCAACAGTTTTAACAGAAATGTTTACTGATCATATAACTTTATTCCAAATCCCTATCTTCCAAAACAACAATAAATTCTCCTTTCCAAATTAACAATTTCAAGTATTTTGTAATTTTGTTGTTATAAAGCTGTGCCTTGTATATATTGAAATACTAAAATTACTGTTGGTTTACTGTCCCTGTTGCCAGATCACGGCTAAGGACAGCCTAATCCATTTTAGGGCTTCAATCTGCATTCCTCCAACTGCGAATCTTTGTGTCAGCCACAAGAGGGAGGACGTGACATGCAGTATGCTGAAATTTACCAAATTCATTTCCAGTTTACAGGAAAGTTACACCAGTTTATGTTAAGATTCTATTTTAAATCAGTTTAGTTAAAATCGGTGCAAGAAGTTGGCTGACATTTGTAGTCAAGTTTAAGAGTAGCTTATTTTGGGTTGCCATAAACAGATTCCAAGTTGACATAAACTAAACTAAGAGTCTTTACAGAAGTGTTTATACCAATTTTACTGAATAGGTTAAAACCTCCATGGAAGATTAACCATTGGGACTTTTGTGTTTGCATAAACACTAAGCCTGAAATACACTAATTCAGCTTAGAACTGGAAAGAAAAAGTCTAGTTTAACTTCAAATGTAAACTGTGTTCTATATTCATCACAAAATTCACAGAGAGTCTCTCTTGAAGAAGAGAATCATCTTGAAGAAATACTCTGCATCTGCTTCTTTTTATTTTTATACTTCTCACTAATTGTTGTTAATTCTGCTTCATACAATTTCAACACATAGGCAGCAATGCAACTGAAGATGACAGAGAAAAGATTTTATCACTTGGATATTTCAGAACTTTGCATTTAAGCACAATTTGTGTTCAAATATCTTTTGGCAGCTCTCTAATTTTGTCACAGTAGAATTTATTTGAAGGATAGTGCTGAGGTATTGCTAGTTCATTTGTTTGGTAGGATTGTTCTAGGATAGTGGGGAAATCAATGTTTTGAGTGATTCAAAAGGAAAGGCTTTGAAAGGTATGGATCTGTAGAATATCTTCCAGATATTTTTTCCATCACTTGTTTCTCTCAGTTAAGATTGCCTCGTTCCTCCCTTTCATATACTTCCTTCTAGGCTTTGTAATCTACATTGCCCCAAGGAAGTGCAGCTGTCATGATGGATCACAGATCAAAATTCAGCCTTTAATGTAGCTGAGGCTTGATCCATTAACTACTTTGAAGATTATGACCAAAGCTTTAAACTGGCATCTGAAATATGAAACTTCAGCATGAGTTAATGAGGCCCAGGAAAGTTGCACAGGAGGAAGCTATTGTATCCAATATGGTGTGATTATAGAGACAAAAGCAATTAGCACTGCAGCAGAAGTACACAGTAGAGCAAAGTCTGAGATAGTCCAAAGCAAGAATAAGGACGGTCAGTTTTAAAAGCAAGAAGGGAAATTCTTACTATAGCATTAGACAGAGAAAGTAGCAAATTCTGAAGACTAGAGGGACATGACCTCCCTCAGAAGAAGCTAGGCAGTGTTATTCACTGCATTTAGGAATTATTCTGAACAATGCAAAATGCAGATGGCCTGGTACCAGGTTGGCCTGGTAGCCCGAGGATGGATGTCTGACAGTGGCAGACTCCAATGATGCAAATGTTTATATCCAACTTAAACAGCATGGCTTACGTCAGCTGAAAGAACATGGAGGAAAATGGTCTAAACTGGGAAGGGACCTTGCAGCCACATGTTCATATCTGTAAGTTTATTTTGTGTAAAATACAGCACTAGAGTGCAAAGGCAGCCCCACAGTTTTACTGGATCTGAGCTGAAGAAGAAAATGGGCCCCTCACTGCAAGAAAGTCATTGAGGCGCTGGAGCGTCTTTAAAGAAAGGCAACAAAGCTGATGAGGGGTCTGAAGCACAAGTCTTATGAGGAGCGCCTGAAGGAGCTGGGATTGTTCAGTCTGGAGAAGAGGCTCAGGGGTGACCTTGTTTCTCTCTGTAATTACCTGAAGGGAGGTTGTAGTGAGCTGGGGATTGGCCTCTCCTCTCGTGTAACTGGTGATAGAACTAGAGGGACTGGCTTCAAACTGCGCCAGGGGAGATTCGGGCTGGATGTTAGGAAATACTACTCTGAAAAAGTGGTCAGGCACTGGAATGGGCTGCCAGGGAGGTGGTGGAGTCACCGACCCTGGGGGTGTTCAAGGAACATTTGGACGTTGTGTTGAGGGACATGGTTTAGTGAGAGCTATTGGTGATCGGTGGATGGTTGGGCTGGGTGATCTTGCAGGTCTTCTTCAACCTTGGTGATTCTATGATTCTAAAATGAGCAGAAGAGGTCATTCACAGTATCAGCTAAGCAAGATGCATCTCAATGTCAGCAGAGAGATGCTAAGATTAAGAATCAACCACAAATAGCTCAAGGAGTTTCCATTCAATCAACATTTTCAAGTGGAAAACTGTCCTGGCTGGAAAGGGTTCAGCAAGCTTAAATTCTTACATTGAAAATACTAGTTAGCACTTCTCCATTCTATGAATAGCAAGTGGTCACAATTGCTGGCATTTACTATAACTCTGAACATGCCATGACTCATTGAAACACATCAACTTACAGAAAATGTAAGCTGACAAAACTTAGAAATTCAGGTATTAGAATTATCACATTCAAGCATATACTTTATGGAAGATCCATTACAAAATGCATTAAGCTTTTGTTTTCAACTACTCAGCACTACTTGTGTAATTCACAGTAGTGTCACCACAGCTCTGGTTGTACTCTGCATATTCACTGTCTTCTGTTCTACACATCACCAGCCAAATTAATGTATTGCCATCTGAATACTAAAGAGGATAGCCTGAAAAGTACTAAATTTTATATTTTCAAATGGTTTGTTTCCAGGCACAAGCAAATCTTTTATCATCTGGCACAGAGAAAATGATGTTAGCATTGTTCATACAACCAGTCCTATGTTATCCTCCTTCAGGCTTCTCTGCTGGGCCAGGTAGAATTCGAAAAGTAAAGAATGCGAGGTAGCAGGTCACCACTCAATTGATAATAAGCAATTTTTCTGTGATAAGAAGAGGACTGAACCTGAGGTTCCTAGTTCTATGTCCTAATTTGGACAACAATATAGATTAATTCAGTTACTTGGTTATTGCGAATGAAATAATCGCAGCAAAATTAGTTCACAGCTGTGCCAGAATAATTACATCATGTACATGCACATTGTAATCCTCTGTTTAGGGGAGAATTCATAGATGACTTCCAAGAAGTTAAAGTCTAATTTAGAAATAGACATTAACTGCTTACTGGTAGTAGTTTTGTTTTGACCAGGTATTCGCTTTGTCTAGTTGTTTGACAGCCAGCTGATGGGCACTGATGGGCCTTTCAGACTTGACTCCCTAGAGCCGAGAAGAAAAATATGAAATGCAGCTCATTTTTTTTATCATTGTTCTTTTTTTATTTTTTTGACATTGAAATGTAGGTATAAAGTTATAAATCTTCTTGCTTGTTTCCCAGGCCTTGTTTCACAGTTTCTTACAAAGATTCATATAATTGAGCCATGGACTCTACAGCACAAGAATTGTGATGATGTCTTTGAATACCAGCTATGTCCTTCAGAACAGCTTAGCCACTGTACCACAGCAACAGCTTATACATGATACAGTCATACAGACTCCAAACACATCTTAAAATACAGTCCTCTACATGTGCAGCTGTACTCACTAATGAATTACAGTGCCTGCCATCTGCACAAGCGCGGATACAGTTTGTGGTTTATGGATTGCAAGCACTTGGCTGCAGAAGCTTCTACATGTTCTTTATATCCTTGTATTTGGAACTTTTTAGTCTACAGCCATGACGTGCTAATTCCAGCACTCCCAAACCAGCAGCAAACACAGAATCCACATCTTTCTGAGAAAGACATAAGCATCAACAAAACTTTGTGATTTGAATGCAGTCACCTGAAAGAGAGTCTTCAGATATTCAAACCTTTAATCAATAGACTCCATCCAACACAGCAACAGCCATTAGTGACTTAATGTTTAGCCATTAGAAGAAATGATCATTACTGCTTGTCTGCTAGCTGCAGAAGGAAATGTTTTCAGAATACTCTCTGCTCCTGTATCACAGTAAGAAATTGTTTCTAGCTACCTGCAGCTATTCTGCAGAAAGAAAGACTTGTTGGCAAGACAGCAGGGAAATTATTTTTAACATTTTCCAGGTCAATCTGTAATCTGAAAGTGAGACAGAAATACAGGGTTGATGCATGAATGGCAGTGTTTTATTCAGGAGCTCCCACAACCCACATAGGCTTAATGGCCGAAAGCAAGCACCTAACAAAGCTCTTAGTATTCTGAGTTTCAACATAAGAAAAAATGGGAAGTTGTCATCTGCTTTGAGGTGAGAAGGAGGATTTACTCTCACTGCTCCTCTTGTGGTACTCAAGTCTGAATTTGTACCACTTAAGTCCAGGCACAGAGTATGTTTGAAGTCAAACAAGGAATACAATTTTCAAAACTGTATAGCGTATGCTCAATATAGTACATAGTCCCCATTCACTTAATCATCAGCCTCTGCTGCATCTCAGATCTGATGTACAGGAGGCTATGTTCATCAGATTGTACCACTACTCTAGCATGTTGCTTTAAGGGATCACACACAGCTGAGCTCCTAATAGTCTGGATGTGCAATGCAACTTTCCCCATAAAAGCTGCAGACACTTTAAATAATATTTTCAAACTACTACTGATGTAAATAGGAAAGGAAATATGACAACAATCAGAATATGACGCAGTTTCTCAGACAGCTTTTAGCAGAAATTAAAGCCATGTTCTGACTTTCCAAGGGAGGAAAATTTTTAAGAGCCTGCTTAGGAGAGTCACAAAAACATTTATAAAAATAATGTTGGAAGGGATTTGAGTGTGTGAGTGGTACTGACATATCAACAAAGCACCATATAACTTGTTGGACAAGAGAATAAGAAAATTCGTATTTTAATAAATGGCATTTCCAGCTTCTATCTATTTCTTCCATGGCCATGGAAGTGCCATCAAACTGCCTCATCTGTGACACAGCCAGGATAATGTGGCCTATGTGACGCCCTGTTTTCACCAGCTTTGTTATGGCAGTGCACTGTGGTGGGCAAAAAAGCCAAGATGTGCCATATGTGGGCATAAGATAAGAACAATTCAATACTCAGTGAGGTCAGATGATGACTATCTTGAGTGTCCTGTCCTGCACCCCACAGCACACTCAGGTAATGGCCTTCAGGATGTGCAGGGGCCTGCAGAGCCAGTGCTCATTCCAAGCACCAAGCACGACTTCCCGCTTGAGGTCTGGGCTGCCTTTTTTCAAAAACATCCAGGACAACGGGCTCCTGCTCCGATGGCTGAAGCAAGAGATGAGTTGGATCTGCACTGATGGGTGGTGGGACGTACACGCGAAATAGAACATCGTTCTTGGATTCATCTGCAAGTATGGGTATGACGAAGCAACCTTGTTGCAAAAGCTGCTGCGCAGTCTGAGAGGCTTCACAGCACACTTTGTGAGGAAGCTCATTATCATTGCTGTAGCCCTATATGGCCCAGAGATCCACCAGCAGCAGGACCGCCAGGACACCTGTGCTGCAAGAGGGCAGGAGGACAGCAGGCCTCCCATCAGGAGCCTCCTGACTGTGGCCCAGCAGAGTCAACTCCACCAGCCCTGCAGGCCCCAGGACTGATGAGCTCCCTGGCATCTTTTGTGGGGGTTCTGAGCACCCCAGCACAACCCCTATGTCATCAGAGGAGCCGCAGGAGGAGCCAGGGCATGCGGCAGCAGTGGGCTTCTCCACGCAGTGCAGGGACTGCTCAGCTGGGGGTCTCAGAGTCCCCTGAAAAGGAAGGCCACAATCAGCCCCCATCGTGCTAGAGGCAGCCCTGGCAGCAGCACTAAGCCGGAACCCCAGCCAAACCACAGCTCAGGCAGACTGGGAGGCATCAGGAAGATGGCTGTGATGGCAGCATAGAAACATGTATTGCCAGACTGCTTTCAGCTTCTCAGGATACTCCACTACGTATACCCCTTTCTGGAGATACTGTCCAAGGACACTTCTTAGCCTGATACAGAACTGTCATTGGCAAGGGGAGCAAAGGAGCTCAGAAACTGTAAATAAATGAAAACTATCAGAATACCTAACTGTTGGTTTGGAAAGAACTGCACAGAAGGAAGAACTCCAATAAATATAATACTTTATACTATATCTGTAAGTTGAATCTTTATACACAACCTTAGCAAACTCATAAAGTAGTCTTTAAAAACGTACTGTTGGCTGTCAGTTTAAGACCTTTGCTTCTATTGTTTCTAGTTTTAATAAGTACATTCCTCTTGGGTCAAAGCTCACTATGCTTGGTTCCAGACCAGAGACCAACTTTCATGTTTGAAAGACCAAATGAAATGAGTTTTCAGATGTGAATTTTTCAAAAATGAGAGTAGGTAGGAAAGAGACTTCAATGTTGTGATACAAAATGTTGCCCTCTGGCTAGTCAAATTTCTAATCAACTTAAGTCATCCTCTCTTTGGACTTGGAGAATCAGTTCTCAGTGACTCTCAGTTCAGCCCGATGGGTTAACATTGCTTTGGGAGGAATCCTCGTCGGAGATTCTCAGAGCTGTACTGGGGCTGGTGCAAGAACTGGGCGTGACATGTCCCACAGCCCTCCTGCCCTATGCTCGACTGCACAGAAGAGAATCCGTACATATTCATCAAATAGCTCCTTCCTCAAGGTGGTGCAAAAGCTTTCCCACCTGAGTAACTCTACATTTCTGTGAAAAAGAGAGTATAAGAGAAATATAAATGTTCCCTAAAATCAAGAATCTGAGCGTACAAAAGTTGGTGATTTCTAAAGGTCACGTTGTTCACATGCTAACTTGGCTTTGGTTACATATTTCCCTTTGTGAGGTAGAACTCAACTGTCACTGCTATTTGCTCTTGGCAGACTACATAAAGTATACAGGATATGAAACATGGAAGATTCAGAGATGCAAGACTACTTTTAAATTAAATTTTCCAATTTAATACTGAATTAATGTTAACATTTCACTTCTGGTTTGGTAGTTTCCCCCAGTACTCACAGTGCCTCTTTCACTAATGAATTGCAGTGTCTCTCTGGATACTTGGCTGGAGACACAGAACTACAGACTGTAAGAGATGCTGTGCCTGAGTCAGCAGCGTGCCTTTGGCCTTGTTAGACAGACTGGCTGAAGAGCAGAAAAGTATGCAAAGCAGATCAGCATGTTTTACAACATATGCAAGAGACCAGTTACCTTTATATAAAAAGCCTTAGGGGTAGGTGTCATTTGGAATTTAGACCCAGTCTGATATAGCCAAAACCATTTAGGCTATGTAATGAATGACAGATAATGACTTTGAAAAAGGCTGCATGTAACCACATATAGAGGACGGACACAAACTTCAGTGCTTCAGGTACCTGTGCCTTTAAAGGAGCTGACATTCACTTAACCTTCCCGGTATGCAGTGTCAGATAACCAGTGCTCTGCTGAACAATAGCTACAAAGCTGACCAGCTTCCAGAGGAGCAAGCTAGGTTTACATTAGGCATTTTCCATAATGTCTTTTGAAAAGGTACGCCCAGATCTGAGAAAGAGAGCAAGCAGTAATAACTGCACTTAGTAATGTGTACAGTAAACAGGCTTGAGAGCAGGTGACAGGCTCAGCTAAAGTGCATTTCTAATCTTAAAAGTGACTCTCAAAGTGACGTTGTGGCTGTCTCAATCTGTCTTTTGTTCATTTTATGAACAAGTTTTTCCTTGAACTGCCAAGTCTGCCTGTTCCCTGGGGAGCCTAGAGCCAAGCAGGATTCCTCCTGATTCATGCTTCATAGATAGCAATTGAAAACTTCTAAGTGAAACTCATTTAACCCTACCCTTGATGAAAACTATTATCTCAACAGCACTTTGACTAAAAAGCATCAACCATAGCTGAACACATGTGCAGCTGTTTTCTAGGTACAATTCAGCTACCTGATTTGAGGTGACAATCAAAGCCATGCGGAGATTCAAAGTGTCACAGTTAGACCAACAGACATGTTATGGTTATTGTCAGAAATGTCAAACTGTGACTGGCTTGAAACAGTCTATACATTTAAATAATTAGAGATTTTTAACGTGACTGGTTTTTCTGCACTGTTCTTCTTGGAACTTAGAAAAAGCTCCCTGTAATTATTACTTCTTCCATTATTTTCTAGGATCTTCTACTTTTTATATGGTGAACAGCAAGGATTGACCAGTTACAGTTAGAATGTATGATTATGAAAAATAAAGTTCTCATTGTGACTATGTAGTTAAACGATTAGATTTGAAATTTAACTTCTATTTTATTTTGTTCTACAATTTCCACTTTCTGTCCAGGAAGGGAAACCAGATCGATGAATAGAAGTTGCATCTATTGAGTTTCACTCTCCAATTCGTGTTTGGTTTGCAAAAAATTATACGGATATAAATATCTGTCTATATATAACCAAAAAGCTGCTTTCATTGATTTGACTTTCACTGTTGCTTTTATTTTTTCCTAAGATTAGGACACTGATTCCAAACTTCATAAAGCATACTTACTTAAAAAGCTGTCTTGGCCCTTTGTTAAAATGCGAGAGAACCTTGTCAGGAGTTAGTCTCCCCCAGGAAAGAAACTCAAGCACTTGCTTCCCAGCTGATAACAGAGAAATACGGAGCCTAAGGACTCCTCCCACCTCACCACATAAAACAAGGCACTGAACATCAAGGATCCAGTTTCAACCACAAAGCAGTTGTTATCAACACCAAGGAGTGTCTTTATTCTCATCCTGGCTCTTGAAGATAAGCATGCTTTGTGCTTGCTATTCCTATGTATTTATATTGCACGGGATAAGCAAAAATGAACGGCAATGAAAGTCTGAAGATCTTGTTCCAACGATTTCAATTGAAATCTTGGCCTGATAAAAGTGTGTATGTTATTCTGTATGCAACAATATCTTTAATGAAATTTCTACTTACTGGAAAGCAGCTATAGTGGTAATTTTTGAACAGTACATACACAGCAAGTACACATTTTTCAAAATCCTTATTATCTATGAATATTGACATCTGCTCCATGCAGTTTGGATGGCGTGTTGATCATGTTGATAGTATAACACCCGATACTGTGTTACTCAGTTATGTTATTAATGGCATCGCAGAGAATTTGTCCATAGTCACATGTGGGTGACAGGTCTGAGAATAAAAACCCAGAGCTCTGTTCCACAAGTCCTTACAGTAACACGGCTGTGTCTGTTGACTTGGGGGACTTTCCCTGTTTTTGCCTCTGCCGAGATGCCAAATTACTCATAGGGCAGTTTATGAAGCCCAGCACCTTAGTGCTTCCTGCTGTGTACTGCAGCCGAGCTCACCCTCAAGAACTATTCTGACCATCATTTTTCTGAGATAAAAAAACCAAAATGGTTCTTTCCCTCCAAAACTATTTAACTTCTGCAATGTCTTACGTTATCATTTTTAGACTCAGCCCAGTCCCAAATGTACAAAAATTCAAGTTGTTACTTAGTAATACCATGAGGAGAGAGACTGGTGATACTTCTCAGTGATGTAATAGTCACATGGGAGTTCATTCCCCTTGTCCCATTTAGTTCCTGGTTTTCTCTGTCTCCTTCTATATATTACACAGAGATATCGAGGGTATTGAGAGCCCACATGAACAAAATGCTAACTGCTACATCATCTAAGGTTATCAAAGTGGCCACACAGAAGTTCTATACAAAATCCAGGATTTTTCTAATGTTATTTTGGCTTTAATTTTGTTCAGTATTAACCCACGAAAGTGAGGGCACAAGTCTATCAAGATATAAAAGTGATATAAAAAGTAGAGTAGCCTACTGCTTTGATTCTGAAATAAATAAAACCATTTGAACATTGTAATAAAATGTAGCATCTAAAAAGTCATTTATTCAGAATAACATATTTGCTCATTTTGCTGCTGATATATTTATAGTAGCCAAGATTTGTATTTGCTACAGACATCCAGGCATCTGTGTGCCTGTCCTGCCCAAGTCTGTGTATCTACAATTGGGAAAGCACTTGGTCCCCTTTGGGCTTTGGTTTCTGATCTGAGTAAGTAGCCACAAAGCATACTTCGAAAAACCAAGAAAGAAATCCAGTAAAAATACTGTAACAACAGTCATGAAGCGAGTCCAAGTCAATAACAGAATGGCACTGTTGGGAAACTGAGCTCCTGGGAAATATTCTTTGCATACTTAATGTTTCATCACCAAACCTGTTACAGCTAATTCAGTAATCTCTCTGCACGTGGACAAATAGTTCAAAGAAGTACAAAATATATGTTACAAATGACTGTTCAGTCCATTGATGAATTCACATCATGGCACGTATGAAATTCCTAGCTGATGGAAATACTTAGAAAAGTAGAGTTTTCAGCTTTTCAGCTGATGGCAAAAATGACAGGGAAAAGCAGTAGTGAGAATAATTAACTGAGCAAAACACCAGTGGAGCTAAAGGATCTGAATCTGATTAACATTTGACAGGATTTTTTTCATTGCAGCTGAAATAAGAGAGAGGAGATCGAATGCTCCTCAGTCTAAAGAAAAACCCTCACACTGAAGGAATTAATGTGAACAAGGTTTGGCTCTGCTAATCCTGGAACACTCTGTGCTCAACAGACAGAGACGGGATCTTCCAGAAAGCAACTCAAAATAAAGAATGGCATCCACCTCTTCCCAGAAAGACCCTAAACTTACACACTGCCAGTCAGACTGCGAGGATACTGCTATCTTCTCTCAAAAACATAATTACAGCTGATCTCCTTACAGTTACAGAACCGAATAAAAACCTCAGGATTTGAATTTAAATTATCTATACCTCCCACATCATATCTGTGTATCATTAGTTTTAAAATCTACTTTCTCCACAGATGTCTAGATTAGTCTTTCTTTTACTATCCCCAAATAAAAGGAAGAGTCAGTCTGTGAAGGAAGGAGCAACATGCCTGCAAGAAGCATGACAGGAATAGGTAGGAAGCAATCTTTCTCTAGAGATTAGTTGAAAAGAAACTGTTTATTTAGTGGCAGTTACACAGCACAAAGATTAAGGTCTGAATAAAATACACTTGCACATGAGAATAAAACAGAAAAATTTATGTTTACCCTAATACTCAGGGCTCACCATCTGCTTTACAAATATTTACATTCTAAGGGCTTTAAGGCTGCCTGTGTGTCCTGCTCTCATGGAATCATTTATATATTTCTTGGTGATAGAAATGCAAAAAGTTGATGAAACATGACCAGTAATGGTAACTCAGTTCTTACTATTAAACCATCTAAGCAGCACCCTATTTTCTTTTTATAGCTGTCTTAGCCTAACATGGAGGCTTCCTAGAATATCTGGCTGCATTTCCTGCCAGCACAAGCATTTCTGCATCATCTATCACAGAAAAAGTACTGCCATATGCATTCAAATCCATATAGAAACAGATTCCACACTTAAAACCATTTTTAGCCTGATAACTTATTAAATAGGATGTGATATATACCACCAAATTACAGTTTGGCTCTCAATATTATAAGAACTTGTACTGCAGCCATCCATGCTTTCTCATGGAAAATTCTTCCCAAGTAGGAAAGTACCTCACTGACAGAGACCACTATCACACATTTTCTTTCCTGGTGGTCACCTGCTTTCTAGTGCTCACTCCATCTTGGGTTCTGCTGACCTCAAGAGGTTGCTTGGTGGTGACAGTTCTTAGCTACTTGCAGTTTCCCAGAGACCAGCCCTCATAGCACTCACTAGACTTTCTGCTCCGTGAGCCTTTTCTGAGCCCTGTGAAGCAAGCAGAGGGCTTTTAGGGATATTATTAATCTCCAACAACTACTGTGTCAGTTTACACTGTTTTACATAATCTATTGAACATCCTGAATGCTGGAAGACAATAAACAACAACAACAAAAAAATAGACAGATAAGTAGATAGGTACTCTAGATCAGAAACTCCTTTACTAAAACAATCAACAAAGTTGTGGCAATTCCTTTAAAAAATAAAAAGCAACTCAGTGGACAAATTGCCAATGTGTAAATTACTAAAAACTTTGACTCGTCATTAAGCATCTGAAGCTTTTTCAAGGGAGTATTTATCAGGCTGCTGCTAGCCGGGAGCAGGAAGATAAAGTTATAGTTTGGGATCATTCACAGAAAATTCTTCGTAAGAACAACTCTAAAGAAAAGCTGCAGCAACATGGGAAACCAGCAAGATTCCCACTTTTATTATACTTAATATGATAAGAAACTGAAGCACCACAGTGACAACAGCAACTCCTAAACTGAGATATTCAGTGCCACGCTACAACAGCCCACTGAAGGCAGAACACTTCCTGCACCTGTGTAATGCAGCATCACTTTCTGCTTGCAGCACTGCTGAGGACTGGCTTCTTGTTAGCTGAGCAAATGTGAATACCAAATACATCTATGCCAGGAGGAGAAAATACATTAGTGCTACATAATTTGCTAAATGGATTTTAAAAATATACAGAACTTTCTTTACACACTGACAAAAAGTGACATATAAAATCAATTGCTGTGCTCAAGATCTTTGCTTTACAGGTCTTTCGCTCTGTGTTTCTTACTGATGAAGAGGCAAAGAAGCTGACTTGTCAAAAATCACATCAAGCAATTTCAGTGTTACGTACAACCTATATTCCCAGTGCAGACTGCTGTTCTTGTTCTCTCAAACTTTGCTGTTGCAGTGTCCCTTCTTGCACAGATAAGATCAATGCTTTTTTTTTGTTTCTCTTGAGCTGTAGTCTTTCTTGGCTACAAACAATTATGCCTGCCAAAACTCAGATAAATAACAAGGTGAAGTGCAAGGGCAGGAGTTGAGCATTTACCACCTAACTAAATGAACTTTATTCCCTGGAGGCTGCAGGAGGAGCAGTGGTTTAGTGAGCCCCATGTGGGATGGGCAGTATGAACGCTGTACTCTAATCTTGGCTGTGCTGCTGACTCATCATGTCACCTTTGGCAAATAACTGCCTTGATACACTTGTTTTTTCTTCTGTGAAATGCTCACACTGTTGTGAGCACTGCACAAGTTACCCAAGTTAGAAAACCTAGAATAGTTAGGATGAACAACTTCTTAGTCAAATAAACCATCAATCCTTCATTTTGTTCTCTTCTACAGGAAGAAAGGGCTGTAAGTGACAGAAAAAAAGGAGTTCAGGCAAAGTAATACAGCTCCTTAGTGTCAGAGACCAGATTTATTTCAGCTGCACACCACGTAAAATTAAGGTAAAAACCCAACACCTCATCAAAGGCTGTGTGGAAGATGGTGCCCCGTATTATTCCTAGACAGAAATGGTAGTTGGAGTTATGTGTGTACTGAATGAGCTATGAAATGAACTTGGAAAATCTGACCTGTGAGATTATTGTCAGCAGTGATCTGCTGCCAAGTAGCTTATTCTTATTTATTCCACTAAAGTCAACCTTGCTGACACAAGCTTTTTATAAAGGCAATCTGCTTTGTGCGTGCCTGTGCTGTTACTAGGTTACTGGAGAACGAAATATTTTTTGCAAACCCCTGTTCTAGCTTTTGGAAGTTTCATAAATCTGTTGTAGAACTGACTTATTTGCATCGTGGATTTCTATTTACTTATTCCTAGCCTTTCCCAGCCATTTTTTTTTCACCTTTTGATGAACTCCTCTTTCCTCCTTTCCCAAGCCCTGCCATAAGATAAATAGAGGATTCAGAGTATTTGGTTTTGGCCAGTGCCAAGGTTTGCGTTCTCGGCAGCATGCTGATCATGGCTGCAATTCCTGGCTTGCAGGGGCTTGGGATCCAGTTACATTCGCTGGCGTCAAGCAGACTCTACAGACCACTGTGAAATATGGAATCTAAAAATAAAAGAGTTAAAAAGTATGAAACTAAAGAGAGCGAAATATTAAAATCCCAAGAAAACTGTAGAAAAGTTTGGAAGAAACACATTAGTTTTCTTGGGGGAAAACACTAGCATGTTGGGGGCAGTTTAAACGAAGCCTATAGGTTTGCCTTTTTTTAGCTTCCTCACCCATGTGACACTCAAGAGTTCAGCGTGTGGGTCCAGGTATTTCTGCCAACACAAAGAATTCATTACAGCCTTTTGGAAAGGCGCATCTCAGCTTATTCCCTTTGCTCTCCCCAAGAACTGTTAACCCCAGGTACACTTTGATTCTGTTCACGCACATCCTCACAGATGGGATCCTTTCTCAGTCTTTGGATTTCTCCTTCGGATCAAAACCACTGCTGATGGTGCCAGTGGGCTGCCGGGTGTGGGAAGAATTTTCAGGCTCTGGTGAGTCTCGGGGCAATGGATAGGGAATATTATTGTCACTGTTTTTGCAGAGCTTTTGATTGTACAGTGATAAACAGAAGAGGAATTAATCTGTGAATTGTGCAGGCTAAATGGTCAGGATTAAATACTTGCAGGATTAAATATTGCTTCACAAGGTTGAAATAATTAGACTGAGTTCAGATAGGAAGAGATGAGTGCTATTTCTAACTGGCATTATATGAATCTTATGTAAAAAAAAAAGTTTCCTCATATTCAGAAGGAAAATTTAATTATCTTTGAATTTATCTTTTCCTGTTTAAACACTAAACCAGCACAAAATTTTTTATTAACTATACAGCTTCATTTTTAATGGCAACATTTGCCATAGCCGTCCCTTCCTGCTTAGCACAGTTCCATTTTTGGATTTTCAGACCGCCTGCTTCTGAATTGTTTGCAAAAATTCTTCCCAGATATAATCAAGATCTATTTGCAAAAGACTTTATTTTTGCCTCCTTTTTAATGCTTTGAAATTAAAACCACGATGACTGTGAAACTGAGGTTTAAAAGATGTGTGTTTGCATAACAATGTATTATATATACACAATACTAGAGCTCCATGGCTACCCGTAATTGCAGTGATAATGTATCTGCAGTGGTAGCTCCTTGGAAGTTTGCAAACAGGTCAGAAGTTTCCAAATGATGATTGAGATTATATGCATTATGGATTGCAGTCTCCAAGTATGCCGCAGTAAAGTCATGGGACTCATTAGCATTCATGAAAGCTCTGAAGTTCTGCTCCTTCATATGGAACAAAAGAAAGTCCAGCCCTGTGTACCTCAGCCAGCCCTGTTCCCTGCTGTTGAGATGCTACCCTGTCACATTTTAGCACTCAATTTCTCAATGCACTGCTGCAATTAATTCTATTGCAGTCAGTGAAGCAATGGGATTGTATACCTTGCTTTCTTGGCCCTGTATGTTATGCAATTTTAGGATGTGCCTTGGTTCTTGATCTATGTTAAGCTCACGATGTGCTTTCTAAAGAAACCTAGAGGTGATCTTCTGCTAGCGTTATTAAATGGGTGTTTAAAACTGTGTTTTTGTTGGGGTTACTTCTAGTATTTTTAGACAGGACCTCTGTTGTCCGAACTGTGTGACTTGAAAATATCTAACTGAGCTTTTTATGAGTTAATTGCTTTTTAGTAGTATAGATAAAACTATTTTTTTAAAAAAGTATATAACAATTTAGCAGACACAGTTCAAGTATTTTAAAACTGTACTGATAATTTATATTTCTTCATTCCCTCGTTAGCTTTGTAGAACAAATTTGGAACTGTGTATTTTAATTTGCAGCAGAGGAAAAGGTAATGGTACCATCAGGCAGGCATTTGAAGCTTTTTCACAATGTCTCAGGCTGCGTGTATTCTAAACAAAAACCAGCTAAAAAATAAATATCCAAAACATCTATCATTTATGAATACGAACATGACAGACTTCTTCATAGTTTTGCAGTGCTTCAGGCTTGCAGCTTAATAACTGATTAAGTGCACCTTGCAGTGAGAGTACAAAGGAATGAAAGATACTGCTGTATTATGGTATGCAAGTCCCCAAGTTAGTACACCTGACTCAGTACGAGTCGAGGCAGAGTTTCTGTGAGGACTCAGGGACATTATGAAACAGTCAGAAGGCCAAGCCAGGATGGGAGCCCCACTGAGCCACACACTACACACACACATATAAGAAACTTCACTTTCTTGCTCTGTGTACTGCTGGGATCCTGTAATAACTCATCAAACTATTGCCTCAACTCTAGAACAAATCCTTTGAAGCTTCTATATAATAAAAATGAGTGCATAGGTTGAATTTCTTGCTGGAACAGAAAACAGTCACCCTCACCTCTGGAAGATTTAGTTGTTTGTTTGTTTTCCTGGATAGTCTAAGGTTTGATACATTTCAGTCCTTTATTTGTAATTAATTTTATGGATGTAACAGCCATTTATATCCTCTGACAGAAAAAAAAAAAGGCAAGCATTTTGGTAGCTGTCCACCATGGGACAATTTCTGATAGCAGGTCAGAAGTTGCAAGAATAAGCAATGATATCTTCCTTGCAGAAAGCTTACATGTATACAATACAGCAGGCACACAGGAAAGTCTGAAGCTTCTTCCTAACTCCTAATCTCTTCAGCTGCCACAGAATCCTAACTTCTTTTAACTCCCTAAATCTTGTTCTGTAGGTTAAGATTCTTGGGAAATCCTTCCTTTCACAGTTCCATAAAAATAAGCTATTATATACCTACTAGGGAATTCTACTCTACCTCTTCTAGTAACTGAAACAGGTCAAGACAAAAGGTAAGGGACATAAAATACCAATTCCACTCTTCCAGAACAGAGGGCTGAGGCAGAGACTAGGCAAATAGTTCAAGGAAACAGCTTCCACCATTGGTAAGGGAACCCAAACAGTATCTGAAGCTCACAGGAAGCTACAAGTGCCATAGAGGAAGAGACAAGCAGACTTTTGTACCAGATAGACTCAATTTCATGGTAGGTCAGAATGCTGTCAAAATAAGCTGACATTCAGGAGAGGCAGAAAGATAGAAGCTCTGCAGAAAAGTCAAGGTACACAAAAAAGAATCATGGAAACCTAAAAGATGCATAGTACAGATCCTGATCTGCTTAAGAGCAGTGAGGAAATCAAGTGATAGAAATAAGAGTGGGGTTTTTTTTCTTCTCTTTGATGTACCTTCCAAGAGTGAATGTGTTAAAAGACTCAGGCACTGTTTGGGCCCTGTGTTTGGCCATTATTAGTTCTCTGAGAGCGCAAACAGTGACCATGGGGTATGCTCTAGGCAACATGCAAAAGTTCCTTGAGTGGTTTCATGGAGATGTTTTAAGTTTCAGGGATTGGATATTTAAACCCTCACCATGAGAAAGGACAACAGGCACAACATCGGCCCCCTGCAGATCATGCAGAAGCTGATGCTGTTTATTATTGGTTTGCTAGGGACTGCAAATGAAGAAATGACTCACCTCTAAGTAAATTTTCACCTCTAAGTGAATATTCAGCAAGGGGAACTTTTATCATTCTTCAAGATATCAACAGACACATCCTTAACTAAAGCAATCAACTCATTACATTTGAAATATGTGAAAAGATTGGGACTATTGCTATTTTATGTGGACACCCACACCCACAAAATCATCTTAGGGCAGAGACTCAGCATAAAAATTTACAGCATAAGCAATCTGTTGGCAAACTAACAAAGAACAGAAATCAGAATTTTATGCTTGGAAACATCAAGCAGGCATGGATATCTATACCACTAAGATATGTAGTGTATATTAAGTGTCGTGTTTAAATATAGCTTTAAAATCTAGCTTATTATCTTTGCATGCTTCATGTAACTCCATCTATTATTCTACACTTTTGTTGTTGTTGTTGCTGTTGTATGCAGCCACAAACATTCCACAGAAGTTAGTTCAGCTTTTGTTCACCATGTTGCCTAACATCCCCCCCCATGTATTTGCACTACTGTCTGCAGCAGGTGCTAGCCAAACAGCACTGAGAACAATTCAAATGTCTGCTCAGACTGGAGTACGCTACCAAAATTCTTTGGTCACTGGATGGTCATATAAACATGAGTAACTTGAGATCTGCAGTGTTGAGCAGTGTTCAGTGACTTCTATGCTAACGCTGCCGCCTTTACCTGTTATTGTACTTTAGACCCACATAACCGGTGGGATGGAATTAGGGCTAGTTCTCTCAAGATCCAGTTCACAACTCACTTTTGCAGGTTTCTGGAGTCACTGCGGTAGCAGCAGAGTTCATTTTGCACAGCGTCCATTTTTTGGCCTTGTTTTAAATAACGTTTGCTGAAGCAAGAATATGTTACATCTGAGTATTGGTGAGGCAGGAAGGCAGCCAGAACAACCAAGGAGCAGAAGTTTTAGGCAGCTTTCCATATCTACAATAAAGCTCAAATCTCTAGCAAAGTTATCTAAGGAATTCAGACTGAGAACAAATGAAAAAAGGAATGACACAGATATGGCTGTCCTATAGCTGAAAAAAAAAAGGCTCGTGATTTGGGACAGAGTTTCCAGCACAGTTATATCACTGCATTGCTTTTATTCCTGAGAAAAGCCTGAGTCAACATAATGCCAACAGCAGCTGCGTTCAGATTCTCACTCTCTGGCAGTCTGGGTAAAGGAAAATTATCTTGAAGAGATTGATTGAAAGTCATTGCCCACCATCACCCATTCAAGAGCTACACGAAATAAATATTCTCTGGCCAGGGCCAAAATGTTGCACATACTTCCATCCAGTATTTTAATTATTTGGTGGCTCAGCTATGTTATAAATTGTAAGAATATATAAGGATATCTGACTGTTTCCCATTACAGTGTCATCTCACTGGGCAAACATCTCAAAAACTGTGGCTATTTCAGCTTTAATAGTGCCTGGCCAACAGTATGATGTACAATAGTTGGTTTCTGAGTTTTTTTGTTTTTTTTTCAGTTAGTGAATTAGTATGGTTCCTTTTTCTGCCTGCAGTTGCAGACTTCCAAGAAACTTGTAGAAATGTAATTATTTTTAAGACCTTGGCTCATGTGTCAAATATGTACGAAATTTGGAGTGAGAGATAAACTGAACCATTACATAAGCTTCCTTTCCTTAGGAAAGCAAGCTAATCAAGATTGTTCCATGAAATCCCCACACCCAAATGACTGGAAGTGCATTTTTTTCACAAACACAGACCCAAGCCAAACAATAACCATCAGAATCCCTTAGCCCAGTGTCCTTTTTCTTGGCAGTGATATGTGCTCGTGTTTCAGACTGAAGCACATATTGTTTGGCATCTGCTTCGAGGAAGGCACTTACAAGGTTTTCATATTAATGTCAAGCTGCATTTCCAACTTCAACTGAATTGAACCGAAATCATTGCTAGTTTACCATTAATCAGGCTGTAGGAAAAAGAATGGGTATAACAAAATGAAATGTTATCCGATTTTTTTCCAGAATGTTAGGTTACTGTGCTTAGGTTCCATCTAAGCTGATAAAGTATTCTCTATTTCACATCATTGGCAGATGTCTCATACTTTTTCAATATTTGAAGTAAAAATAAAGAGATGAGTATTTGGGGTATCCATTAGATTAATATTGTTGGCTATCTATTCCGCATACCATGATTAAATTAGCACTGCCTCAGCAGCAAATTAGTCTGGATTATGTTATAGTTGATATGGACTCTACCTGCTTAACTTTTAAAGTCTGTATGCTTTTTTGTGTGTGTGCTTATATTCCTATAGCATGAGTGGTGTCATCTGCTGGAGGCCTCTATGCTTCTTTCAGACCCTCTTTGTAGGTGGGGGAACAAGAGAATACGGATTGTACCTCTTCTCCCTGAAGCACAAAGATGCTCAAAGCACAGTCACTCTCAGTGGGCAAGCCAAATGAAGGTAGTGATGCTGTACACATAAACCAGATCAGTAATCGTGCTCTGGTTGTGTGCAAAGCTGAAGAATTGACCAGCATTTGCAAGAAAATGAACTGTGTTTCCTTTGCCAGTGAAATGATTCCTTTGCAAAACCATACTACATTAAAGTAGTACTCCTACAAAAATAAAACCACTTTTGGTTTTATTTTGTTTTTAAACATATAGTTTACAGTTTACATACAGTTTAATTGAATATCTGTTCATTTCATCTCTCTCACTTGGGAGATTATTGAATCTGTCAGTCAACTGAATACAAGTATATTCAATTTGATACTCAAATTTAATACTTGCTCACTTTGACTCCAGAAGGAATGCAGAAGTCCCTGCTTAAAGATGTCTGAGTCTCCTTAAGCTGTTCCCTCCTTTGGATATTTCCAACCAGGGACCACTCTTATCTCCAGCTCAGATTTGGGAGACTCTCCTTTTGTTCCCATGGAGTGTATTGGGTTGCAGTAAGTGTCAAGGAGTTAATACAGAAACCTTCTTGCTATTAAGGCAACTGAGAATGGTACCAGAATTCTTACTCTATGTTTTATTCTCTGGTATCTTGTACCATTATTAATTTGCAGCACAAAAAAAGCATAAATAGTTGCATAAGGAACAAAGGTTTTTCTCGACATGGAAAAACACATCCCTCTGGTGCCCAACGTTTTGGTATGTGAAATGATTGTTTGGCTATGAAAAAAAAAATCAAAATGTTGTCAAGCCCTGGCTTTGTATGCCCCAAACACCAGTCAGACACCTGCACTATGTTATCTGCATATACAATAAAACTCTATACACAGAAGTCTGGAAGAAAATATCTAAAAGCTGGAGCACACTATAGAGGCCAAGCTCCCAGAGTGCATTTTTGCAGTATGTCTTCATTCAACCACAGAATAGCTTGAAGTCATTGTATTAAAGGGAAAAATACAGAGCAGAAATATTTTTTTTGTTAAATGATGATAGATTCAAACCCTCTGACGCAGGTGCTTTATTTGCATTTTTAGCAAGTTGACTGAACTTCATGCAGAAGTATTTTTAGTTGCACCTGTAGATTGCTTTTCCTTTATAAAATATCTACTCACACACCTAAAATCTTTCTCACTGTATTAACATGCTGATCAAAGCAGCACCATACGTGTAAAGAGTCACCTCACAGAGATCCTTGCCAACAAGCTATCTGAAACAGATGATTCTACTAAATAATATGCACAAGTCTCCTTTCTCTAAAACAAGGGAACCTGCAGGTGGGCAACGCTGGACTTAAACTGATCTGAAGCAGAAGCCAAAAACATGTGAATGAACAAACACATTCATTAGTGTCACAACCTTTTCCAAGTTTGTAATGGTACATTAGAGACCGTCACAGAACCCCGGCCTGCTTCCCCCTGTTCACGTTGTGCATCACTTGCAGTCCAAGTGTGAGCTAAAACACAAAAAAAGCGCTTGAACTAAAACCATTCATTTTTACAGACAGCATTTTTTTAAGCTGAACTGAAATCAAGCCTAACCATCAGCTTTTTTTGTACAACCTTTTACTAGTTATTTTTCTTATCAGGTACATGGGGATCATTCTAGTTGAATCTGTTTGTCTGCCTATTCACACGTGCATAAAAAGCTGGTTAAAACCAAGCACCTTCTGCAAACTTTTCATTTGGAAAATTACTCAACCGTTTTTTTTGTTAGGAAACCTGCAGTGGATTTCAAACAAGCCTGGTAGTTACATGAAACAGTTTTGGATACAGAAGCTTGTAACTACAGGCAGAGAAAGCAATGAAGGCTACCCAAGTATTTCTATTATAAAACTTGCACCTTCTGTTCCAAAAGCCAAACTTCAAATACTTGTGATTAATTACTTCTCTGGTAAGCATCCAACTCAGACTCTTTTTTTTCTCCCAGTATACTTAAAGATATTAGTAAAAGTAACTGATCTCTTGCTTAGATTTCTAATTAGGAAGGTGAATATTTCACCAGAAATATAAGAGAAAAATTGCATAAGTATGGCTTTGTGCTTCAGGGAAGGGCAATGATATAAGCAGCTGTTGTTTTACCATGTTTTGCAACATTCATTCTGCATTGGCTGTGTGTTTGATTTTCAAATCTAGTTTCTTAACTACAGGTTTTTTGCATTTAGCTTACATGCAACCCATACTGGGGGAAGCTGTAGCACAACATTTTTAGTACAACATTGCCTTGACCAGTAGATCATATGGGAAATACAGTAGGGAAATGTTGCATCTTCCTGCAAGAGAATTAGTTTTCTTCCTACTCAAAGCTCACACATGTTGAATAAGGAGCCTGCTTTTCTTCTCCTTATATTATTATTAAGATTCTTGTCTGTTTTCTCACAAGATGGAGAACACAGTGAAAGAAATGACATGATAACAACAACAAAAGAAAGAAAGCAAACTCTCTTCCCTCACTCCATGCTTTTGCAGAAATAAAATTGCTATGCTGCAGAACTTTTATCTTCAGCAGAGAAAAGAGCTAAAGGAGAAGCACTAATACTGGTCACAGCAGTTCCACCCTTAGAGAAGCTGCGTATTTATCTTTACCTTCTAAGTAAAAGCACTTACTTTTGTCCACCAACAGACATGTAGTCCAGCCCATAACCACACTATATTAATCTGGACCACAGAGGCAGCTGGTAAGTCTGTTAACTGCTACTAAGGATGGTAGGGGAAAGGAACAGCTGAAAGAGCAAAAGGCTGATCAAATAAAAAGGAGAGAAAAAAATTTAGTATTTTAGATCAAGCCTCTCCCCCCTTCCCCCTTTTTTTTCCTGTTGCTGTTGCATCAACATTGCACACTAATTTGCAATTAATTCTGCTTCTTCCTCACTTTTGTATTTGCATTGGTTTTTACAGCTAGGTATATTAATAACAGATTCTTCTCAACTTGTGACAGTAGATGATATTTATTGTAATGCATTTGCTTAAATGCAAAGTGCTAAATGCAAAATAACAAGAATAATACTGATTTTGCAAAATGAGGAAGAGAAAGTGGGTCAAGCTTAAGCATACTCATTGCTGATCTGCTGAATTGCTAAGCACCTGAAGCTAATGGGTAGCAGAAGCAGTCGCAATTGCTCACTGAGGTTCTCCTTGCCTTATTATATCAAGTCAATACATGCTTAATGATCAGAATCTCTCAGCTTCAACCTTGCATTGGCGCTCAGGGGAGGAGACCTGCATGCTGAGGGCTTTGCTACTCTCATAAGAATAAACAGTATAAAAATGGAAGCACGAGCAATCTGCCTTGCCTGGGGTTATTATTAAAACCTGGTTACATGTAGATTCATACTTATTTGGTGACGGCAACTCCCAGTCTGAAGTCACCTGTAGCAGGTGAGGAATTCCTTGGGTGTATCAGATACTTCATTTAGCTCTGGGCAGATAACAAGAAAAATTACAGGTTAGCTACCTAGTTCAAAAGGGAAAAAAATGCATTGCAATTAGAGAGCCCATTATAAGCAGGAGATTAATACCTGCCAAGCTGCATTCTGGGATGCTGGGATCTGTTCCCAGTGCCATCAGATGATGTGCAGAAGACGATGCAGTAAGTACAAGGCTTTGATTTTAAAATTACATACATAAATATATATATATACTACATATATTATCTGAGGGAAGATGGTAATCACTGTTTAATCAAGGATAATGTTTTCAAAGTGTAGAAACAGCTCTGGTCTTCTTCAGATTACATATTAATGTTGGTTAAATGTTTATAAATCTTGTTTTGGCATGAGCAAGGATTTCAAGTTGCCTGTGTGGATAGTCTGACTCTGAGCAGTATATAATATGATGTCCACTAAGTACAAAAATATACGGCTACTGTCTAGAGAGCTAAGTGTGTAGTACTTCATAAACTGGTACGCTGCTGGTTGAGTAAAGCATTTGAATACCATAACTAATTTTACATATGGACTGGAGGCTGCTCCAGTTTTAAGTTTCCATGAAGTAGATAACAGTTCTTTATGACAGTTCTGTATTCTCTTCATATGGATTCAGCACAAACCTTAAATAAACACTGCTTAGAAATGCTTTATAAGAATGTACATCTTGAGGCCTACATGGCAAATTGAATCAAGCAACTAGAATGCAGAAATTTACAAAATCACTGCAGTTAGTTCACAAGCTAAAGGATGTGTAGTGCAACTGGCTATTTTATTATCTTCTGTTCAGATTAACCCTTACCCATCAACGACTTTATCTCTATACTCTGAATGGTAGATGATGCTTTTGATATACATGGGAATATACAGAAAGGGCTTCTTGTAATAATTTTATTCACCAGAATATGCTACATACACACAGTGCTGAAATAATGCCATGACAGACTAATTTCCATCAGGAGTATACAAGCAATTAATAGCATTTGAAGAACTGATAAAAATGTAAATTTCTAACTCCTGTGACCAAAGTTTATTTGCTAACAGGGACTTGCAAAAAATTTATTATTTCTCTAAAAGAATTTCACAGATTTTTGAGTGGGCTACTGAGGAAGAATTGTTCCATGAAACTAGAGCCAAATCTTATCATTTTAGACTTAGTCGTGTGCAATATTGCTTTATTTACTGCATTCAGAATCAAATTTGGTTGTTATACTGAAGTCTAAATAGACTATAAATAGATATGGTGTATAATGAACTCTCATATTCTGATCAGGATAACTGTGAGTGAAAGAGATGGCTGACTTTTAAGTGTTTTTTTCATAGACATAGATACAAGAAATGACCCACAGAGTAAGCAGGGTCATCGTTCTCTGATAGAACCTGGTGAAATTCTTTGTGCTTGAAGTACCAGCATAGCCTTCACACTGGCCCTTCTTATCCATTGTTTGTCATACTTCCTAATTTCCTGAATGAAACTCTACCTCTTTATAACAAACTGCACCAAATGTCTGTATCCTGTATCTTCCAAATATGAGTTCATGCATACTGCATGGATACAATTGGTTTTCAAAAGACAGATTTCAATTATGCATTAAATTCTAGGAATATGAAAAGATATCATCTCATTGTTTAAGTGTATCTAACTACCAGTGAGCTTAATCCTTATGTTTTTTAATTCAACAAGCAAAATGAAGTATTTCATTGCTCTTTTCAACATAGCTGCAGAAGTCTTAGTGCAATTTTGGTAGCTCTTGCATGGATGTTGGACTGGTTTTTAGAAAAGTCTGAAATAAAAACCAAACAAACCAAACAAAAAACCTACCAATATACTGGCCATGTCAAAAGAGCCTTGGTGGTCCCTCTTCTACAGTGTAGCTAAGTATAAGATATAAAGTATTCAAGTCAATCTCCCACTAGAGGAGGGGGGGAAATCAGAGAGAAACTGGATATTCACAAGGATGCTTGTCTTGTTTACATTAATCTTTGTGCAAATAGTGACCAGAGATTATTTAATAAATAAATAAATAAAAATCCTAGTGTCAGTAATTATGCCCAGACACTGAAATACCTAACAGTTCCTACAAGTTGAGCCTTTTCAACTGTTCAAATTCAAATCTGAATTCCTTACACGGGATGTACCAACACTCCCCGTGAAGCTCGTGTTACAGGAGCAGTACACCTATCTTAGTGTTACTGAACTTTGGACATGTAACAATATCGTCATCTTGAGCACAAACACTTCTGAGTCTATGGAGTGTGTATACATTCAACTTGTTTTCTGTGTTGATAATAATAACTAAATCTCAGTACCGCCTGTACCACAACTAGCATGGATCTATCGTCCTCTCTTGCAATGTAGGTGCATGAACAAAAAGAGATGTACTGTATATAATATATGTTGGAAATAAGCACAAAGAAATTCAAAGCATTCAGATTCCCTCATGACTCTAAGCAGTTAAAATATGTGAATGTGTAATTTATCATGTGATGGACCTTAAGATTCTACTCCAGTGGAACTTCTTGGGTAATATTCAAAACTGAAATAAATTAAAAATGAAATATAGTTTCCAATCTGGCGTCAGTGTTCAATATGGCAAATGCAAAACTTCCTTCAAGTAAAATAATAATAATAATAATAAATTGTCCATGTAAATTGTAATTGCTTTCTAACAGGAAAAGATGTTTAATTTCTTTCAGAAGAAGAAATTAGTCAGACACAGAACAAAATCTATTCATATGCAAAAATTACTCATCTATAAATTGCAGCTGTTTTCATGCATGCAGTGTTAGATTACTTATATCCTGAAAATAACTGTAAACCAGTAAAGAATGTTTATTTCTTTCAAGTTAATTACTTATGCAAAGTGCATCTGTTGGATGACACTGATAAAGCTCATGACTTTTCAAACATTACTCAAAATGTATTTTGGTTTAGAAAGAGTTCATCAAGAATCTTTCCCCCTCCCCCCCCCCCCAAAAAAAAAAGCTTTTTATAGGAAAGTGACATTCAAAGGCAAAAGCTATGCATGGAACACTTTTCTGACCAAAGTTCCGTCAAAATAGATTAATTTTCAAGACCAGATTTCTGGTTTAGATGAGACAGCCCTTTGTTCCAGGTTAGAAAATAGTGTAGTCACTAGGCCAGTTGCTTGGAACAAAATAATTTGCA
This sequence comes from Tetrao urogallus, assembly GCF_951394365.1. NCBI lineage: Eukaryota > Metazoa > Chordata > Aves > Galliformes > Phasianidae > Tetrao > Tetrao urogallus. Next base: position 5,259,262 of record NC_136823.1, on the reverse strand, counting down.
GGATTTTGCTCCTATTAATATATGTTACTTGAAGCAAAATAGCTCCATCTGGAAAGACCTATCCCTAACTTTTTGTTCTATTGATGAGGCTTTACCTTATTCTTTCTTTAAAGCAAAATGTGCCCTACTTGAGCCTTTTGTGCACGGTACCACAGCAATCCTTTCCCTTTAGTTTTCAACTACGTCTTTCTCTCCTAGCACCATCTGCTTTCATACTAAGTATGATCTAAGATACCAGTATTTCTCCAGTATGTGATAGGAAAACAAATGAATGATAATTCATGTTCTCTTTGATCCTTCATGGTCTAGTACTGGAGACATCACAAGAAAAAAGGACAGATTAAACCTCACTTCTTTTTAGAGGAACAGGGATGCAAAGCAAAAACTAACATATATTGTTTCTTGAATTAATTTCCTACAGACATAAAACTCAGATGTTAGAGTATGACTTCATGCATCTGTGTGCTTCTACTAGTTAATCCTCAGGTAACATGCTTTAGTATTATGGACAGGCTTTCAGTACTGAGTAACTGCAGAATGTCTTCAACTATAAATTTAGTAGGTATTGCAGAATTCAAAAAGCACAGGCTGGATGCTGAAACATCCTGAGGAAGAAAGCTTTCACAACAGCAGTAACAACAAGAAAAACATATGGAGGGAATGTGTGTTTTATTTATTGAAATTATCCTGAGCATTCTGAACTTGACTCTGTAATGTTGCCAATTGTCCTAAATGCGTGGAATGCAATTTGCCTTTAGGGCACATGAACTTCTGAAATTGCTTGATAAATGCTTCCAGCAATGCCTCACATTCTGTTCTGCTGATCTATCTCTTGATGTGAGTTAGTGATGCACCTGAAGACAACATCCCTCATCAATACTTACAGTAGCTAGCTTTCATGTAATCATGGCTTTGATGCTCTTATTTACATCTCTACTCCTTGTGCATTGCAGTGTGCACCTGCTCTTACTACAGACTTAAGGCAGCTATTAGAATGTTCTCAGACCTGAACAAATACAGGAAACCCCATTCTTATGTCCTCCTCCAAGTTGAAAGGGAGAGCAGAACTCCACTGGGTCACTGTGGAAATGAACAGGAAGAAGGGCTGTGTGCTGGACCAGACGTGCAGATATTTTCTGCTTCCTTTCCTCCTATGAGGATGGCATTAATCATTCCAATACCTGTATAACCTGAGCTGGAAAAAGTCAAATTGGATCCTGAAGGTGAGAAGGAAGGCTCCTTCTGCTTTGTGAAGTAATGGGCTAGATGCTCTAATCCAGGAAACAGAAGTATCAAATAGTCAAAGAGAATTTGCACAGATAGGGCTGGAAATGAGATGAGGGCTGAGCTGCTGGGTTGCCAAAAGTCTGGCTGGAATGCAGGACAGAATCATTCTACTCACAGTAGAATCATGAGAATTAGCAACACTACTGTCACAGTTCAAAGGAATTGGTCAGTGACTGTAATTTTGGTTTGGCCCGAGGAACAGACTGTCTCATGGATAAGCTATATAATTTCTGATATGCATCAGAATTTAAGGGTAAGACACAGAGTTGCTGATATACAGCTGGCTGCAGGAGACCAGACCTTACTGCTAACAAGAACTTGTATTTGGCCAGAGAACTTAAGATAAATTGTTGCCACGTAACTTTTTACTTCAAACTTGCTACTGAAAGTCTGCATGCTCTTTCCAAAAAGATCTGCAATCCATACTCCTTTGTACTCTCCCTGGTATGTGTGTGTCCTTGGTATGGAATATCTCAACAGTATTTAATTGTACAACCCATTAAAGATCAGATGAGTCAAAATAAGAAAAAACTGTATGTTACAGGACTGCTTGCAAATGAAGTAATAATTGGATTTATTATTTATGGAACTTGATTTGTGATGGCATTTATGTTTGATACTTCTCAGACGTTTACAATTTTGGACCAATATAGCTGCTATGAAATATTGTCAGAAGGACTATGTAGCATCTCCAGCTACTGCAACTTGAGCTGAGTGATTTTCTTCCTTCTACCACAGGCCATAAGGACAACATTGTTGCTAGCCATGCAAGTGTAATGTTCATATATTATAATATCATCTAAGTATGCAAAGAAGTGAACAACTTGCTCAGTTTTGGCTTTATTATGATTTGGACAGGAACAGCAGACTTTTCATGCTGCAAGTGGTCTATAGAAACTCCTCATAGATGCTAGATTTTGTAGATGTTTAGAACAAATGCACAAATTCTACAAACAGTAAGAATGCAAGAAAGGTGCATTAAATCTGAATTAGTTTTTCTAGGGGGAAAAGATGTGCATATAACATTCTTTTAGGTAGTGCACCCTTCCATGGTAAACTTCCCAATTACTGAGTCCGTTTTGAGATGGTTTTTTTTTTTTTTCTTTCTTCCGCTCTCTGCTTTTCCCATGGACAAATGAAAAAGAAAGGAGCAGATAACTCAGATGAAGAAAGAGATTGTTACATGCAGATGGGACTCTCTCTCTTATGTGTAAATATAGGCACATACGTCTGCTTGGCACGGGAACGTCAGTGAGGTTTGCTCCTGCCTGATTTCAGCAGTGTGTTCTGCCTCTTATACACAACAAGTGAGAACACTTGTATAGCTGACTCATGGCTGGGGAGGGAAACTTATGTAGCAAATAGCTCTGCTTTGCAGTCTAGCATGCATGTGAATTGTTCTTGCTGTTCAAAACATTTGCTTTTCTTCAGTTTCAGTAGCTTACCCTTCACTAGTTCAGTTTTTTTTTTTTTTTTTTTCCATAGCTTTCCAGTGTTAGCAGCTATTTTGGGTGTTTTTCTTGTCATTATTCCAGTTACTTCTCATACTAGAGGAATTTAGCTTATGAATGGGTATATCCTTCATATAGCCAATGTTATTGCCTCAAACAGTTGAAAGTGCTTAAAGAACAGGGAAAACACAACTATTTCCTTTCCAAGGTTAGAAAATTGAAGCATCAATCAATATCAAAGCAATGGACCCCTACTGAACAAAACATTTCCTAAATACATTCAAAAATATTGGAGCTTAATCCTTGTTAAAGTAGAATCCAGGAGTCTTGTGAAGTTTGCCATCCATTGCTTCATCCTTCCTTGTCGAATGAAGTTTAAAACAAGAATAAAACAAGACTGAGAACTGAAAACTAAAACTTTATGTCTCACAGAGATGATCTCACAGATTGCCTTTGTGACAAGACCTCTCTTCCACTAAGGCTTTAAAACTGTTGGTACTGCCTTGGGCATAGCTGGAGCATATTTTTGGGACAACGTGACACCTCATAAGCATGCAGTATATTAGCAGCCTGCAGAAGTGCAATAGGTAATAGGTGCTTAGGAGCGTTGTGCTGATAGCTGCTCTGCCCTTTCAGAGCCTTTCAGACGTAGCTTTGCTGAGAGTTCTGCACATGTGTGTTACTTGGGCTAAGGATCCCACCTCAATCCCTAGTTTGGTGTTGCCAAGTTCTGTGACTTCCTTGAATCAAGCAAATTAGGTGAGGGCTGGTATTAACCTTAAGCGGATATGAGAAATACTAGCCCTCCTGTGGCTTGCAAAGCCTTCTATGAGGACAAAATTCTTCTGAAAATCTGCTTTCCTTGCTGTACTGCTAGAAGTAGCCTTTCTGCTGCTGCTGCTTCTAGCAGTAGATAAGGCCAGAAGAGGAAGTGGAACTTCTGTTAGTAAAGAGACTGAAATCTGAATGTGAGAAAGAGCTCCTGAATCTAGGGTCAAATAAGTTTGAGAATGGTGGCAATGAAATGATATCTGCTATCTTCTTATCTTTTGGGGGTAGCTGAGGGAGTAGAAACGACCAACAAACACTTCTCCCTACTCTCCTCCTCCATGGAACAAATCTAATCTTTAAACAGGATTTTTTTTCCTCATGGTATAACTTTCTGGTTTTGTTTCAATGGCTGTGGGTTTTTTGTTTGTTTGTTTGGGGTTTGTTTGCTGAAGAGGCAGCAGCTATAGGTGTGGCTAACCACAGATATTCCCTGTTACTGCGTCGATACTTGACAATTTTTCCTTACATGTACTTTCACTAACAAAGTCACCCTGGGATTCTTGGGAAAATCTCTTGTGTTAATCTCAGGACCAGCAGAGTGCTTAACATCTGCCTCAGCCCATTCCAATTACTTACCTAACTGACTTGGCTAGTTTCTGGCAGAGCCACAAGTTGAACCCATCTCTGCTTTAAAACCAGTGCCTTTGTAGTTGTTGCTCATTATAATCTAAAACTTGCCATGATACTACGATGTATGTTTTTATTCCACATTTTACTTTATAGTCACATTACTTGCTCATTAACACCTTGCTCTACAAAGAGAATTAAACTGTACAAAACATTACACTTGAACATTCAAGCACTCTAGAATAAAAGTGAACAGGAGCTAATGGAGCTGAATGGTAAGAGTACCCCTAGCAACCAGGAGCTATGACAGTATTCAAAGCCAAAAGAGTCTGCTACTGAACTGTGTAACAATGTGGTAGAAAGAGAAGGTAACAAATATATTTATTGGCTACCCGAAATTCAAGGCCAGTTCTAAAAGATGGATCTAGCAAGTTGTGCAACTTGTAGCAGGACCACTTATTTTTTGTTTTCCTTTCTTTTAAAGGAGATTCTAAAATTGTGCATGGCCGTATTCCAAGCTGGAAAGAGCAGTGCTTCTCATGTGGTTTGAAATATCCAGCCACTTGGCCAATGATCTCATGTACCAGGGCATATGGAATGAAGCTCTTGCTTCCATTAGCATATTAGCACATTGCATACCGTCTTTTATTTATTTTTTTAACCATTTACAGCTCAGTACTGCAGTCTGTGTGTTTTCAAATCTATGTTAACAGAAATACTGAAAGTTGTTTCATTTTCTCTTTCTGACTAGCCTAGTCATGTTTTAGGATAATGCTTCTGAATGAATTTTCCAAAATATTTCAGAATTTGGAAAATTTTATCCTGAAGCCTATTAATATAGGAGTGGGAGCACAGGCTGGCAAAACTGAAATGCAATGCACTGTCCTTTGCTGCATCTCAAATTTCCTGTGCACGCTTCTTTAAAAGAACATACAGTAGAAAAGCAACAGATCAAAAATCCTCCATACATGACATGAGCCTCATAATGGAGTACTTTAAATTCCTATATCTACTTCTGTCCTTGGGCAGAAGAAATTAAGTGGCTGCACGAGGATGCCTTTAATACAGAGTAACATTCCCAGAAATGAAGGTCTTATCCATTACTTCTGTGCAGTGCTTTGCACTCATATGCCAAGGTTAGTATCAGATTTTTCTACTATGGGATACTGATGTAAGCAGTGAATGCATACAGAGGAACACTGCCCTTGACTTGATTCACTGCACTAGGATTAACTTTTTTGCTGGTTCATGCTTTTCCTCGAGTTTCACCGAATATAATTTCCTTCAATTTAAAAAAGCAAGGTTTTATTCCACATTAACATTACATCATTCCATGTGACTCTCCTGTAGCTATTTTTGTAGCCTATGGTCATATCACTTAGTTCCTAGAATCCCTATGATAAATTTTAACAGTGAATGTTAATTTATTTGTGAACTTCTGTATTTCTTTTGACTGCAGAGTTCCTCATTTTACTTCTTTTTTTTAAGGGATGAAAATGGCTTGAAATTACTTGACTGAGAACTGCCATTTAAAAAGTGAAAAACTGATAATCAGTAATCTTTTTCTTCACCCAAAGTAAGGTGTGTGGGTTTCTTTCTTAATGTAAGTGTAATCTATTTAATATGGTTGCATTTTATAAAAGTAGAAAATAATTTCAGAACAGCTGTGTATACCTGTGTGGTGGGAATCTGCCATGTGATTCTATCATTACTACATGCACTTGCCACATATACTAAACATTAAGATTTATGTTTTAATTTTTCTGAGGTGAATCTAAATGGAAAGCTGATAACTGAATTCAGATAAGTCTTTTTTTGTCCTAATATGTTAAGAATGGAAGGTACTTTCTTTGTAAGTTACTTCTAGATTCATTTAGTTGATTCACTGTGGCCTGTACTGAGATAAAAACAAAAGTGAAATCTTGATGTATAGGGATATTTCAGTGCTGTTTGACTCCTAGCATATCTCAGGTAGCTGTAACAGGTTGTACGGTGGAACTGTTGCCTAGAAGTGATGATAGCTGCTCTTACATTAGATTTATTGGCATTACACTATACAACTTCCTCCCCTATTGGTCATGCATAAAGCTAACTCTCCTACCAAGTTTGCAAGTAGATGGATGTGTTGTGACAATGAGGTTTCTCAAACCTGACTTTTGCCTACCCTCTGTCTTACACTGTGTCACAGCTAGATCTCTGACCACTGTAGGGTATGTTGCTTAGCGCTGAAAATATATTTAACTGCAAAAGGCATTTCAGTTAGCACGACTTCTGGAACACTAACTTAGATTCTTCAGGTTAGAGGCCATCTTCTGAATCATGAGCTGTGCTTTCCCTACATGCTTTACTGATTATTATTCAAGTGAATAAAAGCCTCCTTGTAAAGGCCAAATTATAAGGATTGATAGATCAGTTAGATCCTTGTGGAAATACCTCCTGATCCAAAACTCCACTCAAGTCATCAGAATAACACAAAATATTCTGGCAGACAGACTCCTCCTTGCAAAGCAATATGGTTTGGATATCAAAACAACAGGCTTGCCAGCCTTTGCTACTCAATTTTGTTATGGGCACCTCTCACTGACACAAAGTGTACTTAGTTTTCATTTTGGAGTAACAGCTAAAACATTAAAATGCTTGTAGGTGTTAGAGATCCAGCATAGTCTACAGACTTCAAAAAACAAAACAAACTAAAATACTAGGAAGGACCTTCCCCTGCAAACGTAAAGGAGAATCAGCTGAAGAGAAAGTGCTATCACATGCAAGAAGTCATTTGTCAAAAGGAGTAAGTTATTTCTAAATGACAACTTAAATATAAAATTATAGTAAAGCAGACACAAAGCGCAAAAGATAACTTAAAGAAAGCAGAAAAACTCCAGAAGACATTTTCAAATGCAAGGAAAATCAGCCTTCATTTCTAGAAAATCAATTACTTTGATTGCCTGGGAGGTCACAGTCAGGGAAAAATACTTTTGTTTCTTTGTTTTGTTTGTAGCAGTCTTCCTAATAATCTAGCCACGAATTCAGAACTTACGATAGGAAATGCCTACAAATGTATCCACTTTCTGCAATTGCCCACTTGCTAATTATCTTGTAGGAGATAGGGAAAGATTTTGGACATGTGACATGTGACAAATGGACATGTGACAAGTACTTGTCTCATAAAAAATAACTTTACTTTTCCAACTGGAAAGTCCTAATCTGTTTAGTTGCTTATCTTGTGGAAGCTGTTCTTTATCTTCAACAATCCTTTTAGCCCTCTTCTGTTCCTCTTTCAGTTTTGTTAGATGCATTCTGTAGTCAAAATGTGGATACAAGCTTGACTTATTTTACCATAAAATAAGTTTTCCTTTCCTATTTGTTGTTGTTGTTGCTGTTCTCAGATCTCATCCTAAATTCCCAACACTTTTTGTTGTCTTAGCCATTGCTGAGCACTGAGCTGGCATTTCTGGGAGGTATTCACAGTAATCCCACATCTCGTTATCTATCTGACAAGAGCTGAACCAGAAAACCCATTGTATGATGTAGGTTTTATTTTCCCAGTAGTGAATTTGCAAAAGATTTAATCTATTTCATAATTTAATATTGGTTTTTTTTTTTAATGTCTGCATTTATCTCGACTATCTTTAAAGCTCTGTTTATCAGCAAATTATTTTACCTTTGTATCTCTCCAATTGTTTTTGTGGTTTTTTTCCAACTTTTTGAAGAAATTCTGCTTTTTTTTTTTTTTTTTTTTTTCAAGCAGAACCTATAAAGTAAGAGGTAATAAACTACAGCAAATGGAACTTGTATACTTTTCATAACTTCAGCTGTGATTGTATGTAATATTGCTTCTTTTATCAGTGTGATAAACAGATGAGTGAGAAGGTATGGCCTTTGAGATATACTTTGCAAATGCAAAAAGATACTCTTCCTGTGATCCTGAGGTTCCAACTGTTTAGATTGCAGTTTCACAAACCAAATAATTGGATGTGTAGGTTGTTGTTCAGTGGGGAGATTCCAGGCTCTGTACACACCATCCACAAGCTGGGCCTTTCTGCTCCTCTCCTTGCATTGATCAAGAAGTCCCAGGGCTGTGGGATTAGTCATGAAAACATAAAAATCTGAATCACCACATGGACTTATGATTGCTAAATCCAGTACGAGGGAGAGGGCAGGAAACATGCAGCTGGGCTGAAAAGGGGAGGCAAGAACTGTTCTTTTGGGAATAGTCTATAATTAGACTGTGTTAAACATATTGTGAAATTGCACCTAAGCCATAGTGCTCCTACTTCTTTACAGAGGACAAATCTGTACTGAAAAGTTAACAAAACCCAGAATATCCTCACTCCCAGTCCAGAGCATTAAAGGCATGTAGCCCAAATGTTCTGATTCAAGGTAAAGTCTTAACCTCACACAAAAAAAAGACTAATGGCTGCCCACATCATCAGACCTGTGACTTGCTTTGTGCCCATCTGTGCTTGTTATAATGGTCAGTATTCAGATTGCTCATGCAGAAAGTGAAAACCTGCGCCAAGAAATAAAGTCAATAACTGAAGTTCTCTAATTAAATAAAAAGATCAATTCAATCTGTTTGGCAGTGTCTAGTTCCAATTAGAATAACTAGCAAAACCTTAATTTTCAGCCTGCATCTATGAATCAAAAGGCCCACTGCAGCCTTATATAAATAAAAATAGATGAATGCAGTTGGCATTCTTGCTGGGAAAGCATGCTGGGCAGCACAGATCTAATGCCACACAAGTGATGCAACAGCTTCAGAACTGATGGCAATTGTGAAGACGGGAAGAAAGAACTAAGTACAAAAGCAGAGAGCCATTAAGGCTCCGTGATAACAGTGCTCTTTTTGCTATTTGTTTACTCTTGTATTATCAGTGGGAAGTCAGAGTAACAAGTTCAGGTTAAACTCAAAAATAAAGCAGTTCAGACTGTTTGAAGATAGCTGCTTTCAGGAGCATTAGCATACATACAGCATACCAACAGCTGGTTAAGTATGACATACTGGCACTCATAATGGCATTCATAATTACATTTACTTATTCTATAATGCTAATGAAGACCAGCAGTGTTATCCCTCGTAGTCAGCAGTGGTATGTAAGAGTAGCACTCATATTGCTTACTGCCTTGAAAGATTTTCTCTGTATTACATTACTGTGAAAGAATAACTCTATGTTCTGTCCTTTCATAATGAAAGCCTTCTTGAAGCTGCTACTCTTTTATTCCCTTGAATGAGAAATGCAGTATTCCATGTGAAAACTACCTGTTTCCATAAGAAAATATTTATTTTAATAACCTACTTAAGTATTTAAAATTTTGCTTAACTTAGGCTACCTAGGATTTTATTTCCTTATCAAGTCTTTTTTATAAAACATTACTTTCAATATGCTCTTTGAAAGGCTGCTTAGGTTTCTGGCCCAGTGGAACAATTGAATTTACTCAGGGTAATCAGACGCTAGAGCAGCAGCACTTTTTTTCAAGTAGCACTTTCTTACCAAGAAGTTCAACTACAAAGTAAAGGTAATTAAAACATTTTGGCTTTTTGTCAAATTCCAAGTAAAGGCTTCCTTGGCAAGTACCCTCTCTAATGTTTCATATAAGTTGTTCTATAGGAGTTCCACATTCCTCAAGGAAAAGCTATTTTATAGAATAGGAATCTCAGCTATCCTTATTTCTGAACTGATTTATTATTTATTGTTCCATATCACAACTCAGCAGTAGCATATTTTGTTGTAAATTCTTTCCATTACTCATAAAGCCACACAAACATCTTGGCGCTTTCCTCAGAGAATTCTTAACTTCCTATAAAAACAAGCAACAGAAAGCTACCAGGAAAAAAAAACAGAAGTTTTTTAATCACTTGAGTCAATTTTATATGCCTAAGAGAAAGTAGGATTTTCTGCATGTTTAAGTCGAATACTCAAGGGAATTGCATGGCCTTTATTAAAAGAAACAAATCTGTGATGTACCACTTAACATGACATATACTGTCACATGTGAGAACAGATTCTATTTCCTTCCCATTCTCAAAGATTTCCTGTGGTTGCTACAGAAATTGAAATTATTCTTGAATAGGCTTGCTTTTCCCTTTGTTCACTTAGTTGTGAGATTTCACCTTTTTTTTTTTTTTTTTGTAAGCTTTTAAAACCCCATGCTTTAAGTATAAAATACAGGCTAATACACCTGCCTGACACCTTTAACTTAGTTTGCTGTGATAATGCTTAACTACTCAGTATTACTCTGGCTACCAGAGGGGTTGGGATAGATGGTAATACCAAATTTCACCATGTTGAATATGGTATTTACTGTACTGCATGATGCCAAAGCTTTACACTGATTACATTTAATACTGTAGTCTGATCTATGCTGTGTGCAAATGAAAACACAATTAAGCTAAGGCTTGGCACGTATTTGCATGTTTAGAAGGAATGACCTGCCTTGGATAGAATCAAGAAGCAAATCAGAATGCCAGGTACATCTGGAAGAGCTGACTTGTCTTTCATGCAACTTCCTAATAGGAAATCTACTAAATTTTGCTAAATCTTATATATTTCAAATAATCTGAAACTGGCTTACAAAGTACACATTGCTTATTTCAAACAAAACTGTGCTGATGGACACAAGCACATTTAATAATGAACTGACTACGTGACATCAAACATTAAATAGAATCTAGCAAAAAAAGAACAAATAATTTTGCTTGCATTTTTGTCAGGTAAGAGCATGATCTCATGTTAAACTCAGTAAATCAATATAACCCATATAACTTTGAGGAAATAACTTTGTTGCTTTGCATTCAAAGTTTTACCCAAATATTTAATTAAATGCCTACTTTTGAACTCTGCTCTTGAAAGCTGCAACAAGGCAGAGCACTTACCCAGTGTGGCTAGGTCAAGCAAGCACGAAGTGCTTTGGTGTCAAGCGGACTGCATGCATCAATGTAAGATAACTCTGGTCGCGATATTTCTTATTAACTTCACAGCCTTCAGAAGAGACGGCAAGAAATCCACCTCAGTTTATTTTGAAAAGATAGTCTTGAAAGATACGTATCTGACAGGAGTGTCCTGGGGAGATGTCTCAGCATTGATTCTTCTCAGATAGCTTTTGAGTTTCACACTACTTGCCTCAGGAAAGATTTAACTTTACTTTCAGTTAGTCTGTCAGAACCCTCATAAAGCATCCGTGGCCCTGTAACACTGTAAGTAATATTCCACTTAGGATTAAAGTTTGGTGTGGAATATATGGACGAATTAAAGCAGTGATACGTTGAAATCATCAATCCCCAAACTGGAATTACATATAAATATATATTATGTACTGGTGACATGAATTTGATGTTCCTGTTCTCCCCTTCAACTATAAAATATATGGAGGGGTGTGGTGGGGGAAGGCCTTCTTTGATCTCCTGTATGAAAGCTAGTGTCTGAGCACAGAATTAGAATACCCGAACTCACAGAGCTGTTAGCAGTGCATAACTTTCCTCTACAAAAATCTTGCTTTTCTTATCCAGCCCTAGAATTGAACAGAACTGATGTCTCAGCGGTAATGTTTCAGCAGATACTTAAACTCTTATGTCATTGTTTCATTTATGTAAGCTTTTCTTCTGCATTTAACCTGTTTTGTTGCTAATACAAAGCTTCTGTCTCTACCAGGAAAATCTGAAGTAAAGGAAAGGCTGAATAACTAGGTCTGACAACATCTGAGTATTAGATATCCATCTTGAAAGTATTAAAAATACTCGGGTATGACCAGGCATGTTGATACTCATTTCTCAGCAACTGCTGAAAGATTTAACAAATCTACTAACACAGCATAGCTCAGTTTTGGAGTAAGGCATAGCAGTAGACTTGTATGTTTGCATTCCTTTGACCTGATGTCTTTGTTAATTACTGCTCAAGTAATTTAGTTGTTTTGTTCATAGCATTGTTTTTTTAATCTTGCAAAAAGAAACAACAAAAGAAAGCTTTACAAAAATATGACCAAAATGAACACCATCTTGTACTAGCAGCTTTAAAAGTAATTTGACTTTTCCACTGGAGGAAAAGCATGTTCTTACACATGTAATCAATGTGATTACTATAGATGATCTAAAAGAAATGAATTTGTAACAAAAGCAAGCAAAAATTAACAAATGACATCAAACATCTGATGAAAAAATCCCGCAAACTGATAATCTACACTCTAAATTAACCATGCATATACTTCTTTGAACTAGCATACATACACTGGACTGTCCAACGGAGCCTCACATGCTGCAGGCTAGCAATGTGTTCTGCTGCTGGCAAGAATGCTGATGTTGATACCTGTAACAGAGATGTGGCCCATCAGCATACACTGAAACTTTCACCAACGCATTTCAGCCTAGATCTGAAATACTGTGTGCCAGCAGGCTTTATAGCTCACAGTTCCGTTACCAACACAGCTCAACCAACTCAAAAATCCTTCACCGTTGTTATAATTTCAGAAATAGAATAATGAAAATTTAAAATTATGGCGTAAGCACATCTGTCATATCCTTCTAAGCACAATTTGCTATGTATTACACTGATATACCAAGTATCAAAGGGTGGCTAAAACAGGTATGCTTGCCAAGGCTAATATATGCCTTTGATCACCTATCTCTGCTCATCTGAATGTTTAAGATGAACTTGAAAAACAGTGGATAACGATTTATGCTAAAAGCAAATACTTAAAAAATAAATTCAGTAAATGAAGGATCTAACTTCTCTTAGTATATGAACATGTGTGTATGAACTGAAATAGACTTCTGTCTTCCTGCTAAGCAGAAATACATCAAACCCTTGAATGAAGCCAGGTATTTATAACTTACTGTCTATATTATAATTAATTTGGCTTTATCTGGGAATAACAGTACTGGAGAGAAGCTTGCAAGCTGTCAGATAGGTTGGCTAGACTGCTTTTGATTCTTGTCTCTTAAAATCCACCTTTGATAAATGCTGTGTGATATCAAAAAGAACGTAAGCCAGTGTTTCTGTGTACAACAGAACCGTATGTCTACAAGAATAGGATCCTCTTCAAATCGATTTAAAAAAAAAGTTTTCTGAAGAATCACAACATATACGATCTGCGAGAAGATAAAGGGAAACTTAAAACTTTTAGTTCTGTTGCCTGTCATCCCTCAGTATGTTTGAACATGTGTACACAACTCAGAAATAATCACATGCACATGTGCACGTGCATACATCTTCCTTCTCTTATTCCGCTGCTACTGATTCAATATCCATCACTCTTCACATGAAGCTGAAATTGTTGTCATCTTGTGTGCATCACTACAATGGCCAGTTTCTAGACAAACTAAGTACAAAATGCAGCTCAGATACTGCACACAACAAATTGTCCATATGCAGGAAAGATAATGCACAGCTTGAGGTCATTCCAAGTCAGATACCAGACTATTTATGCAGCTCTGTGTCAGGTATTTGAAACATAATAATAAAAAAATCTTCCAGAAATTTGTCAGGAAGGAGCTATTTACTTATGGTTATTTTTAAACTGTAGTACCTAGCTGTGAGTAGATCTTGTTGTTGTTAGGCTCCTTCTGAAAGTCAAAATAAACCCAATAAACCAGCTTGGTTAGGTTTCTAAAATAGACTACATGTATATGTCAAACTACTGTGTTTGTTGTCCAAGAAGTAACAAGGATTATCCAGGTAGCAAAACAAATGAAAGCCTTGATTTGTATTTATTATTATTTTTTAATTATTTTTCCACTGTGCAGATGGCACAGATCACTTCAGCATCCCCACTCTGTTATTTTCTTGCTTTGATATTCTCAGTATACAGTGGTATTCTGATTGACATTTGCCTCGTGTTCTTCTTTCAAGCCTTGTAAGTTTGTTTCTGACCAAAGGTACATCAGTCAGTCCGTAGGTTGAGAATCTGCTCTCTCCAATCTATTTCTATCTGGAGATGGAGACAGCTACAGTGCTGATTACTTAATAAAATATAGCTGCGTCACACACAACTTGGCAGAGGTCACTTTTAATCCAAATGGCTCTGCTGGTGAGGGGGTTGGGTTGTTGGTTTGTTTATTTTTGTGTCAGGCTATCCCGTTGTAAATAAAGGGGCAGCCAAGGTGTGTATAACACCAAGTGAGCCAGTGGACTCAGGCTGAGTTGCACAGCAGGGATGATGCTTTGTAACCAGCACATTTGTTTAAATTCTCAAGTTCCAAAGTTCTGACCAGCATTCTCATATGTCACTGCTCCATTTCACGTTAGAAGATAAGTCTTGGTAATAGGTACTGCAAATGAGTAGTTAAAAATTCAAGAAAGCAACTTAATACCTCCTGTCTGGAGAGGAGTCTGAGAGAACTGGAAGGGGCAGTGCAGGATCTCTGGATTTTCCTAGAAGCAAGTCGCATTGCGTTGAAACTGGAGCTGAAATTTTCTGCTGCACTACATGTAATAAGCCTGAGATACTGGATATCTATAATACCACAAATTGCAGAGAGAACATATGGAGGATTGAAAACTGGTAGGCAGCTTGTTGAAAATCTTAAAAATATACTTCATGTAAGACTATCAGTGATGTTTTTTTCAGTAAAAGATCACTGCTTACTGTTTATAGAGCTGCACTCTCAGAATAAATAACTTATTTCAGTAATGTTTAATGAAAAACTCAGTTTTACTTTGAAGTGTTTCCACATAAATTTGCATTTAAAACCTACCTCAATTGACATTTCTGTCAAATATTTTTATTGTTATGTTTATATAAGGGCAACATAAGAATCATAGGCATACGTGTGCCTAATAGGTGGAGTAAAGTATTAGAGATGAATTGATTCTGTAATGCATACTGAACTGTTGTGCAAAATTTCTTGTGTTAACTCTCAAGTATTTAGGTTAGCTTGACCTTGAAAACAAATAACATGAATTTAAATACAGATATTAATATACAAGCTTTGTATTGGACAGTCCATTCTAGATACCAAACTAAATGATGATCTAAAAGATCTAATGCAAACCTTCAGGAGTTAGAACCTGCAGGCACACAGCTCTACACAACCCCATCTCAGTCTGAGCAACTTCCACTGAGTTCTTGGAGAGCACAGGTTGCTCCAGAATCCATGCTTTCCAGGGAAATAGTGAGATCATTGCACACTTATCTATGGTGGTAAAGACTGAACCTGGGAGGAGGTGTCCTAAGTTAATAACATAGGAAAAGACAAGCTTCCAAGGCTTTGCTTCAGTATGTGGTTGAAAAGATGCTGACTGGAGAGGTGGAAAGGTATGTGTCTGAACAGTGACAGTATGCAATGCTGTCAGACCAACAGCATCTGTATTTAGTTGGATACGGATAAAATAAAGAGAGTCTGTTCTGAATAAAATAACAAAAATAACTCATAGGAAAATAACTCATAGACTGTTAATTTCCTTTCCAGCAAGACAAGTATACTCCTTTGTGAACTTCGATTTAAGATGTTCTATTGTTATAAAAACACAAGCAATTTAAGTTCTACAATTCAGGAATAAAAAGCAGACAAACAAAAATGACACAAAAACCCAACAAATTATAAATGACATTAACTATCTGAAACTCAGCTTGAGATCTTCCCTATCTGAGGTGGTTTGATTTGTGACTCTGATTTTGATTTATTCTTTTTGAAAGTTTAAAATGTTACGATTTAAGCTTCTCATGTCATGTCTTTATTCATTTTACATTATTTTAAGGTACTTTAAGGTTCTCCTTTTACCAATATCTGCACTGCTGCCTACAACATCACAGCGACACGCTTAGCTCTTGAGCAATCCAAATATTCACTGTACACACAGCTGTGAATTTACCAGTTTCTCCTGGGCCAACAGTTTGGCTATGAATCCTGTTAAAGTAATGTAAACTGTGTGTGCACCAGATGACTCTTTTGGTTTAAACGTGACACATACGGGGAAGGCTACTCCATGAGAATTTGAAAGGTGTGATTTATGTTCATAAATCACGCACTGAATTGTGGTTTTCTGAGGACGTGGAGATTTCTGTTCCAGCCTTCTAGGGTTCCTCATAGCAGATTGAAATGGGGATGGCAATTACACACCTCTCCCTGGAGGGCATCAGTAGCTGCAGCCTTTGTATGTTGTTTTCTTCTTATTTGGTGTTTAGGAGAGGCTGCCCAGCACTGCTGCTTTTCCTTTGTCCTTGCTGCTGATGTGACTTCAGCTGAGCTGTAGCCTCGGATTATGCAGCACAAGCCTCCCTCTGCAGAGAAGCGCCAAATAAGGCCGAGAGAGCTTTACTGGAGGCTCTCTTTGGAGAAATGCTGGTTTGAATGTCAATTAATCTAACGACTGAAAACGTGCACGTTCTTAAAAAAAAAATAAAAAAAGCAATAGGAGAAAGGTTTTATATTGCAGTGGCTATCCTTCCGCGTTTTTATGACGATAAATTGATTGCCATTTAACGTAGGCACTCGATGCCTTCAGTGCCTGGAGCAAGCGAGGCTCAGCCCGCGTCCTAAGGCTCCTCCTCGCCCGCTGAGGGGAAAGCCGCCCGCCCGGGCCGTGTTTTCCCGATACCTTTCCGGCGGTGATACCCCACCCCTGGCGGCACGCACCGCCCCTGGGGCCGCCGCCAGCTCCCCGCAGCGCGGGGCTCACGGCTCCCGGTAAGACTTACGGGCAGGTGCGGGCCGGGGGGCCGCGCTGGGCCCAACGTTTGAGAAGGCGCTCGCCTTAAGGAGCCGCCACAGGCGCAGCCCGCCGTGCCCGCGCGGCTCCGAGGGGCCGCACCGCACCTCCTCGGCCGCTACCGCTCCCAAATGGCGGCGCCTGGAGGGGGCGGGGGAGCGGGGAGGAGCGCTCCATCGGCAGCTCGGTGCTCGGCCGCCCGGGAGGAGGGCGGTGCGAGGAGGAAGGAGCCAGGCGCGGGGAAGGAGCCGAGCGCCGGCGGGTCGATGGGCGGCGGATAAATGTCTCGCTGGGTGCGGGGCCGCCATTTTAGATGAGGAACGAAACGAACGGCGCCGAGGGGAGATGAGCCCGGAGGCGGCGGCCGGGAGGGAGTGACATAGGTAGGGCGGTGCGGGGCTGCGAGCGGAGATGAGGGGCTCGCTTCTCTCCGTTCTGCCCTTTCTCCCGGCTCTTCCTCGGTGCCGCCGCCGCCGCCGCCTGGAGCGGAGCCCCGGGCACGGCGCCGCGGGGAGAGGCGGCCGCTCGGCGCTGACAGGGCCCGGGGGCGGCGGGGCCTCGGCCGTAGCCGTATGGCGGGGACGGGGGGGGGCTCAGCCCAGAGAGCTGCGGCTGAGTCCGAGCCCGGCGGCGGGGAAGGTGCCAAAAGGGACGGGGGAAGGGAGGAGAGGCGGCAGTGGGGCGCGGGGGGTCCCTCGGCCGCCGGGCGGGCCGGGCGCGGTGCGGCCTCTGCCTGTCAGCGCCCGGCTGCGGGGAGCGGCCGGCCCGGCACTGCGTGTCTTCCGGCGCGGGGCTGAGGGCTGGGGGCTGCCCGGCGGCTTCGGGCCGTCAGGGCGCCTCCTCGGCTCTCCGCGCCCGGCACCGTTGGCTGCAGCTCGGTGTCCGCGCGCTGCTTCCTGCGGGGCTGCGGCCGCTCTGGGCCGGGATCCGCTGTTGGCCGAGTGGAAAATGGGACTGTATCGCGGTAGCATGACTGAGAGCGGCGTGAGCCGCTCGCTTGCGTTCGTTCGGATTCAGTTTAAAAAGAAGTACGTAAAAACCGGAGTGTAGTTGTTTAGGTTCCCGGCTCCCTCGCACTGCCCCGCTGTTGCCATGCAGATGTGGTGCTGCTCTGTTCCCGGACTCTTTTATCTACGGTTCAAATGTGCACAGAAATAACCTCGCCGACAGCAGCGCTCCTGTCCCCTGCGCGCCCTGCCCGTGTCAGGTACAGCAGCCTGCGTGGGTTTTCCCTCCTAGCCTCTCGGGCACATCCGCGAGTGCAGGGACCTCACCTGGGGCTGTGAGGCCTCGGGCGCTATGGTGGAATTGCTGCGGCACGACCTGTATCCATCTGGGTGCTGCTGCGGGGTGCTGCAGGCACGCAGACCGGGAAAGGACTATGGTGCAGTAAGCCTTAAACTTCAGTCAAAATACTTGGAAGTAATTGTGTACAGGAGACCTTTAGAGCTTTTAAAATCTGTCTACCTATTTATTAAAGCTTCTAAAAGACCCCGATCCAAGTGCTGCCTAAGATTTCTTTGTTGGGTAATATCAGGTCATAACTGGAATGGATGTTCCTATCCTTTAGCGCTCGTCTGCAGTGTAGGTGCAAAAGAAAAGATTGCAGTGATGAATAGGAGGGTTAAGTTCCAAGCAGTTTGGTTAAATCTGTTCTGGGGACGTTCATTAAGAATGGAAGTGACTTTCAATAATTTGCCTTAAGAATATTTTCTGTGGGCAAGCCCTAAGGCTACAGTTAATCATAAAAATAAGTGTGGATCTGTATTTTATGCTTATGTAGTGGATGACTGATGAATACGGTAAGCAGTTCAATCTTAGATCATTAAATCAGCAGTGGACTGGCTTATTTGGGCCAGAGCAGCAGTGCTTCCAGAAATCTGGAATGTGTTTTCATGTGGTTTGTTGCCATGCTTAAAATCTTCAGGACTGGACAATGTATTGTGCAACACTGCTGACAGACCTGTTCTGAAGAAAAAGCTGGAAGTGACAGGGAAAGTCTCTCTTTTTCCAAAGAAGATATAAAACTATTGTTGTCTGTTTAATGCTTTTGCTGTGCATGTAAAAACTATCTTTTTTTTTTTTTAAGCAGCAATAAGGTCTGTTTGACTAACGTAAGGATTTGACTGCTGTCTCAGGGCCTGAACTTACTATGGCTTATTAAAATAACTCCTATTTTATAAACCACAGACATGACCTACGGGAATGGTTGGTCAGCACTTCTTGGTGTGCTCGATCAGCACTGGTTTCTGCTGGGACATACATGCCCCTCACTTTAGTTATTTGTCGCATTTGCTGTTGAGAAACCGGGAGCTGAGGAAAAAAACAAGTTTTCCCAGTTTTCTGCCTTTGGAAACAAGTTAAGGTGATATGGTAAGCTGTTAGTTCTACAGCTGTTGCAGGAGGTGGAAACCAGAAGCTGTTATGTGAAATTGCTGTGACTAAAGAAGTCCTTAAGCAGTGAGTTTCAGATGGAGGAGTTGTGCTAATAAATTCATTTTTGTGTTACATACACGGAATGTTTAAATGACTTAGGCAAATGAGCTAAATTAAATATTTGCGTTTAATAGGCTGTTATTTGTGTTTGGGTCTGTGTTACCTCTGCGCTCTGCCAGCGCTCCCTTCCATGATACCTTCAGTCATTCCCTTCGCCACTGCTTTGCAGTACACCTGGCATCCCCTTTTCGATACTGCCGTGCTGGAACCTCTCCAGGCGTGTTCTCTTCAGCTCCTTTGTGTCTCGCCTCCCTCCTGGCTGCCAGCAGCTTCCCTGGTTGGGTTCTGCCATGTGGGACGTGCTGCACCTGGCACCTGGGGCTGCAGTGCTGGTGGGGTAAGTAGGAGGTTCCTCTGCAGCCTGGCCTCCTATTTCCATAGCCTGTGGGAGCTCTGTATTCCTGATGCCTCTACCTGCCTGCTTTGCTGAAATAAGCAAAGAAGCCCAAGAGCATTTGGAAGCGAGGAGGAAGGACAGTGGATGACATAGTATCATAAAGCCAGTTGCTGAGGAAACAGGAGTGAAAATGTGCGTGCAGGTTGATTTCCAAAACTTGCATGTAAATGAAGCTTGAAAAAGATGAATAATTGGAAAGGGCGATTGGTTCTTAAGGAGTAAGTTCATGGACTGTATTCCAACCTAAAAATGCAGAAATCTAAGGAATGTGTAATGAGAAATAGAGCTTCAGTTTCTCCTAAAATACCAAACTGCATAAATCTAAGTTATCTTTCTTTGAGGAAGTAACAGAAATACGTAAAGCAAGATTAAAACTTGTGATTTAATCAGCGTTTTAAGCGTAAGATAAATACATTTGTAAATGAGCGGCTGGCTTACATCAACATTGTACCAATTTGGTACGTAATTGCATACACAAAAACCTTTGGTTGTTTTCTGATCTGAAATCTAATCGTTGAAAGCAGCTTCTAAATTAGAAATTAATTTTAAGAAGAGTTGATACAACACTCGGAAATTGTGTCCAAATGCTGCTGCTACCTTTGTGGCAAATTAACAGCTTTTTTCTTTCTTTTTTTAATGATGAGTATGCACTTGCTTTGTCTTACTGGCTTTGAGACAGCATGAAGCTCACCTCAATTTGCATGGCTTTCTGTGCTGGCAATCCAGATGTGTGTTTGGTGTTGTTCGTTGCCTTTCTGAAAAGAAAGTCTGTTTGGGCCAAACTTGTGTGAATAATTCCCAGTGCTCTGTTGGCTCCTGCTGTGTACACTATTTTTCTGTAAACAACAATTTTGCTTTGAAAAGCAGCTGGCATGCGCGTATTCCTTTGGTGACTTGGATATTGCGTTTGTACTAGAAATGCCATCTATTTCACACAGGGCTGATTTTATCGCAGCACTGAGTGCTGACCTTTTGCAATTTAATAGACTATGGTCATCTTGTGTACTGAGATGCTGCAGTGATGTAGTAGATGGGGATAAACAAAACCCTTCTCAAGTCGTTTGTAAACGAGTAAAGCGTTTTCTTGCTACGCCTCGCAGCAAAGAGTTGTAAGTGACAGTAAACAGTGTTTGCAGGAGCGAGCATTTTTTTAGAGGCTTTTAACGGACACAGTGGGATGCAATTATTTGTTTTCCAAAGGTTTTTGCCTGCTGGTGGGGAATGCCAAGAATTAGAGCTAAGGCTGTTGTGTAGCCATGGGTTCACGTGGAACAGTGCAGCAATGAATCCTGCTCAGTCGTTTGTTTGCAGCTGCAGGTGTGTCTGCGTTCTGCGCATCCTGCTCTCCGCGCTACGTGCAGCACAGCTCTCGCGTGGTTAAGCCAAAGCCAGTTGGTTTTAACTTCAGGCAAAAGAGTTTTGGAATTGCCTCACAGCCATCTTTGTGTGTGATGAGTGTGTGTCTCTGCTTTGTTTTCTTTGCAGTTCACCGAAAACCCTGCAGATGGGACCTGTATTTCCAGGTTTACTGATAGAACGCTGTTTTATTGTTCCTGGTTGCACGCTGCTCGCTGCGCTGTGGCTCTTTGCAGATGTTGCACTGATTGCTGTAGTGCTGCCTGTTTTCTCTTACCTCTGCAGAACGTTGCTGCATTTGTCAGCTTGTGCTGCTGACACTAAAATATTCATTTCTGACAAACAGCTGCCAAAAAGGTGTTAATTAATATTGCCTTCCAGCCGAAATATGTAGTATCGGTTAGGAGCAGTGGGACTGCGTATTTTTAGCTCGCGAGCTGGAGGGAGGTGGCCTCACTAACTTGGAGCAGGGTGTGGCGTGGGGTTAACCATGTTAATTAAAGCTGGCTCAGAGGTTTAGACTTTAAAAAATGGCTCAGAGCCCCCAGCAGGGCGCTTTGTTACATAATTTCTTTCACAAGAGAATAAGCTGGAGTTCTGAAAATGGGTGTTTTGGCAGCACCAGGCTGGGGAGGCACCAGTGAGCTGCAAGGTAGTGCTGTGCTGCAGGAAAGGTGTCTTTGGTGGTACCTTTGCAGGGCTAACATTTAAGTATTTATTGAGAAACTTCAACATATGACTAATCTGCTGTTTTATTTTCCTGTAGTGTTTTGTTTTGGTTGTCATTTGCTCCAGTTCATGTCTCTGTTGACTTCATCAGTAATTCAAACTTCTTTGTGTGTATTCTACTTTCTTGTTCTGTTCTCGATCATTTCACCATGTTTGCTTAGTCTGCTCGTGCTCTTGAGTATTTTCTGGAGTGATCTTCCTGTCTGTGAGAATATCTCTAAAGGCACTGCTCTTTTCACTTTCTTCACTCTCTTCCTACCTGTGGAAAAAATTAAGTATCTTCTGCCCCACTCCCCCCCGAACACCACTTGCTTGTTGGACAAACATGTAAATTACCATCCTTTTTGCTTTAGTCCACAATTTTCCCTGTTTAGAATAAATAAAGTGTGATATTTGACACGAGAACTTCTTGGTGAATCTGAATGAAGCACAGTGTAACAGGTGGGGGTGCAGATCCTCCCACCCAGTTGCATGGAATGCTTGGGGAAGTGAGATTTGCAGGCACACAGTGATGGTCCTGCAGAGCAGAGCAGCATGTGGAGGGAGTACAGTTAGATGGGAAGCTTCAATGGTAGCAGCGCTGCCAGAAGGAAGAAAAGACTAGATATTGTTTTAATGACTAAAAAAACAAATTCCTAACTCACTGCTGCCAAAACTGCAACCAGAATTGCTAGTTTTGTAAATATACTGAAAAATAAAAAGCTTAATGTGAAGCTGAAAGAACCAGTGATAACCTCTGAACCAGCTTCCAGCTGAAGGAGGTGCATTTTGAGTCACAGTAGAACTTAATATTTTTCAAGATTTGTTTTAGAAACTTTAAGCTGCTCTGAAAGTTGATCATATTTGTAGCATGCAGCTCCAGCTTCACGTTCTGTAAAACCTTCTTTCAGAATTCCAGAGGACCCAGATTTACCTAGCAATTGTCAATGACAAGTTACTGTCAGGTAAATATTTTCCTTATTTTTAATAATCCCTGGTTGAATATGAACCCCTTCAGGCCTAAACTATTTCATACTGAGGCTGCTGTGTGTGAATAGGAAACATTTTTTTATTATAGCAGCAGCTTGAAGCTTAAGGTGAACTAAATATTTTGTTATTCATTCCATCTTTATGTAGTGGGGTAAAAGATGTGATAGTAACGTTGTAAGCCAAGTCATGTCGTGTTTCTTGTTTTGTTTGTTTGTTTTGAGCCTTTTCCAGTCCCCCTTCAAAAAGCCGTGTAAGCCATGTCCAGTCCGTTCCAATATGTAGGTATGGACAGGCAGAACCCTGTTGGCCTTGTTGGAGACTGGAGGATGCTGGTTTTCCTTGCACCAATTAGAAAGCTGGGCAAGTCCAGTGGCTGGCTGACAGGAGCATTTTCAAGCAAAATAACTTTCCTATCTGTTTGATCCCTGGTCTAGCAGTTCTAAATCTTCATGTTGTCGTAGATGTTGTCTTTACTTGCAAGCATGAAAAGGAATCTGTGGGGTTCAGGTGCTACAAAGTAGCTGTTCCAAGCTGTCTGGAAATAGGAGGTGTGTTCCCAGAAATTGGTCAAAACGAGGTTATTGGAGAATGGCAACTAGGATGGCATAAGGTAGCTTCCAGGATGCACTGCAGCCAAAAGAAACAACAGTGTGCAAGCCTCTAATTTTATGCTGACGTTTAACAGAAAATAAACTCTATTCTGAATTACATGATTCATTTGTGTTAAATGCTTTTAGAAGCAAGTATAAAGCTTACAGAGGCAATAATAGCATGGTGAAACCATGTGTCGGTGATACAGTGGATTGATTTCACCTAAAAGTCGATTTTGGCCTTGCTCTTCTGTTTCTCCAACCTTCTGAGTTCTCTGGGTAAGTTGTTCACTGGCAATCAAGTGGTTATAAAAAGAGAGCCAGCTGATGTTGCAATCCAGGCAGTGGCCATATAGTGGAAAGACTCTCCTTTGGCATGTCCACGAGTGCTATTTTTACCTATTCCAGTAAGATCTGCCCTTGTGATGTTAAATTACAGGCCGTTACCTGGAATTATTCTGTTTTACAGAAGCACTGTATGCTCTAACGAAGACTTTTAATAAAATGATCAGGCAGATCAAGACTAAAATTCTCATGTTTGAAAATACTGTTTCTCCTGTCACCACAAATAATACTTCTGATCTAATTGTGATTCTTTAATTTCTGTTTGTGTATTTCATGGCAGGCAGAGGTTTTGCTTTGTTTTTCTGTTTTGGTTTCCTTTCTATAGTAAGTGTGTTGTCTATCTCATCTCTCACGTGGAAGCTTTAAATAAGCAATGTGATGTAAAGAACAAGCCCAGGAATAAGTGGGTTGGAGTTTTTTAGTCATAACTTCCAAAAACTCCAACTGATGTTAACTAAACTTGATGTTCCTTCATCAAGGAACCCTAATGGGTTCCTTCACCCATTAGGAAAGGAGTTAATATTGTTTCTTGTTAGAGATGTCCAGCGCTGCTGGTGGCAGATAGCTGTACCTACCCAACTGGTAATGAGAACTGAGTAAGCAGCAAGAGTGGCCTCAAAGTGTGGTTTGGCTGTAGAAGCATCACGTGGAGAACATCACTTGTGGAAGGACTGCTTGAATCAAAAATAGTGAAATGTTTAATTTCTGTTTTTCTAACCTGAAATATTGTCCAGGTGTATGTTTTAAAAGTTTCAGCAAAAAAAAAAAAAAGACCTGAAAACACTGAAACACAAACCTATTGTTTCAGAGTTCTTGTTCTGCCTGTTTGTGAAATGAGGTGTACTTTTGTAGCAGAATTTTTAATATTTCCAATGCAGTGTTTTGATACCAAAGTATGGTCCATGATGAACTTGTGTAAGTTCCAAGTTCCTGTACAAAGCACCTGCTTCCCTTGCTCCTTGTCTTGTCCTGCAGTGCCTCAGGTGGAAATCCTGCAAGTAGGCACACTTCCTCCAATATGCAGGCATTTTCTTCTCCCTTAGTTTTGCCATTGTCTTAGGCAAACAATTCCACTTCTTACACTTAATTGAATCTCACATCTGCAACAGCAGCTGGTATTTTTGTCAATTCACTCACTACTTAAACTTTGATTTTTGCCAATTCTGTTAGCAGATGTTCTCCTGTGATTTTCGTTTTCCATGTTTCTCTTATCTGTCAAGAAAAGTACACAGCTTTACTCCGTTACACTGTTGCTTTGGGTACAGGTAGCAGTGCTGTAACTGCTCCTTCTTTAACCCGTCACATGAATTTTATGCTATGTTTTCTCAATTTGTATTTGGGATTTCTTTTTCTTCTTACTCATTTTGTAGTACAAGTTGTTGTTTTTTTGTCTCAGACTTTTAACTAAATTTGAGGATTGTAACTGTATCCTTGTTTTTATCAGTCTGCTAACTGCCACGATATCCACTTCAAAGGTCTTTTGTAGTTGTTTTGAGGATGTGTCTCTCCGCTCCTCTGATCTGCTCTGTTTTTCTGTTTCTGGCCCCCACGTATTCTCTGGTCTTATTTTCTAGACAGTATTCCTTAGTAATGTAATCTGTATGGAGAAAAGAAGAAATCAAAACTTGATCCAGTATGGGTTATTTCCTAACTGTGCCATTATTGCTCACCAGTTCTGTTAGAACTGTACAGTCAGCTTTTTCTTTGGTGTGTGGCGGGCAGTGCGCCATGCCTTCTCCACACTCTCTGCTTATCACAGAATGGTTTAGGTTAGAGGGGACCTTAAAAATGACGTAGTTCCAGCCCTCTGCTATGGACAGGGTTGCCAGCCACTAGATGAGGCTGCTCAGGATCCTGTCCTTGAATGCCTGCAGAGATGGGACATCCACAACTTCTCTGGTTGACATGTTACAGCGCTTCACCACCCTCTGAGTAAAATCTCTCTTCCCAACGTCTAACCTAAATCTCCCTTTTAGTTTAAAGCCATTTCCCCTTGTCCTATCACTATCAGACTATTAAAAAGTCAGTCACCCCTCTGCTTTTAAGTTTCTTTCAAGTACTGGAAGGTGGCAGGTTTCCCTGGGGCCTTCTCTAAGCTAAACAAGCCCAACTCCCTCAACTTTTCATCATAGGAGGGAGAGGTGCTCCAGCAGGTGCTGCTAGCCCTGATGGCTGTGTGGCCGTGTCCCATCTTTGCCTTCTCTAGCATGAGATTTGTTCTGGAAGTGGCTAAGTAGGATGGGAACTGTGAAGTGGGAAGGCATTTTACTATTTACTTTCTAGTGAATGTTTTTGTATATATGACTCTTGCTTCTTTAGCTAATCTTAGCTTCATATTTTTAATCAAGACTTCTTCAGATTCTCTAAGAATTCTTCCTTTTACAGTTACAGTTGTACACAAGAGATAGCAGTAACCTTAGAGGCTTAGCTTGTTACTTTTTTTTTTTTTAATTCAAGGTTTGATGGGACATTTGTGAGTCAGCAAGGTGATGGCATGTGTAACTAAGGGTCTGATGTCTGAGAAGGAAGTATGTACTTCAATGAGTTTCAGCTGTAAAAGACTTTTGTGGTGTTTCTTGAATAACTGTGAGTTTATACTGAGTTGTGGTCATGTAGTCTGGCCTTACACAGTGCATCTCCTTACACTGAAGTGTTGTCTAAAAAGCAGTAGATGGCCATGAAAACTGCTAGTAGATGGAAAGTAAGGTAACTCTAATGTTGTAATTGATGAAATCATTGGTTGGCTGTTGATTTGGTGTGTTGTATATGTGCTAGAGTTTGCCTATTAAATTTTGTTTGTCTTGTTTTCCACAGATGATGCACTTCATCATTTTGTCATAGGACTTCAATTGACATAAAGGAAAACTAAAGGTACAAATCTCTGCCATGCCCTTCTTCCTTATCCTGCCTCATCCTTCCTTCCAGGTTCCATGGGTTGTCCTCAGGGGGAGGGGCGCAGTACAAATGAGTTCTGTGCTTGTATTCCTTGACCATTACCAAAACTTGCTTTTTGTGTTCTGAAAAATTCCATAACATTCATATGATGTCTAGAGTTGTTTCAGTGTTTGCTTTATCAGAAGTGTATGTTTAACTTAAGCTCTTTCTTTAGTCAGTATCAACGGGTATTTACTTTGCAGGGCAAAGCTCTTCCTCTGTTTGGAACTTTATTGATATTTTCCTCTAGATACCGTTTACCTTTCCACACAACTACATATGTTTTGTGAATAATTCAGACCTCACACTAAGTCAGGTCTGTGGCATTATCTTCCAAGTAGTGGGATTTCCTTGTTTGTTTTTTTTTTTTAATTTTTATTTTAATTTTTCCTGAGATTGTACCTCTGAAATGCTTTGACTAGTAAAAACCCACACAAAGAACTGCAAATTCATGGAAGTATTTAGTAAGATAATATAAGATAGGGTAGAACTGTCACATTATTTTTCTTTGCAGGCACTCAAGGCACTAAGTGTTTGAGATGTTCTAAGTAATTTTGCTTGGATACAGTCTGTACTTTCTCCTTAGGTTCAGTTTTTATTTGCCAATTTTTGCAGGTTTCTTTGCAAGTATCTGTTTTGGAAACAAGTCGAGCTGTCCAGGCATGTTGTAACTTAAATGCTCAAGTATTATCATGTTAGCTTTGGTTCACACTGCAGAAACTTACGTTAAATTATTCCCAGGTGCATTTACTGGCTCTGAAGTACGAGGAGGAATAATTTGTTCTTGTGTTGTAAGCTCACAGAAGGTATCTTCAAGGTTCCCTTCAGACTTTTCTTGGCTACTGCTGCCCCTGCTCCTCTCTGTCCCACAGGCCCGGACCCTGCTGTGGGGTGACCAAACACCATTTGATCACTGCACAGCCGCTCCTTCACGCCCCCCAGGTGGGCTGGGGTAGTTTCTAGTTGTTTCTATGCTCAGTTCCATGAAATTGCTGCATTGACCTCCTGTGGCACTGCTGGTTCTGGCACAGATCCCCATTCAGTGAAATACACTTAAAATTTAAAACTGGTCTGAGGACACTGGAATCTTGAATCTTTTGGATCTCTGCATCCTCCTCCAACTGTCTGCTGTTTCGTAGCCATTTTTAACAGCAGTTGCAGTGTGCTTGAGCTGCATAACAATTCGGACATATGTAGCCTGCATAGCTATCACATGTCAGTAGTTACTTAGTTGACCTCACCTCAGGCTTTCTTTTCAGAAAACTGGTGTTTATTTGAAGAGCAGTTGTGGCATCCTCAGTGTTAATTCATTTACTACATGCAGCTGAAGGAGAAAGCTGATAATTCTTTGTGCTGAAATTCTCCGTCAGTTTTGTTCAATTCTCAAGAACTTGTGTGGGAAGGGCATTTGGTGGATTGCTGACATTTGAGTAACTTTTTCATCCTTGCTGTAAAGTGGATGAGTTCCAGGGAACTCTTAACACAGTTTGGGGCTTTCATCCGTACTTGAAACAATTCAAGCATGAGAAAGCTCAAAATGCAAATAGGCTGAGAATGTGTGTGCAGTTGATAGCAAGACTTGTGGGAAAAAATGCTTGTCCAAAGTCTGACTTGCCTGTGTAACGTGAATAACCCTGTGAACACATAGCCCTGCTTGTGCAGGCAGGGTCCTTTTGGGTATCTGTCTGTTTCTCTACATCCTTTTCTGATGAACTCTGCTGGGAAGAAGGTAACATTATGGTGAAAAGCCAGTCTGAGTGTGACACGAGTGTCATGTAATGCAATTCTGATAGAATCAGGTAAAGTATAGCATTGGTCAATATGCTTTTTATTTCTAGTAATGCATTTGAATTTACCACATTTAAAAACTAAAGTCTTAAATATCACTTCGGCTGCAGTAATCTTTATAATGTTGAAAGAACACCTTAAAACATTAAGTGAGCCCCTCTCAATGTTTATCAATTTTTATCATAAGGTAAATGTTATAGGTCATCACACTTCAGGTAATGGCTGCTAAATCAGTTTAGGATTCTTCCTAGTACTAATGAATAGATATCAAAGAATGGAGGTTTTATGCCATGCTGTAGGGTTTTGGTGCTTTGTTAACAAACCTTCTACCTAATGTAAATTGAAAAAAATGTTGTGTTTTCCCAGGTCATCTTGTTCTTTCATGGCTGTTCTAATAACAGTTTAATGGTGTTTTTGTTGCTGGTTTTTGGGTGTTGTTTTTTTGTTTGTTTGTTTGTTTGTTTTTTGAGGGGGAATCTAAAGTCAGCAATTGTACTTAACTACAATTTCTAAAAGTTGTGATTGAGTGCTTGTAAATACCAGCTGTGTTTTTCTTTACCTGAAGTGGTTGCTGTGTGATGTTCTGTTAGATACAGGCAGAGTGTTTAGTGCTTCTGGTTCTCTAACAAGGGAATCTGGATTTTTATAAGGGAGCTTACAGAGCTCTCTTAGTTTGGACTTAATAGAAATTTCACATGGGAATAAATGGGTGACTGACAGCCAGACTGTGTGTGTGGAAAAGCACAAGCCAAACAGATGGTAGCAGCACTTGGTTAGGAGAACTAGTCTGGAGCCAGTGTAACCACCAGGAGGAGAAGCACAAAGCAGCTGAAGGTGCAGATAGTTTTGGAGATAAGCACCTCATAGCCAGAGCATGAAGTAGAATCTAAGAGCAGAAATGTCTTAAGAAAAGTGATTTCCTGCAAACTGGGTTACAGGAAGATGGTTCGTTGTAGAGCTCCGTGGTCTCTGGGTTACTGTACAAGCAGTGTGCTGCCTTTATTACTGCAGAGGGAATGCGTGGTGGCTTTTATATTTATTTTAATTATACTTCCAGAGGTGCAAATACTGTTTCAAAACATTTATGGCTTAAGCTCATTGAATGTTCTGCATTTTCCAGGAAAAAAAAGCCAGAACCCTTTAGGGCTGTAATATTGGAGTTGTATGGCTTCATTGATGTTTTCTAACCAAAATTTTAGTCTCAAAGTTTTTCTTAGATACAGGAAAGTATTAATCTTGCAAAGGTTTAATCTATCTGAAGATATGTCAGCTTGAGCAGTTGTATCCCCTGCTGCTGGAAGTAGATCCCAGTGCTTGGAAAAACAAACAGTGAATAAAAACTCTTTTTCCTCCTTGAATACCTTACAGTTACAATAGCAAGAGAATGTTGGAATTGGTGACTATGAAATGGATGGTTCAGAGAAATACAGCTGCTGAAAAGATCAGAAAAACTGTTAGGGAAACATAGAAGGTTTGTATGTCATGGATCAGGGTTAGGAGGAAATACCCCAAACTTACAGGTGTGTGGGAGATGCCCTCGAGTTCTTGCCATGATCCTAACTCTTGCCCCATGCTTATTTGCATGGATAACAGCTTCATTTATTAGGAATGGGTCTGCATTTATCTTCTGGTATGTAAAGATAGATGTTTAGGAAGTACAGCCATGTGTCACAGTAGGTACTTGTTTGGTGCAGAGGGCTTGTTTGTTTGTTGCTGCTGTTCTGTGTTGTTTTCCCACAGCTCACCCAAGCAGTACTGAATCAGTTGGAAATCTGTAAGTGAGAGGAGCTGAGGGAGACCGCAGTTGAATATATTGATGATCTTTAGTCACAGTGATAAAAATTTTTCTCACGAGCAGCTCTTCAAATGGAAACATTTGTTAAAAGGCAGTTTTCAAACAAATTCTGCATTTTCTTCTCTGGTATTTTGCCTTCGTATGCATTTTTGCTAAATGTGAACATGACCATTAATTGTTCACGTGGGAAAGACAGGCAAAGTTGTGTTGGGAGGGAGAACTGGATTTATGTTGTCTTTAAAAGCTCTTGGAGTCTCTTCCAGAAGTAAAGGAAAGGGCAGGGCACTTCATTTAGTATACAGAGGGGCTGTGCTTTGTGTCCTGTGAGCTTTCAGCCTTCTCTTGTAGCAGTCAGCACTCCTCAGGGAGACGGACCCAAATTCTCGACAGTTCAGACTAAACACTTCTGGTGGTCATGGAAAGAGTTTAAGTAACTTTAAGTATTTTGGGGATTTGCTCTGTAGATGGTAAAAGACAGGATTCTGATTTGACTTCATGCTGGTGAAATACATTTAACTGTTGATCTTTGTTGCTTCTCCTAGCTTTCCCAATCGAAGGATATCTTTCTTTTTATTCTCCAAACATGATTACTCTATGCAGGTAGATTGTCTACAGTTTCTAATAGTTCTTAATTTTTAGTACTGATTTTTATTCTAGCAGGCAAACAGATTCAGGAAAATGTGACTTTCACAGTAATTAAACTGTGAAAAAAAATAAAATTTTTGTTCAGGCTGTGATTAGGATGGGATTAAATTTTTCTAATGACGTTGTCTGTGGAGAGTATTGGTAAATCTTAATAGATAAAAGTAGATACACTGCTCTGCAATGTCACTTTGAATGAGGGAAGAAAAAAGCTTCTGGTGTGTATCAGATTTTAGAGTGCTTATCACTGGTGAGATTTTTCTGCCTAATCTGGTTTTAGAAATGAAGCCTAGGGACAATTCATTCAATCATTTTTAGGAATTTGTTACTGCCAGTACGTGCATGGCACAGCAGTTTATTGTGTTTGCTTTTAATGTGTACAAATGGCTGTTATCCTTCAAAGAGTACTGGTTAAAAGTGCAGTCTGGATCATAGTGTGTCATATATCCGTGGGGGGTAAGGGTTTAATTTGAGATTTATCACGGTTGGTTTCTAGTGGTAGTGGACCTAGAAGGAGATCAATTTGCTCATACTTTAAAATCTTAAAATGTTACTTGAATGCTGCTGTTGGAGTTCTTCAGTTGTAGACAGACTGTAGTAATTTTGATGAAGAGTAGCTGGAACAAAAATCTAACATTCAGCTGGCGATGGATCATTGGACACAGTGCAAGCCTTAACAGGTAATATCATGTCTCAGAAATGTGTTTTTAATTCATTTAAAAGAAGAAAAACTAGTTTCTGCTGGGATAGACATAAACTTGGAATTATGTATTTGTGAAGGCGTTGTGAAATCCTTATATTTTAAATTGAATTTCTCTTAGAAGATATTGGACATCTCTTCACTGAAATGGACTGGTGTGGACCTTGGGAGAGTTTGAGGAAAATTAATTTAGTTTCAGTAGAAATGTATTTCATCAGATAGTGGTTACAGTTGAAGATCCAAAATGAATAAATAAACCAATGCTAGGGCACAGGGTATGGGACACTAGGAGGTAAGCAGTGCTTATATGTGTTTCATATAATGAGGTGACCAGAAATGGAACCCACCCATGTCCTGTGAATCTGGTGTCTGTTGTCATCTGCTGCGGTGCATGCTGTCATGTTCAATTAAGAACTAGAGTCCATGTGCATATTTTGTGTGATGGTGTATTTGTTACCAGTTCAGAGCTAGTCACACGGTTACCGTGTTTGCGTCTTACTGGTATGCATGCAGTGAGCTGTTTGAATACACAGTGTTTTGTATCTTTGTTTTTAAAATATATAATTTTCTTCGCTGGCTTTCTTTACCCTAGAGGGCAGTGGAAAGGTGTAAGTAATTCATAAATTACCTCTTAAGGGATGGCTTAATTGTCCCTGGTCTTTGGGGAGTGAAGGTGTCTAGGAGTGGCCCATGTGCTATCGGAATGCAAGTCTTGTCTAGACTAAACCCTCCATCAATCCAAGAAAAATAGGGCATCAAGAACAAAGTTACAAGGGCTCACGACTTCTCTGTCTTTCTTCAAAAACTGTAAGCCTGTCCTCTCCAGTGGGAAGTTCCACCTCTACTGCCATACGACCAACATCCATCTCTGACATCGTGGGCCAACATAATAACATAGGTGGCATTACTTTCGGAGCAGCCCTTGTGTATCTGTGGGAATTGCTGGTTAGTAACTGCTCAGAGTGCTACAGTCTGAAGAGAAGTGTTTGGAAAGCTTAATTCCCTTGAGCAGAACAGTTACTTAAATAAAGGTCCTAGGAGTGCGTGATCAGAGACAGTGCTGATTTTTGCCTTGTGCAGAAGGCTGACAGCAGCTGATCTTGAGCCTGCTGTACATGCAATTACAAAACCAATTCCTTTAGTTTCTGTAGTGTGCAGCAGGCCTCTCGCATTTGGATGAGAGAACACTGCTAAGAGTAGGGAAGTACTTTTCTTATGGTACGAAATGCAGCTTTCATCAAGATTCAAGTTTGAATGTTTTGTTATTTCCTGTTTTCACTGAATTCTTCAGGAAATGTTGGCAGCAAATCAAAATATTAAATGTATAGGCTGTAATGTTACGTTGTGGTCAACCTACTTTCATAATAGCAAAAGCAACAAGGAGTCCAGTTGGACTGGATGATCTTGGAGGTCTTTTCCACCCTTGGTGATATGATTTATATAGTATCTAGACATTTGACATGAAGTATTACGTAAGTTGAGAGGATAGAAGACAAACTTCACTGGTTTTCATGCTGATACCCTTACCTATCAATTTATCTCCACTCTTTTTATTAGGGCTGTTTATATGCATAATGTGGCTGTTGCAACTGCACGTAACTTTTTTCACCTTTCTGTTTCACATCTAGGAAAATACATTCAAATTCTAGACCACTGTGCTGGTACTTGGTTGTATATGCAGAAGTATTGTATTGTATTCCTCACTTCTATCTCCCTTCTTTTTTCAGAGGTTCAGTTTTGCCATTTCTCTTATCCCTTTTACATCAAGTATAAAACTGCTGTTATTTACCTTCCATAGATTAAAAAAAAATAATAATTTCAAGTATCTAAATCTTATTAGAAGTTGGTTAGAAACTGAATTTTAAATGTTACTGATATTTTAAACAACGTCCAGAACTTTGTGCAACTGGGCCTGGACAGCTGACAGCACTGACTCAGGGATGACACGAGTTGGCAAGGAGAAGATGTCTGTGTTCATTGTATGAATTGTCAGTGAAAGAAATGCTCACAAACTAACTCGTAAGGTCCCTTTGTAGCACAGGGTATAAAAGGCCATAGTGTAGAATGTGGAATGGAGGGTGGAGGTGTGCTGTTCTTAATATGCATATGGAGATACGTGACATGGTTTTGCTTTTACAGTAAGTTTCATGGGATAGTTGACAGGCAGATGTATGGAGGCCTTAGAAGTGAAAGGGTGAGCAAAAGACCTTTTATTTATCTACCTGGAATTACACCACAGTGGCTTTTTCTTTGTGAGGATGTGAAAGAAAACCTTCTTGGTATAGTTATAGTGACTTTTTGCAGCTCAGAGCTTCTGAACTGGAGTACCAGGAGTCTGAGGGCAGAACTGGACAGGGCCATCTGGTTTGGGGTAAGACCAGTTCACAGTTGGTGCTTACGCAGTTCTTGAGCAGGTTGGACTGACAGTCATTCACTCTCCTGCACTTTTGCCCATCCTCAGCCTGCAGTCTTCTGGCAGAACAAGTGCTTGCTTGACCCTGTGGGTGAGCCACTTCAGGGGCTTACAGGGGAGAAAACAGTTTTTTCACTGCAATGGTTTCTTTCTAACTTAGATTAATTCAGTTATCTTCAAATTCAGGAATAGTGCCACTGTTACAGTATCAGTCATAGAGTCACTACCACTGTGGTTTTGCTGGAACGTTTTCAGGCTTCCCATCTATCAGGCTCTGGGCAGCCTGGTCTGGTGGTTGGCGACCCTGCCTGTGGCAGGAGGTTTGAAACTAGATGATCATTATGGTCCTTTTCAACCCAGGCCATTCTATGATTCTCTGACTGTTGCCCAGCCTATGATGTCATCTTGCTTGCTAGTGTTTTGAGGCTGTGGATTGAAGAACTTGCTAGGAAATACCAGTAGGACGTGACAAACATGGAGGTGCTAAAAACACACCACAGAAATACGCTTTTGAGAGACTGTGGCAAAATCTTGTATGCAGTCTCTTGGGATGGAAAATTACTTGTAGGCCATAAAATGGCACCAAAATTATGACGTTTCCTTTCTGTCTGATAGGGTTTCACTGAAATATGAAACAGAAACCTGATATTCCTGTTAATATTTTTAGCAGTATCACCTACAGTGGATTCGTTACATAAGCTCAAAGATGCCTAAAGAATGAGGTAGGTAGCAGAGAGTGGCTGGATTATTTATTTTCTTCTTCTATTGCAAAGTCTGTGTGCGATGGTAGGTTGGCTCACATGAGCCAACCCTTTTTTACAGTTGTTGATTATGTTTCCTTTTTAAATGCTTGTCAGATCTGGGTTCAGATCTTCAGTAGTTTTGAGTGCTTATGAATCTAGCGAAGGCTTTTTGGAGTTGTGCTTTGAGTAACACTTTCAAATTCAAGTTTACCCTGCTGGACATCCCCAGATGGGCACTTAATACTAGTGAGATGTTTTTCCATGAGTTCTATTGCTGTATCTCTTCAATTGTAGAAAACAGCAAGGATGTGAGGAAATGGATGGGAGCGTTCAAATAATTTGCAACAGACAAAGCACAGAATGAAATGAGACATATTAGAAGCTGATAGGCGCTCAGTAAAGGAGTTTTTGGTGTTATGCACTGATTTTTTTGGGTATCTGGGGAACAGGGTAGGTCTGTCAGTCTAGTACTTTCTTGTACCATAACGGGACAGAATTGCAGTTGCTTGGAAGACCTTTATTTTGGCATTTCCTGACTAATGTGTTTTTTGACTTAGTAGGCTTTATATGACTTTCTTTCCCTTTCACAGAGATGACCAGGACTGTAGGCAGTGTGCAGAAGTCACTAAAAGCAAATCTGGAGTTCATCTACTAACTTGGCACTTGCACTGGGCAGTTCTAAGCGTTGAGTTTGCAGAGGTTTACAGAGAGATGCAGATTTATGGGGGAGAATAAACTATTAAGCTTATTTGCATTATATTATTATTATTATTATTATTATTATTATTATTATTATTATTATTATTATTTTCTTTCTGAAAGCTTAGTAGACAATCTGGCCACTTTGAAATTTACCAAAGATTTCATTTCAGATTTCAAAACTTGTTTCTGACTTTGCTTAGTTTTTGAATAAGATTTGGAAAATAATTTGGAGTTAAATAACTTTGGAGCAAACAACAAGACCCAAACCACAGAACAGAAAGACACCCAAGCCAGTCCCTTGACATCACTGATAAAAATGGGGTTTCTTCATTGCTTTTTGTTGTAATTTCTGTTGGGCCACTTTTTCTTTCTTAAAATACAGGTATGCTAATGATTGCAACCGCATCTGGCATACAGGACTATTTTGGCCTGCAGCTAGCATCAAAGCTAGCTTCAAGCATTGACTGTCTAAACTAAGATGATGGTAATGAGCTGCTGTGACAACTAGAGGTGTAGTGAGAATGCAATTGCACATACATACATGTAGATCTGTGCAGAAAGTCCAGTGCTGTCAAAACTCGGGCTAACTTCACAGATGTGGGTGAACTGTACTGTGTATATGTAGGTTGAACATGTCACAAGGGAAGAGGCAGTGCAGTCCCCAGATACCTCTGAAAAGAGATGGTGAGGTCTGCTGTGCTAGGAAGATTCAATAGCTCTTAGTGAAAGATGCTGTAATTTTCCCTCACTCTTCTGATTTTGTTGTTTCCTTAGACTGCATCCATGGAGCACATTCAGGGAGCTTGGAAGACTATCAGTAATGGTTTTGGACTCAAGGATTCTGTCTTTGATGGCCCAAACTGCATTTCACCAACCATTGTCCAGCAGTTTGGTTATCAGCGCCGAGCATCTGATGATGGCAAAATATCAGATACTTCTAAAACCAGTAATACCATTCGAGTTTTCTTGCCCAACAAGCAACGTACAGTGGTAAGTCTGTGTTACCTTGATGGAAGAATTGTGGTGCATTGCTAACGCTATGACGTTTATTTTTACTATAGAAATGACAAGCTTCACGAAACCTTACTTGTGTTTTTGAATATGTTGTCATCAATTTTCCAATTCTTGAGGACACATGTTGTAAGCTGTGTGGCTGTATTTTGAGACCTAGTATTTCTCTACCACGCTGCTGCATTTTTCCATTGTGCATGAGCACAGTCATTTCTATCACTGTTTTATTCACTTGAAGTATGCCCACAGGGAAGCGTGGTAATTGGTGTTCCCTCAAGAAGCTTCACTTCTATGAGATTTCCCAGAGCTGAAGACACCAGTAATAAGTAAAATCTTGATCAGAGCTCTCTAGAATCTAAATTCTTTTTTTTTTTTTTTTTTAAACTTAGTATTTCCATTTGCCTGCATTTCTGTTGTTTTTTGTAGCCTACCTGTGTATATGAGCTTTGTACAGATTTGGTTTACAAGAAACTTAGTAGCTATAAGAAATGAAAGTAATAAAATGGCCTTAAAACTTCCTTTGCCTAAGTGCACGATAGCAGAAAACATGCCTGCCTGACAGGTTGGCTTAATGTGCAGTGACTTGAGTTGGAGGGCACAGAAGTTTGTTGTTACATAATTTGGACAGTTGTTTATTTATTTGTTAATTTTAAAAGTCATCAGTTGCAGAAAAGGGTTGAGGCATAATACTTTCCTTTTCTCCAAAGAAGCTTAAATGAACGGTACCATCATGCAGTGCATTTCTTCTTCCTTTGGACACAGGTAAATGTGCGAAATGGGATGACCTTACATGATTGTCTCATGAAGGCACTTAAAGTAAGAGGTCTGCAGCCAGAATGCTGTGCAGTTTTTCGTCTTGTTACTGAACCAAAAGGGTAAGAGTCCATGTTATACATGAAACTGTCAACTAGAGAATTTAAAAATCTTGTTTCTAGAGTGGTGGCAGTAATGCTTTCTTTCCCTTTTTAGCTAGTTTCTTTTGAAAATGCAGACTGTGAACACTTCCGTGTTGCTTTCTTTACCCTCTGCTAGCGCAAATCCTTAAGCTTCCTGGGTATTTCTTTCCTTTAACATTTTCTAAGTATTAAATGAGGAATGAGGGCTACATGCCAAGTGCTTGCTGCATCTTTTTCTCATACTCTTGTTGAAATGATGTGATATGCCTTCATATCTGAGGTGCAGTTCTCATTCTGCGTTTGTAGTTCATAAACCAAGTTGACTGAAGATCTCCTCTGTGCTCAATTTTAAGGCCCTGCATTCCTCTACACATTTTCAATATTTGGACTTAAAATCTCACTTCAGGTATTCCTTATTTTTTGTAGGACCGGGGATGCTGCTATTAAATACCAAATGATTCTTTTACAAGCTGAGGGAGTGAAGGTATCTCATGGAGTTAATACGTTTAACTTCACACCTCGAAAGGCGTGGGCTTAATGCTCCTTTTAAGCCTCAGTCACAAGGCAATCATTTATGGTTTCACAGCTCTGTATAACTGAGTCCATTCTGAGGTCACAAGTAACTTCGTATAACTGAGTCCATTCTGAGGTCACAAGTAACTTCAGTGCTGAAGCATGTAATACAGCTTTCATGTCACTAAGTCATAATTCATAATTTCTTGTTTTGTTTTTGTAGCTCCTAGGTTGATTACTTCAAATAATCCATATATTCAAATGACTTGTTTAAAACAAACAAAGGAGTTAATTGCTATGCCTTAAAGTCAGTTATATTTTTAAGGTAAAGATATTGAACTGCAGATCATTATAAGAGGTTAGCTGTGCTTTTTTGTTTGTTTTCAGTTGACTCGAGAAAGCTCACAAAACATAGATCACTGATTAGATGCACCTTCTTACCTCCTAAGTAAATCTGGCCTGCCCACTTCTTCTTTCTTTCAGTAAAAAAGTGCGCTTGGATTGGAACACCGATGCTGCCTCCTTGATTGGTGAAGAACTGCAGGTGGACTTTCTTGATCATGTTCCACTCACTACACACAATTTTGTAAGCTTCTCTCCTCTTGTGTATTTTGAAATACATGTTATTAGTTGAACTGCATATTCAGTCAAGGGATGTTACAGGAATATAGAGGCCTTCTAGCTCTGTAAACATGGGGGTTGGAATTTCAGAAGTAATCATTTGTTTTTTCCTCCCCACTGCTCCCCATTAATTAAATTGGCTAAAAATCAATTGACAATGGAGTGTCAGAATTTTATTTATATTCACTGTTTCTAGATGTCAGAGACTTTAGAAGCTTACTTTTACACCACCAGCACCCTGATCAACATTTCTATTAGTTGGGATTACATTAGGGTATATTTCTGTAACTATTATATTAAGATATCAGGTCTTTAGAGTTCAGAACTGGGAGGCGACTTGCATTTTCAGTGTTTATCTGATTAAATTAAAAAAACCACTGGATAAGCTCAGCAGCCTTATGGTTCTGTTGGCAATTGTACTGAATACGTAAAGGTGTTGTCAGTTCTGTGAGGTTTTGAGGTTGCTTTGAGAGCTGATGCTGCCTGGTAAATTGACAGTCTTTTGGGGAGGGGGAAAATATAAGATTTGCTCAAAATAGAGCAAATTAATAGAGCTAATAAATTAATAATAAAAACTCTTAGGCCTTCACATATGTAGAGGAAGAAGCAATCAAGGTTACAGACAAGTAGATGATGGAGGCTGTTATTTTGTTAATTTAAACAGCAGTAGTGTCCAACTGTTAGAGAGTTTCACCTTCTGCTATTTTGTTTTCCATGTGAATCAACTGTTTCTACTTTGTAGCCTGTTGTTTTGCTCCAGAAGTATATTGTACAAAGTGATTATCACTTATCAGTTAGAAAGCCTAGGATTGATTTGCAGTAACTGAAAATAGCTTTGCTTATACTTAGCAGTATTAGAAAAATACAAATAAAATTGTTTGCAGTTTGTTACAAAGCCTAATA
The DNA here is from genome assembly GCF_951394365.1 of Tetrao urogallus. Classification (NCBI taxonomy): domain Eukaryota; kingdom Metazoa; phylum Chordata; class Aves; order Galliformes; family Phasianidae; genus Tetrao; species Tetrao urogallus. Next base: position 5,219,945 of record NC_136823.1, on the reverse strand, counting down.
TTTTGTTCCAGAACCGGAGGAAATTCAGACTTACAGCTGTTGTGTATGGTAGAGTTCCATTGTAGGAGGAAAGCCTTTCATCCATTCATTTTAATGTCTTTTCTTCGGATTTCAGAAGCTTTAAAAATGTTGGATGTCATTTTGAAAAATGGCATTTCCTTAAACTGCTTTATATCCTAAGAAAAGGATTTCTTATGTTAGGGTTATTGGTTACCTATGGGCTCACAACAGATACTGTGAAAAAGGCATGGTTCTTACGATCTGATCCTCCTTCACTTCGGACAATACCAACTAGACAGAAAACAAACAAAAAAACCAATTCCCACCCATCTCTGTCACCTTACCAAGTGCAAGATGCTGCTTTTGAGTCTGATGTAACAGATTTATGGCTTTTTCTTTTCATTTTAAATGATTGGGCAGGCAGTGCCCTAATTATTTGTAAGCTTTTCCAGGTTCCCAGCCAAACGAGAAATACACCCAAGAAAACTTGTGTAACTTTACGTTCAGTAACATCTTGGGGGCACTGGGAACATTTTATCGTTGTTTTTATTTATGTCAAGCTCTAAAGATGTTCATCTCAGCTAATTAAGAGAATGTTGGATTGATGATTACATGCATTTTCTAGGCTCGGAAGACATTTCTAAAGCTTGCTTTCTGTGACATCTGCCAGAAGTTCCTCCTAAATGGGTTTCGGTGTCAGACGTGCGGTTATAAATTCCACGAGCACTGCAGCACTAAAGTTCCAACCATGTGTGTCGACTGGAGCAATATCAGGCAACTCTTGTAAGGACCGTTCCTTTCTAATAGCAGTAATGGCTCTCTTGGGCTCTGGTGGTTGTTCTTTGTTTTTAAAATCTTCCCGTAGAGATGATTTGGATCTTTGGGAGGTGTAATCACGTTCACCAGTTTACAGAACACATGTATTGATTTCATAAAGCAGCCAGCAATGACTGTCTGTTCCCAGGAGAAGAAGGCCAATTGCATGCATTTTGTTAGTGCTGTGAATTTCAGTATTCTCAGACAAACAAATGTATTGAATGAGCAGGCAGGTGCTATAGTGCCCTTCTGATTCAGCGTGGGAAGGCATCCTAATTCCTCTTTTATAATACTTCAGTTATAAGAAAAAAAATTCACGACTCGGTGGTTTTACCTGTTGGAAAGATGAATGTTTCAGGAGTGTCAGTGCTTTTGATAGGCCACCGAAAAGGAATGGAATGGTGAGAAAACTGATGAAGGATAATACTTAGAAAATATTGATTAGAAAAAGTTGAAAATCGCTGTTAGAAGTTCTTATATGCAAAACAATTGAAACCTATGAATATGTTTGTATTTTTATTAGTGATTGTGTTATTATTTTTTTTAATAACTGAACTTGGACATGCAGTTATTCTGATGAGCAATCGGAATTTAGGATGATCGCGTCACTTGATGCTACCAGAGTTTAATAAAAATTAAAAAATGTTACTCTCAAATATCCTGTTGAGAAAGTCTGAAGTCTTGCAGATTTGCATCTGAAGTCTTAATTTTATTAAGAACACGTGAAAATTCTCCGTGAGAGTCCGATGATGTAGTTTTTAGTTGTACCATACAGAGAACAAATGTTATGCAAATACAGGAACTGGGGACGTGTTCGTGCAGAGCAAAAGTCCTTTAAATTCTCAGTTTTAAGAGCATTGTACAGGAGGTAGTGTAGCAGTTGAAATTGTAATTGTTTTTGTTGATATTTCAGATTGTTCCCAAATTCAAATATCAGTGACAGTGGTGTCCCTGCACTACCTCCCTTGACAATGAGACGGATGCGGGAGTCTGTCTCCCGGATACCTGTTAGGTAAGCTAGTATTTCCTGTCATTTCTCTTTTGGGAAATACACTTGTTTAAAAACAAAAAAATCCACACTCCCAACTCCTTGAAAGTAGAAGAATTATAGAAGGTTGAGATAAATGTGCAAGAAGGCAGCAGCCTACATAGAAAATATCTGGCATCATTTCTTACAGCTTCAAGCAAAGCATCAATTCTGGAATTTCTGTTTTTAAATTTGAGTCTAAAGATTTTAAGTGAGGATATTAAAAGTTTTATGGAGACCTCTGTTTACCTGCCTAAGAAGAATTGATATTGTGTGTTATTTCGTCTGATCATGTAGCATACATGTAAGGGTTTATAGCTTGCTTTTTTTTTGCGTGAGTCACATGCATAAACTAAAATAACATCTTGAATTGTGACTATAGGTAAGACACTAAAGAGAGCAGTGGAAATAGAAAATAGGCTCACTTTACAGAAAGTCCTGAGGCCTGATTACTAAGAACATTCCTGTAGCTTTAATGCTAGAATATAAATCACTTTCCTTCCAAAGCAGCCTGTCTTCTGATGATAATTTGTGCCTGTATTCTTTTCCTTGAAATTCTAGAGGCTGGAGAGGACAGGCCATCTTGTTTTTTCTCCATCCCTTTGAAAAATGTTGACCTGTTCAGGAATGAGGCACACAGCACGTAGCTGACTTGCAAATGGTCCTATTTATTTATTTATTTTACTGGGAACTACATCAGAAATTGATCTTGCGTTCATTTTCTTTGCCAAGTTATTCTATTTCTAGTGTTGCTGCACAATGACTTAGTGATTAGTTAGCTGGTTGTTTTTGTGAAGGCTGTCTGGTTTTGGTTAAGCTACTTTTGTTATTTGGGATAAGTGAAGTTTGATTAAGGTTAGCTGTGATTTATAATTCTTTGCTGAACTGGATTTTACTGTTGGCCTCCTACTAACTGCTGTTGGGCTTCATGACTTCCTTGCTGGCTGTTCTGTGTGACAAGTTGAACAGTCTTGCAAACTTCAAAAACTCAGGGCTTAGCAATAAAAAAAGTATCTTTCAGGCTATTCATTTAATAAGCTTGAAATGAGAGTTTAAATTTAACTGCTTGAATTAATTAATCCAACAGAGCCTGTAATTCATCAATATATTAAATATAATTTAATGGGGACTGAGGTGAACTGTGGCACATTTTATAATGGCAGAAGTACACTTAAACATGTTAGATCCGTGTGCCAAGTTCTTAAATTTATTTCCTAAGTTAAAGTGTAAATGGTTTGGCTGACCAAATAGTTTAGTTAGCATATAAATCCCAACATTTCCCATGTTTGAAATTTTGTGTGTATTACTGCTTTTGGTAGACTACACTGAAGAATATTTTTCTGACTGCTAGAGGGGAGAGAGGAAAAAAAATAACCACAAGTTTCTCTCTTTTCTTCTTAGCTCCCAGCACAGGTATTCTACACCTCATGTCTTTACATTCAACACATCAAATCCTTCCTCTGAGGGCACCCTTTCCCAAAGACAGCGATCTACATCCACACCAAATGTCCACATGGTTAGCACTACAATGCCCGTAGACAGCCGGATAATTGAGGTAATTCTGATGGGGGTGGATTGTCATTCAGTTACACTGGATTTGTGACTGGCTATCTAATAGTCACTGGTTGGTGCTTTTTCTTTTTCTGTAATTCACGTACTGTTTTCCTTAACAGGCTGTGATAAGAATATATAGATGGCACATCTGCCTAGAAAGTTAATAGCTCATTCTCACAGTCTTTATCAACTTCGGTTAAGTTCTAGGTAGATTTCAATGTCTTTGAAGTCGTGAGGGAGGCTTAACAAGTAAGTTTCGCAGATGTGAAAAGGGAACAATTTCAGCTTGTCTGAACATATGTGTTATTTGAGATATTTAAGAATGTTCTTTGAAACTTAAAGATCTGGACTGGGGGAGGGGGACCGATGGTTGTTTAAAAAGAGACTAGAGGTGGAAGTCTGGTTGCAATTCTCAGAGTCTGAATGCTTAAGTCAAAGCTTACTGCCAGGAGCTGTGTTACATCCTTATAGAACTGTGGATCCTAGGAAAGCCACCTGTATCTGAAAATACTTCTGCTGTTACTTGATTGCAGTAATCCCTTTATTTATTATTTATTAATTTATTTTTCCCCTTAGTTTGGATCCTTACACTGGAAACAGTGAGAGGTTTTGGAAGTGAAGTCTAAAGGATCCTGTTTGTTTGTGTAAGGGAATGATTTACAGGAAAGGCTTGCAGAAACAAAGTGATGAACAGCAGGACTTCAGAGAGCACCCTGTTCTCCCCCCTGCCCCTCCTGGAATAAGTTAAAATAAGTTAAAAAGTCCTTGGCCAAACAAAATCCTTTGACTTCTGAGTTTACTTGCTTATTGCTTCAGCTGGTAGCTTGTAGGCTTCTATGAAATGTAAAGACTCTCCTAAATGTGCCAGAGAACTGCTCTGCATCTTCAGTGAGGTGAAATGAAGTACGCTGCAACCCTGTGACAATTTCTTGGTTAGAAGCATTGGTTAGAAGCTGGATTTTGTGGGGAGAGGCACCATTCCATATAGGCTAAGATTGTCTGCTCCTCGCCCCCCCTCCCACAGAGGCTTTGAACCTACTGTCTTCTATGGCACAAAAACAAAATGAAGCCTTACGGAAAGAGAATATGAATTATTAGGCTTAGTGGTGTGATAAGGGTTTGAGATACTGCTTTCTTTATTCTTTATGCTTAGTGGTAGAGAAAGAAATGCTTTCTATTCTGCCTATCATAGTGGATCGAATAAAAATAGCTGCCCTGTCTTAGAGGCAGTAGCTGCTGGTTCAGTAGGCTTTAAAAAAACAGCCAGACACAGGTAGTGAGCACCTTTAGGAATGATATGAAAAAAGTCACCTTATTCAGACTGATTAATCACCTTATTACTCCTGTAATTTATTTTGCTGGAACAGGAACAGTTATTTAAGTTTCACTGCATTATCATATGCCAAACAACTTTGGTTACTTTTTCTTTCATTTATCCTAATTTCAGTTTTAATTTTTTTTATACTTCCTCTTTCTGTTATCTCTTACCCTGTTGGCATAGAATAACAGCCTGAATGCTTCTCCCAGTTCCTGGTGCAGACGATTTTGTTTGAGGGGAAGAGTAGGTATTTTCTTGGTGCCTTTTGTTTTCTTGTGATTAACAGGATTGCTGTAACTTGTAAGCTATGGCAGTGTCCACATGAAGTGTTTAATCTGGAGCTGATTTAATGAAAGTCTTTATAGCATGTTTGTACATAAATATCGAGGACAACACTTGGAAGAGGCAAATTGATAAGAGTTCAATTTCAGTTAAGCTGGGTGAAACCATACTGCTGTGATATTTGTTATGCATTAGAACAGGCTTGGATTAGCGATCTGCTCGGTCACACAGCTTTTGAGGTATAAAACATTCTCAGGTTCATCTGTGTGTGACAGTCTTCCTCTGGAAACTATTTTGTTAAATTTAACTGTGCAAAAGTGTGGATTACGAATATGATGCACTTCACATCAGAGCAAAGGTGGCAGAATGCAGCACTGCTGTGTGGTGTCATTTGTGTTGCAAGAAAAACTGTGAAGAATGCTTTTTGGGGTGTATTTGCTATAGGAGCCATAAGAAAAAAGAAAATATATTCAAACCAGAACTGAAGTTCAACGAAGATACTTTTTTTTCCTCAGGTAGCAATTCCTTAAGAATTAAATATGAGAGAAATTGAAGATTATTTAATGGTTCTTTGCCAGCTTGCTTGAAAGAAGTTAGATTCTCAGGCCAGTGTAGAAAAAACACCACTTGTTATTAATGCAGATTCTTAAAAAGACAGTCCTCAAACTGGACAAAGGTAGTAATTTGCAAGAGTTCTCTGGTAGTTTATGTAGATTTTAACTCACTCGGGCACAGAGTAGAGGAATTCTGCAAGAATATGCTAGTTGGAATTCAAGCCTGGGAGAACACAGCTAACTAGCAACAATGATGTATTCCATAAATGAATCATTAGTAAGGAAATTCTGGGCTAATTTGAAAGCCGTTCAGTGGAATATAGGCCTGTCCTGTCCTCCTATGAAGTCTTACATTTATTATTCTACTAATTAGTTAGAAAGTTTGAATTGACTTCTATTAACTTTTACAGTATTTAACATTTCTGTAGTGCATGTTCTTGCTTTGTACTTATACAGTACCTGGATATTTTACGTTTCCTGTTTGTACTTTGGGATAATGCATAGCAGGTGAGAAAAGTTGTGTAGTCATGTTTGTCAGAGCTTAGTTTATCTTGTGCATGGCTGTAGAGTTGTGTTGTAAAGTGCCTGTGGCATGAGGTGAGAGTTGTTGCACTGTCCCAAGTAGTGAGCTGTGTAAGAACATGCTTTTCAACCATCATCAAACTTCTGTGGAAAGCACTTGTTTTGAAATGGAAATGTTTTTGTGTTAGAGCACAAGATGTAGTCTATTTTGTGTTGAAATACCTCTACCATATTATTTCTAAATGCTTATTGACCTGGAATATTTTAGGGGCTTTTAAAAGTTTTCCTACGTAAAGTCCAGAACCTTTTTTAAATGATTGTCCCCTGGAGATGCAGGGCCATCACAGGAGCTATGTTCAGATCAAACAAGCATGAACAACAATGGAGGGGTGGGAATGGAGACAGTATTTCTCATGTTTATTCATGTTTATTCTTGTTCCATGTTTTTCTCTCCCCACCCCCCCCCCCTTTTTTTTTTTTTGTAGTAATTTTAATATGCTGTGAATATTTTTAATGTGCTGTAAGAATTTGCCAGCTGCATGGGTTCTTTTGGTGTTTTTTTTTTTTTTTTTTAAAGCAAATAGGATTCTTGTAACCAAGCTGCCATCTTTTAAAGGGACTTGGTCAGTCGTGTATGACACTTGGTTTAAACTGTCGAGAACTATTTCAACACATTTATTTCTGCTTGTTTGTTTGCACTGTCATATACTTTATTAACTATGCTGATATTTTCTCTGTTTTAGGATGCAATTCGAAACCATAGTGAATCAGGTATGGCTTCCAAAAATCAAGTATTGCAATTGTATTTTGTGTTTATTTCATGGCTTGTAACTTCTTTTTCTTCTGTTTTCAATATAAGCTTCACCCTCTGCTCTGTCTGGAAGTCCCAACAATATGAGCCCGACTGGCTGGTCTCAGCCCAAAACCCCAGTCCCAGCCCAGAGAGAGAGAGCCCCTGGGACAAATACACAAGAAAAAAACAAAATTGTAAGTGTTTTCGAACCACTGTTTGTAAATACATTCAGTGTGTTAAAGTAGGATGAAATTAATGGAGTGTTGGGATAAAGATCTGTACTTGAAAGTCAACGAAAGCTGATGGAAATCTTCGTTGATTACTCTGCACTGAATGTGTAACAGTGATGTAAATCTAACTTGGGAAAGGCAGCAGTACTGCCTTATGATTTCAGTACCTGGAAAAGCGTTTGGATTTAAAAATTAATTTCAGACAGAGTTCCGAGATTATTTTTCAGTATAGATTCAAGGCTTACATTTCTAAATATTTAGGGGCTGCATCTTCTTATTCTTTTTATTATCTTTAACCTCCTTACTGCTTTTTGAATTGCACTGCCATGGTTTTCATAGAAAATGCATATGCCATCATGTTGGTAACAAAGTTGGTTAAAGAGTCTTGGAAAAGTCAATTTAACAAAATGGCAACTTTTCCTCAAAGCTTTGATTTTAAACATAGAAAAAGACAAAAATAACAGTGAATAGTGTCTGGATTTTTTTTAAGTTATTCTATTTTTTAAAAGTACATTTGCTCAGTGGGACTCCCAGTTGTAAATCACATGGATGTTTGAAAATTCTGCTCTCATATTTTTTTGTTTATTGTTTTCAAATATATCAGAGTTCTGTAATTTGAGCATTGTGACTTTTTTTAAAGTAAGCTTCTTAAATATTTAAGGTATCTTCAAATAATTCAAGAATCCCCAGTTACTCGTTCCTCTTGTGATCTCAGATCAGAGTTTGTATCTCTAGAGCAGAATTAATGATATCTTCATAAGCGCCTAAAGCCTTACACTGAAATGTTTGGCTTTCTTGTGTGGGGAAAAAGTAGCTAGGGAAATAATGAAATAGTTTTTTTTCCTGAATGCTGTTAATAAAATAAGTACCATATGTATTTAATATTTTCTTTTGTTGCAGAGGCCTCGTGGACAAAGAGATTCTAGTTATTACTGGGAAATAGAAGCAAGTGAAGTCATGCTTTCTACCAGAATAGGGTCAGGTTCTTTTGGAACTGTTTACAAGGGCAAATGGCATGGTAAGTTCTTCACAGCTATTACTGTCTTCTCAAAACGTTAGTACTGTAGAAGGACAGTAATGCAGGAAAAAAAAAAAGGTGTTTGAATGGTGCAGCTGTGTGATTGCCTGTGCTGAAATCTGAACCTCATAACTGCTAATTCTGTCTCCATCCATACGCTGAATCCAGCATCATTATCACCACGTTGTAAATTTTCACAGCATCATGTTAAATTAAGTTTACTTTCCGTTTTTTATTTTGAATACCTGTCGTTTAATTAGCAAACTTGTACTCGAGGTGGCAGGGAAAGGAAGTAAGTATAAATTGTTTTAATGGTGGAGTATTTCTAATTAAAGAAATGGTTGATGTGAGAGTTAATGAGAAAAAGTTGCTGAGGACTTTGAAAAGAGGCACACTGCAGGACTCCAGAATTAGGTCCAAATTTGGGGCGTCCGGTTTTAAACAGAAGCACAACTCCCTTCAGGCCCCAATCTAAAAATTAATGTGAGTTTCTTATTGATATGTTTCACCAGAATGTTTGCAACTACTCTTCATGTATCAAGATCTTTGTTGTTTTAAAGAGGAAATGCATGGAGCTACATAGTAACAAATAACCTTTAGTTGTGCACATAAAAGGACTGTACAGCTATCACAGAATTCAGTGTAAATAGGATTCAGTATCACATTTAAGGTAACTGTACAGAGTTCTCCTGATTCGTGGGGAAAGCCGAGGTTAAACTGCCAAGCAATGACAGCTGGATCTGATTTTATAAACTAAATTGATGTTAGCTAATAATTGACACTTTTTTTTTTTTTAATGGTACTGACTTTCTATTAAAGGAGAAATAATGGGAGAGCTTTTTGTTTTATTTGTTTTTGTTTTGTTGCCATCATTTGTAGTGTGGTCTTGAAAGATTGGAAAGGGTTTCTAGTTTTTTCTGTTTAGAACGGGGAGCTCATAGTGCACAAATTAACGAATTGTACACTTTTCTTTGTAGTAAGCTGTTGTAATAGTATAAATGCAGCAACTAAAATCTCTTGGTGAAGTTGAAAGCATTGAAGTGGGGCAGATTGCTGCAAACTTAAACCGAATTTCTGGATTAGAATGGAGGTGTCAGACCTCCTAATATGCCCAGTGCTGAAGGGCTGTTTGAACCTTTGGAGAGCACCTATGGAAGGCCTGCTAGAGGATGTGTACAACTGTGTATAATCTGTATTAGGTTTCCAGTAAACTTCCTTGACTTAGCCTTCCCAAATAAAAATGAAGCGGATAGTGCCAAGGATGGTCTTGCTATGAGGAGTGCTTGTCTTGTTGAATAGTCTTGCACTTCCATATTTTTCCAGATTGTTCTGATGGTTAAGTACTAATTTTAATATTTGCACCACTTCTGTTACAGACCTCATTTGGATCCTGTAGTGTCCTGTAGCATGCTTCTAAATTTAAAAGGAGGAAAGAAAACCAAGGCAGTTTAAATGGGTTGGAAGACTACCTATCATAAACACTCACATTTCCCCTTTGGCCCTGGTAATCAGCTCTAGGTTTTTGATGGTTGGGGGGTGGTGGAAGCTAATTGTCTTCAGATTGCTGCTAAACAAAACAAGTGCTATTGTTTATTTCTTTCTGTAGTGAAAACTGCTTGGAGAATGCCATTGAGCTTAAAAAGGTGTGGCACATGATTCAATAAAAACTTAAAGTTAAAAACATCTCTTCATCAGTGGAGCAAGGATAATAATGGAGGCTATATTGAAAAACAGCTTGAAAACATTTGGCTTACAGTCAGTGGATGCTGCATCCTTGTGTTGGTATAGCTCCTAGCAATATGCTTCTAATATTGACAGACCTTTTATTGGTCTTGCATTGTACATAAACAGTAGTTGCAGTAGGAACCGGCCCCTTTTAAGCCTGATTTGATCGTCATGTGAAACTGTTAGTCTTTCTGCCTCTTGTGTTGTACTGCTCTGATGTGTGAGCAGAGATCTCTTAAGTTATAAAAACAAAAAAAAAACCCAACATCATCAAAAACAAACAAATCACCAGACCTCTGCATACTGAAAACGTGAGATGGTTCCCTTTAGGAAGATGCTGAAGGATGAAATAGGAAGTGTGTGCATTTACTGAAGGAAAATATGAATGTATTAGAATGTGTTCAGTGTTTGTGAACTTTCTGACTTCAAATTACACAGCAAACTAAACAGCTGGTAACTGCAGTGGAAGATGCTGCAGTCTCTGTCAGAGCACTTTCTCTGAATCCTTCAGTACCATTTACATCTCCTTTCCAAACACTGTTTTCAATTGAGCTGTCAGTGTTGCTAACAGAATTAGTTGATGGTACAATTCTAGAGATGTGCTAAGGTTTTTCAAGTCTGTTTTTGAAAAGATAGTAAGAAGATGAGGTAATTGCAATAGCAGATAAATCTGTCCTTCTAGGGATTTTTATCCTAATGTAAGCGATTATTCTGTAATGCTAAGTGGCAGCAGCCTTTATATTGTGGGATAAGCATAACTGGGAGTAGAAAGTCTCTGCATTTTCTCTTATGTGTGGACTAAGACTAAGTTTCAGTTTACTAACTCCTTTTACCTTCCTGTGGCAGCGTCAGGGCAAGTTTATCCACCTGTTGTAAATATTCCGACCATCCATAGTTAATGTGAATTTGGTGTTTGCCTCTTTCACGGAGGAATTGGTGGGTCTGGCTGTCAGTGGTTACCTTTAGAACAGTCAGCTTCACTCTACTATCGTACCTTTTATAATCTGTTCCATTCTACTGTTTTCTAGATAGGGAAGCATGGTGTAAAATTAATGACTCTTACTGTTCTCTAATTCAGGTAAAATTAATTATGTGGTCCTGCAGAAGTTTATGGTCTTGGTCTGTTCACAGATTACTAGGGGCATTCTGTGCACAAAGTTGGGTTTTTATGTGTACTGTGTGGTAATATGATTTTTGGGAAGAAACTGCATTGCTACTAACTTTAACTGTAAATGTATTTTCAGGGGATGTAGCAGTGAAAATATTAAAAGTTGTAGATCCAACCCCAGAACAGTTCCAGGCTTTCAGAAACGAAGTGGCTGTATTAAGGTGAGTTTTGCGGTTCCTTTGCTAAATTTTGTTATTTGAAGCCACAGCATTCGCCTGCAGACTAAACTGCCTTGCTGAATAGTGTGTACTTAATAGGCAGCAAAAGCAGATCTCCAAAAAATGAAAATAAAAAAGAGCATACAGTGATACTGGTAAATACTGTTGTAGAGATGTGAGACAGCAGTGATATTCAGTGGTTCTTCACTGAGATTTCTGGAAGTTTTTTCAGATAACTGATACTAACATCCACAATCCCTCAGGTCATGTTTGGCATATAGGAGAAAGTGAAGACCAATAAGTCCTTCTGTAATTCTCATGGCCGGGCAGAATACAAGCTGTACGAGCTGTACATCTTTTTAAGTTTGCAACATAATTCCCTTTTTTTAATCTGTTCTCTGATCCATGTATTTTGTTTTCAAATACTGGTTTTGTAATGTCCAATTAAGTAACTGTAATTTTAAAAGGGAATCCTGGAATTGAACCTATATAGAGGAATTATAATTTTTGTTCCCTTACAGTTTATCATGACCCTTTGGTTTCCTCTTGGGATTCAGTCATATTTTAAGCTGTCACTTTTTCAGCTTTCAAGGTCACTTCTGTTATTCCAGTCACTTCTGTTAATGCGAGCATGACGTGGTTATTGATTTCAAAAACAATAATTCATTTCATGAGATTTTTTCTGTTCACTTTTGAAAGCTGAAATATGTCCCTTCAGACAAGAAGAACATTTTTAAAAGAACACAAAAACATTTTAATAAAGATACTAATTTCTTTTTCTGCTACTTCTATTAGGAAGACTCGGCATGTTAATATTTTGCTCTTCATGGGCTACATGACTAAAGATAACCTGGCCATTGTCACACAGTGGTGTGAAGGCAGCAGTCTGTATAAACACCTGCACGTTCAAGAGACCAAGTTCCAGATGTTCCAGCTCATTGACATTGCTCGGCAGACAGCACAGGGAATGGAGTGAGTAGGATAAGCAGCAGTGTCTGTGCCTGTTTAATCTGTTGGAATGATGTTCCCTTTTTCTTCCCCAAGCCCTGGTATGTGCTACTGCTGTAACGCTGCAGTAGGTCAAACTGGTATGCTGAGTCAGGAGCTCATGTCTGAGTACAGATGCTGTGAATGATGTCTGGGGATGAATCTGCCTAATACTTCAGAACCTCTTAAACACTATCTAAGTCTTTGCCACATAGGTCTGTATCTCAGTATCTGATCCATGTTAAAGGACTTGTTAAAGACTGCAGTGTTAAGCTCTCAAGTGACAAAGATTGTAACATCTTTAATTAAGCACTTAAGTTCTTTTTGTATTTTCCCTGTATGGAATCCTGTCTTAATTACTGCTAGACCACTAGTCATGTGGCAAACTGATATCAGAAGGCTAAATTTGTATGAACAGTATCCATTTATGTCACTTTTCTGCTGCTTCTTTCACAGCTATTTACACGCAAAGAACATCATCCATAGGGACATGAAATCCAATAGTATCCTTTCCTAATTTCATCTCACTGTGACATGAGAATGATTTGTTGTTAACTTGGAGCTTTTTCTGGGAGAGGGTGGGGGCTGTGTGTGAAGTAGCTGTTTTAAATGCACATAACAAAAATGAGTAATTTCTTGTGATGAGTACAAAGTTACTTTTAGCAAGGTCTTTCATAGAAGGTATAGCTTTCTTAACAAACTGCTGTTATAGAGGTGACAAAAGGAGAAGTAGCAGCCTTCAAGTGGGACTTATTTTAATTGAATAGTATCAATAGTGGTGTTACGATATGATGTCTCTATTATCTAGATAGTGTGCTGGAGAGAAGCTTTCTGTTGGATGAGGGATATGTGTGTATGTCCTATACTGTGTCCCGTATATTTTTTAAAAATTTAAAACATCCTCAGAAGACAGGCACAAATAAAGCCAGAAATCTTAATTTAAACTTGAGAAGAAGGAACATTCAGTATTAAGTAGATAGATTGCATAGGGAAACGGCTGGAAACTGCAGCATAGGAAGTTCCGCACAAACATGCGCAAGAACTTCTTTACAGTGAGGTGATGGAGCACTGGAACAGGCTGCCCAGGGAGGTGGGGGAGTCTCCTTCTCTGGAGATGTTCAAGACCTGCCTGGATGCCGACCTGTGCGACCTGCTGTAGGGAACCTGCTTTGGCAGGGGGTTGGACTCGATGATCTCTGGAGGTCCCTTCCAACCCCTACAATTCTGTGATTCTGTGATTTTTGTTAACTCTGTACGGATGCCATAAAATTACTTCTTCTCTAAGTAATTAGATTAGTAATTACCTAAGCAGGTAAGACAAACAAAACAAAAAACCAAACCCAGCAATATTCTTGGATAGTTCTTGGATTTCTGATAACCCTCACTTTGTAATCATGTCAGAAAATTCAGAACTGTTCATTCAAGTTTTCTATAGAATTTCTTTAACAACTGTTTAGATATATTTCTTCATGAAGGCCTCACAGTGAAAATAGGAGACTTTGGTCTAGCAACTGTAAAATCCAGGTGGAGTGGATCGCAACAGGTGGAGCAACCCACTGGTTCCATTTTGTGGATGGTGAGCAAAGTATTTTGCTGCTGTGTTAATAGTTTGCTTTCACTCTGTTAATACAAGTTTTGTTGGTTGAATGCAGTAATTTTGACAGATCCTTACATCTAAATGACAACCTATGTTGTTAGCACTATGCAGACATTTATTCCAATTACAGGATAAGTTAAAATTGAAGAATAAAGTGCTGGAGTGTCTAACTGCCCAAAAGTAGGCACTTTTCAGCAGCGTTTCCTCCTGAGTTTTTGGAGTTCTAAACATACGAGGTAAAGGCTGACAAGGGCTGTCAATAGCACTGCGAGGAACTGTTCCAAGGGGAGAGCCTTTTTCCTGTAGTCATCCCATCTCTCCCCAGAAGGGCTCTTCTCAACTGGAGAGCAAGCAATGGCCTTGAATCTGCTTAATGAGCTTTGTGGAATGGGTGAACCCTGTCTTTGTTGGCTGTCTTCTTTTTTCGTCTCTTCTTCCTCTGCTCCCTGCTGAGGACCTGGCAGCATCTCTTTTTATGCATGCTTGCTGATCTGGCATTCAGCAGCTTTATCAGTGGATGGGAAAGTGTAGAGAGCTCTCCTTGAAGCATGGGAGTGAGCACAAGTCATCTGTGGTACTTGACGTGTACCAAGCTATGGTTGTTAGCGCCGCTGCTGTCCTCTACCTTGTGGCTGATCATTGCAGTAAGCTTTGAGGCAACTCAGTTGTTGCAGATCAGTGTCAGTTTATGTATGGAAGTCCTCAAGTAATACAGGAAATTTTCTGAGGGTTCTCTGGAAGTGTTGTTATAGGCATATCTACATATATGCTAAATGTGCGTTTACTCATTTAGTAAGATGTAGAATAGCACTGACAGGACTTCTCCAGTGCCTTAGAGGAGGTCCTGAGGTTTCCATCCTTTGTTCACTGATTACTGATTGACTCCTCTTGGCCTCCCATTTTCCCATTCACTTGTCTTTTCTGTTTCTTAGCTTGTTAATACCACTTTTCACTAATTGCTTTTCTCCTTCTAAAGGCACCAGAAGTGATACGGATGCAGGACAGTAATCCGTTCAGTTTTCAGTCAGATGTCTACTCCTATGGAATAGTATTGTATGAGCTAATGACAGGAGAGCTGCCATACTCCCACATAAACAACCGCGACCAGGTAAGAAGTGGTTGCTCAATGCTGCATGTTGCTTCTGGTGTGCTGTATTTTCCTCAAGAAGTGTAGGACAGATGCAAAACGAGAACTGGAATGCTGTTTACAGTATTGTTTGTTTCAGCAGTAAATGTGTGTAGTAGAATATTTTCTTAAATACTGGCAGTAACTCAAGGTAAGCACGTCCTGCTGATGCACTTAGTTACATCATTGAAGTAAATTTGTATGTAGGAAAAATTTCCTTCTGAAGTTAAATATCTGTTCATAAATCAGTAAAGTTAGGTTCATGCTTTTTACTAAGCAAAAAAAGAAGTGGCTATTTATGATCAAATCTTTCAGTATTAAATGTTATGCAGAGTTACTTCATTACTGAAAGCCTTCTGTAGAGCACGAACATAAACTGTTACAGCTTTTTGATTGCTGCTTTGTTGCATTCTGCTTTTTGCTTTGATTGAATTATGAGCAGTGCATGTGTCTGCATGGGGAGAAACCATTATTTTTGCCTCTGTTGTGTTTTATAGTCTGTGCTGGACTAAAACAGAAAATGTTTTCCATCGCTAATAATATCACTTAGTGTTTGCCTTAACCCCTTTTCCTTTATGCTGCAGTAGTTACATTAGTCATGATGATCACTTCCAACTCGCTGTAAATCTGCTTTGGCAGATGTATTTACTGAGATACCTGAAAATACAGTTCTGCTGAGCAGTAACACTATCATGCCAAACCCTGATAGCGTATGGCTTGAGCTTGTAAGTGCTCAAATTGAGGATCATTTGTCACTTGTAATCTTCAATTGAAGGAAATTGCCATGGCACATAGTATGTCCTGTTCTTTTCTGACTGTAATAATGCCTTTGCATCTCGGGAGTATTATAAACCACAGCGTCACTCTGATTTAATTATGTTCTACGTTACACAAAAGCAAGGCCATTGTTTCAGTTAACTGATTTGGACTTATGTACAAGGCCCTGCTGGTGTGCTTGGCTTTGGCACTCACGTTTAATGACTTTGGGACATCAGAGCTTTGAATGAGCAAAGCAGCTTCTTTGGCTTCAGTTCTCTGCTACCTACTGGCTGTTCTTTTTTTAGATTATTTTCATGGTTGGCCGAGGATATGCTTCTCCAGACCTCAGCAAGTTGTACAAGAACTGCCCCAAAGCAATGAAGAGGCTCGTAGCAGATTGTTTGAAGAAAGTTAGGGAAGAAAGACCTTTGTTTCCGCAAGTAAGTGGCTTTTCTCAGCACGTAACAACTCCTAAGTATTTTATAAATAGCCATTACCACAAAGCACCATAGGTGGATAAAAGCACACGTTTAGAAACTGGAAGTAGATGCAGGAATGAAGAGTAGCATGCTTCCTGGTTCTGTTTAGTCACAGGTGCACCTTTAATAACCCAGCTCCCTTGTGCAGTTTCTAATACTGAGATACATGATTTAGGTACAAAAAAGTTAAAAATAATACCCAGCCTGATTGAAGCAGTGTTGGACACCATATTGCTCTAACATCAGAGCACTTTGCTGTAAGGACAATTCATTTTTTTCCCCACATCTTTGTACAAGCAAACAAAATTCACAAGGGGGATTTAAATTCCTATAGCAAGTTTTGGTCTTGTTTTACAAAGGATACTTGACCTTTTCCTGTCACTGTGAGGATAATGCAGGCACTTCCTGGTACTGGTTAAAATATCTGGAATTGAATTGCAGCACTTCTTAAAACGATGTTACTTGTTAAACAACAAAAGTTGTACTTGGCTTCTTTCTAAATTCGGACAGTTAGGAAGAGGATGCTATTCTTTCCCTGTTACACTGTTGGAGAGTGCATAGATGCTTGCCTCTTGGTTGCTATATTGATGAACTGTTAATGGAAAAGTATCTGCCTGTCCCCTGAAACTCAGTGAGTGTCCTCACAGCAATGAAACTCTGAGGCAGAGTTGGATTCTTTAAACTGGAACATTCCTTGAGTATTGTTTTCAGTATCTCCACGTAGTATATTGTAATGGATACTGGTAAAGCCCTAAGAAATGAAGATTTAAGACTTACTTGAAAAGAAATGTGGCTCTTTCTAACACGTCACCTTTCCATTTTATGTGCCTTCTTCTCAGATACTGTCTTCCATTGAATTGCTGCAACATTCTTTACCCAAGATCAACCGGAGTGCTTCCGAACCATCTCTGCACCGCGCATCCCATACAGAGGACATAAATTCTTGCACGTTAACATCCACAAGACTGCCTGTTTTTTAGGATTGTGCTCCCCTTCCCTTAATCTCTCCAGTGATGGGAAAGGAACAGAAGTAACAGGAGTTGTGCTTTTAATGCCTCAGTGTACAGGATCAGTGACCAGCCGGATCATCCGCATCCCCGTTTAAGAACAAGCTGCTAAGGATGTTTGCAGTTCTTACCCTGCAGGGACAAAGCTCCACATTGCCTTTTTCTACAGTTTCTTCTACTGGGATAGTTAACAGACTACAAATCAAGAGATCTATTACTATTTTTTTAATAGATGCACTTGAGCCTTATTTTTCCCACACACAGAAGAGATGGATGTTTCTTTGGCAGTGTTTCTGGGTTGATTTGAATCTGCTGATAAACTGGTATTTTTTACAGCAGGGATAACCTGCCTTGGCATTTGAGGGAAGAAAGATGATGTGATCTGGTGCTCTCTGATTGCCCCGTGCCGCTTCACGTCAGGGGACTTTTGCTGGAAATGGGTATCTGCAAACAAGACTGAGGGAAGAAGAAAAAAACTTTCTGGAAATCAGCTCCTGCCTAAGAGCTTTCATCAAGCCAATGAAATAAGTTAAAATGCTAATTCAACACAAAATAGTTTTGCAATAGTTTTGCACGTAGAAAAAAAAACTCTTGCAAAGGAATGGAGTATATTCTAAACTGTACTGCTCAGAGAAGGAAGCTAGCCAGTCTTGCTATGGTCATCTTCGGTAACTTAAGCGGCTTATTTTGGTACTACGGACTTGTTTCTTGCAGCCCAATGAGGTGGAAAGTGCAGAAAGACAGGCTTTTGTGGCTGATAAAGGCTAATTAACAGTATCAGTATACTTCTGCAGAATGAGCATAGTTTTCATCCCATCTGAAGCTGTCGTCCAAGAGATGCACTATCAAGAGGAAACTGAGCATATACAGTTTTTCTTGCTGATTTGGGTTTTAATTTTGTTTTTATTGCTCCTGAGAAAATGCATTTATTGTAAGCCAAGGTTCCTCTGATTATCTTATTTTAATAAAATAAATTAAATTTTAGGTTTAAGATTCAATATCATCATTTAATGTAGTAATTCATATTTTGACACACACATTTACATCTAAAAAGTTCAGGAAATAACATTCTGAATAATTTTTAGGATAAATATTAACTGTACCAGTAAAAATAGATAAAATACTAGATGTGACAACCTATCAGTTTCCATTCACTTTACTTACAGACTGGTTTTGATGTTACTGTAACAATCTTTCAGCAGCATCTACTCGATACATACACTGATAAACCATCAGGTGAGTTACCTGCACCACTTCTCTGCATTGTATCGTCTGGGAGCTTGTGTTTTTTCCCTTAGGTATTTCCCTTAGGTGTTTTGGTCAAATCAGGCAGCAGGTGACCAGAAATAGGTGGTCTGATCTAAGAATTACTTTTTGAAATAGTATTCTGTTCAGGTAGAGGAGAATTTAAAATACATAAGCCAGGAATGTACTGGTTAAGAAGCTTGACTGTCCTTAGACCATCACTCAGGGATTAGGATTTCACCCTTATAACTGAGCATTATCATAAAATGTGCATTTGGCAGTGATGGAAACAGTGCTGTATACAGATCAGCATTTTCAATAGTGATCTTGTTATTTTAATTGCAGCCCTTTCTCTCTCATTTTACCTTCATTTTAATTAGTGTTGCAAAAGAAGGAAGCATGAAAAAAGGGAAGTGGTGGAGTCACAGTCCCTGGAGGTGTTCAAGAAAGAGGCAGATGTGGCACTGCGGGACGAGGTTAGGGGGCAGTAGTGGTCTGTTCCAACCTTCATGGTGCTATGATTCTATGAAAGGTTGCTCTTAGTTTAGCACTGAACCCCCAGAAGGAACCTCATTCTTATTTAATACAGGTTCTCTCTCTCTGGAAAACTTTTTTTTTTTTTTAAATAAAAGGAGAATTATTTTGATTAGTATTTGATGTCAACCTAGAGTTTGAAAGCTGTAAAATGAAGAATGTAGAAGGTCCAAGTCTGTCTTACTGCTTGCACATTAAAACTTCTCTTCATGTAATCGCTAGGCAGCGTTGAAAAACAAGTTACCTTACCTTTTGTACATCAGATTCTTGTTTCCTGCTTGGTTTTCTTTGAGCAAAGTAACAGGAATGCCCTGTCTAAGGAGCGGAACATTCTCTCCACTTACTATTTTTTAATGTATTTCATTGCTGAAAATATTTATCTGAAAAGTGTTGGAACAGCTAAAAAAAGCTTCAGTGGGGAGGCTAAGGGGTGTAAGTACATATTTTTTAGTAGAAGGTATGCAAGAAAGAGCGCTCATCTTACAGAACTGCATCTCCCAGCTGTACTTACCTTCCTTCACCTTTTTTAATGAGTGATGAGGAGTTGCACTGCAATATCATTTACTAGATTAAGCCCATCACTTGTGCCTCCAAATGCCAGTTTTAAAAAGAAGTTGAGCAGTAAGTGGTGACAGATATTCACAAGCTAAGGACTGACTTTAGAGTAAGCATTGTTAAAAATTGATTTTAGTGTTGAAATAATCATGAAAACATCACTACATTTCCTAGATCACAACCGAGAGCAAAATTTGCACATTCACTCTTGGGAAGCTGTTACGCAGCAGAGATGGAAGTTGTCTAAAAAAAACCAGAGGGACAAGGAGCGTTTTACACAAATGCCTCTAAATGCGCTTTGCTGCATCACAATTCTTGCCATCTCAATGATCAAGCTTTCTCAAATGCCTGAGTCTTGAAACAGGCGAGCAGCCTTACAGTGACAGCAGTGTGTTCATAAGGGTAGCAGAAATACCGGCCCTGTGCTTGACTTTCAAGATTGCATGTTGCACTTGCATGGAAAAAAATCTTTGCTTGCACTGAAATACCCAGTGGCTAGTTCAGTTGGCTCTAGACCAAACTTTAACTGCAGAGTTGATACAAATGACTAAGCAGAAATAACCTTACAAACTGCACATTCCTACCATGAATTGCTTTTGCTACAAGTATATTTAAAAGAGAACTTAAAATGATTCTCAAAGCTTCAGCAGCTCAAACATGAATTAAAATTTAAAGAAAGAATCCACTAACATTTGACTCAGAAGATGTGCTTTAATACCTGACCTCCTTCACCTTGACCAGTGCTTCCTTCTGATGAGAACAAGGTCCTGCAGATAGACAGCTGGAACTTCACCTGCCCTTTAAATAACATAACTGCCAGCTGGGGCTATGAGGTACCTGAAAGTAGGGCTGTCCTGGGAATACATGGCAGAAGGATGTGACTCGGTATGCTAGAAATACATGGCAGTGGAAAAGCCCTAAGTATCTGCTGCCCCCACAGGTCAGGTAAGCAGTGGTCAGTGTTTCTTTTTTGACTGAAATGATTTAACATGGTACAGATGCAAACTGTAAGATCACTGATAGAGGTTATTTAGACAGAACGTTAGTTACCTCATTTAATTTTTGCTTCATTTAACCCGAATGAAGGTTTCCCTTTTAATTAAATACGCGTACAAAAAATTATCTATTACCATTTGAATTAATATTGAAAGTTACTGACTTCTTACGCAGTGTCCAGTACCAACTTGTGCTGCAAGTATCATTTACCTGTGCATTTTGACTCCAGCACTGACTGGAACTACAGCTCTGCCTGGAGGTAACAAATTGCATGTGCTTTACAGCAGGTGCTGTAGGAAACCAGGAGACCTTTCCTGTAACCACGCACTTCATTATTTTAGAACAGTAGAGGGATCCTGATTTGTGCTGTCTCTGACAGCCTGGCAGTGCCCATTAGAAGCACTCACTGTAAGAATACACTGAGCATTACTCAGAACTCTAGATACTTGGTATTTTTTTAAGAAAGGAAAAGCTACAGGGAGCATTATTCCTAGTGTGTTTCTGCAGATACACATTTAGTTCATTTAGGGGGAAATAAGCACCCTCAACAGATACAGCAACAGTTTTTAACACCTTATGCTTTAAAAGGCAAGAGAGCAGCTGCATGTAACAAGACCATTCAATTTACAAGACAGCGTATGTTAGGCCAACGAGGAAGGGAACCCTCTTGGGATCAAGGGATTTTTTTCCATGCAATCAATTTAACTTTTTAAATATAATTTAGTACTTTCGTTGCCATACACCAACTATCTGAAAACTTCACCAGGACTGCACAAGTAGGACCACAGGGCACATTCAGTCATTCCAGCTGCGCTGTAAGAAGTAAAACCACTGCTAAATAAATAGCTAGATTGCTACAGAAGAAAGCACATTCGCTTGCCTTTATTGAGAAGTAGCAGAATCCTCCTCAGCCCCAGAAAGGTGCATGAAAAGTTCTCCAAGTTCTGTTACTTGATCATCTGTGCTGGTCACAGTCCTACTTTCTCTGTCTTCAATAAAGTCCCACAGACGAACAGAATTGAAGAACTGCAACAGAAGAAAATCTGATTTATCTTGGCACAGGCCAATTAGAAGTTTTTTCCCCTTATCAGTCATCTTTCTTCATTTAATAAAAAAGTTGAGACTGAGAAATTGGTATTTATTAATAGTATCAGCAATATTTGCTGAGAAAGTGACAACCACTCCATTGTCAGAACATAAGTAATAGTTCACGTCTAACTGGGCAGTAGTGAGGAGCTGTATCAGTACTGCTAAACTAGAAGGCCTGTCTCGACCATTCCAGATGCTGGCTGAAGCTACAATGAGACTTTGAGAAGGCTTTAACCATTTTAGCTGTGAATAGGACCGGCTAGGTCTAGGCAAGCAATACTCATTTTTAATACCACTGTAAGTAGAAGCTTTAACTGTAGAATCTCCTTGAAAAAAGATCTGCAATGAGAAGCACTGGTAAAAAAAAAAAAAAAAAAAAAAAAAAAAAAAGATGAATCTTGCTATTAAATGAAAGGTGCCTTCTCTTCCAAACAAACCTCTGCCTCAAGGAAAGCTGAGGGATACTTAACTTTTCTGAGGCCATCCATTGTATGAAAGTACTCTAAGTAGTGCACTTTATATTCAAGAAGTGTTTTCAATTACAACTGACTGGAATATTTCCTTACCCGCACGGTTCCCTCAGAGCTGAGCTGTTTCCTTGGTTTCTCAGGTTCAGCTCGTGTCCCATCTGGATAGGCATGAAGGTAAAGACACTTCCCTCCAAATGGACAAGTTCCTTTCCCTTGTTCAAAGTATTTGCAGGGTTTTTTCCTAATTCAATGAGAAAAAAGTTGCTGCCTTCAGCTAGTGAGGAAGCAGATCACTTTGTACTATTACCACTGCAGCTGCTAGTACCATTAACATACCAAGAGTTCTGATCTCCTACTCCTTAACTGGTAACAGTTAGAATAGATTGGAAAGAAATCTAGGAATGGACAAAGAAATACATAAAAGAGCACCATCGTAAGTTCAAAAGAATACAATCTTAAGACACTGAAATTGAATGATGTTGAAAGAATGCCACCTATCCAGCACTGTGCATTTCTATCACAGGGATACAACAGGGACACAACCCACTATTTTTGTAGCATTCCTCCCCAGTGCACTGATCACTTTGTTTTTATGAATGAGCTGAGTTCCTCTCATCGTTATCTTTGCAAGTCCTGTGGTAACAATTCTATCACTAAGTTTTCAGCAGCTTTGCTGTTCTACGAAGTTGCTGGAGCTGTGTAACCACCTTCTAGAAAGGTTATTGGGGAGGGGTGGTGCGACGGGTTGTTCTCCAATGAGAAGTATCTGGAGGAAACTACAGACAAATTGCAATTGAACTTGTGAACAACGTGCAAACAGCAATGAAACTGATCCCTATAACCTAAACAAAGCCTATAAAATAACTAATACATGGAGAAGAAACCACTACAAAAGAAACAAAGAAAGACTACCCCAGAGCAGGCAGTGCATTCGAAAGTGGAACTGATCTGTCTTGGAAACCTGGAAGTCACAGAGCACTTGTGTTCTAACCTAAGTCAGTCAGGATTTTTCCTCCTGCAGAATGGATTTGTACCGTGAGAATCCCTGCTCTTAGACTTCCCTTAAACAAAAATATTATTGGCATTTTTTCTATGAGTAACATATCCAAACTAACTGCTATGAGATCATAAAACCCTCCATACAGAAATTATAACATGTGTTAGTCTTAGCTGAGCACATAAAGCAAAAACCCTTTTTGTATTCTCAAAATACAAAACCAAAAGCCAAAACCCAACTTGTAGTAACACTACCTGACACCACTTTTCCAACAAAACAAGTCTACTTACGTAGAATGTAGTCATTCACAAATCACTCAGCCAAGATTTTTAGCACAACTTATTATCTTCAATACAAACTCCTTTAGAATTAAAATATAAAACCACAATGGCAACATGGTATTGAAAACAAACAGTATCTGAAGCTCCTCAGCTGCCCAAAGAGGTTGTGGAGTCTCCCACTGAAGATATTCAAAACCCATCTGGATGTCTACCTGTGCAACCTGCAGTAGGGAGCCTGCTTAAGCAGGGGGTTGGACAGATGATCTCCAAAGATCCCTTCCATCCCCCACAACTGTGTGATTCTGTGATTTTATTCAACTACTTTGTCTGACAATGAACATAAAGCAATAATAATACAAAACTGGCTTGAACATTTAATGGAGTACTACTGCTTTCAGCAATTCTGCTGCTAAGTTGTAAGACAAATCCCCCCAAGAAGCTGAAGAGCTGGTAGGACAGCTATGCACAGATTCAAGTAATACCTTCACAGACTCCATAAGGCAAGTTTTAAAAGTTGGTGCATGTCACAGTTAATCTGTGCACCACTTCACAAAACAGTCATGACTCATTTGTGTCAGGCACAAACCTGCTTGTTTCCCTTTAAAGAGTGAGGTAAGTAACGGTTCCTCATTGCGCTGTGACAAAGTGACCCTCAGGTTCTCCAGACAAGCACAGCTTTGCAAAGCTGCTGTAACACAATGCTTTCGCAGACCTCCCCAGTGCTCCAATCGCCAGGCAAATCTTTATCAGACAATAAAGGGATTGCAGTGATGCAGTATTTAACATTTCCAGTAGCTGTTACAAAAAACCTGTGAATCTGTATCCCATATTTCAAGATGCTATCATAAAAATTAAGTTTTCCTTCCTCATTTGTTTTCCCCAGTGTGTGACGACCTTCCAGGCAGTTACGTCCAACAGAAGGCACGTGTCTCTAGCTTTGGCAGGTGAACTGAAATAGCCTCAACATTTCCGAACATGAGTTCAAGTACCTTCTGAACTATAATTACAACAGACTGATAGCAGTCACAAAGTTCAGCTAATAAAGAATGGTGTGCTGTTACGAGTGATTAAGAGTTATGTGTAGAATGGATTGCAAAAGGTTTAAAAATAGAGGCATTTTGATTGATTAAGCCTTGGTGAATCTCAAGGACAACGTAAGTAGCATTCTGGCTGATGAACTTACCCCACTCCCTGCTTAAATGCTTCAATCAGCTCATTTTTTTTCTCCTGGTCTTCCACCCAATAAGCGCTGGGAATGACGAACTCCGATATCACACGGCACTCTGGGCAAGACCTGAATGGATCAAGACAAAGAAGCAGAGCTTTATTACTTTCTGAAACCAATTCTCAGTGTTATCAGACCGAAACTGCAGGTTCCTGAGCAAAAGGGAGACGGTCTGCCAGGCTGATGCACCGGACAACTTCACAGCACATATGGGCACAACTGTTACTAGGTTCAGCTGAAATAATCCGGCTGACTCATAGAATGACTTGGGTTGGAAGGGACCTCAGAGATCATTTAGTTCCAACCCACTGCCACAGGCAGGGTTGCCAAATGCAGTAAGCCTTGTGCTGCTTTGCATTTATTTCAAGACTTGAACAAAATAAACAGACGTTTCCTGAAGAAATGTGGCTAAAGATCCAGTGCACAGAAATAAAGTACCTGCCAAGCAAGTACTTCAGCTCACAAACAAAAGAAAGCCAAACCAGATGCATGACAACAAGGATTTTCCCTAAGCCTGACCTGCACTCTGCCAGAACTGAGGAGTTGTTAACTTAGTGGTTTTATAAGACAGATTTCTTTATTAGGATTTAAGATCAAGAATCAAATATGCACCTTCTGGTGCCTCGAGAAGCATTACTACTCCTGCCATGCAAGTCTCATGGAACACCCGGTGTCTCTGCAGGCAGTGCTTTTCAAACTGATCCAAGCCCCTCTTTCAGAGAACCTTTGCAAAGACCAGTACACTCACTATTATGAGTAAATACAGAAAATACATTTGAGGAATTTGCTTTAGTATCTACTCCACCACAAACGTGGTTCCAGAGCACTACTACGTATGAAAGCCACAGTCCCTGCTGTAGGCACAGTATCTCAGTGCCTGTCTGTCAGAAGCTTTGCTCCAACAGAGCTTACACTGCACTGAGATAACTTTCACTTCAAGGCAACTATTAAGGGAAGTTTTGCAAAAGAGTTTACTTTGGCAGAGGAATGAAAATATTTCCTACCTCTTCCTCAGTGTGCTTGTAACTTGGAAGAGCTTTCAAAGAGATTCTAAAAAAGGAAACTGCCCTAATTGGTTGTTTAAAATTCTTTCTAAGAAGGAGTATGTTTGGAATACACTTTATACACATCTAGAAGACAAAGGAATTTACTCAGATACAGATGTGCAATTAATGGGAGATCTAGCTTTAGTAAGCTATAGTTTACAAAAAAATGCAGCAATTAAGCACACACATAGAAAGGAAAGAGTTACTGTTTGTGCAAATGAGCTCCCATGAGCGAAGCAGGGGCATGAGTTAACTCAGTATTCTGCAGTCCACATTTGCACTTTGCCCCATTGTCAATGCAATGACAGAGGCTTAAGTTGCAAAGGGCCAACATGCTGGACTCAGCACATAGGCACTGTTAACAAAGGATAGCTGATGCATCCTACCTGGCCTTGAAGGTAATACTGTACACATTTGTAGCACTTGGACCAAGATTTTCTGAGCTGGTATTTTACTAATGGCTGTGCTAATATCTACAGCTACCAGATCTCTTATGACCTCATGTATTTCTCTATCAAGTCAAAGTACAGCAGAATGCCCACCCCACTGACACAGGTCACAAAGACAACGGGCTGGTTAACGTGAACTTACTTTATGATTGGATTCTCAAACTGCTTGGCACACCTCCACTGCCGGATGCAGGACAAGCAGTACGTGTGATTGCAGTTGGAGAGGATCCCAAACCTCCTCTCTGAGGCTGATGGCTTTTCATACACCACTTCCATGCAGATGCTGCACACTTTGTCCTGACTTGCCTGAAAGGCAAAAGCCTTCTCCATCTCATGCTCAAACGTTGCCATGCACATCTGTCACAGGAAAGATATCATTGGTTATTGTACTTTATATGTTGGACCATTCTTCGTAAAACCAAAGTGTTTGACATGGATCTGTTACAGGAAAAACACCGTAGGCTAATTAAGAGCATCCCTACTATCCTTCATCATAATTACCATCATATAATTGTAAGATCTTTAAGGATGATCACATAATTCCACCCTTTCATGTTCTCTGCAGCTTTGTAGGTATCAAAGGAAGGGCTGCCTAAACACTTAATTTACACCTGCCTGCATCTGTACCAGAACAGCAGTTAGGCAAGGCAGTGCTTCAAATATCCCCAAGTCCCATCTAATTCAGAGTCCAGTATGGATGCTGCACTCACGATGTTACTCTGTTTATCGTTAAGGCCTCAGTCACCAGGCACTAAGCTTTATCCTAGATAAGGAATTGGTGTCTTACTATGAGCTTCCTACAGCATTTCTCACACCGTACTCAGTGATGCATCATTTGCTTTTACAGCACTACAAGCTGAGTTGTTGGTTATCCCCCATAGCTTTACCTCTTCTTTCTGATGTTCTCAGGACTTGACAAGTTATACATATCTAGCAGACTTTAAACAATAATAATCTTTAAAAGACCAGAGAGTAATTCCACATTAACAGCAGCACTTCCACTACTGCACCTTTCCATCCAACAGACATCTGTGCCTCCAGAGCTGAGCACCTGGCAGCAGTGGTAACAGCACACTGTGCCAGACGTCAGACTCCTGGGACAAGAGAACCACATGGCATGTTTGGAGCTACGTGCTGAGATCACATAACATGAGATTCTGGTAATCTGGATTCCACTCCTGGCACTGGAGAGACTTCTGATCCAGTAACCACTAAAGCTTCTGGTCATTCTCCTCCTCAGCCTCGAAAACTGCTGTTCCTGACCAGCCCTGACACAAACCCAATCGCCAAGCATACTGAAGAGCAGCCTCTTACAGCCACCTTTACCCAAGCAATTCCTCATCCACTTTCCCTAGCCTTCCTAGTTAGAGATCACCTCCAAAATCTTCACACTCTGCTCAGGGTGTCCCCATCTTACACTGCCCTGGAAGTGGCCACACACAAGCAGGGATACCTGAAGCAGTGACCCAGCAGACAGGCAGGGCAATTGCTCTGAACTCACCACAGGCTATGGTCCCTCTCCCCCATCACACACAAGGGACCACTACAACCTCCTGTCAGCTACAAAAGACATCTTCCTAAAAGAGTTCTAGGGTACCTGGGGACAAGGCAAGTTTCCCATAAAAAAGGGGAAAGAAAAAAAAAAAAAAAAAAAAAGGAAATAGCTGTAAAATGCTGTCAGCATCAATGTTACCACTGAGGTCCTGGATGTCTGTCATCCTACAGACAGATAAACCACAGGCTATTCCACAAAACACACCTTTGGATTTTTAAAAACAAACAAACCAAATGTAGCACTAAGCACACACATCTCACAGATTTCATGTTAACGTTACCATCTCATGAGCCTTCCTCTGTTCTTGGTCAAAAGGGTGAAGCACTTGCAGCCCACATATTTCACACACGTCCCCATGCAGATAAAGGCAGCGGTCCCCGAAGTGGCACGCTCCTGCTGCTGCATAAGGACACAGCTGCTCTCCATCACCAAAGGAACTTCCAGCTACTGGATCTTCCAGCCCACTGCAAATAGCTTCCAAATATGAATGGGGCTTCATTTCCACATTATCGTTTTTGTCACTGCAACACACCACATCATTCGTTGCACTGGCTTTTTCCTTCTCTTCATTCAAGCCACACAGGTCTTAAGAAAGAAAAATGTAATATTAACAATTCAACATACAGCACAAAGCCTACATAAGAGGCTCCCTATATTTTCTTTCCAATGACTGCAGTTTTTTGCTTTAAAAATGTCTTCTAAATAAAATCTCAGCCTTAAGCCTCTTTCAATCCTACATTACAATTCTCACAAACCACTTGTTGAAAAGATCAGTTTCAAGGTGTCTTCTTCAGCTGCTCTCTGTTTTACAAACATGGTAAAAAAATACTTCACACAGCACACGGGTATAACTGGCCCACTCAACGTGACAGAGAGAATCTGTTGGAACAGCACCAGCAACAGGGCTCAGCTGCTCTGCCCTGCGGCCTCAGGCAGAGGGATGGATGTCTCTGTGCTTGTGCTTCTGAGCACTGCCACCATCCTCCACTCAGCAACCATTTCAAATGCCCTCTCATTGAGAGCAAAATGCACGAAAAGATCTGATGGGTAGGGATACCAAACAAGAAACCCATCCCTAACCAAAAACATCTTTCAGGACACACCAGGTTAAAAGCCAGTCAGTTAAACATTGTCATTAAAAGGTACCAATAGACACAAGTGTTTAGAGGAAAGGGGCCTCACAAGATAAGGCAGATCTCCAGCACCTCTTTCCCACTGTCCTTGAAACTGAAGTTAAAAAAAAATGTGAAAAACGACCCAACTCCTATCAGAACCAGAGGACAACATCAAGGATAAGCACAGCAGCCTCCTACTCACTTCTGTCCCTGAGAACAAGCGTTTTCTTTTCCCGTTTGCCACTCTCACGCAGCTTGCTCTTGGTTGCAGGTGCACTGTGCTCTGGTGCAGGGCGAGGGCTGAGATGCGCTGCTGATGCCATGGGAGGAGGCACAGGAGCTGCTGCACCCCCCGAGGCAGGGAGCCTGATGTGGTCATACCTGTGACAAATAGAGTCTCTTTCAGTCTCTTTCAAAGCCAGACTGAAAGTCTTCTCAGCCTCAGCAAATGGATGCCTCTGAAAGCACATCAAGATTTTTTTGCTAATTCTCTAGGGAGGTCCACCACAGCTGAAAGACCGTCATTCACGTGCACATTAGATCAGGTCTTCATCATCCTCACACAAAGAGCTTTGTTGACATTTTTCTGAGAAGCCAAATTAAAAAGACACGCAATAAGGACTGATGTGATCTCATTCTCCCTGTCCAAGCAGGACACGGAACTTCCTGCTCCATACTATCGTGATGTCATGTTTGCACACAGGACAGAAAAGGTTATGAGTGACTATGGAAACATGCTCTCAGCAGCAGAACAGAAGCACGCAGTACAGTACAGAGGTTTCTCTAGTAAAGCCATAGACATCACCAGCTCATATGCATCCAGGGCCCTCCACTGTTCCAATACTGCTGGAGCAGCAGATTAACACTCTGCAGCTGCCATCAGCAGCTCCATACAATGCTAATTCCATCTGAGCAGCTTATGAGCTGCAGAGCTCACTGAAATGCAGCTGGATGCAGGTCTGACACCACTGGCAAAACCCAGGGAAGGAACGCAATGCAGCAACTGCAGCCACACGACACCCTGACACCTCTGGCTGCTGGTGAGTGCAGACACAGGATTCCGTATGCCAGCAGCATGGCTCTGGGAAGAAGCCCCAGCTCTGCAGCACACTGCTGACAGCACAGAACATTCCCTAGCACACAGCAGTTACCAGAGCACCAGAGTTTTAACCCAAACGCTGCAGTAAAAGACACAGAAACACTGCCCACAAAGCTGAGGGGAGCACAAAGAAAACCCTCTTCACTTTAAGGCAGAACCACAAGTCCTCCGATCTCAGCACTGGGATGTGCAGGAACACAGCTGTGAGGTGCACCCTGCAAAGCAGCACTGCCCAGCACTGCAGGGTCACTGCCGTGCCTTGTGCCCACAGCCAGCCTCGCGGCCTTGGCGCTGCCTCCTGAGAAGCCGCACAGCCGGCTTTCTGTGTTTAGTGCCCAGCTCTCCTCACATGAGGAGAACCGGGTGAGAGCGCGAGACCCTGACGCCTCGTTTCCACAGGACAAGATAAGGCCCAGTCAAACCGTAACACTACACCATGTACGCTGGCTTCAGGAGGGGGAGAAAAGCTCGCTACCGATATATTATTCCGTCCTTTTCGCCGCTCAAACGCCTCATCCCTCCTCGAGCTTCGAGTCCCCCCGGCTCCTCACAACGCACGGCACCGGCTCTCACCTGCAGCGGGCTCCATAGGCGCACTGCCCCTTCTGGTAATACTTGCAGACGGTGGAGGACTTGCTGCTGGACAGGTCGTGCGAGAACAGACACTTGCTTCCCTCGCGGCACACTCCCTGCACGTAGTACCTGTGGAGAAGCACCCGGCCCGGAAATGGATTCTCTCTGGAGGCGCGTTCCCGCGCGCGGCGCGCAGCTCCGGCCCGAGCCCCTCCGAGGCGCGGCGGTTCCGCGGGAGGAGCTCCCGGGTCACCTCGCCGGTCAGGGACCATCGCCACCCCGTCCCCGGCGCGAGCGGTCGGCGCTCACCTGCACGTAACTTGCTTGACGCTCATCCTCGCCCCGCTCCGGCCTCCCCGCCCGGCCGGCTCCGCGCGCCGCACGCCCAGGTTCCGCTCCGCCGCGGGGAAGGGGCGGGGCCGACACGGACACAATTACCCGACGCGCCGCACAACCGAGACGCGTCTCGGCGGGCTAGAGCGCCGCTCCGCCATGGAGACGGCCGCCATCCTGCGCGTGCGGCACTGCGGCGCCGCCATCTTCTGCCGCCGCGCGCCCCCGCTCTGCCCCGCCTGCGGCCGCCCCCTGCGCGGCGCCGGGTTGCGCGCGGCCCCCGTGCGCCTCCCCTGCCCCTTCAGCGACGGACACCGGCGGCCTCGCGCCTTCCTGCTGCGGCCTTCCGCCGGCAGCTTCCTGGGGTACGGAGCGCGGTATACGGGCACTACGCGGCGGCGGGCAGAGGGACCGGCCAGGGGAGTAAGTAGTGCCGGGTCTGGAATGGAAGCGTGCCCTCGGTGGGAGCCGAGCGCTCCGCCCGTTCCATCCCCCCCCCGCGGGACAGTGAGGAGAAGCAGCCGCCGTTCCAGAGACACCTCGGCGGTTCTGACGGGACGAGCGCGGCTCACGCCTCACAGGCTCCGTTTTTGTTTCAGAGAATACGACGGGAACTCTGATCTCCACGTCGGAATATCCAGCGCTCAGGGTAAAACGCATTTCGTAGCTGGCTGCCGGCACTCCGCCCAGCTCCTGCACCTCAGACACCAGCGCTGCACGGCAGCCCTGCCGGAGCACGGTGCAAACACGGGCTGAGCAGCACGCCGTTACTGCCTGCACAGCACCACACGGGTCAAAACCCCACATCCAGTTAGTTATCTTGCCTTGCAGAAGCCAGCACGTTGAGTGAGTCAAAGCCATACGCCACTCTTCTCCCAGTTCCACCTCACTGCATGGAATGGAAGTAACAGGTGACCTGTATTCATGACAAAGAAATAAAAGCAAGGCAGCAGAAAATTCAGGAGAGCACGCTATTGCTAATTCTGAAGTCATCCCTAATTAAAACAAACAAATGTGTTGACAGTCATTACAGGTTCTCAGAGCACAGCAGCCCAGACAGACAGCTCAAGCGAGACACTGCAGGAACAGAAAAACAGTCTGGTTTGGAGGCTTCAAGAAGAAGCCTAGCAGTCCTGAAGTTGTTTTCCTTATCAAAAGATCTTATATTACCTTGTAAAAATGAGAACAGTTCTTTGATAAGTAAACACTGCACTTTCTACTCTAGTTCTAGAAGGTCTCCAAAGGGAAGCTAGGGTTTAAAAGAGTGGCATTAATAGTAGCTCACTTAAAAATGCACATGAATCCATTTTCTCCAGTACTACCTGTCAAACTGTTGCTCTTTATTTTCAGGAGTGGTGTATAATTACAATGAAGAGGGCATTCACAGAGATGCAACTGGATGGGAGCAGTGCATTAGTGTCCCACTAGTACAGCCAGATATGTTTGAGCTTCTTCAGCAGTGGGATCACCTCCTAGAGGAATTTTCTATGGGAGAGGAATGGCTTCCTCATAGGTATGTAGCTGAAAATGTGAATGCGATAGGAGTAAGTTAGGATGATAAATTAGGCTATTCTGTTTTGGATCCTTCAGCTCCTTCAAACACATCATTAATTACAAAGCAGTCTAAACTCTTCCAGATTGTCTTGAAACTCAGTGATCTTGCTAAACAAAAAAACAATGTTTTTAAGTAGGTAAACCTTAAAAGATCTGTAAGAGAATATATAAGAGAAATTTTCTTCAGCAACAAAACAACTGCATGAAAAAGAACACTTCACTGGAACACTACATTTAACAGTATATGAGAATAAGCAAGCCTAGAGAGGTTTCAGCAATTACAGTAATATAAGGAGATGAAAGAATTTGACCCAGATTGAAGGTGTATATGAAACACAAACCTATTGGTTTTACAAGCATCTTTGACATTTCTCCAATTCCCAGTGCATTAAAGTTATTAGTAAAATTAAATTGATGTCAAGCAATGGTAGAAAGTGAGTAGATGTATCCATCTTTTCTACAAGGTTTTCTTCTGTTTTCCCTGTCAGCCACCTGATAAAGCCACCTAGTTTCCCAAAAATAAGACCAGTGACCACTTCAACTGCTGAAAACTGGACTTTAAGATGTTAAATCTTAATGCTTATTTTTCCAGTGGACTGGAACTGTGCTAAACTAATCCTGTAACTAATTTTAATTTTCTTGTTTACTTTCCATTTAATTTGTATAAAGTGTAAGAGTATAAGAGACCAACAAAGAACAGTGGCCGCAGACATGACTAACATCTTAAGTTACTGAGATACTCATTTTCTTTGACAAGACAAATACACGCTTTCCAAAAAAATCAGGTGCTGACTAGAAGACACAGATGGGTAATGAGAAGTGTATTACAGAATCTTTTGCATTATAAATACAAATAGGTTCTGTAAACAAAATCATGGAACTGATTTAGTAAAGCACTGTTTGCTACGTTTTGTACAAGTTTCCAGAACATGCTGCAGTGCTCTGCAGTCTCAGCACTGAGCCGAAGTGTTCCCAGCATTTTTGCAATGCAATTACCAGTTGTTTTGCACTGCATGATGATGATGGCCACTCTTGGAAGTTCCTCCTATTTTTTTTTTTGTTAAAGTAAGTACACTGTAGCAAATTCTTGCTCACTTCATGGGAGCTCATAGGTCACTTCAGATAGCCTTAACAAACCAGGAGAGCTTTGAAGAAAACAGGGAGAAATCCTGAACTGGGTTGAGGGTTGCAGGGTTGCTTTTGATAGCTATAGTCTTCATAACTTGCAAAAAAGCCTGGTAAATTCCCAGAGCTGATGTGCAAGCCTTGCAGAAGATCCCCTGTGGCAACACAGACCAGGGAGCCACTGAGAGAATGAGACAAGGAATGCCTCGCAGGGCTAGAAAGAACAAGGAGAAGTGATACAGGATGAGGTGATTACAGAAGAAGCTTGAGGATTAGGCAGATGGCAGGCAGTTATTCAAGGCCAATTAGAAAAAGCAGCACTGCATGGTGAAGGAAAGGAGTAAATTACTCAAATTGTCAGTGGCCAACATTAAGCATTTGGCAGAATCTGGAAAATGTTCTGACACTGAAAAACACAGGTAAGTGTTACGTGCTTCTAGCTTAGCGTCCTGGGAGAAAAGTGAAGAACATTTTAAATGGGTACTCCTATTTAGTTAGTATTTATCCCTGCATTCTTGGCACTAATGACTGCCAATGGGAGTTTGACTGGTATACTTTATCAACATATCAGTGACAAAACAGAGTTGAATTTAATTAAGATTGCAAGTTAATGCCACTCTGAGTGAATTGTCAGTGGTGCCACATAAGGTTACCACTGCAGGAAGATGTTTTCAAGATAACACAGTAACAACACAGAAAAGCAAAAGGTTAACAAGGTAAAAACCAAGTAAGTATTTTAAAAAAATACACTGAAGTAATTAGTGCTCTTACTAATGAGATCTTTTTCCTAGGTATGAAGAACATGACCACAACTGCTACACGTATGCACTAGCATTCATTAACAGTGTACTGACTGCACAAGGAAAGCAGCAAATGAGTAAAAGTGAATTTACAGAGAAGTTTGTGATTCCACAGACAAAGAACGCTTCTAAGTATATTACCCTTCATCAGGAACTAACCACTAAGGACTTCTACGTTGTACCCCTTCCTGATCAAGAAGAACAGTGCTGAAAATAAGTTGTCCAACTATACATTGTGTTCTGTTGAGACATTTAATATTAGAAATCATAACGGCTTATAATTAGGGGTTTTAACAAATCAACTGTTGAAATAAGCTCTTTTGAATCAAACATTTTTCCCATCACACGTATGGTTAAAAAAAAAAAAAAAAAAAGGAGTTTGTGCTTGCATGCTGCTCAAATCTAAAGTCTGTGACAAAGCAAAATCATTTTCCTTTACTTCAGCTACTAGTAAAGCATACAGCATTTATAACATAAATCCAGTCTCATTGTCAGGTACATTTCTTTTCCAGTCCCTTCTTTATGTTTTACATGTTATCCCTCAAACCAAGACAGACCCATAACATTAAAGGATAGTCATACAGCATCCTATCTGTAATGAACAGCAGACTCATCTGGATCCATCACAGAGAGAAAAATATAAAAGCAATTTATGTTTAAAAGAAATAGAAAGATGCTCCAACAGTACTTCTACCTACTGTACATTACAGAGAAGTGTATGCTGAGGACAAAGTTTTACTGTTCATAATTCTACACACTTATTTACATATATTCTAGCTTAAGAAAACATGTTTATCTTCCCTTCTACTAGCTTCTGCAAAGTAAATGTAGACCTGAACTAGATTTAAGTCCTGTTTCCTCAACTATAGAGAAACAATCAAACCACTGTGGTTTTCCATATCTAGTTTATAATTTTGTAAACACAAACTGCAAATACTACACCCCCATCTTATTTCACTTCTTGCTAAATTCCTAGTTCCTTTAAAAGCATATTCAGAAACACAAGACAGAGACAACCAGTTTGAAATGCTCAATTCTGCTGCTGCTAAGAGCCCCCCGTCCAGAAACCTTCAAGCAACTCAGAGTTCTTTAGCTAAGATTTAGCTTACAAAAATAAATCACAGCATGCTATTTCTGAGTATATCAGAATTCATACCTCATTTTAAGTTTTGAATTTCAACTATTGAAATATAAATACATGGCAAAGTATCAGTGTCCTGGTAGAACTATCTGCTATAAAGTACTTGTTGTAATAGTACTAAAGCATGAAACAGTCATCTCCAGTTACAAGTACAGCACTGTGCCACATACAGTCGACACACATGCAGATGTTCAGCTTGAAAAAGCAATCACTCTCTTGACATTTCCACTGTACATCTTTCTCTGTAAATGACAGGATATGCTTGGATTTTAGTCAGCATTTATACATACCAACTGAAAATGCTGATAGAAACTGATGATGAGCCATTGTCTGAGGGATCAGGTGAAAAAAACAAAATGTTTATAAAAAGGATTAGATTCTTCCTCTAATTCGATTAAAGATCATCTTGCTCACTGCGCTCACGGGAAGACACCCAACGAGTTACAATCAGTTCCTGAAATAAAAAAATAGCAACTATTATGGAAGTGAAAAGATGTAAACAATCTCCATGAGATGGTCTTAAGCATTTAGCAGACCGACTTACATGATGCAATCCCAGCAAACGGATGACTATAGACATTCCTGAAGTAAGCTGGCCTCTTGGGTGTTTGGCCACCCTGCCCACAACAGAGGGGTGGTACTCAATGATCAAGGTCCCTACTGACCCCAGTCATGATTCTATGTTTTTCTTCCTTTGTTTTTGAACACCCATAAACCATACACTCTCCATAATTATCTGCCTTTTTTCCCCCATGAAAATGTTTCGCAGTAGCAGCAACATTCAAATTTGGATCAGAAAACCTAAAGTGTTTAAAGAGGATGTAAAGCACTTCTCGTATCTTAGGGCACAAATAAATCTAGCTATTTTATTGCAGCCATGCATGTAAAAACAAAAGCCGGCTGAAAAGCAAGCAACAATTCAAGAGGGTTCTTTTACAGTAGGTTGTTATGTGTCCAGCTGCCCCAAGGCAAAATTAACAGACAAAGGAAAGAAACTATTACTCACCTGGACCTTAATTCTTTTCAAACACTCTGGCGTGGCCATCTCTTCTTCAGTCATATCAGATGGTTTAATCAAATAGCATAACATAAGTTCCTGTTGGCAAGCAGAAAATAATATACTAATTTCAACTCATTTCTTTCTATACAGGTTATAGATTAATTAGAGATGTAGATACTAAGTTTCCTAGAAGATGTCTTCTGCAAATCAAATTGGAGAAGAGCCGTATAACCTGCATGTCTCATTTCCCTTATCAAAGCAGAATCCTGTGTTGGATTAAGCTGTAATCATAACAACTGAGCAGCATGATTATGAAAATAACATTATGTATGACACTATCACAGAAAAAGTTTTCAGAAACTTTCAATTCTACAGTTGAAAACGAAATCCTGATACGCAGAGAGGGATTTAAAGACAGAACTGGTATCTGGGAAAGCAGTGTCCTTTGTGTCTTTCTACAGTTCTTCACACAAGTTCCTGCAGAGGAGAGAATTTAATAAACTTCTTCCAGATGTCCTGTGGATATTGACTAATGAAACTTGTTTGCCCGCCAGCAGCTCCATGTGTTCTTCTGCACACTTGAAGCAGAATTCCCTTTCCAGCCTCATGCCCGACTCCAAATATTTTGGAAGTAAACTGTGTATTTATCATTTCAAAGCTATTTTAAAATGAGTAGCTCACACCATTACCTTAGAAGCATTTACAGTTGTTCTGTTCAAACCAGACAAGGACATCCAGCTCAGCGGTCTGCGAAGAGAACCTTCAAAATTGCCATCAACCAATTCAGCAATGACAGAGTAACTGGAAAACAAAGGAGATGGGACAATTCACAGAAAGAAAATTGTTTTAAGAAGATTATATAGCTTAAGAATTTGAGCCAAAAAAATCTGTGTTAAACAATAGGCCAGCATGCAGGAAGCAAGCTAAGAAACTTAAGTCTCTTCCCATTAGGCAAGAGGAGAAAAGATCAAACTGCTAGCAGGCTGACTGGCATTTTCCCTCCTACCCTTCTGCTGGCGTTTGGAGTTGTTCTTTTGTGGATGCCAAGCTGATATTTAAAAACAATTTACTATTTAGGTGTTAAACACGACTAGCTAAGGAATAAAGATCATTATCATGATTAATCATTAACCTGCAGCAGGGGGTTTGAAACTAGATGATCTCTGAGGTCCTTTTCAACCCAGGCCATCCTATGATTCTATGATCATCCCTTAAGAATCATGTGTTTTTCCTTCCAAATTACGTAAGTTATCCATACTACATACTTTCAAAACTCAGCATTACTAAATGATGTCTCCAACTGCATTCATCATGACTGCTAAATATGCTCATTTCCAATTTTAATTTGTAATATTTTATTACTGTCACAAGAACACAATAAAACCGTGTTACTTAGTACCTCTGTTAAAAGAGGCACTTTTATATTCCCATATGAACACATCTGACAAAGTATTTTGGGTTAGGAGTATGTGCTTAACCAGTGAAGACGCTAAATTAGCGTGAGAGAAATTTTCTAATTTGAAATTAAGAAGATAGCCAAAAACATAAGCTTCAAACCTTGCGTGATAGAAGGGAGGGCCCTTCCGATACAGCACTGAAAAGGAAGAGAAACACCTGAGTCAGATGATCACAGTTACTGCCTGAGTTTAACTTCTGGGCCTATAAATACTTACATATGCTTCATAAATTTTAATTACACTAGACAAAACTTCAACACTTCTGAATTTCGCTCAGAATTAAATTGTCCCAGTAAGTGAAGAAGGGGAATAGAAAGACAATTAATATGGGAGCAGCAGGACCAAGGAAATGGCAGGTAAAAATGTAGAAGAGCCAAAAGAATTTAGTAATTGCCATGGGGAAAAAGAGCTTGGAATTTTTCTGTAACAGATTCATGCTTTTAATACCATATGTGCAACACAAGTAGAGCTGCTGGAATACAAGGGGAAGGTCACAGTAAGACTGAATTCCTGTTTGAAGCAATCACCTTCCACAAGTTTTAGGGAGGCCAAAGGCACAAGTTTTTAAATACTGCCACAGTCCCATCTGTAGACGTGCTGAAAGTTCTCTCTCTGTGCTCATATTTCCTACTTCACCTCTGTCATGAGTTTGCAAGAGATTACTTTAACTAGAACATACAGCTGGCTATTGGGCAAAAAAAGAGCAGCACCTCATTCCAGCAGCAATCATTTTTTGCACGTTATCCATTAAAGGCAACAACATTAGTAGCATCAATTTGATAAAGCTACAGCACAAGAACAAGAATCTAGAGGGCAGGGCTGAATCTTTACTAGCCTTAAACTAATCCACATCACTGGCACAAGATGAGGAGTGATATGCTGAACAACAAACTCAGGCCAAATGAGTGATGAACAATCTAATATCTAATGAATAAATCAGGTGATCAATATCAGAACCTTACTATTTGTATACAGTTCATAGAAAATACCTTTGTTCACACACATCTTCCTGTAACAACAGGCATAACTGGACTGCTTATGCCAATGTGAGCTGAATGTAGTCCTTGAATTACTTAGCAAGGGATTACGGACACTTCTAATTACTTCTGTATGACAAAAAAATTCTACCATTAGCAAACAAGCAATCGCAAGAGACTCTGTTTTGAAGAAAGCTACTCACAGAGATCAGTTCCATACTTCAGTCCAACCTTGGGGACCCAGCCCTTGCTGCGGAAGTAATGATACGCCATGTAAGTAGTTTTAAAACTAGGCTTCACTTCGCTGAAAATTTCCCATAGCTTCAAAATAGTTAAGGGCTCCTAAAAGTCACAGATGAAGGCATTAACATGATTACATTCATATTACAGCACATGCAGAATACTGTGTGTAGCACAGAGTAAAAGCAAAACGTCAGACATCACAGTCCCAACATGATGAAAATGAACTTCAGAGAACAGAATGCAAAAACCCTAAATGTAGGAGAAAATGGTAGCTTCCATTTGTTTTTTTTAATCATTTCACAATCAGTCCCATAAGTTTCTTGTATAAAAAGAACTCTGATAAATAGAACCGTAGGAAGATAAAAGAGCAATCTTTATATATGATTATGCAAATATATAAGTATTATCATATTCTTCCTAAGCTGCCCTCCCCACATTCATTACCTAAGCTGCAACAAACAACCTTCCTCTACAGGAAGATCCTGCTTGCCTATATTTTGGCAGCTGTATTTGCCATGATAAACAAAACTTTCAGACTAATATGTTATAAGCAGAAATACTACTACTTGTTAGGAAAAACTTCCCAATTATTCTGCTTGGTATTCCCTCCTTTGGGATTAAGAGCATACAATGCTGGTAATATTTGGCAAAAAATTCATATCAAAACAGACCCAAATGAATGGTATCCCCATCAATCCAATCTCTTACCTCACCATAATAAACAGTTAAGCATCCCAGAGCATACACCAAGAAAAAAGCCTGAAAAACCAAAAAGAATACTTTTAACTGATGTCTACACTCTTCTAGGAGGTCATATTCCAGGCAAGAACAAAGGCTCACATTCATTTTATACAGAAATCAAGACAGACAAGTTGCTTGTGAGGTTCTTCTGAAGTTTCTATTTATGACCTTCACATTCCAATAGATAGAGTACCACAAAAATCATGCACGTGCTGTTGACTCCTGAAGGCACTGCATTAAAGCTGTGGACCATATTAAAACTGCAAATATATTTAGCAGGAGCACAACGGGGTTTACATAAATGAAGAAGGGAGAATCCTATATTTCAGAGACAAATATTAATATTTGCTCTATTCAAAACGTACCTCTTCCAAGCTGAGTTGTAAATATTCAAAAATCCTAAATGGATTTCTTCTGCAGACTAGTTTTTCCTTCTTGACAAACTACAACGAAAATTTACTACATTAAGATGTTAAACTGGAAAAAATACCAAATTCTTAAGCTTGCAATGATTATAGCCATTAAAAAAAAAAAAAAAAAAGAATGAGCCTTACATTTTCTTGCTCATGAGCAGAGCCCTCTTCAGGACATAAGCTACCTTCCTCTTCCTCTTGCACAAGCACATATTCTGGAGCACGTTCTCCTGACTTGGCCATGTTGCTCGATTCTCGCTCGGGGCCCCCTTTAGCCTTGTAGCCACGATGCACATGAGAACCATGCTTCTGGCAGGACGCTTGGGCTGCCTCTTTCACAACAGCAGGCTCCTGTTCCCCAGAGCCAAGAGCCACCACGGGATCAGAAGCGAGATCTCCTTCTGCACAGGCTTTCTGGCAGACCTCCTTCTGAGGCTCAGGACTCGAAGTCGCCGTGTTTTCGGTATCTACAGCAGACTGCCTGGAAAGTTCTGCATTTTCTGTGTTTGGGCCCATCGTGTCACAGCCATCACCAGTTTGCTCAGCTCCACCCTTTTCCAAAAATGGAAATTCAAGAGGCCTAGTGTAATTCTCAAGAATTTTGGTCACGGAGCAGCTATCAAATCCTTGCTCTTGCAAAGCACTTTTAGCCCACTGAACACGCTGCTGGTACCTAGAGAACAAGTGAAATAAATGAGAAGTTCCAGGGCTTTTTTCCCCCTAATTAACACCTTAAAAACACACATGTAATTTCTGTGGTAACACTACAGAATGCTGTGCAAGAACCACACCTTGAGGACTGCTGTGATGCAGTTTGAAGGAGCAGGAGCTTGGCGGAAAAAAAACCAACATTCTCACATGGAAGCCTTAAGTCTGAGTTCTCTGCAAGAAGATCTCTGTATCAGAGTTTCCACGATTAAACATTGTAAGCAGGACTCAGTATACAGAGTTCTCACAGACATCATCTATTACACAGCCCACTACTGAGAACAGTTATCTTCAACTTATTTTAATTACCTTTGAAACAACAACAGAGTAGAAACGTGAAAATCTTAAGGAGAAACTGCCTTGAGTTTTAACCAACAACCCCCCACCTCCGAGGACCAACAGTGATACAAGCAGAGAGTTACTAGCTGAGAGCTGTGAATATTTCTCCTAACATCTTTCAGTGAGTTACAATAATCCCAGCTGTTAGCTTGTAGCTCTCACTGGAGATAATGTTAATAGCCAGTTTAAGGCAATCATCCTTCTGTGAAAGTTTCAAGTAGCTGAGTACAGTCGTTCTTAATCAAAGCAGGGCAATTCCAATACTGTATTTGTTATTTCTCAAAACTTTTGCAAAGTCAGAGATCAGGTAATGTAGAACAGCAAAAGCAAATAATTGTGAATTCGGAGTGTCAACAAGAAACAAATCCCCTCTGAAATCTAACAAAGCTATGTAATTCAGTGCTGTACTTTGTGTTACAATAAAGATTCCTCTGTGTTCTATGTGGATTTGGAGTTACAGACCTCTGCTGACACAGATCACCCCATCCACCTGCACCAACACCACAACACTTCTAACGCCCATCTGCCTTTACACATTCAGTGCCACACAGCAGTGTTTCTGCAAGCAGTAGCAATGCCACTACTGTCTGCCTTACCTAAAGTTGAGGGCCCAAGAAGCCAAACTTTTAAATGTAAGTAATTTTTTTCTACTGTCACCGTAGAATGAAAGCAAACACAGCAGCTAACATGCCCACTCTATGGTTAGGTCATACGCTATTTAAGTGGAACTAAATAAATGTGATCCAACACCCTATTTTGTTAAATGCACAAACTAGCAATATTAAGAGAGAATATAGAAAAAAGTAAATTTTTATGCTACATAAACGCCCAAGAGCTTCTTCAGCCTTAATTCAATAAGCAAATAGGAAGGTTTTACAATATTCTGCCCCAGAAACCTCTCACTCCTTCTCAGCTGAGGAACAAGATCATTATGCTTGACAATATGAATTCATTACCCACACTTAATCTTGACTTTTATTCAGCAGTTAATACAGGTAACCTTACATCAGAAACCATGCTAAGTATCACCTAATCTATTTCCAGTTTTCTGAATGCAATTTATAAGTGAAATAAAAAGAAACAGAAGTCACCAGCACTTACACAGCCCTGAAAACAAGTAAGATAAAATATGAACTAAATTCTCCTGCCTTCTAAAAAAGAATAAAGTAACATAAGCTGACTTACTTTTTTGATGTGATTATAGGCATATTTAGGTTGGCACCTGTTATTAAGAGAAAATCACACACTGTATCATCAACATAAACATTTCATGAGATTTTAATCACTGAGATAATTACTCATGTTTTCAATAATCCATGCCATTTTGGTCCCACTTGCATTGGTTAAGGACATGGGAGAACTAGAACTGGCACAGAGGTAACCAGAGGTAAAGCAGCCAGCAGAAGATCAGCTAAACACACTGCTTTCCTCCAGCCTTTACAGAGACAGTTACATAAGGAGACTGCCAAATCCAGCGATGCCGATGGGATTTAGTCGTTGTGAAAAATATGGATAAAGCGTGACAGCCTCCCCTTAATGAACCAAGAGCACACCAGATGTAACTAGCCATTAGTAGATAAAAAAAATCCACTTATCCTTGCCTCATGATATCATGAATGGTAAGAACTGGGGTTTACAGCCAAGAAAAGCCTGACAGTTATAGGCAGAAAAGTCCAAGGATGACACCTTCACTTAGCAGAGCTCTTGAACAACAACTCGGTGGAGCCTAGCAGGACATATGGAGGGATAACTAACACTTGGTTTTCCAAGGAGTCTCATAGCGGGCATTATCAGAGGCAAGATATGGAAACAGGTTGACTCAAAGTAGCACAACAGACTACTTTGTGTGTGACTTAGACATATATTCATTGAGTGATATCAAAAGTGTTATTAGAACGGTGAAAAGAAGTACAAATGGGCACAGCTTACCTTGCCATTTGGAAACCAGTGAAGGATCAGAAATGCTGTACATTGGTCGACTTCTTGAAAGAATGCCTTTTCCAAAATAGCCCTTCAAAGAAAAAGGAAAAATCTTCATTTTAATCAGCAGATGGAAGAAAACTTACTTCCAAACTACAAAATGTTTACTGCCTTTGCCTGCTGACAAAAATAACTGAAATCCTGCAGCTTTTAATCTTAGCCCAAAGCTGGTTGTTTAACTTCTGGTAACTAATTTAACGTTCACGCTTGAAAATTCAATTAAGGGAATGTTGAGTCTTTTTCCTCAGTTTTAAATATTCGTCAGACAACTCCTCTGAAAGTAGAGGCAGAAGAAGCACCTGTGTATTCACACTGCTACCACGCATAAGGAAAACAGGGACACAGCAACTGCACAAGAATGGGGATGGAGAGGTCAATAAAGGCCTGCCACACGGCAGGGCGGGCAGCACCTCGTTGTACAGCCGCTCCACGTCCT
This sequence comes from Tetrao urogallus, assembly GCF_951394365.1. Classification (NCBI taxonomy): domain Eukaryota; kingdom Metazoa; phylum Chordata; class Aves; order Galliformes; family Phasianidae; genus Tetrao; species Tetrao urogallus. The sequence goes on along the minus strand of NC_136823.1, from coordinate 5,176,349 downwards.
CGGGGCTCCTCACCACGACGCTGTTGTTGACCATGTCAGCCCGGCACATCCTGAAATCCCCCCCGCCGGCACCCACAGGGAAAGGCGCCTGGTAGCACTCAAATACCCTTCTTTTCCTTCTCGGGGGACGGAAAGCGGCTTCGGCCATCTCCCTACAGCACCGCCTCCTGCTAAAAAGCGGAAACGAGACGTGCTCAGCGCTCCTTCACGTTCACACACGTCCGTCCCCCAGCCGGGACCCACCAACCCCGCCCGGCACCGCGCGTTTCGAATAGCACGAGGCGCAGAACGAGCGCACCTACAGCACGCGGCTGCCCGAGCGCGAACTACTTTCGGACACAACCAGGACGAGCTCCCGGGAGCGAGCCCGGATTGACGGCCACCCTTCAGCGGAGCCGCTCACACGCGCCACGCCGCGCCGCGCCCGGGGAGCGGCCGTCAGTCACGCACCCTTGGTGACCACTCACGCGGCACCGCCCCGCCCGGCGCCGGCGGTCCCGCCCGGGGTGAGGTGTTGTGAACCGGGCAGAGAGCGGAACGCCGAGTCCCGGCCCCGCGGCCAGCACCCCTCGGAGCGACCGCGCACACCCGGCCCCGCCGCAGCAGCAACAGCAACAGCAGCACCGCGACGCTCCGCCTCCAGGCAGCCGCGCCTGCGCGCGAGCGGTGGTGGCGGCCGCGCGGCCCAGTGCAGCTCGCGGCGCTTATGGGCGCGGGAGGGCGCTGTGCGCCCTGAGGCGGCGGAGGCTTCCAGGCGGCGCGGGGCGGGGCGGGGCGGGGCGGGGCTGTGCGCGGCTGTGCGCGGCTGTGCGCGGCTGTGCGCGGCTGTGCGCGGCTGTGCGCGGCTGTGCGCGGCTGTGCGCGGCTGTGCGCGGCTGTGCGCGCCTTGACGCTGCGGCGCTGCCCGCGGAGCGAGATGATGCGGCGTTCTGTGTTCTGAAATGAGCGATGAGCTTCGTAATGAGGGACGTTAGATAGATGGGAGGCTGATACAGCGGTGGGAGGTGAGGATCCCTCTCAGCTGGCAGCAGTTCTTGGCTCTGTGACGCGGCCGTGGCTGACTCGGAGCTGCTCGGGATAACGCGGTGCTTCTGGCAGCAGTCGCTGAGATCTGCAGCTCATTGCCAGAAGGAAATGGCAGCGTAATTAACAAAAAGGACCTGAATAAAATGCAGAGCACGTCAGTGTGTCTTTGTGTTTCCAGTGGACTCATTACTAGTTTAGGCCACGCTCCACAAACTCATAATCACACACGCACCTACAGTGCAGCTGCTCCTCGCTCCGAGGTGCAGTGAGGGATCAAAGGAGGGACATCTGTCGTGGAAGGCACCCAGCAGAAAGTCCCATCGGTAAACGTGCTGATGACAAGACGCAAAAACACATTGCTGCTATGAGCTAATTCATTTATCCCCATTTAAAAGACACGGGAAAAGGAGTGTAGGTTATAAGACCACATAGGAGACATAGAGCTAAATGCGAGAAATGTAAACGAGCGTTTCTTTTGCTACCATGGAAGTACCTGTGTGTTAAAACATCAAAATAAGCAAGTATCAGAAATGGCACTTGGCTTCAGAATTCCCGATACCTGTCAAATCAAGTTGAGTTCAAATGAAATTAGAGTTTATCTAGGACAGATAAACCTGTATGCCCCCACTGTGCAGACACAGTACTACAAGATGCACGTTACAACGAGCAGCAGACAAAACAGCAGCAAGCCATGGGTCAGCTGCTTTCTACCACATCTCATTATCTTCATACAGCCTTGAAAGGAAACCACAGCACACACCATTCAGTCAGTTCACTGCATCACACTCATTTCATCAAGGGAATATGCAGTGAATATCTGTTCCCATTTATTTTTCTGATTATAAGTCTAGATTGTTCTTCAACCAGAAGAATTGCTATCTGAAGGACAAGATCACTTTAAGATGAGTCATTACAGTACTTGTATATATTATTTTAGAATATCAGCAGTTGTACAGACACTTTTGCAGATGTCTGGATTTCCCTTTTTATGATGAGACAGCAAATGACACAGCAGCAGTAAGATGACTGGGCAGAACCTCTGGAAAGCAGATGCTGAGGATTATAGAGAATCACGAGTTGGAAATCAGTCAGAATGTGAAAAAGGGTATCATACTGGTGTTTACATGCAGGAGGCCATACCCAAGGCATGAAGTAGATGAGCATTTCTTTTACTAAGAACCTGAACTGAAGAGTGTCCAATTACAAGAACAGGTCATGATAAATGTAGAGCAATTGGACAGAGTCAAGAAGAGACTGACAAGAGTGACATGAGGAAAGACTCAGTCTAGAAAATGTAAAATGAACAAAATAGGCCATTACAGAGAGGGAGATGCTTTTGTTTTATTTCCATGAGTGGAAATTTTAACAGCACACTAGATAAATATTTTTCAGACGCAGCTAAAGTTTGATCCTGACTTGAGACAAGGGACTGCAATGAAAGGACCAAAGATGACTTTTGTGGCAGTTCTCAGTGTTTATCCTTTCTGTTTTTCTGATCTCTGCAGTGCCATGGAAACTGCAATACCCTGTACTGCCCTACAGAGGCTGAAAGCCTTTTGTTAAATCATCTCGCAGACTTCCATTTCTGTTATGCGATCTTTTGGTTTAGTAATGTCTTCATGCGAATAGACTGTTTCATGTTGTGCGTGGGTGATTCATTGCTTCTGATGCAGGGCACTCCATTACTTACTACTTCTTGATACTGAGCTTAATTATCCTGTTGACTTTATCAATTAAGGTCCAAATTGATGCCAGCTTTCTGAGAAGTCATGCTGCAAGTTTGCTGGAATCATTAGATGAAGTAAATTCCATGTATGCAACGAGAATTCATATTTACTAATATTTAAAATATGGTATTAATTTTCATGCTATGGAGACTCTACTGCCAATAAAACTAAGTTCCATATGCAGGAAAGTGCTGGAGAGTTATGCTAACAAAAGGGGTTGTTTTTGGGGTGTCTGGAGACTTTTGGAAGGAGTTAGGAAGTTAGTTCCCAGTCCCACCTCAGCCAAAACAGGTGAGGTTTCTTTTTCAATACGTAATTTACAATCTTAAGCTTATTAGAAGAAATAGAAATATCAGCCTGTAAGACTATTTGCCCATGTAGCATTTTCTTGTGTTTTCTCAAGGAAGTTAGTAATAAAATTGTAAAAGAATGACATATTCTAGTAATGTCTGTAGACAATTTTGGATTCCATACGAAACAAAAAACAGTTTTGCATAAAATCTCACAAAAAATAAGTCATAATTTGTCATTAGATTCATTTCTCTTTCTGGTTTCAACAAGATGTTCCTGCAAAATTTTCTTAGCTCATGCTGGTTGTAGTCAAGAGAAATGTTTTGACATGTGTTCTAAAAAAAACCCATTTATTTCTCACAAGGTGATCTGAACAGTAGTTGGGAGGATGGGCTGTTATTTACATTTGCAGTTCCAGTTTCCCTGGATAAGCAGAAATTCCCATGGAAATGCTGGTTACATTAACTTTGACAGAGATATGGGACTGTTTTTGGAAACTTAAAAAAAATAATAATAATAATAATTAAAAAACCAGCAAGGGAATACTTTTCATTTTTTATTAATATGTAATATCTTTTTTTTTAAATTAAAGAAATAAATCAAGGTTAGTTCCTGCTTAGTTTCAGATGGCTTTCACAGGAGAAAAAAAAAGAGAAGTCAGACAGATATTGGCCACGCATCAACCCAGTTGCAAATCCCACAGCAGCAGAAATCCCAAGGTGGACAGCAGTAAGTGGATAGCATGAGAAAAGAGAACACTGAAAATTAATGTGTAGCTATCATGATTTTGCATTTGTGGAGATTTAAACACCCTTTAGTGGGGAAGTTCTACGGAACTGTTGGATCCTGCTGACATTCCATCCTATCAGCGTATGACCTGAGGGCTCTCTGCAGACACTGCAGTGTGCAGGGACACTTTTTGTCCTCACAGCTAACTCTTGGTTTGTATTACAAACTTTATGCATTTGAAATGATGTGAATATTAAATTTTCTCTGCATCAAGGCTTTAAACAACCCCAAATTATTGCTTCCCTTCTCCCCATAGAAATTAATGCAAAAGGTCTGAGCTTGCAATTTCAGGAGTGTTGAAAGGCACTTACAGCCTCTGATTTTCACCCATCCCTTGAGCTCCAGCATCACATTCATTTACCTCTTGTTTGAGAAACATTTGTTCCTTCATGGGTCATTAGTTTTCCTGCTTCATCAATCACCCAGGTAAGTTAAATGATGCACAGCTTCTATTTTGCCAAGTTCTGGCTGCGTCACCTTCATCTCCTGCTACTGAGCAATTGGCCAAGCAGCAAAAGGCCAGGAGAACTCCAGGCTCCAGCAAGACAATCAGTAAAAGGCCTTTTCATTTTCTGCATTTCCGTAGGAAGGAAAACTGTAATAATTAGATGTCTCCACTAGATGTCCATATTTCAGCGATTTTTGAGTCGTAACTTCAATGAATTCAGTTGGCTCGTGCAAAATGCCTATAAAATGCTCCACTGAAAGACTTTCATGCTAGTGAAGTTGTGTGCTTTTTTTCCCCCAGTGTGGCTTCTAATTTTCCTATACACAGTTCTATTTTAGCGCTTAGATGAATGCAGATGCCCAAACCAGTGGCTCAGATTTTTAGCTATGGCTGACTAATTGTTAAAAAATTACTTTGCTCATTACATTTATCTTAAATATTGATATCCAGTATTTACCTACTTCTCTAATGGATGCTATGCTTGTGTGGACACGTGTATGGTAACTGAGCACAGGCTCTTTTTTATGCTTAGGGTTAAAAACAAACTGTACGCGAAACAAGCTTTTGGCCTTGGTATTAATTTACTGAAGATGCTTATCACTGCTCTGGCTGGGCAAAGGACCATTATGGCAACTGTGAATGGCAGCACCTGCACTTCAGTTGTGCTCATGCTCCTGCCACAGCAGTGAGTGCAGTGCTCATGGAAAGTGCCAGGCTACAGCTCCAAACATCTCTTTGCAGGAACTGGCAGACAGCATCTGTGTCATCAGCCTGCTCATTTGCTTCAGTGTATCTGGAGAGTTGTCTTCTTGTGCCAAATTGGTAACATTTTTACTCACTTCCCAGATCACCTGCATTACTGCAAATTACTGTTTATATCCTCTGTAATGTCTTTGTGGTTTGTATGTCCACTTATTAACAATAATAGGGAGGCTGACAATTTAGTTCAAATACTAGGCAATTCCAAGAAGCTGAAATGACAGCATTAAGATTACATCTAATCCTGAGCTGGATTCCATTCTAGGAATAACCCAGAGAAGAGACTTTTTTCACTATTTTTCTTCTGGTTTCCCATGCATTTTCAGCTATATTAAACTTAAGGATAGAATGGATTTTAGAGAATGCTGTGTATCACTCCATTCAAAGACTGAACTTTCAGAACCAGCTGCAAGCTAGGCACTAAAAATTCACAGTTCATGTAGATGTGGGTATAACATCTAAAACTAAATTTGTCTCCAATATTTCATTTTCAATATTAAGGAATGTGAAATGTATCTCAAAGTTCATCCTACATTTTTTACTGTTCAACAAAATTTGGTGTTACTCCTTTTAATCTCAACACTCTCTGACCCAGGAGCATGCTTTAACATGGCTGTCTGCCTCTAATTGCAAAAATAATCCTACTGGGATTCAGATATTATCTGAAATGTGTCTCAAAGCTCATCCTAAATGCTGTCTAGGTTCCTATGTCATAACTGAAAAAAGGACAAAACAACAAGTAAATCAGGAGAATTTCCTAAATCATCACATTTCTAAGAATTGAAATAAACCAAATAAATCAATTTGTTGCCAGAAGTATTTATGTTTTTAAATACAAAATGACAGAACATCCTCTTATATCCAAATCCTGAATGTTTACTTTCCGTTTGTTTAATAACAGGAAAAGGTTTGTAGCTCTTTTGTTGAGTTTTTCATGTCAGCATCTTCAAATACCTATGGTATTCTTAAAACTTTTACCAGGAAAAAAAACAGTGCCATGGCCTATACTGGGAAACGTTCTGTTTATTTTAGATGCATTTATGAGCACACAAAGGCAAACAATTGCCTATCATAAATGGAATGAGCAACTTATAATGGCTTAGTATCGCAGTTGTACTTCTTGGTATAGTTCCTTGGCTCATTTGTCCCTGCCCTTCCTGTGTTCTGTTCATTACCTCTCCCTATACCTTTTGAACTCGAGTGTAGATTAAATGCTTTTTTTTTCTATTTTCCAATTACCTGCTGGGCTCTGCTTCTTTGGTGTCTCAGACATAGGGAGTATTGGGCTAAAGGTTTATCATATAGCTGTGACTGGATCCACAGGACAGGGCTTGTCATGAGCATGAAGTGAAACATAAAGCTGAGGGAATGCTTTTAAAGTACACTGCTCTTAGATGAGACTCTGGAAGAAAGCACGACTAATAGCTTTCAAGTATCTGTAGACTTCTTATAGAAGTATTTCAGTCTAGTTTGGCCTTGCCTGTTCTATGATGGCATGTTCTATGGTAGCAACTGAAGCAACTACAAAGCAAATTTTTGCCTAACTATGTTAAAAACATAGGATATTTCTGCTGTTGCAGTACAGACCAGCCTATACCAAATATGCTAGGTCTGTTCACATAGTTATTACATGAGGCGGACTCATGTGAACAACGAGTAAGGAACAAACAGCTGTCTTGTCTAGGGTGGCAACTGTGCACAGTAGAGATTAAAATCCAGGTTTTAGATTTTAAGAAAAAAAAGTAACTGATGTAAAAATGTGCAAACAGTAGGGAAATCTTTTTTCTATGTGTCAAGCCATGTAAAGCAAAGTCATATTGGCATAGGTGGTTAGCTTCATGGAGGCTGCAAAGACTGGGGCTTTGAGAACATCTTACATACTTCAAGGAACTGATGAGTCTGCATCTTAACCCTCTTGCTCTGCGTCTTCACTAATTTAGCTACACAACAGATCTCTGGCATGAAAACTGAAGTTTCAGAGGGCTAAGAAAGGCCTCATTGATCATATCTGCTTCCTGACGTTGTTGCTAAGGTGAGATTGAACAGAAAACTAGAAGGATCATCAGCACTGCTTTAAAAGTGAGACATCCCACATTCACTGAATAAAAAAGCTACGCTGTTGATCTGAAATAGTTTAGTATTATGTTCATTTATGAAAAACCTTCCATAATTCAGATGATCGTGTCTGAATAAATCAGACATGGGTTACAAATGGGTAAATCAATCACAGCCCTTTAAAACTGTATGCTTATATAGGCATGCTGCTTCAACTAAAGCGAAAGTCTTTATAGCAAGATACTAAGTCTATTGAGTGGAATTTGAATAGTATTTAGTAAGAAGATCTTTGCAAGCAAGATGTGATTTGGAAATCTCAGAGCAAATTGGAAGGAGGTGGTCCAGAAAGACCTTCTCCATTACATTAAGAATTGAAAATATAAGCATGTTAACTCTGATCATAGAATCATAGAATCATAGAATCATTAAGGTTGGAAAAGACCTCTAAGATCATCTAGTCCAACTGTCTACCTACCACCAATACTGTCCACTAAACCATATCCCTAAGTACTAAGTTTACTCTTTCCTTAAATGCCTCCAAACACTTCCCTGAGCAACCTGCTCCAGAGTCCGACCGCTCTTTCCAAGAACAAATTCTTCCTAACATCTAACCAGAGCCTCCACGGGCACAGTTTGAGAGCATTCTCTCTTCTTCTATTGCTGTTATGTGGGAGAAGAGGCTGACCCCCACTGTGCTGCAGCCTCCTTTCAGATAGTTGTAAAGAGCAATAAGGTCTCCCCTGAGCCTTCTCCAGCCTGAACAATCCCAGTTTCCCCAGCCACTCCCTCTAAGGCTTGTGTTCCAGACCCTTCACAGCTTTGTTGCCTTTCTCTGAACATGCTCCAGGCACTCTTTCTTGTAGTGAGAGGCCCAAAACTGAACTTAATACTTGAGGTGCAGTCTCTCTAGAGCTAAGTATAGAGGGATGATCACTTCCCTGCTCCTGCTGGCAACACTACTTCTGGTACAAGCCAGGATGCCATTGGCCTTCTTGGCCACCTGGGCACACTGCTGGCTCATGTGCAGCATTCCAGCCACTCTGCTCCAAGCCTGTAGTGTTGCCTGGGGGCTACTGTGACCAAAGTGCAGAACCCAACACTTGTTTTTTGTAACTTCATCCTGCTGGCCTCACCCATTGATCCAATCTATCCAGATCCCTCTGTAGGGCCTTCCTACCCTTGGGCAAATCGACTTCATCGACTTCCCCCCAGCTTGGTGTCATCTGCAGACTTACTGAGGATGCACTGAATTCCCTTATCCAAATCATCAATAAAGATACTAAAAAGAATAAGCCCCAGTACTGACACCCTGGGTAACACCACTTGTGACCAGTCACCAGCTGGATTTAACTCAGTTCACCACTACTCTCTGGGCCCAGGCATCTAGCAAGTTTTTTCTCAGCAAAGAGCGTACCTATCCAAGCCACAGACTGCCAGATTCTCCAGGAGAATACAGTGGGAGACAATGTCAAAGGCTTTGCTGAAGTCTGCACAGATTATGTCAACAGCATTTCTGTCATCCACCAACTGGTCACCTGGTCATAGAAGATCAGGTTGGTTAAGCAGTATCAGCCTTTGGTTGGTCCTGATCCCCTGGTTGTCTTGCACATGATTGTGATCATGGTCACTGAAATAGGTGACTGTGTTAATATGAACATAATAGTAAGATTATATTAATAACATGAGCAAATTTAGAGGCAAGAACAGGACAGAACTGGTTAGTCAGGCTTTTTCTGAACAGTCAATGGCACTTTGAATCTCAGAGAATGTATGGTAGGATGCTTTTTGAAAGAGTGGTATTTTATGTTGCATTTGACAAATAGGTGGATGAACTGATACAGAAGCTGTGATAATACAGAAGAATTAGGTTTTGTTGCTCAAAATGTAGTTTTTTCACCTTGGAATAAATAAAATTAGTAACTATTAGAACTATTCTGAAGTAAAAAGAGGAGACTAAGCACTTTATTTTTACCATTATGAGCTATTATCCAAACCCACACTGGATGCTGACCTTTGGTGTATTTAACTGAAGGCTGAACTGAAGTGCTTGGTCTTCACTGTCCTTTTACCTCAAGATTGCTTTTGCACATAAACTACCATTAAGTAAAAATTGTAGCATTTTCAGTAACCTAATTAAACTCTTACTGTATGCTTCTCTAAGGTAATTTTCAAATAAAATTTACACCAAGCTACAGTTCTTCTGCTCTCACTCATTATATGTAAATCCAGAACAGAGGCAAGCAGCCAAAGTAATATAAGCAGCTGCATTTGAACAGTAACAATCTTGTCATTACAATGCAGCATAAAACCTATACATAGAGTGTGTAAAGCTTGCTCCCCACAGCATTTCTTACACCTTTTCCCTGACAACAGACAATAAATTGCATGTGTAATCCACTGATCTAAAATATATTGGCTTTCAACATTTTTTGCATTTAATAGATGCGATTTCCGTTTCATTACCTCCTGAAACATTAGAGAAAAATGAGGGATATTTGAACTGCTTAAAACCTTCAACCTGTCACAGATGGAAAGCTCCACCTACGGATGAATACATTCCATTCATTGTATTGTGCCCACAAGTCCCTTAGGAGAATCACAATTCTGCAAAATGCTTTTAGGGCACTGCATTGGGTATTTGGATCTTGGACTGGGAAAATCACTTGTAACCAGAGAGCGCACTGATGAATATGCCCATGAGAGGGCTCATGTGTGGGCTTCCTAAAGTAGTTGAAGTCTGAAACAACTTATACATTCCAGATATGATTGTATGAATTTAATATATAGGATGCTGGAACAATGGGACAGAACTTCCAGTTTGCTGCATTATTGTCCACTCTGGTGGACATAGAATCATTGTGTGCTGTTACATAGGATTTAGTCATTTGGGGAATTATTAGAGAAAATTTCATGAAGGAACAGTCTCCAAGACGTGTATTTCATACTTGTATTTTGCTTATATTTGTATTACCTGCAAGTTGTTGTCAGGTATAGCTGCAATTTGGGAGCCTAATTCTAGAACCACATAGGGACAGGTTCATTATGGTTTACAGACCACAGCCGTGGAATGACATCTGAACTTTACTACCCACATTACTGATAGCTGCATATACTCTCTAGCTATCCTGGCAGTCGCCTGGTTTACTAGGCCAGTTTTCCTGTCTACTGGTATGCCCATGTGACACACTCCTTCCCTTTTGATCAGATACAGATTCTGTGCTTACTTCTGAAGAATGTTACAGTCTAAGGCATGCATGCTTTTCCTTATTATTTTATCACATTCTGGAGGCTTGTGATACCTTTTTTTTTGTGTGTGTGGAAATTGCTTCTTTAGTTTTTATTTCACTTTCAGGTGTAAGTTTTCCTGTTAGTATTGCTTAATGGTACAACCAACCAAGGTTTATCTACCTCTTGAAAAACAAGTTCTTCTGTAACTTCTAATTGTGGCAGAAACCTATCTTTTTCAGTCACAGTAATATCCTCAGAACCTTAATGTTCATCAGTCACTGAGTTTATAGCTAGCTGTGTCTTGTCTTGGGTAAGGTTTAACATTTTCTAAGGCAGGGACTTTTACAGCCCCAAAATAAAATCTTGTTCCTCCTTGAATCCCTAGCACTGCTGTAATGCAAATATTATGGCAGTGTGGATCATTCTATGGAACAGAAGTTACTCAGTGGAAAGTCTCGCAGGCCTTAACTTAGCAAAACTTCTGTAAAGTTCATATTACTAATCTATAGAGTTTATAGCAAAGGTGTTGAAATCACTTACGCTTTTGGTGACTCATTTCCCCCATGGGACCGCTGATGACCTCAGAAATACCCTCACAGAAGTTCAGGGCACATAGTTGCCATCTGCAATATAAAGAACATATTGAACTCTTGGCCCTAGTTCACCTGAAAATTTTTGCTTAATATACCTTACTGCACTGCAAAAACAAGTCTATTTCAAATGCCATTTTCTTTTATAATGTGTTCCAACTCAGATGCTAAGCGAGTATGGTATTTACAAAACATCTGTATCACCGTGAATTTATCTCGCCAAGAGAAGTTAAATGGTTACATATTAAAAAAGATTTTATAAGCATGATATGGCACAGTAAACATTAGTAAAAGCTGTTCTAAAACTATTTCTGTCTTCTCTTGAGAAACAAATTATTGAAGCTTGAAGGGGAAGACTGCTTAGTAAAAGGAAGGAGAATTAAACATACTGAAGTTTTAAAGGAACTCATAATTGCTGATTAAGTTCTTTCTGAAGAAAAACAACTAATGTTTTCTTCTTTTTTGAATCTTATATCAGGCCCAACTGCCAGTAAATGATTTTCTTTACTGTGGGAAGAGGTTTATTTTTAGACATAAGAACAGCATAAAGACAGCAGACTGAAAGTCAAGGCGTCTGCATGCTAAACAAACCACCACACACTCGGCCTCTTGGTGTCAGCTCATTCATCTCACCGTGGCTCAACTTAACGTTCTGTTAGAAACAACTTTAACCACCTGACGAGCCTATCTGAGTCCTTCGTATCTTCCTGAAAGCATCTTTCAGTTTTTAGCTTCATGCCTTACAACTTTAGTGGGATTGAATTCTGCAGCACATTGAGACTCAGAGTGGAGCTGGAATTTCATCTTCTTGTCTATAAGTTTCTCTGTCAATCCAAACTCAGGACTGCAACTATTATTATTCCCTTTTGAAGGCAATTGAGTGGCGAGCACTATAACAACAGTGCACTTTTAAAGCAAAACTATCAATCTCAGTGTGTAAAAGATAAAAACTAATTTGTCTTATCAAATGTTTGACATCAGCAGATGGCCACCTGATAACAAGCTAATAAAATAGTTACATTTTTTAGATGCCTGCTGGTCTATTTATACAATTCTTCTATATAAGTTATCACTCAGTTGCTTTATTATAAATTGAGATATCCAGGAGATTTGCTTTTTGAAAGAATGATTTTCTTAGCTCTTGAAGGTATTTGTTTCCACCAGCGCTGTTTGCTGAGCTATAGTTTGTGCTGAGCTAATACTTTTCCCTTTCATTACCATATTGTTGAATCAATGAATCAACAGAGAAAATAATTCTAATATAGTCAGTGTAAAGTGTTCATTGCATTATTAAAGAACAGAATATTATCTAGCTTTCAGCAGTGTTGAAAGACTATATTGGTTAATGCTTGAGAAACTCTCTGAGATCCATACACAATCTTTGGTAAACATGCTGTTTCGTTTAAACTAATGGCAACTCTGCTCTAAACACAGATTGCACGCAGTTCTTCAGCACAGAGTTGTACTTTGCTCATATCAGCTGACCAATTAAAAAATCGTTTTTTTCACTTCTCATCCAGGAGAATTAACACAAGTCCAATGAGTGAACTGCTGACTACCGTCCACCTCCTGAAACTTCAAAAAGAAATGTTTGTTGAGTTTCAATCAATTATTTCTACACAAAGATCTTGGAAGTGACAGGCAGGACGCTGAGGCTGTTGTTTGCTGATATGGGGCATAATGTGAATTAATTTGAGGACCTGATTTGACCTCTAGTATTCTACACTTTTGAACATATGCAGGAATTCTGATAAGAATCTTGTGTTCCAGAAACCAGGCTAAATTTTCCAGGCTTGTATAATTGGCAAAAACATATTTCTGCAATGTCCCTAATCCTATCAATAGTTGGTGTGATTTCATATGCACATAATTCTATGTGCCTGTTGTCACCAAACATACGACATGACAAAGTTGTGTGTTTGTGTCAGCCCTTTCACATTTTTTCCTTGCTACAAAAATCATACAAATACTTATGGATTCTTGCATAAATCTGAAGACTTGATAGTGCTGGATGCTACATATATTAATGGAAAGACTATCCAATGACAGCCTGATGTCAGCAATGTGTATTAATGGAAAGTCTTGGGACTACAAACTATTAACTCAACTCATTGCAAGACTGTAGCGTGATTGCATCAATTCTTGCAATGGCTGTGTGAATCCCTTGAGTCAACACTGTCTGATTAAAAAATGACTTGTGGTTGGATTTGAATACTTGGAATAAATAAAACAGCAACTGACTATTGTGCAAGGCTTATATACCTTCCCCATGGACTTTCACAAAGATGCCACATTTCTGACACCTTTCCAGCAGGCTTAGAGACTCCATGGTCTAAGCAAGACAAGATGCTAGACTGCACATTTGAATACTGGGTCCTATTCCACACTCTGACATGCAGTTGGGAAATAACACCTCGGTCATTCACTGTCCTTATTTGCAAAACAGAACAAAGGAACTTACATACTTACTTTAATGTTAACAGAGAACTGTTATTTAAGACAGTTAATTTCTCATAATTCCTTTAAAAATCATTCTAAAATGATTATGTATTCATAGAGATAGTAATATCTATCTAAATGCAAATTTACTCCTTCATCCCATTAAGTATCTATAATGCATATTTAAAATCTCCATCAACCTTCTTACTCCGTAAGGAATATTCTGGTCTCCTAGGGAGGCAGTAGGAATTTGAGAATGCTTTCTAAAACACACTCAGGGTCTGTATGCAAGCGGTAGCAAATTGAAAAGATCTCAAAAATATGGATTAAAGAAAAACTGATGGTGAGGAGAGAATTTAACTGTTCATTCACCCCCATAGTTCTGAACCAGCAGCAATAGCAGAAATCCAGGTTCTGAAACAGAAAAGTCAACACTGTGACACCTGATAAAATGGGGATCTGGCATTTGTTCATATCGCATCAATTCTAGAGAGTCTGAGTGCCATCCATTATTTACTTCAGTGCAGAATTACTGTACCAATAAAACAGGGCAAATATTGATACAAAATGAATTCCTTGCTTCTGCCTTCAGCTCTTTCTGACAAGACTCAAATGACACTGAATCAGAAAAGAGGGGAGAAATAAAATCTCTCATCCTCTTTTAATAAAAATCTTCCCATATAAATATCCCCAGGCCAGAAAAATCACATAGCAATTGCTAAACTGTAACAGATCCCATTTCATTCTAATCTAATATTTTGTGTTCAGATGAGATCTTTCCTCCTGCTTCAAAGGAAGGCGTAAAAAAATAATGTGAATTGTTGCATTTGTGAAAAATAAGTAAATGTGTGGCATATTCACTTAAGATCTCAACTTCATGGATTTGAAGTAATTCTCAAGAGATAATCTCTTTCTCAGAATACAACTGAAATAGCTATGGTATATCAAGTTTCAGAGGAAAGAAACCCTCCCCTTGATACCAGCTCTGAAGCCACAGACACAGCAGTACAATGGTTCCTGTACTGATGATGGCATAAAGTAAGATGGTTTCTGAATCTGTGATTCTAGACCACCAGTGCCAGCTGTGCTTCTCTGCTACTCACACGCATGCAATCTTCTCAGAGATGTGCAAAATAGCCACATGCATGACAACTATTGAAAAGCTAGACATTATTTAGGTTATTTCTATCTATCATTTTTTTGAATAGGAGGCTTAGGATTATGAAGGACCTGGAGTTCATCATGGTAACTTAGATTTCTGCCTAGAATATCCATATAGATGATCTCACCAGTGGTTCTTCCATGTATCAGAATTTCAAGGCAAACTCAACTGTTTAGTCTCTCCTACTTTGCTGGAAAGTTAAATAAGGTCAATGTATAAAATAACTTCAATGTATGCACTACCTATGACGTACTAACTTCTATATACACCACAGCATATCTACATTTAAGCTGCTAACTGCTAGTAAGAAAACAGATAAGAGGTGTGTTTTATTAACATTTCTGTGAAGCAGCACGTACTCGAAATTAGCAGATTCTATCAGTGAAGAAAAAAAGGTAGTGGATATAATCTTATTTTATAAGAAAAACTGGAGTCTGCTGCATCTTATCATTGTACAGCCAAAACAAAAAGGAGATACCAGAGTACTAGCTTTCGTTAGAGATACTTCACTGCTATCTGTCTAGTGCCATTGAATGAAAGGATCCAATGTCATTTGAGTCTGACTGTGGTACATATTATTTTGGTGACATTATCAGAATGTGTAACTGTGGAAGCCAAGGGGAGTGATAATTTACTACTCATTTGCAACCAATTTAGGGAGAAGAATTTTCAGTAGCAGTCAGTTTATACTGAAAATTAAGCAAAGAAAGCCTTCCAGGAACAGGGTAAACTTGAGTTCATCAACCATAATGACAAGTAAAGTCAGGGACAGTAGAAAGAATATTTTAAAACTGCTTAGGAACTGTGTTAATAGCTTTAATTCTGCAAGTTTTCTTTCACAAGAGTGGCCAGAAAGGGGTGAAATGGATTGTTCGCTAACACAAAATTGCTTTCTACAGTAAAACTGCCAGCATTTTGTTGAATCAATCTGCAGGTCATTACTGATCAGTAATATTAATTATGTTCTCAACCTAAACCTTCTGCTGATCCTAAAGTAAATACTTCTATTTGGTTTCTAATGTCTGTTAAAGTTGAGAAAATCATACTGAGCTTTGGATTTTAAAGCAAACCCTTCCAAGTTGTCTCCTACTCTGCTTTTGCTCAATAGTTTTAAACTTCCTTAAAGTGCTTCCTAAAGTCCTTTCCTAAAGTTAAACTTCCACAAAGTGCACAGCAGCAAATTCTTATTTCTTTGATTCTAATTGTTGAACTGGTCATGAAGCAAGAACCTGTTAAATAATTCCTAGAACACCTCCTGTCATAAAGAAACAAACAGCAATTTAGGTTTTTACATTTTGTTCCCTTCTTTCCTGCAATAATATAACCATGCCAGCCAGTCCCAACTATGCTGTGTGTTGTCTAAGCTTGCAGCCTTTGGTCTCCTTTACCCTCACTGGCTCAGAGATGTTGATTCACTCTTCACATCGCTGCCAAAAAGGGGAAAATTTTCAGAGAGAAGAGAGACAAAAGTCAGGACTTGCGTGCACTTTGTCACAGTAGTACAGGATATACTCTTTATTCCTCCACTAGGATCTTTCCTACTTTTTAAAATCTCATGTAAGTGAGAAGAGATGTCACAGGAAGATTAAGGTAATTTCATAGCAACTCTAAGTCTGACCCTAAAAACTAGGGTAAAAACTGGTGTCCTAAGAAATGGAACTTACCATGCAAGAAATATTCTTCTATTGCGTTATTTCAGTTTTCCTTCATTGTTTAACTGAAGTTCTCTTAACTGTATTTCATTATTTCCAATTGCATTTTGCAAACACACTGCCTTGTATTCCTTCCCATATATGCTTTCTTTCAGTGAAGTATCAGGGACTAATATCTTAACATACAATATTTGATCATCATACTTAATTCCTGACACTTTGAAGGCAAGTAAAGGGCACTCTGGCAAATAAACCACAGGCAGCTCTTCACATGTTGGAGTTACACCAAACCTCTGCTATTCACAAACTTCATGTGGTTTTGTCTGGTACTGAGGTGAGGTGAAACTTTTTTTTGCCTTTTTCAAACACAGGCCTGTTGCAGCACTGCAAGATTGTGTTACATCAACAAAAGTTTTCAAAACATAGTAAAACTAACTTGGCCATAGATTATTTATTTATTTATTTGTTTGCTTTTGTTGTTGCTTGGTCCTAATGTCTAAGACAGCAACAAGATTCAAGATATCTGTCCTTAGCATTTCAGTGACCCTAAGGAAGCAACCCATAATCTGAATATTTTAATTGCCACAGGGGTTTGAGGTCTTTGGAAGAATGGGAATGCGGGCAAGCCTATTTCTGGAGCTATAATTAATTGTATTTGTTATATATGTGCAATTTATGTGATAGCCTCATCACTGTGGGAACAACTGAGTTGTTGTAACAAGATCTGAGGGTATATTGGTTAGAGGAAGATGAACAGATGGCTCTTTCACCATGCTTAATAAGTCATGCATATTGGAAAGGTACAATAAAATACAGTAGCACACTGATGAGAATTATCCTTTAGTTTTCTACAGCCTGAAGATTATTTCAAGGGTGTCCCTAGTGTTTTTTAGCTGCTGAGACCAGGATTCACCAGGAACTTGACTCAAAGGTTGCAGCAGAAGTCAGAGCTTGCTAAATGACGCAAATGGGGCCTCCAAATTCAAATAGCATTGAATGTAGCAGGAGCACATGATCTCTTTGCTCACCTCTGCTCCTTCCCAGAACACCCTGCTGTCAGTATTTGCTCCATTCTCCCAAAGGAGCCCAGAGATGAAGAAACAAATTTGCAGCAAGCTTTTTCACTTTGGCCTATATGGATAACATATAAATGGAATACTATTTAATGCACAATCTCTTCTAAAATTTACTCATTTTTTAAAACTGCACTGGGGATTTTAAAATTTTCCTGTGTGAATTGTTCAAGTTCCTCCAGAACAATTCGGCATTAAAACAAACTGTCATATTTTGGTTTAAGTTATGGCACTGAAAAAAGTCAGCATATCAGCAGCATCCTTTTCTCATAAACGTTTGTGTGGTTGCTGATCCACACACTTTGTGTGACCAAAAGCATTCTTTTTCTGCAGAAGTATGTCATCTGACATCTGTATCGCTTTTGCTCCCAGTGTTTCCTCTTTTTTCATACCGATACTAGAAGATGATGCCACACTGAGACATCCATGTGGTGACAAGACACGGCGTATTTTTAGTAAATAGGTTGCACTTATAGAAAAGCTTGTGAAAGATTCATTTTAATTTGTAGATGCACTACTTAGCATAGAACAGACATAGAAGATAACTGCTTTCTACGTCTAGTCAGAACACAGCAATTTCTTCACCTGTGTTGTTAAGCAGAATAAGAAAAATTACATTCTTTATAGTTAAATTGCTGGGTAAAATGTAAAGGAAATAGGTTTGTCATTTTGTTCTCTCAGTACCTTGCCAAACCCACAGTTCAGCCTCGTAGTTCAGTTTGTATTCAAGCTACTAATTTGGACGTAAAACTGACCTTAACACAGTTGCATTGAATAGATATTATTTGCTCAGACAATAAATTATTCAATTTCTTTTCTTGTGGAGGCTTAAAATTATCTACAATCATCAGCAGCTAAGCTATTCTGTCACATTCCTTCAAGATAGTTGAAAAGAATGGCTGGGTTTCTGGAATTCTACAAGGATTTTGTTTTGCCCTTCTATTTCCTCATCTGTTTATACATATGAGATAAATCAATTGCCAATGAAATCATTAATTCTATTTATGCACAGAACAGTGTAGTTCTGGCAGCATATGGTGAATACCTGTTCGTGAAGTCACACATGTCTACAGAACCTTATGGTGCAAGCTGTTGGATCTACTTATTAAATTTCATGGAGCTGTTATCTGTGAAAATAAAACAAAAATTCTTTTTATCTAATATCCTGAGTCACCAGGTGACTGTAAGTTCAAGTCAGGGTATTAAATCTAGTATACTAGACATCTAGAGTCTCTCTGTCAAAGATTTATCTGCTGGGTGCAAAAGGAAAACAAGAGATCTCTATGTGTATGCTGTGGGGTTGTCTGTGTGGCTGTTAGCAGGACTAATCTGAAAGCATATGCCATGCCTCCTCGATCGAACAGCAAAGAAGCTTCCACATCAATAGTGCCTCACACTAATGGCCAACAGGCAAATTCTTTAACATGAGGAAGGACTCTGTTCCCTTCCACTTCTGAGCAGTAAATGCAGATAGAGGTGCTGGCTCAGGGGCACTATGAATTTAAAATTAATCACAATTTTGTTGAGTTAGGAAAAAATATCAAATATTTAATGAAATAAATAATACTGTTCTCATATTCATGGATATAAATAGGGACTTATAGCCATTAATTCAATGGGACTCAATTTTCAATAACTAGAGAGGATTCTCCTCTTCAAAGGCAGACATAAAACAAAATGAGAATTATTGATCAGCCATCAAAAATTTGTGCCACCTGCTACCAAAACGAAGAAGCGGGAATAGAAGCTCAGAGAACAGAGCAGCTTAGACAGTTTAAGATTTCAGGAGCATCTAGCTGCTTGCTGAAACAACTGAGTAAGAGAACGATCAGTCAAAAGTCATGACAGGTAGCTGCAGAGAATTGGTCAGAAGTTTGAGTCCAAACATTTATTCAGTGTTATTAAAGCCAGTTTATCCAAATGCTGTTGAGATTTCAAAAGGATGGCGATAATTATCCACACTTATTCTGCTTACAGATCAATCTTGAACAACTTATTTACAACTGATTTCCAGTTCTCTCTCATTGGAGGCCTCTCCTGTGTGTGAGCTCTGGCTCTGTTATCCCTTCTTCTGATGTCAGAACAGCCTTTTTTCTTAAGGCCTCTGTCCCATTAATCTGACTAATGTGTGCAGAAAGAAGGTGTAAAAATCACCTCTGCACACCGAAAACATCAAGGGAATTCTCTTCTGTTGCTGTATTTGAGAGTTTCTTGCTATTGTGACTGGCTTAGAGACACTATGCAATGTAGCCTTATTTCTGAGAAAATGACTTACAATGACTTCTGCCAACACCTGAGGATGTTTGTGCAGACCTAGTATCAGAAGACAAGAAGCCAATTACAACAGGAGTTTGGATTAAAAATAAAAGAGGAATGAGCACATTTGCCACAAAATACTTCATCCTTCAACAAGAAGACATTTTTCTATCAAGGAATGAAAGTAGTGTTTACTTTCGTTAGAAGTGCTTCTGTTTCACCAATTTTACTTTATTTTTTATTTTATTTTATTTTATTTTTCACTCTAAGAACACTCATTTTGAGGCAGAGCAATACTCCCTCTGAGTTTTGCTTAAGGAAGTAATCTATGAAACAGCACAATATGTGTTCTCACTCAGGCTGCTAAGAGAGAGAATGTTGTGCCTGTGAAAAGTTGGATGCACTTTGCACTTCTGAACAAAGTGAAAAAAGGAGTAGGATTGAGATTCTTTAGAGCAGATCTGGATGGGGTGATATTCCACTGTCAAATGGGGTCAGAGAAAGAAGAAAAGTTCACACATTTGTATTCTGGAATAAATGACTAGGGAGTGCCCAAACTAGATTTTATATGGAGACTATTTACTTTGAGATAACGGCAGTCAGTTATCCAGAGATTAAATGCTCATGTGTGGATACAAGGTCCAAGCAGTACTTCTTCTGAGTGTTCACCTTGTTTCCAGAAGAACTGCTGATGAAGGAAGGTATATTGTCATGTGAGCGAAGGGACTGTGCACACAGTGGATGAGGGCTTACCTGTTGGAAACAGCCATCACTTAATTTCTGGGGATAGAGGGACAGTGCACATTTCTGCACTGCTTATTTCAGAATTGGGACCATGGCTGACCTTAGTCAAATACAAAGCTGTTCAATGCAGTAAAAAAAAAAATATATATAGGAAGAGGTCATTCTATTCATTCTATGCTGTCTACTTCAGCACACGACATTTGCTCTTCAGTTAATCAGTCACTGACTCCTTCTAGATGTCCTGCTTCTCTAGGTCAGTGCCAAGTGGTTTGGTTTGAGTCTGCTGTAGTTAGACATTTACCCAATTCTGTATTCCCCAGTGGGAGAAATAATCAGACACCAGTACAGTCTGTAAGTCACCAAGTTCTCCTGCTGATAATTTCGTCATTTCTTTATCATCTGGCAGTGAACCCCTGCTATCAATCTGGCAGAACTGAAGCAGTGGTATTCTGCTTACAGTTTGTCACTCCGGTATTTTGTCTATATGCCCAATCCTACACAAGCAAGCCAAGGAATTTTGCTAACTCAGCTACAGCACTTATGCTTTGCAAAGCTCTGTAAACGCAAGTTCCCAGAGAAGAAATCCAAGAGCATGTTGTGGCAGGGAAAAATATGTTTTAAATACATTTAGTGAGAATTACTGAAACAGTTCATCAATCAAGTGACACACAAAAAGTAAGATCTTGTTTTAAATCATTCTTTGCTTTGGGTATAGTAAAAGGTTAGTACATGGCAGGAAATTAAAATCGTATTTTATTTTTCCACCTGCTTCTTTCTATTATACCTTGGCAAATGGTGTAGTCTTAGTAAATTCCATAACAGGCCCCAGGGCAGTGAGGGAGCAATAATGAAACATCATTACGTTTTCTGGGAGCAACTGCAAAAGCTGATTGTTAAGACTGGGGACTCACTTCAGCTACAGGTTACTGCATACTTATTTCAGCCTGCTGATAGCAGGAAAAACAACTAAGCTGAAAAATAGATAAACACTGATTTACTTCAGTTACTTCATGAATAAATTTCTGACAGCATCTAACCAGAAGAATGTTGTTTTTTAATAAAATATTTTCTTTCTTCTCTTAAGAGGTGAATTATATCATCTAAATCTAATAGTATCTATGATGATTTGTATGTTGAAATCTTCAGCCTCTGCTAAATTAGTCCAGTGCTTTTGTCTTATTTTCTATTACTTTAAAGCACAAAATGACATAGAAAGCTCAGTAAAATAGAGGATTTGAGTCAAGACTGTATTTCACCTGGTTTACTTCAGACAAAATTAATTACTGAGTTGTTGCTAGCTCCAAAGAACAGGCATTTAAAGAGGCAATAAAGAACATGGGGGGGGTCTCAATGTTAGGTGTTGAAATTTAAGGAAAGCAAGTTTGGAAGGTCTGAAGAGGGACCTGAAAGGCTTGAAACACAGATAGAACAGTAGTGCTAGAAGGGACCAAGAGATCTTCTAATCCATTCTCCTGTTCTAAGATAGGAACTGAGAGTTTTACCTATTCCTGATAGTGTGAAGGAAAAAATGTAGAGATAGGTAGCAGAAGTATACTGCTATATATACTGTATTACTGCTGTAAAGGAGCATTTCTGTATAGTTTCCCTCTTTCTGGATCAGGTTTATTGAGGTCCTATGTATAAAACTTTGTGCAGCAGATGCTGCTGTATGGTAGCAGGTGTAGTCTGTGCTCCTGCAAAATCTTTTCCTTTTAATGAGCAAATCTGTGAGCTGCACATTCACACAGGTGGTTCAACATAGTCTATTTACCGTCTCAAAGGTAGGGTTTTGCAGGCTTTGTTGGCAACACTAGAAAGTGAAAGCACCTGAAAAACATTATTGCCAGTGAAATGGGAATAAAAGCAACACATATCAGCTAAATGAAGGAAACGCTGAGATGAAACACAATTTACTTACAACTCCTGCTACCATAGGACATTTACTTAGTAAGCTGTTTCTATCAGTGAATAAACCCTTGCTAATGAGAACAGTATGGACATATATAGAGAGTGAGCATTCCCTCTTTGAAAGTAATTAATAAATAACCAGCTCATTTATAGGGATAAGCACAGTAGCACTAATTCTGTTAGAAGTGGGAGCCAATCATGGGATAATCTGTTGCTCAATTCAATCTGTTTAAAGCATTTTGTACTTTGTGCTTCAGGAGCAATTCCTCACATTTGAATACTTGGATCACACTCAAATGGAAAGCCTGCCTTGCAGACCCTTCTCCTATTGTTCTTGGATGTGCCTACTCAAAATCTTCACCTCACCCTTGCATAGCTTGCAAACATTGCTGCTTCTTCCAGCCCTGGTTGCATATTTTCCCCATGGCAAATACAATTGCCTAATAGGAGCAAACATTAAGAAAGTATTTAATGTATTACTTCTCCTCTAATAATATATGCAACAGCTTAAAACTAAGTCAACTAAGTCAACTAACAACTGTCACCTGGAAGAGCTAGTTCTAAGCACCCAGTGTTTTGTGAGAGACTCCAGCAACATGCACAGTGCATTCTGAAATACGCTTTCAGGCAAGGCAGGACCATGTTTTCTGGAAAGGTAAACTTGAACTCTTTTTCTTGAATCTTAAGAAAAGTATTATAACACCTGTACTACAAACTCGAATGTTTCCTCTTATGATGATTTCTAGATGGACAGATTATCACAGAGAGCTCTACATTCAGACTTAGGATGGTCTTCTGAAAAACACTGCCCTTCCTCTAACATCTTCAAGTGCATATAATGGAAATGAATGACATAGATCCGTCTCATAGGAAGCTCAGCACTGGACTGGACTGAGCATCCAGAGCAAACCTCACAACTCTTTCAGCAAGGCTGTGTCAAGGCCCCTAGGAAAATCCAGTGACAGCTGTCTTCAGTGAAGTGAAATAACTGCAGCACTTGAGCACTGTGAAAACTTGGAAACAGCCTTGGCAACCACAAACCCAGTAATTGAAGAAGAATACACAGTCACAGCAAGTGAAGGGGATTAGAGTAAAATCTTTTTAAACAGACTCATAGTTTTTTTTGTGCCTCAAGTATTTTTTTGCTTGATGCAAAATAATTTTGTCCCAGTTATTTGACAAGTATCACACATGTGAAAGTGCAAATGAAAAAAGATCAGAGGAGGAAGAAATAGAGAAGAAAGAACTAATAGGAACCTAGAATGCTGGGTATTTGATATTATTTATTGTAGTGGACTCCTTTAGAATTTCATATATTATGTGAGAGAAATAAACCTCCTTTATATGACTGGAATGAAGACACAGAGAGCCACAAAAATGTGGAGCTTATTTTTTGCTACGACTTGTCTTGCTTTTATTTAGCCATCTATAAGTTACACCTGAAGAAGGGCCAGCGTCTCCTAGGTGTGAGCCATATCACATACTGAGAAATTGATCTTTGCAGGAGATTTGTGCTATGCTGAATTCCTGTCTTTGTAGAATGGACTTGGATGTCTGTCTTTTAGACAGAAACAGATGCTGACAAAATTAAAAAAAAAAAAATCTGAGACCCTTTAGTCTAACTTACATATTAACTTATACATCATTTTTTTCCTACATAAATGAAATCCTGATAATTACTCAAGCCATCTTCCCAGTGTTGTGCCTTACATTTTTATTCCTGTAGTTTTTAGATCATTGCTGTCCTTTAACTCCTTAAATATCAGAGAGAATGTTAAAAACTATTACTTCTCTAAAAGGAAAAGAATGTTATGAAAACAAACTGTGGCTTTTTAGGACTTTTTGCAATTTCCTGAGGCTTTTTCTTGAACTGGGGAACATCAAGTCCTTTCTCTCCAGCAATTCGTGGGAACACTAGACTACGCGTGAGAGATTGGTTAGTTTAAGCATCCATTAGAAAGGGAGAGACAGATTAATACAATCATCTGGTTTCAAAATGTCTTTCGAAAGAGCGCTGCTGTCTCTAAAGTATACCCTGGATTTGAAGCAAGCATTGTCAGCCAGCGTTGACATAGATATGTTTGAAATGCCATCCACAAATGACTACAGTGACTGTATTAGAGGTTTGTTTACCACTGACTTGGGAGAATGATTTTCCTCACCTCTTCCTTTAAAAGGAATTCCACATTCTATATGAGAAATGAAATAAGGCTGTTCGTTTTTTGTAGCTCTTTATATTTCCCATTTGCCCTTTCCTATGTCCTTTGCAGTCACCAGAGGACTGTGCCATCAGACTCAAGACAAGGGCTCGATAACCATGGGTAACGGTGGTAAGAATCGGTTGTCAGCCAAACAGATGTTTTGGCTACCAAGCAGTGCCTGCTTTTTTTAGCAACAGCAACGTAATACTGTTGTGTATTGGGATTGCAATTTGCTTTACCCAGATATTCAATGCCATGTTACACTATTACACTGCCAACTATTCCACAATTTGAAATGGTACATTACAGTTTCTCTTGCACAGGTAAAACTTTGCATTGTTGTTTCCTGAGTACCGCTGTGCTGATTTCAGGAACTTCTAATAGCTGAAGATCAGGCTAAATTAAAATCTTATGCTCTGGAACACGTAAGTTCCCTTCTCACTGCGACATGGTTTTAAAATTTTCTAAATGCACTGTATATTCTGTTATTCTAATAATTAAGGAAAACTTTTAAGCAGATGCTGCTCAGAAAAACTCCCACGTGATCCAGATGGTGTGATTTCTCTTTTTCACAGCAAACTATTGAGAAATATGTTTTCTTCCATTTTTGCACTCATAATAGGTTCACTTTCCAAAGCTTCACTGGCTTGTTTATGCTCAGTTGTGCAAAGTCATGCTATAGCACATCTACTGCTTCCTTATTCAGAAGGTCATTTATTCTCTCAAAAAATGAAATTAAATTAATGTGGCATGATCTTAATCTTTGCAGGACGAAGCCCCTGGTAGCATCACCCCGTCCTGCTGCAGCCCCCACACAGCCAGCTGCAGCGGAGCTGCTGTGCCTGGCACACGCCTGCACTACACCCTTATCTATAGCTTCTCCGGACCTTTACAATCAAACATTTCAACCTGTGCTGCAACAGGGCTTGGTGCTGCATTTCCAAGGTCTCTTCCTATGTTGGGAGTCCTTTTTTTGTTGTTTTTTTAATCAAAAATGTGGACTGCTTATTATCTTGCTATTGGCCAGATGCTTTAAGACAGATTGAATAGCAAAAGTTCAAACAAATCAGACACCAGCTGGGTATTTGAAGCTAGGCAAATCTATAATTATGGTCTTTTTTTTTTTTTTTTTTTCTTTAAGAGGAGGGGACAAAAATGGAAGAATAAAATTGTCCTTCTTAAGCCCTTTGAGACCTCACTTGTTTTCCATGATCCATGAGTTCTCAGTGATAAACATTTAATGGTTCAGATTGTTTCAGCTATTTCCTTAAATACTCCATGGTAAATTTCCTTACAGCTCGCTCATTTGAATATATGTAGCCCAGCTGAACATGCACTTAACCTATTCTTTTCTTACTTTCCATAATCCAGTTTATTGCTAGTTTTAACTGTTCTAAGAATCTGTTAGAAATTAACCTTTTGCTGCGAAGACTTCAGCAAAGAAGCCAATGAAACATTAATCTTTGTCTTTTTAAAATTTCCTCTTCTTCTCTCGGTAATTCTGACCTATCAAAGACAGGTCCAGCAACATGCTCTAGACCATTGTCTGGATACATTACACTGGTTAGAGAATATATCATTAAACAGTTCCATTTTGGTTTCATGTTAATTAAACAGCTATGCTGACCTGTGGTAAACTAGAGTAGTGCTTCTTCACGTGTTATCCAGCCACTCCTGCTCTTCAGCAAGGCATGAGAAAGCAGCACACAAAATCACTAGGGGAAAAAAAAAAAAAAGTGGTTCACTTTCAAGAAGACACAAAATTAGGGAAGTGAAATTTTAAAGCCAAGGTCCTACTTAGCTTTCTTCTTCATAAATTAAAATCTAATCATGATTTAGAGGATGGCCAGTGTATTTTTCAGGTGGAACTGATAATGAAGCTTAGCATGCAGCTGGTTCTCTAGATGATCTCAGGCTAATCATTTACTTACAACCTCAAAGCACCAGCTTCCTCCAATCAGTGAAACAAATCTAGCTGGATTCTGATTGATTGCTACAAGGCATTTTAAGCTGTCTGCAAAAAAACCACTTCTAAAATACTACTTTCTGTATTGGATGGGTTAAGCATATTGTTGTAGAACCAGAGAGCTGAGAATAGTCTGAGTACAGCAACATGTTTTCTTTGGTAAAGGTGCAACTTGGACCTTAAGAATTTTCTTCTTTAAAACCACATTTGAAAGACATATAAAAATGCCTAATAAGACAAGCTGGATTCTTAATCCATTGTGCAATTATTCATTTCAAATTATAGCAGCAGTATTAAAATGCAGGTGGGGTAATTTCTAAGAAAATCAGAAGATATAATCATATGTCAACATTCTGCAGCACTAACACACGCAAAATACCTATTGTGCTTGAGGAGGTCTGCTCCTAATGTGTGAGCATTGTGGAATAAGGTTTATTTCAAGTAAGAAGTTCTTTACCATGCAGCTGTCGAAGTGAAATTTTGTGTTCTGGACACCAAGCAGAATGTAGCCACTGTCTGTGATTTAAGACTTACCAAGCATGCCAAGAATATATTAGCTTACTCTTGGCAGTGGGAATTGCATTTGTGTAACAACAAGCTTTAAAACCCTGTTAAGAAACGTTGTCTGATCTGTAACATGGGACTCATTCATTTTGTTACTGTCATTTTACTGAAAAGAAAAAAAAATTGTTCACAGAATATTTTTCCAAAAATCTGTAGGGTACTTTGGAATTTATACATTTATTTTTTTAATTAAACAACAACAAAATACATTGGGTAATAGTTCCATCCAGTACTTATTTAAGGCTTGTTTATAATGTAAAGGAGAATGTTTGTTGTGTCTCCTAGACATGGTGTGGTCCCTACACTATCTCACAATACGAATTGCACAAGTTTTTCAAAACCGCTGCCTGAAGTTAGGTTCTTAAATCTATATGCAAGTATTTAGAGTCAAGATGCTCAGCACTTCTGAATAGCAGACCTTGTGTTATTCATCTGACAATATAGAGTAAAGAAGGAGAAAGATCAAACAGCTGACAAGGATTGGCCAATGAGCTGAAATGCCCACCAGTAGTGTGAGGAACAAAAGTTTCAAGACCCTGCTCTGCTCTCCAGATGAGTACTATAACATTCAGCGATGTATTTATGCAAAGAAGTAGGGGTCTGTCAGAAAACAACTGGAAGAGAAATGCTGCAATGGCTTAGCTACCTGCCAGAGCTGAGGAAAAGTGGATTCCAATATTGTAGCTCAAGAAAAATAAGCTTGAACCAGGGTTTTCACAAATGCCAAACAAATTTCTACATAGGGAAATATTTCTTGATACAGTCATGGAAGTTTTAAACAGTTTCATATTTGTCCCAGTACAGACTAGAAGCTTATTTTATGGATTACATTTATATTTGCTTTTGTAGAAATCCACCTTTGTTCTCTGCCCCACTGTGATCATTTTTTAAAATCTTGATCGTACATTCATGCTCAGCAGGAAAACTGCCTGTAAGTTCTCACTCAGTTTTCTTACAATTGGAGTTGTCGGAGACAAGGTTTGCTGCCTTATGGAATTGGCAAGATGCTCCTTCCTGAGATGCCTTAAGGCTGCCATTGACCTCAGGATAGCTGCAGAAGGCAGGAACAGCTGGGTCTGCATAGCTCTTGTCCCCTGGCACAATGGTTTCTGGGGAAGGAAATGCTATTATAATTTGTATCCTCAGACCCTTGGCCGCTAACCAAACTATCATAACTCTGAGCAAGACAGACACTCACGCCCAGCAAGGGCACAGGCCGGATGCAGGGAACAGGAACTGGGGACAATGGGAAGAATCTGGGGTGCAGCAGCAGCCACAAACTGCCCTCTAGTCTGCATCGAGAGTCAACGCCTTGCACAGTTACTTCTATATGAAAAGGTGCAAACTGAGAAGAACTGATAGATGTGCTCCATTGCACATGATCACCTCTCTCTCATCTGAGTAATGCCTAGAACTGAATTCTCATATTCCTACAAGTGGAAATTAGAAGATTCTTACTCTTAGAAGGAAATGTCACAGTCACTGAAAATCAGCTGGGCAGCCTAACCTGGAGTTGGCAGTGCTGGCAAAAGTCTCGTTTTGTGCTTATGGACCACAGATGCACTGCTTCTCAATCAGTATTGTTACTGATTTTCCCTATTTTTAATGTCTAATTTCTTCTTCAATAAGCTTTACATTTACTCTTCTTAGCAAGTGTCTCCATTTTTAGGACAGATATCCCCAGTGTTCCATTTGGGATGGAATCCTGTTCACTGTGAGTACTAACACACACAGACAGTACCCAAACTCCTCACACCTAACAGTATAGTGGGGAGTCCCACTTGTGAGTGATCTTAGTGTCTACAAAGAGTGGTGTTCGGTTTGGAAGGCATTGTACACAATACCAAAAAGCAACATGGATATGAAAGAATGCTTCTGGTAGAACTTGAGTTGAGGTTTGTTCAGTAAACCTACTGTGGCCCACTGGCGCAGTATTTCTTCATTAATTACTGAAGAGTGAGTGGTAATGGTCAAGGAACTAAAACTCATTATTGTATTTAATTCTCTGGAGACCAACTTTACAGGAGGTTCTGGTTTGAAGATCATTGGGACTGGCAGAAGCACTTCTGTGAACAGAAACAAATTAGAACTGAGTAGAGACAGGAACATTTAAGCAAGTTTTATACCTGAAGTTCTTTTGCCTTGCTTCATCTCCTTTGCAAGCATCCAATGCTCAGGAGGGCTGATCTGGATGAAAATGAAAAATGGAATGGGAGATGAGGAAACATCCAAAGGAGGAGGCTGAGGGTGTGATGATACTAGTGAACTGAACATGCCCAGCTCCTAAGCATTCAGATCAACTGGCACAGGACAACCTATGTCCATTCTACTAAACTTCAATTCTTGTCTGATCGAGAGCTGTCAGAATCATTTATGTCATCTATAACATGGTTTTTCATATAATGTATGATTTTTCTCTAAACAAGAACAACTACCACATTGTAGGCTTCATCATAGTTTTGGAGATTTTTCCCTGGATTCAGGAGGTTTCGGACCAAACTATGCAACTTGGTTACTTATGTTTCAGGCTTCCTATTAGTTAATGTGTACTGTTTTACTATGTACAAACCGAAATGCAGTGAGAGAACATCTGTGAAAGATCACCAATAGACATTGGAAGTGGATACTTTAAAGCCTGTTTTCTCCTCCCCTCTAATATATGTATTAAGTTGTATAATCTCCAGTAATGACAATTTATTGTGACCGTGGAAGGTAGAAATACACTACACTTACATGACACCTTGCAAGTAAGTGCCTCACAATCTTCCACAGAGAGGAAAGTAAAGGTTATGTTTATGGGGATCAGCAAATAGTTTACATGAGAAAGCATTCACTTCATGAGTATAGGATTTTTATTGCTGGGTGCCAACCTAGACTATCCAAATAACTGCTACATACCACCTTTGCACCTCTGTATTGTTTTCAAAATCCATATTTGAGTATGATTTCATCCAGTGCGGTTTCATTCTGGTATAATGCCATTGCCTTTAACAACATTATACCAGCTTTGAATTATAATTGCAAGCAGACTCTGGACCTTTGCAATTATAATTGCAGTTATCACTCTTCATAGAGTTTACACTGCAATGAAAGTAGAGAACTCCCTGTGACTAAATTCTCCATCATCCTCTAAATTTGCATTTTTCTCAGTAGCAGATGCACAATCAAGATGAGATTCATTTAATAGCCTTTTAATGTGTTTGAATTTAATAATTTTAAACCATTTCTAATAGTCACTTGCAGTATCTTTTACCATTGGGCTGCAAGTGTAGGCTTAAAAATAACACTCAGGAAATCTTATTCCATAAATTGATCTTGCGAAGGAAAAGCACCTTGAAAATCCAGTGCTCCTTGAAGGCTGGCTTTATTATTCTTGTTACCATTTTATTACAAAAAATCGTATACAACAAATACTTAATATTTGTACCTCAACATGGATATGCAAAAAGTCTGAGTCTGGAATTAAAGAGATGGATGCAGAAATGTTTGTGTAACGCGACATCTTGCTTGTAAGAGCACAGCTACTGTAGGTTTGACTGACTGTCAGTCTAAAATTAATCCAGTGAAAATGTGGTAAAAATGTGAAGTCTAAAGAAAAATGAAATATGAAAGACATGGAGAAATGTTCAGCTAAGTATCTATTGCATCTTTTGTTTAAAGTTCAAGTAAGAAATAGTAAGAATAATTGGAATTCAGACACACCTACCTAGACTATTCTTTGCAGTTTTATTCTATTTCAAGGATGAACAGTGAGGGATTTTGTGAGACAATTTTCTCTCTAAAAGAACCTTGCTGTGCAGATGGGTCAAAATTTGGAATTTTGAATTCCAATAGTTTTGAATTTCTGTGACTGTCAGCACAAATGTTTGGAACATTAAGTGTAGATCAGCTCTCATGGATGTAGGTCCAGGTCATACACCTAAAAAAAAAAAGGATATAGAGGAACCAAATTCTCATAAGAATAGCCAATTTGTGGAAATTCATTGAACAGTCCATACTATTATTTTGTTATCAAATGCAGGCCAAAATCTTTCTTTTTTTTTGGGTCTAGAATCCAAACCTTGCCCTTGCTATGAGAGCAACTTCCTTCACTCTGCAGTAATTTTTTATTTAATATAATGGGAAGAAGAGAGATCTCCCTTGCCAGTAAGCAGATGTCCACCAAAACGTTTTTACTGACTGATCAGTTGCAAAATCCCTCACTGCAATCCCTTATAAAATAAGATGCCCTATGTCCTTCCTCCCACCCCAAGCGTAGTTGCCAAAACTTACATACAAAATTATTACTGTAATGTTTTATAGTTACTGGGAAAAAAAATATCCATTTAGTCTTGCAGAATGATGTGAAATGAATCTCTGGCCTCAAAAAAAAAAAAAAAAAAAAAATCTATTAAAAGTAGCTCTTTTTTCCTCCCTCCTCCCTCTCCCAGGCCCCTTTTGCTCCCCTCCCCCAACAATAAAGGATGTTTTGGAACAGCCTTTTCAGGAAACATTTCCACAGTAAAATGCAGCATCATTTATAATATTTAAAGCTACATTTTTGTTGAGATGGCTTGGCAGGCTTTGCTTGCAAATCTGGCAGGATATGGCCAGCTGAGAGTTAGCACTAACAAACTGAGGATATGCTGACACAACAGAATGCTTTAATCATCATTGCAGCAAGCAGGACAAGATCTTCTCCTGCACTGCCAGCTCTTCCCAGTGTGAGAACCAATGGTACTGCGTGTTTCTCCTTCCCTCCCCTGCCTCTAGAGAGTACAGTTTTCCCTTGCTGTTTCTACTGAACTAAAAAAACCTTGTTGGGTAAGAGCATATAATATAATGAGCAATGGATATTCCTCTTGGCCAATGCTGTTATGAAAATACTGGACGTTTCCAGCACAATAAGGAAGCTTAATAATTAAAAAGAAAGCCCTTAAACCATTTAAAAGGGCTATATTCATTTGCAGCTAAGGCTTTTCTGCTTATCATGCATGCCCATTTCTAAAACAGAGCTGAAAGTGATATTCAGTTAGCAACATCATTATCAGAACCTTGCCCCTTTCCAGAGTTGAAAACTGAGTTTATCCATTTGCCCAAATCTGTTGAAGTAAATCAGTCTCATATTTAAAAGAAGTCCCAGTCAATTCATCCCTGAAGATCTAAAGTTACTGCTTTGAAAGAGGCTTGAATGATAGGGAGGGCCCAGAGAATTCCTGCTGAATGATCTGTGTGAGTTTCAGGGCAGAGACTATGTTCTAGCATTAACCTAGCACAGGATTTGACACAACAAAGACCTGTGTCATGAAAGAGAGTGTGAAATGAAGTAACTATTCATATTTTGGAAGCCTATCAAAGTATAGACTCTGTTTGCTGTCTTTGTTTAACTTCTTGCTAGTACAAAGTCTCAACGCAATTGGCTGCTGCAAAGTGTGAATGTAGATATCTGTAAGAGGCAGCCTAAGCAACTGGACTGAGTACAGACCTGAATGTTGTTTCTCATCTGTGGATCTGGAATAAGACAGAATAAAATTTCCCTGCTGCTTCCTTCGTTTGCTTTCCTTGTCTTGGTGTGCAATCAACTTGAAACGGTGCTGGTCTCTGCAAGGCCAAGTGTAGCAGGGCTCTCTACCTCATTTAGGAACTTCAGGTGCCTTGCATACCAACAAGTATGATTCAGGTCTCTTTCAAAGATAACATGCTGCATGTAGTGGTATCTTCACAAGTGTGCAGCTTTTATATAAAACAGTAAGGTCCAAATAGTAGGGTTCCATCAACAGGGATCCACTGTACAGTCTTTGAAAAAGACTGTTTGCCTGTTTCACCAAATTTGCCAGGTCTGATTAATGAGCAGTGAAATGACACTGTCTCCATCCATATCCTGAGCTGTTGTTGCTGATACCATTTTCCAGCTCCAAACTGAGATTTGAGCAAATATATAGCAAACAAGATCTCCCAGAAATCTCAGCAGAAGTCATTTGAATTTACATGGCTTTGAAAGTATGTGACAGAAGAGGACTGGTGAAATAGAGGGTTGGATAATGAAAGATTGAGCAGAAGTAAAAATATTTACATCTAAATAGTTTTTTTATACTGAAAAATAGGTGGTATAGATGTTGAGGCAACTCATAGAGCGTACAAGCAAAAATGTAAGAAGTAGGAATTTATTTCTGTCTGAAATTCTTCCACTCACAGGTTACTAACTCCTAGTAATTAATGGTTGCTGGTTAGGAGCTGTACTATGCATGCATGTTATGTATATATGTCCTTGCTTATGTACAGACACATATATGACAAGATAATCATATTGCAAATGAAGTCTCGAAATCTTTCCCTAACCGTGACTTTCTTCTTTTCTTGGGTCAGTCAGTGGCTACTGATTTTCTTTTGAAAGCTAGCGAGCAACACTATTATGTGCTGCTTCTCCATTCTGATCTTGTATCTACATCTGACATATGAAAATGAATAATCAGAAACTCAGAAATTGGTTTTGTTACAATTACCAACTCATTGAGAGCTAGTTAGTGCTGATGAAAGGATATTGCTGTATTTATGTAATTGGAGACATACTTACGTAGCTGATTTTTAAACACCATGGGCAAGGAAGTTGGAATGGGATTTAAGACCAGGCATGTAATTTCTTCCCATGCTTGAAAGAGAAGCTGAAACACTTGACAGGTGTATGACTGAGCTGCTGATTCAGGAAGCTGTAGCTTTTTTTTTTGCCATCATTTATATTTTCTTCCTTCTATAAATCTCAAGCTGTAGCTTTGTATTGCTTTGTTTACAAAGTTGATGTTACCTTCATTTAAGTGAGAGATATTATATATCATTGAAAAGGAAAAAGTCCCATTAAAATGTACTCCAGGACAGAGTTCACAATTGCAAATCAAATATTGAATCCTGATCCCTCAAGGCTTAACTGTACCAATGGTGAACTGAGAATAAGAGTGTGCACGCTGAAGTGAAAGGGCAGGGCGGGCCTATCAAAACTTCTGAAGTTTTGTAACACAAGTCATGACAACAGTTACAGGAAGTCCATTTTCTAGGCTTCAGTATTTTAGACTACGGAAGGGCTGCATACCATAGGAAAAGACTGTGTTACATACGCACAACTCACTGCCTCCTTTTATGCAGTACTGAAAAGCTGAGACCTCAACAAATCCTAGGGCTGGACAATCACCAATTGCGTGAAGTTTAACAAGACGAAATACAGGCTTCGGCACCTGGCATGGGGCAACCCTGGCTATGTACAGACTGTGGGATGAGAGGCTGGAGAGCAGCCCCATGGAAAGGGATCTGGGGGGTTCTGGTTGATGGCAAGTTGAACCTAGTCAGCACAGTGCCCTGGAGTGCATGAGGCCCAGCACTGACAGCTGAGCAATAGAAGGCACTGTCCCACTTATGGCTCTGTGCTGGCACAACCCAACCTCAAGCACAGTGCTCAGGTTTGGGCACCATAGTATAAAGACATAAAACTGTTGGAGATTGTCCCAAGTAGGGCTGTGAAAATGATGAAGGGTCTGGAGGGCAAGATGTATGTGGAGTGGCTGAGGTTGCTTTAGAGAAGATAGAAGGGAGGTGACATGGCAGCCTACAGCTCCTCACAGGGAGCAAAGTGACAGTGCTGAGCTCTGCTCTGGTGACAGTGACAGGACCTGAGGGAAAATCACAGGGCTGTGTCAGGAGAGGGTCAGGAGGGTGTTAGGCAAAGGTTCTGCACCAAAGGGTTCCATGCCCTGTTCCTGGGCATGGAACAGGCTCCGTGGGGCAATGGGCACAGCTCCAAGCTGCTGGAGTTCAAGGAGCATTTGGACACCACACGCAGATACAGGGTTTGGATTTTGGGTGGTGCTCTGTGGAGCTGGGAGTTGGACTTGGTGTTCCTTGTGGATCCCTTCCACCTTAGGAGAGTCTACAATTCCATTATTTTTCACTGATGTTATGGAAGCAGTGATTAAAATGGTCTCAACTGCTTTGGCTATAATGATGGTCTTGCTAGAAATGTATTTGTCTCAGTTAAACTTTCATTTTAAGACATTTATAAAAATATTGTCTAGAGAAATGGTCACCAGTGAACACTGTCTGAAGAAGTTGCTGTTTCCTATTAGATAAAGAATTTCTTGCTTCTGCAAGAAACACTTCATTGACTAGTTGATGTTTGACATAGTGAGGGACGCAGGAAGACAGCTGCTGGATACATGCAGGTATACTCAATGACTTTCTCTGCACATGATTTGCCTTGAGCTTTTTCTCTACTGCCAGTAGCAGAGCAGTGTAAAATTCAAGGCAGAACAACAGCTCAGAAGGTTTAAAGCCTGTGGAAATGTACCTCACCCAGCACATCATCTCTAAGATGTTAAATATACTGAATAGATGACTAAGGAAGAACAGTAAAACATAGGCGAAGTGAAGTTATTCAAAGTAAGGCGTAACCAGCTGACTGTTTCTATTTTTGAGTTGCTAAACATTAATAGTAGCACTGAAGATCAAAAACCAAATAGTTCATTCATGGCATGGCCATACCACCCAAAGCTCCAGAGTCTGAAAATATTACAACCTACTTTTAAACTCCCATTACCAAGTTTTTTTTTTTTTTTTTTTTTTTTTTTTTTGTTTTTGTTTTTTAATAAATAAAATCCCATAGAAACAATAAGTATTTACAATTAGATCAAAATTCTGAACATAATTCACAAGAGAAAACACTGTTTTTTGAGAAAATGTTTTCATATCCTCATAACAGTCATTTGTTCTAAATTAGTACACAGCAATTGTCCATTAAATGAACATTTTTCCCTTAAGACCTATTCTTGTAGAAAAGTATTTTAGGCAAAACTTCCTAACCATGATGTAACCGTTTAGAATTAGAACATTTCTGTGATTAGTAATTCACATAAAAATTAATATTTTCCATGGCTTTAGGAAAACACGATAAATAATTATCAAAATGTAAGAGAAGCCAGGATGTAGGGAGAACGATATATTTTATTAAAGCAGCTTATACAGTTGAATTAAAAGTATAGGCTTTTTGGGCACTCAGTCCCCCCATAATGATAAAGGATAACACCTGTTCCTGCAAAAGTGTATTGTCTTTTATCCTTAGAGCATTATGACAACTATTACATTACCACTCTCAAAATATATGCATTGTATATGTCTGCGTTAGACTGAAATCCTCAAGAAGTGCAACTGCTAAACTGTTACTCACAAAAATATTACCACTTGCAATGAAGTAGAATGATATTCTCTGAGTTACTGTGCTTCTTACTTACAGAGAAATTCTTACTGTAACAAAGTCATTAATTTAATTTCATTTTCAATGCATCTTTTCCACTGTCCTTTTCAAATAACGTTTAATAATACTTACGTAAGAATATGCCTCAGCATTCCCTTTTATTTAAAACTAATTCTGGTATCTCATTTCTAGTGATTCCAATGTGAAATTGGATTTTGTGGGAAATGCAGTCTCAGCTTAATATTTTTTACAGTATATTACTATTATAGAAATTTGGTATTAGAACTGTGGTCTATCTTGGTACCAGTTAGTCTTTGGTATGTCCTCCTACAGGAGGGGATGAACTCTGCAATTAAAAGGAGGTTTTCCAATAAGTGGTAGATGGCAAAACTTCAAGTGGCCAGTGTCCAGCTGAAAGTGAGTTCCTGAGAGAACAACTTCTTTTGAATGGTAAGAGCCACAAATCAGTGTGCATGCAATCCCTGTCAGAATCTAATGCTCAGTTCACGCAATGTGCCTAAATCTAAAGTGCAGGAAAACATGCAATTTGAGCATTAACTCACAACACACCATTTGTTTTAGGGCAATTTTTCTAAGTTACCTGAAACTTAGTGAAGATCAAAGCTGTTTAGCCTCACACTGACTTCATCTCACTGAAATCTCATCTGTGGATTTTTAACCTTGAGGCTGAATGATCCAATTCTCCAATCACTTCCTGGTAGGCATAATGCTTACTACTGACCATAGGCCCAGAGGTTGTCTGAAATAAGTAGTAGGAAATATTTATGTAGGCATAATGCTTACTACTGACCATAGGCCCAGAGGTTGTCTGAAATAAGTAGTAGGAAATATTTATGTAAGGCATAAGCGTAAAGATTTATTTTAATATTTAATTCTGACAGCCTCTTTTTGTACCAACTAAGATTTCCAAGGGCCACGTTGGTAGGAAGGCCAATTTAGAGTCACTGAAAATTGTGCCTTCTCATCTATTCCAAATTCTACTCCTTTGTGGTCTGCTTACATATCACCACTAGAAATATCTAAGTTTAAGGCACACTTTTTGCTAAATAAAGAAAACTTGGTCACTGTGTGGAAACTCAGGGTATTCAATAAAGGACCACTCCTTGCTTCAATGATACGTGTTACAGTTAGTGGCTTTTTTTTCTTTCCAAAATTCTGTTCTTGAGCACATCACTGTGGATCATACTTGCTTTAGTTTCTCAAATAATTCACAAACAGTAAATGTGGCCACAATACATGTGAATACATGTGAATCTAAGGTAATCTCACAGTTGTATTGAGAATACTAGAAGAAGATAATGTAACTAAATTTACCTTTTAACAAATTTTTGCATTCTTCTATGCTTTGCTCCCTGTGGAAATCTTGTTTGACACTATAGTGCAGTGCATAAAATAAAATTAGCAATCTTAAAGCATTGAACCTCTCAAAAGCATTCTCATTCCCAGTGATAAATAATGATATCTCAACTCAAACTAATGTACTAGGGTTTCCATTACAGGTTTGTGTTTCCAAGAATGAATTCAAATCTTGCTTTTATTTAAGAGGAGTCATCCTATCCCAATTTTCCATAGCATTTTGACTGAATATATTTTTCAATGGGAGTTCATCAAATAGCTTTGGTATTATGTGAATCGATTCCATCAACAGACTTCCCAGAGCAGCTGAAGGCTGCATTAGCACTATCTGGTATGGCCTGTGCATCGCAGATCATGGCAGAGAGGCAGCTGCACTGCATCTCCACACAGACTGCTTCACCACTTGTCTTGGAACTGTATGAGCAGAGCAACTGACAAGGCTGCTTCCTAAGAGTGATGGACAATGCATATTCCTCAATTAATGCTTGAAATGGAGTCAAGTTTTTGAGTTTGTCCATAAATGATGGGCCTAATTCATACTTATACCAAGTCCTTGTTACAGAAGTCTATCAGTGTAAAAATATATAATGGTAGGAACAAGTACTAGACCTGACATGCCTAATTTTACCTTCTGAATTCTTGTGTGAAGTTACACTAATCCATGATTCAACTTCATTGTTACTTTGCCACTGCCTCGGGAGCACAGAATCAAACATAATACTTAAAATGTTTCCCTGGAAATGTTTAAGGAGAAAGATTTTTATTTTTAAGTTGAAAATTTAACTTCATGCTTAACCAACCATAGTGAAGCAAGCACCAATCATACTTGTCAAGCAATTTTAAGAAATAAGATAGTTAAAAAAATTAATTCTGAAAATACTGCCAACAATTTCATGATACAGATATTTTTAATATTAAAAGTAAATTGTAAATGTGTCTTTATAAACAATATGCATAAAATAGATCTACTATACTAAGCTCTCTCTTCTTTAAATGCTGTTTCACAGTAATTTCTTAAGTATGCAAAGTTTTCTCTCAAAGAAATAGTGCAATCTGAAGAACATACATTATGTCAGAGGATAAGAACTACTATTGCTATTAATATAAGTCTTTATAGATTTCTTGTAGGAGTGGATGAAGACTCATATCTGTTTCCGTTTTCTTTATTATTTGCAACAGCTGCACATGTTCCGTTACTATTTGCCTGAGGTCTGTCATTTTCTGAAGCAATTTTGCAAACAGTTGTGATGACTCTGGATGATTCAGCTTTAGCTGGAGCTCCAAAGCTTGCAACAGATTATCTTGTATATCTTCAATGGGCTTCACATTTAACAAACCTGGGCGATCTAGGGAAAAAAGGAGGGAGGAGGGGGTTATTTCTATAAAGAAAATGGTAACAACAATCTAATGTAGTAATCTTTTAGTCTATATTAAGTATTTACATATGGCATTTACTGACAACTGACAAACTCTTAATGTACTTATTTTAAGATTTTACTAGAATCTGCTACAAGAAGTTTTAGAATTAGTCTTAGAAACAGCTCAAGCATATAAGATAGGCTTATACAGTACTGCAATGCATTTTTCACAGTAATCTTGGAAACAAACCATGAATTGAAAGATAAAAAGCCTGTACTAAGTAATCCAGCTTCAGAAAATCAACATATACTCAGTGAATTTGCATGCAATTACTACCATTAAAAATATTTCCTGTGAAGATGCACGCTAAACTATCAGATGAAAAAAGAAATAAATTCAGCTTCTGAGAGAGACACTGTCCATGACAGAGTACAGAACTAGACTGATGCAGTCACACTAATCGGAGAGATCTAAAAAATTCAGGCTCACTTCTTCCCCGCATCTGAGTTCCAGTTGCTGTTAAGAAATCTCATGATAGCTTTTAGCATCAGCTTAGCCACATATGCTTATAGTAGTAAGAACTGATAGATGTGGCTTGCAGAGAAAATACCTTTTCTGGGCTCCAGCCAACAGAGACTTATCCTCCATAAGGAGGAACCTGGTATGGATGTTTACAACAAAAATCAGCATGCCTGCAATGGCTGCAAGACTCCGGGATTATCTTTGGTATATTTTATTATTTAAAAAGAAGTAAATCTTTCCTCATTGGTCATCATTATTATCTTGCACAATGACAGTTCTCTTATTTCTGTCTGCCTCCCTCCAACCATCTTTAAGAGGTTTCCATTATTTAACATAATCCTTTTTCTTTTTTTTTTTCCCTCTAACTTGTATAAAGTATTATTGTATTAAATCCTCACATATGGTAATCCTCACATCTACTGGGTAAGCATCCCAATTATCAGAATACTCTGCAAAAAAAAAAAAAGTCAATAATTTCAATAACATTTTCTGTGTAGCCATGGAATTAATTTCAGATTGATCAATAACAAATAATGGCTATAGCTGGCCTTGAGTTACTTTTCCAAAGGAAATACTTCCCTTTCAGAATGGGCATTTGATCTATATTTTGAAATTCTCAAACGTGATCTTAGTAACCTTTCTGTGCATGCAATTCTACCTCTAACTGCAATTGTGTTGTGTATTAGAAAAAAAAGGCTGGGGAAAAACATCTTTGTAAATAATTTAAGATCTTACTTAAATCAGAAAAAAAAACCACAGTGTAAATTAAAAGGCAGAGCTGGCATGGAAACAAATGAATATACAAAAGTCATGAATACTGCACTGATTAAGAACATGCAGCTAACGCTCAAAAAAGCGAGGTTTGGGAATTGTATTTCAGAAGTAGGAATAACAGCAAGTTTGATATTTATTTGACTGTGGTTTTATGATGCAATAGCCTTCTGTTTTAAGTGATCTTCCCCTTTGGAACTTCATGCTAATAAGCTGTTTGTGTCTTCCAGAGATCACTTATTTATACCATTCAACTGGTAACACCTTAAAATACGGTTCAGAAAATTTGTAAGTAAATACAGAACCACAGAATCATAAAAGCATTTTTTGTTGGAAATATCAGCAAGCAGGAAACCATCTCCAGCAAACAGTTCTTTTCTGACAATACTGATAAATGAAATTAATAAGGCATTTTTAAAAAATACTTAAGAGATTTTTTTTGAAAATTACAAATATTTATTTTTAAGATTGCATGTGCTGCAAAAAAAACCTAGTTGCTTTCTTTGGATCTTTCAGAAAATTCCAAGCTTGGAATAGTTCAAAGCTGTTTGATAATTTTAGCTTTGAGTTGCAATAGCTTTATATTTTACTTACATCTTGCAGATCAACTCTGAACTGGCTGAATATGACTCAGTGTTCAGTGATACAAAAATCAAGAAGCAAAAAGACTGTGGCCTCAATTTCCTCTGAGATTATTCTTTTTGCCCCCTGCTTCTTTTGTAGTGGGAATTTTTAGATTGTGAGTATTTCAGAAGTGAAATTCACTTCAAACACCATGCTCTTTAGTGAGAATCTCAGAGTCCAGGAAGGGAACACAGGAGATCAGTGCTGAGACTGGAACTTAAAAATGTCCCTGCTAAACTGGAGTTCAGGGAGATTTAAGCACCTAACTTCCTTAAGTTCTTTTAAAAAAATAAAAACCAGACAAATGGTTTTGTAATAACTGAATTGAACCATGGTCAGAAAAGATGACTACGACAAAAGCTTAGGAGACCATAAGAAGTTATTCTTAAATAGGCTGATTCAGTAGGAAGGAAAATTTCCATTGAAGACAAGTGAGATTTTTTTCATGAATGAGAACTTCAGGATATGGACATTATTTTTGGGTGTTGACAGTTTGCCATACTTTCTCAGTACAAATTTCTTACAGAGGAAAATGCTGTTTCTGTTCCAAGATACATATATAAATATGAAAGAAAAAGGAACTAAGAGACAAAAGGCTTTATTTCAAGATGTTATTGAATACTTCAAGTTGTTCAGATGCTTTTAGTTAATATATTCTAGAATCACTGGCTTACATTAAGAAAAATGTATTTTGTGCAGGACAGAGAACACAAATGCAAGAAACTACAGGTAAGTGTGCCTTGTGGAAAAAAATACAAAGGAAATGATTAACAGTGAGCCCTGAAAAACAGTTAGATTGGAGTAGACAGAAACAGAAATGGGAAGAAACTAGATGAGACAGGGTGGTGGAGGCCTTTGGAGAGGCCAAGACAGAATCTAATATGCTGTATGAAAGCTCACAGAGAAGACTGCAATGTGAATCAATGAGGGATGTGGAAGACAAAGACAAACGAGTTGTAGCAGGACATTCTTATGATAAAATGAAATTAAGTTAAAGAATGCCAAAGGACCAGGACTTGAAATGATTACAGTGAGAGAGGATGGCCAACTGGAAACTACTTTTAAGCCTATCTGATAAAGAAGACTGTTTATTAAAGTTCAGAGTATTTTCACTGTCTGCTACTTGCTACATATCTTTAATCCATTCAGAGTACCACACCTCATTTCTTCTTATTACTTTTCTTTATCCAGCTTTTTTGTTAGGTTTTAATTCATTGTCATCTTGATATTTCATTGAAAATTCTGCAGGAAACTGTTTAAAACTAAGAAAAATGTTCACAGTGGCTGGGGAAGAGTGATAATCCTTTAGTTTTGTTTCAGCAGTGTGACTCTGTGTAAACTTACGCCCTATACTATCTCAGGGAAAAAGATTTTATTTTCTTATACATGTTTCTTTCGTGTTCCTAACATTAACAGCAATTTTTTCTACTCCTCACATAGGAAAATTCAATCTGCATGCTTGTGTCCATACCTTCATATCTTACTATCTTTGACAAAGTGTGTTTTGCACATAAATATACATTCTCAAAACTTAATACGATAAAGCAGGCAAAGATATTTGACCAAATAACTGTACTACTGCTTTTGCTGAGGCACATAGGATTCAGCAGATTGAGTTTTTCTTCTGAGATTGTCACATATATTGGAGTCACCAGAATCTTGGTTCAAAGCCCACAATGATTATCTGCAGTTCTTGGTTTGATTAGGAAGCAGTTTTTTTATTGTAACGGGTGTGCTAAGCAGGATCTCTGTGGGAGTCAAATATGGACAATTTCTTGGTTCTATTCTGTGAAAAATCTTCAATTTTTTTTTTATTTTTTACCTCAGCTTGTAGGAAAATTATTGAATACAGTGGTTAAACAACCAGCTTAAACACAGCTCAAGTATGAAAGAAAAGTGCTCAGAGACCAATAAAAGTGAACATAGCAATCTTTTTGAATGCAAATATTAGCCTGTGAGTTGACTAACAGTGTCTGCTACTTTACAGGTGTGCCCTACCAGAGCTGTCCACCACCACTATACCCTAAACACTGTGTAGAATAATTTACAGGAGATTAGGACCATCCACAATACATTAACATGCTATAAAATTACCTTTTGAGCTTTTTCTTTATTTGACAACAAGTGCTCTGAATCAGTTTTCTCTGTTTATAAACACGGATTAAACCCAAGAAGGCTTGGACTATTACCAAACAGATATTAACAGATATTCAACTTCTTAAACCTTCTTATTATGCTATAATTCATTTTGAGCTCTCTAACACAGAGTATTTTTTAAGATGCTTTAACATATTCACCAAGGCACTCAGCACTCACTGAGGAAACGCCTCACTGGCACAGAGTTATGCAATGGGGAAGAAGAAGGTTGCCTTGAAAAGGAGAGACTTTATTCTTTACATAAACACATTTTTCAAAGTTACTGTAAGTAAAAGAATGCCATAATGAAATTTTATAATTGCTGTTAGTGGCATAAAGTATTTCCTTCATAAGAACAAGGTAATATCTTACAGTTCAGAGTATCTCTGTTTCATCAGTATTAAATTCAGAATACTAGAATTTGCTTGCCATGTACAGCATTTTAAAGCAAAATATGCAGACATTAGAAACAATTTTCAGCTTTATAATAATGAGCTCACAGTAACATCTGGAATCACTGAGACAAACTGTGGCTGCACTGAGCATCTCAGAAACAATAAAATGACTGTGGGAGTACTTTCATTTTGTTGCTATTACAGCTAATTTGTCAGTTTCTTGTTACTGTCACATATAATGTAAAGTCAACTATTTTGATATCAAAAGGTTGAACGGTTTTATAAGATTTGTGGCAAACTTTTTTATGTGTGATTTTCCAGCTGGAATGATCTTTCTCTTCCCTCTTCTCTTTAGAGCTGCATAGGAGATAGCACTCAGGTAGACAGCAGCACTAACATTAGTTTGGTACAACAAATTTACTGAGAGGATTCAGCCAAGGTCATTTTTTTGTCTCACATATTTTGTAGGATATCTTTATACGATGCCTATACACTGGATTTTGTGAAGTAACTGAAACATCACAGTATTCCTGGAGCTACTGAAGTCTTTGACGTACTATGTACTGGTTTTCAGATACTGTTCTCAATGAAATGGTTCTGGTTAATAATCAAAAAGTTCTTACAGAAATTCTTACAGAATCATGAGAATCTAAGACATCTGAGAAATAGGTTTCCTGTTGTATATCACAGAATACATACAGTTCAATATATGTAGTATCTAATTCTAAACTACACGATAACACTGTTCTCTAGCTGTTGGCAAATCTTAATCATTTTCAAAATAGAATCTCAGTTTGCATAAATAACTATAATTGTTTTTCAAAAAGAAAAGTTCTGAACAAAGATTGTAAGAAATCTTATATAAAATTAATGTATTTTTCTAAGGAGAACAAATTCACATTGAGGGACTGGATTTAAGCGCTAAATAGTAACATTCAGGTAATTCTTTATGGATCTCTGTTTTCAAACTAGTCTTAAAATAACAAAGACTTGTTGAGAAATCTGATTCAGAGCACTCAATTATTGTTTTTCTGTGGATCATTGTTCTCCTGAGATCT
Organism: Tetrao urogallus; assembly: GCF_951394365.1. NCBI lineage: Eukaryota > Metazoa > Chordata > Aves > Galliformes > Phasianidae > Tetrao > Tetrao urogallus. The sequence continues at coordinate 5,132,015 of NC_136823.1, read as the reverse complement.
AAAACGTATTATTAGTTACATCATACCTGTTTCCTCTAATGCAAACCAAACATCACTGAAGTATAGCAGACCTAGTTTCACAGATTGCAAGTTCCCTTTTTTCAATCAGGAGTGCATTTTGAGAGGCCTGTTTTTCATCTGTTAAATTTCACTATGTTAGAAAATGCAAAATACTGACATGCTTTGTGTTGTGCCCTAATAGGCTAGTGTAATTTCTCCTCCCCCATCAAATGCAACCAAAAATATACTAGCAACATATTTTTCTGTACTGAATTAATTCAGAGTCATCAGGGATCACTGTGTTCAAAGGTTTGCTCAAGAAAACATTTTCTGGGAACTGTACTTATTTGACATGGCTTTAGTTGTCTAATAAACCATATTAAGATACCACATTTTTTATTGAATGAAACAAAACAGCAAAAGAGAATTTATGTGAATTTAAATGTATAAGAAGCTATGCAAAGCAAGCAGTGCACTATCAACAGAATGTTTGATTTTAGAACAAGGGCATGCGGTTGTTGTGTTTGATTGCTTAAACATAATTCAATAATACTCTGCACTGCTCTGTGGAGGATCTGAATTCAGAACATTCAGCACATTCCTCCTATTGATATCTGCACCAGCGATCTAAGCCAAAATATACACAGATGAGTTGGTTATATTTTCTTTGTGCAACAACACAAGTTGATAGCATTGGCCAAAGCAAAAGAACCGCAATCTGATCTGAAACGTATATCTGATATAACAAATTATTGGTAGAAAGGATTCTAAGTGAACTACACTTGGGTTGTAAATTTGCAAAATGTAATAATTAAAAATTTTCAATAGATTGCCTCCAATACAAGCTGAAAATCCAGTGACATTATAATTAAGTGTTAGAATGAATGTAGCACGATACCTGGGCTCTCAGATTCACGTTTGCTCAAAGTACGACATTAACACTAACAGAGCAGCTTCGGAAAGATGAGGAGAGCAGACACACAAATGCCTGTTTTTTTCAGGCATTTGCAGAACACTTTCCTAATAAACTTACTGGTGGACAAAACCTGGTGTGAATTAAAAACCCAAAACCAAAATAAACCCATCCTGTAAGCCAAATGCCACATATATTTTAAAAATTTTATGGAGTTGAAGTTATTTGTGTTCAATTAGTAAGCTACACTTAACTGCAGGTTTAAAAAATCCTCATTCAGAAGTTGAATTGTCAGAAGGTTTTGCCAGTGAAATTCCACTCATCCTTTTTTTTTTTTTGCTTCTTTCCAAAAGATGGCCGTGATTTATTTAATTACATGACCTACTGATTCAGCAGACATGTCCAGCTCCATCACTAATATCAGGTCATTCACATTTTCAGTTTCTGCATGAAACTGAAAAAGTGGCAAGCGATACCAGGAAAGCTGAAAGCTACTCAAAAACTACCTGCAAATAAACTCCCATCTCTTACTGCTGAGCACTTTCCTGTTCAGACAGGAATTAAAAGTGTCAATTCTATTACATAATATCATAAATAAAAGATAGCTCTTACCTCCACTTAGTATAATGACAGCTATAAATATTGCCAGGTCACTGTCATCTAATTCCAGTGCATTGAACTTCACAGCAAACTCAAACTTGGGCTCCATAAAGTCACAAAAAGGTTTTCTCAGGCTCTTCAGAAACTCCCGTGTCATGAATCCTTGTCCATCAGATATAAGAACTCCATCTTTATTCATCAGAGAAGCCAGGAGAGTATATATGATCTCATGGACACCATATTTCAGGAGAGTTACCTGATCATTCAGGTCAAGATTCACAAAACCTGGAATGTTCTTTGCAAACTCTGTAATCTCCTGCACTGCTTCCACAGAGCGAAACTGACATCGCTGGAAAATGCGAATTGCTACTTCTTTGTTCTGCTCCTGCAGTGGTGATACATGCTTACACTTGATCTGGTCTTCTCCCATCCGTAAAGAGTTCATGTCATAAATAACAAATGGCTAAAAATGAAAGGAGAACACAGGTTACTTGCATGTCTTCTCTATGAACATTTGGCTCGTGAGAAATTGGAGTAACATACTGAGGAATAACTCATCAGAAAACACTTAGAAATACCTGGGCAGTGCATCAGGAGTAGTCACTTTTGGGTTAAATCTTTATAATCCTATTAAAGCAAACATTCTCATAATGTTAAAATGATATACAGAAAGGACAAGTAATTCTTACGGACTTATCGTGTTCTGTAAATCAACATGTTAAAAATGGGACTTTGGGTGACACTTTTCTTATCTGGAGGAGTGGGAGGTAAAGGAGGTAACAACATTTACAATATTCACGATTTTTTGCCCTGTTTTTTTCTTTTTTTTCTTCCATTTACAGAAGTTCTGTAACACTATAATTCAAAGCTCCAAATACCCATTCACACAAAATGAAAATGTTACTCCCCTTACCTGAATTTTACTGCTTTATACCAAATCTAACTAGTAAGTGTTTAGCAAAATGTCTGCACTTCTGATGATACAGTTTATTTTTGTGGAGAGACACTATATTCCCACTTTACATACTTCACATGCTGTTAGATTCTTTTTATGGTTATAGGATAAAACTTGAAGCACTGAACTTGAATACAGAATTAATGGCATATTACTGATAAACTTAACATTTTGCTGTTAACTGCTTTAAAAATCACAAGGTTAGGATGTAACTAAGCTTAAAAATAATTGTCACTAGGGGAAGAAAACACAAATAACATGACACAAACTGCAACAGCACAATTCAGAACACAAGAATGAGTCTGACTGGGAAATAAATTCATTTGGAATAAATCAATTTTGAAAATTAAGAATTTTGAAAATGAAGATTAAAAAAAGTAATGCCAAGAAAACTTTTGTTAGGATCTGGAAACAGTCTGTTTCAGAATATAGAGGTATCCTCTGATTTTAAATAAGTGGTTAATTGAGGATTTCTTGAAATTGCCTGAAGAATCTTTCCTTAGAGGACTAATGATTAAATGGTTCATGCTGCACTGACCAAACATCTGATATTAACAGCTTTGTTAACATGCCTAATTAAAATGCAAGGACTTACAAAACTGGACTAGAGACTTGTTGTTTAATTTCAGATCCTTCATCATCACTGATTTTAATGCCTTATTCACGTGAGCACTCATTCTTTTCTATATTCACTTCAAGCTGCAGAAGAGATTTAAAAAATAACCCACACCATTCTATACACAGTCAGCAGTATCCTCTCAGAACTGCAGGAGTTTCCATTAACTAATTCTATTTCAAATTCATTAAATCAGTTTTTAAGTCTATTCAGAGCTAAATTGTTATGGAATTTTTATAACTGCAAATAGCTACTCTCTTTTGAGTGTGCATGATACTGCCCAAAGATGCTTACTACTACCCACCAGCAGTTAGTTTACTACTCCCACAGTTCTGCAGACAGAGGCTGTGAAAGTGGTCAGTCATTTGAACACAGAACTCCAACACACTTTCTCTAGGAAGAGGAGGAGGGGTGATAGATGCCACAGTTTTATATTTTAGCTCAATCATTATGCCGGCTTTTTTTTTTTTTTGCCATGATACCCACTTAGCAGAGGAATTTCTTGTGCCTGATGAATGCCCATCTGTGGCTGATCTTTCTTCCCTCCTATTTCATGTGCCAATTGCACATATAATCACTATGGCACAGTATGAAGCTTATGATGAACAAGGAGTAGTACAAGTGCGCAATACAGAAAGAAGGAGGATGAAGGGCAGTTAACAAGATATACAACTATGTGCACCACTTGCAGTATGTTTCCTATTCCAAAAACATAGAGAATGCAAATAAATTAATCTGCTATGTTAATTCTTTCCCAGTAATCTATGTTTCTGATAAAGAGAGGGAAGCAGTGGAAAGACTCTGAAAAAGTAATGATCATCAAGCAGACTTAGCACATCAGCTTTCTGGAGGATAAATAAATGACAATAGTTCAAACTTCATACACTCCATAATGATCAGTTACTCAAACTGAAAATGCCTGCTATAGCTAAAGTGGATTTTTTTTTTGGCTGCAACCAAACTAGAAACTACATTCAAATTGTGATTCCAGAAGTCCTTAGAAGGACAAAATGAAATACCTTTTCCTACTTTTGAAATTTGTGAAGAAAATTAAATAGAGTCTGTTGAAACCCTGGCACTAAAATTTCTGCTATTCACTTTAGAAAATACATCAAACTAAAAGTTACTAGTTTGGGAAATGTCATTTTGAACTTTAGTTACTACAATAGTGATAAAATTGAAAAAAAAAAAAATCTACCACAATCATCAGATCTTATTCATCCTTCTTCCCACTGACAAAAAGCTGTTAAGTACTGACAGTGAAGATTCCAAAGGAACCCATAAATTTTCTCTATGTCAATGATTTTTGTGTGTATTCTCCTAAAATTCAACTTGCACTAGCACAGAATACTGATCCATGATCATCTAGTTAAATACAGGAAGTCATCGGAGTATCATAAGAATAAACATTATAGTTAGAGCCTATGATGCTATTCGCATTGTGAATCACTTGACACTTCTGAGAAAGAATATTGCCAGCAGTGATAATATTCTATGATAACATGCTACAATATGGATGCTTGAATAGTATAGCAACCAATTGCTGACAGCTAGATAGCCACTTAAAACAGATAGTGTGGAAGATAACCTCTGGTAAAGGAGAAGAAAAACGGGAAGAATGGATCAGAGAATACAAAAAGGTTAAGATGACCTTCAAATTCTTGTACCGGTTTCAAGTATTTTATTAGGTGGACTTGGAGTTTTTTCAAATGATGTTTACTTATCCTATCTAAAAACATTTCCTGTGTTTCAGACTCAGCTTGAAACATGCAACTGCCAACAGCAAAGTTTTTTTGGTTTTTTGTTTTTTTTCTTTTTAAAGATGTGTTGTCAATGTGGTAAATCATTTACTCAAAAGGAAAAAAAAAAGAAAACAGAGGGAACTAACTGATTTGTCTGTCGTCTTTCCTGTCAAGATCGCCCTTGCCTTGGCTTTGGTCAGAGGGAAGGACTTTATGTATGAGTCATACAAATGCTTGGCAAGCGCTCGCAGATCAGCAGATTCAGGATTTAACTGGTCGATGTCGCTGGAAATCTCTGCCAAGAGCTTCTCCTTCTCCGCCTGTGGCATTCGCCCAAACCTGATGGCTGAAGAAGATGACAAGTAATTACCATAGCTACAGTTGCACCCACAAATGGATATTTTTATTTTTTCTGTCACCTTTTATTATAAGTTACTCAATTTCTTTCTTAAAACAATACATAGACAAAAAAGAGGAAGACTTTTCTCTCCAATAATATAGGCAAATACTAAAGTGCTTCAAAGATAGGTAAACAAACCAATCTCAAAAGGAAAATAACACGTGCCCAAATAGTTCTATTTCAATATCATGCTCTGAAATGCAAGAATTATTGTCAGTCCATTGGACAGTCTGAGTTAGAGAAAACCACTGATTCTACCTACAACCTAAATCAAATATAAGGAGTCGTTAAGATATTAAAATTCAGTTTATTCAGGATAGGAACTACTGTTCAGCTTTGGATTGTTTTGGGCAAATCACCACACAGATCTCAGGTTCTTCATTTAGAAACAAAACACTCACATGCCTTGCAGGAATGAATTCCTAAATAGTTCAACTGAGCTTAATGTATCAAGTGATTCAAAATATTACCAAAATAGTTAAAGAATGAGAAAAAAATAAGTACAAGGAATAAAAGCTACGAAAAGCCTGAGTTCTTCATCACAACTGTATGTGATTGTTATACTGTAAGAACAGCAAAGGGTTCCACTAGTCGTATGATCTCAATTCCTTTACATATCTGTAGGGTTGGCTGTAAACCTCTCAGTTTTACCTCTATGTACTTAATAGTCAAGTCACTGTTCATACTTACAGAGATGGGCTTAGAAAATAGTTCAAATGAACCATCAAGATCAAGACTGATTTATTATATGGTATTTCAGGAAACAGGACTTATTTTACAGTAAAACAAAACAAAACAAAACAGAGCATCAAAATAACAACAACAACAAAAAAAAAAACAGAAGGAAGAAATAAAGGTTTGCATTTTTTAGCTGCAGGAGGAAAGAGAAATATTATTAATATTTTTTCAATGCTTAATGCCTTCCCTAGATAAGAACAAATTGTTCCTAAGGTCATGCACACCGTTACACTAGGGATGTTTATTTTGGAAATTGTCAGCTACTTTCCTGCTTGCAGGATGCTTGCAGTGTGTTGATGAAAAAAAAGATACCTTTTTCAATAATAAATAATTATATTTAAAACATAGCATTTACTGTATTTATGGATCAGTTCTTTTATAGCGGTGGTTTTTTTCTGTTTGTTTTTTACTACTCTACTTTCTCTTCCAGTAAACTTGGTCTCTGAGTGATGCAAGCTGTATGTTTCATTTTTGGGAGTATTCTTATTGCTTACTTATGAGAATAAAAATCAGTCTGAAACAAAACTTAGTCCAGTAGGATGAAATTAACAGTGATTTATTTTTTTTCCTGTAAATATCTGTTGCTTATTGCTTTTTATGAGGGAAATTTTGAATGATCGCCAACTGATATTTGTTTTAGATTGTATCTACCACTGCACTTTTTCCTCTCCTCTAAGGAATACTCAGTACTCTTAATCAGCTACTAACAATAGTTTTCAGTGAGACATCACTGCCAGTCCACCTCGATGCTAACAGTAAACCATTTACAGAAAATAATGAACTTCTTTAAATGACATACTAGAACGGCTCAAAAGCCCTGATAAATCTTTTGAGGTCTTTTCCAACTTAGATTATTCTACGATTCAGATTGGACCACTCTTCAAACGTGTATTTGGAACAGCTTCATCAATAGAAAAGCCTCAATACTTCGATGCTTCTGATTGGTTTACTGGCAATAGATTCAGCTCCTCGTAGTTGTCTTTTTAAGAAGAACTTGCAAACTAACGTCTTCAGAGAAGTCTAGCAAGAATTGTTGGACTATTACAGTGAACTTTTAATTTGGAAAGTGAAGCAAGGCAAATATTAGCCTCATATAAAGGACTGTTAATAAAAAAAAAAAAAAGATGAGTTGCTTATGTCTGTAAAATGCTCATCACTCCTTGAAATATGTTGAGTGTGACCTGAGGACTTCTTAATACACAACAAACACTTAACAACTCTAAAAAAAAAAAAAAAAGAAACAAGTCCTTTGAAAGACTTCATAATTCTACCAGGAGCTAGGTGCTTTTGGCTAGAAAAGTATTTTGTTATAATAAACTATGATAAACTGTTCTGAAATTTTACATGAAATAAGCTTACAGCATCATATATAATACCTTTACGTTTATAATAAATCATGCATACTTAACAGTCTGATATGAATTCTATAAACTCACACTGTAAGCATAGTAACTCTTAAAATACTACACAAATGGAGCTTGACTAAATAGCACGAAACATGATTCTGGTGTAACATGATTCTGTTCTGGAAATTCAGGGTTTGCAGAAGCTCAGAATCTAGAATCTCCCTGGCAAGGTCCCCTTTCACCGCAGTTATTTTGTACAAATAAGGGAATAAAACAAGGGATTAAAAAAAAAAAAAAAAAAAAAAAAAAGATGGTATATTGCTTCCCCTTCCTATGATTTAATATTAACTTAGCTCTAAAATAATTTTTATACTTCCCCAAGGCATTGAAAACAATAGGTTTTTTTTTTCCCCCCACCTTCTTCTTTCCTCCTCTTTTAATTAAAAGAGTTAAATCCTTACTAGAAAATTCTTGATGATATAGCATAGTGTATCCACCAACTGTGGCACTGATTACTGAAATAGTACTGTTAGATTTTATTGAAATGATTGAGGATTTTCAAACTAGATGCTGTTTTGTTATTAGAGAATAATGAAGACGTATACCTTATTCTTTTCAAGAATAAGGACTGGTAACAAACATCTTGCTGGAAATTCACACATAGGTTAGCAACTTTTTTTTTCCTAAGTACGTATCTATGTTTTCAAAATTTGGGGGTGGGAGGGTGGGCAGTAGTTTCTTTTTTTAAAATCTTATGGCAATTTTCCACATAACTGTATCTATCTACTGTTGCACAGATACTGTAGCATGAAACAGGCTTACTATGAGTTTTGAGTGTCAAAGGACAGCATAGTATGTTTACTATGATTTTCTACATATGCCCCTTACCATATAACCTGAATTCTGAATGTGTAGTTTTATCTTGCCTCTTGGAAAGTCAATTACAGTTATTCATGCTAGCAAGTTGATATTACTAAATAGCAAATTGTTGGTAATTATCCATTAAAACTTTACAATAACAGAATTATAATAAAAGACAACTTACACTGGATTTATTTTCCTTACAGAAAATTAACTTAGGGTGTTCTAGAATGATGCACTCATCCATGACCAACAAAGGGCAACAAATTACCTTTGAATAGTATGTGTGATGAGCCCTAGTGCTAATATAAAATTATTTCGGTTAATTTTCAGATTAATTTGGAGTTTGTCATACATTTGCATACTCTTAATAGTTATAGACAGATGTCCTCTTTAATTTAACATTTATTCTTATTTGCCTTGTGATGATGATACTTACTTGCATAGGAAATGCTTAGAGATCTCAATATGAAAAGTGCTATAAAAACTAATCATCTTTTTCTTGCTATGCTGGTTTTTTCCCAATACTGTTCCTTGTTGGAATCATACCTAATTTTTCGTTTTCACATGTCTAATTTTTACATATGCAGGTACAAAGCCCAGTAAATTTCATTGGTATTAGATAACTCACACATTCATGTATAATCTATTTTGGAGTTCAATCTCACTGACACAGTGGAGAACTATCAATTGATACATGAAAAAAGCTGCATATAAATTTGGCATGTATTTTTAAGGAATATTTGGCATAGGTTTAGCATACAGCATCATGATGCCAACTTGCCTAAAGTACCAGATTCATCTCTTCTCTATAAAAAGAAAAAAAGAGCATTTTAAGTTCATTTTGCTAAAATGTCAGGATTGCTTTGGAAGAAAATTAGCACATACTGCAGAACGGTGAACTAAGTTCTAAGCATTAGCTTCTATTCTTGAATGTCTGAATGCTGCATTCAGATACAACAAAGCTTATACATGCTATTGAAAGCTATTATGTCAAATGTTAAATCAATCTAAACTACTCTTTATTGTGGTTTCTTATTTTTTAAATAGCAAATAAAAATGGTATAGGGAGACTATCTCGTCCGTTGTTGTTTTAACAACCCACTTGAGCAGCACTATCCATCAACAAAACAGCCACTAAAATCAGTAGAGCTGACATTCAACTGATAGAATCAAGTCTTTTCAAATAGTGAATTTAGTTCCCCTAGAAGATAACAGGCTTTTACAGCGTTCCACACTAATTCATCTTTAGGGTCTAGCTTAATGCTTGTCATCATATCAGACTTTCACATAAAATAATTCACCAATAATTAAATACCTCAGGAATATCTCATACTTTGTTGTGTTTAGCGTGTGAAAAACAAACTTGGAATAAAGTATGCTATGCAACTTTTAAAAATATGTAGAGATTTTTAGGTGGTGGATTGTATGTTTATTAGTAATCTGTCATTCCTACATTTTTTTCTAAATGTGTATTTTTGAGATTTAATAATAGAAGTGATTCATCTTTAGATGCTGTCCCTGTGTCACAAAAATGATAAAATGACAAAAGGTCACTAGGATCCAAAAGTATATTTTAAATTTAATGATTTGTTAATAACAAAAAGTTAGAAAGTTGTGAATCAAAAATTTCTAACTTATAATTTGACAGGCAAAAATATAGTTTTAAAATATAAGTATGTTCTTTAACATTTAAAGTATATTTTATAAATACTATACTAATTACAGTAGATTGTTCAGTTTTTATTATCATAGCAGGCAAAATCTGGGTCAGAATTCAATTTTGTGGTACTAGCCTAGTAGTTTTGTTTTGGAGAAGTCGTTGTTTTCAGGGGACTGAGATAAAGTCAAGGAGAGGTCAGTGGGTTTACAGAGGGAATGTGGGAAACAGCAGTGGAATTTGGGTTGAGATGAGAAGTAGGAAGGATTGGCAATACTTGTGGAAGCTAAGCAGAAAAAGAGGAGTTCACAGAGTGGGTAAGAGGAGTTCACAGCACTTCTGATTGCTGAGGAAAATTTCAGGGTTCTGTTAGGTGAGTCACAGGACCTTCCCTCTTTACTGCTTCTCCCTCCCTCCTGTGACTGCTTTTACCATCTATTTCTTTACTCCCAGAAGTGATAATAAAGATACATTGTCATGTGTGCTCTCTCAGTACACTGTGTGGCTTGATATAAATAATATCTTTAAATGCCAGAGAAAAAAAAAAAAAAACAAAAAAAACCTAGTAACATTTCTAAAATAAAAGAATGAAACTTCTGTGGAGTGGTATTTCAGAATGCAATCTGAGCAACTGAGGGTTAAACACAGAGCAGCACTGTGGTTAGAGAAGGAAAGGAAAACAATATCCAAAGCATGAGAACACTACTGTCTTTCTTAACCTTCAGCTAAGTGGTATGTAGCATTTATACATGAAAAAATGTGGCTGTTAGCTGCTCAGCTTCTCCTTGCATTCCCCCCCCCCCCCAATTTTTTTAAAGTGCCCTAACTATTCATTCTGCAATAATGTGTCTACGCAAAGACAGCCAGAGTGGAACCCTCAGGCAAGGAATCCACATTCTGATTCCAAGCATTTAAAAATCAGATAGTTTCACTATCCAAATTGTCCAACTTGAAGCTGTAAATGTAACATTAGAATCTGTCTCGGTGCCATTCACAACTTTCAGTGTTGTGCTTCTGCACGTTTCTTTATGGAGACTTCTGTCTTCAAAGGCAAATCTTACTTATTTTTTAGATATGTGTTTGTTTATAAATGATGGAGGAGGGTTCTGCTTCATACGATCTGATGTTACCGGAGCAGGCAAAAAACATAAATGTAGAAGCTAACACTTGAATGTAAGCACTAATAACTCCTTGGTAAGTAAATTCATGGTAAAAGTCAATGAAAGCATACTTTTAAGCCCTGGGAAAAAATGGCAAAGCCATTCCCCTCTCCTGTTCCTCACAACCATGATCTCTGCAGGTGCCAATGCTTCTTCCTTGCTGTGGCTGTCCAAGAAGAATTAGCTGGTGAGAATTATTCCTGGGCCCTTCGCATTGCTAAGGCAGAGATGATGATCTCAATGTTCCCTTTTTGATGGGGCTGCACATGGTTCACATTGATATAAATGGAAACCATGTTGCTAGTTTATGAGAGAATCTGGCATTCACCTTGAAAAAAAAAATAATAACAACAGAACAGTCTTGAATCACTATAAAAATACCCACAGTAGCATTTCAAAATTAGTTTTATTTTTAAGAGTTACTGTTGCATCCCAGGGTTGGAAAACCATATTTTCTATTGGCAAAACATTTCCCATCTCTATTTACATTCACTGTGTGCACTAACATCACAAATCACAGTTAAGCCTTCCTCTTGGGGACAGTGCACTCATTTCTGTAATTTTTTTTTAATAGTGAAAATAATGGAAGTTCAAAAAAGCCCAAAAAACAAAAAACCACAAAAATTATTTTCCCAGTCATGTTTGCAATTCTTTACCCTTTGAATTACATAAGTCTCCATGTTATGACATTTAATTCCTGTTTCTACTAAACTTTGCCAATACAAGGCAGCAAAGAATCTTCATCATTTCTATCTTTCTGTCTAAACATTCATAAGTAAGTATTTCTAAATGAATTGATTTATTAATTTTAAAATTCAGAGATTTTCTTCTGTATTGTATACAAGAGAGCAGCATAGTGATACGCTTAATGCTCACTGCTTTTCCTACTGTAAAGAAGGCAATCACAGAACCATACACGATTGCATACAGCTTTGCAAGCAAAGACTAGAACATATACAAAATGGAAATGCTGCTTACAGTTTACAGATGGGAGAGGATGTTTACCCTCTGGATGATGGGAGGTCAGACAACGTATAGTACAAAGGAATAACAGCTATACACACTATATGATGAGAGGCCAACAGCTGAATGAGCATGCTAAGAAACACTATACTCCTACTTACCACACATTGGAATCTATGCCCAGATGTGGGTATCCTATGGGAGGAGGAGGACAGTTGTTTTTTTATGGCTTTTGTTTGTTTGTTTGTTTGTTTTTTTAAACAGTACAGCATATGGCCCATTTGTTCAAAGTATGTTGTGTTCCAACATAAGGAAAAGTGAACTCAGCAATGCTGACTGCCCTGAATAAGCATCTTGTGCATCAAATTTAAGGTGCTGTTATTCACAAACTTTTGATAAACTTTCTACTCCATATTTCATAACTAAGTTCAGTTTTCAAAGGGGTACTGAGCTATGGTATGGAATATGCCTTACCAGCTTGACCATGAGCTGAAAAAAAAAAATTACATTAGGAATATGTGAAATGAGCAAGAATGACAGAGAGCAAAATCAACACACTGGTTATACTGTGTATACAGTGACAAGTGCAAATCTTTACCTATCTGATTTTTATGTTAATTAATCTCCAATTGTTTACATACTCTACTAAACACATGGGCGGTCTCTCTGATACCTATTTCTACAGTGTCTGGTATAAAGAAACAGAAGGCTCAAAACATCAGAGCATCAAACTCAGTAAACAGATACATGCTTCATGTTATTTTTGAAAACAAACACTCCTATTTTATAATATGCTGTATATACTTACCATTATGTGACATTCCAACTGCAAGACATTTCTGAAATCTGCAGTATTGACATTTATTTCTGCTTTTCTTATGGATGCGACAATTAAGATCACACCTGTCATAAATAAGTTTTAATCTGATTGTTCTTCGAAAAAAGCCCTGTAACAAACATAAAAACATGTAAAAGGACAGATTAAACACTGCCAGCGTCACTGTCTCAATTCTGTATAGGCATTCAAAGCACACTTTTGCATGCACGCTGAGTCTAAATTTGTATTAGACAGATTTCTGAAGAAAGCAATGCTCGTGTGTTCATATCTGCATAGCAGCATGCTCCCATTCTAAACTTATTAGCCATTTTCAGCCCAGCTTGACATGGGTAATAGTCTAGAAAATAAAAATCTATGAAAACTAATGGGAATGAATAGGGTTGAAAGGATGGTATTATCACAAATTGACAATCCTACAGAAACAGTGAAACTGAAGAAGAGAAGTAAGGCTCCTTTTAGGGCTCATGGGAGAAGTGGCTATTCTATTTCTTTTTGTTGGCACCGTGCTACCCTAATTTTGCAATGTGTATTTCTGGGTTCTATCTTCAAGATTTTATTTCCTAGTTTGTTCCTGTTGTTTGGATTGTACAAGTTTGCAAAGTACACAGGCATGTATTCACATACATGTGAATAAAACCAGAAACTTGATACCAAAGTCGTGGTAATTATTAAACTGAAATCTTATGAGGTCTTACAAGGATGGATATCATTATGGAAATTCACAGTTCTGTCTTTTGATAGTCTAAAAGTACTTTCTGAAATCAATAATAAGTGATGAATAAAGATTATCTGAATTTGCCCTCAGTTCATTGTAACAGTTTCCTCACAGAATAAATACAATAATAAAAGCATAATATTGATTAATGTGCATATGGTTTGCTGTAATGTAAGCCAATCAACAACACACTCACTGCTTTATATATATTCCTAATTCAGCGCTCAAAATTTTAGTTCAGGTCTGCACTGGGTTTTTACTATCACTTCAATATCCTCAGGATTATTGAAAATAGCAAAACCTGAATTTAAAATGTGTATTTTTAATTTTTTTTTTTAACTCAATGAATTTAATGTAATTTCTTTCTCTGGTTCTTATCTTCTCATTCTTGAGGACAATCAATTTTCACTTTCCTTTATTTATTATAGACACTAAAAACCATCAAAAGAAGTCAGTGGTGTTTTAAAGTGGATAGCCACATTCTCTAATTTCATTAGACTATTCTCTAGTCACCTAGAATGTGTAAATTGGGTAAAGGAACTCTAATCAGTCTTAACAATAGAGTTTGAATTTTAAATTGCTTAGAGTATTGAGGTTTGAAATTCAGAATAAGCCTGCTTTATGAATTCAAATTCATGGAGATCCAGTGATCTCCAAGACAGCAAGAAAGGAACACAACTCTATAATTAACAAAAGTAGAAGTGCACAAAGATTTTAAATAGATCAGTAACATCAATGATAAAAACAAACATGTTAAGACTTCCACTTACTAAAGTATATGTAGCATGTATGAAACAATTTAAAAGACTTAAAACTTATTTAAATGAAAATAGTGTTTTCTTTGAACACTTAATACATTTGTGACAACTTACCTTACAACCTTCACATGCATGCACTCCATAATGAAATCCAGAGGCCTTGTCCCCACACACACGACATTCAATAGCCATAAATGAGTTGGAAGACTCCTCATGTGGTTTATTGTATAACTGCACTTTTTCAGAAAAATAGGGTGGAGAAGGAGGCTCCATTTTGATTGCACCTGCATATAGAGAAGATTTAAATGAATAATTCAAAGTGTGATTAAATATATGGTAGAAGAAGCAGCAAGGAAGAATCAGAAACAATCACAGTAAACACAGCCAGATTCATAGGTATGCTTTGTATTACAAAATGATGGTAGTAAACAAAGGAAATGGAAGTTGTATGCAGCTATTTCATTGATAGTGTAGGCTGAAAGCCTTGAAGAGGCGTATGGGAATCATATCACAAATTCACTTTCCAGCTTTGTAGTGCAGAACGATTTTACTATAGATGTGTAAAATTTGCACATGAAGACCTCATACTCAAATTGTCTTACTCCTTTTCTCAGTACCTAATTAGGTTACTTAAGGTGTTCAGAACTACTGCAGAGAGAAGAACTGGACACTCTAATCTCATGAAAACACACCTATGCAATAAACACACAGTGAATAATTTGTATATTTAATGAAATTTATCTCCCTCCTAGGATGCAGACTAGAGATGAATCTTCCCAACATTTCTAATTATTGTTAAAGCACTTTGTAATATTGATAAGCTCAAACAACCAAATATGATCTATTTAAATCAATCACTGCTGGTCAAAGAAGAAAGCTAGGACAGTTGACACCATAACATTACATCAAATCACACTTCAGGAATTACACGACAGATGCAGTATTACCATAATGTGAATGTTTTGTTTTCTGTTTGGCTACACTACATAAACTGGGAAGTTGTCTTTTCTACAGAAACCAGGGGAAAAAAGGAAGAGGAAAGTTAGCTGACTAAGACCGTGAGCATTTAGCATGCCTAATGATTTAGCTAATCAACTCTCTTGTTTGTTATGAAAATACCACGGGATTTTCTAATCAAGCAAAAGAGAAATAAATTATTAGCAGTACAAGTGTATTTTAATTCACTTCATAAATAACTCAGAGAGAACCAGGTACTGTGTACTTCTATTACCAAAACTAAATAGTATAATCCTCCTAGCCAGAATTTCACGAACGATTCCTACAAAAGTGATGTCAGATTTAAATCGACTCAGTGGATCTTTAAAAAAGTTCCAGACACAGCAATCTGACTTCTTACTATGAGTAGGAATGCAATAGCAACTTTTATTTCAGAGTGGACTACTTTTCTTTTTTTCCTGTAAAGAAGAATTCTGTGTACTATCTTTACATAACTGGGGAAAGATGCTGGTGTTTTGTACTATATAAAAAAATACTATGTCACAAATCTTTGATGTTTATGCGTGCATCAGGAAGACTGATAAAAGTTTTACAAACACAGTAGCAGCCAATATTTCCATTTCATCAGCTTCTTAGCCTGTTGCTCAATTTATTATTAATTAATATGTTACATATGCTGGGTGTTACTATATGACAACTTGTCTAGTCACTAGAGGCTACTCTAGAAGAGTGAAGGTTGCCCTATCATAATATCACATGAATATCTGCTGATTTTTGGATTTACAATCTGTGCATTTAGGCATCTGAATCCATCCAATTGCTGGTGGTACAATTTCTAGAGAATGAAGCAAATGTGAGCACAAAGAAATATAGAAAAATAAAAAACGTACTTTGGCAATCCTGGAGCTTGATGTCATATTTATAATCAATGCTTGTTTGATCAGCTCTTCCAAGAGGTATATCTTCATAGTGTGGAGAAGAAATGCTTGAAAAATCAACAGTGGTAAATGGCTTTATGTCAAAGGAATGCATATGATCATCCATCGCAGACAGATCCACTGGGCTAATTCCAAAATTAACGGGCCAAAATGGCATTTCTGTGTCAACCATTGTAATCTCTGAAAACAAAAAAGAAACAGGCTTTTTAAAGATACTAGTTATTTCTGTAATGTGTTTGAGCCCAAGTGAGGCCTAATTGCCTAGTGCCCAAAGGGCCAAGATGCAAATCAACATTCAGGTGTAGGCTTTAGGGGAAAGTCTTGTCTCCCTTCATCATTTGGCTTGAGTTTTTCACCATAGTCTAGGAATATTGCATGGATAATACTGAACAGCTAATACAGCTTTGAGGTACTTCCTACACAGGCCCTAACGTCATACACATCATAAAACAAATGACATTTTGTTGGCATCCAGTGCTCAGGTTAGCCTTGGAACAGAATAGCAAGTCATAGGTGTGCTACTAGAATGACCTGATCCGTACTTCAAAAGGCAGCAGAGACAATTAGAGACTTCACAGAATAATAGAGCAGTCAAGTGAATAACTGGCAAAAAATACATGAGGAAAAAAATCGTGAGTGTTCAGATGAAACACAAATTCATTTTTATAGATCATTTTGTGGAACACGAGTGTTCTTTAGTAGGCACGCAAGTCATTAAAAAAAAAAAAAAAAAATCAATTATGTGAAATTAAAGTACCTCTGGAAACAAACTGCTCACCATTTTTACAGAGATCGATTAGACTGACCTTAACTGCATCTCACAATAACATCTAAATACTAAAGTTGTTTTTTTTTATATCAAGAAAAAAAAAATTGTAGTTGGTATTAAATAATTATAGTTTTACTGTGAAATCCTTAGTTGGTCAAGTACATCAAAACTTTTATACCAGAATCTTAAATGCAAGGCTCGAGGAAAATTACTCTGTAACTTCTTAAATCCCATATATGTTTATTCAGAACCTGAGAGCCATAAACAAAAAGCTTCAACCTGTGAAAATCTTTGGCAAATTGAATAAATTTAGATTGAGTTATAAAATGTTTATCTGAGTCAGATGCTTATCTGACAGGCAGATCAACCAAAAATCATTGATTTAAACATATTTCAACTACGAAAAAATTCATATTCCTCAAACTGATTCGTAACAAGCATTCATATTCAGTTTTTTATGATTCATAAGAAGAACATTTAATCTAAAAATAGGATAGAGATTATGGAACTAAAATAACTTGGTCACTTTGGCTGTTTAATTTGGACTTCAGATCCATCAAGTAAATAGCTTTTAACATTTAGATGACAGAAACTTATTTGATTTGCTCTATTTGGAATTAGTCAAAACTACTCTGCAACAGTTCCAAAACCGTTATGAAATGAATGTAATGGAAGAGACCTGCTCTGTTACTTTGAGATGATCCTTTGTTTTGACAGGGAGATAAGTAGGTACAACAGTGACCATCCTCCCCTATCAACTGTGCTGAAGTGCCAAGATGGTAATGGCCAGACATGCTTGTGGTTTTCTTATTCTTTCCTCAGGAAAGCCACCATAATTCTTCCTCCTCTTAGGGCTCACAGCACAACCTTGAACACTGACATCAGTGGCTGGAAATTCAGGTAAGACTACTCTGCAGTGAGAACACAAGTGTTCCTGCTGTAGCACATGCTCCACATCACACACATTGTCCCTCACAGAACAGGAGGACAACCAACATTTCCTTCACACTGCCACTGCTATCACTACGTGCCTGATAAAGTAGAGTTCTGTAAAGCAAACAGTGTTTAATGGTGAACTTCTGGCTAGGTTACCCTAACAGTCAGCTAACTATCTACCTCTCCAAAGCCAGTAGATAGGATATACAGATTTACACGCTAACCTTAATGAAATAAGGATAAAGACTGAACTCCACTCCTTCCGGAGGTTAACATCCTATGGTAAGTAAATACCATTTCTTCAGACGATTAAAAATGGTTTTGTTAAATGATTTTACTACAAAAAATGCATACTTTTCATTTTTTATAAGATAGACGAAATTAAAAACCTTCATGTTGTCTAAGATGGCCACTTGCATACCTCATAATTGCACCATGCATACATGAAAATACATATACATACACACACAATTGTGTAAATCTGAAGATTTCATTGAACAGATGAGTCTAGCATGCTAAAATGACGGACATAAGTAGGATTTAATTAACACAGAGATTTGCATGTACATTAACTGCTTTTCTTCCACTGAAAACTATTAACCTTAGCTACGTAAATCTCTATTTGTTTATTTCTGGATCACAATGCACATTATATATAATTTCTTTGTACAGCAAAACAGTAAGGCACTAATGACCCCCAAACCAATAATATTCATAAGCATTTCAGAATTATAAGAATTCTGTTTTGGATACAAAATCAGACCATTTCAGCACAGATTTGAAGTTCTAATCTTCTTCACACGTGACTGGTCTTAGCTGAATCATAAATATCCTGCTAAATTTAATACAATTCACCACCTCAGTGGAAGAAAATGAGTTTTTACAATATTGTCTGATTTGTATTATAAATATTAGAGGAATGAAAAGATACGTGCCGATTTTATTCTTACGTTACTGCAAACTGAAACGTTAAGCTGTTCCTGTGTTTAATAGTTTGTTTTCAAAATACTTCTCATTTGTATGGAACTTTACCTAACTTCTGTTGTATATCTTCTTTTTCTTCCCCTTGAAAAGGTGAATGCCAACATTTTCCTTCGCAACATAATGTTCAATTGGTATCCTCAAACAACAAAAACCAAACATCCAAGCATAAGTCCCATCTTAGTTAGTTAGTCCCAACAAACTTATGAAGAACTCCATAAAATTCACAGGTGCCCATGTGAAATCCAGGTAATCAAAACATTAAGTTGGATTAAAAGATTTCCATGTGTAAAAAAATCATCCTCAGCCAAGAGAAGATTGTGCAGAAAACAAGCAGAGATGTCACTCACATAAAGCCAAAGAATATGATTTAATATTTCATCAAGAAAAAAAAAAAAAAAACAACCACAGACTGAAAGAAAATGCTGTTGAGCTAACTTTAAGAACTGAGAGATGATTCTAGTTGCTATAACTCCCATCATATGCACTTAATCTCACACAACCAACAGGTAACTACTGTCTATAAGGAAGTAAAAGAAGGCACGTGATCTTAGCTAGTAATTGTATAAACCATCAGCCACTATGTTAGCTTAGCCTTATCAGAGTGCTGTGAGAACTGTGTCACTCAGTAGACATTTCAAGCTGAACTGATTTCCATTTCATAAGGAAACTCTTCAGTGCATTTTTTTAATAGAAAAGCACAGAATACAGTGTCAGAGACCATCACGGTATGAAAAGCATCCTGGATCACAGCCTTCTCTTTGCCATAAGGACTACCTGTGCTCAGTTAACCTGAAAGGCCTGTTGCTCTGCATTCTAGGCACGCTTTTTCCAGACTAAAGTACCAAAATGTGACCCTCTAGGTATTCAGTGAAACAAACGAAACATCCTAGTGTAACACGAGATGCAGAAAATCAAGAACAAAAAAGAGAAATGCTGCCGCATCTCAGCTTTGAGCTAAAATCAAGACAATGGCATAATAATACTATAGGCCCAAAGTAAATATGAACATATACAATAATTAACGCTATGTGTATAAGGTTTGCGGTTTTTTCTTAAGTTAAAAACACATCTCATGCTATAGTTTGAATTTCATCTCTGATATAAATGTCTCATAGAGTTTATCAAATAAATTAATATGCAGGTTCTGCTGAATGTAATGAGAACCTTGCTAATTAATTTAATTAGAGCAGGTGCAGACCATCTCTGAATTAACTTCATGTATGAATTGGTCAAGATCATAAAACCATTCCGAACTTTTAAGAAAAAATAGAGATAGTGAAGGATCAGCTTCATATCCCTGTATGCTTAATTTATCTACATAACAATGACATGCTTTGTGTATACCTCAAAATAAACGAACACTAAACGATGGTGTCACATCCACTTAATTAGAGAACTTCATTAATCTCTTGTGAAGGAATTGCTGTGATGGACTGTAAGAAGAATAAGGACCATCCTGCAATAAAGGAATCACATTTCCCTTTCAATAACTCAGTTTTTTCATTGCCTCTGACACAGAAATCCTATTGGCAATGCATAAATAGATTAAGCCAACATTTTGATCAGTGCTGTTTTCAGGTCCTAAATAGGAGGCATATGGTCTGATTTTGTGATACACTGCGCTCGAAAAGTAACTTACCAATGTTTCTGGAAGGTGTAAATAGTCATGAATTCTATTAAGAGACAGATTAAAAAGAGATAGCCTTCTATTAATTTTTCTTCTGGTTATTTAGTGAAAACTTGCATCATCTTACTATACCTGATTTGTCCTGGAGAAAAAAATTACTACTCCATGCTCTCTGTCTCAGTTCTCTACATGTTCAGAGAAAGCATGATGTTATTTTATTTCTCACCTCGTATGTTTATTCAAACTGTAGTTTCTTTCAGTAGGGATAGTATTGCTCTATACATTTTTTATATCCATGATTATGTCTAAGTGCAATCAGGCTTTAACCTGAGTCTGAGTCTCTTTACTCATGAAAACAATATATTTGTCATTTAAAGTATCTGTCTGTATAGTGGACTTTACCTAATACAAAAATTTGCATAAAACAAAGGCACTATTTATCCAAATAGTTTTAGATAAGCCAAAACATGTCAATTTTTTTCTATATTGTAAAGAATAACTTAACGCTCTTGGACAGATTCCATTTAATTCATTAAAACAACGATGCTGGTGTGGTCTCCAGGTTCTCAAATCCAGCAAACCACTCCATAGTGTAGGACCTGAACTCCTTTGTGTTCTGTTGCTGCAGAGTCAGCAGAGGGAGCACAACATAACTAAAAAAGCTTTTTCCAAGAACTCTGCTGACACAATCGGTGACATTCTTAAAACAAATAAACAAGCAAAAAAGTCCATGAAAAGAGCCACGTTGGCTGATACAAACAATTCAGTATTTGACAAAATCCCAAAGGACTTTTTGCCAAGCTCAGTGAGCTTCAAATGGCGAAAAACAAACAGCAGCAAAAAGATGTGAGGATTTCCTTTAAAAGTTCCATTGTGAGTCTTGTAATGTTATGATACAGTAATCAAGAAGTAGAAGAATTTATTTTCATCCATACTTGCCTGTAAAATTCAAGGCAAAAATCTATTTATGTCATGATTTGTGCACAGAACTGCAATATTAAGTTTATTATATATATTTTATAATATAAAGTTATTAAATTATATAAAGCAATATAAGTTTATTATATATTATAAGTTTACCAGACTTAGTAAAAAAAAAAAAAGTATTTTTCCAAGAAAATTACAAGTGAGAAATGGGTACAGCGGTGGAAACTGGACACTTAGGCTCACTTAGATCAAGTTTTAGCATTGTATGTTCAGTCTTATTTGAAAACTCAGCACTACCCCCAGCATTCCCACCTCAGAACTGTGCAGTGTAGCAGCAACGAGAACACTCCGCCATGCACCTCGGACATCGCTCCTGCTTGTACTGTTGTATCACCTGACCTCCAATTTTTAATTTAAGCATGAATTTACCAAAACTACTTACAGGAACAGAAACTAAGCTCACTGGAAAACAAAAGAGCAATACATGAATTTGTTGCATCTAGAGAAAGATAAACTAAAGCCAGAATTTATATTGAAAAAAACAGAAGCATGTTTCATCCCTCCTGTGTAACTTTCCTTTAAGAAGAAGGAAATACCTTGTGTCTTCCAGCAATAGTTACCATCAGGAATTAGCTCCACAAGTGCAAGCGACTTATTGAAGAAGTTCTCAGGTGATTTAGTTCATTACTTTTAATGCAGCCCTAACTCTAAGCACAGGATGAAGACAATAGATAACATTTTCTTCTCTGTTCTTAGATTCAACCCTCAAGCCATCTAAACATGGCCCAAAAAGTGAACACGTCTGTTAGGAAAGATACCCAGCAATATGAAAAGGATGCAACACAGCACACATTTAAAGAATAGGTATAAGCATTCAATATAAAAGTAAGCCTGGTGGTTCTAGACAAAGTGGCTCTGATATATCTTTATTCAGAGGAGGAGGTATGCATCACTAGCAAGGGAGAGTCCAGCCAACGTGAGCAATTCAAAGATTAATCACTAAGTGGAAGAATAGGAGTTTATGAAAGTCTTGTTCTACAGCTTGCTGTACTAACCAGCAAAACAAGCACAGGGCCAAAACCTGACAGTGAAGAGTTGGAACCAAGCAGAGTGTTAAAGGTGTGACAGAAAACAAACAAAACAAAATACTACAAATCAACAACAACAAACAACACTCCCAGGAATGTCTTGAAACCCTGCCACGAGATGCCATTTCTGTCACCCAACATAAACCAGAGTGCCAGAGTGGTTGTCTTAACAACCAAGCTCAGAAATCCAAGTGCTGCTCTGTGCAAGGGCTGCAGAGAACAGACACTGAGATCCTACAAAAAGCCAAATAAGATTGGTGTGGTGATGTCAATGGATCCACCCTCTCACCAAGGCTGCACAGTAAAACACCAGAAATGGTGGAAGTGCAAACACGAGAGGACAAAAGCAAGCAGATCATAAATCAGTAGAAAATGTATCTTATTCCTGTTACTGATTCACAACTACACACTGTAACGACTTCAAAGCACGGTCCATAACATTTACTACAATGTCCAGCAGGGAATAGCTAACAGAAAGAGGATTAAAAAAATAAAGTTCTTTGTGAGAATAATAGATCTGTTTAATTTAACATGTATTTTCTATTCTGTGCCTATAGTTCACAGAAAATGGCACATGGCCTTGACTTCTCTTTTGAATTAGCAATATTTCATGCTTTTGCAGCAACAGAAACAACTGTAAATACAAATGCAAATGAACAATCTTAAAAATATCACAGGCTGCCTCAATACAAATTCTCAGGATATATAAAAAAAATAATAATAATAATGGCAAGGTTGTGCTCAACTAGTAATTTAAATAGAAACTGAAAACACTGCACAAGAGATGATAACTGGTGTTAGAAATACTGATTTATATCTTTGAAAAGCTGTATAGATAACTCAGATTCAGGAGGAAGAGCACTATGAAATGATTGAAAACACAACCACAGAATTCTGTAAGAGATGCAGCATTGGGCTCCCAGTGAAAAAAGACTGCTGACCAGGAAGAGGAAAATGTTCTGCTACAGTCATAAGCAGGGCAGAACACTGAGCTACTGAAATGATTGCTACTCTGTTAGCTCAGATTCATCATCTGTGGGAATGGACGCTCAAATTGCTCATAGAAATGCCTGAACAGAAAAATAAGTTCTCTTGTTACAGACAGATGCCACCCTGATGTCTTCCAATGCTTTTTCTTTGAGAAGATCTTAAAGATATTTCATGGGCTTCAAAATATAAATGGTTATTTCATTTGTTGAACAGCAACACAGAAAACAGAAGCACAAAGATGTGAAAAATACAAAAATTCTTCTGTTAAAAGAAGAGTCAAAATAAACACAAGATTCTAAAGGGTAAAGACGACATATTGGAACTTATAACACACCTAAATGCATTACTAGGGCTCAGATTTGAGTAATTTTGGTTTTGAGGGATTTGATGAAATCAGAAACAACAACATGCTCCTAACTTGCACTGGCAATACTGTAAAACTATCCCATGACATAAAATGTAGGCGTTACTCTCTATGAATCATTGTGATTTTAAAAAGGATACTGATAGACTGGTGATGAATCACATTCAATTTTGTAATCAGAAAAAGCTGGCTTCTTAAGGGAGACCTTTGCCCCCTTTGGCAAAATGTAGTAACTGAGTGTGCCAAGGCAGTAAGGAGTAGGCCTTCTCTTGTCATATACATGGCCTCACAAGACTGAATTAAGTCATTGATTTTTAAATACAGAGACACGCAAGCTTTATCAACTAGAAAGTTGCACAGAACAATTGACAAGTACATGATCGTTCTCAGAACTGTACTTGGCTTAAAGACTCATTTTAAGACATTTTATTGCTGGCATTTGTTTATTACACTGGGTAAACTCTGTATTACTCAGATCTAGTAAAAGTTTTACTAACTACTGGAAAATCATATAATTCAAACAATTCAGTGATTTCTTTAGTTAGGGTGTATTGCTAAACTATAAGCATATGCATGATTCTATCAACATATGCTGTGATATAGATCAACAAGAAATTATTGTAAAATACACATTTTAGATGTATAAAAGACATGTATTATATGAACTATACATACAGTTTCTATGAAAAAATTGCTGTTTCTCACTAACTGCAGTGATAGCACTGAGCCCAGAGCCAACAAAATCAGCTCACAGCTACCATGAAACAGCAGCGTCAGTTCGCTAGCTGCCTACTGAACATTTAGTTAAATAACTACAGGGCTATCTAGTAAATCTATGTTGTGTTCACACGTGATCCATTATGTGAAAATTTGCAAATTCCTCAATGGCTTCTTAAGCCTTTGCCAAACTAGCACAGATTTCAGCAGGTAGCATAACAAAATATTCCAGAGGAGCGTAGCATTGCAGCTATTAATGAGACAATCTTACACGTCACTGTTCACTTGGTATCATTAGGTTATTATCACTATGTCTTTTAATGCATTTCAATATACTAATCATGGACTTCATTCTTTAAAAATAGTTCATGGTCAATGTTTATCAGCTAGGATACGTAGCTAGCAAGAAAATTTACAATAGATGCACTTTACTACAGAGTTCAGATCTGAAGAGTGTTTGCATTTCTTTTTGAAATATTAATACCATTCAACATTTACTACTGATGTTCACAATATCCAGTTAATTTTGGTCTATATGACATAGTAGGTGAAATAAATTTGATACAAGCACTGACGCATTTTTATAATATAAATATCCAAATAACCAAATAAAACGTTCTCATCTCACATAGTAGTTGCAGGGAATTCATTGAGGTATTTTTACAGACACATGAGACTGTTGGTAAGTAGCCTGGGATTTTTTCTTTCCTCAGACTTCATCAAGTCAGTGTTTCTTAATGTTCACATCTCTGTTTCCAAGAGATGAGATAATAAGACACACAGCTTTAATAGAGTAAAATATACTCATTAATATCCTCAACTCTGTTCCCTGCCATGGCAGAATACTGAATACTCCCACAGGAAGAGAAGGAGGAGAAACAAATGCAACATGAGATGAAACTCATTCCTTGAATTAAATCCCACTTTTAAAGTTTTTCCTGGCAGTCAGATGCGTTGCAAATTATCCATAAAAATGTTTCTCTCATATCAGGAAGATCCGTTTCCTCACAAAGCTGTCATTTTCTAAAGTACTAAAAATGCAAAGTGTATCTTAATGCAGCACCTATATATTCTGATGAGGCACTTTTTTATTTGCTACAATTTAAAATATTCTGACCTACTACTTAAAAAGCACCATGTTGCAGAAGTCATTCACTAACAAACATGCTTAATGCTATTTGTGAATGATGTACAATGCCTCAGCATGGCTGGGAACACATTTTCCTATTTTCAAAATTAATTTGATTTCTGACTTATGTCAACAGTAAGATACCCAGTAAATGCTCCTGTACAGTCACTAAACTCTGTGGTGTTAAGCTAGTTAAACACCAGAGATGATATATTTTTTCTTTTCTAGATGCCCCTTCAAGCAGTCTAACAAAAGAATGAGTTCAGATTTTGTCTGGAGTACAGTAATTTACATGCTATTACAGAAGTGCACCTTCATTAGCTACTAAAACTCTTCTGTCAGGCAATCCTAAGCTTGGAAGGGTACTACTAGTAATAGACAAACCCCTTCGGAGCGCTATGTCAGCCAGCACAGCACTAAAAGATGCTACTCTTAATTCCACCACAATTATTGTCATTATTTTGACAAGGCAAAATAAAACCAGGTTCTCCATTTCAATTTCATATACCAGCAGGCTTTGAAACAGCCCACAGTAAAAGCACTCACCTAAAATAATTCAGTAATAGATATACATGAACTTTTGTACATCTATCATCTGTTGCACAAATATATCTCTTTGATCTTTTAAATTAGCAGAAAAATTAATCTTCTCAACTGTACCAACTAAGAAGCATAAAACCTGCTCTGCTACTTTTCAGTAATAGAGCAATCTGTTGTCATCTGACTACTGTACTTTTGACCCTCTGAAACAGTCCCAAGATATGTTGACATGTTTTTACATGTAATTCAATAATTATTGTTCTCAATACTGCATGATGTTAATCACGCATTCAGATCAATGCTCTTTGCATCTTGTGTACTCCATCTTTCTACATACTGATTCTTTGACATAGCTTTAAAATTATCCCATATCAGGGTGACTTCAGACTGTCTACACAGGTGTGTAAAATAAGGTCATAAATAGGGTAAGCTTGCTTTTGTAACTGAAATTGCAACACAGTAAGAAATATTTAATGAATGTCAGTACATTAATTATGAACTGTGCTCCAAATTTAAGTTACTTTTAACAGTTTCACTTTTGAATCTTCTATTGCACTACATGGGAGGAACATCATAAGAATGTTTCACATTTCTGTATTTTAGGGTCAGTATGAAAAATGACAAAGTATAACAATGTACTCCAGATTTTATCCCAGAAGCAAAGTAGGTGGAAACTTTCAGAACAAAATTCAGCACTGAAAAATGACTATCATGCGAGATAGACATAAAATGTTAAAGCTAGCCTATGATTAAGTAATAGCAATCCGAGAAAGAATATTAACATAGAAACTATAAAAACTCAGCTGCCATAAAATTAACACCAACTTACTTCCTCTTATATCATTGTATTCCTTAATTCCTATGGAAGTCACAGGAGTTTGGTTAGAAATTTTCTGATCGGTATTCTTACAGACTGGAACTCAGAACTGAATTACAGAACAGAGGAAAAAAAACACACCAGAACCCAGAATCAAAGTAATTGGAGGACAGATAATACCCAGAAACCCTAGAACATAACTGAATTTCCTTGAGTTCTGAAACAAACTAGGGTAAAATGCAAGTTGATGGGGTAACAATTTTTCTAACAATCTCTAAGTTCTGGAGGTCAACCAAACCATTGGAAAATTCAACTGATCTCGGTAATGTTATTTCTACTCTTACCCTCTAATGTTCACAAACAAAACTCTCTTTGCAATGAAAAACAAAATATTGCAATACATGCATTCAGAGTACGTGCTCAGCAATTATCCACAGCTATTTAAGCCTTATGTCACACATTCCTCATCAGTTTTCTAAGAAAAGGCCTCCTTGTCACAAACTTCTCTGAGAATCTGACGTGAGCCATTGGAATGGGATAGAATTTGACAGACATTTAATTCCATTTCAAATGTAATTTTCAAAGGAAAAAAAAAAACAACAAGGTTTTGTTCAATATCTTAATATTTAAACAAACATATTTGCCTGACAAAAAACTAATTCTTCAGTTCCACAGTGCAAACTGCTGCTGGTTTTCCCTGGGTAATTAGCTACCATTTCAAAATGGTGTTTGATATTATTCTTCAGTTAATACTACCAGTGATCTTTAAAGCACAGTGTCTACACATAGCAAGTCTCATTCTTATCATACTAACATACACAGGCAGCAGACTTTTGACTGGATGGAAATCAGTGACAAGTGGTGGCCCTCAGGGGTCAGTGCTCTGTGATAGCTTTGTCAATGATAACTCTTCCCACTCAGTGGGACTGAGTGCACCCTCAGAAAGTTTGCACCAAGCAGTGAGGTACAGCTGACACCTGTGGGACAGGATGCCACCCAGAGACCCAGACAGGCTCCAGAAGCAGGCCCAGATGAACCTCCTGAGCTTCAACAAGTCTAAGGGTAAGGTCTTGAACCTGGGTCACAGCAATCCCCACTGTCAGTACATGCTGGGAAATATAAGAATGAAGCACAGCCCTGCTGAAAAAGACCTGAGTGTACTGGTGGATGGCAGCTGTACATGAAGCAGCAGTGTGCCCTTGCAGCCCAGAAAGCCAACTGTATCCTGGCCTGTATCAAAAGCACTGTGTTCAGCAGGTCAGGGAGGTGATCCCACCCCTCTACTCTGCCCTGTCAGACCTCACCTGGAGCACTGCATCCAGATGTGGAGTCCTCAGCAAAGGAGAGACACGGACCTGTTGGTGTGCATCCACAGGATGGCCACAAAAATTATGCAAGAGATGGCAGAGATGCAAGTCCCCTTATGAGGACAGGCTGAGAGAGCCGAGGCTGTTCAGCCCGGAGAAGCCTTAGGAGAGACCTGAGTGCAGCCTTTCAGTAGTTTAAAGAGGGGTTATAAAGACTCTTTAGCAGGGTCTGTTGTGACAGGACAAAGGGAAATGATTTCAAACTAAAAGAGGGGAGATTTAGGTGGGATATAGGGAAAAAAAAGTGTTTTTTTTTTAAACAATTATGGTAGCGAAGTACTGGCACAGGTTATCCATCGAGCTGGTGGATGCCCCACTGCTGGAGACGTTCAGGGTCAGGCTGGATGGGCTATGAGCACCCTGATCATTGCAAGGTAGTTGGATTAGATGACCCTTAAGGAGTCCCTTCCAACTCAAACTATCCTACAATTCTACAGTGAATGTATGACTGTACAGTTCATTCTATTAAAGGAAGATATAAGTAGTGTTCCTACTTTTGTCATGGAACTTTCAAGAGTTACAATGACATCATTGTAAGGACAGAAACAGAAAGCAGAGTATCCACAGCTGCGAACAGTCCACTGTTAAGAAAAAATGTATTAATGTATACTTTCAGAACTATATTACTTTGATGATAAGCAGTGGTTTTTCAAATTCCTTTATTTTCAGCTGAAAGAATTTACCAATGCTTGAGTGAATCATTAAGGACTAATTAAACTGAGAATTCTGTAAATACTAAGGAGAGACACAGCGTCTAGTACATACATTTTGTACATACAAATATTGAGGAGAGTACACAGTATCTGTAAAGTAAGCTAAAAGGTCAGTGTGTGTCCCAGTCATCTACATTCATATGGATTCCAGCTCTGTATATGAGATTGACAATTGCCTGTAGAGATCTCAGTTTGTATAAGCTTAATTTTTATAGAGAACAAGCAAGTGCCATTCCATTTCCATTTTTGACAGCATTTGTTAGTTTTAATTGAGGAGATAAGTGTATAATCAAGTTCTTATTAGAAGCAGTAGTTCTAATAATTCCAGAGTTGTGCAACACTACCTATAGCAGTATAAGCAGAGCAGCTATACTAAATTTTAACAGAAGGGAACAGAGAGAGAAAATTTCAGTTCCCTTCTCTGTCATGAGTTCTTGTCATCATCTTGTTTTTTCTATGTTTAAAGTAGTTAAATTCCTTTTGCAAGTATTCTAAGAGGATGACTAACAGCAAATCTTTCAGCTATGCATACATGCACACAAATGTGTATACTCCAAGACAAAAATATATACTAAAATACTGTGATCTGTAAAGAACTTGTACACCTTTCTAGAATGTTTATGAAATGGTGTAAGTTAACAGACAGAAAAATAGTCATTAACTTTCTAGAAGATGTTATTTCCAATAATTAGGTAAAAATATATTTAAATATCCATGGCATTTTCACATACCAAGCACAAATTAGATAAAGGAATACTTGACTTCTTTGTGATTAAATCAAATACTAAAGATTTCTTTCAACTCAAATGATTCTATGATTCTACAATGAAACAACTATTTATCTTTAATTTGGGCAGAATAACAATAGATAACCTTGTCATACCTCATTATTCCTTCAAGTGGATTCATTTTCTAGGCAAGCAAGTTTAGTGTGAGGAACTAAAAACCACTACTGTGACTTTATGTAACCCTTCAGGCAGGCTCATGAACAACAACAAAGTCACGTGGCTTTGGCGTATCAGAGAATGGCTTGGATTGGAAGGGCCCTTAAAGATCATTCATTTCCAAACCCCTTGCCGTGGGCAGGGACATCTCCTACCTTTGAGACCAGGTTGCTCAAAGCCCCGTTCAACCTGGTCTTGTTGTATACTAAGGGTTAGTGACTTTGGCTTTTCACTATTCTTAACCAGAGCTAAATTTCATTATTTAAAACAAAAAAGTCAGTAATATCCAAGTTTCTATAGGCTGAATTTGAAACAAGGTTAACATACAAATGAACAATCTCTTCAAAGATTCAGCTGTACTTTACAGGAATCGTATTAAAACACAATTGAGATTATAACAAACACCAAGTTCTTAAGAGACATCTGAATTACATACAGTGTAAAATACTGTAATATAGAGCTGAACGCAAGAAGCATCTCATCCTGCCATTCACAATGCACACAAAACTGACAGTGAAGCATTCTGAACCACTTCTAATCCAAAAGATCAGAAGGGATCGTCAGTAACAAACTACTTTCCACACCCTATACTCCTTGTCTTTTGCTAAACAAGCTATGTATATCTGTCTTAAACTTTAATACAATATTCTGCACAAAAAAAAAAAAAAGATTGCGTTGCAGCTGCTTAAATTACCCTTTGCTATCAGGGATGTGCTGTGCTTTAGAGGACTGTGACAAGGATGAAAACAGGGACAACTATAAATGTAATTTCATTACACCCATTTAGACTGGAAGAGCTTGGGGATTAAAAACCGGTTTTGATTCTCACCTTCACTTTCTTCTATCAATAATACAGCATCACTGTCACTTTCTATTTCATCACAAAATAGGCTGAATGCCAACACTGTTTGCAAAGTAGAAACTGTTGGGATTTTTTGGGTCTCAAGGAGACAACATTCTCTCCATAGCTTTACTTAGACATACCTTTCCTATGTAAATGATGGGCTTGTAAAGTGTACTTGGCATACAATGTAAAACTAACACATTTAGACAACATTTTGGTCCATATTTTGAAAATGTCTGAATTCTAGAACATTGTTTTTCAAATGTAAATTAGTATTGGACTCAGTTCACAGTTTGGGACTATGGAATATTTTGTTTAATTCTACAAAACACGCAGAGTTAAACAAAAAATTTATATTAACATACCAGCTCATTTAGAACTGCAAAATTTCCAATTTACCATTTTTAGGGTGGCAATGGAGGGAGCAGGTTATTGAATAGGAATTCTGCACCTCTTGGTCAACATTTGAGCATAATATAATCAAATCTCCCTTACAACACAAATATACATAACCTACTAGGTAGCCTCTCAAACAATTCTAGGAACTGTTGATACTGAGATCAGAGCAATATGTAAATTCATCAGCAAAAACCTTCCTCAACATTTACCTCTGAATGAAAGCAAAAAAGGTTGCTGACTCCACTGTTTGTCAGAAAAAAGCCCCCAGATTATCAATGGGGGATGTACAGTAAATCTCAGAGTTCACCTGAATCTTTTATCTCGCCAGTTGTATCTTCATTTTACTATTTGTTCTCAGATGTTAAAAACACTCTATTGGAAGCAATTCAAAAATACATTGTTGGAAAATTGTTAATGCTCTAGTCATACAATGTCATTTTGAAGCTCCCTGGGAATTTAGATTTGCACAGCTTATTAGGATATGACCTTTCCCTTGATTTTTTTATTTTAAGATCATGTTAACATGAAATTTCCCCAGTGGGAGTTGCTGTGTTTCCTTCACAGATAAGGAAAGAGCAACGGCAACTCCAAATACAGAGGGCTTTCATACATTTCTACAGTACGGACAATTTTGTGGTCTTGACAAACATCCAATGCATTCCTAGAGGTTGAGAGGAAAGTCATGTGGTACATTAACTAAAAAAAACCTCAGGAACATAACAAAGGTATTTCCCTGAATCTTTCACCCATATTTTTTTTCCTGCAGTGTCATTCAAGATTAAGCTTTGAGGATTTTTTCTAAGGACTCCCTGCATTCAGAGGATCTGGGTAGCACTGACTGTGAGATAGCGGTTTGTTTTTGGAACACATTCATATTCCTATGGATAGTGAATTACTACCTTTACAGCATTTTTTTCTTCACGATACAGATCTTGGATGACAAACTCACACACACTTCAGCATTTCCACCCTTATTAATATTAGCTTTTTTTTTTTTTTTTTTCCTGGAACCCTCACAAAGCTAATTTAAAAACAGGAGGCTGGAAAGTCAGCTCTCAAAAAAAAAAAAAAAAAAAAATTTCCTTTGTGGCAGGTATTCAGAAAGAATAATATCTCTGGAGTTCCCTGGTGGTCAGTAAGACAGGTTGCTCTACAGGGTGACTCACAGCATCTAAAATAGTCTCCCGCTCCTTGCTCTGGAGAGGCGATCTCTCTGTCTCCCCCTCAGTCTGCGATAGGGGCAGATTACCACGCACCAATAACACTGTTTAAATACTTGAACTAGTAACGATGTTTACTGCATGTAAAACAGATACATTCAATGTTTCTAAGCCCACGTCTATGTTGATGAGACCCACAGAGATGATTAGATAACTGATCAGAAATTGAACAATGCTTCCTATAAATTAAAATTTTCAACTGGTCAAGATTGCAAAAAATTATCATATTTTAAGTAGTTTTTAATCAGAAAAGAATAACTTGCTCATAAAAATCAGTGGGTCAGAAAAAAGATGGCTAAAAAGAATATTTTGCTTCTTCAATATCCAGTACAAAACTTCTGAACATTAAGCATTTGCTATGCAAACATTTTTGCTCAGATCCAGGTATCATAACAAGAAAGGAAAGTGTTGATGAAAATTTCTTAAACTTTTTCAATATTAGGTCTACTGACTTGGTACTTTTGATAGGCATTGTGCATATAACATTCTTATACTGATGACACATTACAATACAACGTCATTCAGTATAATATGAGCTCACTGTAGTCATATTTAAATGCAACGTCAAGGCCACCAAACAATACAAAGATTCAAATTGGTCCTAAGTGTTTTAATCAGTAAGGAAGTTCTTATTAGAGAAAATTAATTTAGAAAAAAACTTTACATACAGTCTGCAACGCTTCTCACAGTAGTGCTGCACATTTTTTGCTGTAATTTGGGCATATAATACAAAAGCTAATCCTTTAGTTTTCTTGCAACTATTAACAAGATGATGTCCCCAGTATTTAACCTTGCATTTCCAGAAACAGCCGTTCCTTTCTCACTGACTGACAAAAGGTACTGGTCTACTACTGTAACAAGCAAGTAGAGAGCCTTAAAAATAATTTAGACTATATGTAGACAATAGGAGTTAATTTGCACTTGATCCAAGGCTAATCTGTCTCTCTTGGGTAAATACAATGTTATTATGTACCTTACTGGTTAAAGACTACTATGAAACTTACATACCTGATTAAGGAGTAAACAAACCCAAACTGATGAGATTTACTGCACAGAGCTGCAGGACACATCGATAAAACTTTTCTGCAAACAAACCCACAGAGTTTCTAGGAGAATGCTAATAATAAAGAAGGAAAAAATTACAAGCTTAGTACAAATGTACAGGATGATATCTGTTGGTTATCTCATTTCTAATGGAAGAGTATAGAAGGAGACGTTCAAAAAGACATACAACAGAAACTACGCATCTTTTTCTATTTCACTGACACAGACTTCCAATGCATATGCACAGTGTAGGCACCAGAAGTTTATTTACAGAGGGCAGGACTGAACATTTCATGTGAACACATTCAGAGAACGATAAAAAGCTTTGTCTCCCATTAGCAATTTAAAGAATTGTGATTTGGTACTCCCAACACACCTATAATTGAATTCCTCAGTCATAAAATCACTGGTGCCAAACAAGTTCTGATATCTTTTATCAAGCTTCTTTTTTTCTTGTCATTAACATATTTCTTATGGAACTTTTCTTCTTTTTACAGATACATTTGCTTTAGTTATAAATTAACCCTGGAATTTACTCTCCCAGAGGCCACAATCTGCAGCTTTGTTGTCCTCTTTAAAAAGTTTCAAGCATGAATTTATGATTTGAAACAATTTTGAACAACAATCAGTGATTCACATACAAAAGAAAAAAGTTCTTAAGATTGGCAAAGTAATTAAGAATAAACTGAAAATGTTTGCATGCTTTTTAGCCTCTTTGGAAGTCACGATTTATTTACCAAAAGACAAATATCTGACTGGGATTTCTGGTGCTTTCATTTCCTTGAGGTAATATTAACTATGATATTTCTGTCACTGCAGAAGACAACCAGCAAATCCCAGCAGTACTCAGAATATTCTAATTCAGATTTGCAAATCGAACCATATTATGAAAGTGTCAATCTACTTCACACACTGACTCAAACAATGAGCACTGAAAGACTAATATTTCATTTGATAAAGGTAATCCCAGAAAGCACGAGTGCCAAAACTTGCTGTTTCCAATTGAGCATCTTTGTTAGTCTTTTTTATTCATGCCCAGAATCTTTTAAAACACTAGCTTATTTCAGCCACACAAATACAAATTAGGGGAGTTTGATCAAAATATGCTCAAATTGTCATTAGCATCACCACTTAAAGATCATCAGTATGAGTTCACCCTATTAAGTATCAGAAAATCCCAAAGAAAAATCCCTGAAAAACCATATTCGTAGGAAGCTAATTTCATTGGTTCTACTGACCAAGGAACCATTTGAACAAGGACAGAATAATACTCTCTAACAGCCAGGATAACGCACATACTATTTGTCTTTCTGTGCTACTCTTACCATAAATCACACGAGAAATTTGATTTGATAGAA
This sequence comes from Tetrao urogallus, assembly GCF_951394365.1. Taxonomy (NCBI): domain Eukaryota; kingdom Metazoa; phylum Chordata; class Aves; order Galliformes; family Phasianidae; genus Tetrao; species Tetrao urogallus. The sequence goes on along the minus strand of NC_136823.1, from coordinate 5,097,078 downwards.
GCCCACCAGACATATTTTTTCTCCATTCAGTGATTTAATTTCTGTTTTAAGATTTTCAAAAGTGGAGCAATTTAAAAAAAAAAACCAACATGGCTTCAAGTTTCAGAAAAGAGGAAATGATTGTAAGGAGCTCTGTATTTCTGGATTGCTCTCCCTGATGCAGATTAGACTGGCTGCAGCCATGCTCCTGTATGCACTGCATGTAATAGAATAGTGACTTCATCCACACCGTGATGGGTTAAAAACGGCACTGGTTTGCTTCTAAAAGTGACTTTAAAAGTTACTCTCTAATTATGAGTAACACTGAGGAATTCCCTGAAGTATTTTCCTTGTAAACAATTTTCACGTAGTGCTCCCCCCTCCATCTCCAGACCCCCATATTCAAGATAATAAGGCTGATGTCCCTTTGCAAAGGCAAACTACCCCTCCTTCTCTACATACTGCTCTTGAGATTGACAATGTTAAAAATATTAAGGCCTTGGTTTATACTGTGTTTATTCTGTCTCTGATTCATCAGATTTTTGTTTGTAAGCTGGACCATCGTTCTCTTCAAAAATATTGCTACTTATTATTTCTTCACAAATTAATTACCTATAATAGGCCCTCGCCATATCTTTGTCTTAACAAAATATGGTATTTTCTGCCCCTTTACTGAATCAAAAGCGACATAGCTGAAAGAATTGTTTAGAATCAAAATATTTATCATCTTTTACAACAGAAGTGAGGTTTAAAATAGTAGGCACACACTGTCAAATACTTTAACTCTTAAATCTTCAACACAAGATATATTTTCATCTTATTTAGATTTTACAATTGTGTGCTTTCTATTTAATAGTAATAATAGCAATAATCTTTGGTTATAATACAGGGGAAAATAAATCAGTCTGATTTGGTCCTAATCTAATTCAAATCAATTAGATGGTGAGCACAAGACTTAGATTGCATTGACTAGCCCAAAGGATCAGAACCATAATTACACACAAGTATAACCACCTATTCTCACACCCTGTGTACACATTTCATAACTTTGTTTGCACTGTGTACTTTCACTTGAGCCAAAAGGAATTTTCAGATCAAACAAGTTGTAATGTATCCTCTAAGGGTGAGTTGCAATGTTAATCATCTGTAATTCCTGGGATGGACAGTAGGACATTAAATACACATAGAACTGGGCCAGGGAAATTCTAAGAATAAAAGCATTTAACTACCCAGTTAAATTAAATGATTGAGTTAAAAAGAGCTTGTGCCCAGGTTACAATACTTTTTAATAATACGGATCAAGCCTTGAGCACGACTAGACTTCTCTGAGACTAGGGAGTATAAACACCTTTTTCTTCTTCCTATATACCCCCAATTTCACCGGGTTATTTCATTTTGTACCAGCTTTATTTTTTTCCTAAGTGTGGGGCTACTTTCTGCCTGCAAACTGACAACACGCATAAGAGTCTTAACTTTCAGGAAGGAGAAGCACAAAAATACAAAGGCACTCAGCATCAGCGTGAATATAAAAATCTCTCTACAAATCTCATAAATCTCACCAAACACGCATTTCCTTTGTACACACTTTTATTGAGCACTAACGTGAAATATATTGAACTATTTTTCCCAAACTGGCACTTCATTCCAGTGAAACACTGTAGCTATGCCAGAAGGAAACAACAGAGAGAAAAAAACAGAAAAGTTTGTCTCTTGATCCTTAGACAGGCAAAATGAGTGAAATTACAATTTAGCTCCAGTTACCTTCTAACATTTACCCGTCTCTCTTCATGTCACACGAAAACAGAATAAACATTTTGCTGCTTCAAAAATACGCTCCATAAAAATGGTAGTACTACAGCCAGCTGGAAACCGCTTACTATTCATGTCATTAGATTCTTCTGCTCTGAGAATAGGTAACAACATACACTGGGCACAATAGCCACCCCAAAATCACTCTTACCTTTTATGAGCTAAAATAACCCTGTAAGTGAAGGACTAAAAACTCCTGTAATCTCAGAAGAAAACTGACTGTTCGTCAGATGCTCTGAACAGCCTCAAAAGCCATAAGGAAATCTGTTAGTAAGTCAATGATTCGTAGAAGATGAAGGCAGAAATATCTCAGATCTGTCAGTATCTCTTCCCAATATAAGACTCAATTCTGTATAGATTTTCCAATTTTTTCCCCTAATTTCAAAAAGTTTAAGGCGCACCATTTGAGGAGCTACAAAGCAGTTTATCTGACACATGGAATCAAAAACAGCTCTACTCAGTATTTTGCCTACTTTGTCTTAATTTCCATATTCATTGCTAAATGAGCACTCTACAACTCTCAGTCTCAAGCTACACAGAATTCCTTTTTCCAACAGAGTCAGTGCCAGGTATAATCACTACATTCATTAGTCCTTCCTGGAGTAATTGTCAGGGAAGTGGCAACCATATCTGCATCAATTTCTTCTTCCTCCTTGCTTTTTTTCTGCTTTCCTTCAAGGACAATGGGCGTTTCTCTCTCATTTGTCTTTCTCACACTGGGACTCTGGCGTTACTGACCTCAAACCTTTTCCTCCCTTTATTCTTCCTTTCAAAATGCAGGTTTGGGGAGGAAAGGGGTAGATGGCCCTACTATATATCTCTCGCTGTTTTCACGTCTATCAATCTGTTAGTTTTTCATTATTTAATTGTATCCATTCATTCTGACATTATTAAGAGATTCACAGTATAGTTCTTTCAGCAGTGACACAACAAGAGATACCCTCCTGCCTAAGGGTCAAGAGTCAGAAGACATTCAACACTGCCACACGCTGTACAACATTCTGCTATGCCTTCCTGTTGGGGATGGGGGAGGAGACAGGAATCTGTTGCACAGCCTGCGTCAGAGAATGGAGTCACACTACAGTAGATCAAATTCAGCGTATGTGCAAGTCATTGTTATTCTAAACTTACCTCAGACTTCAGCAATACCCACTGCCTGTTCTCCTGTCCTTACTGACAGGAAAGCTGTCACTTGTTGTTAGCATATCATACAGTTCCTGTTCTCAAAGGAGTAATAAATAAGGCTAGATTTAAAAAACAGAACAAACTTGGGCAAAAAAAGAACAATGAGTATTAGTGCCAAAATACAGTAAAAGATCATTTTATGGCACTGTCAGCATATCTTAAATCGAGAAAAGATGAAGAACTCATAGGAGACCAGAGAGAAAAATCCAAGATCAAGAAGGTTCCAACAATAAATTTTAAACTTTGAGAAAGAAATTCAAACATCTGTGTTTTTAAAGAATTTCTTTTTAATATCTTTGGCAAACTTCAAAAAGCCTAAATAAATACATAAAGCAAAATAACAATCTTAGTCAATCTTCCCCTTGCCTGCCTTTGAATTTCCTTTAAATAATAAATTCATTTCCTTTCCTTACACTCATTATGGACACCTTTCTCACTTTCTCTCAACTCTCTTCTCTGCGGGGCCTCTACAGTCCCACACTGACCTGAGATTCCTGCCTTAACCCACTGCTGCACTTTTACTAATCGTACTCAACACCAGGAGCCTCTATTACAGATCATCTAACTATTCCACAAAGCCGAAGCCCTTACCTCACACATTACCTATTCTGTACAAATGTTGCTGTGGATATTTTTGTTTGCAAAGCAGAACAATCAGCTGGTAATACTTTTGTTCTTTTTTAAAAACAAAACTGATACAAGATACAGAAAGCAATTTTCTGGGTTTCCATTTGATCTCTCACCTACTCGAAAGCAGCACCCTGGTGACCCAAAAGAGAATGGAAAGAAACGCACATGACTTCCACATCCTTGGTGTTACATCACAAAAGATGAAGCAGCATGCTGTGAGCAGCTCAGAGGGCTGTTGCACCAAATGCAACTATTTTCTTGCACTAAAAAATGCCTTTCCTAACAAAATTGTTGTGTTAGAAATGTGACAGCTACCACGTGTCAATGCACAGGACAATACAAATGATGACAGACCGACAGACACAGGTTCATTTCACAAACAGGCAGCTACTGTGTGCTGTGACATTAGCATGCTTAATTGCTTTTTTCTTTTTTATTTAAATAAATTACAGCCTGAAGGTGTTTTGGGGAAAAGTATATTTTTTTTTAATTAAGATTTTCATTCCTCAAAATTTTCAAGATACAGGGAAATCGATTTCCCAGAGGAAAAAAGGTGTTTTTTGAACAGAATTGTTTACCAATATGACTACGACCATTCATCAAGAACTCTTTCTTATGTCAACTGGGCTGAAATTAACATTTCTTTTGAAACTAGTAAATCCAATTTAAGAAAATAATTCCTCAAATGCAATTATCTATGTCAGAAAGTAACTTGCGTAACGTTACTGTCTACCCTATCTAGCCCAAGAAGTAACCTAAACACACGCAATGATTTCAAACACGTACTTTATGCAAGGTACTGGACAACAGTAAAAAAACTGAACAAGAAATTGCGAACAAAATGAATATCCACTGCACCCAATGTAACCGGGTAGAGTTAGCCAGCCTAATCATGAGGCAGACCCAAAGAACAAGTCTTTGGGAAGTACCCAAAGGAAACTGTGCAAGGAGCTCTCCTGGGTCTCTTATTCATCATGCCATAATGTTCTTATCCACATCACTAAAACTATTAACCAGTTCAGGACAACAGGCAATCTGCGATCATAACTATTTCACCAAGGAAGCTGCAAAACAGAAACAAGGTCACCTGGGATGCTAACCATGCAAAGCAACTGCAGAATTTGCTTGCATTTCTGAAGTGCAAATATTCCAATATCAAAAAAGCAAAATAACAACTAATGAAGTTTCCAAAGGCCTTTCTTTGGAACTTATTTTGCGTTGTCTTAATAACGGGAAATGCTTCAAAACTGTTGTTACAAACCTGAAACCTGATGTTTTCAGTGTTTGCTGTTTTCATTCCCTTTTTTAAATTCAGAACTCAGTCACAGTAACTTCTTGTAATACTGATTTTGAACTTACTTATAGTTAATTATAACAACTGATACTAAGCAGAGATCTTTCCTTAATTACTCCAGGCCAATTTAGCAATTCTGGCAATGCCTCTAGTGTGAAATAAATAAATATAAATTAAAGAATAAAGAAATCCAGATTAAAAAAAAAAGAGATCCTCACACTTTTTATAGTGCCTATTTCATTCAGAAAACTGTTTAATTCCTTTGTTCTAAATTCAGCTTGGTTTCATGTTGTTTATCATCTCAAACCATCTTCAGCAGCAGCTGGAAATTCTGAAAGTGAAAGCATATCTACAGAACTTTTGTTTTCATCCTTTTAATCATGTTCTAGGCAAAAACTATAAAGATCTACAGTGCTACATGAGAGTTGTGTAGTATGTAGTCATCTGCCAAACTATTCATGATGAAAATTACTTTGGGATATTTAAAATAAATACAACACTAGACTGCTTTTCTCAATATTTCTAGTAATTTTAAAAATCAAACATGCTAACGTGCCTTGATATGCAGATTAGGCGTGTTAGATATCCACAGCTCAAGCGCAAATGATGGCATCTAGCGGATGATAAATAAGAGTTACAGCAAAAACTGTCACAGCCATTAGCAGCTCCATGAAGTAAACCTTTGGTTCTAAACTTTGGTTCAGATATCCTGCAAGGTACAAAGCAAACAGCAGATTTTCACATTGTTCTGGAAGGAATGAGCACTTCAGCCTGTGGCCTCTTCAGACCCTCTCATGATTCAATCAAATATGGTCCTGAACAAGGTTAGAGAAAACAGATACAATTCTGGGCAAACAAGAGAACCTTCTGTGTTCACACACTTTTGTACTCACTGATCCACAGCTAATTCTGGCTGCAGCTAACAATAAAATTTCTCTTTACATATTTTAATTTTTAGGTAGAATTAGTGACCAGTTCAGCAATATTCCACACTATAACAAGCTTAAAAACCAAGATTCTGCACAACATATTGTAGCTGAAGCTGTAGGGAACGGTGGACACTAACTCAAGGTAAAATGAGTTCAAGATGAAATGATAAACTCTTCAGTTTTATTTACTGGAGACATAATAAAAAAAAAAAAAATCCGAACCTATCATGAGGAAACATGTACCTTATGAGAGGCAGTAAATAGAAGTGGCTGCATTTTTCCACAAGCCCCCACATTAGATAGCACCACAAAGCACCAGGCCTAGGTAGTAAAACCTGTTTTTCTGACCACCCCTACTAGAAGATCTTGGTGTGAGTGCTAAAGCCTATAATTAACATTTTTCTTTTCATAGTTCCTTTTTTTACTGCAACAGACTGATACTTTTGGTAGCCTAACATATGCTCCAAACCAGTGTGGGTGAGACACTGTATCACAGCAATAACAAAATATTTCCCTAGCATAAATACTGAGAATGTATATCACTCCATTTCTGTATGCATAGCAACGTAAGTCTAAAGCTTCCCAAACTTCAAAATTGCAACTGCACAACTGTGAATAGTTACAGAAATTACACAACAACTCTGCTCAATAAATCTAAAACAAACACACAAGTACTATGGACTTATAATGCAACATTATAACATAAAATCTTTTATGCAATGAACTGTAATCACATATTGTGTAAAAAGTTTAAGACCAGATCATAATTGGGCAGGGCTACTTTGTGCAAATATGAAATTCACTGAAAAGTAACGTGCCTCTCCTCAGTGGAAAAACACAAGATCCAATGCAAAAACTTTCATCATTCTTGCTTCCTCGACGCATGTATTCCATGACAGTTAGAAGTGTCTGTAGTACAAAATAACGTGTCAAGAACGGTATAGACACATACAGGTAAATCAGGTGCACCATACCTGCAAGTTCCCTATATAAAAAAAAAAAAAGAATAGGGTTCTGGTAGAAGGGAATCTGAAACATGCTACTATCAGATCTGTGATAAAGAGGAAAGACGTGATTCCTCCATGGAGCCCATGAAATTACTATCACCAATGATCCGTGAAGTCACAACACAAAGCATATTTTTTCCTCTTACAACAGCTGTTATAAGTTATAACCTGTTATAAGTTGGGTTATAAGACCCAAAACTGGAACACTTGCTGGTTTTGAAGGCCTCTGATAAACTAATCCCAACTGTTAGGTCTGTAACAAAACACAACTATTTCACTTCAAGCATGCAAAGAAATGGATCACACAAATTCCAGAGCTAAAGAAATATTGCACCTGTTTCACTTCATTTCTTAAACAAAGAAAGAACAAAACCTACAGCTTTTGTTATCTTACATATTCATGGTTATTTCAGACATTCAGCCTCACTGGGCGAACAGCAATTCATCTAGAGTGAGGCTCTGTATTTTCTCTATACTAAAACCACCACCTGATTTTAATAGTGGAAGCAAGTGGTACAAAAACCAAAACTTCTAACACTGCATGCAGACTGCAAACCTGACTCTACTAAAATACCAGGATCTCCACTGACTTATGTGAAGTTGGGACTTTTTTTTTCCCCTAGACTACACATCTTACAATAAAGCAGCATCAACTTTTTTAGTACAGTGGAACGTTCTCTGTATTTCTCTGTTTGGATATTATCCAATATTTATCACAGCGTGTTATCTGAAGTTATATATAGTCTTTCTACATTTCTGAGATAAGCAGGATGTCTTTCCATAACATAGGATTAACGCATTACCTACACACACGCCTGAGAAATACAGACATAACCATAGATACATATTCATCAGTGTTCATCAAGCACACTTGTGCTTGAACATACACACACACACACACAAAAGCAACGTAAGCCTTGTGTTTTTTAAATTGCTAATTATCAACCAGCAGAGTAGACTTTGGGATTCATAGACTTGAATTCATAGACTTTGTCCTGAATGTGCAGACTGCATGGCATGATGGTGATCTGCTTAGTCATGAGGGAATGGGGTGACTGATGCAAGTCCACAAAGCATCACCTGGTAGCTGATTCCACACAACCTGGTTTTTGAGGTAGTTACAAATCTTCCTCCTTCCTAAGCAGGACATATTATTTCCTATCTACAGTGAAAGTCAGCAAAACAGCAACAGACAATAAGGTGCTGCTTAGAACTTTTTTTTTTTTTTCCCCTGTAAGTTTGCTATAAAAAAAAAAAAAAAAACTTTTTTTTTTTTTTTTTTCCTCCTATTTGCAGTCATGCAGGTCAGAAACTATTACTTTTGTATGAATCTATTAACGTTGCAAGCATAAATCAAATCATTGGAAATGTGAATTAAAAGTTTTGCATCGATCTCACCACTACATCCTGTCTCCATCACAAATCTGTAATTATTTGCGTTCTCACGACACAGATCACATGGTATTAGAGACAGGGAAAACCTTTTCATGTGAGTGAGAAGGAAGACGGCTCAAACCTTGACTGGGCTGTTAGGCATTACTTCAGTATAGGTAATTAAACATACCTGTATTGTTCATGTATCATGAACTGTAATCAGAGAATGATGCAATTCTTTAGTTCAGTTGAGTTCAATCACTCAATTCTTGAGTTGTTTAGGAGGGGACAAACAGATCAAATAAATACTGAAAGGTGAGGTTGGAGAGGGAGGAATATTGGAGTGTGATCAAACTGTGTCAAGTTCCGTGAGACACAAAGTCTGCACATGGGCCTTGCTTCCCCCATTTTCCATAAGCTAGCAGGGAAAACAAACAAACAAAAAAATCTGCAAAAATTAGGTTTATATTTGCTTTGTTATGTATTAGAAAAAACAACCACTACAAAACAGCAGCTGGGTGGCAGGGAGAAAACCAGCGAAGCAGAAGAAATATTAGAGGTTTATCATCTAACACAGGATTCAATTCACACTTCATGTTCATGGGAATCTAAATATCTGAAGACAAATCTTTCATTTTTGGTCAGCTTTGGGAATGTCTTTGTAGTCAAACAAGAAAACAGCCCACGAAAAAAAGAGGTGCACATGAGGATTTTTTCAAAGTGCTCTATAGCAGGCAAATCCCTAAGATCTGACCTGCTGCTGGGAAACCCCACATTCTGTCTGTGACATGGGTATAGAGGAGTTGAGTATAACAGCACTCTCTTTTCTTGTATTATTTCTAACTTTTTCTTTTTACAGTTCACAAAAAGTTACTTGACACACAGAGAACATTTGTTATAAAGGGCCTGAAAAACAGATCTCTAAAATAAAAAAGGAATAATGGTTATGGAAATACAGTCAAGAGTAATTAGGAACCATGTAACATCATGCTAAGTTGGGATAGAGTCTGTTATTAAACAAGTCTACCAGTGACTAATAAGATGAAACTAGTAGCAACTACCAATGGAGAGTATTGTATCCCTGATTTCAAGAGAACCCAGTATGGAGAATTCATAATTGTATCTTAATTTCTTTTGAGTAACTGTCCTGAAAACTGTTTTACTGTATGTTAGAAGACAGCAGTGGAAAAACTCTTGCAATAAAAACTAGTAAAAGAAATTCAAGTTCTGAATATCAAATGCAAATATCTAGTGATGCACAGTTAAGCTATAAAACCTGGCCAGTAAATATAAAACTGTTAAGGATAGCACTAAATATGTGAAAAAGAAAAGGAGGCCTTAACAATGGAAGATGGAAAACAAGAACCCAAAGTATACTTTTAATTATGTATTCCAGTCTTATATAATACAGATTTTTCTTTCTACTTTTAAACTTCACCCTATTACTACAACATAATTTCCTGCAAAATTGATTTTTATTAGTCGTTAGAAGTAGAAAACTATATACGGATAATAATTGAAGGTTGACCTACATTTTACTGATTTCTAAATGGACACAGGTATCTCCAAAAAAATCACAAAAGAATCAGAAACAACATTGATAGTGAGTTTTTAATCAACATCATACAGAAAGCTGAAAGGCATCGCTCCAATATTCAACTGAATTCTAATAGCTTGCCACCTACTTTTTGTGATATTTCCTTATATGAACTATACATTTATATTGCAAAAGAAAGATCATTATTTGTGTAATGAACACACAGTAATTGAAGTTCCATTGAGCAGTATAGTTTAATAATTTGTGATATCCAGGAATCTGACACAGAGGCATTGCTGAAAACTGCAGTTTACAAACAAATGGTCACTGAACTACTAACAGTTAACGGTATGTCCTACAAAACTGATGTCTAAGAATATTCAAACTCAAAAGCTATGTAAAAACACTTTTAAATTATACGTATGTATATCATTGGTTATCAGTCAAAGCCTATGCCAAATATTTTTCCAGTTCTCTTCCCCCTGACAAGTTCATGCTTATATTGCATCACATGCCTTAACACACTGTGAGATTTCTTGCAATCTTTTAATTAAATCTCTAAGCATTTTTGCAGCTATTTTTTGTAGCAGCCACAGAGAATAATGATGCCAAACACATCATGCAATAAACCCTGTTATTAACGCAAGCAAAATGTATGAAACTTCTTCCCCAAGGACAGCACTGAGTGCCACGACATACACAGCTGATGTACACCAGAATTTTTTTTAGTTAACTAGTAACAAATTATAGTCATGTATTAAAAGCTAAATTACTGATTAATTGCTACCAGAAATACACATCTTTATACAATTTTGTTTTGGATACTCGTGTTTAAATGGAACAATACAACCACGTCTCATGGTGAGCTTGTTCAGAGATGGAGCAGCAGGTTGCAAATGGAAGGCTAGCCCACAGCCTCAGTTATTTCCAGATAACTGTAATCCACCCTTCTGATTTAAAGGCATCTACAGCCCACAGCATGGGGAGAAACTGATAATTTCCTGAGCTCTTCATCAGAGTAAATACTAGCCTTACGTCACTGATTATTAATAAATACATCACTGTTAAGTCAGCATTGTATGCTCGTGTGTACACAGTGCCGTGAAGTTACAACACCACAGGAACTTGCACTCTCCAGTTGTAGAATACCCTGGAGAGAAATGACACCAGGAAGATTACAAAACGCCCCTGCAGACCTGAGGCATACCATCAAGACACAGCATATTTCAACACGGCATCTCACTTGTTGCAGGCTCGTAAGGGCTCCCTGACTCGCTGCGGTTGAGAAATCGAACAAAAAAAGAAGGGGAAAAAAAAAGAAGAAGAAGAAAAAAAAAAAAAAAACAAAGCAAAAGCCAAACCTCTTTTCATTCATTAAGCGCATCGGCCAGGTGAGCACCACCAGCGAGCTCCCTGTTCCTCTCCCTTCTCCTAGCGCAGTACCACAGGACGGCCGCCCGTCTGCCCATCACTCCCGCGGGATGCGCGCGCCCGCAGCACCTCCACGCGGAGACCCGACGGGGGGGTAGAGGTGGGGGGGGTCAGGCAGCGCACCTGGAGCCGTCACGCGGGCTCCTCCCGCCCCCCTGCCTCTCCTTCTCGCCCGCTACGGGCAACCCCATCCCCTCCGCCCGCCCACGCAGCCCCACGGCGCCGGGTCCTGGCGGCACTTCTCCCCCCCGCCCCGGGCCGCGCTCCGCTCCCCCTCAGCCCGCCGCTTCTCCCCTCCGTCCAGCCTCCCGTTCCCTCAGAGCCACCTTCCTTCCCCGCCGCTCTAAGCATCCCCGGCGGCGTGGCCTCTTCCCCAGGCCCGGTGCCGAGCCCCCTGCCCACGCCGGGCGCAGCTCCCTCACACCGACAGCCGCTCCGCGGTCGCCGTTGCCGCCCCTCTTCCCCCGCGCTCCCGGTCCCCCTCACGCCTCCGCCGGCCCCCTCGCTGCGGGGAAAGGTCCCCCTTAGCCTGCACTAACCTGGTGCTGTCAAGTCTCAGCCGGAGAAACCGTTCCCTTCTGGTGGGATAAACTCCCCGGGCCGGCCCATCCTACCGGCCAGGCACCGCCTCCCTGCTGGGGCACCGCCTCCCGCCGCCGAGGGGCGAGCGGCGCCCGGGGCTGTGGGCGCTGCGCGGGTCGGGGCTCGCGCCGCGGCCGCCGTTGGCGGGAGAGGGGCGGGGGCGGCGAGGCGGGAGCCGGGGCTGAAGCGCGGGGCTGGAAGCCGCCCGGGACGTTCGGAGAGCGAACGGGTCAGTGAGGAGGAGGCGCTCCTTCTCCTTCCTTTCCCCTTTAGACCCGGTCCGTTCACCCGAGCCGGTTCTCTCCGGGTCCGTGCCCGTTAAGCGTAGTCACACACGGGCACCTCGTGTGAGGACAGAGCGCGGGCCCCGGCGTGGGTCTGGAATTTGATCTCTGCTCTCTGCAATCTCCTGTAACTGAGAATTCAGTTCTTTCCGGCTGCTAACTGCTTTCTCTTTTGCATTCCCCTTCTCCAGCTCACTCCTCTCTGCGCTGCGTGTAGTCGCTCACCTCACGTCAGTTTGTGTCCCGCTGTGACAGGAGTAAATGCTTTTCTGAAAAGATTCTTAGCGGTGACGGAGGTAAATGAAATTCTTTTTCACCCCTAATTTTTTCTTCTTCTTTTATTTTTTTCATCCCCCTTCCCTCCCAGGAATGCAAAAAGAAGTGGTATAGGCTATGCTGGGTAAGTCTCAAGACAGAGCAAGTTCAAACAAGCATGTCACCTCCTATTTCATCCCGAGATTCTTTTATTAAAAAGTTAGATGCTGTAAGTCAGTCATAGGATCAACAGCCTTTAGAGAATCACCATGTAAGTCCAGGTGCCCCAGCACGCAGCTGTTTACCTTTAAGAACTCCTGATCACTTGGACATCATTAGAAGATTCAGAAGATCCTAAATTTGCCTCATAGTTCTTAGTCATCCAGCGTTTTGAAAGAGTTTGCTTCTATTTGCTTTGTTATTTGTATACTGAAGGCAATTTATAGATTAGAGCTGAATACATCAAATTACCTGGTCTTCTCCCAGATACCAACTGCCTGCGGCGTTTTGTTTATGAGAACAATCTGCAGAGACTGGAAACCTTGTGTTAATCTTATGAGAATTATCTATCTGTATGGGCTTGAGGTATTACTTCTGCCTTGGCACATCAGAGAATTATTTTCAGTTTATGCTTTTCCTACTGTCCGAAAATTTTAGGTTTAGAAAAGTGGAAATATTTTGGTTTTTTCTGGATTTTTTTTTTTTTTTTAATACTGCAGTAATACCTATTCAGTAGTGCACTGACTCAGAACTAGAAGCCAGAGGCTGAAAACAAGTAAATCAAAACCTCAGAATTAGTTCAAGATGTCACGGGTGAATAAACAGGCAAATGTGAGTAAAAAATATTACACCAATAAAAGAGTTACAAATACTTAATACTATTTCTAACCACTTTCCAACATCTCGTGTAGAATTTCAGTAGTATATTCAAAGAAGAAGGATTTTAGCTGGACACCTCTACAGCACTAAAGTGTAGCTCTGCTGACAGTAGGAAGAACACTGTTGTCTGCAAAATAGTGGAGAAAATACTTGTCTGATTTAAATGTCGGAATAACACGGGAGCTCTTCAGAAAATCTAGGCTTTTAATGTGCACTCTTTTTTAAAACTCCATGGAACTCCGAGCATTCCAGAAACTGGCAAGTAATAATGAACATCTGATTTTGAATATAAACTCATATTTGAGGCTAGACTTCTAATAAGTTCATAATTAAAGGAGGAAAAACATAGCATACTTTGTATTTTAACATTAATTTTAATAAAACTGCATGCATAAATAATACTTCAAATTAAATTACTTGGATGAAATAAAGACATATCTAACTTAACGCAAAGAAAGCAACCAACCAGAGCTTCCAGAGAATTATTACAAATACTATATCATTTTATTTATGTACAAATTACTTAGGTTTTGCAAATATGTATTTTAGCAGATTGAGACAGGAAAGAAAAAATTACTTCATCTGATTTCCTGCTTAACATGGATTTTTATGTAGTAGTATATGGTGCTTTGTATGTTTTAGAATGACAGTTAATCTTAGTTTGAAGAATCAAAGGATGAAGAATCCATAAATTATCTTTGGCAGTCAAAAATACACCTCATTTATAATTTGAATTAATGGGCCTTCTTTATCAACAAAGACTTTTTTTTTTTTTTTTCATTTGTGGAAGGTAGGAAGCCTACTGGTTTTGGTTTTGGTAAAGAAAGTGGGTTACTAATATCTATCTCTTCTAAAATGAATTCTAGGTATTATTTTTACAGTAATGAAATGGCCATTAGAATGAAATTATCAGTTTCTCTAACAGGTTTTGTTTGGATTATTTTCCTGCACAGTTTTTGATTATAGGGACTTTGTGCTCTACTATCTGAATGAATTCCTAAGCTTGGCTGGGACATTTAAGCACTATGAAATAAGAATGAAGTATTAAGCTCAGGCCTTCCTGAGTCATGGGCAGTTCTTCCCTAAGTTCAAGGATAAGCAGAAAAGGGCCTCAGCATCAGTTCTTGTTTTAAAATTGGATGATAACTTGTCTTCACGAAAGATCAATTATGTTTTAAAAGAAATGCACCTGAAATTTAACGCATCTGAAAAAAAGTCTTATTTCTGTATCGCGTATACAGTACTAATAATTTATTTTGTTTATTACCAAACTTTGAAGCAGATTGACTTGAATCATGGCAAAAATAACCCCACTGAAATGAGAAGGTATGTGTAAAATCTCAGAATGGGTAAGAGCACTAGTGCAACCCAAATGGCCTCCCTTAAACAATTTTATTTTTTGTTCCCATATTAACAAAGGAATTTTTATGCAACTAATTCTAAGGTATATCAGCTAGGTCTTTGAAGCTTGATTTTAGATTACAACACGGAATATATTAAAGAGACTGTCTATGATGCAGCGATTTTTACTATTGGCTTTAAAAGGGTAGAAATCTCTTAAGGATACTGAGGTGAGAAATGTTTTTACTCTCTGCAAATATAGTACTTTCAAATTTACTTATTTTGATGTTCCCATTATGTCTGTGCTTTAAGTCTCCAGGTATATTAGAGAGGTTTGAAATTACAAATCACACAATGTGTCCCACCTTGGTACATTGGAAAGAATGAAAAACTATCTAGCCAACCTTAACATCTAGAGGGCAATCTCATACTCTAGCAGCATGACTATAAATCTAGCAGTCAGAAGAATAGTTCTGGCTGTGTAAATTGCATTGTTTTAAAGCAAAAGGATCCAAGTAAACTGAGAAGCTATTCTATTTCTCCGTTTCCTACAGTTACTGTGTCTACTTTATCTAATTTATGTAATTTTTGAATTTATATATCTGCTGTTCTTTTATTGATAACAAGAATTTTGTATTAGCGTATCTTATTCTGTCTTTACTGGCAGTTTTTGGTCTTCTGGGAAGATATTTCTGTAAGAAGTATTTCATAATATTCTGCCACACGCCTATCTTCAGTTTTCACGTTCTTTCTACATACTGTTTTATTTGAAGGGAATCAGGAGTTTAAATTATTATCTGTGGAGTTGAGTCTGGAAACACAGCAAAACCTATGGTATGAAACACAGTTCTTTATGTGATGGCAGAAGACTGCTCCCTTGGTATGATTCCAGCTCTCTTTGGAGATCGCACTACGGTATTGTTATGCTGCACTCAGAATGCAGTGCCTTGGATCCAGCAAAAGTGATAGGACTAGGCATAGTGCAGATTTTTCATAGATAACTGTAGAGCGGGTCAAAACAAGAACCCTTTTAACTAAAAATTATCCTCCTTTTCCTGAACTTTGAGGCTTAGATAAAAAAGATCAAAATCCAAATCGTACCTGCTTTAAGTTCTGTAAAGAGGAGATCACATCAGACTGTGTACCTCTAATTAGAATGGTTATCATTATCTTTCGTCTTTCCCCAACTTTCAACTTCTCCGATTTCTTTTTCTCTGTAAGAGTATGGCACTTTTTAGGACTGTCTGATTCTTCTGTAAGAGAATATTATCTTCACGTAATCCCATTCTGATCAGATGGGTCTAAACTGTGTCTCTGAGATTTCAAGCTGCAGAATATACAGTAATAAAGCATAAAAATCAAGCATACACTACTACCATCAGATCTGCTTGTAGATCAGAAATTGGTTTCTGAAGGAATCATCATACGAAATGTTTATGGTCTTTTTGAGTTTCACTTAAAAATATTTTATCCTAATTCATTCTGTGGTTAAGACAGATTTATGAATGTAAATGATCCAGTGTTTGAAAATGAGATTTCTACAACTGTACATATTTAGACATCTTAAATTAGTAGCTGATGCAACCAAGATTTAGAGTTGTGCTAATATAGTATGGGTAGAGGGTGGCTAGTCTTGTGGTTAAAGCATGGGACTAGCTGCTGAGAGGTCTGTGTTCTATTCCTGGTTGTGTCACTGACTTCCTGTGGGTCACTGGCGAAGGCACTTAGCTGTGGCTCGTTTTACTCATATATGAAGTGGAAATAATACTTTTATTACTAAAATGGTGTGAGACTGGAGTCATTAGTATTTATACAATTGCTTCGTGCTCATTGATGGACTTGGAATATAATTGTATCAGCAGGTCAAAAAACATATCAGTAATGTAATTAGTTTCATGCAATTTGCTGTTTCTTTCTCACACAACTATTCGTTGATTCCAGTAAAGAAGACCATAAACTCCTAAGTGCAAAGTGTAACTGAAAATATCTAGAAACTTTGCTTCCAGGTTCAAAATAAAGTGTTTCTTCACAAAGAGAATTTAATTTTCTTTTTAAGAGTGTGAGGAAACGGTATTTATTCCCTAATAATTTTTTTTTCTTTCAAAATTAACTCCGTCCTCCCATTGTTTCTTTTGGAAGATTGCATGAGGATCACTCGATACTTCCATTTCCTATAACCTTTGTCCTGTTTTATGGAATTGGTTTCAAATACTATTTTTAAAATCTCTGCTTTTTACATATTTTACCCTAGTCTCTAGGGTGCTCCAGATAGCTGTCAGAAATACCGTTGCTCAGCTAAGTGATGATTCTGTAGAAAAGCAGTATGCACTGCTACCACTAAATCCCAGTGAAAGTCATTGACTCAAGAGCATCTCCTAGCATACTATCGAGCCATGAGGATTAGTTTCTTGGCAATTCAGTCACTGTGGGATGGATCTCAATTTGATATCACAACTTTGATTTCCACTGCTGAGAGAAATGATAGAGGATTTTAAAGTGAAGATAGTTAAGTAGATCTGTTTGTTTTTTCAGATGTCTAATGAATTAGTTTAATATACTTAGATACATATAAACATTTAAACATTTTGCAGTTCTTTAGGACAGATATAGATCATAAAGTCTAAAAAAGAATTAGAGCCATTTGGACAATTATATAGATTTTTTTTTTTTTCCTTTTTAAGACTGTGAGGAAGGGGTATTTATTCCCTCATAATTTTATTTTATTTTCACAGTTAACCCCTTAACAATATATTTACATGGAATACTTTTCTCAGTTGTTGCAGCAGTAGGGTATCTTTCAATAACACAACCAAAGGGTAAAAAAGAAGTTTCTTTTTCATCATTGTAGTTAATATATACTAGTATAGTGCTAAGCATCCTAAAATTATATGATTTTATTAGTTATTTCTGAAGGAATCGCCACAGGGAGTAGCAAAACAATAAAATTGGAAACATTATTTTCTTGCATCTGACACAATGTTTTGCATAGGCTTCTTTTTTCTTATTCCACTGAAGATGTGACCCACGAGGTATGCATCAACAAAATAAGCTCACGCAAATCTCTGACTGCTAACTTTAAAATATGGATTCACAAGCAGTGTGAGAATACTGATGGTAGCACACTGAAGAAGTCCACAAATACTCATAGTCCTAGGACACAATGTTTTTCAGTTCTTGTTTTGTGTAAACTTACGTAGATGCTAAACTCAAAGGCCTCAGATGAGTTGGTTTGCTACAGTGTAATCGGCATCTGCTTGCTCTCTGATTAAATCTTCATCAGAAAAATGTGCTGCCAACACACGTGGAATTTTGATAGGTAGAGAGGCATTGCCTTTAATCCTTACTCATCTTTGAGTTTTGCTTTGCAGAAGTCCAAGAAAATAAAACATGGTCAGGTACTGCAACTTAAATAGCTGTTGTATTGCAGTCATAAATGCTTCATTCGTTGTGTTAGTTTATTAGCTGCTCTTCTGAATTGACTCTTGTTAGACTTTTTAATAAATTGTTACTTTGAAATCTTGACTCTCAAAAAATAAAGTTAATAACGTGTTTTTACACTGTGGTTTTACACTGTGCTAACCATTAGAGGATGCCAGGTAACTTTAGCAGTGAATCGGGGGCTATTTTGGGAGAAAAAATATTATAATAATTTGCAGGAAATAACCTTTTTGTTCCAAAACAGCTGTCATTGAACACTATTATATCTACAACAATTAAAATTATCTTTGGTAACTTTTAGTATTTGGCATTGCTCCATTATTGTTCAGTTAAATATTTTTCAAGTATGTTAGGACTTCTGCCCACTGTGTTCTTGAAACACTTCGTTATCAATACAGGAGCTCTTTCTCATTTGTGTTGTATTCTAATCTCTCTCATGGATGGATATTAAATATCTTCTGTGAAGCTTATTTGCTATTTTATAAAATGGCAACATGCATTCTCCTGAGCATGGATGACACAACATTTATAGAATTTGCTTTTTAATATGAAGTGTTGAATGCCAAAAAATAATAATAATAAAAAAGAATGTCCTAGGTAACATGAGCAAACATCCTGGTGAATTTAAATAGCAAGTTGGATCAGAAATGGAGGAAAAATAACATTGGGTCAGGAACAATGACATGCTGATTTGAGTCTTCTGTGTACTAATATACATACTAATGAGTATTATACATACTAATGAAAAACAGAACACAGCAGGTTGTTATGCTGCAGACTATAACTTGGTGACAGACTATTGCACGTAAACTTTTCTGGTCTACCCTACTTGCATTTGAAAACTTGTTATGTTTATTTGCCTGCCTACCTTTACTGAATACAGAACCAAAAGTAATAGGTTATCAGAACAAAAGTAGAATGATATGGAAGAAAATCTGATGAAATTGGCAAATTATGCTTCATATTTAGTTGCATTTCATTTATTACAGCTCAAGTATGTTTAGTTATAAAGTATCACGAAATGGATGTGAAGTATACAAAAGGGAGAGAAAAGACAGCAGAACAGAATGGAAAAATTATTACTGGTTTCAAGAATTTAGTCTGTTCCTCTGTATTGATACCTCCAATCTTAGCTCAGAACCAGCAAGTATTTTATGGTAACTGCTTTTGCATATGGTAGCATATGGTAGCAAACTCCTTCCATTCTATCTTTTCTGTCTCCAGTTTCCTGTTTACTCATCACACAGATCTCGTCTTTTTGTCTGGAGTTCTTTATTCATGACTGTACCTTTTAACATTTATTGGTTAGAAACCTCAGCTCTGTTTGTACAGGTTGTTTTGCTGTTTTTTTTTTGTTTTGTTTTGTTTTTTTAATCTCTGCTTTTTTGTTACAGAATATTCCCATTTTTTTTTAATTGTGTGATGTGATCTCTTACAGCCTGACCTGTGTACCAGGTTAAGTTTTTATGTTTTATCAACCCTTCCAATGTTTATACTTCTGGGAAACCTTCCTTGTAAATATGTATGCATTTCTATTACTGGCAGATTTTTTCTGAAATAGAGGACAATATCTCTATTTCCAGTTATGTTAATTTGCTTCCCCAATATTCTGAATCCACTTAAATTGGGAAGGACATACAGCGATTTATGGCAGTCAGCTGAAACAAAGAACAAAGTAAACCAACCTGCTTCAAGATCTATGGATATGACAGCAAACCAGAGTTTCCAGAGGATAAATTCAGCTCTTTTTGATTGCATTATTTTCCTGTATTTTAAGAGTGATTATTAGAATATTTCATAAGATGTAGTAAAGATATTTTTATAAGAGCGTATTTTGTATATTCCCTCAGACATGTGAAAAAAATAATTCTGCAGCTATTTATTCTAACATTTTGAGTAGTGTTCACTTGCAGCTATGCTTTTAGTTGTAACAACATACAGCTTTTCCATATGCCAATTATGTATTACCTACCCTGTTCATTAAGCTTAAATAATAACAGTGAAGCTGTTGCTGAAGCTCTTTCATATGACAATTGGATTAAATTATATTTTTTTCCTTAATTAATTTAAAATTGAAATATGTCCCTCAACCCATATTAAAAGCAGAGAGTTGCCATGGATGCATGCCAGCCTTGTGAAATCCCTTTTAAGTGAGAAAATTGTTTTTCTATCTTTGGTTTGATTACTAGTCTTTTTGTACCCATCCAGCTTCAGTTAGAGGAACATTATCAGTCTGCCTGTGCCCCTGAGCTTTGAAAAATCATCTCTTTACACTTCTGTTTCTATTAAAAAAGCAGGCACACCGTTCTTGCTGATGCATTAAGACACAGCACAAGTGGGCATATCCTGCTGCCAGAAATGTGCACACATGTGACTTACAACAGGAATTGTGTGGGTGTCCGAGATCAGAATTTGGTCCAATGCATATGCAGCCTGTATTAGCATCCTCTTTTTCTGTGCAGTAGCTTCACCCAGTTTCCAAAAAAGGAAAGACTACATCATGATTTGCAATTGGGGTCCCTGAAGTCTGGCTGGGGCCGTCAGAGGTTTGGCTTCCTAAAGGGAAAGTGAGAAAAGGGAAAGCAAGAGAAAGGAAAGCAGGGAAACTCAACTTAGTTGATAAATTATGTATATGGTAGGGGTGGGGTCACAGACAAAAGGAAAGAAGGCTTTCAGAGGTTTCTTATAATTAGGAGCAGATTTTCTGTGCTCTTCTGACCTCGTTATTACAATAATGAAACACTGCCTTGATTTTCTTTTTGTGCTCGGGGAAACAAGGAACTAGAAAGGCTTTTCCAAACTCTCTTGGGTACTTTGCTGCAGTGATACCAGGTGTACACTTGGGAACACATCTTTTAGTAAAAATGGCATTAATGAACAGCAATTGTTTTTTTCTTCTGATTCTCTCTGCTGTTTCAGTTAGATGCCTTTCCTGTTCTCAACTGATGCTGAATGCTGCTAAAAGGGAATAAAGACTAACATGAACTAGTTAAAATAAATACTTTCTTCATTTATACTTGTGCCTATTGTGTAGGGCACAAGGTTGACAACAACAAGAATCCCAAATGTCAGACCAGATTAAAACAACTGTTAGAATCATGATCAGAAAGACTTTCCTGAGCCTTTAGATCAGTTCATATAATAATAAACTTTAAGGAAAAATAAAAGGAGGTTAGGAAGGGTTAAATTCCTAGATCTCCATTCTACTGTGTTTAAACACATTCTTAGAGACACAATGGAAACACTCCTATGCACATGCTGGAAGCTGCAGTTTGTCTGAGACGATGGAAATCAGTGCTCTTCAGTGCTGAAACTTTCTGCCCTGCCTGAATGGTGCATTGGCCTCTTCTCCCAGGTAATTAGTGATAGGATGAGAGTTAACGGCCTTTAAGTTGCACCAGGGGAGTAAAGTAAGGTCATACACATTAGAACATTTGGTGAATAATTTTTTCATTTGTTTGTCTTTCCAGCTATAGAATTTCTATTTCTTGTTTATTGGTAAAGTTTTTTATGTTGATGTTGTTGTTGTTGATGCTGTTACTTTCTCTTTTGACACTAGAATTTTACACCTGCTTTCTAAAAAGGACTACATTTCTATGTTTATTACCTATCCTATGACTAGGAAAAATTGCAGGTGAGAATTACCTGCTCTTAGGTGGATATCTTTCGCTAGTAGTTTATGGTGAGAAATGTTAAACATTAAAAATCTGTACAAGATGCTCTGAGTAGATAAATGACTGTAATAACTTAAACTCTTAGAGCAGATGTTAATTAGGCTGTGAGTAATTTTTAAAGCATTGCTCTAGTGATAGTTTCCAGACTGTTCTTTTTTAAAAGTGGCTTTAGCTGTTTCTGGAATACAAGTGAATAAAAATATTTTCATAAGTTATTACTTCTAAATGCTGTTTTGGCTGCTTACACCAGTGAGACGATGTGTTCGGCTTACGGACTTCCTTGTGGAACTGAAGGATTGAACAGTACCTCGACTGATTCAAAATTTGAGAAGGGTTTCTGTGTCACTCACAGTCTTGCATACTCTGCTTTAAAAGTAGCGTTGTAGTATTGGTGTTTGGACTTACACCACAGTACCACGTTTACACACATCTACTGTCACTTCGACAGAACTGCTCATTTTAATGTTATGTATGTGTGTGCCTTGGACTGCAGGAATCAAGACTCAACTTATGTCTGACTTTAAGACAGGAGAAGTATAATATCTTACTGCTTTCCTCCTAGTTTGGGGTATTTTCTGAGAGGATTCTTTGTCCCAGATCCTTGTTTTTAAGGTTCATGGTCTGCAATCTATAATGGAAAACAGCCATTTGTGATCTGAAGAATAAAACGGTTACTTTTCTGTGCCTTTGTTTCCTGACTGTTAAAAGCCGTTTCAGATTCCTGTAGTTGCATAGATGAAAGCTAGAAAGCAGAGAGAAATATTTGTTCATATAAACAAACAAACAAACAACCTCAACAAATAAACCCCAAACCTGCTTCTCCTACAGAGAAAACAAAACAAAACCTTTCATGAAAGGAAACTGACAGCTCTTGTTTGGACTTCTAAACACATGCTTCCTAACTATAAAAAATAAGACACTAGAAATGGCAGAAGTGAGAGAAATAGCTTCTGTAAAGATATTCAGTTCTGTGGGACATTCTATAAACACCTGCTTTACTCAAGCGTTATTTGTGCCTGCAAAAGACTCAAATTGTCCTCCTCATGGATGATTTTTCCCTGAATCTTTTCTGTGTGTGCAGGTGTTCATTTATCTCTTCTCCTTAACTGAGTGCCAGATATTTTTGCCACTTTGTCGGTGGCTTGTGATGATGTGTTAAGACTGGGAACAAGTCCTGACATCTTTATGCACAGAGATTTTGCATTATCAGAAAGTTCTTGATTGATGTAGTGACTGCTTGGACAGAATGGGTGTACAGACATAGCAAGAATCATGTTTATGTTTAATAACCACACACTAAAGAAGTCACCTAGTAATTAGTAGCGATGTTTTATTAATAAAAAATGGTAATATTTTCCTAAATTCCTTCACAATTTAAATGGGCTTCTATATTACAAAGACCCTTGAAAGACTGTTGATGTGATTTGAGTGTAATAGTGTGTGTGAAGCTGTACTACAGTGGTAACAGAGCTGCACAGAAATTCATAGCATTATGACTTGCTGACATCAGGGTCTTGGCCCACCTATAGAAGTTGAAGGGTCAGTTGACTCAGTAACTATCTATGCTGTACTTCTAACAGCTGAAACTAGAGAGAGAGGTAGAAGATGCAATAACTACATAGATTCAGATTAAAAATGTAACTGAAACAAGTAATCTAGAAAGTGATGTGTTATAACTCAGAACCTTCCATCTATGTCTCTAGAGATGTGTTTGGATTGCAAAGAATTAGCTACAAATTTGATGGAACTACTTATAAGGAGGTTTCTGTGGTTTGTATTACGCAGGGGATAAAATCAGATCTGTCTTTAATATCAACAGTATCTTTCTTGATGTGCCTGAATTTTGGTGATTGGTAGTATCCAGCAGTTATTTGAAGTGCCCTGATACATTTTTTCCACTATGGTAAGCACACTAATTAATAGTAAAATCCATTAAATATTTCTCTTAGCATCAGATTGATCATCTACTGTTTTTATTCCTCTGTGCATTTCCCCTGTCTTTTCCATAATTGGAATGAAGGAACATCAGTTCCTCCATAGCTATTCACAGTACTTCGTTCCCTATGTAACACTACTCTTGCTTTATAGTTTAATTCTGTGAAATTCTGTATTTAATATCAGCTTCTTAAATGTTTAGATTTACCACTTTCTGGTTCTTTTCTAGTTTTATAAAATGTGAATCATTTGGCAAGTCTTAATCACGTATGTTCTGCCAAAAAGCCAAGGAGCTAATTGAAATACTCTGAGTATTTCAATTTCAATCTGTGGGCCAAATTCACAGTTGTCATCAGCTCAGTTGTCGTAATCACACAGCTCCACAACAGTATGTGGAAATATGCCGATACAAATTGAGACTATAACCTACTATCTGGAATTGAGATCCGTTGTTTAGTTGCCTGATGGAAAGGAAATTTTTTAAACATCCTGATGGTGTTTTCTCCAACAACACGGTTTGTCAGTAATTGCTACCTTTGTCCTCCTCATTACAGAATGTGCTATATCTAGCAGCTAAGATGAACTGTTGTACCATCCAGGATTGAATGGGGCAGCGGTCACATCCACTCTTGGCAAATATTTTCAGCCTTGGATCCTGTTTCTTGCATCCTGATGCTGAGCGTTCTGTTTACTACAGTATTCACAATAGCCTTTGAGAACGAGTACTCTGGGAACACAATAGTGTACCTCCAATAGAGTTGCCAAGAGGAAAAAAAAATAGACTTCCTTCTTTGGCAGTGGTCAAATATAGGTAAGGCTAAGCAGCATTTGTAGCCAGCAAGAAGGGCATAACAATATATTTTGACTCAAATAAGTTAAATGAAGTTTCCTAGGTTTCCTTTCAGAAACTGTTCTGTTTTGTTTTTCATAGAGAAGGGGAATTCAACTTTCCTTGTTAAGGAAGATTGCATATAGAGGATAGAGGGAAGGAGGGTATATTGAAGTATTTATGGAGAAAGGAAACTATGGAGGTCTTGTAATTCACCATCTGCTATAGACCATAAGTAACAGGGAACACAATTTAACATAGAGAATGCCAGAAGTACCTATGAAAAGTATTAGGATATCTTGTTTATAGGCACTGTGCCACAACTACTTACTTAATGTCCTTAAGAGAAATGATAACATGAGTAACGTGCAGTGATATCATGAGTGTAACGTGGGTATTTCTGGGACTACAGGGACAGAATGAACCAGAATGGAGAGAACTACTACTTCTTACCATGTAAACTGCTACATTCTTAATCTAGTTTCCAAGAAGTCTGATTTTTTTTCCTGTTTAGGAGAGAGATAATGTGAGGTAAGAAAGAAGGAAGAGATCCATTCTGCTTTTTCCTTATCTTCTGTGAAGAATGCAGACAGAGTGCTGTACCTGCCACTGGGGATGGAGACCAAGCATACCTCCTTTTGGAAACAATATAGCAGACATAATGGTGCTAAAGGACTGCGAATGCTTTCCAGGTTATACTAGAAAGGAGAGTAACAGTAAAGAAGTAGAAAGATAAAATCAAATCTAAAAGAGAATTTTTATTTCTTTGTTAAAGTGAAACAAAAAAGGATAGACATTTAATAAAGAAAGAAATAGAAAAAATAAGTGTGTAGAGAAACTTTGGCTTCTGAGTCCCTCATCATAATTTCCTTACAGACTGTTACAAACCTTAGCTGTGTGGATGCTGATTTTGATTTTGCTAACAAAAATGACAGTTGTAGTCTCCCAACTCAGACGTTAGCCTGACTGTGGCTGTGATACATGCTTGAGGCTATTTTTCAATTATAGTGTTAGTTAGTTGTGTTTTTTTTAAGCACTTACAAGAGAACTAGGCAGACTTACACACCAAAATTTCAGTAAAGCACTGTACTTAGGAATTCCAGAGGTCTGGTGAAACTTAGCATTCTATGGCTGCCTCTTTTGCTTATCTTTACTACACTGCGAAGGACTCTGACGCCACTGCTTTAATTCTCAATTCATTTGGAATAAAATAGGGCTTGTATCTTAACCAAAAAAATACAAAACAAACACAAAACCCCCCACTCTTAAGTCTTTCCATAATCTCGCCTTTTTATTCAGCAGTTCTAATGCCCGTGTTCCACTGATCACACTGAAATTGCTGGAAATTGTGACACCATCAATAGAGTGTAGGTGAGATACACATGGGTCATCCTCAGGGCAGGTGTACCCCGGTAAGGCATTTTGGAAAGTGCTTTGTGCTGTACTAGCCAGATGCAGTGATTGCTCTGGGGAAGGGGAGGATGCAAGATGAGTGTGGGCGGTACACGGTAACTCGCTGTGGTTGGCTGAAGGCTCAGCTCAAGTAAAAATATGCTGACTTTTGTATGTATGTGATAAATGTGTTTTAAGAATAGCAGTGATTTCTTAATCCAGTTTTGCAAGTACAAACAATTACAATGTCTTGTAAAATAGCTGCTTAGATTCCATAGTCCCAATGTAACAAAGATCAAAATACTTTTCTGCTTCTGATGATCACTTCCACTCCTGACTGTTTGGAGGGGTAAGGGAAGGAATACTAGAGTTTGAATCTTTATATCTGTCTTTTTATGTTGCAGGAGAAAATATCAGGAATGGATTCTGCCCTTTTATTCTTTCTTCATGAATGGCAGTAAATATTTTTGTCTTTACATGGAGTTGCTGTTTCATGCTATAGATTGGATATGGGGTTTCTAGCAACCTGGTGCACATTGAAGTACAGAAGAAAAGTTATTTACTTCAGGACAAAGAGAAACGTTGCTGAATGTGAGCAAAGTGAATTTTTGCTTAATGCTTTCTACATTAGTGATGAGATTTATGCTTTATAAGACATGGGAGATGAAAGTATCTTACATCTATATGCCTATATTGAAAGGAAGAGTTAAGCTCTAGATGCTAAAAAGAACCTAAATCTGGATCTCCATTTAAAACGAGAAACATGCAGTGCTGTGGTGTTCACATTATAAGCCCAGTCCTCAATGAACAGCAGTTTACTGGTATTTGATCAGCACAGTGTGACGCTGTTGGAAGAATTTGGGTTGAGGATTCGGGAAGGGGAAGAGAGGTGAATGCCCGTGGAAGATAATCCCAGGACTGATCGGACATACCGTGTCTGAATTGTCCTTCTTCCCAAGAGTGGGAAGTGTTGTTCTAATACTAGGCTCAGCACAAAAGCAGCTTACCATTTTAAACTAGGATTTACAGAGTCCATGTACCAAAGATAACAGGACAATAAAGTTATGGAAATGTGTTTTTGTTGTTAGTTTTTAACAGGTATGCTACACTGTTAGGAATTTAATTGCGATTGTATCTTTCCTGTAAGTAGTGCAGCCAAGACCTTTTTCAGAACCTAGAGGTAGAAAAATAGGACTTATTTCTCTTCTTTTTCTGCTCTCTCATTTTCCTCCCATCTCTGTTGTCAACTGGGGGGAATTTGGCAGTGTGGTTGTGTGTGTACATGCACTTGGGTTGGGGCCAGAGAAACAACCCCAAAAGCCTCCTTCCTGCAGCTGTAATAAACAAGAAAGTGAAATTTAGTGCTTGCATATACTCAGCCAAACAACTTGACAGGAAAATTTTAATTGTAGGAGTGGAATTTTTGTTGTTTGCTTGTTTCGTTTGGTGTTATTTTTAGAGCACTAAAGTTTTTCTTTTCTAGCAAGCTTTTAAAATCACGGATTCATTTTCAACTGGATTTTATTATCATAGGTAAAATATAGGACATAATTTGGCTCTATTTCTGTAGGTCATTCAGTTATTTGTAGCCTGTTGTCTCTCTGTTAAGTAGTATTATTTCCTCTTTCTGCAAGCCCTTTTCATATGTTTTCTTATTGTCTGGAGGCGGAAGTTTCCAAGCTAATGCTGCCCAAGCTGAGTTTAAAAAAAATTAAAAATGAGGAAATGATTAAATACATTTGAATTTTACCATGCTTTCAGTTTTAATAGCACTGGGGCTCCTAACTGCCATTTAACTATTTTGGAAGGAAAACTAATACAACTTGGTTGTTATAACACATTTAGTAATAATCCTGGTTGCTTTTTGGCAGGAGAATTTGCCTAACCAAAAAATGCCCAATTCCATTACACCATGAGGGGTGACTCCCCCAGTCACTGGGAGGCACGGGGTTCAGGGCATGTGATTAAGCACTTATATATGGCATTGCCCCCTGCTGGAAAGCGTGTGGAATACTATTCATTTTTCATAACACTTCAGAGGAATCTCTTCTTTTTCTCAGTTTCTCGGGCATTATGTCATGCTAGGCATGTTCTTCCTTCCAAAATGATGAATGGGTAGGGTGTTCAATACTGAAACTGGACTTAATTGAATAACAATTTCTTTAATGCTCCTGTAATATTGAGACAGTGGACGCTTTATTTCAGAACCAAAGGAAACTGAAAGCTGCTTTACCCAGATTTGTTTGCTGTAACCAGTGTTGCTCTTCCAAAATGCATCTATTTGATGCTTTGTTTAGTGCTTTACATGTTCGTATAATAATAAGCATTCATTCTATTATGTTCTCTTTCAGGTAAGTTCAAATTCAAAACCTAGGTGTAAAGGTATAAAACTCTTCCGTGAACAGTTACAAAGAAACTGAAATTAACTAGCAGCCACCTCATAAAATCAATAAGATTGATCTCATACATGCTTTCATCGGACCAATCCTATCCGGTGTTTATCTGACATTGGGGGAACTGGGTGTGGTTGCAGTCACTGGGCTGGTGTAATGCCTTAGTTTCCCATAATTAGTGTAAACGCAGAGAATTTACAGCACATGAACATTGCACTGATAGCAGTTCAGCCAATAGTGAGTCATTAATTCAGTACTACCCAGGATGTCTGTGCACTGCAGGAGGGATAAGATGGAATTAAAGCATCCTACTAATTTTCCTTCTTTTTGCTTCTGTTTTTGCTAATATTTTAAGTGATCCAGTATTTTAATGGAAGCTTTCTAATACTGAAATGTTGACTGTGAGATTATTTTTAATATTAGTCTAAGGGAGCCAACAACCAAAGAACAGTTGCCTAACATCTCTAGTGAGAAGATAGTAGACCTGGAAGATCAATTCTAACTAAATCTATTGAATGGAAGAGAGAAAGTAGGCCTTTCACAATGAAATGAGTCTTTGGCATACATTTTTGGTACGTTGTTAAAAAGCTGATGTCCTCAGAGTAAGAAATAATAGAGGTCACCGAGACACACACAGATTACACACATTGTGAAGCAAGAGACTGACGTGAACAATCTTTTCTCTTAGTAATTGAAAAGCATTTCACTTGGAGTAAACTAGTAAACAGGTACATAGACATAGATAAGACTACAGAATATTTTGAAGTTTAGGACTATGTCTTACAGATTTGGGTGGACTTCATTTATTTTGAACTCTGCTTTTGGGAAAAATCCTCTTTCTCCTCGATGCAAGAAAGCCCGCTGAGACTTAGGGCTAAGTTCTTTCTGCTCACTAGCTGGACAGATAGCACACAGGGATGTAGTGCAAGCACAGCTGAACTACCATCTGGGCTTTGTCACTGCAGCTGGCACTGCACAACCTGCAGTGTCTGTTGGCTCTATCATGGCACAGCTGTGCTGTTGCTTTGCACTGTTTCACTCAGAAGGGTCCTGAACTATCCATTTCTGTCAATTAATGTTTGGTTCCTGTGGTTTATCTTTCACAGTGGAACAATTGTATTCATGTTCTGGTATGCTGCTCATTTCATTGCCACTTTTCTTGTAAGGCAGCAGAATTGGTCATTGCTGGCAGTTACCTGCTTTTCAGGATTTTTTGGTAAAATAACACTCTGGGAAGGTGACCAATGCTTTGGACAGAAAGGAGTCTTCTAATTTTTTAAGCAATGTGTTTGTCCTCCTCCCGAGTTACAAAAGTTTTACTGGTATATTTACCACTAAAATGTTTCTTCTCTTAAGAATATACCGTTAATTCTGATACACAAAATAAACCATGTTTCCATTTCTCTAAAATGTAAATGATCGTTGTGCTTGGCAGCTATCAATTTTGCATCTTTAAGGACTTCTCTGGCTCATGTCCTCCTGATAGTGCACACCTGAGTTTTAGCCTTCATCGATAAGTGTAATTAGCTTGTAAATACATTGGGCTCTTTTTGGTGTAGGCTTTGTGAACAGAGGATGCTTACCTTAACAGCAGATTGGGTGCCAGTATTTCACATAGAAAACCAGTCTCTCAAAGCTCAGTCTGTGCCAAGAATGTGGCCAACTCCTGCAAAAATGAAATAAATTAGTTCAATTATTGTAAAGCAACTTTCAACACGGTTGTGGCAAGATCAACTAAATAAGCAGAAAATCTCTTAGCCCTTTTGCATTTGTCAGAACCTAAGTAATTGAGGGGTTTGATCTGTTGTGCTGTTAAATCACTTTCAGTGCTGATTCAGAAGGGCATGTTGCTGAAAACCACAGTTGGCATTGAGGTACATTTCTAGATTAGATGATGGATTGTACTTTAGAGCTGTATTGTGCAAATTGTGCACAAAAGTTAGTCTTGACTTCATCATTATTTCATCACCTATTTCAGACTTATTGAACTTGATGCAAAGGAAACGGCAGGCCTCAAAAATGTTTTTAAACTTCCTTTCAAATTTCATGATTATAACTAGAATATGCATGGTCTTGTTTCAGGAGAATGAACAGACTTTCTGGAACGCCATATAATATCTGACAATGATTGATTGATTTAAATAGCTGTTCTTTTTCTCGACTGTCAATTTTATTCCCATATGTTTGTAATTGTGATCTTTTCAGACTCCTTTTCTAAGAACACAGCTAACTGGAAATGTAGCTTTTGGATTTTCCCAGTTCTTGGAGATTACATTTTAAGCACGGCTCAGCCTAGAGGAAGTACTAGGTCTGTCACCCAGTGATGATGAAATGTAGTTAGTATAGTCTCATGATATCTTGTTTAAACATCTTGTTAAAGTATGTACAGTTTGAAACCGATTCTTGACAGCAGTCAAGGAAGTGATCTAAATATTAGGGAGCAGGGCAGAACAGAAATTAAGATGTGGTGGTCTTAGTTTAAATCAGATGATGCTGACCTCAGCATATGCTGAGTGGAGAGGAAGAAGTATAGATAAAAGGCCACACGCAAGTGAAAACTACCTGTAGTTGGACATTAACTCTCAGTGATAGCAGCAGATATGCTCAAAACAATCAGAAGAATTCTCAGGAACAGGCAAAGTGTCCTGATTCTAACCCAGACTGACGGATCCTGTGCAGACTAAAATAAAATACCCAGATACATTTTTTTACTCAGTTTTCAAACGTCTTTCTGGCATGTTTTGATTTTCTTGACTTATACAGTTACAATTCTATTTCAGAAGAAACTTTGGCAGTGCTGCCAAATTAGTTTTAATTTGGGTTGCCTTGATGTCACTGGTACAAGCTCATTACTTACAGGGAAGAAAAGTAAGAACACAAGAAATGTCCTGCTGAGTCAATCCAGTGCTCTATACAGTTCAGTATTCAATCTCTATTAGCAATTTGAAAGGATAAGAAAAATATTTAGAAACATATTTTGTGTAGTTGCATTTTGATAATCATGGTAATTTAATGTAAGATCCAAAATGTAGACTTGGGAATTTCCTGAAGTGTTTTATTTACGTTTTCTAAATTTCTAAAGAAAGGGGGGTCAAAACCATAGAAAAAAGGACTAATTAATCACTAGAATTACCCGAAACGTTACTTCTCACTATGTAGTTTTAATTCCAAATCACAATTTCCTGTGTTATGCATTGTACAAACCTGGGGAAATGATGTGGCAACTTAACTATGGAGCAGCTGCAGAGCTTCTGAAACAAATCTCTTGTTTTCTTTTTGCTAAGAAAAAAACATGGTAGAATGGCATCGATGAACTCTGTATGGCTCTTATGCTACTACAAATAAAGGCGATCAAGCTATTCTGATGAGAAATCTAACATCCCCCTTTTGCCTGTTTCATTGCATTTTAAGAGAAAGTACTGAGGAAGGTTCAACATCTTCCAACCGGAAAGAAAATAGAAACACATTCTGCTGAGTCATTGCGACACGCTGAGCCAAAAGCTGATGCAATCCTTCTTTTATCACCGGAAGATCTCTGGTAATCACAGACA
This sequence comes from Tetrao urogallus, assembly GCF_951394365.1. Classification (NCBI taxonomy): domain Eukaryota; kingdom Metazoa; phylum Chordata; class Aves; order Galliformes; family Phasianidae; genus Tetrao; species Tetrao urogallus. The sequence goes on along the minus strand of NC_136823.1, from coordinate 5,065,350 downwards.
CACCTCTTATTTCAATAGCGTTGGTAAAGAACTGTTGATTCCTCAGACCTAACCCAGTGTGTACAAATCACACTGCTGTTTTCTAGTCTCAGTCTCTTAAGAAGAAAGAGATTAAAAATGAGAGGCTGGAAAGAACAGGACTTCTAAGGAAATGCCAGTCCTTTACCATGGAACTACTGCTTGGTTTACAGAGATCCAAACAAAAGTACTTTAAAATACAGAACATAAGAATACTGTTTTGATGTATATTTCATTCTTAAAATTAATTACAAGTCTCCACTGTGTGCCATCTGACACGGCAGTCTGTTGTTAATTGCAGCAGAAATGATTGGTACTTTAACTAAAAAAATGCAAATAAAATAATAAGTTCTTCATAAATAAAATTGTCTTCAGTGTTTTAAATCAACTCTGTGCTGCCTTACTTAATTCTGCATTGCACCGTTTCGTTATTATAACTAAGCAGTTATAGTTATAAGTTCTCTCTGTGGCTAATTTGAATTTAATAAGACTCTGTTATTTGTGGAACAAGGACAAGAAATTGTTTCATTTACTTTCTGTGATCCATTTGATTACGTAGAGATGATACAGTCCTGAGAAGGTTAAGCTTTACCTGTTAAAACTTGAAAAAAAATTTACTAACTCCTTTGTCAAAAGAATAAGCTCAGTGTTAGCAAAGTGTTAAGCTGGCATTTAACTTGGCAATAACACTAAGAAATGAAAAATTACAGATATTTTGGAGGAAATAGAGAAATGGGAGATCAATGTATTGCTTCTCTCGCAGTTAGAAGTTCTCCAATTTAGAAAGGAATTGATAGTCCTTTTTCCACACCCTTCTCCCATAATTATGTAAAGAATCTGGATTATGCTTCCTACCTGATTTAACTGTTTTATAATAAGTCACAAGCATACCTTGCCTACTTGATGATATTCCTTTAAGGCTGTGCCAGTCTTTCCATTATTAAATCATGTTTGGTGTTATATACTGGTTGCTTAAAAAAAGATTCATTTCAAGCTTGGACTTGCTATGTATTCTCAGCTAGCCATATGTGTGAGGGAGCACAGAAAGCATCAGTGCTATTTAGCAACTTCACGTGTTATTTTTGAACTTCATGGAAAATTTGACTTCTGGAATAAATGAGGAAAAAAAGGTTTCAATTTGTTAGAAGGGAGAATAGGCATAAAAATAATGAAGAACTGCATTTTGCCGAGATGGTCTGTGTGATGCTCTGTATGTTCTTCCCCATTACGAACCTGATCCATTTGTAGAAAAGCAGCTTTTGGTTGGAATGGGAAACCAGACGCGTACAGAGAGTAGCAAGGATTGTAAGCTTTAAACCCAGCATTTCATATATAGATAGGACCAGAAGTCCTAGTTAACCATTCTGTTATTATTTTGGCTTGTTAGATTTCCTGAAGTCCTGAGTTTGATGAGAGTTAAAGACACCGTTCAGTCTTTTTTGCAACTTTTTTAGTTAAGATTTTTTTTTTCCATATCCTGTAAAAACACAGAGACTTTGCAACTGTCAGTAATACTGACGAGTCAGTACACAGAAGTTTCGAGTATATAATATTATCTGGTTAGTAGAAGAAGGGAGAGAGTTTTCATAGCTGAATTGTACTTTCAGGAGTGTTCAGAATGAAACACTACATTTCTTATGCGTCACTGCATAAAAGGAATTCCTAGCATTTGTTCCTCTTCAAAGTTTTGTCCATAACCTCCTGAAGGTCAAAAATAATCGTTTGAAATACCTAAACCTCAAGAAGATATACTAAAACTTATCTGAAGGAGATACTGTAAGGACAGTAAAATCTCTGCCTGGCTTTATTGTGAAGAGCCGTACCCAATATGCTTCTGCTGACTCCAGCAACAGACATATTTATGCCTTTCAGTATGAAACATGACTTCGTCTGTAGCCTTTAAAGGTAGTCATATTTTATTCTCCATTTTCTGAACAGATAACTGTGTTCAGTCTTTACCTTCATTCAGATTTTACTATCTGCTGTTTGCAGAGAGAACTCAGGCCACTTAAGCTTCCATACTAATTTTTTTTTTAACCTATTTTAGGCTTTTGTAGTCAGACAGAGGTAAGCTAATAAATCCTTCCTAAAACCTTTTTGGAAGGTACGTTTATGATATCTCTAAGTCTGATGTTGTGAACACTCCCTCACACCCAAGCACTCAATTATAAATGCATCCTGTGCTGATGTCTAATACTGTGTGAATTTGCCAAGTGGTCTCATCCAAATACTTACTCGGCCGGGGACTGCTTAATCTCTGAGATCATTGAGACTTATTCTGATGTGGCTGTAGGCTCTAGACAGTTAAATTTGCAGAAATCCACTGAAGGCAGTTTTCTTTTCAGAAGTTGCTGAGGGCGTAATTTGGCTTTTTCAGTTTGAGGGTGGGCTGTTTAACCTGAGCAAGTTCTAGCTTGCTCAATTATAATTTAACAATATATTCTCCCCATACTTTGTGTTACTCCCAAGAGATGCTTGCATCTCCTTGATGCATGAAAGGATACCTGTATTTAATGTACATATTAAATATGCCTGTAAATTCTCACATAATTTTACATTTAAAAGTACTGTTTGAGGTGTGTGTGTGTGTATATAATTGTTAGATGCATGTATAGAAATAAAACAGTCTTTGCTCTTCCCTTTTGTACCTCCTCAAGACATGTAATCTACAAAGCAGGAGAATTGCATGATAAAATGTGCCAGAGTGGAATGCATAATTATTCCAGAGGAGGGTAAGTCAGTTCAGAACTTGTACTAACATTCTTAAGGGCAGCAGGAGTCTTCTTGCCATGAAATTACATCAGCTCTGTATGCCTCAAAGTCAGTGCACATGCTTTCCCTTTCTAGTAAAAAAAGAAAAAAAAAAAAGTGTGAAAAAAGCCAGTGTCTTCAAAAATGTGCTGTAAAACAAAGCTGAGTAGATGTGTATATACTGTAATACAATGATCTCCTGTAAGTGAACTTGAGTCTAAGGCTAGAAGAGATGGAGAGAGACATTGCACATAAAAAAAAAAAAAAAAAAAATTCACTTTTTAATAGATTAAGTCATGGCTTGCAAACAGACAGAAAACATCTAAATAAGAAAAAGAATGCTTCCTTGATCCCAGTTCAGAGACATTCCCATAACAGGTGGGGCAGAGGCATTTAAATTGCAGGCCTCCTCTGTATACCCAAATTTGTTACAATTCCATCAAGCAATGAGAAAAGATGTCTTTACAGTAACTAGGAGTGGATGTAGCTAGCAACACCCATTTTCAAGATCATTAAAAGACAGATGTTTGGTTGGGATTGTGTACTAACAGTGCTTGAGGTATATGGAAACACAACCCAATTTCCTAGGAATCTTAAGATGAATCATGCAGCACTTATTGCTAATTAATATACTTAAATTGTCACCAAGATGGTTAACTAATGCAGTCCATCACAGTTCTGATCTACTGTTATTTCTGTGTAGTAATTAGGCCTGGCTCAGCCAGTGGACGAAGAGTAACTAATCTCCATTCCCCAGTGAGAAGAGGGGAGGAAAGGAACATTCCCTATATCTTAAGCTATAATATGTGGCACTTAGAGCTGATTGTTGATCTACAACGTGAGACAGATCTCACAAGACTGCATCTGACATTGCATCTTGGCAGTAGGGTTTGTTCACAGACTAATTCTAGTGGCAGACTCTCCAGCAGCATGCCACACTTATTAATACACAAGGAGCACGTGGTCTCAAATTCTACATGACTGAAAGAAATGTACAGGTGAGAAAAACATGCCTAAAGATATATTTATATTTATGACACTATTATTAATAGATTACAAAGAAAGAAAAATATGCAAAAAAACCCCAACCCACCAGGCTATAGGAGTTTGGTTGGAACTAGCCAGAACAGTTAAGTACTCAGCAATGATAGATGCAGTCAGGATAGCAATCTACTGTTTAAAGGGCTTAAAACTTACATAATCATCAGTTTGAGATCTACACTCTATCTCCAGTTAGAGCACACTTGGCAAGTCAGGATTATGGCATTCTGCAAACATATAATGAAAGGATGCATTCACCCTCTTTCCACGTTAAAACTTCTCATGACCTTGAATGAAGAGTCACGTTATGAATGAAGCAGAAACATGCTCATATTTTTTTGCAACAACTGGGAGTGAGAGAAATATTCTTTTGTTGCGTTGACATCCCCTTCTAATTAACTGGGAAACATTTGCCCAGTAGATCCTTTTCTCCAAAGCAAAGGAGACTTAAATGGGAGAATTTTATGTGAAGTATCTGAAGGAAAAGCATTCACTCTTCCTAGTTTATTTTAGAAGCAGAAATCTAATTTCCTAATGAGCCATGCTAATTCTTTTGTTCTGAACTACAGTAGAACAGAAAACATACTTCAGATTTCATTACAGCCTCAAAGTGGGACATGGCATACTAATAAAGCATAACTCTTGTTAATGTGCCTAATGCTTCTTCATTACTTCAGTTATCCTGTAGTTAAAATTACACTGTTAAATCCCTTCCATTAAGTCCCTATACTAGATTATCTCAGGGAAAAAAAAAAAAAGAAAAAAGACTCGCTGTAGTAACTTTTGTAACAGACATTTGATAAGAAGCTCCTGAACTAAGAAATGGTGACCCGCTTTCACTGCTGGTTTTGTTTGTACTCCTTTCTATCCGGATAAGAGACAAAAACAAGTTCTTTTGCATTGCCTGTCTATATACTTCAAAAGTCTACATTATCTTTACCAAAATTTCTCTTTTAGTTAAGGAAGCAAGAAGAGAACATGAACAATTAACTTCAATCTGTTATTACTTACTCCAGGTATCTTCAGTGCATAAGGAAGTATAGAGCAATAGCAGAAGATGAAAACAATTCAAAGATTTGTCCTCAAACAAAAAATTTGGGTACTCCTCAGTGCTTGTAAATCCTTAAAGAAGAATTTGGCTGATGGGGATTGGTGAGAAGAACAGGCACATGTGTGTTAAATAAGAATAATTAGGAGAAAAATACTAATGAAGTTTACGTGTAAAGAGTGAAGCTCTCAATCAATCCATTCTCAGTCTTGTCAGATTCTTACACTTCTCACTTAGTTTCTGTTATTGTTGCCTATACAGAGCAAAGGTTTAGCAGTGGAAGACAGTTGCCTTCTCTGTAATATGTAAGTGGATCAGTTTTTAAATACTGCATCCACCCTTGAAAATTCTGAGCGATGTCACAACAGAAGTTAAAACCTCAAACCCATTTAAGAAAAGGAAAAGCCTGGTATCTTTTTTGTTTGTTTTCATTTAAATTGGTTTTCTTTCTAAATCTATGTGACCTGTGGGGAGAAAAAGCTAACTCCACAAAAAGAAAAAAACATCTCCTTTACTCCTGAGCAGTTTTAAAACAAAGCAGGGGGATAGGCTTTCTGTTCTTTCCTTTCAAGTGCAGGCATACTTGGGAATACCTGACAATCTACACGTTATTTTAATTCTTTTTCTTAAGGCTAATTTTGTTTGCATTCTTCTTAAAATATTTTTTGAGGTGCAAGAATCTAACTGCACATAGCCAAATCAGTGCTTCATGAAACTTGGTATAAGTTTATTATCTTGAGGTGTAACATTCTTCCTTAGAAGATGAGGAGGAATTAAAGGAAGTGAGGAAAATATCATTTTGCAAATTTTGCTGCTTATTTGCGTAATAAAATGTGGATTTGGAAAACTAATTTTAGCTACCTGTTTTGAAACTTATCACACAAGGTTTTAAAATCATCTTAATAGTTTTGCATATGTCTAATAAAAAGCATTTCCGTATGAGACATGTATTCTCATCAGGACTTAATTTCGTTTGTGCTGGCATTTGTGACACGTTAGATAATCTTTCTTAATCTCCTCTAAATCAGTAATCACTCCTAGTTATTTTTGGTATGAAAAATAAACTCTCGTAGTTATAAAAATTTGGAAATCGTTATTTGCAGCACTGACTTCCTAGGTAGCTTTGTTTAGTCAGAGAAGAAGAAATGCAGAGCTCAATTAAGTTGCTTCTTACTCCATGCCTGAATGATTGAAAAAAAAGATAACTGAAAAAACCTGATCTGAGAGGGAGCTCAGAAGTGCCTAGTGCCACTTAAGGTCAGTTTATATGCATGGTCAATTTATACTGGCCTTGTACTGACAATTTAGAATAGCCTTGGTCTCCCACAGGTCTGGTATTGTTGATGTCCCTCTCGCTCACCCCCAGAATTGTGGTGATCCTGTTTATTAAGATGGATGTCTGAGAAGGCACTAGGTAGATTTGTTTGGTATATTCAGCCACTTGCATCCGACCCAACATCACTGGAAACTGCTGTTAATGAACAGCTTGCTAGGAAATTTATTTGTAGTATTCATCCAAATACTGGCAACAACCACGTCAGTGCACGGATATCGTACAATGACTTGCTGAATTTTGTAAATAAGTTTCATTGTATGTGTTGTATTCATTGAGACAACATTAGCTCAGATAAACAACTTTGTTCTTCTGGAGGAGGAAGTATACAAATTACACTCAGTATTTACAAAGTACCTTAGTACCATTTGTCTAATTTTTATTGAAGAGTTAGTGGTGGTTTCAAAGCCAGTTTAGCATCCATATTCATCCATAATTGCAACCTTTTGAAATTTGCTTGTGTTTTGAATGGCTGCAGGCCTACTGGTCAGAAAATGACTCCGTCTCAATCTTAAACCTAAACTTGATGAAGTAGCTCTATAGATTTCATATTATGCTGATCTATAAGTGGAAGATGACAAAAAGGATGGAACGCTGTGCATAGTGACCTATGGCATCGTCACCTGCATCTCCATGGAAAAGGTGCATATGAAGTACAGAGCTCATGTGTCTAGGCAAATGTCCCCAAAGCTGAACCTCAGACACTCACGTTATTTCTGTGTTAGCATTTATGCAAACCTAGATAGCACTGCATTGGATAACTGGGTACTTAGAACTTGCAAATGTATGCAAAACACAATTTATTTAATGAAAAAATACAAACCAGAGAATAAATTTGAATAGATTTTTCACTATCTTTTTCTGATAGGTATTCTGAACATGTGCTATAGATTGCTTAAAAAATTTTTAACTGTGAAAAAGTACATAAGGAACATAAGCATGCATGAGCTTGCATGTGACACGCTTTAGCACGCTTGCAGATACAAAGAACTTCTGGCATTGTGGGGAGGCACAATGTTATGTACATTGTGTGGGAGGATACACCATGCAGATTTGATTGCATCATCTTGCTCTCTTTTTGATTTTCTTTTCTTTTTTCTTTTCTTTCTCTCTTTTTTTTTTTTTTTTTTTTTTGTTCCAGATGGTAAAACAAAGACTGCAGTGAAACCTGTTTTCTCCCAGAAAAAGGTGGGAGGGAATTTTATATGAGCAAGAAACTTTGCCTCAAGTCAAAATCCGGGGTCTGGACTAATGAACTACCTGTAGTTCATATTGTACTATATTGCTGAAACTAGGCATGTACTAATCATGAACCATGCCAAACTATGCATAATTACCATGCTTTCTCTGTAGCAGTAATTAATTTGCGTTAGCAACTTTGATTAATCTTTCTAATCTAAAAGCAAACATAAAAGCTATAGAACTGCTTAGGGTTGTTATTGCTGCCAGTGAAGGGTGTTTCAACCCAGAGGGGAGCAGGAAGGGGACAAAATTAAAATCAGTTTGATGGTGTTTATGAATTAATAGGAACATCGATATTTAAGGAGTGCTGTTCTGCCACAGAATTCATAGTCTAAACTGTAGGTTTCTGTCTACAGTGCATTCTCCCAGGAGAGTAAAAAATAATAGAGAATCATCTTTAATTTAGAAAGAGAGCTGCTTTGAGGGCTGTTTCACAAAGATGATGTGCCCGCTACAGAATGAGATTCCATCCTTCAGAGGGCAGTGCCACGTATTTATAGTTTCAAATGTTGCAGTGCAAACCTGCCCCCAGATTTCGGCCTTAATATGGAGGACAGCATTGTTCTAAGGCAACTATCAGATGCTAATGTACGAACTTGATTTTGACATCACTTGAGGTGAAAGTTTCCATGCTTTGTTGCCAAACTCTTGGCCCAAGACAGACTCCTTGTCCAAAAGAATCCAAAACTGAAGCTATGTAGTCAAAGTTATTGTGATTTCTCTGTGCTTCATAAACTAATACTTGGCTATGAGCTAGTACAAAAAGTAACATTTCAGAGGCAAATAGATGCGTTTCTACAGATGCATTATGAATTCCATAGGATTTAGAAGTTAACCTTGTGTTACTTGTTTCTACCTCAGATATGCTAGTATAAGTATATATATTATTTTCTCCTGTTTCCACTGCTAGCACTGTTTCCTGGCACAGAGAACTGCTGCTCGCAATTCAGCATAAGGAGAATGACGTGATATTCATTTGGAAAGGGATGTCAAGAGATTACCGACCAATTTCAGTTTCCTTTTGAGAATTAAAAAAAATACTGCTGTTATCTCAAAACCTGGGATCAACTCTGTTTCTGCAAGTTAGAGAAATATTTAACAATTACATCCTTATTAGAAAATGCAAATGTGTTTGCTAAAAGTTGTATTTTTTAATGATGCCAGTCTAAAAGGGAATTATTTCTGACAGTCTGCTTTCTTAGAGTTGTAGTTTGTGTCCAAATATTTAATAATCACAAAATTACTCTTCTGATATCAGTTACAACAGACAATATATACTGATGTTGAAGCAAGCTTTGTCAAAGACATTTTTTAAACAGGCATGGGACTTTGCATTTATTAGAAGGTGCTCACAAAAATAGGGTAACATCATGCATAGTCTTTGCAACTAAAATCAGTTATGGTTACAGTTTGTAAATAAATTCAAATAGACATATGGAGTACAGTAGTACATATACACTCTATTTATGACATTAATTTAGTGCAATGATAACTCAGCAATACATCAGAAGTCTACAGTCAGCTGATGGAAAGATTGTATAAGGAGGAAGAAAGTGCTTCAGTTTCTCACGCTATTTATGCAGCTTGACAAGAACATCAGAGTGAACTGCCTCCTGAACTTGGGAGGCAAGAACAAATCAAGACTACTCTTGCAGTACAAAACATTTACACACAAAATACACATGCATTGCAATGCATTGGAAATGGGTAAAGCAAGAAGAAACCCATAACTCAATGCTTTATTAACACAGATCTACAAAGAAGTCTCAATTAGGATAATATAGTCAGTCACAGTAAGGCCACAATATTACAATAGATAAGGACTTCAGAATTTGGCATTCTGTTTTCATAATAGAACTCTACCTTGTTTATCACTATATATGTTCCCAAATGGTATTTCATCAATGTCCTTCTTCTGTGGGTTTTTTTGTTTGTTTGTTTCTTTTTGTAAGTTTAACATATTGCTTAATACAACAGTTAGCACAGGAGAGAAAGGTACTGTCACAGGGAAAACAAAACCTATGTCACATTCACGTAGTTTTTAGACTATATGCTGTGTGCATTTAGATGAAGCTGGCTAATCAGAAAAAAGACTAGCAAAGGATTTCCTCAAGTTTCGAATAGTTTCAGCTTTTGCTTCATCTTCGTTCACAGATGATCGGAAGAAGGATGATTCTGTGAAACTGAAGGCATTTGTCAAGGACTGCGACTTGCTGCAAGACAAAAATGCAACATGTTTGGTATGGTCATATTGTCTATCAACTTCCATCCACATATAACTTGAAAAATTAGCAGAAAAGGAAAAATGGCTGTGAGACCATTTCCACTTGAGCAAACTGAATATTCAAGTAATATGGTTAGATATAGCACACAGAGTTGCTGCAATAAAGCATATTCCTTCTGTTCTTTGATTTGTGAAGTAGGACAGTCTTTTATTTAGAGAACACACTGCTTTTTTACATATCTGAAACAAAGTAAATTGGATGACACAAATTAGAACTTACGGCGAATCTGAGCCTGCCTACTAAATCCAACTCACTACTAACACGGCATGATGAGAGCTCAAAGAATGAGACCAGAGTTGTAATGTTGTCCATTGCTGCATGTTAGATAATGGTCAAACTTAATGACAACTTTTTTCTTTGAACAAATTCCCCAAATCAGGTATCACTTTGCTTCTCTGTTAGCAGTTAGTCCAGTAATCCTATTCTGGTTTTAGTGCTATCATGTACACGTGGCTTAAGTTTCTGCAAGCATGAATAAAATAACATACAAGAAAGAAAATGTCTGAAGTTTAAAACTAATTCAGGTAAAACAACATTTAAAAGATAGGTTTGAATTTAAATATAAAACAATCATGAGTTATAATCTTTTCATGAAAATATCCAAGCACTAATATATCGATTTCATTTTTCTCTCAGTACAATAATAGGATTTCAGTTTTGGCTATAGTGAAACGCTCTCCTTATTGAGGTTATTTTATACTCCCCATGGTTTGCAACTTCTCTATGTCTGTACAGCAAACAGTGCTACAGGCATTTTAGGTTTTTTGTAAATTATAGTTGTGTTAATGAGAATAGACTGATAAATGTTTGTTTGTACTCACTGAAAGAGGGAGGGTGGGAAGCAGCACTTGACTTGATTAGTAACACAATAAGTGGCCTAATTAAATATTTATTCACAGATTAATAACATGTACATACAGGTTAGGCAACAGCATGTGGGTGAATACAAAGTATGCACATGCAAATAGAGTTAATCCTACAGGCAGGAGATCTGAGTCTTGGTGCAGACCTAAAAGGTCTTGAAAGTTAGAAAAACTACACTTACACTGTTTGCATCTTAAAAATTGAACTCATTCTATTTTCTTTTATATAGAGACTACTTTTCCATTTGAGGAAAAGGAGAAAGCTGGAAAAATGTATGTGGTACAGTGTTTTTCATATCAGAAATGAACAAATGAAGTTTCAAACTAGTTTATGGTTTTTCATCTAGCTTAAGAAAATGGAGCTGTCTATTCTCTAGATAAATAACAGATGAATCAATCTATTGTTATAAAACAAAATGAAGAAGTATACCGTCCCAGGAATGCAAGAAAACACTTTCTTCAGAAGCAAATATGCTTAAACTTTTTTGACCATTGTTTTAATCTGCGCATCCTCTCATCTAACAAGGCTGTTTGGCTGAATTGTGTTCAGGGGAGGACTCAGAATTGCTTCACACCAGTACAAGCATGTGAGTTGGTGGAAAGGGGAAATCTGCACTATGAAAAAAATGATGGCTTTTACTCATCAAAATAAGTCCAATGTTATCTGCGACTCTACTGGCAGTAGAGTCGGAATCAATATGTTGAAAAACAGCAAATCACTGCTAACACCCTCTTCATGTTTTCCATTCACTAATTTAAAGCTCTATGAGGATGTATGGCTACACATCGTGTGCACATTCTTTACTGCAGCGTGCAGCTGGCTGTACAGCGCGACAGGCTCATGCTGTGCAGGAGGGAACCTTCCAGCAGTGAGGTGGCTACAGGCAGGTGTCTGCGCCAGTCCTGCTGACATCTCTAGAAAGGGTCTGAGTGACTTGTGCTGTACAGACAGTAGCAATGTGCACCATGACCAGAGCGTTACTGTGAACACAGTTTGACAGCTTGTTCCTTTGGGCTGTTTCTGAGATAGGCCTTTTGAAACCGAAATCTGCTCTTTTGAGTGACTGCAAGGTTAAAAGTTGAAGCAGATAAGACTTCCTCTTTTCTGTGCAGGCGAACAGCACACCCAGATCATGAGTCAGTGACATAAGAAGGAAGGCAAAGAAACGAGAACGATCAAGAGTTTTCACATCAGATCTAGTTGGGGCATAAGTTGCACAACTGATGAAATCTTGTATAGCACAGGATGTAACTAATGCTACTCTAATGATAAACCGATAATAAGCCTTCTGAAACCTCAGTTTAGACTGGGCAGCGTATGTACATCTTCGTATGAATGTCAGACCGGCTCTCAAATTACAGTTTCAACAACAAAATGTAACTGTTCTGAGCAGACCAGGAAAGTGATAAAGCAAATCTTACTTAAGCTGTGGGTGAGACTGAGGCTTCTGCTGCGGCGCGGGCTGCGGGGCGGGCTGAGGCGCAGGCTGTGGCTGTGGAGCAGGCTGTGGTTGCGGTGCAGGCTGTGCCTCTGCCTCCTTTTGTAATCGGGTGCTGGAAGGACCTTGAGCCTGGGCACGTGGCTGCTGGGTCGTAGGTCCGGGTGGACGCTGTGGCTGGGAAGTGGAGGGCTTTGCTGACTGCCCAGGGGGGTACATGCGCTGTGGCTGCAATGGCTCCTGGCCTTGTGATTGCATTCCTTGGGGTTGCACTGGGCCCCCTAGGTTCAGCACAAGAAAAACTTCATAATGTTATAGTATCAAAGAGCTCTTATTAGATTCATATCCAACACTTTAAAATAATCCTTGAATGTGATAATTACACTTCTGAGGCAAAATTCTATGGAATTCTATGCACTGCAGCTTAACGTAGTCAATTCTACAATTTACAGTTGGTACATTAGAAGCTTGCTTGGAGCATCCATAAAAATTACTAAGTCCCAGATTTATCCCAGTGGTAACCCTACTGCCTTCAAATTAGTCAGTGGAGTTACAGCCACTATAATTTTGGCCCAGCTAAAGAAGAGGCTGTGAGAGAATTGCATACACCAACAGAATCCAGTTCAGCAACACAGCTCCTATTTTCTGTGTAGTTATTACAATTTTATTCCTCCAAAGCACAGAAGCTATTTTTGTAATATTCCTCTTAAATTCATTCTTATAGCAACAAAACTAATTTAAAATCATTCGATAACTTAACTCCTTATTGAAATACATGAAGAACGTTACAAGAAAGGAAAGACAATCATTACTGATTTTTTACCAAGGAGATCTTCCCACTGAGAAGGAATTATGCTGAAAAAATACTGTAGCAAGTGTGAAATTACCACTTGTGGTAGAGAGCTAAGTTGTGAAATCTGTGGCTGAAAGATGCTACATCATCAGTGAGGGCTTTTCTTTTTACTGCTTTCTGCCTGAAATAGTGCTGTGTCAGATATCAGTGGTTGCGCTGCTTTTATCTCTTATGAGACGTCTGAATGTGGTTTTCTTGGCTGACAGTTGTCAGAAAAAACTTTATTCTTGCACATGACTAAGCACGTGGGATGTAAGAGTTAAGGGGAGGAAGGGACAGGATGGAATTCTGAGAGACTAGTTTGCATAATGCTTCAGTCAGGGAAAAAGCTTTGTTGAATGGTAAATATTATACAGCGTTCTCAATATTTGGGAATTTCTACTCTTACACGTATGTTAAGTGCAAGAAGACTTCACCTACTTGCGTCTCTATGGAGAAAATCTGCATATCTGGAAATAATGTTGCGATTCGTGATTAAAAAAAAAATTGCTATTATAATTTTCCACTTACTATATGAGATTCCAGTGTATGTGTCTGAGAACAGCACGTACCAATGCTTCAAGAAGTCTTAGTACAGTTACAGCAGTGTTTTGTGGTGTAGAAAGATAAATAGCACGTACTGTATGTTAAGGAATGCCTTCATCGTGTGTTAATTTTAACCACTTTTGTAGGAAATATTTGAAGGTGATAACATGGTCTTGCAACATCTTAATAAGGATCGTTTTCTTATTAGTCTCCTTTCACTCAATATTGAAAAACAGAAAGGTTTCTTTCCCCCACTTGTATATACAGGCTTGAATGCCAGAAACTTTACACTGAAGACAGATATAACTTTCTTTTATTGCACATTAAGCTGTACAAGATATTTCACATAAAAGATATACTGCTGTCACACTTCCAGCATTTGCTCACTTTCTTGCAGCTGGGTTGTACAAAAGGCAACAATCATGAAAGAAATTTTTACCAAAAATAACAAAACTGAACATTAAGCCTACACTGTAAAACATCTGTTCCCTGTTACCACAATATTGCACCTAAGCATGCTTACATGCAGAGAGACATTTTGGCTTGCTTCTTGTCTGTAGTATGTAGCAGTAGTGTGTGCCCTTGTAAATCCTTTACAGTCAATAAGCTGAAATCCTCTCTGAAACACTCATCTCTTCTTTGCACACACAGCTCACAAATGTCGTGTGAAAAGCACTTGTGAATACTTGTACTACTACATGCAAAAAAATACCAGCTGCTTTAAATAAAATCAATCATCAGATTCATTTCTTCACCCCAGGGCAGTATGGTTTATTCTCTTTTATGGTGTCTGGAGGTAAGGATCTGTGAACCTGACTTTATGTGGAATTTTCTTAATATACAACAGAATAGTCAATGCCATCATGGGAATGATCACTGACCCAGACAAGTGCCGATCACTAAAGCAAAATATTCATGTAAATTACCAATAGGTAGTAAACACTACACACACTGAAATAGCTAATAATGCATACCTTAGTTCTCATCTTACCAGACAGATTGTACAAAGAAAAGAAATGCTAAGAATGATGATTTTCACTGATAATTTTTTTTCCCAGTGTTTGCAGGAAAAACAGAAGAACATAAAGCTGTTTTCCCTTTAAACAATTGTTCACACTAAACTAACAGCTGCTCATCTTTGTACGTCTTCTAATTTCAAATTAGAGCTCTGTGGCTCACTCACAACAGTTTTATGGTATGCTAGCATTGTGCAGCTTGTGACTCTTGGCTAGAGTCCTCGCAGCAGATAACTGCCCACTTGTGTATTTCTTGTAATACTACACTATAAGTGGGTTTGAAAAAATCATAAATAATTTACCTACAGAAAATCTAACAGTTTTAGGCATCTCAAGTCTTGTTGCACATTTGATTTTAAGCAATTGTTTTAAACCCTGTTGACGTGGATAACACTGGCACTAAATTATCTTTATAGCTATCTTGAGATTTCTAGGTTTATAATCATAGACCTGAGTTGGTGAAGAAAACCACCAATATTTTTGTCTTGCAAGATCTCTAGCTGGTTAAAGGTACTTTGGTCTACAATATCCATTTTTAGGAAAAAAAATGAGCTCTTACAGGAAGTTTAACAGTCCTTGAGGTACTTCTCACCAAATAACCTGGGATTTAACTCTTAGGTGAGCATAAGATTTTTAAAATATTTGCATTAATTTTTTACTTAAAAATCTCCCTAGATATTTCTAATTTAGAACTACAACGAAAGGTACTACTTAACTGAAATAAGATACATTAAATACTCACACTTTCACTGAGATATTGCACATAGGTGGCCCATTTACATAGCTTTGTAGCTAATAATTTAATGCAGAATTACTAAAAATATGAATACCAGTATGTAAAATAGAAGATATTTTAAATATTCCTTGGGAAGAACTGTATCACACTTATCGAGTCTCTGAAATATTAGACTTCCGCTTGCATATAAGTAAAACTCAAATGTTAACAAACTTTATAAAATCATAAATAAAAAGCCTCACTAGCAAATTCTAACCTAGGCTGTAAAAAATACTTCTGGATCACCTACCTATTAGTCATGCACGCACGCACACGCACGCACACACAAAGGCGATGAGCATAGTGTGCACACTCACAGAGTAAGCAAAGTATTTAGATTTGAACCTCGGTGGTATTTCACTGACAGATATATAATACTTAAGAAATACTGTCTAACCATCCATACAGTTGCACTGGGCTCTAAAGAGGCACATTCTTTGTACACTGTTGACAACAGCCCTGAAATCACAAGTTTTACAGAGAAAGGTAGGTAAGCGTTACACGCACAGACATGAACAAGTAAACAACCAGACGGTATAGTTGACACTGCATAGAAAAAACACAGTCCAGGTCAGCACTGAACAATGCAAAATTGAACAAAACTGGTATGTTTGCTTTACAGATTGCGTTTTTGTTTCTTTTTCTTTTTTTTTAATTTTCATTTTTGTTTTAGCTCTTGCTTTTAGTCTCGGTTATCTAAGTAGCCTGGACTTGTTTTGGTCCTACTGCAACGCCATTACAGTCGAGAATGTACTGTAAACAACCTTGAGGTGGTGGTCGCTGAGGTGGGATTTTGTTTGGCTCTGGCTCCTTTAGTGATCCACTCTGGAAAACATATTTGAAAACAGAAGAGGAGAAGATTAGAGTAGTTTAGTTCCAGTTTTCCACTAATTTGCCTTTACTTTCATCTGAAATCTCTTTATTGGCTGTGGACTGAACATACAATTTTAATTTATTCTAGAAAACATTCTCAACTTTATTTGGTGCTTGCCATGACAGAGAAATCCTAGACTAATCCAAAACTGAGTTAAAAAAACACAGAATCAAACAACAACTTGTTTTCCCCTTGCAGCATGTGATCAGTTTCCCCTTGCAGCCAGGTGCCCCTAGCGCCTTCTCAGACCTTACCGCTATTTGCGTACGCTCTTCCTTCTTCAGTTCCCAGCACCTTGAACCACTTTTCTGTATCTCATCACTCTGCAGTCTTTTTTAGAGTACAGTGAATAGAACTTCAACAGATACCTTTGTGTGATTCAAGAAATAATGTATTTTTATAACATTTGTTTCTGGAAGCAGTAGCACAGCAGTGGTAATTTCACTTTGATTCTCTGACTGTAAATGGGAAGAGAGATGTGCTACTCTAGGCTAACTAGTTTGCTAAGCAAAATGAAAGAAGGAAGCAAAAACCACAGACAAATAATGAAAATAATTACAATTACTTCATGTTACTCCATCTGACATGTTATTAGAAATACATGTAATAATACTTACATTTTCAAAAGGGTGGATTTATTCAGCAGTATCATTTTTGAATATATACTTGTTCAGAGGAAAAGTGGGCCTGAACCAAAATCCTGGAGCAGAAAACCCTTTGGGAATGTTAGCACTTGAATCCAAGCTTCGTCTTGGACTCATTTCTTATATTTAAAAAAATGAAGTATGTAAAAAAATTGGACACAATATCTTGGTTGGGGTGGTTTGTTTTTTTCTTTTGGGGGGGGGGGGTTGGGGGGGTTTAGGATTCAGAAACTAAACTGCCATCTATTACGAGGAAAAACACAGGATATATTAAATAGTAAATGTAAAATTAATATAACAGTTTTTGCCAAACTTATTTTTTTTCTGATAGTTTTGTATGTGATCTCAGAACTGCAGAAATAAATGTTACTCAAACGATCCAAATTCCAGCACAGCAATCTAGAAATTGTGCTTTCTAAATGCCACATTGACACTCTATTGTGTGCAGCTGTTCCAAATTGCTTTGCCTGCTTCAGCTGCATAAATGAAAGGACATGAGGTCCAAAACCAAGTTTTGTGAGTTACCAACCTTCAGAAGACCAACTGAGGTGAAAAAATGACTCACACAAAAGGAATGAGGCAAAATCTGATCCCCGTGTTAACGGATCCATACTGATCCATGCACAGCTCTCAGTGAACATCGCTGTAGGGATGAGGATACAGTGCCACCAGATAATTTTAAAATGCTTTCATGTGACTTAAAGTCTTCCCTGTTTTATTTCTCTTTTTCTTCTACGCTTCTGAACCACACGATAAAGTTGAATTTCTATCCTATTCCTGTTTCAATGACGCAGTAAGCATTTGTGGTATCCACTTTATATAATTTTCATCACAGGATCTTGCTGAAAAAAAATATATATATACATCAGTAACCCCTTGGATACTGAGCAAATTAGCACAGAGAATGGAAACCTTGAAAAGCTGCCCTAGAGGAGCTAACTCCTTTCATATTCTACTACCATTGTTCTGATGCACCTGGCACCTTCCTCTACACACCCGCAGGGCATTTGGGCGTTCTGCATTACAGAGAGCTTCTGTTTCCTTTGGTGTTGAAGTATGACACGTGGAGTGTGCCCTTAAAGGGAAAGTGGGAGTACTTGGCTTTCAGGACGTTCAGAAGCTTTCTGGAGGACTGAGCTGACCACATGACTTAGTTAAAAAGCATGCATAGCGTCTCCTAAAGAATATTACTACTCTTAGCATGTGATAGACTTACTAGTCCTGCGAAAGGCCATCAAATACTGAGGAGCTCTGTGCGGGGACAAGGACCAAAGAGAATGTGCACGCTGCTGTTTTTCTACTGAAAGATTACATAGGGAAAACTCATATTTTATTTAGAAACTGAAAATAAGCTGACGCTTTAAATTCACACCACTTAAATATTAAAACAACATCTGTAGGGCCCCCGTTTCCTCTGTGCCTTGAGGCTGAAGCAAGTCTGCCATTTGTTCTTGCACTGAAATGGTCTCAGGTTTTATTGCACACACTATTTAACTGACTTGACAACATCAGTACTTATGCAATCCACATATCTTTCTATCTCACCAAGAAATTATTTTATCCTAAATTAGGCTTTCAATAAACCTTATAGAAGCTTGCAACTCCTCACCTCAACTGTTCTGGAAGTTTAAAGCCTTTGTGCATTTTCTGTTGGAGATGTATTTTCCCCACTCCAGTCATTGACTGCAGCTGTCTTGATTTTACCACCCACACATCCTTTTTTCACCAGATATCACCTGGTGCTTCCAGGAACCTCACCCACACTCCAGGCCAATCACACGGGTATATTACTTTTGCTAATTAGCCAACCCACCCAGGCTGACCCAAAAAGACTAATTAGCACTACATTCCTATTTGAGAAATCTTACTCATGGTTTTTCAATGGTCTGTAGTAATCCAGTCTTTTTCAAGAGGGTTTTTTTTTTTTTTTCTTTTTTTTTTTCTTTTTCCCCGAGACAGTCAGAAGCCTTGATACTTGATATTAAACACAGGCTTTGAACCACTCTTGTTTGCTGTCCTGAGCCAAGGTCTTTAATAAAATCCAGGCTTCTTCTAAAACACCACTTGTTGGCAAATTGACTGCAGTCTGTTACTCCTCACCTCTCCAGCATGGTGTGCCAATGTAATTGTAAGAGCTGCTAACTCCATATACGCGGCACAGCCTCTCTGAACAGCGATGCTGGACTAGACCTGTCCTGCAGATGTTTTCACCCCTCCTGTTCTTCTTTTTTTCTTTTATTTCCTTTGTTGCCCAGCCTAGAAGATCACCCTCCTACCAGTTTCTTTCAGTACAAACATGTTTTCATGCACTGCAGTTCTCATCTACAAACTTGCTGACTGCTTAATTCAAACACTGCAAGAATGAAGGATTAGAATGTGGACTATATAATGGAAAATGGCCCTGGACAGATTCTTATTTGTATGCTCAAGGCTTGCCAGTTAGTAGTACCATACTGTACGGCAATTACTAGTGCAGAGAATGGGAAACGACAGCATTCAGTATGGAATTTTAAACCATGCTGAATGGTTTATACTAAGTGAGGTGTGGTAAATGCTGTGGAAGAAGCCCTTGTTGCTTTCATTTCAGGAATGCAGCTTTTATATCACATCAAAATTCCCAAAAGAGAGGATTGCTGATATTGATAGTAACATTCTCTGGCTATGGTTACAGAATCTCTCCTTTTCAAAGGGAATTTATTGTTTACATAACTATTAGAAAAACTATAACTCTACTTGTGGAAGCAGAAAGTCCCACGAATACTTTAGGAATGCAATAGTGACTTCTCAGATCTGAGTATAAAAATCAATGCTTTGGCTGCATAATGGTCTTTAGAATATTGGCTAAGTTCATTACAGCCAGAGCAGAAACCCAGCTACTTGTGTAAAATATAAGTGCCCATAGATGTCTCTGTAGCCCTTCTTCTTTTCCATACTCACCTGAAGCAATATGCTTAGAATTCTTTAGGTAAAACTGGAGTAGAACAGTGTTCTTAAAGCATGCCGTATTACAGTTTGATCAGTTGTGCTACTTATTTTTCTATCTGTTTATGTAAATGCAGATTAGATTCACATATATTTGAATTTTGAATAATCAGAAGAATGCTGAAAGGGTGGAAGCAAAAGCAGCAACTTGGCAGTAAAATAGCCCCTAGGCAAGAGAGATCTTAAACTGAGTCCCAGCTAAAACTGATATTGATTTGGCTGTGTTTGAAGCTTTTGTGAACCAAAGTTGGAGCATGCATTGTTGTTTTTGGGTTTCATTTGGTTTTCTTTGTAATGCAATGATAGAAGCTTCTCATAGGTATTTCAATATTTGAAAAGAAAGCCATATTTTTCAGATCAAGAAATAGTAGGATCAATTGAGAATTGCCGAAGTACAAGCTGAGATTGCATAAAGGAAGAAATGTGATTGCAAAGCAGAGGGGTAATTTGGATTATTTAAGTAGGATGTCAATAGAAAATGACTGCATGAAAAGTCTCCTAGATACAAATACTTACTTAGTCCTTACAATGGAAGAACATCACCCCTGGTAAAGAAAGATGAATATAAGCTCATCAGATGTAGAAAAGCACTGTTAAACTGAGCAGGCAGATGGAAGAGTGTGTAGCTAGAGCATTTGGAAGAACTCAGCTAGCTTAATTCAGCCAAAGAGGCTTGAAGGCAGTACAGTTCTTTTTACAGCACTGTAATGGCAAAGCACTAGATAGGGAACAAGCTGCACTAAAGGACAATGTGAACCAAGAAGAAACAGGCATTAGCTGAATAAAACTGGGTTGTAAATAAGCACCTACTGTATTATTTAGCAAAACACTGAGATCTTGAATTGACTTTGTGATATGGAGAATCAAAAAATAAGAAACTTCTTAGCACCTTGTTGCTGTTTTCTACCTTCAGTGTGCAGTGTATGGTAAGGGTACTCACCACTTGCTAGAACAGACCTTACTCTCTGCAGGATGAACGTGGTGTAAGTGACTCATAAATGCTTCCTTGGTAGTAGAGCTTAACATGACAACAAAGCTTTTTGCTATTCACTGTGGACTGAGACAGGCAGTGAAATAGGCCTGATTCTAATCGTGAGACAGGCGTGGTCAGGCACACCTCAGAAAGGAGCCACTTTCACCACCTCGTGCAAAGAGGCCAGTGAAAGGAGAACCCACTCCCACATTTTACAGTTGTTTGGAGTTTCAGTGTTCAGCTTGCCCCAAACATATTCTCAGCAAAACTGATGCCAGCACAAAACATCTTCATTTTGCAGTTGTGATACAGAATTAAAAACTTTAGGCCAGCTTTTGTTGTTGCTCAGCCAGCTTTCTGAATTATCAATGAAAAACCTGTAAAATCTTCCTCTGAACGAGAAGGGAAATGACTGCTAAGAGGAGAAAACAAGCTATGCAGCTTAATTTTTACTTGGAACAGTATTTACATCATGCACTGAAAAAGTTTTGGTTTTAAACATCAAAAAGTACTATAGCTTATGTTTTGTATACAAAGTGCTTTCTATTGTTAGATAACTAATTTCTTCCTAGAGAAGAGTTTTCTTCCTGAGTATTTTTACACATACTCTGAAAAAAGAATATCCTAGTGTAGATTCACTGCTATTCAATGGCACACTTCAATATTTTCTCTTAGACAATGAAACAGGTGACATCACATTGCCTATGCCAGACCTATTTTCCATTATTTTGGTGAAAAAAAGAAATATCTCACTACCACAAAACATGACATTTCTATACAAAATGTAGGATGTCGACTTGTCAGAAAAAAAGTGTTTCTTAACAAGTAGCAGCACTTGTTGAAGTTAACTGGTCCCATTCCAGAGACAGATGGTAATTCTAATGGACAAGGATGCAATCTGATTTTATTGCAACTATTGCTTAATGAAGCCAGATTTCAACTTCAGTTTTTGAAAAGGGAACATTAAAAGTATGCTGTTGCAAAGCAGCTGTCAGGCAGTTCTTCCCAGTAAAAAATTGCTCCCCACAGACAAAGAAGGAATGTGGACTATGTGATAGGAGAGAGCTCCCTGTGTGCTAGAGCAGCTGGAACTGAAATGTAATGAGCGTGCATATTTATACCACAGAAAGAGAGCTGTAAGATAGATGGACAGGAAGATGAAAGTCGTACAGCATATCTAGAAGACTATCTAGTTACTGGAAAGTTAATCTTCCTTAAATGTTTCTCAGTGTACATAGATACTGTAGCTTAGAGCTTGCTAGTGTCAATATCCTGTGCTCTTATTTGAAACTGTAAGGAATGTTCTAAGCTCGGGACCCAGGGATGCTGTCTGATGCTATGCTGTATCAGCTCCTCTGGTCTTCTTAATATGAGATGACAAGTGATCCTTTCATGAACAGGAAGAGTTAAAACCTGGAGTCACAATGATCCATTCATTACTGGATCCATTCAGAATTGAAATCTGTGCTTTGAAACAGAAGGTCTGAAAAAAGATGGAGCTAACTCAAGTCTGGTCTTAAAATGAGTAGTTTGTCAGAATATTGTTGTGTCAGTGTTACAGAATGGTGGAGCAGGAAAAGGCTTGGGAAAGGACAAGTCAGTGAGCTAAGAGCCATACCCCAAAGAAGACTGAAGTTCAGAACTCAAACAGAACGTAAGACCTGTCTGCCAATGTTGTGTGGGCTTCTTTCCTTGCTTTGTCTGATACAGCACAAGCACAGAGCCACATGTGGGCATCGCTGGTGACTTGTTGGAATCTGAGAACCTTCTTGAGTCTCTTACAAGTTAGGAGATACTGGAGAACAATCTTTGAACAGGTGAAAAGAAGCTTGAACTACTGGCAGCTAGGCAGATGGAGCACTGATCCACCACTAGACAAGTGGTGGAGGAACAGAGAGGTTGCTTGTTTTTTCCCAATTGATCATTCAAGAATATCTGAAAATGAGTTGCACTGTTTTGGATTGTTCTGTAATTTCTCTTGGTAGTTATTACCCATGTTCAAAACCTGTAATGCTTATTTAGCATGTGGTCCTTATTCAGAATAAACTATGCTGATGACTACTGGGTAGATAGATAGAATCCTTGTAAGTTAAATGTGGAATAAAGCCAGATGGCTTTGCCTAACAGGTTATGACTTAAAATTCAGAGAAATCAAATTTAAAAAGTCAAGTGCCGACAGAGAATGATAACACAAAAGTAGAAGGGAAACACCCAGCACAGTGGGGAAAGGAAAGGAGGCGAAGGAAAAACCTCCAAGAAAAGATGATTCTATTAGGTTCAGCTTAAATAAGCAAAATCAGTAGAATCAGTAGAAATAGATGAAAAATATGACGAAATAGAAAAAACATAGAGATTTTTATATGATTGTAATTATAGCACTAAGACCAAACAAAGAGATCTAACTTAGACTCTATGTTTGTATCTGTTTATGTGGCAACACTTGCGTGTTCCATAGTGATAGGATCACTGTTCTCCTCGTTTTAATTTTGAAAGACTGAGTTTTGCTACATAACAGATTGAAGACATCTTCTTGAAGACTCCCAAAAATGTGAGAAATGGAAGCTGTTTCTCAGAAAAATCTACTGAGAACATATACTCTACATCGGAATGCTCTTGATTACTTAAGAATTAAGTACATTTTCTTTGTTCTTGAGGTGAGTCACCATGGAGTCTCAGAATTCTTGAAGACATTGTCTGCTTCTGTCAACATAATGGGCAGATTGGAAGACAGATGGTCAGAAAGTTAAGAAAAGCATTATTTTGTTGTTCAGTTTTGACCAAAATCATTATTAATATGTTTTTAAAAGTTATTAATTAGCAGTACTTCTAATATGTGTTAGTTTTTTTTTTCTTTTCCCAGTTTTATCTAGCATTTTGTTGCTTTATGTATTATAAAAATTACTAGCAGTAAGGCTGTTGCCTTACTTACCTGTCCTACAAACAATAAGTTATTCTGATCATCCCGGTCCTGATGCTGGAGTCTGTCACATTGCTTATGGGATCTTTCCCTTTGTTTTTCTCTTCTATGAAATATTTTGGGAGCTCTTTCTGTTATCAAGCTTTACTCAGCTTATCTGCAGGGAGATCATGCATGTATTCTTCCCAGACGCTCCACTGACAACAAACATTCAGTACAGTCAGAACGAAAAGCAATAATAATAATACTAATTAAAAAAACACTCACAAAATCTAGAGACAAACAAACAAAAACACAATCCACCAAACCAAGGCAACATCCTGAAAACTTCTGTTTTCACTAATTTCTATTGATGTCAGTAAAAATTGTAACCAAATAATCCTAACCTTCTAATATGTGCCTTCTAGTGTCTTTTATTACTGAAGTATCCCTTTAAAAAGCACATTATAAAGGCACGCTTGTTTAGTTGTGGCACACTAATTCAAAACAAGCTAGGAAAGATGAGCACTTACTGGTATTTTGATTTAATCATCTTCATTTAATTGATACATTTCCAGCTAGCCACCAAAACCAACCGTGTAGACATCACTACTAGAAGAACTGAGCAATACGTACTTACCTCTGTAGTGATTACTCCATCTACTGGTACAGGATCTTAATAAACATTTTTAAATAGGTTATTTTAAATTTTACAGTATTTTTCAATGAAATCTCTGTTCAGCATCTGTGCATTGTGTCCTACTGCTGTCAAAGAGCCTCAGATTTATTTTCCTGCATGATCTTCAATTTTAGTATCTCGCTCTCTGAATGTCAAGCTTAAATCAAACCATGCAATGAAACAGTGTTTTCAAAAACTCAGCCAGAACTCTTATAAAGTACCCTTAATCCATCAGTTCAGTCTGTTGCGATCCCTATCACTTCTGTAAAGAACAAAGGATCTACCTTGAATAGATGTCATAATGAAAGATGGACAAAATTGGTGTAATAAAATATATGCTGTCATTATTTATATGTGATAATTAAACCTGGCTGTTGTAAACATAGGTATGAATGAAGTGTGCCTTCCTCATGCCTATTAACAAGAAGCACTCAGCTCTTGTTAAGTCCATTACAATTCTATTTTCTTCTGTTTTTCTTAATTCCATGCATTAGGATCTAAAATCATTAGGATCTGAAACCATAACAACTGCTTTTCTTGTATTTTCACAAAGGTAAAATAACTAAATGTTAAAAAAGCCCCTTTGATTAAAATAATCTTCTCTTGTTCAAATACACAAAGCTGAATATTGCACATATATATATGTACAATTAGATATATGTACAAACTAACTAAGCACATACTTTCTGTACTAAAAATAATGAAATTAAATGGTGTAAATGCATGATAATAGAGGTATCAGAAATTGCAGGAGAGAGAGCATTTCGCGTGGGTAAAATGTACCCAACTTGTTGCTCAGGGCGGTGCAGCTCCTGCGGTGTGCTGCAGTGCTCTGCCGTGCTGGAGGCAGCTCAGGACATCAGCTGCCACAAAGACGAGGCCACGAGGTGTCGCTGGGACTCAAGGAAGCAGAACGCAGCGCAGTGAGCAGAGCGAACCCGCAGCTTAACAGAGAACTTGTAAACATTGTTTACTTTACAATTTAAAGAATGCCTTTATGACTTACATGACCTTAAACGTATTTTTTAGCGTTCTGTTGTGGACAAATGGCTCAGCAATATTCTTAATGAGTCTCGATAACAGTCTTAGATTTTCTGACTATTTGGGCATCTTGCTGCTGCCTGACTGCTTTTCCACTGAGTCACAACAATAAGTCTATAAACATCTTAACGTAACAAGCAGTTTGCTTCCTAGGAACTATGGTTTAAAAGGACTTCTAGGCAGATGCAGAGAACAAGCAGTACAGAATAAGTAATAGGATTTCGTTTGTAGTCTCTGATGGCTGTCAAAGTGTAAAGAAACTTTCTGAGGTACCCACACACCATAAAAAGAGCTCATTGTACACTAATGTAGACCACAGAAGATACTCAGTTACCAGCTACACAGATATGCTCTCTGTTTATTGGCTAGGTATACTGCTTTGTTCATACAGAGTAAGTGATGTCATGGTTTGGAGATACAAATAGTTGAAGAGGCATATAGTAATATCATGGAATCTCCGTGCTGCCTTGCCATAAGCAAGGAGAAAGTCAGACTAATCTCTTGAGTATGTTTACGATCTGAATTTCTTTTGGATACTACTCCACAAATCCAAGTGTGTCTCTTTATGAACAGATGATATGGCTGCCATTTATCTCCTAATTAAATGTCTACCAAAGAAATACAGCACATATAGTTTTAGGGTTCATCAGCTAATTTAGTGACATGCTTAAGGCAAGCAGTTTGTAAATTGCTCTTGTTATCTGCTATTGTAGATTTAATTACAACAGGGAATGATTTGCTTTGCATCATTTCAGTAGGATTTTCATGTATTAGTACTCAAACTCTGTGTTTACCCTCATTCATATAGAAGGCAGTCTTTCCTTTCCCAAATGTTTATGAAAAGAGTATTGCAATAAGTGGAGAGGGACTGTGACAGCAAGTTCTTGGAGGTGGTGCTGATTGGTGGTATGAAGATAGCCTGGCTAATGTGAGTAGGTTTAGCATTAGCAGCTGATGGATGACACAAAGCTCTAGCAGGCCTAATCTTGGCCCAGATGCTCTTCAACTAATCAACTGTTACACTGCAGGTGAGCTTCTGTGAGACTGCAAAGCAGAGCATCATTCAGAAATGAGATCCATGCCTGGACTTCAGCTCAGAAAAATTTACTTTTCGTAACAAGCAGATGAATACTGACTAATAGATTTCCATAAAACTCCATGATGGATTACAGGGATCCTTCCCAGTCGCGTGTATTCCCTTCAGTTAAGATCAAATCAAGTAACTCTATTGTCTACCTCGCATAAAAGCTTCAGTGGTTAAAAAAAATGCTGCTCCTCACAAGGAGTTTGCTTTGAAATAAAGAAATAGCAAATACAACAGATGGAATGGAATAGAACTGTAACCACTATTATGGAAGCACAAGAATAGATAACTTGATAAGTTTGCTTTTCTCTCTGGAGCTAATACTTTTTATCCACTCTGTGTTCACATTTGGTTCAATTTGCTCTCTCAGTGTAGTAAAATAAACAGGAGAGAACTGTTTGGCTGCAGTCAAATCACATGGGGGCGCAGGGAGTGAAGAACAAATAAGATAAAGACAAAAATTAGAAAAAATCAACCAAATGTCTGTGTAGCAGAAGAGGGGTGAGGAGGAGCTCATTGACTCTGTACTGAACTTAAAGTAATTGCACTGAACTTCCCTCTGGGTAGAAAGTAAAGAAAGTATGAAAATGTTTTAAAATAGAATGTTATGAAAGGAAATACGCCAAGTTCTGCTGTTCTGGTCTCAAAACAATTAAAGCACCATCCTCCACTTCTGCATTATTTATTTACTTTTTGCTGGTGTGCTACTTCTTTCTCTTAAATAGAAAGTAACCAGGATACTGGGGAATGCTCCGTTCTTTGAGATTTTATGTGGTAATGGATATTGTGCCTCTGGTGCATGCATCTCTTCCTTCCATTACGGATATAAACTTCCTTGTTCTGTGGCTGATAATGCAGCGTGATCTCAACAGAGCTGTTGAGATTTTCTTAATATGATTTTCCTTATTTTCAACTGCTAATATCACTGTAATCATTTGAATTTTATGGCAATATTATTGCATAATGTAATATTTTACAAAGAATTTGCTTAATCACTACAAGTATCATGATTTGATATGCAGCTTTGAATGTGTTTTACTAATATTGTTTTATATATAAATGTTGCTACAGAAGCACTCATAAAATAGCCTCTACTGAGCAACCGCCTGTAGTTTTGCAAATCCACACAGCAGAACTTTCAGCAGTGATCCTTCCTGTCAAAAGATGGAGACAGAGTTAAGCGATTCCTCTACCTGGAGCATTTCACTGGGTACTTTTATGTACTGTTTTGTATTTTAAGGAAGGATTTGAGAGAGGCTTCTTAGAAGAGTTTTCAAAAGTTAGAAGGGGCTGCAAAAGGAGGAAATTTGGATTTCCATTTATTGCCTACAAGTAGAACACCTGGATTTTGGTTCATTTCATGGAAAAAATCCACAGAAATCACATTCCTAGATATATTTCTACTGAACGTTTTCATCATGGCTGTATGTAAAACAAGCTGTCATTTTTTAAAAATAAATAGAAATGAAGTACTTGTTTGAATTTACAGTTATATAAGGCAGATAAAGCTGTCCAGGGATTCTTGCTTTTCTTTGTAGTGGGAAGACTGGTAAAGTGACTGATAAAAACAAAACTGGTAAGTTTTGAGTCCTGTAACTCAAAATGCTCTCTTTCCTGGTATGGTTTGATCATGCTGTCAAAGGTATGCAGAAAGCTGAGACCACAAAAGCACAACAGTTTGTTGGCTGCACAGACAGGGGGCAGAGGAGCAACAGAAAGAACTGTACACCAGTGCTTTCACCTTCACTGATTATTCCTCTTCTTTTCAGTGTATCTTGTTATAAAAGGTTCATAAACAAATTAGTAAATAAGTTGATATCTCAAACAAGTTTAAGAATCACGGGATCTGCACTTTTGAGTTTTTAACATGAGCAACAGAGTTATCTGAGGTTCTTATTTTTGGAATTCATTACTGGCACTCTGACAGAAGGAACTTTGCTGGCCTTCAAAACATATTCCAAGGCCAATCACTTCCATCAGGATTTGGCTGCATAGCTCTAAACAAAGACTTGTTTTCCTAATCACTGTTTTCTGATGGATTACTAGTTAATTGGAACAGTACTGACCATGGAGGGCATTTGTAAACTGAAACATTGTTTTGTTGCATGATGAACCCAATGCCACAGATACATCATAAATAATTAAAAACACCAAACGTAGATAATAGGGGAATTCAAAATATGGCACTTCTATGGCTGTAAACCACTCATTTGACTTTTTGGTATTTGTGTTACTTTAGTTTCTAAGACCACACACTGACACGCACATACTTTATTTGGGATAAATTCCTGGCTTCAGTTTTGCACGGACTGCATGAATATGCACTGTCTCTCCTTTCTCTGCAGGTGAATGGGCTTTATTGTTCAAGGATAGAAAATAATGCCTGAGATTAGAAAGGAAGAAATCTGTTCAAAGATGTAAGGGACAGCTTGGTTTAACAGACTAATTGTATTCTTAGGAAAACAACCCAGTTAATAACGAACTGCGCATAAGGAGGTATCTGATTTGAATATTCGTGATTGTCTCCCTGAGAAGATTCATGGTGTTTGCAAATGGCATCTTCTATAGGAATTTAGATCCCATTTGTCTGACCTAAGCTGGTGAGTGATGTAAGAAGGAAAATTTTAAGGAAGCAGATTAACTGAGAAATGTAAATAATATTGCAAACATTCTGAAGGGATGTATCTCTGATTTTGGTCAGCTGTAATTTATAAGTAAGGGACACAATAAGGTAAGTAAGATTAATGTTGAATCACATTCTGTTCCCTTTAGTAAAGGCTGAGTTCTTCAGTAACCTTGACTTATCAGTGGAAACACAGTAGAAATTCAGCAGCTCACCAGCTGATACTATCTTCTGATTCATCTAAGGCTTCTTTGCTTAACAGGAAAAAATTCCTTTTCATGGACATGATGGGTGACAGAAATGACTGAGGAATTTAGAAACTTTCTAAAAATGTTGCCTGTCCTGTTTTCATTCTAGATCTGGTCCTCTGTAGGCAGTTTTAGGTGGAAATTATAAAAACCTGTATTTACATACAACAGGTAACCAGTTTCTTTGTATGACACCAGTAACCACAAACATTTTTCCATCATTGCCTTCTTTGAAATCCAGGGAAGCATGCTTACAAAGGACCTTAGGTTTAGTGATTTAAAGCATCGAAGTCACTGTGAATCTGTCCATTATTGCTACAAATTTTGATTTGTGTTGATAAATCTTTGGGCAACTCTGGGTTTGACACTTTCCTTCATTTGTACGTATGACTAATTTTACAGTCTCAGAAAAAACTGCATTTGGTATGAGGTGATTTATTTTCTCCCTTTATTGTCCCTCTTTTTTGGTGCTCTATACAATAAACGTGAGTCATGCTGGATGGAAACGTCTCCATTGTGTGTGGTTCAGCAATTTGTGCTTAGGTTTGAGTGGCTGTAATATAAATAGAAGCCACACCAATTTTTTATGTGGGATGGTGTATTTTTATAACTTAAAGCATGATGATATATTTGAAGAACAAATTAGTCACCCTACCTCAAGAACTTGTCTGTCTGAGGTATGCCACAAAACTGTTTTCAAACTGTTTACCTGGTATGGAGCCTACTGGCAGTAAAAATAGATTCTCGATTTTGGCTTGGTAATTACTGTAATATAGTTTGGATTATTTTGTTAATTAACTGATCAGCATGGAGCTGCGCTGGTACCAAGCAACAGTCCTTAATAGTTTATTGTCATGGTTTATTCCTTCAGTATATTAAAAGAAGCACCTGAAAGTTGAAGCTAGTAACGCTGTTCTTGATTAGACCTGCTGCCTAGCCTATGAACTGATAAGAGCTGCTGTTTAGCACTTAGGTGGCCTCCAATTTATGCTCTTAAAACCTTGTACAAATTAATGACACCCACAGAAATTTTCTGAAGTGTCAATAAAAGAGACTTTGGATTTGTAAGCACAGAAATGGAAATGAGGATAATGACCAAAGTCTGAAGGACAGCTGGTAGCAAAGCAAAGGGCAGAATTCTGTGGTTAACATGCTTTAATTATCAGACTGTATGAAATACAATAGATGAAAATCATTCCTTTTCAATCTTTGAAACTAGTTTGATAGTATGCTAAGTGTATTTCAGGAGTTTCCTAGATTTGAGAGGCATTTTCCTGAACTGTAGCACATCAAAAGATGATCATATAAGTAAGGTCAGAAATGCACATGAGCAAGAATTATCTTAGCACTCTTACTGATATCCTCATGGCAAAGACTGTTGTGATATTTAAACTTCTATAACATTTCATGTAGATGAAGCTGAAAAAAAATAATACAAAACCCAGTAATTCACAGAATCCAGAGCTGTCAGTTTACTTGTAGAATCATATCAACAAAACAGTAAAAAAACCCTTGCACTACTCAGTTACATCCATCCATCTCACTCAAGCATGACAAATCCAACAGACATATTGAAAAGCTCTTGAATTGCTGTAGCTGAGGGTACATCTGCATAGCTGTCCAGCCAGATTCTTGAAGGAAAACGTTGAGTGTAACATTATAGAAAAAGTTGCTTTATTTTAAAGACAGAGATTTCCTACCTGAGGCTGCTGAGTGGCAGTGGGTCTCTGAGGAGATGGTATAGGAGTTTTGGACAACATTTGGTTCATTTTGCTTACAACTAATTCAGTTATATGTTGCCTGTCTTCGATCTGATGCTCACCGATCAGAGGCATTGCACAGTCCATTACCTGTAAAATAAAATATGGCACCAAAGTAAACTTATTCCACATCTGTGTAGAATATCAGGTCATCTTTAAAAACATAAGAAAAAGAAACAAAACACAAATGGGATCTGTATAAATGGTACAAGTTATACCAGAATAAAAAACAAAAAAAGCCCAAGTGCAGGATGTGGATCAGCAGAGCAAGAGAACAGCAGTTTTACCACATCATCTCTTTCTAATCTCCAAGCAACATACAGCTGCAGTACAGTACGTGGGCATGCACTCTTTAAGGAACATGATTCTGGTGGGAAGCTCACAGCTATAGCAGATAAGGAATATGAGATTTTTTAGGCTATTCTCTTGACTGCTGGAACTTGTCTGCACTGCTGTCTAAGCTACATTTTTGAGGAT
Organism: Tetrao urogallus; assembly: GCF_951394365.1. NCBI lineage: Eukaryota > Metazoa > Chordata > Aves > Galliformes > Phasianidae > Tetrao > Tetrao urogallus. The sequence goes on along the minus strand of NC_136823.1, from coordinate 5,033,880 downwards.
TTTTTTTCTCTTAGGTGTTGTTGTGGTTCAGCTCTGATCATCAACTGAATTAGAACATGGAAATACCAACTAGAACTTCAGCTTCCCAGCTCTTTGTTGGATTTCTGCTCTCACAGCAAGGATCCTTATTGATTAGAGAAAACTTTGTAACAAGACCTTGTTGTTATTGATGGGCTGTTTTGAAAAGCAGCATGACTGCAATGCAGCTGAAGCAAAAAAACCCAACAACCAACAGAACAAAACATAATAAAACAGAATATCAGACAGACCGATCAAAATGTACTTCTTTCCATGGTACATGTTACTGGTCAACACAGTGCAGCATTTTCATTCAGATATTCCAATGGATAAAACTAACACTGAATTCTGTTTGCTTCAGTGGGCTGTAAGGATCTCTTATTTCCTCAGAGGTATTGTTACTTCTACAGGGAACCTATTTTTGATGCATCCTGTGTGTTTCATGAGAAATAGAAGGATTACAAAGTGACCCTGACTACTATTCACAATGGCAATAGACATTCTTATTTCTGCAATCACAGAGGATTTAATTTGCTTTTGAGAAATTGCAGTCTTTCATTCAATTCAGAAAAAGGTGACAGCGTGTCATCTGCAGCTCTGCATTTTGGTGTATCTCATAGATGTGGATCACAAGTGACCGAAGCCTACAACACAAGCAGTAATATTAGCAATTAATAAATGACTGTAAAGGATAAAGCAGTTGGACTACATTAGTGGTAACATACCTGTTGGCTGTTATTGTGTCTGACCCAGTTAGATTGTTTGTACAAACTGAATTGTGTCCATCTAATTTCCAGTGTGTGCCAGATGAAAAATGTCACACAAAATTTCTCACTAGAGTGGACACATCTTGCAGTTGATGCAGGAGTAAGCTGTGCTGGTAAGAGAGAGGATGGTGGTGGATGAAGAAGGAAAGCATCATTAAGAAGGAATCCTTATGGATTTTGCCCAGATCTAGAAGGTGATCTAGATCAGTGAATTATATGGAGGTGTTTTAGTACTTTCAGCAGTGAACTTCCCTGTGTGTCTTTGGCTTCTCTTCTCCATTGCAGGTAAATGGAAGAAGACTGAAAAGGTTCAACAAAATCAAGAGACTGCTGGAAGACTTTTTCTGCCACAGGCAATTGGGAGTGCTAATGATCAGAGAAACTTCATAAATGTCACTCACTCCTACCCAATCTCTAGCAAAAGGACTGGAAACGGGCTCTGCTGACAGCATGCAGGGCTAGTTTGACTGGAGAAGCTGATTCCCATCTCTTCAGAAAGCTATTCTGATGTAAGTTGGCACATTGAGCTTTTTTCATTAATTACTCAGCTTGTGTTGTTGAAGGGAAGATACTGAAATTTTGTGATAAGACCCAATTATGCAAAATATTCACAAAGTGGAAGAATGTTGTTCTTTGTTGGGCTGTCACAGTGATCAGACTGAAGGGAATAAAGCTGGTGGTTCTGAATTCTATGGGACGAAGAGGTATATATGGTAGGGCCAACAAAACTCTCCTCAACCCACCACCTTACATTGCACACGATCTCTTTATAGTGCTATAGAAATTCTTAGTGATGCTGACAAAGACTTTGTTCTGATAACATTAGCTTGAAGCCCAGAAGTGTTTACATTATTCTTCTGTTTGTTGATTTATGAGAGACACTAACATTGCATACTGGCAATCAAAGTGCTGACAACATTTGTTTTGGGATTTTCAAATCTAGGATGTCTCCTCTAAGCTTTCTCACAGCAAAGAGAATTTGAAATAAACCTAAAGCAAACAAAGAAATAATAGTTGAGATCTAGAGCAAATGTTTCCTAAAGACGAATGAATGTATGAAGAAGAAAGGCTTGAGTGAAGAAGCATGACAGGTGTGAGAAAGGAAACCTCACTTTCTTCAAGATCCACTTACATTAAAAAATATATTTGGAATTACCGTGAAAGAAGTTGCCTAAAATAAGATCCTGCCAAAGGATTAGATAGGATGAAGATCCAGAGGACTGGGCTCTGATTCTGAGTTTCTGTTTCCAAATACTTCTACAACTGCTTACACATAAGTGTATTTGAGAATTATTTCCACGCTGTTTACCAGAACACATTGAAAAGTTGTCATTCTTTGGCCAGGGATAAAAGAAGCAGCTTTGAGGTGTTGCTCAAAACTTCGCATCTACATTGGTAATTCATCTAACCTATCTCAGCTCAGCTTTGACAGCTATAAAATAACATGAAGTCTATTCTGTTCAGATTTTGAAGGGATTTTGAATTAATTTTGATTAATACCAGTTGTAAAATACCCTTTGGCTGCTCAGATGGAACAGTTTCATAAGAAAAATTAGTTATTAGACAGCACTGCTTTAAACTTTGCATTAAAGTAGCAAAAGAAAAGAACATAAAGTTTTGAGTATGTTTCAATATACTGGAATGGAAAATTACTGTGCAGATCCTAAACTAAAATAAATGATAAGTTATTTACCTATGACAAATATATGCTTTGACAGAAGAATATTAAGAGTTATCATTGTTAGACTGGTAATTTGTGACAGCTGCCAGAAGCAGCATAGATAAATCAGTCTAATTTGGTAGGTTCCTTCAGATTTTCACCCCATGTGTCTTGAAACATGAGCATGAAATTAGAACATCTCTAAACAGATAAGGTTCCAACTCTTAATGTAGTTTAGACATCCCTTGTATCTCCTCTGTGTCCCAGACAAAAGTGTGCTACTTTTGGTTAATGCCATGGAACTCAGTACCACAACTTGAGCAGTTTAAGTTCTCACAATGTGTGAAGCTTTCAGACTCACTGGCAATGATCCAAGTTGTTTAATTAGTGAATATGCCCTGCTGGGCTTGACAGAATGGTTGGTAGATAAGCATCAATTTGGTCAGAACTGGTTTGTGGCCATGCCATTCAGCAATGCTTAGCTGACTTGGATTTAACACTGAAGGGCTTACTATTTGGAAATCTTCAAGCAGATCATTCCTTAGATCCAGAGGAGCCTCTGTTGAACACCTCAGGTATATTTTAAACAAAATCTTAAAAATCTAATTTCTTGAAGATAGTCAGATAGTATTTGTAAGTACAGCCGCCGTGTTCACCTACTGAGGCAGATTCAAATACATATGACATAAAAAAACAGCCATTTGTCCTTGAGAACCTTTTGTCACTGTGACAGGTTTTGATGTTGATTAAAAACCCTTTTGTTAGCTGCTATACTGTTGCTGCTGCTGTGCTTTTATTCTCCTTCCTAGTAAAATAATGAAAGAAAGTTATCAGAAATCACTAATGTTTTATACAAGCATATCTTAAGAATTGAAATATTTTGTGTAACACCAACAGAGTTTTTAAAACTTGTGAATGATTAATAGGAATGTCATGATGGCTCCTCTCCCCTTAGAGGGCTTGGCAAAGTTTAAACGCAGACAGCATCCTGGTTTATAAACAGCCTATTTACACTCTTTACTAGTCTTAAAATATCCTTGAAACACTTTGCCAGGTTTTTTTCAGTATCTAGTTTAGCCATTTAAAATACTGGAATTTCCCACTATGAAGATTTCATAGAAGAAAGATGTTTGCAATTTATATGGATTAAAGTGTTACTTTTGTAGACGTCAGTAAAAACATAGGTCACTATGAACTATCATTACTCAGCTCATACTGCTTTCATCTTTGATTTAAATGCATTTCAGTACCCAATTCTATAGGATGAATTTCTCTTATCACCCGTAAAACATATGCTGAAATGCAGTTAACACAACTTCATGATAAACTGTGAGAGACCGACTATATATTAGCAGTAATATGGAAACTACAGCAGGATGATTAAGTCAACAAAATGCTGTGATAAAATAAAACGCCTTTCAGTGATATGACCCTTCAGTGAATTTGTGCCTTCTGCTGTTCCTTCTGTGTATAAGGCAAGTATTTGAGATTTTGGCTGCAAAACTGAGACTGGTAAGAAAGAAAAGAGAAATGCTGTTTATTTCTGATGACCATCAAAGGAAATGGGATGGGATTAATAAGAGAGCCAGTGCAAATATAAAACACCAGTAATTGCAAAGGACTCACCATTATGAAGCAGAAACTATGCTGCCATTGTCTACACATACTTCTCCAGTATATAAAATATCAACCACCAAAGAATTATGAAAGATCTCTTATATACAGCTTTATGAAGAAATGGTGCTGGGAAAGATGGAGTTGCAGAGATAAGAGGAATGGCAAATGTAAAAGACTGTGACATGGTAAGAGAAAAAGTTGTTTGTCAGGATGCTGAGAGGAATAAGAATGAACAGATAGAAGGCTTGCCAGTCAGAAGTGCATAGGGAGTCTGACAGGAGAACAGCGCATGGATTTCACATGGAAAAAGACCTGGGAGTTTCAAGAGAAGCTAAGTGCAAAGGGAGTAGCAATTAATTTCATCAGAAATCAAAGGAATTTTGAAGGTCTATGCTTGAGAGTGTGAGGACTGAGGGAAAAAAAAAACAACAACAAAAAAACAACCCAAAACATTTACTTTGGTCTATGAATAAGAGAAGCTGGATTGTATTGTTGCTATTTTATGAATGTGTTCTTCTTCTGTGTTTTTTTTATGGGACCTGGATGTCTGCAGTTGTGGTGAAAACTTTGACCAGAAAAGCAGAGGCTGAAAGAAAATTTAATGAAGAGTTCTAAGTACGGGGAAAGTAACTGACATTAAGAACAAGTAATAGTTTGAGAAGGTCATTTAAGATTGAGTGGGATGTAAGAGAAGGTGGTGTAATTTCTGAGAAGTAAGGAAGTGACTGGATATGAAGTAATCATGGGGCTTTCCCAGAGGTCTCTACAGCAGATGCAGGAATTATTTGTAATTGGAAATGTAACCACACCTGAGAAGTTGGCAGGGATAGTACTGGAGGGAGACATTGGCTGCTAGGAAAATTTTTATAGTCCCTCCTGCAGTGAGTGAATAACAAGATTTGCAGAAAAAGAATAACGATGGCTGAGAAAGTGAATCAAACTGTGAGGGACCCAACAGCCTGAAGACAAACTTATGTAACTGCATTTCTATCTGGAATGAAAAGAAACAGAAAAATCTCCCTCTCCTATGTCTTTAAGGATGGGCCCCGAACGACGTGAGAGTTAGATGTGCTTTGAGCAATTGGACAAAGTGACACCCAGATCTCCCTTCCATTCTAAAAATGTCTATGATTTATGAGACACCTCTTATAATAATATCACGAAATAATACTAAAGGAATATATTTTCATGTCCGGTATTTGGTGCTGAATTTTGGAACTGGATATGATTCAGATAGAATAATAAGTGAGTTTAGCTTCTGAGCACATGGATGTACAGTATTACAGTCTTGGGCTCCTTAAACTTGTGTCATCAAATAGTATGAATAACATTTCAAAGGAAGTACGGCCACAGGTAAATTGAACACAAATACTGCATGAGGTACGGGTTTTGTCACCTTTACTCCCTTCTCATCTATTCTTTTGTGTACTTTAGCCAGTATTATTCTGGACAGTGAATATGGAAATAGGCAAGTCTTTAAAAGACAGCATGCTATTGCTGGTGCCGTATCATTAGATCTCGTGAAACAGATACGTTTTAGAAAAGCTGGTGGTATATTTTCAAGTAGGTCAAACAATTGCAGCACCTTCAGAAATGGTGTCTGTTACACTGGGACTTCAAAAAAATCAAATTCTGTTTTTTTAATTTCTTAAACTATTTTACAGTTCCTGAAAATATTTCTTAGGAAATCCAAATGTTGTGCATCTTGCTAGATTATAACCCACTTAGAAGCTAATTTTAATATAGCGTAGGATAAAAATAAGCAGAAATAAGACACTTGCAGCAGCCATCCCCACCCACTCCCCCATTCACTTTTGAGCAAAATTTGGTAACTATCCATGAGGCCACTTTAAAGGATTCTGTTCTTTTTTGTTGTTGTTGTTTTTACTGCATTCATCATCACTATATGAGCTTTCTGTTTTGTTTCCCAGAGGCTTGGTTTTCCAGAAATGAGTCATGAAAAAGGTATTATTCGGTGGTCAGGAACAAGAAACACTCCATTTTGTGTTCCTTCTATTATTGAACTACAGAAATATTAATTGTAAAAGTGAAAAATTGAATTCTTTCTCTCATTTAAGTTTTTAAAGCTTAATGGACCTTAATTTGATGCCTATTATCAAGAATTGATGAAGTGGTTAAAACATCGTATGCTGAAATGATGTGTTCTTAAAATTCTAATTTCTACAATTTGTCTCTGGTGTAATGATGCTTGGCAGCTGAGTATTCAAATTGAAGTAAGAAGAAGGGAACTATACCAACAGCTGATTGTTACACACAGAAATGACTTGGGCTTCCTCCTGAGCAACCTGACAGCCCTTTCAATTCATTTATTTGAAGAGGTTTGGAGATGCTTCTTTGGAGTACAGAAGTAAAAGGCAAAAAAACACCAAAACCAACCCTACAACAAACCAACCAAACAATAACACCCCAAACCGCACGAGGTTGCTCTAGAGAAGATAATTCTTTTCTGGGGAACAAGTTTTAGAAAACCTTGTTCTTTTAAAAGGCAAAGTTACTTCTTAGAGCCCCCATCTAAGAAAACTGTAGAGAACTTGCAGCTTCACAGAAAAAGAGAGGCTGTATTATATTTGCATGATACTGTGACTCCAGTGTTTTGTCCTTGCTGTCTTCTGGCAGATTGGTCTGCATAAGTTATCCCTCATCTGCATAACAGGAAGGCTCAAATGGACACTTCCAAGTTCCTATGGGTGTCACATTTACAGCAGGTGGAAGGATGAATGGTACATGGGAAATGTGTTTGTTTTATAATGTTTGGAACATAATGGTAGGATTGGCCTGAACTCATGAAAATATCTAGAGTAGCTTAAGAAGTACAAAGATGCCAGTGCACAAAGCAGCGCAATAAAACAGACTCAGATCAATAAAATGCATCCAAACTAAGAACCAAAAGCTAAAAATGTGAGAAGGCATTTCTTGTTATTTGTTATTACATTACTTGGTCAAAGGAACATGCATATCCCAGCAGGAAGGCAGCTACAAGAAGTTAATAGTGATTAGCATCTGTATATTTCTATTTCTTAAGAACAGTTACGTATGTAGAAATCATGTGTTGGAATTATACATCAGTGTCACTAAACATCCTTCTTATCTTTCTTTTTAGCTTTCTAAACCTTCTATATTACAACTGAGCAGGCATTACTCTATGTACACAGCAGGCATTATTCTACTTAAACAAGCATACTTTTCATAAATTGCATGGCCATGGAGGGTTGGAATATGCTCTCAAATTCTCATAGAATAATTTGTCAAATTGTCATCACTTCAATCATACGTATAGAAGAGAAACTACTGGAGAAACTAAAATAGTGAGTTTATCATCTTGAAAAGTTGGGTGTGATGACTGGATCTGAACATTAAGAACCAACACATTCTTACCTGCAATGTAAGAGTACCGTAGTAGGTCACAGATTAAAATAAAATCACTTTATTATGCTGCATTCTAAGAAGTGCAGCTAGAATATTACATTCAGGAGACACCGTGTTATTTTGACTCTAGCATCAGCCCCTGGTACAATCTGTTGCTCCACATTTTTGGGGAATGAAAGAAAGCAAAATGACAAAATGACCATCACAAAGCAGCTGAATGGCAACATCACCAAAATAAAATTATTGATATAGGATATGAAAGTAATGAACAATATGAAATTAATTAACAGTTTTCCAGAAATAGTCATTTAACATTGATTTAAATGTTGCACTTTCTAACAGTAGTTAAGAATGATTTTTTGGAAGCACACGTAATGTTACATGGAATACTTAAGTACTGTGGGTATTTAAAAAGTATTTTTTGAATTATGCATATTCTAAAGCTTTTGCTGAACACCTTTGTCAATACATATGTATGTATTAAGTTCCTGTAAAATGTTCTTCTCCCATCTTAATTACTGAGAATCATTCTGAAATTTGTTTCTGTCTAGAATGCTGAACATATAAAGGATATTAGAGCACAGTTGTGACTGACTCACATTCACTCTGAAGCTGGTCAAAATACATGTCTGATTTCCTATTGTTGGCTATGTGGTTTGAATGCTCAGAGTGGCCATACCTGCATACATTATTCCATGCATTAGAATGTTTGTATTTTTTCTGTCCAGAATGACACAGAACGCTTTAGTGTTGTAATAGACGAGATACCAGTGAAAACTTAAGAGCAGGGTTTCCAGTGTAGCACTGCAATTGCTGTGTAAAGCCATTGTTTACAGACTGACTGTCCTGTTCTGCTCTGGTTCCTTGATTGTAGCACAAAACACTGCATCTATTTTCCCATATTGAAAGCAATGGAAAGACAGAAACTTTTCCTGTGCAAGTACAGATGGTCGTTTGCTCTTTATTACATCACAGAATTATAGTGCAGTAACTGTCATAATTATAGTATGGAAACTCTTGATATAAGCTGGCATTTAAGTAGAAAATGATTGTAAATTTTACAGACGCTCTGTCCAGTGTGAGCCTTGCGAACAGTTCTACATTTCAATGGGGTACATACATTCTAAGTATTCCTGAGCACTACCATCTTCCAAACAATTCAGCTGATTCTGTAGGACAGCGAGAATTATCATGCATCTAGTCACTCTTTCTTTTAATTGCATCATCTCTTATGTACACTACTGAAAATGCTCTGTAAACCCAGTTCCTGGTGTATTCTGCAATTCTTTGAATTCTCTTCCTTTTTTTTTTTTTTTTTTTTTTTTTTTAAGTCTAATTAGGATTGCATCTGGCATGGAAGATTAGGGCATTTGTTCAGAAGCAGGAAGTGAGGTACTTTGCTGTTCCATTACATAATTTTCATTGGTTACTTAATTGTCAGAAAACTTCTCCCCCTTCTCCCACCCAATGAGCCAACCAGGCCTGATACAGAAAGTTTCTCCGTGTACACTGACTTCAGTGGAAGCTGATGTTGATTTCTGCCTTTGCTTACAAATCTAAGAAGTATCAAAAATGTTGAAACTGGATTTCAGTGAACAAAAGTGAAGAGTGTTCAGTGTGATAGCAGTTTGCAAGAAAGAATGCAACAGAGTTGTCAAATAAAATAAAGAAGACTTCTTTCATTTCCACTGGAAGCAGAAAACAGCAAGATGAAAGGGGAATGTAAGATCTGAGGTGGAGAGACTAATGACAATCATTTACCAGACGAGCTTTAGCTCCAGTCTGTAAGTCACAAGATTGTTTTACATCTGAAATCTCCAGTTTCTACAATAACGTACTTGCTAAATGTACTTCTAGTCTAGCTTTGTATCTTTTGCATATGATGTATCAGTTTTTACCTGTTAACTTATTAGATAAATAAGGTCTCATATCTTATTCATTATTTTGTTATTTATTATTTGTATACCATTATTTTATAGTTAAAATTGTAGGGTAAAAATGCATTGCTTAAAGCAATCAAACTGGAATGAAGTAACTCAATTTACTGAACGTAGACAAACTGGAGCGCATCAAAAATGCTGAGCCTCACCTTCTGAGACATTTAGGGAGCACAGTTACTGCAGGGTATCCTGCAAAGCTTTGGGAAGCTGTGAAAGCCTGAGTGCTGCAGAGGATCTTACATATAAGCAAAAATCTAAGACTTCCCATTAAGTCAACAATGTCTGGGACAGACCTGTGACTACAGCCAAGGAGCGAAGTAGCACACATAACAGATATTACATTCAGGATTTTTGTTTATATGTCTCATCAGAAGTCAGAGTGGTTCGTTTTCAGAAAGAGGAGAATACATTTTTTCTACTTTGTCAAATCTCAGACAGATTTTCAGGGCAAGCAGTAGTTTTAATACACACTTTTGGTGGGACAGACTGCACTATGTGGAGGGATAAAAGAAAGGTCTAGTGTGAAACTAAATTTTATGCTACAGTGAGTTACAATGCAGTAAGAAACAGTAAGTTCTGATTTGGCTGGGTAGACTAAGCATACAGGATTTCTTCACTATTCCTCAGCATCTCAGCAGGTAAGCATTAATTATATTTGTTTTGCTGAAGATTTAATTCTGCAAGCTGTTCAGCCCTTTAAAGTGTTATAAATTGACTTGGGAATTCTTAGCCCTTGCAATAGTTGTAAGTAAATTTATGAAATTAGAAAAATTTAACCCTGTGACAAAGATTTTTGTTATGCAAAGCTTTTTTGTTTTAAATGGGTATGGATAACTAAAGGAGGAGGTCCATCCATTGCCTCTTTCTGGATCCCAGATTACTGTCATGGCTTGGAAAAATGCCTTAGTTTTTCCTTTAGCAAATACAAACCTCTGAATTGTGTATTTGGCAAGTGATTGCTTCATGGCTAGACAAAGTTATATTTATCCATAATTAAGGTACATGAAAAAACTTTTCAAAATGATCCACAACAATATGTTCTAGCATTGGATTTTCATGAGGAATCAGATCTTAGATTAACATTTAGGATAGAAAAAAATAAAACTGTTTCCACTTCGTTCTTAATTTGCCTTTCCACGTAAAGACATAATTTTGTTGGGGTTCCCCTGGGAAAATGCTATCTATAAACCTTCCAGGAAAAACTGTTAAGCCTGATCAGGAAAGAAGTCACAAGGGCTGGGAAAATATGACATCTACATTTGGTTTTGTTCTGCAGGCCGTGTACATTTCCTCTAGCACTACAAAACATTACCATATGATATGGTTGCATTTTCCAGCAAGTGTTGCCACTAACTTGGACTTGTGGCTTTGTAGTATGATTTAAACATTGCTCAAAAATACAGTATTTCCAGAAACACAAATAAGCCAATGCTTAACTGTCACAAATGTTCTTCATTTCCATATCTGTAATATATAAAGCATTTATTGAAAAGAGTGGGATTGCTTACCTCAAAAATATAATCTTTTCCATCCTTTCCATGTACAGCTTTAACAGCACAGATGTCCAAACCACCAAATATTTCAGAACAGGTGTCAACCCAAAGCTTGTACCTGTTTTATAAAACAATTTTTTTTCTGTAAGTATCTTATTAGGCTCTTGTTTTTCTATAGCCTTAATCTAAATCTGCATTTTGTATAAAGTTTGCTTAAAACACAGAATTTTCACTGTTTTGTCAGCTTTATTGAATTTGTATTTCCTAGAATAGCAGCTTAGAGATCCTGGACCGATTACTCTCCTTTTCCAAGTAGAATCCATAAAAACTGTGATTCTCTATCTTGACCTAACATTACACTGGCTGCTGTCCCAGCTCATATTAGCCCAAATATGTGTCTGCTCTAAACTGTGAGTGACCTTGGGATAAGACACGCTGGAACACAAACATTATTTCAGGGTATCCCATTCTGCACTTCCACTGCCGTTATGCTAGTACAGCTTGCTAGTTGTGACTGTACACTATGTGGGAACTCCACAGAGGTGTATCTTACCAGTTTCTGTAGTTACAGTGGTGCCAGAGAATTTTATAAGGCAGGGAATGGGGCTTCTGTCGCCCTGTGAAATTCAAACTGGCACATCTGTGACAGATGCAAGTGTGACCATCCTCCCGCCTGTCAGTCTTGGTAGCGTACTTAATTATGGGTGAGTTTTATCCTTGTATCAGGGAAACTAGGATGAGAGTCTCTGTCTTAAATTACTGACCAAACTGTATTCCAAATTAGCAACTTTTCTATATACTGAACAAGGCAAAAGAAAAATCAAGAAACAGCAGGCCTTAAGACAATTGAAGATGAACAGCCCCAGGGCACTATGCAAAAGTTATGCAGCATGCAGACAAACGTAACATCTTCATGTAGGGTTACAGACAATTACAGGAAAATTCAAAAGAAATTTAGAAAATTTTGAAGAATGGTTACAACTCTAACAAAAAATATAGTAATTCATACAGTACTGAACTCCTGCACTGCATTTTTATCCTCGTGGTAAGAAATTTGGTCTGATAAATGGAAAGTGAACCCATTCTACATGCAGTAATGTGATTTATTTTTCTTGCTTGAGGAGCTTAATTCATTCTATGAATAGAGGAATTATCTGACTAAAAAAGGAATGAAGGGGGACTTACTAGAAAAGGAGTGAGGCAATTCCTGATCAAGTACAGAACAGTCAGTAGCACATATGGGGAGCCATAATACTTTGTTGAGGGTGTTCAGAGGTGATTTAGTTGTGTATGTTTGTTAAATGGCAAGGGTTGGCTGGCAGGACACAAAGTAGCATTGAGAACTTTAATTAACTAATAACAGAGCTGTGTCTGGGTATCACCAAGTGATGATATGGTCTTGAAAGTTTATACAGGCAGGTATCACCACTCCACCAATTGAAGAAAAAAAAGAAAAAAAAAGAAAAAAAAGGTAGTTTTAAAACAGTCATTTATCATAGACTTTTTTTTTCCATTGGTATGAATAAGGGCTATTTCCTTTTATAGACCCTCCCCTGATCCAGCCTTTAAGCCATGATGCCACATCATATTATTTTCCATTGCAAAAAAAAAAAAAAAAAAAAAAAAAAAGATGTTATTAACATAGCATTTGACTTCATTGTAGGATGAAAAGAAACTCATTGCTGGGCTGTGAGTCTTAGTCATAAAAATATCCTTAGTAATGATCCCCTTTCCAAGTAAACTTATTAGATCACACTCTCCATATTTTCTGTTCTCATGGGAAAAAAAAAATCTTTTAAGCGGAATAAAAAGAAATCAATACAACTGTTTGAAAAAAATCCTGATGGTAATATTTGAGCAAATATTTTTTTTCCTGTGAGAAAAATGTTTTGTCCAAAATGAGAAGTTTTTTTGGAGTCCTGACAATTTCAGCATCTGTAGATGCACTGATTGGCTGGACTGCTTGCACACATTTGCTTATAAACAACCTTGGTTTCTGCTCTAAAATATCGCCACATATCTTAGCAAGCCACGAGGACAGTAAAATTTGCCTGTAATAGCAAATAATTGAAGTTTCTATGAAAAAAAAAGGAAGATGTTTTCTTTAAGAAACTGAAAAATTAATCAGATTTAAATAAGAACATCTTCAGTAGTCAATCTCCTTCCAACAAACACAGCTGGAGAAACTGCATTTGGAAAGAGAGGTCTTGAGTAGGCTACCCTGGAGTTTTAAACGCAAGGCTTGCACAGCAGGTTTGACCAGAGGCCATGGTCCTTATCTTCTCAGAAATCAATGTAGCATGCAGCGTCCTCTGAACTGGCAGATAACAAAGTACTTGTGAGGTGTGCACAACTACAGTAAGTCTGTATTCTTCTGGCCCAACTGGGGAGCAGTTCCTCTCTGAAATGAAGGGCTCAGTAAGAATATATAACATAGAAATTTCCTCATTCTCTGCCTCATCATCATCCCTTACTGCTCCACATTCCTCTTCACTAAATTTCTAGACTAACATTTGTGTTCAGTCAGCAATGTGGACTCAGGCAGCACTTTCAAAATACTTCTTTCTAAATCATGAGATGTATTATAAATGCCTTGAAGTGCACATGCATCAGATTTGATTGCTTTTGGTGTGCCTCTAAAGTACTTCAGCTCTTCAGAAAACTTCAATTTGCTTTTACTTCCTTTTTTTGCTTTGTATGTAATCAGACTAAAATTATGGCATAGCCTAATGTTACGAGAACCCCTCCCTCTTTTCTATGCTTTTGTCTTCATCAGCATAAAAGTTCTGGTTTGTTGCTAGTGTTTTTTAAAGTGAATATACAGATATGATTTAATTATGTTACATTCAAGCGTGGAAGCAGAACCAAAGCAGCACAGAGCATTTACAGTGAAGTGGCTGTGCATTTTGTACTCACTGCCCATACTTGATACTATTTAGTTTTCCTTATGGCCAAATTAAAGTGCTGTTTTTTTCACAGAGAAGTAGTTCATGGACTGTAATTACGCAGAGTAAAGCACACTCTTTCTCTCTTAGTGAAGGCATAACCTCACAGTCTAAAGCAAAGTGGGAGGGGAATGAGAATGAGAAAATAATGTGGCTCCACTCCATCCCCAGAGGGGACATCAGTGAGGACACAGTCTAGACTGGGGTTGGACAGCAGGGAGTTGTAATTCCCGTCTTATTTGTTTTCACCTTTCTTAGGGCAGGCAATGGTTCAGTTCCGTTTCTCTCAGCTACGAGTAATTGTAGGTCCAGATTTAAAAAAAAAAACAACTACAAAAAACCGACGCAAAACCAACCAACCAAACAACAGAAAAAGACTGTTGTTGAACTGTGAAGCACCATTTAGATTACACTTCTACTGCACAGAGCTTTCAACATTTGTACATGTACTGACTGACTGGAGTAAATTTAGGGAAAATAAAGCTGTAATCTGAAAGAGAAACCTTTGCAGAAGGTGAACAAAATAAAATTCATAGCCATAAAAAGCACTACAGCTTTCCTCTGCATGTAAAAGAGGCCTATATTTTGTGATTGGAGAAAATGAGCAGCATTGAGCAGTAGCAGAGTGAGGCTTCAAAATAATACTGCAGACTGATGTACTGAATTGCTAAGAGATAACCAGAGCAAGGATGGGAGAGAAAAGCACAATAAAACAAAGTACAGAGCGGGAATGATGACACGAGGAGAAAAAAGCTTTGTTATATTTCAGCATCTGGGCAGAAAGACTCACAGTGCAGTTGACCAGAAGATTCAATAATGACAAATAAGCAATTTAGTAGAAAAGATAAATACAATTTAAATAGGCAAAGTTAAGAAAAAAACACTTTGTTGCATTATGTGACGTAGGAGAAAAAGTTTAAACACTGTGACATGGAGTAAAGTAAAAGAGGTCAAATGAACCAGAGGAAATGACTGGTAGGTTGAACCTGAAAATGGCATACTGTGAAGGGAATTCCAGTAGCTTTCTAGGTGCAGATATATATTTAGGAGCTCAAGGGTGCCTGCAAACATGTAAGCCTAATAGTTAGCTTGATTACTTAGCTGAGACAACTCATAGGGAAACACTTCTCTCATGTTTTTTCATCTAGTTCCAAGTTTGGTTTTTTGTCCAAAATGAACAGAGGGCCTTCATTTACTGTAAACTGCACACCAATGCGATTTAAAAAAAAAAAAAGACTTAAAATTCTTTTGTTTTTTTTAATTACCTTTTACATGAGACTTCACTTACTTATCTGACATAGCAATTTGTTCCAACATTGCAGAGCCTGTGTTTGTCTTCCAGTTTCCAGATATGGAAGTCCTCCTGAAAGGGGAAAAACATTCAAAGAGAGCCACTAGTTTTATATTTTTCCTACCTCCTAAATTATTCTGATTTTCACATGGATACTAAGGCAGCATTAACATATTTTTTTGTATTCGGCAGCTTACAATATAATATCTAAAACATGATGAATTTTTAACAGGCTTCACAATGTTATGATGCATGAAAATGAAATTTTTGTTCCCCATTAGTTCGCTTAAGAAAAATTTTAAAACTACTATGATTAAGTGCAAGTGTTAACAGTAAGATTTTATCGGTTAGAAATTGATTGAATAACCTCTAACATACCAATAATACAAATGGCAAGGAACTGAAGCTTCAGCTTCTCATTTCAGATCCATACCACTGCACATTTAGGTCCCAATACTTGAAAGTCAAGATGTCCATTTTGAACATCTCCAATCTGTTCTAGAGCTTGATTTTGGTTTCTCCTCCAGTTTTCACTCCTTGCTAGTTTGTGAATATAATCTAAACATCTTATTTCAAGCATACCATTTTTTATTTTATCAGTAAGAAATAAAAAATACATTTTTTTCTCCTCCTCAGACACCAGGTTGGTTAGCAGGTGTGAGAAGATTACTCTTTTCTGAAACCTAAACAATGTTTTGAGAATAGGCTTAGAACACAAATCATGAAGTGTTTCTACTTAGAAGTGTAATAGGAATATCTGTAATACATTAAAAGTTTACTAGGCAGCAGCAATAGTTTTCTCTCAGTTTTTATTGATCTAATTACAAGGGTCAGCAGCAAATGTGGGGGAGCGCCAACCTTTCCGTGGAAGTCTCATAAAATTAACTGAATTTTAAAGCATACATTTCTAACATGCCTTATTTTTTTTGCTATGAGAGAATAACGAAAAGGGAAGATCCACATTCAGTGCTGTATGTAAGGTAACTTTTATCAGTAATCAGGCTTTAAGTGATATTTATATGCGTGTGTGTACTTACAGAACAGTTAAGATGTTTAAGTTCACTATTACTCCACATACAGTCTACAGATTTTACTTCTTAGATATCATGACTGAACTCTGTTGCAGACTTCTCAAAAGGATTCCTTAGCATGTACAATTTAAGGTGTCTTTTAGGAAGCAAAATTTAGAAAAAAAATCCTGAAGATTTCTAGCAAGAAGTTAGTTGATGATGCTCAGCTGCACTGAGGTAATCTTAGCACTGTTAAGTAGAGAAGATCATAGAATCAGAGAATAGTTTGGGTTGGAAGGGACCTTTAAGGTCATGTAGTTCCAACTGACTGCTCCAGGCAGGGACACCTCCTTCCAAACCAGGTTGCTCACAGCCCCATCCACATCAATTCCTCCTTTTTCACTGAATTCCAAATAATAAAGGAACCAACTCCAAATATATTTGAATGCTTTGCACTTAGGCTTTACATGCTTTTGCTTGATTTGGTGTTTGTAAACATGAAGAAAAACTGTTTTAAAGTTGGGAAAAAGGAATTACGATTGCTATGTATCATGACTTGACCTTTCTCTTTTCCAGCAGCTCTTTGCTTTGTTTAGTACTATCTGAAGCATGCATTGCAAATTGTCTGGACAAGTATTGTCACAAAATAAGTAGGAAGATCTACCAACAGTTCTTGTGTAGGTAGACTATTTAGCAGCTTGTTACTACAGCATTGTTGTTCTTCAGCTGCTATGCTCTACTTTTTTTTTATTGAAGTTGTGGTCAAAGTACATTGTTGTGCATTCAGTTTATTACATTTGGAAAAGAGATTTAAAGGTAGTATTTTTGTATTTGTGTTTTTCTTCCTTCTATTTGATCCTTTAAACTCTATTTCCTTGAAGTCAGATGAATTCTGTAATGGTACCAGGTGCTGTTAAGCATGCATCACAAAATGTTTTGAGGAGCTGTGGTATTTAGAGAGATCCAGTGTGACATTTTGGCTATAATCTCTGCTGACAGATGATAAGCACCAGTGTTTTGTGAGTCATGGATCCACTTATACCACAATTTCCCACAGAATTGTAAAAATGAAACTCTTCATAACTCTTAAATTAGAAAAACAATTGTTTGGCTTGTATTTTTCGTGGTTGCTCTCTAAGTACTCTGTTCCTGTGTGAGAGAACAAAATGAGAACCAGCTGTAAAACAATACACTACTGACATAATGCATATGTATGCATATGAAGAATTTTATAGACATTTGGTAAGTCTCCTTTCACAATGCTTTGTAAAAATGAATCAATATTTCATTTCTTGTGATTTA
Organism: Tetrao urogallus; assembly: GCF_951394365.1. NCBI lineage: Eukaryota > Metazoa > Chordata > Aves > Galliformes > Phasianidae > Tetrao > Tetrao urogallus. The sequence continues at coordinate 5,016,450 of NC_136823.1, read as the reverse complement.
ACCATATGAAAGAAAGAGAAAAATGATGGCCAGGCTTTTAGCATCTGGATGAACCCACAGTTTCTGAGAGAACAGAAGCATAAAAATAAATAAAGTTAGCAGAAACAGGCTGCCATTTTAATTGTTTTTTCTTTTTTCTTTTCTTCTCTGATCCTTAGACCAACTCTTCTTTTGTGAAGAAGAAACACTCTTGTTAAAAAATTATAAATTTGCCATGGCTGAATAATACAGTAAGTATTACAGAGACTAAACAGAATTTTAATTTAAGGAAAAAAAAAAATAGAACTCTTTCCTATTAGACGCAGTGGTTCAGGTTCTCCCACAAAGAATGAACTGTCAAATTATTGACACTGTATCTGATTACTGCTACCCAGAGGTGTGTCCCAACCATTAATGGCTGGGCTTTACTGCTAAGACCGGGCCACTTGGGAACTGTGAGACAAAGATAAATCAATTCTGTGTATTATAAACAACAGAAGAAGTGAGAGATATGTAGTAGAGTACAAGAAATTTGTGCATCAAAGCACCCATGAGAGAGAAAAGCACTGTCCTAGCCTTGAAGAGGCTGAAATGGCTGCACGAAAAGGTCCGAGACAGAGAAAGAAGTCTGAGGTAAAAAAAGAAGTCTGAATGGTGACTGGAAGTGGAGGGAGAGCATGGTAGTTAACTGGCACTATTAGAGTAAAAGGGGCAGTGGAGAACCCAAAGCAAGGAACGATGAAGATTAGGGCATAAGAGGTAAGGACTAAGATACAGAAAGGTAGAAGTGGTCTGGGAAAGAGGTGGTACCAGATCAAGGTATGGTTTGGACTCACTCAGAAGTATTTGGTTTTTATTTTATACAAAAAGGAAAGGATGTGTATTGAGGCAGGACCAACACATTTGAAATTCTGTAGGGACCTTGAGTTCTAGAGATTCTGGACTGCATCACTATTAAAAAAGGGATTTTGGGTCAAGGATTCCAGAAACCACACCATCCTTGCAGTATATTTGAGTGCTTTGGTCACTGTGTACAATTCAAATTTCCAACATTGTTTTTGCAAAATTTAGAAAGTTTTAGCAGAATTTAGAAAGCAGAATTGAGTGTCTGTACTGCTGGATGGATCTGACCTACAGGCACACTGTCCTCCCTGTTCTGTGTAGTCTTTTCTTCCACTCAGATGTAAATCAAGAGACAGCTGCACCATTAAGTTATTCTTGAGAGGCTTAATCTTAGATGTTCTTTTACAAATGCCTCTCCAACTTTTATGCCTGGAGAGGCAAGCAGTTGCTCAGAGTTTTGATCTTGTGACTGCAGTGTCATAGGGGAGGAGTCACAGTACATGGCTCTCCAAAGTCAACCTAAGGGGATGTGTTTTACCCTTCGTCCCCATCCTGGACAGGAGATTCTACATTTCTAATAGGGCTTGTTGCTTGTTTCTAAATTAATGCTAATTCTGTCTTTAATATTAAAAAATATTTCATGCATTTTCTTTAGCCTAACTACAACTTTTGTTTATATTTATGGGTTGCTTGAAATTCAGTTATTTTTACTGACAAAGAACTTGCATGTATCTTACTTGTTTTTCAATTAAAATGTCAACATATAAGAAATCTCTTATCCTTCCAACATTGCAAGATCCCTAGCGATGTATGATTATGTATACACGTGTGCTTTTATGCATGTATGTTTTTATCCAGGTATTTTTTTCCTGCCTCAGAATTGTAAGCATGAGGGAACAAATGCATGAGATGAATTAACTTATCTGAAAAACATGGACGAAATGACTGAATGTCAAATTACACTGATAACTGATAGTTGAAATAGAGTGAAATTATGCATAAAGACAGTCACCATAGATCAATTAATACCTCATAATCTGTTTCGCTGCTCTAAAACTGAAACAACATTTTAGCCTCTCATATAGTCATGATCTCTAAATATATCTCTATAAATCTAGAAAATATTTTTACCCATTTTTATATGGGTCATTGTAAGATAAGAATTTTTCTTATTATTTCATGTTAAAAGGAGAGTACTGCCTCCCATTAACGTTTTATCATTCAAATTGGTGTGAATGAATGCCATCTAAATATAGATGAAATGGAAAAATAATTAAAAGTTGTCAGGAACGCTACTCAGGCAGGCTCACCTGTTATGTTACTCTCCTCCTCCCAATGACAATCAACTTAAAGAAAAAGACGTTGATAAATCCATAAAGCCTGACACACTGTCTTTCTGAAGCGTATGACAATGAAGGCATGGAGTCACCACATTTCTACTCAGAGACTCATCCAACAGTCTTAAACTTATTGGCGCTTATCAATTTTCAAACAAATGATGAAAAGATAAGTTTTTGGCTCACATGTATGCTTTGTAGTTACTGCCTATCTTTTGGATCCTGATGTCATATTTGGAGTCTATGAACGGTTCAGTAGTGGCGTAGGTCTGAGTAAGTGCTACCACGCTGGCTATGTCCTGAAAATCGTAGTGGTTGTCTACCTTGATCTGTAGTCATCATGCCACAAGTAAACGGCAAATGCAAAAGAAAAAACAGCAATTAGAAATAAAATGTAGACTTCAGTTTCAAATGGCATTAATGAGAAATATGGCTTTTGATAGCATCAGTTTATAGCGGGCATTTCATATTTTATCTGATTTCTAGATTCGGTATCAGTCCCACATTAACATATCTAATTTTCTATGGAAAGTATTACCTGCTCATCCATAGGAAGCAATTTGCAGATAGTAGATTTTTATTTTCAATTTTTTTTTAATAGTTTTGATTGATAATTTTCAGGTCAGTAGTTTTTTAGGAGAATGTTTGAAGTTGTGGTTACACTAATTTTATACAATTGTTCATGATTTTCTAAACTGCTCGTGTAACTGCGTGTCTGTGGCGCCCACCACGTACTATCACTTCTGTGTCATGTATCTCCCAGGAAGGAGGACATGAATGCTCATGACATTCTGATGAGGGCCAGTTCATATGGAACACAGAAGGTTGGCTCAAGATGATGGAATACTTTTCCCATTTGTCCTACTGCTTTGCAAGGAGTCAGGCATTCTAGGAATAGAATTTCCTAGACATAAAACACTGCGATAAATGTGAGCAATACTGATTTAGAGGGAGAGTGAGAAACATACTTCAGATGGGAGACAAAACTATTACTTTTTGACAGGGAGATCTTATCTCTACAGTTGAGTTCAAAGGAAGCTAGCTGAAGTAGGGAAAAAACATGAATCTGAAGAGAAGTCTTAGGGCTGGGAGAAAACAGGAGAGGGAAACTGGAATGCCAATAATTCTTTACCCAAAGTGCATTTCAGGAAGGTGAGGAAAGGGTGCAGGGATTACTCGTTTCATACTATCTAATATTAGAAGAGTTTGCAACTTCTTGCAAGCCCAGCATCTCTTTTGTTTCCACTTAAAAGAGGACCTGTAGCCTGGAGTGCCCACAGCTGTGAGATAGGTATTGCATATTGAATGGTGTCCAGTGAAGTGAGGAGTCAGGCCAAATACTGAGGCCAAAAGTCCCAAGTATTTGCTCTCAACTCTTGGATTCAGAATGATACAGAATTATTTGTCCTTTGAGAACCAGCAAAAGAGATACAATTCCTGGTCTCAACTCTGTTTCTGAAAATTGAATATTGTGAGTGAATCTAATTACAAGTGGAAACACTACTCCTAGCATTGCCTTTTGGGAGAACTGGGATACAAGAGGAACCTTTACTTGGGCTCTGATAGTAAGCATTTCACTATAAAAGACTGGCACTCAGTCTTTAAGGACTTAAAATACTTTATAGCTAAAAATAATAATAATAATAACCTAGATTTTTATTTGTAGACATTTGATATGCTGGATATTTTTGTCCAACAGATCTATTTTCTATAAGTGAGAAGTGAATACTGAAAGTGTGATATAAACATTATAATACTTCATGTATGCAATCCACAGAAACTGCAGTTTAGGTAATTAGTAATTAAGTTAATTCTGTGCCCAGTTAATTTGGCTGCCAGATTTCTTCTGACTTACTAAGTAAAAAATAAAGCAAAACAGTTGTAGGCAAAAAATCATAGCATACATAGTTCAAACTGCACAATTGTTAATGAATACAAATAAATCAGCTTTCTACTTCTATTTCTTGTGGCAAATGTGTTCATAGAGCTTTTGGAGATTCAAGATGATAAATGAAACTATTCTCTGATGATTTATTTTAAAATATAAAACACAGTATTTAAGTGTTTTCTATGAGAGAAACGTAATCTGTAATGACTACAAATGCTCATTGACATCAATGAAAGTGCAATTTACATCACATCACTTGAACCATCACTGTGAGAGAAGTGGTATCAAAACAGCAGTACTCACCACTGAAATGCAATTACTTTGGAGAAAGAAAGCAGCAGTTATACAGCAGTATGAAACAATTACAGAGAATACATTAAGACAGGAAATGAGAAAAGAATCTGGATCAGGCTGCAACTAGTAGACAACCAAGGCAAAACTGCCCTAGAATCCCAGGTCCAAAAAGTTATTTGTGCAAACAGACATTGACTCTTAAATAGTTTCACCACAGTCAACTAAATTAACTAACAAGATTCTGCTTCAGGAAAGCATCTCATGTTTTAAAAAGTGTCCTGAATAGGGCAACACATAAACTACCTGAGAAGGTATCAATATGAGAATATTAATATATGTAGTTTTTTTTCTAAAGAGAGATGCTTTCTTGAATAATAGACAAGCAGAGATTTGCAAGGGTGAGGATCAAAGACAGCATTTGGACAGCAGAAAGTTAAAAAATCCAGGAAACAAAAGAACATGCATCTTATTTTAGACGAACACCCAGCCTCCTAACATGCAGTAAGTAGCATCTGCACCTTTCCCATGCCTGAATGAGCATGTCCAATCTTCACAACAACAGGAAAAGTCGGCATTGTTAGCTGAGAGGGAGAACAGAAAGGAAACGTTAGAGAAGTCAGCTGTGAGTTAAACGATTAAGCTGCATCATTGATGAAAATGATTTTAACAGCTATAATGAGGGAAAATCTGCTTTTGGCATGTGGTTATTTGAATAGACATCCACAGACTGTTCTCATATTCCAGTCAACTGCAACTGTTAGTTCGTACTGAATTGGGATGTATTAAATATTGCTCTGTTTACATCATCTCAGCTGATCACAAAGTGAAATAAGTGGTATTGCTTATTTTCGGTTCTATTTCAACAAAACGAACCTACTGGAAAAAGTTTGAGGGGCAGTTCGAGGAAGAAGCCCTGTGAAGCAGTGATATACTAATAACGTATTTTTACAGTTAGCTCAGGATTCAGAGGAAAATCTTTGTCGTGAAAAATCGTAACAGTACTTGCTACTCTTTAGAGAGCTCTCAATCTGGACAAGCACTGAACAGTTCAGACTTCACTGTCAACTATTCTTCTGTTTCTTGGCAGTTTTAAGATGGAGGGTTACTTGCAGCAAAGCCATTCCTCCATGTTGGATACATGACATGTTATACTTACAGTGCAAGTCTTTAAAGACTTCTCGCCCAGATTTTAGCACTCTGATTCTAGTGGGAATTTTTATTCTGCTCCAGTTTATACAGAAGGAAAAGAAAAAAGACCATCCAGCCAAGGCTGACAGTAAAGCTGAAGAAGATATGCTTAGTATTTCACTGACATTTCTGGTGCACCTATCATGGATAGCTGGAACTTTTGACACCCATCGCTGCATCACACTTCTTACATTAAGCATGGAAGCTTTTCTGTAGGCACAGCAGATGGCTGGCACTGCCTGACTTTCCAGTCCCCAGTCAGTTCAGTGCTGCACAACAAGACATGCCACTGGAATCAGTCTTACCTATTCCTTCCCCCTCCCTCATATTTCCTAAATAAAAGTATATGGCTGTTTTAGAAAGAAAATGCATAATGGGCTTGTTTGCTTTCTTATATGCCTCTCCACTCCCTCCATAATAGTATTGGTCCTGATAACAGAAAGCAGTCACAAACTGAAGGCTCTGCAAGAGAGGCTTGGGATTTCTCTTGTAATGCTGAACATCCTTTCCTGAGAAAGAATTTATAAATTCACTGGGGAAGTACTCATAAGAGAATATAGACATAAGAGAAGACTATTTCCTAATAATTCTTCTTGGAAAAATTATTTTTATCACTACATGACACAGTTGCAGGTGAGATTTCAATTTGTGAGCATGAACAGAGAAAACTTCATGTATAATAAAGTAACAGACCAGAACTCCCCAAGTAATGCACCCAATAAAATACTTGTGCTCACATGCTTTGTTCTTCCAAGACTTATCATACTAAAAAACTTGTATTTATCTCTTGGGTGTTGTATGAAACAGGACAAAAGTAGCAAAGAAGAATTTACCTCAGAGAAAAATCAGAATAGGTAGAATAGTACTCTATGTAATCAGCAGCTTTTTACATGTGACAGTATTTACACAGTGTCAGTTCAGTGTTCTCAGCTATACTGAACTGTGGAATGCAGGATGTAACCAAGCTGTACATCCAAGTAGACTTTGGGACACCATCACATTGTTTTACTACTGTGTACAGAGATGCAAGAAGCATTTTGGAAGTTAGTCTTTGAATGCAAACTACATGTAGATGTTTTCCATTCTTGCTTTTGCTTTTTCCGGAGCTGTCAGTTACTGACAATTACATAAATATTGAGATTTTCAATTAGCTTCAGAAAGCCAAAAGCACTTGTAAAAGCTTTATACAGTAAGGGCCAGACATACTGCAATTTCAAATTAAATTTCTTTGTAAATGGTAGGCATGCAAAGGCCCATGTAGTCAGTCAGCATCTAGTTATTTACTGCTCCCACATTTTAAAAACAGCTATTTTATATTTCTTTTTTAAATTTTGAAGAGGGAGGGAACAAATCATTGCCTGAATTCAGAAGGGCAGCAGCACATTCTTATGAGTGAACTATAAACCACTGACACAGGGTTTGTAATGGAAATGCTGGCAGACATCTAAGTATAGCAGTACAAATGGCACTCCTGTAATTACAAAGACCATGCATTTTCCTGTGATTCCATAGCTGTGGAATCCTCTGAGGACCATAGGAACAAACACTAATTCAAGACAAAACCAAAAACAAAAAAACAAAAAAACCCAAAGCCAACTGTGCTTTCTCCCAGAGAAAATTGTGAAAATGTGCTAACATCATTTAAGGAATGACAATCCATTTCGCTCTGGAGGCCAGCACCAAGACTTCTGTGGTATACCACATCCCAGTTTAGACAAAGTGAAGAGGTTTTTGCAGCAGAAAAAGGCGCTGAGTATTGCATTTCAGATATCATACAGACAAAAACCAGGTAGCTTATATAAGGGGCAGTGAAATTAAGTCTTTCCAGTGCTTTTCTTCTATCACTTTGACAGACCTGTGAACCTAGGGCTGATGAAGCTGCAGTTAATTTGCTTTTCTAGCAGTGTTTTCTTTAGTCCTGGCATTGCTTTAATTATCACAGTTCTCCCATTGAATAAGGAGACTGAGCCATCATGCAGTCACCTTGCTAAAACTATCTAGATTCCAGGATTGTGTGATATTGTACTATCAAGCAATAACTTGATCTGAGTCCTTTCCTCACCTCTTTCCAGTCTGTTCTTTCCTGTTACTTTGTCTTAACAGGCAGCCTCAAGACTTTTCATATATTTGGATAAACATTGTGTATGATACAGCTGTGCTACTGAACTGAAAGTGTACCAGCTCCATGGATTTCCTTCAAATTCCCATTATAGCTACTTGGTAGCAAGTTATCTTGTGAGAAGGTCTGGCAGGTGTGCAAGGATCAGTTTTGAATTGAGTTGATGCTAATACAAATCATTGCACGCATAATTTCAAATTTTTTTTGGGGGGGAGGGCTGTTTGACAAAAGTATTGCTTATTTTTCATTAGAATAGTATAATTTCTACTATGACAAAAATAGAGGTAACAAATCAGAATAAAAAATCTGAAGATCGACAACAGAAATTGCATTGATGAATTTGACATGTTCTTATATATGAGAGATGGACTATACTGCATGAACCCTTGCATACTGCATAATAAATACAGGAAATCTATTTATTTTTTAGGATAAATGGGAGTTCTATTATAAATTAAATAATGATATCATACACAATAATATGTTATTGTGAATTAATGAAAAAAAAAACCACATGACAAACATGCAATACAATTTTCCAAAGCTCCTTCAACATCTGTCATGGTCATAGACTCTACATTTTTTACTGGAATTACTAGTATTAGTTCAGAAAAAACAAAGATATTATCACAGAATCATGGAATGATTTGGTTTGGAAGGGACCTTTTAGTCCACGTAGTTTCAACTCCCCTGCTATAGGCAGGGACACCTCCCTCCAGACCAGGTTGCTCACAGCCCCGTCCAGCCTGGCCTTGAATGCTTCCAGGGAAGGGGCATCCACAGCCTCACTTGTGTCTCAACCTGTCTCACAACCTGTTTGTGTCTCACCACCCTCACAATAAAGAATTGCTTTCTGATATCTACTCTAAATCTACCCTATTCCAGTTTAAAACATTTCCCCTCATCCTGTCACTACATGTCCTGATAAAAAGTTTCTCCCCAGTTAATTACATAGATACACTGACTATATTAATTTTCCCTAATACAGACAGGGGATATCAAAATATATCTGTCAAAATACAGATATCAAAATAATTTCAATTGTAATCAACTATCTAGATTCATAATAGATAGATCTCTAGCAGAACTTGCACTGACAGAATTACCAAATTCAGGGAGAAACTGAACCCAATATTCTCAGATTGCTAAAGGAACACTAATTAAGGCAAGCATGCATTCACAACAAATAGAGCACAGAGCATGTTTCTCATGTCATCAAGTGTCTCAGGATCACATCATGACATTGCTTGGATTAACCAGCTTGAGATCACAAAGCACTTTGAGATGGCTGATGCTGTGGATTTTCACTCTTCCACTGCTGTAAGTTATTACATCAAACACGCCTTTTCTTTGCAGGATGGCTAGCAAACTGGCTTCAAAAACAAATTAGGTTAAAAGATTCATTAGTTACTGATCAGAACCTATTTTAAACTCTGAAAATCTATGAAATATCATAATGCTCTTCTGAAACGCCAATTTCTGATATGCTACATATATTATCTTTGTAAAAGATTTAGGATTGGGAGGTTTAAAGAACAATGCAAAAAAGATTCTTGCAATTCTTACAATAGGTGCTATATCAGCTCCAAGCAGTTAATTAACAGAATTATAAAGCTCACGAACACTGATCTGATTAATGTTGTGTTGGTGAAGAACTGCGACAGTTTTACACTCTCATGCTACATGTATATTCACTGCATTTTGAGTAAGGAAAAAAAAGTCATTGTGCTCCTTACTAAGAAGTCCTCAGTCATTCTCTTCCTCTTGAATTCATCATTGTGATTTCTTTCAAACTGAATTTTTGCCCTGTGATTGCAGTTACAGGGCAGCAGCAGGAGAAAAAAAGTCTTGAACTTATCAACAAGAGTCATGTCCTTCCAGTGAACCTGACAAAATAAACTCAACTGGTGATTTAAAAGGAAACAAAGCTTACACTGTAACTAGAGGCAGCCACAGCACTATTATTAGCCTGATGAGTGTACCTTCACTTTTTAGGATGTGTGCAGTGATCAGAGATTTGACATCCCTCCCTAACAATTTGTTTTTGCTTTGTGAATAAAACCCTAAAGCTCTCAGTCAAAAATCTTTTTTTTTTTTTAAGTCCCCTCAGTGGAATTTAAGCTGGTTGCTAAAGGTGACACAGTTTAAACATAATAAAATTGGGACTGTCTAATAAAAAACTGGCTTGGAAATTATGGAACTGTATACATACACCATACGTAATGGGGATAATAACTATCCTTCCCTACTTCAGAAATATTCTGAAGCTTTATCAGAGTGGTTTGCTGCAGTGTAAGTCTATTGATTTAACACAAATTTATAAAAGTTAAGTTTCAAACACTAAAATGCTGAATAGTTTGTAAGTTCTTCACTTCTAAACAATGCCCGGTTATGTACTGCAAATATTTTACTTCTAAGAGATACGATTGGAATTTTGTGAATTTACTTTTAATTATGTTAAGACCTAATACAAAATATACCCAATGATGCATATAAAAATAAACCAGGCAAAAGCCCTCTGCTGGAAACAGCGCAGAAAAGAGATTTTGGAGGCAGTACTCACTCTGTGTTTAATTTCCTTATGGTTATGTTGGCTAGAAAAGCCACAATAGAAGAAAAAAAAAAAAAGGAAAAAAACAGCACAAAAAATATATACTTCATAAACATGACTTACCTTGTTTAAATATTTGTCTTTCCAATAATCCCTAAGCAAAGTTCATTTAGCCACTCTACTTCCATGTGATTTATTTATGGAACATGCATCAGACTAAATCTAATTTTGCTCTGCTTTCCTTTGGAGAAAGGAAATTAAAAATGAAATAAAGAAGGTGTCCTTTCATTCTTTTTTTTTTTTCTTTCTCAGAAACAGGCAGGAAGGCTCCTAAATCAATAAACAAGTAGTACTTTCTGTAGTCTATTTGGTTTAAGGCAAACAAACCCAAGTTAGGGTTCGAACGTGCAGAAGTTCCCTGTCACCAGCAGGGGTAGCTCAATATATTCCTCTCATCACTAAGAGCTGCAGAAACGCCACACTTCAGCAGCTACTGTTTGTCAACAGAGAACAATTCAGAGATGCTAAGACAGATTTTCTACTGTGTTGTACCTTTCTAGAAAAAAAATAGGTGCAAAACCTGTAGAGAGTAACATCCTGTATTCCCTTTACACAAGTAGCAATACAAAGCATATTGGATTCTCCTTGTCTGAATTTCTCAGAAACATGTACGTTAAAGAAATAAAAGCTCAAGTGAATGAAAAGAGTTGGGATTTGAGTGTAAATTAGAGTGCAAAGTCATCAAAAAGAGCCAAATGCAGATTAATTGTGATTTATTTATTCAAAACAGAGGGTTAAGATAGCTAATAAACTAGATGAGTGCAATACAAATATGTTCCTGTGAAATGCTGGGCTATCCAACTTCCTACCCACAGGAGCTGATGCAAAACTGGGTCTTCTGAGTACTCTTGTACATAGTTCCTTCCATTGCCATTAACATCACTTCATAAGACTGGATCTTATGAAGCCAGTGCTCTTTGTACTCACTGAAATCAAGGCACACTTCAGCATTGCCTTATAGAACAGGACAGTGCCAAGTAAATCTGCACCAGGCAATCAGGCTAAACTAACTTTGTCTGCATGTATGCAGTTCAATTGAAAAAAAAAGAAGTTATCTAACTCAATACACCAGTGATGTGACAGTACGAAAATCTCACACTTTTAATGTCAGTACTGCATGAAAACAGAATTACTTAAGAGCAAGAAAAGGTAAGTCTAACAGCAATGAATCAAAAAGAGCAGTTCTCACAGGTTTCTCATAGAAATCCTAGAGAAGACAAAATCCTGGCAGAGACTTATTATATTTTGATTCTGGAATGTCAGTACTTCATTCCATTCCAATCATTCTAACAACTATTTTGTAGCTGCTGCTTCTAAAACTATACCATTCCACAACTTTATAATAAAATGATCCAAATTGTTGTGAATGTAGAATGAATGTATGTTTTTTCTATAGTATTTAGGAAGTGACAGCTATAAGTACCGTGCCTTTTTAAGTGGGCTGTAGTACATGTGCAGGTACTAGGGTTTAAAACCCATGAAAACTTATCTATTTTGTGAGATACTATTCTAATTTGCATTTTTTTAAATATAATTAGACAGTTTTTGTATGGGATATGTATTGTGGTTATACAAGGTAGTTTTTAGGGAAAATAAATGCAACGCCAAATGAAAACTAGGAAGAAAAGAACTAGCAAATCATCAGAAAGACAACAGATAAACTATGATTGTGGAGAATCCTGCCTACAATCATTCTAAAGTAAGATTCATTTCCCACAATAGAGAGAGAATAGGATAGATATAGGTAAAAAACTGTATTCTGTACACAGTCAGGAACTGAGGTGCAGAGCAGGCAGTCCAATCACACGCATCGTGTAGATTCAAACTGCTCTACAGCTGGAACAGGCAGCAAGCTCTCTGTTGGATACTCCTTTATAACTTAAGAGTGAAAAAGCTGCTTGGACAGTCCCTAAGCAACACAGTTCAGAGCAACCTGACATAACTCAAATATCAAAATCAGGTCTGCCCACAGAAATGCTCTTGAGCAATCTCCTGGAAACAATAAACTGACCTCACAATGCTGCATCATATGAAAAATTAAGTATAGAGGGCAGGTAGTTAAGAGATGCATTCCCAGGGAAGAAATGAGACCATCATAAAAGCAATGAGTTTGTTCTGGAGCTCAGGGGAAGCAGCAGTTCTCTCCATGGAACCCTGCACTGAAGAAGTTCGATGGATGGTAGTCTGGTGTTCTTAAAACAGGTTGCTAGGGGACACTTGGTAAAAAAAAAACAAAACAAAGTTGGCATTTAGTGACCTTTAAGCTTTTCCAGATGATAGAAACAAACGATGGATAGTAAAAATTTATAAGGAACAAGATAACCCACTGTCCAAAAAGCCACACTGAGAATTGTAAGAAGAGACAAAGCTGATCAGAACTTTGACTGTAGTCAAGTTTCCTGCTTTCTTTCTATATCATACACATCAACAAATATAGTGAATGATCCACAATCTTCATTATTTAATTACATTTTATTAGAAAATGGAAATGAATTATTCAGTATTAAGTTTATTTAGCTAGAAGAAAAAGAGAAACTGCGTAGTATTCTTCCTACTGTGTCCATAGTGAACTGATGTAGTCAGTGACTGTGCCCCTTGAGAAACAAAGTTTGCTGCCTCTTATTAGCAAGTGTTAGTTATACCAGATGTTAAGCAAGCAGTGCGTGCTGCTTAGTCCTGCTTCATGCTTCAATACTGTGGTGATGCAATTTGCCACCATATCATGGTTTACATATCAAACTAAAGGAAAATCAAAATAACAGTGCAGTCAAAGAGCCCCTGTACTATTAGTCTGGTTATACAAATAGGAAAAAGACCAAGTGTTTCTTTGGTTTATGTTGGCTATCTTTTCTTTACTTACTTATACTTTGCTTATGATAAGAGATTACTTTGCTTACAGATTTGCCAAGGAATATTTCTGTGTCTTCTGGAAGTAATCTTTGTGCTTTGCAAGGTCAAAATCAAACTGATATAGTTAGATCTAAAATTAATTTGATTAATATGACGAAAAGAATATGCAATATAAAAAAGCACAGTGCATCTTCAAGGTAAGATCTGATGCTAACTGATACTGTTCAGAGGTAACAGGTTCTCAATTGTACTGATATCAGCAGGAGCTACAGATAATCTTTGGCTCCTTGCATAAATGGGCTGTTACTGTGAAGGATACACCTCAGCTTTCTTGCCTTGGATTTGGAATTAAAAAATAGTTGACAAAACTACTCCTTTGAGAATGAAAATTTGTCAGAAAACAGTTCTGCTGAAGTCTCCAAAGTTGTTTGCCTTTTACATTTTAATTACAACATTGTCTCAACATTTTCACAAACATTTGAAAGATAAGCCTATCAAAGAGCTGCTCATTAGTGCGGTGCACGTGTCTGCCTTCAGTGTTGTGCTGCTGGTAACCAGTTGTTCCATGCCATGGTTCAGAAACTTTACAGTCATAAGTTTCATTGAAGTTCATATTACCACTGAAAGGTCTGGTTGCTTATAGCATGCTCCAAGTATCTCTCTTAAAATGTTGACTAGTTCTAGAGAGACCATCAGTGGATATACATGTTGAATAAGAAGCTCTTTCCTAGCCATTTGCTTCTCTACATGTAACTATACTGCAAGTATTCTGCATATGTAGAAAAAGCTTTGAAATACACTTAAAAGTCTAATTGAATTATTCCAAAAACAGCTGCAGGCAATACGATGTAAGATCAGAAGAAATGTGTTTTTTATGGCATTTGTACAATTATCACACAAAATTTGGTTTTAGCACGTTTACATTTCTGCACAGTCTAATGTAATTACTAAATTCCCAGCTATGTCTATAGGCAGTTATTTTACAAAGATAGTGACTTTAGTTCAACTGTGCAATTATTTTGCTTGCACTAGATTTCATTCCTCTAGAGTTCATTCCTCTAAACACAGAGAGAATGCTATCTTCACGTGCCATTCTGTACAACCTTATGGAATGCCTTCCTTGGTTAACCACCAAATGGGAAGAACTGCATTATCAATGTAAAGAGAAGGCTTAGCCCAGCATACTTACCTATTACTTGAATTTTACTGAAACAGTAACCAATCTGGCCTATTTAGATGGTTTATAGCAGCAGGCATGTCATGTTATTGGGAAACCAGTCAATGGGTCTTAATTAATTCCTTCAACACTGTCCAGTCCTACCACCCCAAGTGAGATTTGAATGTCAGCAGCCCTACAACTACAGACCATAAATCACAGATGCCATTAAAATACGTGCTTGTTTGTTTTGTTTGTTTTAAATTAGCTTGAACTTCCTGGATAGGGTTTCAGCCTGACAACTTTTTTATTCATGTGAAAATACTTCCTGAAAAATTAAGTTTCCTCCAGGTAAGAAAGAAGACATTAACAAGCCTAAGTTATTTGCTGGTGTTAGACCTGGACTTGGATCTGTCCCTATGATTTGAAGCAAAACTGCGGACTGAAAAAATAAAATTCAAAGTAGGACAGTTTTAATTAAATCACGATATCATGTAGAATATTCCCAGCCCAGTTTTGAATCTAAACACAATAATTCTGAGTATTTGTGTATCTATTTATTTATTTTTTACTTGAGTGTCTACCTGGGAGGACTGAAAATCAAAGCAAACTTGTTAGCTGCTAAAATGACCTCTTACAGTTTAACAATAAAATCAGCCTTCTGCTGTGGAACACGCACACATTTCTGTAGCGATACTACTGTGTGTACACCTAACTTGACAAAATAGCTTTTCATGAGTCTTGATTAAAATGGTTCAAATGACATTAATGAATTCTCAGTTCTCAAACTCAAATTGTGACAAAAAATACAATCCTTTAAGTTCTGTCCTCCATTCAATCTATGTCTTACATTACCACTATGTTACAACTTTATAACATTAAGAACACATATCCAGACTCTGATATCAACAAAAGAGCTGAAGCTGAAAAAAAGAGTTCCAAACTTTGGAATTTCTGCGTGTGTTCCGTGCATAACAGTAACCAGAAAATGCAGATACAGATCTGTGTTGATCAGAACTAATATTGAAAATGAATGCAGAGAAAAAGCTGTGCCTCTAACATACATTAAATCTACATTAAATCTTTGATAAAATAATAAAAAAAAGCCTTTTATTGCAGCTTTTATTTTTTATTCATTATTCCTTGTAACTGCTAATTGTACTAGTCTTACAAATAGAGCATTGAAATGTTTCTTTTTTGTAAATGAATTTCTGTCCAGCCTGCAAACTGGAGTGTCATCTCAAGAAAATGCACAGAAGTGCAGGGGAAGACCAAGGACTGCAGATGAAAACAGAGTTTAATAAATGACAGCTGTTTACTTGACCGGAATAGAGAAGATAGCAGATTTATTTTGTAAATTCAGGCTGGACGAAGATTTACTACAAAAAGGTAAAAATCTTTGTTCTGCTACAGATCATGAAATCAACTGCAAATACTTGTAAAAGCTGTTTTTGTGAAGGCTTTTGATTATTAATAGTTATACTGACTCATAACAGCAACGCTGCAGTGCTTACTAAGGTAATCTCACTTCTGGTACAAGAACTTTCACCAATGATGTGCTTTTTCCTTAAAGGAAGGCGGAGTTACGAGTTAGTGTCTGGGCCATAAATAAGAGGTTCCTATGTCAGGGAAATTAGAAGTCAGTTAACATAAGCGTGTACTCAGAGTGAGCATTAGAGGGCTTTTCTAAACCACCCAAGTCTGCTGAAATTGAAGACGCAGAAGAAATCAGATAGTCTGTAGGAAGTTTAGATATAAAATCAACAGTAAGAAAGCATTTTCTCTTGGCAGACCGATTAGCTGTGCTTAAGGCAGCATGAATCCTGTACTTAGTACCTTGTTGTTTTCAGTGCTTCTGCTGCTGACCCACAGAATTCAGGAGCTGGTGGAGGCGTGCAGCTGTGCCCCTGCTCATCCGCAGCAGCTCATCTGCGATTCTGCTTTAGGTGAGTCATGAACAACGACGTGCTTTGAACTGCTGGTAGGAAATGGAGTGGAACTAACCTAACTGCTGCATTCTTTTCTGTACAGCTGTAGAGAAATACTTTTAACCATGTGGCTGCGACTCTTAGAGGATTTTAGAACAAATGACTGCAGACAACCCTTTTAAACACACAGCTATGAGAAGAAAAATGTGGCAGTAGCTGATCTGTTTTTCTTGATTTTTTTTCTTCTTTTCCAGAACATTTTGTGGTTACAGACTGTTGAAATTACAGTATTATTTAGTGGGCTTTTTTTTTCCCCTCATAAAAACAACATGTATGTTAGCTCCTAACTTACAGTAAGCAGCAAAGAATAAGAGGACTTCTAAATGTTTACTGTTCACAGTATCTATAATAGACTATTCCATCTAAATACATGCCCACTATAACTGTGCTTATCAACAGTTGTTACAGCACTCTGGGAAAGCAAAATGAAAAAAAGTCCCTAATGGCAACGTGGAAATATTCGGTCTTTGTTCTGCTGCACTACAATATCTTACTCTGCTGCTGTTATTTTCCAAAAATACTTGAGCAGGAAACTGATATGTCCTTTATTTTTTTTAATCTGACTACAGGCTTTCCACACAAATAGGATTTTCCAGTCTTTAGGATTTCATAATATTCAACCCAAGCTGTGGCTGTCAAAATACTTCTAGAAAGAAACTAAAGATCTCAAAATTACACTGCATGGGGACAGGAAAATGTGTCATTTTGCAGTCTTTTGATTTCATTAGCTCAAGCTGAGGCTGGTTAGCTTCCATCTAGTGTGAACAGTAAATGTAGAACATGAGTTTCCAAAGTGTCACAAAATTAGCATCTCTATGGGGCAGGCAATACCTTCTGCATACTGATTAATTGCTTTTATACTCTGACAGAAAATCTTTGTAGCCATGACAAACTTCAAGCTCTATTTGTGGCCATCAGTTAAATTGTTTTTTAATCTGGTTGTGTTAAGCAATCGTTTTCATTGAGTTACCTACACCAGGCATTGCAAACTTGGGGTTCAGGTGTGAAAGAAAATAAAGTTGCACTTCCAGAAGCTTAACTATACAGTTAATGATATTAATCTGCTGCATTCCTAGACATAACAAAGTAAGTTTTTAAACTTACTTTAGGAGAGTTTTCTAAATAAATAATTTCACAGTATGGAGGAAACTCAAAATACTTGCTACAAGTTGTATACTTCAGGGAATTCATTTCAACCATCCTAATTAAGACAAGGTCCCTTATATATATGTGTGTGTGTGTGTGTGTGTGTGTGTGTGTGTATGTATATATACATATATGTATATATTAGAAATGGTAGAAATGGTAGATACATACTTTTAATTATGTTTAAATGAAAGATTGTACTTTATATTTGGACTTGGGTCTCAAGCTCTCACTTACATAAATTATCTTTTTAAAGTAAATTGTACTTTTCACCTAAGGCATATTTATATCATGGATCTCTTTATCATCCATACTTTAAAATAGCATTTCTATATGTTAAAAAATAGTTGACAGATGTACATATATCAAACAAATGATTGTAAATATATTTTTGGATATGCACATATATGAATTTGCATATATGTAACACTTGAAACCTGATCTAAGCATTTATGGATGAATTCCTTGATTTGTTTTGGACACAGTACATCTTGTAAGCAGATCAAAATGACTTCAAAGGATCTGAAGAAGACCTGTGGAGCAGTCTGCCCTGCATAAGAGAAACCTCCACTAACCACTTTGGCAAAGGCAGCTTCTCCAGCCTCTGTGCCAGGGCTGGGGCTGTCCTGGGGAACTGGGCAGCACAAGACTGAGTTTTCCCACACAGCACCACCCCAGTGGGAAGCAGGGCAGTGCCTGTGCAGCTGTTCTTCCTTTTGGAAGCAAAGCAGGTTTGAAGCCACACCTGCGTCCTTTGCACCGCTCAGTTCTTAAATGGGAACGGCCATGCCATTAAGTATCCCGTGCAGTAGTACACATCAAATCTCTCCTGCTAGTAGTATTAAGAATTTTATACCTATGCCTTTTCAAGATTTAAGAAGATTAAAACACGTACTTCAAGATTTGTACTTCAATTGCAACATATCTGTACTTCCAAAATATCAGTAAACAAAGAGATTGGCTCTTCACCCACCAAAATCATTAGTAGCTGAACATCAATCCAGCTTCTTACTGAGACTATTCAGTCTTTTTCACTTATTTAGTTCATTCATCTGTGTACCCATAGACACATTCAAGTATTTCCTTGCAGAATAAAAACCTATCACATACTAAAACCAAGAAATCATGCCTCTAAGTTTCACATTAAGTAAAACCTGAGAAAGTCTCAGTTTTGCTCCTAGGATTACTGAGCATGGTCAGTAATTCAGTTACTGCATTATTTATCAGTTTCACTGTAAGTCTGTAGCTTTTTAAGTCTGCTTAGGATCTCTTGTGATTAAGGTGGAGGGGATGGAATCTGTAGGTTTTACTTGAGTACCTAAATCAAAGGCACTTAGAAGCGTTAGCATCTATATGAGATACCCAAGAAAAAAAAATAGGCAAAGAATCAATTCTGGGACAAGCTCTTATCAATTTCCTTTTGTTCAAATGATTAGTACTGTGCCATTTTGCCTTCTTCTGTCAGGGGAATTTTGTGGCTTTGCACTCTGTATAAATACTCAATATCTACCACAGAGCCTAAGTAACTTGACAGAAATAATAGGATTTCTGACAGACACAGAAAAAGAGAGTGCTTCTGGTTCTGGTATCGTGCTGGATAAAATAGAAATTGGAGATCAGTGAAGAGTACTGCAACTGTTATGTAGGTGTCCTCAATAGGAAGAACAGCAATTATAGGGTTGAAGATCCTGACAGAAAATAGTGAGTGTTATGCTGGTCCTGCCACTTGTGTGTTAGCTCATTCTCCTGCTTAGCCATAAGGGAGTGTGATTTTGTGCAAATCTGAGAAGTTCTCCTGAACTTCTCCATAGTCTTACATTTCAGCTCAAAGAGAGGTAAATGTCTATCAATTGGACGTGCCTACTGCCATGGAGACAGACATCTTCCGTTAGAAAAAGAAATACATTCCTGTTGTGTTCAGTAGTTCTAAGATCCTCCTAGAATTTGTTGAATGTCTTCAAACCTCAAAGAACACCTGCAATTCTGCAGATTACTTTAGCTTGAAATGGAGATGGAAGGTGTATCAAATAGTAATTCCATGTACTTCACAACTAATTGTAGATGCTAAGTACACACCCCACCAAAAATCAAGAAGCTTTTTCCTTATGGAAATGAAAAACAACAAGAATGCGCTGTTTAACTTTTCATATTCAGTAGCAAGGCACCATAGTTTCAAGCTGATATAAGAAATGTCCACTGAGATGTTGGAGAAAGCCAGGAATGAAACTGAGTTGATCAAATGCTATCAAGATTTCCCTTTTGTCACGGACTTCAGTAATTCATGAGCGCGTTTCTAAGCCAATGTTCACATCAAATTACACAACCAGGAGAGAAATTATATACATAGGGAGGACTAATTCCTTTCTCAAGTCTGTTGTTCCTAATTCAAACTGTGTTCTCCCCTGTAGCAAAAGAAAGATTTTATGGGGGTAATAGAAAAATAAGTAAATACTTTACACTCCTAAGATAGGTCACACCAGTGCCCTATCCTTACAGTTGATGCCTGCATTCTGATTTCAACTCTGATTTCGTTCTCTAAAGACTTATTGAAAATGATATTTTTAACTGAATATTGGTGCCACACTGCAATAGAAATTGAAAAACTAAGAGGTCTTAACTGCAAATTCTATACAATGCTCTGAAAGTAATGCTTCCTATTTATTTCCATGGAAGCTACAACAGGTACACGCAATAACACTGTTTGATAGAGATAATTGATAGAGCTATAAAATAATAATTTTCAACACAGTCACCACCATTCGCTCTGTATTTTTTGCCAGTGATTAACAGAAGTCTGCATGCTATGCTCATAACAAGTCGCACTGGTGGAGGTGTCCCACTGATCCCGTTGCCACTGCTGAAACACACCACCCACAGCCTCTCTGTGCTCACATCTGCTGTTTGGTCTCCATAAACTTTCAGAAAGCATTAATGAAAGTCAACAAGTTCCATTTTTTTCCACATAGAGGAATTCAGTTACACCCCATTGCTATATACGTACTTCATGTCAGACACCATTCTGTCAGATTGCTGTTCTGCTGCCATATGCAGCACAGCAATCAAATGTAATGGAATATTAGTGGGAAGGTTGAACCTCTACTGCCATACCAACAACATCTCCCTCTGACACTGTGGGCCAGAGTAAGATAAGGAGGCATTAGTTTCAGAACAGCCCTCATAAATATATAATATAGCTTCAGAGAAGAATTTTTCAGCTTTAGAGACGAGTGGCACATTTCAAAACATGATGGAAGCTTTACAGCTGAAGCTTGGCAGCCTTTTAAGCCTCCCAAAATCTCAGAACACCGTGAGCAAAATGTGCCAGATCATATATTAAATTTTAATCACATTTAAAAATAAAAGTTAAAAAAATCTAAATACACCAGAATTAATTTTTCAAAATCAGTTCATCTGGGGGTAAAATTGCAATACGTGATTTCTATATTATTGAATTTCACATTAAAAAGTTGATGGTTCAATGCCACACTATTTTGCCTCACTGCAATATTGTATTTTGTTTCGCACTGCAGTGTTTTGATTTGTGCAACGTTAGAGTGAAAAGAAGTTTTGCCTCGTGGGGAGAATCAGCTTTGGAAAAGCTATTAGAAATGCAGACAGTACTTCTTCCAAGTTAAGGGGAAAAATTCTAACAGAGAAACGAGACTTTTGTTCTCACTATGTTATTTGCTCCCAGTATATGCTTAGTCTCATAGTTTACTTGCTGCGAACAGTGTAACACAAAATTAAGCAACTATGTAATCAATCTTTGTGTTAAGCACTGTAGCGTTCACACAAATGTTAATACCTATATCACATAGCAAAAGACCACTGAAGACAGACGCCACAGTCTCATTAAAAAAAAAAAAACCCACATATAAAAGAATCACAGAATCATTAAGGTTGGAAAGACTTCATCAAGTCCAACTGCTGATGCATTATCACCATGCCCAATAAACCATGTCCTTCAGTGCCACATCTGCACACTCCTTTAAAGCCTCCAGGAATGGGCAGCCTATTCCGATGTTTGACTCCTCTTTCAGAGAAGAACTTTTCCCTAATATCCAAATGAACCTCCTCTGGTGCTACTAGAGACCATTCCCTCTTCTATTGCTCATCATCTGGGAGAGGAGGACAAAGCCCCACATCACCACAGTCCCCTTTCAGGGAGTTGTAGAGAGCAGTAATGTCTCCCCTGGGCTTCTTCTCCAGACTAAACAATCCTAGTTCCTTCAGCTGCTCAAATTCCTACTCCTGAATCCACTGCTTGAGAATAGACAGCGTGGCCTCACTGAAGGCTCTTTCAGACCCTGGGTAGATCCCTGAATGAGAGGCTGTGCTTTCAGGCACCTCACTGTCAGAGATGGGCTTCACACAGTCTGCATCTTGGAGTTGTCTAAACATCTTTGGACTTCTCCATAGCATGGAAAGATCACAGTACTTGGCATATAATTTGTATTTATATTTTATATTGACATATTGATATTAATTGTATTGTATTTATATATTTATATTACTGTCCTAACAAATGGAGACAGATCTTATTTGCTTGATAGCAATCACAGAATTGGAGAACTAGATATTTATAAACATTAATCAGATCCCCTCTCAGTCTTCTTTTCCCCAGGCTGAACAGACTCAGGTTGTTCAGCCTTTACTCATACAGGAGATGCTCCCTTTATCATCACGGTGGTCCTTTGCTGGACTCCTTCCTATTTTCAACTGGGGAGCCCAGAATTCTAAACTTGGCCTCACCAGGGCAGAGTAGAAGGGAGGATCAGCTCCCTCAACCTGCTGGCCATGCTCTTTTTAATGCGCCTCAGGATCCTTCCTGCTTACAGGCTGGCTCATGGCCAACCTGTTGTCCATTAGGACCTTCCGAGGTCCTTCCCTGCAAAGCTCGCCTCCAGCAGCTCAGACCCTAACCTGTACTGATGCATGCAGTTATTCCTCCCCAGGTGCAGGAATCTACGCTCGCTCATGTTAAACCTCACCAGATTCCGCCCTGCCCAACTCTCCCAACTTTCCAGGTGTTACTGAATGGTAGCACTCCCCAAAGCTTTGTATCATCAGCAAACATGCTGAGTGTGAATGTTCTGTCTCTAGAGTGAAAATCAATGATAAAAATGCATAGGTATATTTAGAGAATAAATCAGAACTGACTGGAAAGAATTAGCAAAAATGAAAAAATGAAAGCTGAATTTCTGTTCAAGGAATTGTAAGTTTGATTAGAGAAATTATGTACTGGGCTTCATCAATTCTAATTCTCTCTCTTCCTTGAAAAAATACACATCCAAATGATAGGAAAAGCACAGCACCTGAGCATGCTTCTTGAAAAGAGGTATTAGAGGAAAAGAAGATTTGAGGCTATTTGTATCACTGCCATTGAAAGAGCATGCCACTGAAAGAGTTTTATTACGTTAACCATTGAATTATCTAAAAACAAGCCAAAAAAAAAGCAGCTAGAGATTATTGTCATCTTAAAGATGTGCAATATCCTGCCAATATCAGTTAAACAAAGGGAATATATTTCTTTACTTCTATAAACATGAAATAAATACATAGTAACTTTTTTTACTTGTCTGCTATGCTTACTTTCATACACATTAATAGTATCTGAAATTAAGCTTTTAAAATTCTACACTACCTAAGTCCTAGGAAGTTATTTAGTTTTAAATAGCTCCTAAAGCACTTACAGTGAGGCTCTTAAATTAAAAATGGTCTGCAACCATTCAAAGATGTGAATGCCTATGTATTAGAATAAATTATAACTGTGGTACATGTTGGTTTCTTGGCATCAGGAGCCCCAAACGTCAAAATGCTTTCTAAAATACAAAAAAAAGATGTGAATTTTCCAGCAGTGGATTGCAGCTCTGATTGTGAAGATGCCGTGCTGCAAATGACTGCTTACAAC
Source organism: Tetrao urogallus (assembly GCF_951394365.1). Classification (NCBI taxonomy): domain Eukaryota; kingdom Metazoa; phylum Chordata; class Aves; order Galliformes; family Phasianidae; genus Tetrao; species Tetrao urogallus. The sequence continues at coordinate 4,993,140 of NC_136823.1, read as the reverse complement.
TACATGCATCTGTACCAATCTTTGCAGAATATTTAATAAAGCACTCCAACATTCGTGCTCACTGAATTGTTTAAGTGCTGCCATGGGGAAGAAGAAGAACAATCTTCTGAGTTTATCAGAGACTAAGAACAGAGAGATTTACAGAATCATTGTGCCTGAAGCTACGTGTTAATTTGCCCAGGCTGGAACAGGCTAATTGTTTCTGAATACCCTCACAAGTAAGGATAAATGACAGTGCTTAATTCCTTCCACTTACAGACAACATTTGGCAGAATATAAGTGAAGTTTCCTTCACTAGCTAGGTAAAGTATTTTCTGTTGGAAGTAAGAGATATTAACAGAAGCAGCTACAAATAACCTTAGACCTACTTCAGTTTTTAAGACAGAAACAAATGTTTTGAGAACTTAATTCAAAATTCCAGCCCAGCTTATTTCCTTACTCTCTTTTCAAATCACAGTGTAAGACTGCATTATCAATGACATGCAACTTTAAGAAATAATTTCCAATCTGCGGTAAATGTTCTTCTGAGTCCTGCCATTAAAGCATGAAAAATGGGGGCTCAGTCTGGAAAAATGCTGTCACTCTCTTCTCCTTTGCTCATTGAACATTTTCATGGCAGCACTCCTGACAGCTTTAAAGCTGAAGCTGTAAAATGAGGTGGCATCATGAAATAGTGAGCACCAGGACAGAATTTTAAAGAGACGTATCCACAAAACTCTTGTCAATTAGAGCCTAAGTGATGACTATAAAATAATTACACGTTAGTGGAAAAAAATACAACTGAGCTAATTGAGTGTTTTGCCATGAGATAAAAACTCACAATTATTACAGTTCACTGATTTAAAAGTAACTCAGTAATACCAATTTATTGCTGACCTCAGTGCAAGATAGGATAATTCAGCAACTATGTTGTTATTTTTATTTAAAACTGTACATTATAGGGACAAGACATTAAAACCCATGATTTCAAAATCATCCTGCATACACTGTGTGGAAAACAAAATGCAAGCTTATGAACAATGACTAATAATATAAAACAGACCGTAAAATACGGCCAGATTCTTAATCCTATTAATCTAACAATTTTAATCCCTAACTTTCTCATTAAAAAGCATTTCAGCAGTACAGGGTTTCTTCCGCATGGAGGAAGAGGTATGCAGCCATGAATGGAAATCTACAATAACATGATGTATGTTGTTCTACAGACTTCAGAGCATAAAGAGAGTGTTATTCTTCAGCTGAAATTAGGCAGATGTTGATTACTAGTCAAATGATGTGGTATTTGAGGCTTGTGAAGTAGAAAGAAATATTTCTGGTAACATGAGAAGCAGCTGTAAAAACAGCGCAGAAAAATAAAAGTGACCTTGAACAACATTAGGAAATCATGCAGTTTTTTATGTAATAAATAAGTTAAGACTAGTGCATATCTGTTAAAAAAATCACCTCTTCCATTTGAACGTTTATAAAAACCTCACTCTTACAAACTGAATATATTCTTCTGATAATAATAATAATAAAAGGACTGCATAATCTGGTTTAACAAGGAAGCCAAACTAAATCAACTCTTCTCTTCAACACAAGGAATTTTTGCATCCCAAGCCAGAAACACACAGAGACTCACAAAGTGCTGCCCCACCAGAAAGTCCTAATGAGCTTCAAAAGAAATGCATTTTAGATGTGCACACTAGCACAACCACTAATAAAACACAAAAGAATAATCAAAGTCTGCAGAGCATTTATGTTGAAAAAGTTGATAATCAGCGCAAATTAATATCCATATGAAATAGTGATAAAACAATTATTTGTTTCTGATTTATAGTCTCCAGAAGTATATGTATTTATTTTTCAAGAAGGTGAGTTTCGGAATGCTCTGTTTTTTCCTCAACAAAAACACCATGAATAACAGTGAATGATATTAAAAAATTGTAGTTCATCATCTGAAGAAAAAAGGTGTAACCAAAATATTTACACAGCAGCAATATTAGTTGGTTAGAACAACCATAATTGTTAGCAATATTAATATTGCTAATATTAAATTAGATCATGTGATCTTTGTCCTCAATTTACAAAATATAGGTTTATCCATCATCTTTTTCTCTTTGTTTTCTATTTTACGTTGGATTAATAGAACTTAGGTTTGGCTCAGTTCTTGAGTTTTAAACTGAACTTCCCTTTCAAAAATCTCCCTGAGGTTCCTTCAGACCAAGTGATAAAATTTTAGTAGAAGGACTTGACTTTTTTGTTCATATAATACTGTTATCTCACCACACTTACCTTCTCAGGCCACTGGAAGCATAAACAAAACAAGGCAACGCTCTTGTAGAGCATTTCCATACAGTAGAGGACAAAAGACTGCTATAATTATATTGTTCAACAAGATGTGTGGGTACAGATCCAAAGCCTCTGTGTCCCAACAGTCTATCAAGTTCTGTTTTCTTTCTTTTCATGTTTACAAAGTGTGTTTCAGTCGATGATGGTGCCACTGATTTAATTACTTTATAGATGGTTGTGAACATTTAATAATGGGATATCAGAAAGCTAAAATACAAAGCAGGAAAAGGCTGCGTTCACATCCTATCAAATACAGACATCTTATGAAATATAGATTCCTTGCCTTTTGTTCTAGGAATTGTGGAGAAAGGGATTATTAACAATACATAATTACATTTAAGAAATACATCCTGCAAACACAGAGAAAAGATGTTTTGAGTTTCACTCAGTATTGGACAAGTTTTGCTGCTGCTGCACTCCCTTTACAATTGAACCAGCACAACGGTTTCAGTTAGGTCACTGTTTGGAAACAAAACTACTGCTTGCTAATCAGCCTTGTTGAAATCTACACTGATAGATAGATAAGCTGTTTGCTAAACACATTTGCTCTTTTTCAGCCTTTTAAAGATTATTCAAGAGCATTGTGCTTGCTTCTCAAACGACAACAGAAAGTATAGGTGTTTAATCTTAGTTTTCCACTCAGAAAGCAATAAAGGTGAACGAGCATCTCAACAGATTACCTGAATACTGAGGTAATTATCCTTCTCCCTGTTGAAGTCTGCAACAACTAGATGCTTGAATAATAGTTCAGAAATCAATGCTGCAAAAGAACTGTTGCAGACACCTCTACATTGTAAGCATGAAAGGCAAAAACTATATGGAACATACAGTGTTTGCTCATGACAGCATCAGATATCAGATCTGTCAGATTCATTCTCAGAGTGGTGAATTGTTATATCTCAAACTGATATTACTGTCAGTGATTTGGTAGCACAACTGTTGTAATACAGGAGTCATCTTTCATTTCCCACGAATGCTATGTGAGCCATTTTGACAAATTACACCACTTTTCCTTCAGATTTGACTCAGATTCTATTCTCCGCAACCCAGGTTCCAGGCAGTTCAGTACAGGAAGAAAAATCTGTTAATCTGTTTATTCAGAGTGGTGATATTGGCCAGCAAATTTAGATTAAAACAATTTAAAAAAGAAGAAAAAAAAGGCAATCAAGAGTAAAGTGATCACACAAGTATGGCAGAAGTGGTATTTAGCTTTCTGGAACTGCTTGACATCAAGAAGATCATGGCCAGCATAAACTATAAAAATATACATAAAAAAATAGAAGAACTGAATGAAATAGATGTATTTTGCTTTAAAAAGACAGAACCTTGACCACATGGTTTCTAGAATCTTCTTTAAAGAAACTAAACATGAGTGTGTCTTCTTCTTAGGGATAGTTAGGGATTATTCCTAACAACAGAATTCTGAAAGATCACAAATAATCTGAGTCAATTTTCAGAAGTGCAAGGTACCTTTGGATTTAACTCAGGTTACCTGTTGTAGATACAGATAAACAATTCAACCACCTCTAAGTTGAAGACCAAATAAAAGAAGCAATAAAACATAGAGTAGTTTTTGAAAACACAATTCAGTCTTATTTTGCATACAGTATAGGCCATGTCAGCTGAAAATATGTGAAATGAACTGAGCACTAGGGTTAAGGTTCTTGGACTAAGAGCAGAGAGAAATGAAGGAAATTATAAATGGGAACAGGATAAAAATGGCATTTTTATGAGATGTTATTTGGCAAATCCTTCAGCACGAACCAAGAAACCAGAATATGCACTGGAAAAGGACTCACTTTTAAAAGGCCTTAAACACTGCAGGATAAGGGCAATGTTTTAAACCATACCATTATTATTATGATACTGACACTGGACAGTATTACTTATTAGTTGGGGCCATTAAAGAGCAGCAGACAAGGTCCCTGCTTTTACAGTTAATTTAAGTGAGGAGCCTAGGTTCTTAAAAACAGACAGGCCTAACTTTATCAGGTAGTCCAGATTTGTATTGCCACCAATATGAATTAATAGCAGGTAAACTGAGGATTTATCAGGAATTTCTACTTTGATATACCCAACTAAGAAGGAAGATAACCCTCAGTTCTTAGTGGGGATTACAAAAAGAGCGTAAATACAAAATGTAACTACTTTAAAATGTTTCATAAGAAGCCTTCCTCCTTTGGTAAAAGGACTTTTTTAATCTTTAAAATTCATCTGAATGTAGGATTACCAATTCCTTATATATTTTGTGTCCACAATTCTGCTTTATTCATACTGCATATGTGGATTGCTATATAATTTCAGGGAAAACAAACAAACAAACCACCACCACCATTCTGTTTTCTCTTCTATATAAGTCTAAATGCTTTCTTTTATCTGTTCCCATATATATCTGGAATGCCATCCTCAAACCACCCTCAGAACAATACAAATAATTGGATTCTGTTCCATTTGCCACTTGTTCCCTTTCCATAGGGGACAATACAAGAGCACTACAAGAGCTCCAGGGCCACAGTATCTGGCAATAGCTTTAGGTCTCAGGCATCAGAAATCTGGTAGAAAGAACAGCTTTTAAGTCATTCTACAAATTTTAGAAAATTAAACGAATTTTCAGAATTTTCCCTTTCTCATTCCGTTGTTCTGGGCTCACACTGCCATTCTTTTGCCTTTGCAACTGCAAACCCTGCTGCTCTTGGCGTGACAAATTCTTACAGAAGGCACCGTAATGTGCACAAGACTTGCGCTTACCAGTTTTGATGTTCAGTTTAGCTTTGAACTAAGCAGGGAATGACAAAGTAGGTAATGACCAAGTAGGTAACAGTTATTTAGAGAAACGTGATACAACAACATAACCCCCAACCAGTCAGTGTGCAACATCTGCTCCTGATTATTGCACACTCCATTTATTGTCATCTATATCATTGTATCACTATCACTAATATTATCAAGCAGGAAGGTCTTATAGGCAACTACTTTTACTATGGGAAAATTATCACAGGAGTGATTATCGCTGCCAGCTGCACTGGGATCCAGGCTGGACATTTGTTTCAGATATTGTCACTTCCCTTCTTGTCTGGCCATAGGGGAGAGCTCTTTCACTTCCCTCTCCCTTTTCTCTCCACCTCCCACACCCTTTTCTCTCCTTTTCTTTTCCTTGTAAATTATTTTTTACCATACCTCTGAATGTTTGTGTACGTCAACAACCCCTTCTACACCTCACTGTAGTTTTCCCGTATGTTTTTCTAAATTGCAGTTTTTCTAGTTGCAACTCATGTCAGTTTTCTTGTCCTAACATCTGAGAAAGGTGTAGCTACCTATTTTCCTCACTCTGTGGATATTTCTATAATTAAATAAGTACATCTACTGCTATTCCAATTGCCTTTACAATTATTATTATTATTATTTTAATCAGAAGAAAAATAGTTCAGTCTTCTGGAAATTATAGCCCAGAAACAAAATTACTGAACCAAGTCCAACTTAAATAAGATAACTAAATGCTAGTGTATATGTCTCAGATTACTGTGATCTTGATAACTTTGTCCAGGGAGTTCAGCTATAGCATTCGTAGAGAACAATGAGATGATAAAAGTTTTCAGAGCTCCAAGGGTCTGCCTCCATATCTGGCCATCCTTAGAATTGACACTCTTCTTGGCCATTGTGTTATTTTAAATTTATTTTTAGGTTTATATATTTAAAAGTGAATGAACATAAAATACCTTCTATTAGATGAGGTGATGGTAACATTTGTGTACATGTAAACAATTACTGTACCTGATTTCAGAGAGAAACCACAGAGTATTAGAAAAGACATGGTTAATGCCTAACTTTTTAACTTTGAACACACCTGCATTACATAAAATCCAACACTTCTTTCCTTACTGTTTAAACAAAAATATATCTGATGTTATTCTAAGTAAGTTCTGTCCATTATGCAGTTCAAAATTACCATTCATTGATGTAGAAATGGTTGAGAAATGTTATTATTTAGGAAAGGAGGAAGAAAAATATTATTAATAGATATCTAATAATACACATGCAGTAGCTAAGCTGATTTACTAAATAGAACAGTGCCCTCCTGTAACTGCAATATGCTATGACCCTAGCAATAAACACAGCAGTTGCTTAGAGGGGCAGCAACTTGACAGTATGGACTCATCATAGTGGGAGCCAATAGCTACCATTAGGATTGTTGTTTTGAGGCTCAAACTGACCCCCTGCATAGCTTTGATCACATTCATTTCTTTCTATTTCAGTTACCCAACACAGCTTTCAGCTACAAAACATTTCTTAAAACACAAAATATTTCTTAAAATACCATGAGTTACAAAACCTGGGAGCACTGCATAAGTGCAGCCTCCCACTACTGAAATATTAGCGTGAATGCCTCCAGAAATGCATCCTATATTTTTAATGTGGAACGAATTTGAGGCAGACTGAATTATTGGCATTAAAATACAAAACCTATGCACATGCATTTCATGTGGAATTTCTCATATGGAACCAACAGCCATCAGAGAGATAAAATGAAATTATTACCCTAAACATGCAGAGGTTATTCTCAGCCAAGTAGAGAAGCCAACCCAGCAATGGTACAGTTGAAACCATTTATTGAAAAGAACTACAGACAAGGAGGAATCTTAAGTTATAACCACTCTCTGAACCATGAGTGAAAAAGAGATGGTTGAGCCCAAGAATGCTAAATCAGGAAGTGCTTGTGGTTAAAAACAGAAGCAACCACATGAATCAGAGGTTTTAGGAGACAGCTAAACGACTGATTGAAAAAAATAAAATCAAAGAACAGAAAAAAATAAGGAGGATTAAAAGGCTCCAAAAGATCTGTATGTGCTTGAATCTGATTTCAGGAGAAATGTAAAACCAAAGTAACTAAAGATTTAGACATCCTTTAACATAAAAACTTTCTTGTCATTTAAAAAAATACATCTCAATTTGGTCTAATTCCACCATCTGGAAGCTCTCTCTTAAACAAACAAGTTTCCTTTTTCTTTCTTTCTTCTTTTTTTTCTCTCTACTCACCCACAAAAAGATCTCATAATGACCAACTGCCTTACATAATGCCATAGAGACTCTCTGAGCAACCTGTAATGCTCCTGTCACATGGTAACAAGAATTTAGTACAAGTATGAAAATCAGTAATATTTTAATATTAAGCAAAAGGGGAGAAGTAGCTTTAATTATCCTACATATGTTTGCATTGAATATGAAAGAAAATATTTCCTGCATATAAAACATGTTGTGATACTGAGGAAATTATGGGTCTAGATCCTAAACTGTTGTCTCACCTCTTACCTTCTACTGAATGAACTTTTTTATCCTAAACCTTTCCTTACGAAGTATTGCTGTGAAGGAAAACAACACCAAACAGAACACGATTCTAATCTGACCTTTCCATCAGTACAGCACAAACAATCCACAACACCTTTTGTCTGGAAGTAGATCAAAGCACTTAGAAGTACTGTTAATTTGTGGGAACATAGCACATCTGCAGATGATTAAAGAGATGCTGCCACTTACTATTTGAAATGAAGAATTTGCTGCTCATACTTTAAAGAGCTCTTTCCTTTCAATCCAATCAGTAAGTCTAAAGGCCTTTAAAAGCGTTTGAATGGCTTGGGAGGAGGGAGCCCCATGCCAAAAGATGGAGAACTCCAGCTTTGAAGCTGCAAGCATATGCACCATGTTGATTTTTACATCTAGTTTGCTCTGCTAATAAGTGAGGAAATGAGAATTGCCCACTTTTATACGAAACTGACCTCTGTTTGGCTGTAAGAAAAATTGCAGTTTGGGTTTCTTGTTCCTTTTTTTTTTAGTTAATTTATTGAATAAATTTGTTGGGGATGGGAGGGAGCATGATGGCAAAACAAGATCTCCTCTACATCAGCTTGATTTTCTGAAGAGAAAAAGAAGTATGAGGATTTCACTATAAGAATGGACAAACTCTAGAACAACATCTCAGGGAGTCTGGAAGTTGTTCTAGTGCTGAAGAATGATTTCTGGTCTGTGTGATACCTGCATGAATAGGCGTAGCTATGACAGAGAGAGGGAACTCAACTGCTTCTTTCAAAAAATGCAGACATCCTTGCATAGATCTCTCTGCACAATTATAATGTAGATCTAGAGTAGAGGTGGGGTTGGATTATTGATTGCTAAGGCCTTTGCCACTATCTCTCCGTGGAGATACGGCTTGTTCTAACAAGTAGCACATCAGCAGAGGAGATATAATAACAGTGATCCAGAACCAAGCCAGAATTGGACTATAAATAATTTTGGGGTGGTGGAAGTCCCTAGAAAAATTTTGGGCTCAATGAAATACAGCATATTATTGTATGCTTTTATTCCCTGTGACAAATATTCTTGGTTCATTTTCAACAATATAGATGAGAGACACAAAACAAACATAGGTAAGAGAACAAACTATTTTTCTATCACAGAATTTCTTCCTTTCCTTAAAATAGGAGATAAATGAAATGTGTCAAGAAAGAAAATAATTCAATTTTACAGACTAATACAATTAAGCTAAAATCTATGGTCTTAGGAAAGTGAATGCAACACAATTGTTATATTTGCATTTCATGACCACAGATTTTAACATGTAATTAGCAACCTGAAGGACAATTTTATCAAAACTCAGGGGTAACTCATTTCAGATTACCAGAACCATAGCAGACATAACCAGAATCAGCTTAGCAGCTTTGCTCTACTTAAGGACATCTTAACTCAAGGATAGACATTTCAAAGCAACTTTGAAAAATTTTGGCCTTAAATACCAGAAAATATCTAAGAAATTGAATATATATCTGTCAAAGGTATTTACTTAAGGGACAGACCATTTACATTTATTTTCAGCTTGACATGGCTTAACATCTACTAGCTAACATGTAAATAAAAATGCTAAAATCAATAAAAATAAAAGAAAAATATAATTTTAGCTATTATTTGTATTTAATATTGTCTTTGCATTTAAACTGTCTTTTTCCATCTATTACAGTGATTCGAGCAAAAATATCCAGTGAAAAGGTGGTTCCTGCCAGTGATGATCCTCTCGATACCCACAAAATGATCCGGTATGAAATCAAACAAATAAAGGTACATGGAATCACTCAGCTAAATTTGAAGTTCAATACTGATAACCTCTGTATATTGCTACAATTTAGTTCCAAATGCTTAAAGCTGGAAAAGGATCCAGCTGGTTTCAAGGATGGACGTAGGTGAACTACACAGGATTAAGAGTAGGGTTTAAAAAAAAAAAAAAAAAAAAAAAAGGAAAAAAAAGAGATAAGAATATCAGAGAAGCATCTACTTGCTAAATGAGCACATTTTTAAACAACTTTTCTTATTCAAAACTGCTTTATGAAGGCTATATGAAAATGTACTTAAATTTATGAGTATTCACTGCATTTGCTTATTTTCTGGCCACTTACGGTGCATTATGGTATTGCAACTCTGACTGGCTGAAACAAACTTTCTGAGCACAGGAAAGCATTTCCGGCTGAAATAGAAAAGGCTTTTCACTAGCGAATACGGACATATGCAGAAGCAGAATTCCTTCCCTGCTATTCACAGAAGAATCAATTTGTGTGAATGCTGCTAAGAGAGTAAATGGGAGTGCACAAAATAAAATGATTGAGAATCTCGTAGGATTTTTCCCTTTATTTTTTTTAGCTCCAGTAAGGGAATGCTTTCATTAATGTTCTTTATCATATTGTATAATCTTTCTAATTGTTTCTAAAGATTTTAATGAGATATAAGGCTGTGTAATGTTACAGAAGTGCTAGCAAAACCAAATGCACGTCAACATCTTACTGTTCAAAAATCACCATTAGGTTTAGTAGAGTTCTTCCAGTTATTTAGTTCCGTGATGAAGAATTTGTCATTTTCACAGAACCTGCGGAGATTACATTTTATTTCAACTGTAAATTGGGAAAATGTTCCTTTTATATTATTCACTGGGCAATTTGACATGTAGCGTTAGCACGACTGTTTTGTGCTATTACGGTTATCAAACATATATTCCTGCTATTTTAAAACCAATATTTTTGGCTTAGAATTAAAGGATAAATATTTCTGGACAGAAATATTCAGTATGATTTTGTTATTCATTTTCAGAAATACTAAAAATGAACACTGATGGCTTTATTCATTTCTTATATATGAGGTGGCCTGTTTAAAAGCCACACATATTTTCAATTTATTTCATTTTCTTCCATGGTGATAATATTTACAGCATTACATTAAATTGAGAAGAAAATACATTATTTATATGCAGGCTGAATATCTGTTTTCATAGCATTATTATTGACCTGGTAATCGTGTGTATTCTGTGGAGCCACCTGAATACAAAAACAGCACTATTGGAGTTAGCAATATTTTGTCCTATGTTATCATAGTGAAGTAATGCCCAAGATATCAATGTTCTACATGAAATCAACACCTTTTACCAAGTGAAACTGGTATATACGCATAGTTACTACGCATGTTCCACACAAGCTGCACGGATGCAATCCCTCTGAAATAATTAAGTTGACTTCATGTACAGAAGGGCAGGGTCTGTGCACAGTGGGAGCATGAGATGGTGTTTGAGCTGGTAACTAAACATAACAATATGTATACTTTATAGCTATGCATTGTTTGAAAGCTAGGAAAAGAAGCCCTCATATGGCTGAAAAGCCTCAGAAAACAAAGAAGATAGAAGAATGTAATTGTTATAATGGAAACATGTCTCAGATCCTGAAAGTAACACAAAGTCTTTTAAGAAAGTATTCTAAAATCTTAAAGCAATAGCAGTGTACTGATCTGTTACATAGCTCAGCAGGACACTGCCAGTATCCATACAAACTAGTTATTAAGTACACATCTTTCTGTTCTATTCCTCTGCGTATTTTCCTTCAATAAAGTCCTACCAGAACATCAGATGTAAATGCATTATATCACAAGGTAGAACTGGGTCAAGCCATCCTAGGCATTTACTCAGAAAGCATCCACACTTTCAGAAGTTGGGAGAAAATGACAGAGAAGATCAAATACAATTTACTGAACTAAACAGAAGGGTAAAAACTTAAAATGGTTTAACATATCTCAAAACCAGAAATCAATCAGAGCTGGAATATCATACACAAAAGTAACAAACAGACAGCCTGATGAGGGCTTCTGTGTCTAATATACCTCAAATAAGGTGGATTTAAGTGTATGCAAGGGATTCCAGTTCCAAAGGTGACAGGAATTAAAGACTTTTATGGGGAGTGAGGAAGGCCTGGGGCTCCAATTGGAGCTCTGCTTTAGCTCTGAGGCAGATTCCCTGCAGCACATGACCTGTTTCTGTTTCTTTATCTTGCTGAGAAGATCGTTTACATTTGGCTTCTATCTAATGAAAGTAAACACACTGTCCATCATCATTACATATATCTTCTATTACTTTCACTGTAGCTCTGTGCAGGATGCTGTGGTTTTTTTGTTTGTTTTTTTTGTTTGTTTGTTTTTAGCTGCTATTCTGATTTTTTTTTCTTTTGATTATGTTTTCTTCTTTTACTAAGTATTTCAAATGAGTGCCTAATGTTTTTGGACGGGAAGAGCAATGACAACACCTTTGACTATTTTTATCATTCTATAAAAAAGGCTTCAAAAAAACCTAACATATTACTGTGCGTTTTGTAGCACTCTGTACTATTTAAATCTCCTGAGAGAAATTGAGTAATATGAACATATTTTCCAGGGACACCAGCTGCAACAGAGAGAGCTTGCCCATGAGAGCTGTGAACCTTGCAATTGTCCACAGCTGTCAACACACAGCATGATGTAACGAAACGGGGCCCACGGAGTGCTGGGGCTTCAGTTATGTCATACTAGGTGATGACAGGCATTCTGAAGTTGATTAGCATCTTACGGTTCCTTCTCACATTTAGAAATAACTAATTTTGTTTCTGTCTTTTAATGGCTCTCTTAGCCATAACTGGAATTGTTGATTAGGGAGCAGACAATCTGACCACTGCATGGGCTTTCTAAGGGCTAGCCCCCATTTTCTAACAGTTCTTAGAGAAGGTTGCGTTGGGCAAAATTAACAACTGGATGTGGAAAAACGGTATTCTTTACTGACAGAATATAGGAAAAGTGCTCCATTTCCTAGCACGTTTTATGTTCTTGAATTTGCACACCATTACGCTGATCAAGATAAGATCTTCCATGCAGTAATTTTTTCATCTTTAAAGATTCAACACTGCAGCACTTTGTTTAAGATGAGTGCTGTGTCTCTTTTATTCCATTTAATGAGAGATGTGAGTAGAATATCACGCGAAGAGAAAGCTTTAGAGAGCCATTTAAAACACTTAGAAAATCAGATTTTGAAATGATTTTTTTTTTTAAGGCCTAACATCCTTCTAAAATAACAGACAATTCATTTTATGTGGAGATGGGGCCTAACGGTTGGTATTTTCTCATAGAAATTCAAACTTCAGAGCCTTTTTTTCCAAAAGATGCACCATATAATTATTTCAGTTGTTGCTTGCAATGGTTTTTCATGTTTCTTTTCCCCCCCTCTGACTTTCACTTTCTGATAATTTTCAGATGTTTAAAGGATTTGAAAAGCTCAAGGATGTCCAGTATGTCTATACTCCCTTTGATTCATCACTCTGTGGAGTGAAACTAGAAGCAAACAACAAAAAACAGTACCTTTTGACAGGTAAAACACAACAAAACTAATGTACGTATTAAAGAAAAAAGTAACTGCTCAATGTCAAATTTCACCAATTTTGAAAAAAACCTATAAATTTCTGTGCTAATTAATACAAAAAGAATTAAATGGGCAAGTTGTATAAAGCTGTAGTTAATGTGCGATCTTACACGTTTTCCATCCTTTATCTGAAGATCTTAAAACAGTTTCAGAGGAAGCTGAAGCCAGTAACCATGCAGTTAGTAAATAGGAGCTATGCATCACCATCATTATTCATTTAAAAGCAACAGTACCAGTTTTCCTATGAATGCAAATGTACGTAGTGAGACAACCCATACCTACATTATGCCACATTGGGTGTTGTAACTGCAGATTTATACCTATAGAGTCCTGTAATCTTGTCCAAGATATTAGCTCATTTACATCCATCCCTTGTTTGCAGATTATCAGCATCTTTTGAGAAATGTCCTTGTTAAATCTTTAGCATCTATTCAGGAGGATAACTGTGACATTTTAAATAAAATTCACTGAAAGAACTGTGAAGTATGAATTTGGTGCATTTAGTTACAAACTTTCGACTTCAATTTAGTTCAGTATTTAGAAAACAGTTTCATTTGCTTGCCTTATTTTCCTTATTTCCCATGCTGTAGGCCAGATTTTAAATGACGGTAAAGTCCTCATCCATTTATGCAACTACATTGAACCATGGGATGATTTATCCTTGTCTCAAAAGAAGAGTCTTAATCAGAGATATCAAATGGGCTGTGGCTGCAAAGTAAGTATAGAACAAAATACTCTTTAGTGGTGGAGCTCACCTTTCAGGACAGAGCATTTTTCACTGGTGGAATACACCATGTATTTTACTGTTCTTTTAGAAACCTTCAATTTACTGAATTAATGTACTGTTTCACGTTTAGATTACTACCTGCTACATGGTGCCCTGCTCAATCACTGCACCAAATGAGTGCCTCTGGACAGACTGGCTGATAGAAAGAAAGCTATACGGGCACCAAGCCAAGCATTACGCCTGTATCAAGAGAAGTGATGGCACTTGCAGCTGGTACCGAGGTGGCCCTCCCCCAGAGAAAGAGTTTATTGACATCAGCGAACCTTAAAGTGATCACTTCCTAAAAAGCCTTGGAGTCTAATTCCATCAAAAATTGCACGCTCACAGCTTTGAACTGCTATCGTCTAATGTATCCACTGCTTAGAAACAAAAACAAATTGTCCTGTAAAGCTAAAGTACGAGTCTTTGGAATTGGCACCCAGGCAAGAAGAGGAACAAATCTCCCTGGAGATAGCTACTCCTTAAGTCCTGCTTTGTACAGAGAGGCTCAAACTGAGAATGCTGCTCTGTGTTTTATAAGGCATAACAAGTTTCCTTTTTTTACCAATATGAATGTATGAGAACATAAGAATGGTCAGAAATCTGTCCCTATTTCTGCTAACCTACAGATTGAAAGAACTCCACATTTTGTTTCAAATCATTCTGATGAACTAATGAATGTTTTATAGAACTATTTTTTTCCCATATGAAAGTCTTCTGATACAAAAGAATTACTGTACAGTGTATATGTAAAGTATTTTAACAATCTGCTATAAAAGATTCAAAAATCCTTGTTTTCTCCTTACCTTTTCAAACAAGTTGAACACTTCTGTGATTAAAACAATCTATGCTCCACATTGTTTGTTAATTATGTCACAGGTTTCTTTAATTACCGAGTTGTAACATTCATTGATAATTAAGTTAAAACACAAACTCAATAATCAAAATCCCAATATCCAACTCAATATTCTACAAGGTGTAGCTAGTCCATAGGAAAGTAAAGGCAGATGTTCTAATGCTTCAGCATTTTATGGAATCAACACAAATAAGAACAGGTGAAAACTGCTTACACGTTTACAGAAACCACGTCCATCATCACTGCAGCTGTAGTAATTAATAGTGCCTCTCTAATTATGTGACTAGAGCAATTTATTTCAGCACTGTTAAAGCCTTGGCTTCAGAAACTCACATGAAAGTAAATGCACAAATATTTAATAACTTACACTGCAAGAGATTTCTAAAAATCTCTCAAATATTTGACCATATTTAATTATAAATTAAATTTACATTAATGATTTTTCATTCATGAATGTTCATTGTAATCCGTAATAATGAGCTTGGCAACTTGTGAACTTATCCTAGAGCTACAAAAGTTTGCCTTCAATTTTTTGGGAGGCTTTAACTATTAAGAACTGATTGCTGTAGTTAGTAGCCATTCTCACACATATATAAGTTTACGAAAGCATCTCAATTCACAGTGGTAAAATTGCAGAAGTTATGTCATTCAGAGCCAAAGTTTAGACCGCTGTTCAAGCAGTGCTCGTGTTCTAGAAACTGGATGAGAACCATGATCCATGTTACGCATCCTATGTTTTAATCTAATTTTCTTTACTGGGTTTCTTGAAAATCATTCCAGTTTTGCCTAAGGATTACCCTCTCGTATTACTCAAATAGGAATTCAGAACTGCAAACATTGCAAAACCAACAGGAACACTCAGCATTATTCCTTTAAGGGAGAGTTGCCTATGTCCCTTAGTAGGGACATAAATGTTGCCTGTCATTTTTATTTACAGTCCTAAATTAAAACATCATACATTTGTGTTGCCAAATACAACGCCGATTTAGTTTTCTGTTTTGCTGAAGCCAAACAAAAAATTACCAGTTGGGCAGTTTCAGCCACTGACACACGTGTGCACACAACTACTTACCTAAGGGAAATATGAAGGCCACCCCTCTTCCGACTGATATTGCAAAGCCAACACTGGCAGTGCTAACTGCTGCTAGTGCTGTGCATTTATATTAACAGTTCACAGACAGATTGAAAAAAAGAGAAAAAAACAACAACAAAAAAACCAGGCATAAATTCTTCCTGTCAAGCCAAAACAATTCATAGACAAGTCTGGAAAAGAACCTCGATAACGATACAAGGTCCAAATCAAGCACATGGCTAGTTAATATTTCACACATGGACAGTATAGCATTTGTTTCCTAAAGTATTTTGATGTAATGGTGCATTTTGAATATCACTCAGCAGAAAACAGATAATTTCTGCTTTTAAATGAAACATAGTTCTATTTCTTTTTCAGTTTTATAGTAAGTAGACCTTAAACTGAACTAACCAAACTCTCATTGTCTTCTTTGTAGACATTGTAAAAATAAATGTTTTCCTCGGTATTTATGAACAAACTATAACATGAATTGTATGTTATAATGAGTTTTTAAAATGTTTTATATTTGATCTGCCATAAAGTATCCAATATGAAGTATTTCAGAATTATTGGCTGTCCAGTTTGATTTCTGTCTGAACTGAAATCTTGCCACATTTCCCATAATGGATGATAAAAAAGATGTTGTTTTTTTTTCATATTAATAAATATTTCAAGAAAAAATTTTAAGAAAACCAAACCCTCTCAAAATGATTTCTTATTTTCCCTGAAAAACTGATAACGATTACGAAAAACATTAAGTAGTGCTGATTTTTGGATGTTACTTTCCTAGATACAGATTCATTTTTCACAGCAGTGGCATTGGTACATGTTGTTAGGAAGGTCAGAGCAGAAATACAGCCTGGTACAACATTCTATTTTAATTTGAAAATGACTCATGTGACTTATAATTAGAGAAAAGATCAGGTGAATGCTGAAAAAATAAAATCCTTAAATATTGATGGTTTTTTCTTTTCTTTTGACACAATGTTTTAGTTAAGTTTTATTAAAATGCCCAGCAATTAGAGTGAAGAATTTTTTTCCTGATATAACATAGGAGGTGGGAATGTAGTGAAATAAAGAGAACCTAATTACTGAGGGAAAGGCTGTAAATATGACTCAACTAGCAATGAGTTCAGAAAGCTTTACAGCATTTTGTATAGTCTAATCAATTTGAGATGAATGTTTCTGTTTCAAGAAGTGTTTCTTTAAAGCAGCTCCAGTTTTACACAAAAGAATGGCATCTTTGTTTATTTACCTTTTACTGCTGCTTCAAGACTCAGTACAAACGATCACCAGAGTATGAAAGAAACAAAAAAAACAGAAGCACAACTGGCAGCTCAGCCAAAAACTCAATTCACAGATCCACAGTTTTCCCCTGCTCTCCCCCTTACCCCTCAGTGGGTTGAAGTGGATGAAAGGAACTCTAGCTTGTGGTCTGGGGGATGAGACATGAACGAATGGGCACAAAAGGAACTACAAAAAGTTAAACAGTAAAAATTAAATTCTATAAAAGTAAATGCAAACAAGGCAGGCCACAAATAGTGTTAAAAATAAAAATTCAAATAGCATATTATTTCAATTTATTAACTAAGAAACTAATGATATCAAAATTGTTTTACCACCTATTCTAGAAATTCAAACAAAAATGCTATCTAATATGATGCTGCCTGATTATTTTTCAAGTCACAAAGTTCCCAGAATTTCATCAGAAGGCAAAACCACACAAATGATCTTCAGCATAATCATATATTACAGCACATTTGAATGACATACAGCAAGGCAATGCCGAAGCAGAGAATAATTTTTCTAGATTAATATTCATTGCATAGAAAAACATGTAAAAAATTTACTCAAATGTGGAGAGTAGAGGCATTCAAAAGTTTGAATAAAAGACAAATAACTTATCAGTTCAGACATTAATAAGCAACATAGAGGAAAAAAATTACCCAAAGGGAAGGAAAAGGGAAAAAACATCCCAACATTTTTCATACTCTGTTAAACAAGCAAAATACGTCAAATGAATGCATGAATCTTCTTCTTGGTGTCTGATTACAAAATTTCAATTCAATTAGTTGTTTAAAAATAGTGTGAATTACCTCTATCAAATAGTGTTATTGTGCTTTTGGTATCTGTTGCAGTTTCTACTGAATTAAATAGGAGGCATTACATTCAGAGTTTCTTAGTAAAACTAAGAAATACCTTAAAAGGTCTGTTTTTTCAATAGGACAATGACTTGTAGCTGATAAAATAATGAAGAACAATTACTTTTGTGCAGGAAATTACAGAAAAGTATTAATTTGCCATTCTAAGAATAATAGGAGACATAAAATGTATAGCATTAAAGAAAGAAAACATATTGCAAAACAAAAGAGGTGGTTCTATTTCTCTACCTACTACTAATATATCCCCAAGACATAAAAATATACATTTTATGAAACTGTTTTTCCTGACAAATCCATCAACAGAAACATCTTTCAATTCCCAAATTATCGCCTATGCAGAATTAGATCTGCTGCTCCATATCAGTAACCATTCTCCTTTGACTCCACAAAACTTCTGTGTAGCAGATTTCCTAAGTACATATGTGTAGCAATGGTTCTTTTCCTCAGTGTCTTATACAATAAAAGAGTAACATCTGTGAGTCAATAGTCCAAAGGGACTAGAGAGGAGAACTGGATAAGTTCTGAAGTGCCATCTGTGATGATGGAGTCCTAATCAAAATGGACGAAGCAATCACAGCTTGAGGACCTAAAATAAACAGCTAACTAATGCATTTATCAGGAATACACTCAGGAAAGAATTTCTGTTCAGAAAACCATGAAAAGAATACAGATGTGTCCAATGTAAGATGTGTTTTCTTTAGGTTATGTGCATTCTGCATATGCAGGCACAAAAATAATCACAGTTGCACATTCACCAGCAAGTTGGAAACTGGGCTTACATCCTGCCAGACCAGTTTCAAGACAACAGTCACACTGATGCACCCTCTTCCAATCTATCTTCAAAAACAGCTTGGAGGACATAAGAAATCACTTCCATCTAAAGATCGAAAATTTGTAGGGTAATTTTATTTTAGGAAAATGTTAAGTGAAGATCACAAGTGTCACTTTAATGAACACCTTTCTATGTGTAAAGGGCTGGAAATCAAACAATGTCAGCTCAGGTACATGAACACGTAAGTCACAAACACCCTAATTTTAGGTATGTTCAAAGTTCTACAGTTGTAGGCAGATCATCCAGATAAATAATGAACTCTTCAAACATATGTTAAAGAATTAGTTTGAAGCAAAACATAAAAGTAACCCCTGTACTTTAATAGTTCTGTGTTTTTACAGCCATTTAATCTCTTGAAGTCTGAGGCTCATTAGTTGAAAAAATGTTAGCCTTCTAACATCTTCTTCATTTCGCCACCACAATGCTTTCAAGTGATCACCACATCTCATCCCTCTGACAGCTACCAAAATAGCTTTTAAAATAGATAGTAAATGAGAAATGGATCATGTGTGTTTACAGTCACTGTTTAACAGACAGTTAACTAATGCAGTACTGGTACTTGTACATACCATTTCCTTGTGGTTTGGATAGAATGTTTGCTCAATTAACGGGAACTTCTCCGGACCCAGAGTTTTGTAGACAGACACCAGCTGGGCAAACTGCAAAGCAAGGCAAAACAGAATCTCAGGAGACCAACCACATTCTGCTGAAGGGTTCTTATACCATCGCCTTGCTTTTAGTCTTCTGTGTTTCATAAACTCAGCATAAAATACACAAATAACATCTAATTTCTCTCACTTCTACACATCTTTTTAATCCACCCAAGCTATGACATCTTATATAGAGAAAAAAAGAACAGTACCTCTAAGAGTTAACCCTCACACCTACATGAAATGAAATAAATTGGAATACTGATTTCAGACACCTCATATTCTGCATATTTTAAGCTGACTTTGTGATGAAGTCATTATGATACTGCATTTCCTACCATCTTCAATCCAAAGATAAAATATATTTCACATTAATTTACCTTCTGGCACTTCAATGACACTGAAAGGCAATTTTGCAAAATTGGAAAGCAGAGAAAAGCAATAACTAATTGTGTCATATACAAGTCAGATGAAGAGGAAACAAGAGCATTTTAATTTCCTAGGCTCTAGCCATGTACCTTAGCCACATAGCCATTCTTCCACTGTCTTCAATCAACAGTGATGCTGATAATTTAAACAGTTACGCGTTATTGGCTCTTCTATTAACTTTTTCTCTCTGGGCCCTTTCCTCAATGCATATCCACTCTATCTATAATGTAGGCAGTAGTAAAAACACAAAAAGCCAAGAAAGAAACACAAAAATGCAATCTTTTATTAAATAGAAACATATTTAAGGGCTGTTCTGTTTAGTGAGCAGATCAGCTCTTCTGCTCTAACAGTCCAAAAACCCAAATCTCTTGAAATTACAGCTTAGCAAATGAGGTTTCTAGGGAGCAAGATGACTTTGGCAGTCAGAAGACCACTATTGTTTCAAGACTCCAAAGCTCTGGCTTGTACATGCCCATGATGTGTTTAGTTGTCATTATGCCAACATGAGACATAAACAAATTAGCACAACAGTTTGAATAGTGGGATTTGCTGGTTACAAACAGGAAAAAAGCAAAGAACAATACTAGTCTGTCTGTGATGCGGTATGATCAAATGCTCTGTTAATGCAATTGAGGGTGAAGGGATAGTAAAAACCATTTAAAGGGGAAAAAAAATGATGAAAGCTTTGCATTGCATACCCAACTGGCATAAAAAATTTGTTTAATTTAGTGGTGTTTACTTAGGTTTGGTAAAACACATATTTAAATTTTGAAGACCAGTGGAAAATACCTTAACGATGAATAGTTTTCACCAGAAACCTAAAAAATCCTAGTTGGATACGTGCTGTAGAAAAAAGACCTCAAGGAAAGGAAATATTATCACAGCTACCAAAATAAGGTGGTTTGTGAATAGAATTCCTGGCAACTTACTATTTATTCCTGTCCTTATCCAAGATCCAAATTTAAAATTTCATGATGAAATACTGTCTATTAAATACATGATTTTAGCCAAACCATTATGTTAAAATAAGTCATTCAGTAATAAATCTATCTTTATGTAAAGTTCTTTTAAAAAAATTATTTGTAGGATTTCCTGTAATTCTTTCCTGATTTTTTTCCCCATTTTTACTGAAAGATGGTGAGAAAAATGACACTCTTCGTGGAGATAATGACGTTCATTCAAAACATAAGAAAACTGCATTTCATATCAATGCTGACAAATGTTTACTTACTTAAAATAGTACTAACCACACGTAATATACATGTATCACTCTGAAGTACATGTAATCTAGTAGTTAAGCTATGGAATAGCACATAGGAAAACTAGGTTTAAATTTCCTGAGGCAGAGAATACGAATGAAGTCAGACACCCCACAGAACTGGGGGCTGATTTATTCCTATTCCCTACTGGATCTCTGCTTCACTCACGTCTGCAGTTTTAGGAATTTCTTGTTGAACTTTATCCCTAAAAAAGTGATCTGACAAACTCAACCCAAATTCACATAACAGTTCTGGCATTTTAATTGTACATCCATAAACTACTGATTGTTTTTCATACTTTCCTTGAATTCTACTGGACAATTCATGAAAAACAAAATTAACAAGAAGTTCATTAAAACAGAATAGCAATTAAAATTAGTGATCTAGACTACATTTTCTATATTTTCCTTTTGAGCAGTTAAACCAGAAATTTAAAAAAAAATCAGCTACACAGATTGAATAAAATTACCACTTCTGAAAATCCTGCTCTACCTGGATATTTCAGAAGATGCACAGACCTTGCAAATACATTGAACACGGATAGCACGTGGCACCTCTTCTGCTTTTCTACCTAGACTGGGTACTAGTCTAGTACCTGCTGGGAACTGCAGTAACAATTCTGATTAGACTTGTTTGTAGGCCTTACCCAAGTAAGAGGGGAAAAAAGACAATCTGTGCTAAAATGACCTAATTATTGCTCTGTCTATAAAGTTTTGAAAGTGTTTCAATTTACTGCACTAACTAGTCTGACCTTAAATTATGCCTTCAAATCACAGTAAGGTTTATTACATTCTTACCTGGGCAAGAGCAAGCTATTTCTAGACTATAAACTACTGAATCAATACCTAATCCCATGGTGAACGTTCTCTGGTATGGGATGAACAGAGAACACTGGCAGAGCTACGTGGTATGTATATAAAGCATTTTGTAGGCATATCAAAAGTCCTGTAAGTTTTTAATGGTTATTAAACAAAATAACTTCAAAGAACTTAACATGTCAGCAGGAGTCTTTGGAGATGGTGCCTCTCAAAAAGAACAAGATAAAATCACTTTTCTCCTCTCCAATAAAGCATGACAGATAAGAAGAAATAATAAATCAAAAAGATTGTGACTTTTTGACTTGATAGGAAAGCTTTATGGGATTTCGTTACACTAAGAATAGAATCCCATAAATTTGACTGCATGTAGTGCACTCTATCAGTGAATGGCTGAAAAAAGTCACTTGGTTAATCTCAAAGATCTGAATAATGATTTGCTTATTGCTTTACACGAGTTCAAACACGTTTAATTACAATCACCTCATCCCTGAAACAGTCATATGTTTTTTCCTGAACAAACTGCAAACTTTCCCTTTAAAAAATTAATTAGCTATGATGGTGCTTTGTGTCACCTTTAATTACAGCAAGTTTCTAGTCTCCCTTTTCCGATAGAATGATATGTTGCACCATTGTCCATTCTAGTGGAGAGTTTCATGGTATGTTGAATAAAATTTCGATGCAACAAACTACTTCACATTTGCCTGTAAAATTGTTCCCTTTTAGGGTAGTGTCTCTCACCTACATACTACAAGACCAGTTTTGTCAGAGATTTTCCTTTTTGTGTGTGTTCACTACCTATGCCCTTTAGAATTTAAGGGTGGCTTCAACTGACAGTGGAATAAGTCCAACTGCCCATTAATACTGCATGGTAACAAATGGTCTCACGACTGCCTGGACTCTAAACCAGGTGAGCTGACATTCCCCAGCAGTAGAGAAACAAGTTTTAAAAAAAGTTGATCATTATGTTGCCAAAAAAACATTGCTTTGAGATTTACCTTATCTTTGACTGCTGAGATGTGAGCATTTTATTCTTGCATTCCCACATGAAAATTTGCCCTTTCACAAATAAAAATGAAATGCATATCAGTGTTTGTGGGTGAAGCTGCTGAAGTAAAATTTTTAAAGTTTCTAACATAATTTCAGTACTCATTATTTCTGAGAGCTTTCTTTGAACATATATTTCTTAAAAGCAGACGATGAACAACAGTTGGAAGATTGGACTGTGTTAATCAAATGTTGCAACGCATTGACTTCTTTTAACCCTTTTCAGATCCCACCCTGAAAAGTGCTCTGATGAAGGAAAACCATTTTTAGGCTGCGGCTTGTAAGTCTGGACCTTCAAGGAAAAATATGGCTGCCTTGTAAGAGTAAGAAACATTCAAAAGCACAAACACTCAGCATCATTAGTGCAAAGATAGCAGACCTATGGAAGCCAGCAGACTGAGCGACCAATACTTGTAGGCCCTTCAGTGGGAAAAGAAATCAAGTGATTGTGTGGAAGGGTACATTTGACATACACACTGTGTGGGAGTGAATTTAACCAAGATTTTTCATCATCCCTTATTTTTACAGTTCCTGCATTTGCATTTGCTGGTACTGGTTTTTTTTACTTCTACTACTACCTGAGCAATATCTGTGTTACTCTTTTTTTGTCATAATACTGGTTCTTTGCTGTGATTCAACTACACTGTATCAAGTATGTAAGTACTTTTCCAGAAGGCATTTACACATTTGATGAGTTGATACCTACAATGAGAATCACAGAGAACAGACAGCAGACTGTAACTTCAGTACTTTCTGTCAGTAGAATCTGACAGACAACTTAATGAAAGTATTCAAACTTTCAAAGTCAATTCAGAATTTGACGTGGTAACTTAACAGTGAAACACTGCCTACAAATTAGTTTGGGCACATTAACAGAATACAGATAACAGGAAGAACTGGGCACATTAACAGAATACAGAATACAGGGAGCTGACAGAAAATCTTGATGTTCCTGCAGTAGTTTTCCTTTATTACTATGCAAAGCCAAATAACACAGTTGGACTGCGAATGGAAAGATAAGTTACAGGGAACTTTCATCATAATTAAAGCAGTAATTTTATAACACAAACTGAATTGCTTCCCAATCTTTTTCGGGTCCAGCCTCACACGAGAACACTGATGCTGATCATCAAGTTGAGCTGCCCTTCCACACAAGTTTTAATTCAAGTCCTGCTGCTCAGCCCATTACTCGGGGACTAACATCTTGTTCTTTCCTCCACTTCACCCTTGACAGCAGCTGCAATCTCCTCAGCTCCTTCATCTTCAACTCCCTCCTTACCCACTGGAATGTCTATCTGCACCTACTGAGATGAAGGTGTTGAGCCTGTGTGGATCGTTGTTTATCCTTCCCAGAAATATCTGAGCATCTCTGCTTCATGTTATCAGAATTTCCACAGGCATTTATTTGATTTCTCTAGCTTTCCTGCAGTATAAATATATCTCCTCTCACTTCAACTGCAATCACAACTGCAAATAACTGCTGGAATACTTTCCCACCAGTTACATCTGACAAGGTATACAAATCACTAAGAACTTCAAAAGGATAATACAAAAATCACCTCTAAATAAAAACCTCATGCCTTTGAAAAAGGTGCAGAGCTCCCACATACAAACTGCTCTCATGAGAGTAAATTTTTTCTTTCCTCCAAGAGTTAGAGAAGAAGGATGTTTAAAAAAAAAAAAAAAAAAAAAAAAAAAAGCTAAAGAAGCTAAAAGTATCACAGTCAGAGGTAGAAAAACATTTCATCCTGATTTGCAAATTTGAGTAGCAAGGCATCTGGCAATGCAGAACACCTTGACTAATGGCAGAGGCAGTGACAGAATGTCCAGACACTGAGGAAAGTGAGATTTAAGGAAAATATGAAAATTAAAAAAAAAAAAAAATAATAGTTACAAGCATAAAGCATGGAAACAGATAAACAGATCAAGTGGTGATTGTCAGAGAAGAACTAGTCATACCATGCAGCCAAGATCAAGATGATTTGGAACTTCTTATTTTAGAATGAAAAGATAGAAAAAGAAACAATTTTTTGAACTGAGTCATTGAAATAAAAACTCTTTCTTGGGTGCAGTTGGCAGCCATACGAATGTGCAGTTGATTCCACTGTTATGGGAACATTGAGTTCAGTGTCCTCTTCAAGGAAACATTTGTGCACCTGTTTACTTTAATAAGACTTGGGCGTGTGCTTAAGCACTTTTCAGAAGATTTTCAGTCTCACTACAATAAAGAGATTTTATTGTGTTTTCTTTTTGTTGCTCCCCTCCTCCAGTATGAGATTCTCCAGTTAGAATATTTTACAGGACTGTATTCATAAATCTGAACTGTAAAGTACTTATATGTAAATTGATTATATGTTTTCCAAGTTCAAAGTTGCATGCTCCATGAAAAAGAAAAGTAATTCACTGCTAAAAACTAATCATTATTTAAAGTTCTCTGGTGTTCTCAAGTAATTTCATGTGAACTTTCATATTTTAGGAAAGTAAACTTTAGCAACTGCATTCCTGCAATAAAAAGTAAAAAAGGATTTGCTTATTTAATGCGAAAGTAGCTTCAGATTTTTTTCACTGCATTCTTGAATTTTTGCACAAAGTTATTGTCCCTTTGCCCTGTTCTTCTCTATGAATAGGTGTAAACAGGAAATGACTGTTTTATGTAGATTCCTTTGTAACGTATTTAAAAAAAAAAACAAAAAACAATAATTATGTTCTTTGCTCCATGCAAAATGCATTCAAACTCAAAATGCTAAATGCATTCAAAATCACTAGTAAGTTACTTTTAACCAAAAGGCTTAAAACGTTTTTACCTTCCTGCTGACACAGTTTCATGAATTTACTTTCAGCTCCTGCACTACAAATCCATCAACGTGTTTTAGCTTTAGCTGGCAGACTGAGCAAAGACACCCAGATCTTCACTGGCTGACAGAGAAGAAAACTACAGTTTTTATGCTTAAAGTTCTGCTCAGATCAGGACTAGAAGAATAGCACATGTGGACTGTTTGTTCTCTGGCTGTCCTACAGAATACCCTTCAGTTGAATAAGAGCCACGAAACCAGTATTTAAAAAATATTCTCCCTTTGTGTAATTGCTTTCAAAGAGGCAAATTGAATTTGTTGAGGGGACTGCCACACACTGTGATATGAACCTGTTCAGACATTGTCAGACACGCAATGACATCCAGTACCCAAGAAAGCAAATCTTGAGGAAGAGAGGTGCAGCCCTTGGTCTCCACTCCTGAAATGAAGGAACTGCTTTTGCCACCATGTCTTCCTAAAGTGTAAGAGTAGAAAAAGGATACTAAACAGCATGAGTGGGTGGGATCCACATACTCCCATATTTCGGCTGCTCACTGTCCCGAGTATTTTCTATCAGGTAGATCAACCTTGCTAGCATGGTTGAAAACACAATTTATTTGGTAAGACATTTAGATTTTATCTCATTAGGACAAAATAGCACTGAAGGTTGACTCATAAAATTAAGTTTACAGTAAACAGATTTTCAAAAAAACTTTTCTCGTCTCATGCACATTTATTTTATGTTATTCATTCTCCAGAAAATACTATGACACAATATTGAAACTTATCTATGTGCCTGTGTCTGCCTACTGGCATAGCTTCAATAATTTCTGTCAACAGGAAGCTGGAATGAACAGAGCTCATTTCTTTTATATGCTTCTCCCTGCAGAGTGCCTGTAACCTTCTTGTCAGTGCCCCAGCCTGCAGCTCAGACTATGAAAGTATATCTTAAAGTGAGAAAGCACAAAAGTGCAACTTCTTATAGCAAGAAATGAAGGAGAAAAAGAAAGAGAAAATATTCTGATACTATCAGAAAGCAACAAAGGACAGTCAAAAACAACCTTCCAGAATAGGAAGATGAGAACAGAGAAACGAAGTGTTCAATAAGAGAAAGATGAAGATAAGTAAGGAGAAAATCTGCAAAAACAACACAAAGCAAAACGAACACATGAAGTCATGGAGTTACGTAAGTTTGGCAAAAGGAGCAAGATGGAAAAAATTTCAAATTTGCTCAAAACTCACTTGAGTGTTGACTCACGAATTGTGGGAAAAGGCACAAAGAGTAACTGATGTTTATAATACAATGAAGTCCAATAAAAGGAAAAATTGTAATCAGTCTCAGAATGAACGCAGATGAGCAAGGAAATGACTTTTGGCATAACAGAGTGTATTATCACACTTCTCCGGCATTTCAAATCTTTAATAGCATTAAATTCCTACAATGAAATCAAGTCACAGTGATTTTTTTGGATATGAGCTTACATCTGGCACTCTACATAAAAAAAAAAGAATAGAATCTTTCAGGTGTCTTTAAAATACAGATAAGTCTGTTTTCTGGATCTTAATTCCACTCTTCCAGCTGTTGACCAGGAAAGAATTCCTATTTTTCTCCCTCTATTTCCCACACTGCTGAACAGGAGAATAATGTAGCACTTTGTCACTACGCCAACAGTTTTCTTTACTAGAGGCTGAGCCTGCTCAGTATCCAGCCTTCCCATCCGTGCAGCAACAGACACCCTTCACAGGTTGTTATGTCTATGCAGCAGCTTGACACGCTACAGTGGGCTCCTACATCCCTTCTGTGATTATAACAAGTCAGTGCTTCAAGTGCTCCCACCAGCTTGGCAGCAGCTAAGTCATAATGCTCACATGTTTTCTGTAGGTTCTGCCATCTCCTTCACCAGAATGACTGTGTAGCTAATGTCTAAGTAGACCCTTGAATCCTTCTAAACGAACCAGCCTCCCAAAGTCACGCTAACGAAAAGACAGATTTACAGACAGCCACAGAGCTGCTATGTTTTTCCTCTTCAGTAACAGAGGAAGAACAGCCATCATGGAATCTGGTTGATTACTCAAGGATTTTCTTCCTCTTCAAAAATATATATTTCTTACATACAACTGCAGGAATTGTCATCTGTGCTCTGTTAAAACATTATCAGTATCTGAACCTAAGAAACAGCAATTCAGTTTCTGTAATGAAAGAAACTGCTATGTCACAGCCAAGGTTTAATCAAAATAAAATATTCTATTTATAGCAGCTATGGACATTGAACTTTACAGCTCCCAGCAAGGAAGCCAGAGTTTGTATGTTAAGCAACCTCACCTGTTAATTCTATCTCACTTTATAATTCCACTTACTGGATATTTGCTATACACAGTATAGATGAACAGTTAGTATGAATCACTGTTAGTGGTCTGTAGTACTCCAAGACCGTGCTTCTATCATCAATATTTACAATTAAATGTAAAAATCAAGAGCAGAGTTCACTTGATGCAAACATTTAAACAATCAAATTTTACATTGATCATAATAGGAAGAATGCAGAAATACACTGGCAGAACAGTATTATATATTTTCTTTAAAATAGCAACACAATACAATGGATTTTATTCTTTTTTCAAGTATAGCCCTAATCATAAGCACGAGATCACTTCAGGCATTGACATTATTTTCACTTTTTAAAATTATTTCTGTCCTCTGAGATTACATATTTTGCTTGCTGAAATCTACCACATACTGACATACTACCAGAAAGATTACAGTCTCATAAGCCTCAGTGAAGTAAGGTCTCGCTTATTTCTGGAATGAATTTTTCTGAAGTAAAATAGACAATAAAATAACTAGTCTATAAATCTTGGTGTTTCGTCAGTGAGATAACAGGTGTTGAACACAGCTTGATTTGAGTACTGTCATAAAATAGATTATAAAACCAGCAAAGAAAAATATATGCTTCTGTATCAACTGAACCCAAGGTAACTATAAATTAACTAGGCCAATTTATCTCAATAGAACCTATGACTTTGCAACATGACAATGCAAGGAAATATTACAATTATTGTGAGAAGTTATTAACCTTAAAACAGTTCTTCCATAGCTTGGGATGCACTTAGTAACAACAAACAGTCTCTATTTGTAAAACTCATGCTTTCAACCTGAGTTCTGACGTTCTTACTAGCATTGAAGTAGAAGCCATCTCTAAAGCGAGGATCATGCATTTTTCATGAGGTAGGTGGTAAGTATTATCACAGAAGTGAAATAAGAGAAGTTCTGTAATAACCCAAGTCATTAACATATTTCAGTATGCAAACACCTCACCGCACACACATTCAATTCAATATTTTCTTTGCCACAGTTGCTAGCATCTTAAATTTTCAAAGGGCAATACGGTGCTTTGAACTTTTGACTTGCATTTGAAGGAACTATGTATGTCCCAACACTAGAAAACAGGATTTAAGACTTGATTTTAGAAATGTTTTGGCTGTGTTCTGACAACTTTCCCATCACACTCCCACCTTTCAATAACACACAAATATAAAAGTCTAAATACAAACTTGCTGACTGCCTATTGGCAGTGACACAGAAACCTGCATCTGCAGATGCAGTGTAAAGCATCCTATCAGAAGATTACAGGAATGTGCAGTAGTTTCTAATGTCAGTCTGTCTTCAGAGTTGAAAAAATGCTGTGTTCTATGTTCTAATAAAAGCAAAGACCTCTTACTGTGGAGTAACTTAGGAAACAAAGATCTTGTATTTAGGATTCTAGCTCTTGTTCTATTCCATGGCCCTCTTGTAATTAGCCTAACTTCTCTGAATTCCTCTTCTACAAATTCTATACGGCTCTCCTGATTTTACACTTAGGTAAATACAAATGATTGGTGTCCACAGCTAATTCAGTAATTTTTCAACCTCTAGGATCCAACGCAGCAAGTCTTTGTGTCACTTTGTGTTTTTCTGCTGTTACAGAATTTTAATTCACTTCTGCAAATCGAATTTTCCATTACAGAAGAGATCTATTTCTTATCTATTAATAAGAATGATAGTTTGAATTTATCTATACTTTTACTTTGTAATTTTCATGCTTTTGAATCTGCAATTTTGATAGAAGTATTCATAAAAAACATCAGATCTTCCATGCTAGTGAGAACTGTTGAGAAAGGCAACCGCGATGGCTGTGAAGAAATGAGTCTAATCTGCCATCAGTCTATGCACATTTTTGCTTACTTGCACTACTGCAAAGTTGACACGGACACTCATGATTGCTGAATATGCTCTTTCCTGATGCTAAGATTCACTTTATTAAAAAAAAAGTATGTATGAAGTGAAACCTATTTTTCTTCTCAGTTATTTTTCTTTAGAATATAGTTTGCTGTCAGGATTTTACGTAGGCAAAGTAGCATGTTTGAGTTTGGGTTAATCTAACAAGCTAGAAGATAACAGTAAAATAAACAGGTCTTGCATTCTGCTGCATTACTTGAATATTTATGAGATTGGCTGCATCAAAGGACCGATGGATTTTTACCCTTTGAATATTAAATCCAGACATGACTTGTAACAGGCTTACATGATATCTTGTAGTGGCCACCATCCCTACACTTGACAAAGATTTCACGATGAAATATGGATGAACATGGTTGTCTCTGCATCTCCCATTACAACAGAGAACAGAAATCACAAAATTTCAAGTTAAAAGCACAAACAAGACTCCTCATATTTTGATAAACTATTTTTTCCTCAGGTTAAAATTCTTCATTCTTTTAAAGTAGGATAAATTAAGGTATGGTCCAGCTATAAACTTATAAGAGGAACCACTTGCACATCTGCAGTCTTAGCTGATGGTCACAGGTAGTAAAGCAGAACTAAGGCAATCCTTCTGTCACACATCGTAACGAAAACAACTTCAATTCAAGGAAACACTGCAGAAAATTTTAAAGTGAAAGATGTTGGCTTGAAACAAGTGACCCGATAGTTTAGGATAGATATTTTTCTTCAGGATAGATATTTTGAGAGGGAATATCCACGAGATGTGAAATGCACTGAGATTGTGTAAAATTTAGGCAGTTCAAATAAAATGTATTCTGGCTGTCAGAGATAGAAATAGCAAGTAGAAGACTGTCAGTGAAACTAACATCATTCTCTATCTTCAAATAAAGTAAGCTTAACAGAAAAAAAAATTAGTGGCATTCATATCTGGGCTTGGAAAAAGTACTGAAAATTAAGACCAAAAGAGAATATATGAAAATAAATAAATCAAACATAAGCAGATATGGCAGTTATTACAGCAAGTATTTCTACAACACTCAGTTACCCTCAGCTATTATCAGAAAGGATAATCAGCTCATTTCACATCTGTGAAATGATATCAGATAGAAGAAACATCTTGCTTTGGTGTAGGAAGAGCCATGACACTAATACCACCATAAGAATATTGGCTTCTTTTTACTGCATAATTATTGCATTTAAACATGCCTCATTCAGGAATGTACAATACGTATTCTGGAAAGCTGTAAAGACTATCAATTCTTTATTCTCTGCTGTAGTTTATTGCAACACAGTAGTATGATAAAATTAACTGCAAGATATGTTTCAACATTCTGACAGTATTCTGTAGTGGTCTTCAAAGTAAATGTAAAATAAGTATTTTTGAGGCCACGAGGTATTACAATAAAGCTTTCCTTTAGTGTGAAAAATACCTGTAGTAAGTTATTTTCTTTCTTAAGCATCAAGAGGAAAAAAGCAGGTCTTGCTGGCTACTTATAACAAGTACTAACCTTTAAAGCTTCATTAGGTCTTGGCAACTGAACATATCTATGAAAGGAAATGATAGTACCATCCATAATTATCTTTTACAGCATCATATTTTAACTTGTTCATGCTAATTATGAAAAAAAATATCATCCAAGTCTACCTCTATCACAACAAAGTGTGCAATGAGAAGCAGAATTAGCTTCTACACTAAAAGTGTTTCAGTGAGTCTCCAATGTGCCTCATTACTCCAGGTGTAACTGTAAAAAGGTCAGCTCCTACCCAGTGCGCCCAAGATTATGAAAAGAGCTTTCAAATGATGAAACTAATAGCTTCAGGTTTCCTCACTGAAGCATAGCCCCAAAAATTTTGCAGGCATGAGGAAAACACTGGCTAAAAGTCTTTAAATTATGTTCAAAACCACAAATATGAAAAATATTCTCAGCTCGCTTTTCCCACACAAATTGTGAATAAATACTCTCCTCACTTGAGGATGTTAGTAGTGGATAGGCTTTCCATTAGTTTCCTCACTTATTTCAGTATTTATACCACAAATATTTTTCTCCATCTCCACACTGCCTACACTGTCTTTTTGGAAAAGAAAAAAAAGGTTTAAATACCCTACTTTGATTTTTATTCCTCTCACAAATGTTTTACTGCTCTGTGACTTTACGGTTGGTCACTCAACATTTGTGAGCAAGAACTAAATAAGCAAACAGAAGTAAGTTCCAAAGTTTGCACCAAGAGAACTTTTCAGTACATCACTTACCACCCATGGTTTGTCACAGAAGTTATAGATTGATTCCAAGGAGTTGACACTGGGGATGCCCGCATACTGCAGGCCAATGATCAAGTTTCGGAAATCTTCATTTTCTGCCATACTGAATGAATGTTGCCGAACGAGGACAAAATCAGGTCTGAATGACCTAGCAAGGAAGAGATATATTGGGATTAATCAATTATCATATTATTTTTGAGAATATCAGCATCTAGAAAATACTGCAGCTCTATTAAGAAGAGAGACAAGTTATCGTGGCTTTTCAGGTGCTTTTTTTTTTTTTTTTTTTGCCACTGGAAGATAAATAAATCACTTATATAAACTCTGAATATGTTCTCAGGATACTTTTATGTCTGTTGTTGCTCAGGAACTGATAAACAAAGCAGACAAATGCCTCTGCCAGCAGCCAGAACGTTGTGGGAAATGAATCTGCGCCCAGGTGTTCATGGAGGCTGTTCATGAGTGGTGTCTTTGAAGAGTTTGTCTTGGGACCAGTGCTCTTCAACTTTTTTTTTTTTATCAATAACAGACAGTGGGATTGAGCGTAACCTTAGCAAGTTCGCTGATGACACCAAGCTGAGCGGTGCAGTTAACAGAGTAGAAGGAAGGGATACCATTCAGACTGGCCTGGGACAAACTTGAAAAGTGGACCTATGTAAACCTAAAGAGGCTCAACAGGGCCAAGGGCAAGGTGTTGCACTTTGTTTGGGGCAATCCTAGATAATTGTAGCCTGGAGAAAGAATTCGTTGAGAGCAGCCCTGATAAGGAGTTGTGGCCAGAAGGGTGAGGGAGGTAATTGCATGCTCAGCCCCTGTGAAGTCCCAGCTTGCCCTGGGCAGCCTGGTCTAGTGCTTGGCAACCCTGCCCAACAGCACAACAGAGCTAGATGATCTTTAAGATCCCTTCTCACCTGAGCTATTCTATGATTCAATGAATCGAAAACGTTCAATGCTATAGACAATTATTTCTCATCTATAACAGTCTGACACATACTAAACCACCAAGACTGCATAAATCAGAAATATAAGACTCGAATTACAACTCTGATTCCCATACACGTATTTATACCAGACTTAATTCCTTTTTATATTGAGCTTACATGGCAAAATTTTGGTAGTGAGGAGCTGCATGGGTGGCATCTGTGAGGAAAAACCTCAGCAGCTGAAGTCAGGTAAAAGCCAGTTTCAGACAGCTTAAAGAGGACCTGCTCCATTTTCCACGTGATTTAAATGTTGAGAGATTTACTTCCTGTCCCAGGATCTACTCCACTGTTCAGATTTTTGTCATGCTTAGTGATCAAGGTGTGTTGTATTCGTCAATATCTCCACCACACATAAAATTAGCACATCTTATACACATAAATTATGCCACCTATTGCTTTCTGTTGTTTTCTTGTTTTTCTTACCTGACAACTTTAGTGCCATTCCGAAATACTTGGATATCTACTGCATAATTGCCATCAGCATGGGCTATCAAGTTGATTTCTGAGAATTCTGCCTATGAAAAGAGGATTCATATTAGCCAATTTGATTTATTTTACCCTTATTTCCCCAAAGCCCTTTCTTTATGTATCTGAACTGCTAAGAATACATGTTTGGAACACAACAAGCACTGAAAGAATATTAAACCAACAGGGTGGGTCACAGTATGGGTAATGGCACAACACATTTGGATAAAATATAATATAAAGAAAAAAGTAAAAAGCTGTATAAAGGACTGGGACACAGTAGAGATTATATATTTGCTTGGTATGGCATACACTAGAGATTGACATGGGCAGAACAAAAATGTACCTAATGTTTTGAAGCAAATAGCATAAAACCAGTATGAAGAGAAATATGACAAAGAATTTCTTATGACAGATTCTGTGTTTTAATTTTTCTCCCATTCTCTTCATATACTTCACTACTTTCTTTTTTGTGCTTTTACTCTATTTTCAAAAACATATGGCGCTACTAAACAGCTGACTTGCAAAACTCACAAGTGAATAATTTTCTCTATGTTCTCACACTGAAAATGCAGCATTTGAAAACAACCAAATCCATACTCTAAATCTACAGTTATTTGAAATAAACGGACAGGATGTTTTTCATTTACCCAGTCTTTCATCAGCTTAGACTCTCAAAGCACTTTACAATAACATTACACAGCAGAATAATTGAAATGCAGCCAAGTGTCTTCTGGAGGATAAACAAAAGTGTCTGTGCTATCCCAGACACTAATAAAGGATTGAGACTGTCAGAATTCTCATTAGTCTGCTCTTGAAAAACTGTATAGTTGAAGGTTTATAAGTGAAATCTGGGTAAGACTACAAGAATTTAGCGGTCGGTTAAGGCAGGTATTGACTACTCTAGTCACCATTCCAACTCAGTGGCTTAAGTATGCTCTTGACTTCAGGCACGGATGTCTCTTCATTAAATTCCATATCCTTACATACTTCCTTGAATCATTATAATGATGTTCTAAACACAAGGGGGAACATTTAAGATTACTGTAAAAAATATTGCAAAAGGTGGGAGACTGGCATATTTGTATTAATTTTTTTTTTTTTTTTTTT
This sequence comes from Tetrao urogallus, assembly GCF_951394365.1. Taxonomy (NCBI): domain Eukaryota; kingdom Metazoa; phylum Chordata; class Aves; order Galliformes; family Phasianidae; genus Tetrao; species Tetrao urogallus. The sequence continues at coordinate 4,958,309 of NC_136823.1, read as the reverse complement.
AAATCTGAGATTGACAAATAATCTCTTCCATTCATTAATAATATTCTATGATTAAGAAGATTCACAGTATAGGGTTTTGTACTTTAAAAGCTTAGCATACAACAGAAAATATCGTAGATTATAGGTTGGATGCTGTAAAGTAGTACAAAAATAAAATAATGCTCTTTGGTAATAAGAAACTAACTAAAGTTAGTGATATTTGTACACAATTTAAGATGCTGATATATTACAGAGTGATTAAGAGGGTTCAGAAACCTTCAAATTCATACTGATTTAAGGTAGATCTGGTCCTAAGAGAGACGATACAAAGGAAACTCTAGTCACCCAGAGCTTTTGTTAATAGTAAAGAATGCACATGATATCAGCTGCACAGTCTGTCATGTGAGAATAGTATCTGGCGACAAAATAGCATTTTCTTTTTCCCCTCTCCACCAATACTGTAGAAGATCCCCGTGAAACTGTTCCAAGCCAGAACATAAGACAGGTATTTAGTGGTGTAAAGAACAGAGCCAAGCAAGATGTTGTAGTATTAAAGTGAATTTAGGTAAGCTGACTTGAGAGTTTTGTTAAAGTACAAAGGACTACACGTACACATCTATAAGCCTGTAGGTTGCTCCAAAAGTAATGTCTCCTAATTATTTTCACAGAAACTACAATAAATACAAAGAACATGATAACACTGTTTGATAAAGCCAATTCTAAGCTATAGAACAATGTTTTTCAACATAGTCATCACCGTTAGCTCTACATTTTTTTTGACAGCGATGAGCAAAAGCCTGCATACCACGCTCACAACGAGCTGCACCAGAGGAGGTAGCTCACTGTTGCTATTGCCACTGCTGAAACATAACACCCACAGTCTCACTGTGCTCACATCTGCTTTGTTGGTCTCCAATAAACTTTCAGCAAGCATTGATGAATGTCAGTGGGGGCTACTTTTTTCACACAGAGAAATTCTATCAAATCCTTTTTCTCCACACACACTTCCTTGTCATACGTTATTTTGTTAGACTGCCTCTCTTCTGCCATCTACCACATAGCAACAAAATGTAATGGAATATTGATGGGAAGTTTCAGCCTTTACTAGCATATCACCAAACATCCACCTCTGATGTTGTGGGCCAACATAATAAAATAGGAGGCATTACTTTTGGAGCAGACTTTACACGTGTGTGTAAACATATGTTTGTATGTCTAGCTGTATATCTATGCAAAAAAAATGCATGGATGATTGAGTCATTTAATTACCTGTTCAACCTTAATGTCATATTCTCCATGGACCTTTTTTCCACGAAAAGCCTTGGCCCTGCAGGAAAAAAAGGGAGAAATCAAGGATATATATCTGTAATCAGTAATACATAAAGATCCCCCTATTTCCTTCATACAAAAATTCTTTTACACTCTTTTGTCTCTAATATCCCATCTCATACTGCTGTGATTCTCCCCTAAGATCACCCAACGTGATTTTCAACATTAAAGTGTCACTGTAATTAGTTAGAAAGAGAAATTATAAGCTGTTATAAACTGCAGTTATTGTGATAAAACACAATAGTCCAATCATAAAGGCCTAAGAAGCAGATAGTTTTCTACACTTTTGCAAGTTGTATGTCTAATCTAGCAATTAACTGCTTTGGAGTAAAGAAGAAAATAAGCAAACTAACAAACAAAACAACTTGTTGGAAAAAAAAAAAAAAAGATGGCATCCCTTTACCTTCATTCAGGCCAAAGCTTAAGGTACCTTTCCCAGCTTTACAAATAGCAAGTAAAAATCTGCCACACATAAAAATAAAACATAGAACACTGCAAGTTTCAACAGAATGTTATTCATTTTCAACATTGGACAAAATGCTACAAAATGCTATCTGTTAAACTAAATTTATCTTATCAGTGGAAGAACAATGTAACAAAACTCATTACAGCTTCTGGAAAATTCTTTTCCCAGTGAGGCCCACCACAGGAAGAACCAAGTATCTTAATGATCAATGGCAAACACTGCCCTTAGCAATATATTTCTTAAAGATCTCTTCAATTTTTATTTTATTTTTTTTTTAAATAACTGATGGTAATAAGCAAATAAATTGTTTATGCTGGAATGTGATATTAAACCATTGTTCAGCAATGAGTTCTATACGAATATGCAATTAGTAAGAAAATAATGAATAATGAACCATTTGTATTACTGATTCATACTGGCTTTTTTTTTATTAAATGCAGACAAGATACCAAGTTTGAAATCCATTCTTTTACTGCATGAGTTGCACACTGAGCATAATGTTACCAAATAATTTTGCCAATAAGGAAGATAAATATACTTATATCACAAGTACATCACAAATATCTTACATCACAAGCTTACAGAATTACTACTTGTAACTTATTCTTATTTCCAAATTTGTTCTGAAATTTCATACAGGGATTTAAAAAATTACTTGAAAACTGAAGATGCATAGACTAAGTTTTGTAATGCTTTTGTTGTGGAGTATCAGTTCAACCACGTTAATCTAGTAGGCACAGAGAAACAAGAAAATCCACATTACTCAAGACTAAAAAAGCTACAGGGCAGAAAGGAAGGTACCACGTTCAAAGTTAACACCAAACCTGTTTCAGGAGAAAAGCAACCAATTCGTAAGGACAGACTGCTTAAAGGTCTCTTTAAAAAAAGATTCACTGCTTTGTAAAGAATATTTAAAACTCCAGTCCTGATTATTAGTTTAACAGCAATACTATTGTTGAATTTGACTGAAAACGTTTTGTTAACTAGTTTTATTTACACTGCAGCAATGCATACAATAAATACATTATTGGACATCATATAGAACAAACTGAAGTAGAATTATGTTGGCCACATAACTCAGTGGATTTATAGTATAGCTGCCCCTTTAGCAATGAAAAACAATCTTAAAGTAATACACTTTCTTCAGTGATGAATGGTAATTTGACCATATATAGAGACAATAAGTCAACCAGAGCTCAGACCTTAACAAATGTCAGCAGCTGATTACTTCTTCATGACAGGAAATAGAACTAAGAAGCCACTAAGATCCAAAGAGAGGCTCCTCTGTTCTTTAGCATTAGATTCATTGCATTTATTAGAACGTGCTCCAAACATTAGTTAAGGTGAAATGCTACCCCTTTAAATTTACTTTTTCTACTTCGGCATCGTTTAGAGATGATGCAACCTTTAAACAACTATGCTCTGGCACAATTCATATTTCAACAAATGACTTCAGTTTTGAGAATAAACAGCATAGTAAGTACTGAAGTTATATCATCTCGGGCTTGAAAACAAGCATGACACTAACATTCAAAGAAATTTAATTTCAAATTAGCATCGGCCAAAATTAACTATATAAAAATTTGTAATAATATTCTCCAAATGCTGATCCACAAACAGCAAGACTTCATCTGGATCTCATTAAAAAAGAGCTTACAACGAAAAGAGAAAGATACTGAGGTGCTGGAGCATGTCCCGGGAAACAAAGCAACAAAGCTGGCAAAATGGAGCACAAGTCTTATGGGAAGAGTCTGAGGAACTGGGATTGTTCCGTCTGAAGAGGAGGAGGTTCAGGGGAGACCTTATAATGCTCTACCTGAAAGCAGTTGGCGGTGAGGTGTGAGTCTGTCTCTTCTCCCATATAACAGTGGTAGGAAGAGAGGTAATGGCATTAAGTCACACCAGGGGAGGTTCAGTTGAATACCAGGAAAAACTTCTTCACAGAGGGTTGTGAGGCATTGGAATGAGCTGCCAAGGGAAGCGGTGGAGTCACCGTCCCTGGAGTTGAAGACATGTGGAGATGTGGCACTGAGGGCATGGTTTAGTGGGCATGGTGATGATAGCTTGATGATCATACAGGTCTTTTTCAGCTTTATTCGTTCTATAATTCCAGAAGAAACTCTGAGGTACTCATACTAGGAGTACGCTGTGAAATAGAACTTTCGTTTTTTTTTTTTTACCATGCTCAGGAAATACAGTGATGCCTTATTTGATTATTTTCCTATTTGCAATCCTATCATAAAGACAGTACTTAAATAATTACCTTATTTTCCTAAGGGAAAATAGGGAATAGAATAATACAGTGTTATTAACTTACAGAACTGTATTGAAATGTAGTCTGAAATTCCAGTTACACCTTATTCATCTCAGCCCTAAGCATGAATATTTGTGCATCAACTCTCATAGCACCTCAGCAGAAAGGAAGTAATGCTTTCAACACTGGGATTCTAGTCAAAGCACCTGAGTGCCTTATTGGCACTCGCTGCTCCTTATTTCAGTCATTAGCATGAACTTCTTGTAGTTAGAATCTATGCAAAAAATATTTCACGTATTTTGAATTTCTTGCTTCACAATTAATTTTCTGGACAAAAATCTTTCACATTTGAAGTTAAACAACTATGAAATAGAGTTGTCATACATACAACCAAATATGACCTCATGCTATTTAGTTTTGGCAAGGACAATGAAGCAGCAAGTAACGAAAATGTTTAAAATATATTTTAAATAAAAACTAAAACGTTTCCCTCAAATCACTGAGCAGCTATATACATCTCCACAATACCTTACTATCCCATGAAACCAATGATAAGTGAGCAAAGCATTAACACTGGTACTACAGTCAGTTGGCAACAAAATCGACAGGAAAATTATTTCCTACCATGCAACAGACTTATGCTTATTCAATTTGCATTCTTAAACACCACAGTGCAGAATTTATCAGCAAGAGCCTTTATTAAAGAGCACACATCCTGTAAAAATATGGGTTCTAGTCCCACAAACCCCTGCTCATGTAAGTCTCTATTTGCACAGCACCTCACACACTTAAATACTGCAATTTGCCCTTCTTGCCAATTTACTGAAGCATTGGTGGTATGATTTCTGTACAGCATGCACAAGATTTAGATTAGCCTAAGCACTGGTTTCTAGTCATGCTGGAACAGTGGGATACAATTTCTGCTCACTTCAGTAAGAGCTTTGTACGCTCAAAAATAATTATAGTGCCAGTTTACAAGTGGGCAAGAGTTTATTCACCAATTAGAACAGTAGCACCCTCTTGAGTACACAAATTACAGTCTGTCTATGCATAAAAACAGCATAATTCACACCAAGCCAGGTAACTTGCACATACATATACAGTCTCCAATAACTGGTTCACAGGCATTTCCACGTGCATATGAAAATTTAAAAAAAAAAATTGAAGTTTTATAGTAAAGTTATACTTCTGCACGAGCTAACCAGTACTTTACTAATGCAAAACATGTTTTCGTAAGCTATCATCTTATAAATTGCCTTAAAAGCAGCAGACTACCACCACAAAATAAGCACAGAATGTACCAACTCATCGTGACTCCCAGCATTGCAAGTGCTCCCTGCTGAAGTGGGGTTAATTAGATTATCATTAATCTCCATTACCAGGAGCCTGTAAATGTGAAAAGCAGCATGTTCTATCAGCTCTGAAGTAAAAAGCACAGCTTATGTTATCAGATTCCATAGTTCACCTCTATACCAAGCTAGTTACGTTCTGTTATTAATCACTGAGTTTGCTGAAGTGTCAGATTCAATGGAGACACTGGAATGGAAAGGATACAAGGGTAGTTCTTTCCAGTTATTTACTGTGTAATCTGAGAAGTCGCAGAAACTTGATTAATTTCATAAAAACAGTATGACACACATGACACAATTACTGCATGGCTTCAGATTAAGTCATGACCTTGCCTTCTGAAGGGAGAAAAACACTGTTCAAACACCAGTTTCTGCCAGTAATGCAAAGTTCACAATTGCAGTTTGGCCTCTCTTTAATCAATCAACTCCCAGTGGAAATGTATTATGAGCACACTCTGTGTCCAGTGATACAACATTGCCATGTTTTTTTGATAATGCAATGTTTCCACTGGTCTCTCCATTGACTATCTTTACCTGAAATCACTGTCTCTGATATTCCAGTGCTAAACTTGCCCATCAAATCATACAGAAAGAGAATTACTGGGAACAAAACCAAGCACTTGCAGTCCTAACATACGAGGATATGCTGGAGTCACCCCAGATGGCCTAACAGTATTAGAATCTATCACACAGATTATTCTGTCAAACTAATAGGATTACGCATTGCTGATCTGCCCAGTTTTACTGAAGTACGTTTACCTGGATTATTCAAACTCAACAGGGAAGTACAAAACATCTGTAAGAAACAACCATCCTCCAGGGCAGAGCTTTTCTTCCCTGACTTCTATAACCTGAAGTAAAGAACTTTCTCTTACATATATGATAAAAACAGAGCTCACTACCTCATTCAGTCCTTCCTCCACAAAGGCATGGACCATGGAATCGTTAATGTTGGAAAAGACCTCTAGGATCATCAAGTCCAACCTTCCACCAGCATTGACCACTAAACTGTGCCTAAGAACTGTTTTACCATTCACTTTACAGGTGATGGCTGAGCTCATGAAAAGGTATTTTTCAGTAGAAGATTTTCCTGTCCAGACAATAGAGAAATTGCCCAAAGAAATCAAACTCTAAAAATGTTTTTGATAAATAATGAACTATTGAGAAAAAGAATGAAAGCTGATTAAGTGGCAATCATTCCCCTTCCCTTCCTGTGCTGCATATCCCTCTTGCTAGAGTATTTTTTTGCAGAGCAGCTTTGTATGTGGACCTTCAGAGGCTTCCACAATCTGACTCAATCCCAATGTCATAATTTATTAATAGCCTTTTTAAAACAAACAAAAAAATCACCCTATCCCCTTGACATATATTAGAATGTTATCATCTCTGTTTGTTTAAACAAAACTGGGCTATTTATTCTTTCTTTCACAGTACAGATCTTCCAGCCCAAAAACCATCTCTGTTGTTTTAATCAGGATCCCTTCTATTTGTCACTCTGTTTTGTGCCTGAACACAGTATTTTCAATACTCTAATCAGGAGGAATATGCCTCCTATTCTTGAATATCTAATTGGGACTTAAATTTGCTGGATGTTTTGAACAGCATGCTTTACCAAAAATGAACTTTTTCATGACCAAATGCTAGACTGCCTTTCTGTTTATGTCTCTAAATCCCACATCTACAATTATGTAATATTTACCACTAGCACATTGCTAGATTTATGGACACAGTGTAATTTCTGTGTTGTTGGTTATTTTTCGCAAGTAAGATGACAAATTAAAGTGTTTTTAAATGTTCATTCCCTCATCACTAGAAGACATCTTACTTAATGCAACACATTATATAACCTTTTCCAAATCTGTTAGACTCATTAGAACAAACCACCAGTATGCTTTTCCATGGCAAAATCTCTATTTTGAATGAAAAGTCCAAGCTTCTATGCAGAAAAAAAAAAAAAAATCACTAACCCAATTATGAAGTATTACTGTTCTAAATGCTGCTAAATGCTTCAATGGCTCCTAGTACTGTAAGACTCAAACTGCACATTCGGCGTTGCTCTGAGTTTCCTAGACCTAAAAGCTAGAAATAACATTAAGGGATATTTGAGTTTACTTTTTCTGTTGAAGCAAAGAAAATAAAATGCTAATAGCCCGCCCAGAATGAACCATGTTGGGCTATGATGTGTGGATTTTCACCTTCAGAAATCCTGCAGTTAATTCAGAAAATTTACCTTATGCTCCCCAGTTTGTTTCCTTCTGTGCTTATCCTGTGAATGAGATTTTGAACAAATCAGTCAATGAAATGAGACAAAGACGAAAGCGTGCAAAACTCACGCATGTATGAAGAAGTGATAAAGATAATTCATGCCTTGCAGCCACAGATTGTCGCTAAACTAGATTAAGTGCAACATCAAACCTGCAGCTTTAACTGTAGACCTTCCATCTTCAACCTACTCACAGGGACAAGGCTCAGGGGAAAGGCTGGGCATAGGAAGAGAATGGATTATTACCACAAAAGCCAGAATATCTTGTTAGATACACACACAGGATCCAAATTCTTCCAGCTGGACTCTCCTTAAGGATTTCAAAGCCATGTAACTATAGTATGGGCTCATCAACACCCAACTCCTCAGATTTAAGTGAGAAAAGATTAAACAAGTTCTCAGAGACTCGCAGTTGTTTGCTTCAGAGATCCTTTCACTCCATCAAGTAGACTTAGAGTTACAGGAATACTAGAGGTGGCCTTGAAATCAAGATCTCAAGCAAATCTTTTCATCTTTATTCATGTTAGTGTAATTTATTATTAGACTTAAGATGGTCACTTGCTGCCCCATTGGTCCCTTCCAACCCCTACAATTCTGTGATTCTGTGATTTCTCCACATTGATCAATCAGAAAAACTAATTTTTACAGACCTGCTTAGCTTGTTTTATCACCTTCATAGGTGCAGTAAAGAAAGTATATGGCTTTTACTGCCCTCTTCTGTGGAAAGAAATGTACATCACATTGGTTTTAAAAAAATGTTTCTAACCACAGACAAATACAGATCCATCATTATCTGATGATACTGTTCCATTATCAACTCCTATTTCAAAGGAAAGGAGGTAGCAGTGACAGGCAGGAGCTGAAAACAGGAAATTATTCATTATTCTAAAGTTAGGTATATACTTGTGCTGAATGATTGACATTACACATGATATACATGATTTATAAGCCTCACTTGTAAATAGTTTTAGATCTACTAGAGAAAGCATATTAGCAGCAACAGTTGAACATATGAACAGTTCCTACATGTTTAATGCAGGGCTAGCAGAAACCCTATGGAAACAGTAACTGATTTTTTGACCTACTGCAGTGAGAATGTAGCTGATACTTCTTTGTTTTGACACTTCCAGGATATTTCTTTCTGTCTGTCATATTTTCAGATGTACCAGGACTTTTGTTTTATCACTAGAAATTTTTCCCTCTCACTGAAAGGAACAGTCTCTTCTCTCCACAACTAAGCTTTCCAAGTACGTTATAAAACTAAGCTAATTTTAATATTGCATTTAAAAGTATAATTAGACATAATTTTGCCTACACTTAAAATACAGCCTGCTTTATTGATTCTAATATTCTCTAAAGAAAAAAAAAAAAAAAAAAAAAAAAATATCAAAAAAGAGCCTGCGTTCCTAAAGACTTCCAGCTTCCCATTTTGAACTGGAGAATAACACAATTTTCCAGTACTGCTGAAGGTAGGAAATAAACCAGCTCTTCCTTAAATGAAATATTGTCCATAACACTAAAAGTAAGGTGAAGTCTAGCAGACTCTAACAGAAAACCTCAAGGATGTAGAGACAAATGGGAAGTTATAAAATGTGAGAATCATAACGAAGATATATATATCATATACATATATATATGATATATTAAGTTTCATGAAAGTACTGTCTCGTTTAGACTTTTGTAAGCAGCTGTGACCCCTTATTTGCTTAGAGTTCGTCTCATTAGAAGTCAAATTTAATAATAAACTAAAAAATCTCCATGAGCAATATATTCATTTTAGGCAGATGATACATTTCATTAATGCAAAATCCGACAATTGCTCACATCCTCATTTGTTTGTTAAACAAATCTGATCTGAGTTTTTAGCACTTAATGAACACTGAAATCAAGCAAGTCCCACACTGTCCCAAGTGCCTGCTGTGCAACTGCACCAGCCTGTCTGTATTACACCAAGGTCACAGTCAGCCCCAAAAGTGGGTTAAAATCTAATGTAAGCTATTCCACAAATCCCAGATTTTGAAATTCAGCAGTATGCCAACCTTTTGAGCAGAAATCTCCCAACAGGCCTATGTTGCAAGTCCCCTATGAGCCCAGAGCTGAGCTGACTGGCAGCACATTACAGCTGTGATGAGCAGAAGCATCTGCTGAACACAGAATTGTATTCCAACATCTCTTTCCCCTCCCAGCTGAGCTTTACTTTTATTTTCTGCATAACTAAATGCTGTTAATTATCATATGCTTATGAGAGTCACTGCCAAAAAAGGCAGTGTAACAGACACAAAACAACTAAGACAAATAAGTATTCTCGTTTGACAAACAGCTCTTCCTATGTTTTCTTGTAATAGTTTCATAATTGAACAATTCATATCTACGTGATTAACTCCTCACGGCCTACAGGACCTGTTCTCTTTTGCACACAATAGCAAAGGTGGTTCCATGTTCTAGAGATCTGAGCAGATTTTCCCTCTAGGAGCTGTTCTGTGGAAAGACTGCTTTAAATTTAGTTGGCAACATATATCATGTTAGTGAAGGATGCCCAGGAGATGAACTGAATCCAGTTCTACATCATTTTATGGGCTATGCCTATCCACTTCAGTCCCTAATGGGATGTGGCGCACTTATGCTACTAGTCACCTCTCCACTAATGGATCCTTGGGCAACTAGAAGTCTGCAGATTATGGCACTGTTTCATTTGGATGAGGAGTCGTTAGAGAAAAAGACAGGAGTACTTTTCCCATGAAGATACTGCCACTGGCAAAGATGGAAATAGCAGGCGTGTGCAAGTCTGTGTTACGTAACATCCCAAATCTGCAGCTAGTTACTGGTAAATATTTTTGCTAGTGAATTTATGACTCTGGGCAAGGATGATCATTCCAGTGAGTAAACAAAACTTGAACAAATAACAGCATTCAGAGGAAGAATGTTTTCTTGGTTATTCTACAATAAGGCCTGTTGGGACAAAAGCTCAGGATGCGTTGAAAGCCTTTCAGAATGAGAGAATCAGGATTTTCAACACTGCAAGTTGAGTTTGCTAAAGAAAGAAATGCTGTTAGCTCATTCTAGCTTACTACTGCATCAGCACAAATTAGACTTCAGTTATGTCAGTGATTGCTTCCAGACAGCAATCTTGTATCAAATTCATGTATAATAACTAATAAACTGCCTGTCATTTTTTCCAGAATCCTCCTTTTTTTTTTTTTTTCCTAGTTGTGGAATAGGAAAGTAAGACAAAAAACAAACAACTGAAAAAATGCAACAAAACAAGAAAGTCACCACTGAATTCCTAATGGCTCAATAAATGCAAAATGCCACAAGGACTTGTAGACAGGGCAATTCGTTTTTTGTTTTTTTTTTTTTTTTAAATATAATCAGCAACTAAAATTTCTGACTACATATAAGAACAGCAGTTTCTATCTTTGGTGCTGTATGCCACTTGAGAAATTCAATTCTGTAACTCTGTTTTCTGTAAATGCAGTTTTTTCTTTTTCTTTTTCTTTTCTTTTCTTTTTTTTTTGTTTTAAACCCAGAAGTTCAATTAAAAGAAATTCACACCGAGTTGAAAACTGAATCTTGTATACTGGCTTTGGTAAGGAATTCTCACCAAAATTCTTAGTAGATCCCTTTTTAAAAATATATTGCCATAATATACACTAATGATACAGAGCCAGTAAGATCAGATTCCTCCATTAAGATTTAAGAGCAACCAAAACCACTCTTTCAGACTTCTAATAAAGCAGCAATTACAGATACTCCTTCTAGATGTCTTTCAAATTGTCCACTCAATGAAGATTACTGAAGACAAAACATTTGACATCATCTTATATTACTTTGTATCTTTCTCATTTCTAACAAAATGTAACGAGCTGCCCAATTTCACCACTCTGCTGTGAAAGGAAAGCAGACCAAAACAAGGTGAATTTCTACAATGCCTACGTTTATGTAATCCCTGTAACTGAACCAGAGTTTCTGCAGGAATTGCCATCTCTAAGAAACAAAACCAGAGCAGGCTTCCACCTATATTTGGTTGAACACCGCCATCTGCTGGGAAGCTTGTAAACTGGTGATGTTCAGTACAGACGGGCAGCAGCAGAAACAAGTACGAAATCCACTGAATTATTGATTTTAGAAAGAAGAAAAAAAAAAAAAAAAATCAAACAAAAAAGCCCAAAACATAAACACACACACACACACACACACACACACCCCAAAACCCAACATCAACAAAAAAGCAGCTTTCAAAAGTAGTCTGTGAAAACAGTCATTTCACACATGAAAATCACTGTATTCTGAGAATTTTTATCAGATTTGTCGACTAGAAGAAAATATTCCAAAACAACAGGCGTTTGTAGTATTTTGAAAAGTCATCGATACTAATGAGGTCTCTTATTTAGATTTTACTTTGTAAATTTATTATAACTTTTGTTCCATTCCTAGATTCACACTCTCTCGTTCCTACTCCCTTCTTCCCCACCCATCCACCTACATAAGTTTAAGACTAAAAAGATGGAACATGCCAAATCACAATGTTTATACAAAATTTGTATTCCATTATCACACACTTCTCTCCGCTCTTTCAGTCAGAATGCTATAATCCTCAATTTTCTGCAAGAGGACTGCAAACTTCTTATTCTATTTGCCTACGATGCAGTTGTCCTGGCAACCAAGTTGAACTAGACTTGAAGAACTAGTGGTTTCTGTAGGTAAAATTTCTCACTCAAACTCCACAATATGCTTCTTCCTGAGTACAAACAGAAAACCCATCACCCTGAACAGATGGGAGTAGTCTGTGGGAAGGCAAAATCTGTCAGAGCAAGAACATAGAACATGAAAAAATAAATAAATTTCTGAGTCACAGGCCTGACAAAAATCACAAGCTTAGAGTAAGATTCCTAAATTTAAGAGATACATTTAAGGAAAATAGTATGTGATTCTTTTTATTTGCTGTATGATTTTGTAAACTCTTGATTCTCTTCAAATGAAGTGTCAACTTTTTATTTATTTGAAAGTACAGCTGAGATTCTTAGTCAATTCCAAAAGCTGTAATAATAAAAAATAGTAAAGATGCTCACAAGAAAACTGAGTACTCACAATATTGGGACAGTTACTAAATAGTGTTGGCTTCTCTGAAGGCATGGAAAAGCAACTATCAGACAAACTTAGCCATGACTTGACAGCTGCTATGCCATGACTACTGTTCAGCTCTAATTAAATATCAGTGCTACCTCATTTAAAAACACTAAGGATGCAAATCAGACCCAAAGAACATATTGTTATGTTCATTAACTGTTAAGCCTTCTCCATCACATGGGAATGTTTGCTTCCATCTTCAAACTTGCTGAAGCAAGCAGTTTTGACTGACACAGACTTAGCTGATGAAATTGAAATTACTAGTCATGGTTTGAAAAAAAATAGGAAAGACAATAAATTCACAAAACTGTCAAGAAAGATAAACTGTTGTTATTCTTCTTTGAACTGGCATCTCCTTTTTCTCTAGAGAGTTCTTCACAATCTTCTCTCGTGTTTTGCTAACGCTAGTAATAAAGACGTGAGTCTCCTAGAGACAAAATTAGCTATTTTACATAGAAGTTGCACCATTGTTGCCATCTTACCTGACATTGAAACGGTAGTTATACCTGTGTATGCCTACATACACACACATGCACACGTGTGTAGATGCCTGCCGATGTCAGAATGTCCAATTTCCTGACTCTATAAAATCTTGGCTTTCTAAGCATGCAAGTATTGTATCAGAGTCAAGAATCACTAATTATATGGTATTTTGCAAACCATCACCAGGATGACAGAAGGTAAATTAACACAGTGAAACTTGTATCAACAACTATTCTGTCATCTGTTGCCTAACCTCCTAGTGAAAGCACAGCAAAAATATGCTAAATATAACCAGCTTTTTTCCCTTTTCTTCTTCTTTTGTAAACAAACTTTGTCAGTGATTTATGGTTCTCTGTACAAAGCTTAATTATATTTTTCCTGGGCTTCACATTTCTGCCATTACACATACAATCAAATTCATTCAGACTTCCAGGGGTGGGAATCCCACCACCTCCCTGTGTAGTCCACTCCAATGCCCAATCACCTCTTCCATGATGAATGACTTCCTGATATCTCATCTCAACCCCACCTAGAGCAACTTGAGGTTTTTTTCCTCATGCCCTCACAAGGAAGAAAGAACAAAGCCAGAGAGGCACAATCCAGAGAGACAAGAAACTTTCACAACCATTCAAAGTGGACTTTAGAAGCCAGTGCTACCAAAACCAATGAATTTCCTTGGCCCTCGCAGTGGCTGCAGCTGCACATTGCCATCCCAGTACAGCATTCACACAGCTTCACTAAAAAGCTAATGAGGAAGTTTGGGCTGCAGTCTAGCAGTTTTACGTCTGTCCTAAGAACGTTTGTGCTGGCATTGAAGCAGCAGAAAGGTGAGGACAAAATCCTAACTTTAAATGACAGCAAAGGCATGTGACCTTAAAGGAAAATAGGTCCACAAAATCCATCTTTATAAAACTTGCAATCTTCAACAAGTAGCATGGCTGTATAGGATGGCAAATTGTTAGTAACACAAACTTTTTTTTGAAGAAATCAAATGAAAATGATTAACCTGTAGTATAAAAGATCCCTAAAGCAAATGGTTCTGATGCTTTTAACAAGCACCTTCATTTACAGAGAATTTAATTATATTAAATAAATTCAGAAATTTCTTGAAACAACATTTATTCTAGGCCAGACAAATACAATATTCTCTCTGCAGCCTGGCTCACCAACTCTTTTAAGATCTTAATCACCCGAATTCTAATGCCCAGCCAGTTTTTCCAGTGTTGTGACACGAGACTAAAATGAAAATGAAAAAGCTCTACAAATACCAATGAAAGAAGAGGAGAATAATGATTTATTTTTTGTAATGCTGTAAGGTAAGAATGCTAAAGCTCTGAATTATCTGTAGCATTATTGCCATGTGAAGGTTGGCATTTTTAAAAACCTCAATGCAACTATAAAGACCTATTTAGATCAATCGCCAGAAAACATTTGAGGACAATGACGTATATTATTCATTGCAATGTTCATTGCAATGGTGAAGATACAATCTAAAAAAAAAAAAAAAAAAAAAAAAAAAAAAAAAAAAAAAAAAAAAAAATTAAAAATTAAAAAGGAGGAGAAAAAGCTTTACGAAGCTGATGAAAACTGCCCTCTCCTTCAGTGAATTTCCTCTGAGCAAGTCAATCCTTAGGCAAGATAAAAGAACAGCTACATAACCTATAGCTACAGGATATACATGCTTTTTACTTTGAAAAATATCAGACTACAAAAGACATAACATTTACTCAGTTTTGCATACAATTTTGAGTATAATATGAATTAAAACTAAAAAGGTCAGAAGAATCAAAGGTCAATTAATAGAACAAAGGAAAACAGTCAAGCCAGTCTGATAGCACAGGGGAACGACAAATGACAAGTAAGAAAACTAAAAGAATAACTCCTTAACACATGGTCCTGTGAACAAGTTTACTTTCCTCTACACAATTCTCTCAAAAAGATATTATTTCAGAAAGGATCCTCAAATTTAAAAAAAAAAAAAAAAAAAAAAAATCAAAGCAAGGTTTTGATTATGTAAAATCCTAAACCAAGATTATTCTGGCTCTGGTTTCGCTCAGTGACTCACTGCAGAAGTTAGTATCACATGCTCAAGTCACCTGCACACTACTCGTGCCTTGGAGAAGGATACATTTATCAAACACGAATGACTCAGAATTTAACATTGCATAGCAATAGTAGATCACTACTACCCAGTTCCAAGAAGCACTTAAGTACATGCATATAGAATAATTTATGGCAGCTAACAAATACTATCTTCTAACAAATGTCAATGCTACATTAATTTGAATAGAACACAGTGATGTATTAATCTGAGTAAGACAGACAATTCCCCTCCACTTGATCTTTGTAGGTTATGCAGCCGTGGATTCTGAGGTCTCTGATTTCAGAGTACCCATTACAACAAAGGAGTTTACATCAAAGAAACACTTTAGAGGGAAGGCATTTGTATCTCACAATGAATAGCACAGCTAGTTTCAATAGTAGTGATCTTAATTAGAGGAAGATTTTTTAATTTTATTTTCAGTGGAAGGCAAAAAGCTCTCAGAGCTCCATATCTGTTAGGAAAAAAAAGTAGGAAAAACTGTAAGCACTGCTCATTTTTGCCTACTTTATCTTTCATCTGTGTAATTTGCTTAGCTGGTTTAGAAAGAGAAATGCACCAACACCTGCATATCAAGCACCAGCCTGCGCCTGGCAGATTTAACACGCAAGAGAATTTCAACAAGAAAATCGTCAGCCCAGACAAAAGAATGCTGCAAATTCCCTCCCTAAAACCAAGTTATATGTAAGTTCAAAATCACTGTTAAATCATTAATGCAGATGATATGTATCCCATAAGAAAGAAAAGCCCAATGGCTCAAGATAATTTGGGCTAAATGATCAATAAAAATCAGGTACCAAACTGGGTATAGATTTACTTATGCCCATCATTAATACCCTTAACAGACTTCACAGTTAATGATATGAGCCTCGAAAATATTAAATCTCAACAGAATATTTATTATCAACACCATAATTAGATGAGAATCTGATTTGAGCTGGGTGAAAATGAGAAAAACAAACTCATACTTGAGGCTGTTTGGGAAAAATAACTTTTTAAATGGAAGAAAATTTTTAAAATATTTGACTTCACCTGCTTTCATTCTCATAACTAATATTTTTAGAAGTCTCATACTCTGATGAAGTAGCATTTTATGAGGGACTTTACTGTATCTGAATGCCTAGAACTAGCAATAGTGTTTTTCCAGCATTTTGGTATGCATAAACTGGTTTAGACAAATAGCAATGCCTATATTTTTTCATTAGCTTTATCACTCTTCGAGGCTTTCATCCTCACAAGACTAGAAAGGACACAATTGCCACAGCAATAGGCTCTCTCTCTACATTGTTTTCCCCACCAAAATTTCTATTATGGCTTCAAAGACACGCTCATTTTAGAGATTCTACAGCTGAAGGCAAATCAGCAGATGCTGCCCCTTCCCCCACACAGTTACTAAAATTGTGCTGACTTTCTTATCTGCCTACATATGGCTTCCAGCCTTTTTCAGCAAAAAGAAAAACCCTGTCCCAAAGAGCACACATCCATTTGTATATTACTCTACTCCAGAAGAGTAGCAGACAGGGAGCTAATTATTCCTCCTCTACCCCATATAGCCACAGATGCTATTCTTATCCATCACTCTCACTTCATATTGTTCATTTTGTGTGGGACAAGGCCAGTTCCTTTCTTAACAACATGCTCACTACAAAACAGAATGTAACCTTAATTTACTTTTTCCAAACCACAAGCATACTTCACATAACTGTCTTTAAAACTAGAGTATTAAATGAGCATTTAGCTATCATTTTTTGTTCTTTTCTAATGCTACAGAGGAACATCTTCCTTCAGCCCTTGGCTTGATTTTTAATATGAAATTATGATTATTTCATCCCCTTTCACAACTACACAAGTGTCTTTAGTGTGCTTGAAAATATGAAGTCCCTAGAGGTTATCTGAAATAACTAATCATCAGAAGTAAAATCTCATTTGGCCTATACAACTTCAGAGCAAGACATGCGTAAGAATTTCAAAGCTTGCAAAATTCTCTCAATTACAAGGGCCTCCTTGTTTTTAGGTAAGTATTTGTATGTGATCGAATGCTCATGGTCACACCTAAATTTCACAGCTTTAATTAGTAACAAGTCAGTACAGGTAGCAGTATAAGAAAGCCTGCAGAGAAGGAAAAACTCACAGGTTTAAAAAAAAAAAAAAAAAAAAAAAAGAGAAGAGCATAAGTTAAATGACAAAGTGTGTTTGTACTGAAAGGGGAGTTAAAAGGGAGACTAATGAAAGGAGTTCAATACACTGCCAATCCATTTAGAATATAAACATAAAAGACTGCCAGGGATTCTATGAAAGGGGATGATTCATACCTTCTTTCTGTTCTGTCCACTATGATGTTTCTCAACTCTTCTTCGTTTTTATTATCGCGTCTACATTTTTACATCCCTGTTACTTTTATGATGAGTATAGTACAAGTTGATTAATAAAACAGACAAAAGCAAGGACATACCAAAAGGCCCACTGCAATGAGACCCACCAGATACCTCAATAATCTATTTGCAACAGCATTAAAACCTAAGAGGACAGTTTCATAGTACCATGTGTTTGAAATCAGTAAATGCATTCAATTTTAAGGAAGAATGACTGTTTTTCTTTCCCTTGTGAATATAAAAGGATCCAAGTACACACTATGCCACTTTCTTTTAGTCTTAATAAAGGTGATAGCTCACAAAAGGAATTACAAGAGAGAAATTCCTCCTCTAGAAAACTTACTTACATCAAGTAATTTTTAAAGTATCTTAAACTGTCCTTTACAGAAGCATACATTTTCTAATCTGAATAATTATGTAACATATCACATAATGTGTTCTAAATGTTTGTTAGATGAATATATAGAAAAAGTTTGCTAAATAACAACTTCCCCTGTTTCCAGACAGGATGTATAGCAGCTACACAAATTGACAAAGCCCCTCTGGGCTGGACTTGTTTTATACACACATCTAAATGGACAGCCTATATATACACACACAGTATGGAGACGTGTGTCTGCCTTCAGACACAGATTACAAATTTATATTCGTATCAAAATATTCCCCTGTAATTGTCATCATAAGACACTTTGGGCTGAATTCAGTATAAAAAGTACATCAACTTCATTACCTAAGCAAGCTACTCGGATTTATTTTCTAACAGATGGTGAAGTGACCAGCTTCAATCCCAGGATCTCTCTCCATGAAGCGGTGCACAGCAGAATGGACTTCCCTGGTGCCCAGCTCACTCAAGTGGTTGGCACCTTGTTAAGATTGATTTTGCTCAAATGCCAAAGCAAAGATGTTCTAATACTTCTTTTGTGAACAACTTATGTCTGAAACTTAAAATCACAAATCTATCATCCAAATTCAAATATGTGACTGCTACAGAAAAGAAAAAAAACTGATCAAAGCAGCATTTCTGTACTTCTCACAACCATCACAATTTAACTACACATAAATACCGATGCCTAGGCCTGTGCCTACTCATCTGAGCAAAAGAAGTCATAAGACCCATGCTGACTGCTGGCACTGTGAGTAGAAAAGTAACACAGTGAGCAAAGAGCAATTGCCCACTTGCTCTCCTTCGTTACTCTGTTATGACCCAACTAGAATTGCAACACCATCCAAAATTATAAGTAATGCCATCACAGACACTTCACATTTTTATCTTTTTTTACCTTAATTCTTACTTAACTGATCAGTGAACAGCTTCACATATCAAGACACCAAACCTGGTTGGTACAAAAAAGTGAAGTAGCAAAGATGACTGAAAATCACAGCAGTGACCTATGCCTAGAATCCTGCAGTACGTAAATCTCAGCTAGATGACACAGACACACCTTGATCTTCAAGATTCGACCTTTCCCTTGAAGGACAAGGACAATTGGACAGCAGTGTAATCAGATTCAGCTGATTCATCAAGCAGGTACACTGAATATCAACACAAATATTATTCTACTTAAATACAGCATAAGCTATCAATCACTGAAAGCTTGTTATCTGTGCTTTTTCTGAATAGCATTTATTTAGTAAAAAGCTGCAACAGTTCTGCTCTCCCCCTAAATACGTTCTTCAATCCTGTAACAGGTTTTCCCCAGTAATCACACCTAAATCTCCACAGTTTAGGCATTCAGGCATAAAAGTGCACAAAATAAAGCAAGTATTTTCATTAGCAGCAAAACTTCACAGCTTAGACAATCAACCTTCTTGTTTAAGTTCTGTTTGATAGAGCTGAATCAAGTTGTTTTATCTGCTGAGTACCAACTCTACTAATTTCAGTTCAGGAAGAATAAAGCATGATTTGGGCAAAACACATACCGGTAAATTTGATTATTGCAAAACCACAAGCAGTTGATAAAAACAAAGGCAACACAACAAATGAGAAATTATACCAGTGAAATTAAACCTAAGCAGCCAAAATCCTGTAATTAGTTCCTGAATACAATTTCACTTAGGTGACAACAAACCCATAGATGGTAACTGGTAGAATTTTGCTCCTGCATTTCTGTTGGAAACTTTGTGGCTGCTGTATTGAACAGCATTTCCAAAATTAATCTCATTGCTTTTGGAAACATTGCTTAGTACTTCACACAACGTACTTTCACATCAAATTCAGCTCCCACCTGATGAGCTATGTTGAGAACGCCTGCTTGGAACTGTGCTACTAGCTATTGCCAGCACCTGTTCACAAAACACTCTTAACAGCATCCATTGTTAAATGCAAGGAAAGCTATCAACAGACATGTAAGTAATACTGAGTAATGTTGTCAAAAGAAAGTGAAATGTCTTATGCATATAATCACCAAGATCAAGATAGGCAGAAGTAATAGAGACTTGTTTTATTAAAGGCTACAACCTTATTCATATAGCTCATCTGTCCCACAGAACAAAGTAGTTGCACTGTAAAATATGAAACAGTTAACACAAGGTATTACACATTTTCAAGCACATCCTGCCACAGGATTTTCATAGTATTACAAATTCTGGTTGTTCATGTGATCATTTCCCAGTCTCGTTAATTGCATCTAGCACCTAATAATACCTGAAAACACCTATGCTGCACTTGATATCTTGCTAAATTACAGGGGAAAAAATTAGTATTTGTATGCATTTCTTATGGATACAAGGAAAAAACGTAACAGATAAGATTAGAAAATACAGCAGATGTATTTAGCCTGATCAATCTCTTACATATGCATACTGTTTTTACTGAAAAACTTAGTTCAACTTCTGATAAAAGCAAGGCTTCTTCTGTCATCCCAATCCCTCGTGGGCAATTCCAACACAAATGATGGAGGAATAGAATCTTACAATCCATTTAGCCTTACGAAAATTAAAAAAACAATGGAAAAATACTTAGAGACAGTTTTACTTCAAAGGGAAATAGATACTTATTGATTATTTCATCTAATCATTTTACAACTTAGGAAAAAAAAAAGCTTTTCTAAGTTAGTTAAGCATTTTCAACAACTCTTTGGATATTTCACATTCTTTGCGTTTCTACCTTTACTGTTGTGACAAAGATTTATTATGAAAGTACTAAGATCTTTTCAGGAAGAAGCATTTTGTGTTCGGACAGGAACCGGTTGGCTCCTCACTACTTACTGAAAAATGATTAACAATATCAGAAAGGGACACCTCTCTAGTGTGGAGTAAATCTAAATTTGCTATTTCCTTGCAAGCATCTCTGTATGCATATGGTACACCCTAAAACCCTGCTGCCAGTTCCATGCTGAGCCGTTCCCGTTTTCCATCCAAGTGTTCAGCTGAGCGCACCTGCTGCCCTGCAGTCCTGTTGCTGCTGGCAGTGTTACACACCACTATATCACATGCTATGTTGTTCAGCAGAGAAGAGAAACATTTAACAGTTTACCAGCTGGTTTAGGCAGAATGCTGCTGCACAGCAATAGCCTTAGGATGGAACAATGCGTGGTGCACCGCTTAGAAAGGCAGTTCTCCACATCCTTAGATTAATTCTCCAGCCATTTAGAAATGTCAATGCTTTTGTCAGAGGTATAATTTCCTTAAGTCAGTTCTCTTACTCACCTGCTAGAGACTCCTTTAAAATAACCCCGGACCAAGAAGCTAGGATACACCAACTCTTGGTATGCTTCTCTGCTGTAGGCCTTAAAATATTCACTCTTTTTTGTGACGCTCAGATTATTTCAGTTTGTAACTCAGGTAATCTACCTGATGGGTCTCAGTTAAAATGTGCTCCATTTCTGGCAACACAGACACCAAAATATTCCTTTCTCAGCTAACTGACTATTAAAGACAGGACTCCTTGATCTCCCTCACTCCCTTCATCCATACATAAAATTCCAACTGTCAAAAGTCATGAAGAAATGTTAGTGACATTCACCCCTTCCCAAACACCTTCTCCCACACAGATTCCATGTCTCAGGTCTCCAGTCGTGGCAAACTGCTGAAAAAATCCAGTTGCTTATTCACTGACTTCTAAAGAAAGGACAGAGTACTGCAGCAGTGATCACCTCTCTGTCACCCTCAGGCTGATAAAATGAAGTCATGGTGCAGATCACAAAACGTGTATTAGAGTAAGCAAATAAATGCTGGAACACATGCACTTTGCCAATGGAGTACACTTGCAGAAACACTGAATAGCTGTTTTAACAGAGGAAAGTCAATATAGATTGCATGTGCAAATAGTAAAAGAATTCTTCAAAACTGAGTATCCTGAGTCAGTATTGGTGACATGAGTAACACAAATGTGTCAAGAACAATAAAGGTGACATTAAGAGGTCTAAAGAAAAGTATGTTTTATTTTAAAACACTCTAAGCAATCTTTTTTCTCCTATTTTGAATCAGAATTACTAAAATAGAGCAAGAAAAAAAAAAAGCAAAACAAGAAGTATTTCAAGGAAGATTTCTGGTTCTGAAGTGTCTCTGGCTGATGGCAGGAATGCTATTGCTAATCTCCTTCTGGAAAAGGATTAAAAAGATGAACGTTTAAAATTTGACAGACAAAAATTGTGCAGAATGCATTAAAATCTTTGATAAACAAATCTGCAGTAGCTATATATATAATATATAAATATATTATATTATATATATATATAATATATATACTATATATTATATATATTATATATATTATATAATACAACAAAAAAGTGTTCTTGATTATGGAAGAGTCCCATATCTATTACAGTGACTGTAAATACTTAGAAGAATACAACTGCTTACTTCAGGAAGCTAATGATTTGCAAAAAAATATATAAAATAGCAATTGACCTAAATTACAGACAGATCAGGAACCTCTCTTTTTTCCAAATGTATCAAAAAAGAAAAACTGATTCTTTATCAATCCAAATTGAATGGAAGGAAATGTCAGAATCAGTAGAATATTATTAAGTAACATCTCACTGCCACAAAAAGTGTTAAGAGTTTAATCTCTTTTTTTCCTTAAAATAAACTTCTATAAAATTTACAGGAAGCCATAATAAAAGCAGCATTAACTTTTCAACTCAGAGCTCCAGTCAACCTTGCAAGAGTGTATTATAGTTTATACAGAACAGAAGCAGGAAGTTTTACTCCTTTCTATTGTTTGCAAATGAGTTCGACAGGATTTTGTTCCTCATACAGTTCCGCTTTATTGAAATTATTGGACTAAATAAGCAATCATTATTATCTCATAGGGAAAGTTAAAAGGTAAGCTTTCTTAATGGCAACTGTATGTCTAATAACACTGAGATGGAAATACAAGCAGATGCCAAGCAGCTGCACACACGGTGCTGATTTGACTAATTCATATTATGGCTTGTAAAAAAAATTACTTACAGCCATTCTATTCAAATTGAAACCAGGAGGCAGCTCCAGCGCTTGGGAAAGAAACTGTTCTTGTGATCAACAGATAATGAAAAACACAACACAACCCCAAAAGCCACCTCACCTACCAGCTGCAGACTTTCCTACAGCTCTGCCTCCACTGACAAATTTCACAGCTCCCTACCCAGAATTTTATATGCAGGTAAACAGAAGTCAGAAAAGAACTTCTCCCTTTCACTGTTAAATCATTTGTGAATTAGAAAAGTTTTTAGGCATTTGTTTTTGCTTTCTCCCCACTTGATTACTATCTCAGCGGCTATAGTCGCTCATTTATTTGGGCATCAATCTTGCCACTGCAGGCACAGAGCTGCACGGTCACCAAAAGCTGGTGACAGCCCAAGGGAAAAAGATGATGAAGCAGCATCTAACCAAGGCTACGTAGCAGAAAAGCATGAACTATGTCACAAAGAGAGGAGTGAGATTCTAATGTTCTCACTTGACTTTGGGAAGCTTTGAATCAGTTCTGACTGTGATATTACAAAGGTGTTACTGGATGTGTGGTACAGAAAAAGAAGAAACTTTGTAGTAAAATCAGCTAAATGGAGATAGTCCTAGTGTTAAAAGGTCTGTTTTTATAGCCACAAGCAAAAAAAAATAAAGAGTGGAGTTATATTACTGTCTCTTGTATATACACATGCAGGTTATTTCTGAAAACTACTTCAGCATGGAGAAGCTTGCTGTTAAAGATGCACGTCAATTACTGCACATCTGTTTGCACACACCAGCACCTATATTGGTGTGCTTACCAAACTTAAGCTATACCAACATCAAGGCATTTTTAGCTTCCCCTGCAAATTAAAACTTGCTATCAAGACATTTTTTATTTCTGATTTTCTAGTGATGAAAGAATATCTGAGGCAGCTTCCTGGCATACAGAAAAAGAATGTGCTCTTCCTAATCTTTTTCCCCCCTCATTTTGATTATTGCAGGCTGTGTAAATGGCTGCCTTCTCAATCAGTAGCTTGATTTTTTCTTTTTTTTCTTACCCATTAATGCTGAACTCAGTGCACAAACAAAATATTACAGAAATCCTGAAGCAGTACCTCAGAAATGATATTAGACTGAGAAATGACTTAACCAATCCCACTAAACATACCCAATTTATGAAGTGTCGTCATCCAACACTTCACATCTCCTGGGAGGATGGCATGGTGATACACATTGATAAAGATGTTTTAAAATAAGACTGCAAGTCCACAGCACCAAATCCTCAAGTACTTTTGAAAATCAGACTCCAATTAGGACACTACTCCAGTTGTTAGACACTAATGATGCTTTGCAATAATCATCATATGCACAAATACCCTAATTTAAAAGCAATTAGGCAAGCCACATCATTTGTAACAGAACATTCTGAATATATCTGAAAACTGGCTGTGCTTTGTAGTTTGTTTTTAACACTCCAACTCCAATTTTAGCACTAACAAAGAAATTATTAGCCTGATGTGCAAAAATCTGCTGCTGTATTTTTTCCAAAAATCAAGCATTCATTTTCTATCACTGAGGGTGTAATTGGGAAAAAATATCTATGTATATATATATGTTTTTTGGTTTTTGTTTTTGTTTTTTTTAAGAAAACTGAACAAGTATTCCACAAGAAATTTATTTAGGGAAAAAAATGTATTTTCCAGCAAAAGTCTGAAGCTTGCCTGACTTTAACGGGTAAGTTCAAGAGACCTGTCACTTATAAACTGTATTTTACTTTAAATAGAAAATGGAGCTTTGCAGATGACGCACTGGGAAGAGAACATGAACAATCCAAAATAACTGAAACAATTAGATCATCCTCAGCTCCAAAACTCTATGTCAAAACAACACCTTTTCCACTTAGCTAACACAGAATTTGATTTCTGTTCCATAACCCACACAAAACACATATTTTGTCTCTTAAAATTTATGTATTTAATATTCTTAACTTTCACTGGGTAAGCCAGCTATATTTATCAAATCAAAACTGAGTACTCTGCCTACACTAAGATTGATTAAGGTCCCTGTAAAGTTGTCAGAATATTCTGTACAAATTATTGGAGAAAAGGCAAGCCAAACAGCACTAATTACTAAAAGAGTGTAATGAATGCTCTCCTGAGAGTTAGACAATAATGCATATTACTTGATACAAAATTTTTTGATCTTGCACTTCAGCAGAATACACAGCATTCAGGAGACTGTCTTAAAAAGGATTCATACAGACAAAAAATAGCATCAGTATCTCAGAACTCCTCACTATCTCTGTTGCTGACAATTGTTAGAACCTGAAAGTATCTGCAACATGTATCCACCAGTAAGAGTTAAAGATGTCATAGCATAAAGCACAATTTCTTCAGATATTAAGCTATGATTTGAGAAATTGGTAGTTTTTCAGCACTGAGACATGACAGATGGGATCAGCTCTACTCATTAAGTTAATTTATCATCTGGCACGACATCCTGCTGGAAGAATTATGAAGGGTGTGCGTGTAACCCTGCTGAAGGGTATGCAGTCTTTGCAGTCCTAACATTTGCAAGCTTGTATTAAAAACGACAATGATGACAAACTTCTCACAGGCACCTCTGACATCACCCAACCTAAATCAATTAACACAGCTGCCAGTCTGCTGGGCTGTATTAAACATATCACAAGTTAAAGTTGCTCCGCCCCAAATCTTTAGTCAGCTTCACCTTATGTGACAACAGGAAGAAATCAGATGCAGAAACAGCTCTGTAAATACAACAGGCTTGACGAGGAGCCATTCCAAAATGGAATGAAGAATAGAATAGGATATTGCTTCTACTGACCCAATTGAAGAAAACTGAGAAAATATTTTAACTGTCTAATTAAAGCTTATTGCACTCAATCATCATTGCAAGAGTTCTTAAGTACGTGCTTGGCTCAGAAACCCATTTAAAAGAATTAAGATTCCCAGTGAAAACAGCTCTGAGTAAATACTAAAGTTTCTGTCTAATAAGGCTTAGAAACAGGTTACTTTAAATTTTCAGATAACACCACCTAAAGCACCTTAAATTGATCCTACTTAACATGTTCATAGCTAACATCTTTCATTACAGATGAAATTGATTTCCATTTTAATAAACTGTGTCAAAATGGAGATCCACAGAATATTAATATCAAACAATTTTGTTTAAAAATGAAGTGCGATTCAAATTTGTTGCTCCACTTACTTTCAAACTACATGCTTCTGTGCCAACTTAACCTCTTATCTACGAAATCAGATCCATGCAACAAGTTACTTAAGAAAGCCTGTAAGACTTAAGGCCATAGCCTGGAGCTGACCTACTGGTTTACCATTCCAGCATCAGACTTGTTGAGGATCTATGGGATTGTACATCACAGTTCTTCCAGAAATATAATCCAGCAATCCACAGTTGGATGCAGTGACCTCCCTATGTGACTCAAACACTGATTATTCTTTCCTAATACCTAGCACTGGTACCTCTCTAGGTTTTAACTGCCTTGTTTTCGCGGACATCTACAGAAGATGAGGCACTTATAACCAAAGGAGCGGGGCAGTTTTTTGTTTATTAGTTTTAATGTATAGTACATTCTTTAGCCAGTAGATTAAGTCCAGGCAAACCAAAGTCCCTGTATCAATTTGATGTAACAGAGAAAATTTATAAAATCTTTTGACTCTCTGTGCCAGTATATTTCCCTTATACAGTTAAGCAAGAACTCCCTTGCGTAGAGAGAAAAAACCTAAGTCAGGATGTCTGTGATGTTACTGCAGTTAAAAAAAGAAGTTCACTCTCTGTTGTAGTAGTCATTACGAAAATATATACACATATAGCCATTCTCTTTGGCTACATAAAGAAATAACTAGTACTCAGAGCCACGGGATACCTACTGCAATCAAAAAACACATTAACCCTTAGCTTTCTGGCTCAGTTGTCTTAGAAATGACTATATTTTATACATTCATATACTATACATTATGTTCACATAGATTTATACATTGTATCAATGCTAATAAAGTATTTACAAGGCACTGTAAGGAAAGATTACTAAATTATAGGTGTGTAAGATGGACTTTGTTGCCATGGAACAGCTTCTGCATGCTACTTTTCCCTTTGCCTGCAGGCTTTCTGCAGAGGACTGTTACTCATTTACTTGGCTTTCTTCAAACTGGGTAACAATTCATTATTACTAGACAAGTCTAAGAAGATTCCAATGATACCTCACCACAAGAAGCTGAAAATCTTGGTTACTCTGAAGATTCATATACTTTAACATGGCAATAATTTGCTGATAGTTAACTTATACATACTGTCTGTATAATTTCAAAGATATCCTGAACTTCAGCGTTACCCTCCTCTGATAAAATGCACATTCCAGCAAGTTGGTGAGCTGGCTCATATCTCTATTTAAATTTGGGGAAGAATATTCCTTCTTTGAAGTTGGTAGATGAACACTGGGACTTTTTCAACTCTGCAGATTTCCATAGAAATTAATAAAAAGTTTTCTTAATATGGTTGCAAACTTTCATTTTTATACAGTACACCAGAATTAGTAATTATTTTCATTAGTTAAAGCAGCTCCCAAAGGTACGCTTTGGTATAAAACAAAGCTGTATCATGGGGATGCAGTGGTAGGATGCTTACTTAGCTAAGTAAGAAATGAGGCAATTTTTGTATTTTATTTCAGTTGTTTAATATGTAAGAACTGACTGGAGTCATAACAAAGCTAACTGAAGGACTCAGCTCCATGTTAAGGATTGACAACATGAAAATCTTTATAAATCTGATCAGAACAGCAAAGTATGCTTTAGATAAACTTAGAAATAAGTAACATAAGTGCCTAACACTTGGCTGCTGCAATCTGAGTAATTGCCATATGCTGTGTGTGGAAAACACATGCAAATATATTATGTGCTGCCATCAAATTCTGAGATTTTTTTTTCACAGAAACATCAGTAAAGCCAGTTGTTGGTATTCACAGCATTACAAGGCACACAGCTAGGACTGCATGTAGACATTTTTGTTTGTGTTTCTGAGCTGCTTTTCTATGCTTAAGGAACACAACCAAGACAGAAATTGCTGGATACTGGAACACTTCATACCCTCTTCCCACTAACTGGTAGAGTTGCAGAGCAGCCAAATGCAAAAGCTTCCACCCTTGTTGTTTAAATGCTTTGGTAATGTGGGACCTGAGCTTCCACACAGCAGAGGTGGAAAGCCATCTTACAAGTTCCCTTCAGAACAACACATGGAAATTACATCTGACCTAATTACATATTTTGCTTTGAAATAAATTAATAGTTATTATTGGGTTAGCTAGTATCAGCAAGATACTACTCCAAACAAAACCTAAGTCATAGAAAATAAGATATCAAATTTGTTCTTCCTATAATGGAAAATACCTGTTGCACTCAACTTCTCATTGCTGAAACTAGATCCCCAGCCCCCAGAAGAAATGTTGCTAAATAGTCCATTTAGCATTTACTAAAAGATATTTCGCAATCATGCAGTGTATAAATGAAACATTTATATTCCTACATCACGTCTAGATAGTATCACTATCAATATACAATATACAAAATACATCAATAAATGTATCTTTAATAAAGTAAGAAACAAAAAAAAACAATCACAAAAGAGACAGACTTTTTAATCTGATCTTTAACTTGAGTTACAATGTCTTCATCATTTGTAAGAACAAACAGGACATTTTGCTACTCCAGGATTACTGCTTTGTTTTGATGTTGTAAGTATTCTTGTAAGTAAGATATAGGTATTTCTAATGTTTATTTGTAATATTCCCACCTATTCAAAGCATGCCCCAGATATGGCACACTGAGGCTATCTGCATACTCAGATTCCACACGTACATTTAGCTTTCACTTTTTAAAAGAAAAACTGTAGTTGCATAAGCCTGCATATTCTATCATGTGGTTTTAGGGAAACAAAATGTATTAAATTATTAACACCCACCTGTTGTGCTATGTCCCTGCCATCTATATCTGCAATGTTTATCCTGTCAGAAGCTGAAATTTTCCACCAGCTGGAAAAATCAGAATATTCCTTTGCAAATTATTTCATATGTTAGATAGAAGTTTATGGTCTAATTTTAATCTCTTTATGTAGCTTAGATGAAGCCTTTAGGTAAAAATGTAGAACTGAGCTCACAAATCTGTTCTCTTCCATCCCTTATCTTTCTATTTGCTTTACAAAAGAGAACACTATTTTTTTTATTTATTTATTTTTTTTTTGCATTAAACAAACTCAATATTAGCAATTCTGCATAAAAGAAATATTACATAGATAAGACAGGAGTCAGCCTATTATCTCCTCAAGCTCAGACAAAATCTGCAAGTCAGAAGACAGTATTTTGTATGAGCGGAACCAATTTAAATGTCATCTGTATACCCACGCTTGGGAAATCCATTTGTGCATAATGCACGATCACTGTTTGACAGTTAAGACTTTCCAAAAGCTCCTAGGTATCAAGATCTGCTTTGAGAAAGCATTTATTAAATTCCTTTGTTGCCCCCTTTCATTAAAAAAAAAAGGAAAAAAACTAACCAAGTCCTGCAATATCCCCCTTGCTAGCACACACCTGTTGTAACACAGTAATCAGATCTCACAGATGCTGGGAACTCCTTTGCCAATCTCCAGGCTGAGACTCAGGGTGACCCTTTTCCAAGCTTGAACTCTGGCTGTTGATTAGCTCCTCATCTGCAAAATCTTTTGCTATGATATGGAACTTAACCATTTCAAGATCCAGAAAATGTACCTGCTCTATAAACAGACCAGGGAGTGAATTCCAGTAGAGATCTGCAATTTTGATCTCACTCCCTCTCGCCTCAACTTCTTACAAAACAATATTCCCCCATCATCTTTCAGAATTCAGAACAAAATCTATCACCAAGCATTCACTGTAGTACCAGTGTAAATACCTTGGTGGAACTGAACAACTTCCCCACCAGCTCCCAGGTTAAACTCAAATAAAATATGTGATTAGTGCAGAAGTCCACATCATACATTTTTAGACATACTTTAACAACTATATTACTTTCATCACAGTCAGAATTGAAACAGAATACTAAGATTTCTCACCTCTCTAGACATTATGATGGGTAAAGGCATCAAAATTTAATTTTCTTCTATTAAACATGTAATAAATGCCAGAGCCCTGTATCAACATAAAAAATAGAAAGTGATATATAGAGCGAATGAAGTGCCTGAGCAGATCCCTTTCAATTGTGTTAAACACAGTTTTAAATGTCCTTTTCTAAATGTCCTGATCAGATCATTCTGACACAAGTTTGGTCCTATTTTAATCACTCTTCATTAATTGGACCAATTAAGTTAGGTAGAGACAGCACAGCTCAAAATATGAAGTGTTTCATTCCAATTACGTGCTGGAGCCATACCCTCACATTAGTGATCTTTATAAATCCATGTATAAAATAAGAGAATGACTTTTTAAAGAGAATGTATTTTCCATATCATTTCTCTGAATTTCTTCTTTTACATACAGTTATTTCAAGGAAAACTGCACACATTGCCATTGCCATTTTTCACCTAGGAGAATTGGAAATACACCTTTCAACAAAATTAACCTTGAAAGTAGTTTAAGATATGTACAAAAAACACACGTATGTTTCAACAACATTTAAATGACACAAAGTACAAAATACAAATCTGGTAATCTATATTAAAATAATCTGCATTTCCTTCTCAAGATCATGACCAGTAGAAGAATTCATGCATCACTCAATCATTTAAGATGTAATATTCTTATCTTGCATATTTGTTAAAACATTTGGGTTCTCTGATTTTTAAATCAAAACTTCCTTGAAGTTCACTTTTAAGAGACATGTGAAAAACAGCATGACAAAAGTAGCTGTCAGTCATACTGTGTCAGTATCATAATACTTTGCTATAAAATCATCACACAGACTATCACATACAGGCTGACACACAACCCTGATTCCTCAGAGATGAACAATTTCCACTGTCTTACAGTAATGCTTAGAATTCTAAGTTTCACACAGTTTATAATTGCCTAAATTCTACCTATCTTACATCACATGGAATTCATCTTCGACAGTACTGAAGTCTGCTTTCCACGTCCTGTTTTGTCATTTTAATAGGACAGTAAGTGAAAACAGTAAAAAGTAGCATAGATGGTGAAAAACAGATGTATCCACAGCAGGAAAAAAAAAAAAAAAAAAAAAGCTAAAAACTGCAGTATGGTGGTAGTGTTGTAGCAAAGCAAAGCGCAGCCCCTGCAGAAAAGAGGACTTATCAACATTGACATAATTGCCATAGCTGGAGATTCATTTTTGTTTTGTCCAAGGCTGTTATCAAGTGCAATCACTGACAGAGCACCTTACTTCCAATTATTGCTCACATTATTAAAATGACTCCTTGAATGTCACAGCCATTAATTAGAGAAAAATAGCGAGATAGCTGATCAGAGGCCAGGTTCTTCTTCTCTTTTGTAGGGATACATAAAATTGTTTTACATTATGATGCCTCATAAATAGTCAGGCAACGTGTTAAACTTCCTATGTCTTCTAGCAGAAGAATATATGGAAATACAGCAGTGAGAGCAACCGGCAGAGAGGATTCCATGTACCACTATGAGAATTGTAAAGATGAGAACTGTGTTTAGTCCCCTGTGCTCATGCGCTGCAAAACATGCTCAGCCAACTCATGGCTTTAGTATCAGCATAACAGCTATTAACCATTATCAGTCTAAAAAAAAAAAAAAAAAAAAAAACCTCAACAAATACCCCTAATCATTTTCTACTGTTGTTAGAAGAATCAATCTACAACAAAACATACTAAAGATCTAAAAGATCTGAGCACATCATATAACGTAAATCAGTGCTGCTTCATCTTAAACCTAACGAAAACCTAGGACTATGTTGTCAAGCAACATAAGTTGCTAAGAGTCTAGTAAGAGTCTACATAAGTAGACTAAGAGTCTAGTCCCACACCTAGTAACCAGAGCAGAGTTTCCATTTACTTAGAGAACATGAGCATTAAATAACAGATAGCTAGGCAGATAAGTAAATACAGGAATTAATAAGAATAATACATGTCTGGTTTGGAGACCAATTTCCAATCTGTTTGGAATATCAAGGTTCCCAGATAGATTTCAATTCACAAAGCCATGTGAGCACTAAATCAGACCTGTTAAAATAAAATCACTTGAAAAAAAACCAGCATTCTACGTAAAGGCAAATTACAGAGGTCAGGTTCTCACAAAATGTTTTGCATCACCAACATACAATGCTTTCTGGATTTGTTATCTTATTTCTTTTCTAACAACAAAGCAGTTTATGATAATTATTTTTGTTGTTTCACAAAAAGTACTTTCACAAACCTAGCCAACAGAAAGATCTGAAATAGTATGCCAGTGTCCTGGACATTATTATATACATTATCAATCAAAGGCTAACTTTAATTAGGAGTTCAAGCAATAAAGGACAGCAAGAACATCCTTTTGGTGCTGTAAGCAAAGCGTGCTGTCAAATACTGTTTTCTAAAAATGTAATTAATGTAATTGTATCCTGGCTAAAGCAGAAACAAGCCAGATTAAATCCAGGAAATAAAAGTAGTTATTTTTTCTTTCTTGAACACAATCATTTCATAAAGTAACAGTTCGAAGTTGTTCCATAGCTACAGCTGTTGTTTGGGAACGTATTACATTTCACTGCTTTGTCACCAGAAGAGCAGCCTGCAAATTTGTTATACCACCCCTTCCAGCAGTGCACACAATCACAGTAAGACATCAGCACACAATAAGCCCTTGGGATGACTTCTGTACCTACACAGAGTATCACTTTCACCTTGAATAGTTAATGCCATCAACTGTAAGGCAAATCTAGTTAAATTACTGGATTAAAGGAAATATTCAGACTTGGACGTTATAATCTGTTTCAAAGTTAATGTAATTCCTTACTTTCTTTGCAGACTTTTATTAGAAGAAAGCATTCAATTTTCAGTCTTGAAAAATATTTGGGGGTATTTCTACTTTTCACACTGTCCTTGTTAATTTTGCCTACACGTTAAGTCATCTTTTCTTTCATACATTCTAATACTAAAAAAAAAAACCAAACAAACAACAACTTGGAATTAAGGCCATCAGCAAAAGCAGACAATGTAAGATTTTATTCCAACAAACACACTTTTATTCCCTAAACATACTGACTACAAGGCTGGTGACTCATGCATGTGCTATGTAGGTCAGTGCACGAAGCTTGCTTATTTCAGATAACCTTTACTTTGGCTGTACAGAGCCTGAAGAGAGTAAGAGTTGCTTACACAAACCAATACAGAGAGTTGGGGGAGATATGTACAGATTGAAGATAATGTTTTCAGAGTCTAAGCAACACTTTCTACACTACGTAAGTTACAAACGGAGAAAAAGCAAATTCTCAGTCAATGCCACATTAGTACCTCTCAGCAATGCTTAATATTTTAGAAACTTAGTCAATTTAGCTATTGCCTTGAATGCTGTCTGTAAATGGTTTAAAAAGAAATCTTTCTATTTACTGTAAATCCACCTCAGCACAAACATAACTGGGAGCTCTCACTTAAAAAATAATAAAACCTGACAATTATGACAAAAGATACCTTCAGAAGAAAAAACAATCTCACCCATTTTGGTCACTCAATCACTGTTATTCTTTAACCGAGATGCAGCAGGCCATTTTCAAAGTGCCTGACTATCATAAGGAAAACCACAAAGACTTGGAGCATCAACTGACTTCAAGAAAGGGCAGCTGACAGCAGAGATACGGGCCATTTTAGTGAATGGTGCTTTGATAAAATGATGTTCTGTTAGTAGGAGCTAATGGTCAAGCTTCCCACTCACTTGGGAGTAGACAGAGCAATAAATCATTTCCTTCTTGTCCCATCCTTTTGTAATTTAATTTTGTTTCTAGTAACAGTCCCACACAACATACCCTGTAAGTTCCCTGTATGCACACTTTAAAAAAAATACTACAGAATCACAAAAATAATCTTTAAAAAAAAAAAAGTAGATCTAGACTACAATGTATTCATACTGATTTTAAAATATAAACTAGAATAAACTTGATCGGCAAGTTCAGGCTCATGGCAAAGATGTAATGCATGCACTATGGTAACAGATCCTCTCTGAATGGATGAGAACGCATGCAGAAGACGTGTCCTCAGCTTCTACACTGTGTTATAGAGTCAGTACATAATCTTTGTCATCCTATCTACATATGGACTGTAATATAGTTTAATTCTAAAATAAAAATAAAACACTCTAGAAAAGAAAACCAAGAAAAAAATATACAGACACAATAAAATAGAGGTTACACTCATTTTTCCTCTTCATTTCATTTGGAGTGACACAGCAATGTAGAACCTCATACTGTGTAACTCGTCTTCCAAAAAAACACAAGCAATCCTGACCTTATTAAATTCTCTGCTTTCACCTGCTGAAGACTCCAACAGTAGTCCAGCACCTTCAGGTTTTAAAGAACAATAGGAAAGCACCTAACAGCTTTTCAAGACACAGTCAGATATTTTAGCATAACCATTTTACATAGTGTTTATTCTAGTGATTTCTTCTGACTAAAATACAACAAATCTCTGCTGAAAGACGCAAATAATTCACCCAGAAATAAGATAAATTCCTAGTGTTAAAAAAAAAAAAAAAAACCCACAACACAGATGTCCCAGTGTTGACATGCAGAATTTATAATTTTATTTAAACATACTTCCCATATTTCTGACTACACGTTTTACTACAGAAGTGCTTTCTTTAAAACAATAGATGTACATCTCTTGTATATAGCAGATCCTGTGCTGTATGTGTACATCTTCCAACTGTCACAAAGGAACTATTAATCTGCTGTATGGAACCAGAGAACATGCGTGGGTGTAAGAAAAATGTCTGTAGGCTCTAACAGAAGGGAAGGCTATAGAGATTACTGCAGCATAACCACCCACATACATTTTATCAGAAAAGAGCAGCAGCTGAGTCATGGTGCTGACTTCTGCCCAGAAGAGGGATTTTCTCTAAGCTGAAATACATTTCAGTCACGAATAATTTTCATAAGACTGAATTTCCAGCATTTCAATGTCTACTTTAGGAATTAATAAAAACAAACCCTTACTCTCAATTGAATGGTGAGTGCTATCCTCCCTTTTCCCTTCCCATATCTCCTGTAAGAATT
Organism: Tetrao urogallus; assembly: GCF_951394365.1. Taxonomy (NCBI): domain Eukaryota; kingdom Metazoa; phylum Chordata; class Aves; order Galliformes; family Phasianidae; genus Tetrao; species Tetrao urogallus. The sequence goes on along the minus strand of NC_136823.1, from coordinate 4,922,980 downwards.
TTGCTGAAGTCCTTGGATAAAACATTCACAAAAGTATTAACATAAAAATTGGCTGGAAACTTCCAGATCCATTACTTGTATACAAACAATTATATTTATTTTAAATATGAGGCAAATGCATTGTATTTAAGTTGTTTAATACAGTGCAAATATGCATAGTATTATATTAATCACAATCTTTAGCCATGCTGGACATTCTGAAGATACACAAATGTTGAACCTTTTATGACATAATTGCTCACACTTCTGGCACCTAATTTAGGAATCCAGGAAATCTGCTCCAATTGTTCGCTACAACTGAAAGCTTTTAGCCTTCGCTGTCCATCTGCTGCCAGATTTTCTGGAACATTTCTCTAATGACATAGAAAGTGTCTGAAAAGACTAGAAAGGCAAGTTTCAGAACTGCAGGAATCGTTATCAAAGGAAAGGGGCAGAATTACTTCTAAAGCAGTCAAATGAGCAAAGACTCAAAGACTCTCAAGATTTCAAAACAGTCAACATATGGATTGGTAGGCTGAGACCTCATTGCAAGAACTCAGTTGAACATTCTATGTTAGTCCTTATTTAGTTCTAAGTTAATACTTATTAATTTAATTCTATGTTCAAGAGGGATAAATACGTTTCGCTACTCGTTACAGAACTATGTGAAAAGTAGTACAGAAATAATAGTAAACAGCAATTCAGTGCAGAAACTGATTTTCTTCCATCCATTCTAAATTCCTCTCCCCACTTTATTACTATTTCTGAGCAAAAGTTACCAGCCTCCCTATTGCACATACTCTGTGGTATAAAAAACAGAGCCACTGAACACACAAAGACAAATTAAATGTCTTACAGCACAGGGAGGTACACACATGCTGGCTTTAATCTATCTAGCCAGGCAACAACTGAGCACAACTCAGCATGTTTACAATGAGGGCCCATCTTAACTGTGGCGTGTGCTCCAGCTTCTAATTTGCAACCCTGCTCATTCAGTATGGTTTCTCTTAGCATTAGCTGTACTGAAACTAACATACACACACTTATCAGTACTACTATTCATTCTGTGTGTACATCCTGGGCAGCATGGGTCAATTATACATGTAGTTCAGGTGAGGATTTAAGACCATATGATTCAATCTATGAACTTCCTTTCCTTAACAGGATATTTATTTAGCACAAATGTTACAAATTCAGGATTTTCAGGCAGCTCGCTACATTTCATGTCCAAGAACATATGGGGTATCTTCAATTACTGTTATTATTGGAAAAACAGAATGTGCCTTCTTTAAAACAATAAATGTAGATTTAATGGGACAAACTTATTTTCGCATATTTACCCTAGTTTGTAGCTAGAAATTTATGAGCAGCACGTCATACATTTTTCTTCTTTCGGATAAAAGGTGACAAATTAAAATCAGGAGTAAACTTCCCAGAATAACCAAGTCATCCCTGAGAAGTGGTTTGAAATTTCTCTTTTGAATAGTATCAACTAGTATAAAGTTTGTTACTAACCTACAACTTCCCCGAAAATCCATTGGTAGCACATGCAAGTACTTAACAGCTCACATGGAAAAGCAAATTGCAAGAGCAAATAAACAAATGTTGAGACATTCCACAGCCAGTAAGTAGTTCACACCTTTCACTGTCGTTTGACTCCACAGTACTTTCATGCTAAATATTCCATTTTTGTTTCAACATAAAGGTCAAATGAGGACTTGTTAATAAAAAAAAAGATAACTAAATGCAAAACGCAGATTGAGTTTTCCTCTTCATCTTATCTAGACAATTGCAATAACAATTCAAAAAAAAAAAAAAAACCAACAAATTCTGACATTATTAAAGAAAGATTGCAGCTTTTAAATAATTCTAGAAGTTTTCTGTCTTATTTCTTGACATAGTTTAGATAAATGACTGCACACAGTCCTCAGAATGCCCTCAGCAGTATTAATGGAGACAGCTGATAAAGAGAATTGTAGAAGACAGTAACTGCATTACTAACAGTTCAATTTGAGCGTGAACAGAAATAAAAATATTCCATTTGAAGAGAATAAAAGTATATAGGTTGGGCCTGCATCCTGGCACTTAATTCCTTTTAAAGGATAGGGGTGATGAGTGTACTTTTATAACATTAACCACCTGATCAGAGCTGTTTGTAACCTTTTTTTTCCCTCTATTAGCATCCTTAAAGAACTGCTACTAGTTTCACATGCATGGATTTTTACCGAGTTTACAGACAAAACAAAAATAATTCAACCTTACCATGAAGGACAATCGTGGTCAGGGCATTCAGGAAAGCATCCCTGCTTTACTGCAGAAAGAAAAATATGCATGTGTATGTACGCACACACACACCTTTATATGGGTCCACAATAAAGCTGCTCTTTGTGGTACATAAAATGAAATCCAATTTACATGCTAACTGCTATCTGTTACAATACACGTGCCAAATGCAGACCCAACAGAGATGTTGACTTTGACCAACCATGCATTAAAACAAGCTGCTCTTACTGATTAATATAATTTACTTTGATTTATATATTGCACATAATCCTATTTTTTTCACCATGAATGTTATTTCCTAGATTCCTAAAACTAAAAATATTCTCCTCTTGAGGAGCACGGCACATAGAGCTAAAGCATTTCCACACAGAGTCTAAGAACTTATAATTTTGCTCCGGCAGAATCTCTTCTCATCTCAAGAAGTGGGTCCCATTCTGAGGATCAATAGTAGGGAGCTTGTTCCTCTGAAAACACTGCACCCGAACTGCCTTCAGTTACAGTTTCTGGCACCAGACTGGCTGATGGCGCCATGTGCCATTTTTCTTCTCTGTTTGGTAAGGGATGAAATAAGAGGTGATCACCCTTCATTAGACACCACGCACCCCATGGTGCTTTTTACAGAAACATGGAAAGTGCATTTACACTCCTGTCTGCACATGGCAAAACCACATCTGATGCCCATGGAGGGAAGAAAAAGCTTGAACTCTCCTGCCCCTTTTGCTGAGTTCAGTAACTACAAAAAATGCTCCGAGTCCAAACATCGGTGTCCAGAGATGAAAGCTGTTAAGAGAAGACTACTCCTGCTCAGCAACTTAAGTGACATCCCATGCATCCTCTGCTCACTTCAGTAACTGGTACACAGAAAGAGGGATGAAAACAGCTGCTGCATGTAGGTAAGAAAAAAAGAAAAAGTTTAAAAAAGAAACCTGAAGTCCCATCTTCTTCAGCACAGCCTACTGGATCCATCCCTTAATTGAATCCCATCTCTGCTGATGCTTGCAATTCAGAAAGAAGCAGAGTAAGCAGGCATCCTCTGGTGGCCTTCATCAGCCCAGGCAGCTCACTTGCTCAGAGGCAGCCACAATCACACTGAGAAAAGCAGATGTCCCATGCTATTGCCCGACACTGCCAAACCAGAAAACAGTCAGCTTTAGGTACAGCTTGAGGGCTGGTGCTGTTCTGCTCTAGACGTTGCTCTGCCTGAAAAATCAGTCCCCTCCAGAGCAATATTCAAAAGAACATGCTGCAATTTCCACTGCTGCAAAGTTACCAAACAGTGACTGAATGAGATAGAAGTAGCTCATTCGTAAAAGCAGCAGCTCATTGCTAAAAGCAACAAGTTAACAAATATAATACTATCTTTACAAGCCACATTCTAGTAACAGCAGAATTTGATGAAAAAGATCACAGGGCTGTCCACAGGAAAACCAGCAAGAGCTTCTATAGATTTAAGACTGTCTTCTGAATTACCATTTATATAACTTTTGCTTGCAAATATACGAACAGATTTACATTGGTCACCAACTTTTTTTTTTTTTTTTAATCAGTGTTTATCAGAGTTTGTGACTATTTCTGTTTCAGCCAGGTGGATACACACTTGTGGTGAAAGTAGTACTGGAAAATTGATAAACAAAACAATTTTCCCACTTTTTTGCAAGTCTCCAATTGCTCATAGTCTGCACTTATGTTGCCATGAATACTCATATACCCACATTCTCCTCCATCCAGCTGTTTAAAAGTGCACTGGCTCCCTTCTCAGAAGTCAGTTTGACTTAGCACAGACAGAGCTGCTTAATTAGCAGAAGCAGCAATGCAATCAAGCAAATATTTTACATCCTAGACCAAGCCATAATGTCCTCCCACCCATGGCACTTTTAAGGTCTTATCACTTTCTTACACTTTTTTTCCACTCTACATTGTAAATAGCCTCATCTTTGGGACAAATGTCATTATTTCAGGCAATATTTACTTCACAGCTCATGGCTCTCCTCGCCATTTCTTTACAGCTCTTCCACCTACTTGTAATTACCCTTTCATCTAGCAGTTTTCATCCAGTCTGGCCTAGAATTCTTCTTCAGAGATTCTGTACCCAAATACAACTTTCTGTACTTCTTGTTCCTTTCTTCAGGCACATTTTATTCACAAACAGTAAGGTCTTACCATATTGTTTTTTAAATTGAAAGTGTATTTTATCTACAAATATAACATATTAAAGAGATTTCCATAGTTTAGAGCAGTTGCTGGGGGCAAGCTGGATGAATACTGAAGGTAATAAAATTCTGTGATACTGCGTACAAACCATCTCACTGTACTATTAAGAACTGGGTACTAAAAATGCAAATGCTGAAGTGTTATATCAAGAATATACTGCAAGAATGTTTATTTAGCATTGATCTTTGGGAGAAACATGGTTGTAATAAAAACAACTACAGCTTGCTGTGTCCTGTAGTTTTTACAGACCAGAGACTAACGCGTCTGTTTAAAACAGCTCAAAACACAGAAAGTCCTCTGGAGACATTTCACTTTTCAACTAACTAGACTGCAAGATTCACTCCTATTCCAACTATGGTGGAGGGGATGGCAGATGAAATCAAAAATGAACACATACAGAATGTTCAAGTTTCTAATGAGCATCTCATGCACACTAAGTTGCCTGAAATTACATCACAGCACACAAGAAACTGTCTAAATAAATACACAATCTGGAGGATAAAAGCTCTTTCCAGAGTTTTCTACTTCTATTTTTTATAAATATCTTGTCAAAAGGCAATCTCTATTGTATACTGCGTTTCGTTATTTATACTAAGGCATTCAAGCATTAGAGAACTGAAGGTGAACTAAAAAACCCTCTGGAATCTTCTCTTGCATTATCATCAAATTCTAGCACACACATCATATGGTGAAGAACTATATCAGCTAGCCATTTCAGAGTACAGACATGAAGTACTATTTGAATAAGACTGTTCCATGCTACAAATTCAGATTTGTTAACACGTTACTATGCCATTCACTTCAGTTGGTTCAGCTGCATGCCCTCCTTCTTAAATTCTTGCTCAACATTCACTTAAGATTAAAAAAAAAAAAAAGAAAGAAGAAGGGGACAAAGAACAAATAACAAGGCATATTGTTCCATAGCTTCATCCCTTCAGTAAAAGCTATTTGGTTTTTCATATCTTACAAGTAGATAAGAATTCAAAATAAAAATTTCTGGAACAGCTCACATTGTTTCATCCATCCTCTCAGACAGCAGAAAGACGTGCTGCTTGTGCTCATGGCAACGTTACTTTTGGTCATTATAATGCTCTAATGCCACAGAAAGCACAGTAGTAACAGCAGAGCAGCAAGGTCCTAGGCTGCAGCAACAGAAGACTTGCTCAAATGCAACAGCTGTGCACACAGAAACTAAGAAAAGAACCCGCTTACTTTCAGAAGGCCTCAGGCACACAAGAATCTCCAGTGAGATACTCTCACCTCCAGTGCCAACCCTTAAATGAGGGCTGGGAAGAGGTGGATCCTGGCTCCACCCCTTTCAGCCATTCAGGTGCACTGCATTGCAAACAACTGAGTTCCACTGGGTTGCCCTGACTTCCCACCAGGCATTCCATCTGGTGGATGGTTCAGGCTATGATTTAGCATTTCTGTTACAGTCATGTCTTCTTTAATTATGTTGCTATTTTGATTTTAAAAAATGCAGAGCTTTAGCATAGAGTTAACTGCAATGTGTGCTGAGATGTAGTACCAGTCTAACCACCTGCTTGCATGGAGCTATCTAAGCACATGCTGGTTTCATGTAACAATCTGCTTGCCATCCCACTTTTAAGAGTATTAGGAACTTAGTCCAAAGGCCATAACCTTAACGAGTCTGCAGGGTTGCCAATTCTTTAAGATACAGATGAAATTCCTCACTAAGATCACTTTAAAACACTTTAAAGCTTTTAAAACTTGTAGTATGCAAGTTGTTTGGCAGTTACCCTTACACATAACAACATCACAAGTATCTTTAACTGAAACTGTTTTCAGTTGCCTGGACAACTGCAAAATAAATAAATAAATAAATAAACCTGAAGTAAATTTCTGTATCATAAATCAGTGTCTTTCTGCACTGAGACAATGCCAGAAAGACTAAAAACATCACGATGAGCAATATTAGCCCATAGACAGCACAAGGATTTTGGAAATGATTTTCTGGACCTATCACAAGACTAAAGCAGCAGACATCACAAGAAATGTGTAATCATTGGGATGGAAAGAAAAGTAGAGCAGAAATACACTGATACTTACAAGATTTGTGCTTTTCCCATCTGCTTCTTTCATCACTATGGCCAATGAGTCAATCTTTGAAGCACGAGACCAGCCAAGCAATGGTTACTTTTTAGCATGTAAACAACTCTCCAAATATACATAAGCTTTCAATAAAGACAAGGATTTACATACGCAGCATTTTGGCACCTTGCCACTGATGTACACCCTCTAATCAATTGCTCACACAGAACTGAATATTCAGCACATTTTGCATGCAGAACAAAATGGTTATTTCCTGAAGAAACTGAATATATTGTAAAATAAACATGTCTAGCTGATAATTTTACAGCAGAACAGCTGGAAAAGGAGAATTAAAAGAAAAGGTGAAGCGAAATACCTAGGTTTTATTTCAGCTCTGTCACTAGGCTCTTGAATGACCTTGAGCAAATGATTTTACTTCTTAGCTTCTTCCATTTGTAAAAATAGCAACACAGATACTTAAACCTGCAAAATAATCAGGCTGAAGTCTATTATATAAAGTCTAAAGGTAAAAAGTGGTTCTTTGAAGCTTTCCCCTCCCTAACAGATCCATGAAGTGCTGGGGAATCATACGTTTTTCCACCAAAATGACTTCTACCTTTTAAATACATTCCAAGGTTCTCAACTAGATGTGGTAACTTGGGAAAAGGATCTAGATATCAGTGAAGGTATTACAAATACCTGTTTAGTATGCAGCTGCAGATGAAAAGAACATGATGCTGAAATGCATAAAGAATGGGCCAGAAAATAAGAGGAGCTTTTCCACTGCTTTTATATAAATGAATAGCACTGCTTCATCTGAAGGAGTGTTGGAATTACAAGTCATCCCTTCTTTATAGTGATAGCCTAGAATGAGAGAAAGCTTCAAAGATAATTGACAAAAATCACTGTTGTTTTCTTCCACCTTTGCACCAAAAGATCATTTGTTGTAGAAGGAGACCAGGAGAACCTGAAGCACTGAGTATAGCTTGTCTTAGGTTTGCCTATGGAAGCTGACTGAAAGCCTTATGCTTGTTTTATTCCTTCACTTGTCTTGGAGGCAGGAGTAACAGTATTAACTGATACAAAGCCTTTGACATCAGCTTGTCTTATTGGAAGTCCTTGAAGGTCCCTCTCATTCACATAGCTGCAAGTTTCAGAAGAGCATGTAGGACAATAATTCTTCACAGTTCTAACATGGAGTTGATTGTTAGTAGAGTAAGGAGCATGGTTTGACAAGATGACTATACTTGCTTTCGTTCCTTAAAGATTTCTTTCTTTCCCTAAAGACAAGATAGCATGGCAAAATAAGCAAATGAGCACAGGTAAGTTAATTTCCTTATGCCATAAAAGAAACAGTAAAAGAATAATTTCAAAGCCTGTGAAAGGAAAAGCTTTTTACAACAAGAAAATGATAGAAAGCACTGAGATCAAGATTAAGAATGCTAACAACTGGACATTCATTTATTTGTAAAATAACCCATATGAATCCAGTAGCAACAACAACACTGGAAGGGTTAGTACATCTCAGACTTCAAGCATGAACTAATTTCTAATAGAAATTAAACATAACAGAAACACAATGTACTTTTGGTGCTAAAATTAAGGAGCAATATGTCTAGCTCACAAAAGAAGGTGCATAATACATACTCCAGAGCTTGCTAGAAAGAGGATACTGAATTACTAGGATTGCATTATGATCCAGGTGGAAATTCTTTGATGTCTATTGAGACTGCAACCCAAAGGCAACAGACACACTTTCAATTTAAGGAAAACACAATGCAGCTCAAAATTCCCAGCACGTAATCTTCATCTCAGGATTAAATAAATCAACTGAAATCATTTCTCAGGAATCTACATTTAGCATAAGAGATTTACTTGGTATTGAGGTTTTTGTTGTTATTGACAGTATTTTTTCCATGTATCACATGACAGCAGCTCTACATTCCTCATCTCACTAAATCTTACGTCAGTGCATCATACCAGGCAGGGAGCTGGAGGAAGAGCCAGGAGATCATTGTCATTTATCTTTTGCCACTTCCAGCCTTCAATATAATTATCACTTATAGTGCAGTCCAAGCCTGCTCATAAGCATGATACTGTCAAATCCTGTTGCAATACCTTCCAACATGGGTGTCCAAAATTCCAAAGATACAGAACAAACTTTTCTGCATATGTTATCAGAATACACACATTCGTATTTCAACGCTTACTTTAAAATCCCCAATTTCAGCCTGGTTTGCTTTTCAGAGGGAAAACAGACAGTACCAGCACAGTACCAAGAAACTGTTCTTGATACAACTACTATGTATCCACATCACATACCATGGGAAGAAAAAAAATACAGAAAAAGCAGGCAAGTATGACCTTGTGTACATTTGAGAATGTATGTGGCCACCTACCTGAACTGCAGTTGGTGGCATTCACAAAATAGACCTTTACGAGCTTCAATTTTGCTGAAATACTGTGTTCACATTGGATGCATTTATCGAGTATGCAAAACATTCCATGGTTATAATACACAGGTTGGCTTCAGTACCAGAAACAAACTTCATGAACATGGGTAGTTATTCAATTTACCAAGCAGAAATGCATGCAGTGTAGAATATCAAATAAACAGATGTATCTGCAAGGCTATGAGCAGTGTCCATGGATGCGTCTCCGTGACGTAGACACAGAGGCTCTCTGTAGTCTGGCAGATACAACAACCTTGTCGGGTTTGTTGTTTGCTTTTAAAGGGAGACATAACAGGTAATATTATCTTAATGAACGTAGTACCTTGGCTATGGATAATTCCATTTTTATCATGCGTAAATTTCTGTATTGAATATTATATTAAAGTACCATTTCAAAGCAAACGATCTCAAATCAGAACTGCCCACGTACGTCTAGGCAGCGGGGATACAAATTCGAGAAGCTGACAGTAAAATCACAGACCCACAATCCATTACCGAATGATGTCAGTGCTGTAACAACATACTTGTTTTACTCCATATTATTTTTAGGCACAATTTAGATATTATACACCGCAATTGGTGACACTGCGCGAGGGGATTCACAGCTTGACTCGTAAACACACGGCAGGGAAAGATGATACAGGTGAATAAACGTACATCTTTCTGTAAACGACAACATTCAGCACAGTCATACACGGCAAACGGCTCTGAAGAAGCGGTGACCTCTCCCACGGGCAGCAGAAGGAACGAGTTGCAGTACAAGTTTGGCTCTGGTAAATCACACGGGGAAGCAAACCAAAGCCCAGCTGTTAATTACCCTAATCACCACACGCACGCACAGAGCTAAGGCACAGCTGCGGGCTCGCCGCCGATCTGCCGAAGGACCTTCGCCCCAGCACGCATCTCAGCAGCGGTGAGCCGAGCACGAAAACAAGCTCACCGATGTGAATCAGCGCACGTAGCGCCACGGCATCCAAAACAAATTCGCGCCCCCCGCGCTCGCACGCGGTGTTTATTTCACTGAATACATGACACGCCGTTTCGGTGCGGCAGACAAGCTTTATTGAGCGTGCCGACGGACGCGGCTCCGGTCCCTGCCGGCTCCGGGGCTCCGGTCCGGGCTCTGTCTTCCAGCCCGGCTGCGGGCAGCCCCTCCCGCACCGCACCGCCCCCAGGGATCCCGCGGCAGGGGAAGGGGAGCGGGGCCGCGAGGGACGGGCAAGGGAAGGGAGAGCGAGGCCGGGGGCACCTACCAGTCCGTGTGCGGCTCGTCGACGACCAGCAGCAGCTTGAACTTTCTGCCGGCGGCCGATGAGGCGGAGGTGGGGTCCACCAACCCGGCCGAGGCCGCCGTCTGCTTCACGGCGTTGGACAGGGAGCTGAAGAAGCTGCTGCCCGCCGACTGCTGCGGCGGCGGCGGCTGCTGCTGGGGGGGCGCCGACTGCGGCGGCTGCCGACGCTCCGCGGCCGGGGAGCCCGAGGCGGGCGCCGAGGAGGCCGAGGGCGGCGGCGGCGGCGGCTGCTGCGGGTCCGGCCGCTGCAGGTCCGTCATGTAGCCATTGGGCAGGTTGGCGATGAAGCTGCTGTCCGAGAGCCTGCGCCGCAGAAAGTTCATCATCTGGCCGGGCGGGAGAAAGGCGAGGCTCTGGAGGGCGGCTGGACGAGGGCTCGGAGCCGGGAGGGAGGGCGGCGGGCGCCGCGGCGGGCTCTGCGATCCGCAGCCGGGCTCGGTCGCCGCCTCACTGCCGACCGGGGCGGGGAGGCGCTGCCTTCACCACAGCCGCTGCGGCTCGCGCGCCTCCGCCGCTCCCGCCCGCCCGCCTCCAGGGGGCAGCAGCGCGCGCGCGGCGGCGGCGCGGAGCTGAGGGGAGGCCGCGGGGCGAAGGGCGGCGGGACGCGGTGAGCGGTCGGCCCGCCGCGCCTTCTGCCGGGCTGGATCCGCGTTGGCGCTGAGCGCGGCAGCGGCTGTAGCTAAGCGAAAACCCCGCCGTGAAGCATCTTTCGGGCTACGCGAGCTGCCGGGCTCGGTCCGTCACCCGGTGCAACAGTCAAGGCGCGAAGCTGTGCGGCGCTTGGCGTCAAGCGCGTGTGCGAATGAGGTTTTATTTATAAGCAAACAGCACGGGGCACAGCAGCGGCAGCAGCACTCTCCAAGCCGAGCTGTTTGCAGTTGCGCTCAGCACGCAGCGATGGGCTGCGCGTGCCGTGAGGAGGAGCGGAGCGCGGCGGGAATGGCAGCGGCTGGGAGCGGGAGCTCAGAGTATAAACACCGTGAAAAACAGTGCGTGTGCATCATTTCCACTGGTGATACGTGTTCGCAGATGGTAAAAGCACAAGGCTGAGGAGCTGTTTGTTCCTCCCCACTTTAAATGCTGCAGCAGCAGTCTCTCCTACCAAAAGGCTGTAGACCAAATGAAAGAAAAACTCAAGAGTTTGTATGGAGTACCGACTACTTTGCTGCCAGCTGAAGATATTACTGAGAAACAATCAGTTTGATTCCCTCAAAAATGATGCATATTTTTGAAATTGCTGTTCTAGATAGAAGAGTGACTGTAGAAAAACAGCCCCTTTGGCCAGACTGCTTCCTGTGCACCACCAGAAGTGCTGGTTTCACTGACAACAAGCAGCCAGTCTTGCAAAGCGAAATTAAGCACGGCAGGATTAACTACAGTCCATTCCACTCTGCACATTAACAAAAGTGTTAAGCAGGGCTCTTTTGCAGGCCAAAAACCTACCTTTGGTGTCAGCTGTACTCTTTTGTATGAAGGCAAGGTATGTGCAGCCAGTGAATATGATCGGGAGCAATTTAAATGTCAGGATCCATTACTGTAAAATGGATTAACAAATGATTAAACGTCAAGCAGTTAGGTGGCTCCCATTTGTGGGCTGGAAGATCTCCATCCTTGTTAACATATTTGCGTGGAGAACCTTTGTTTTCTGATTGATGAAATCTGATTCTTATCTGCAGTACTTTATTGTACATTCTCAGTGCAGCAAAGTAATTGCACTAAGATTATACAGACATATCCTAACTGTAATCATGGCCAACAGCCTCAGCTCGGCTGCTGATGGAACAGCAGAAGCCCATTCACGCACCCTGTGCACTCTGGAGGCATACGACGGGGCAGAACAGGTATGTCCAACTTTACATATTCTATTTATATTCACTGTGCATTACTCCATTAACATCTCCTCTGTAATTAGGATGTGCATTTTTTTACTTCTTCCATTATGCTGACTACAGTTTTAAAAATTCAGAATCATTCTCCAGTTGTAGACTCCAGAGTTTTTTAAAACATCTGTTAGAATACTGCCATTCAAAGCAACCCTTAAGTACTGTAATGGCATTAGAAATCCAACACTGCACTAAGGTAACTGGCAACTGAACTTGGCTAAAACCTCAATGAACTTGTTCCCTAGGGCAGCACAAAACAAAAAGCAGAGCTCATCCTGTAGCTCTTACTATAAATGGAAAATTTTGTTCAAAGTGTATGAGTAGAATGACAGAGCGCTTGCTAAATTTAATATTATGTAGAACACTGCCTGGAAGAACTAATAACAGCACTTTTTGCCCAGCTCACTATTTATGATACTTCAGCACCTCACTACGCGTTTATGAGTTATTTCAACATTGATTACATCTCTTAAGAAGTGAGAATAATGAATCACAGGTACACTGAGTGACAAAAATCATAAATTGGGTCAATATCAAAGCAGAGAGTACAATGAAAATTTTCAGTCTTGTTTCCTAACACAGAAATCACAATGCAAAAAAGATCAAATTACTGGGGATTAATTGTGTTGGCTAAGAATGAAGTATCCAAATCAGTATACTTTATAATGACTTTTCACATCTACACAATGGTATTAACAGAGAAACAACTGAAAAAGTTCAAAACTGAGGGCTGCTCTGAAAGTAATGCCATATCACTTTGAAGACCTTTGGGGATGTTTCCAGTCTTGGCTAGACTGTCCTACCGTACCCACTGTATAGTTTAGATTTAGCACCTTCTGATTTCCAGCTGTTCAGGCTAATGAAAGACAGGCTTCCTGGGCAACATTTTCCTAGGAATGATGCTATCATAGCAGCTGTGAAACAGTGGGTCACCTCTGCTGGTGCAGATTTTTATGAGTGTGGCATGTAGGCTGTTATTCATCACTGGTGAAAATGCATAGCTAATGGCAGTGACTGTATTGAGAAAGCGTTTTACAGCTGAGAATTCTCTCTGTCAAATAGTGTTATTGTGCTCTTTATATCTGTTGTAGTTTCCATGGAAATAAAGAGGAGGCATTACTTTCAGAGTGACCTACATAGATGCAGCTTAGGAACAGTATAATCTGAATTCATATTATTTTGCTATTATCATGTCAAGCTAAACTTTAGGCTGGTCAAATGCCTCCTAATATTACATTAGCATTTTAGAGAGAAGTAACTTTTAGGTAACCGTATGTCTTGTAAGTGAAAGAGTCAGACAAGTCATACATGCTAGAAATCAGGGATACTTAACACTTGAGCAGGCTGAATTTAAATAGATTTTAAATGAAACTTTCAACATTTCATGTTACCAGTCATTCATTGACAAAAATATTTTTGTAGACTTGCATAATTACATTCAATGGACAAAAATCACTCATCTTCTCAATCATTATTCTGTACATTATATTGTGCATATAATAATAGTAAACAGAAATGGGAAGAATCCAGGGAGATACTTTCTTTGAATTATGTGCTCGTGTGTACTATGAGCCACATGGGCTTTTGCGCACCACATGGTTAGAAAAGAAACATTCCATTATTTGTGTATTTTACATTTCACGTGTATCCATTAATGGCATGCTTCTACTTGTGTTTATGTCCAGGTGTGCAGGTACAGCTCAGCCTGCAAACAGGCAGAAGCTGGCTGCCCACACCAGCAGGGTGCAGGGTTGCTCACTGCCTGTGGTGCGAAGGCTGCAGTAGTAAAGCAGTGCACCTGACTGCCAGCCACGTGAGGGCAGGAACAGAGACAGAACCAAGGAGAAAGAACATTGGTAGCTGACTGTGATGGAGTTCAGAATAGTGGGCACTTAAAGCCCATTTCCACAATAAGTGCTGGACAATCTCTGTGCTGAAAATAAGGGAAACAAGGAATGTACTCCTCTAGACTGTAGCATATCTCCTGGCAGTCCTTGCAGAGATGCAGGCTAGGAGCCTTGTTAAAAAGCTCATAATTTATTTAAACCAGTAGGTCGTCAAAAATTGTCATACATTTTCCATAGAAATATGACAGATAATAGCTGTGACTGATAAAGAACATACATACAAAGGAAACAGAAAATACAGGCTGAAGTGGATGTTTACTATATGCCAGGGATATCATGCAGCATATAAAGGTGACATACAGTATCTCTAATAACAGGAGTTGCTAAACAAAGTTGATCATTCTACACTACACCCCTTTCTATATTTTATTTATAGCTCATTTTGTTTAAATATTTTTCTCCCTTAAAGGTAGCAGGATAGTTATATATTGTTCTTCATGAACACAAATTTGAGTCACTTATGTGAATGCAGATTGTTAGTATGAGGGCAACATTTGTATAATGGATTTGCTGAATTTGAGATAATACACATTCTAAAAAACTAAAATTTCAAATTCATTTCACCTGTGATGCATTTCTTACAAGGCTGGTCCACATGTATATTCTAACACTTGTATTAACTCTATCAAACATATCCAAATTTCCAATATGCAATTTTCCAAATACATCGTGACAAATTCTCTCACCTGAGGTGTCTGACCTCGAGCAGTCCCATTTTCCATTAGTTTCAGTAGACAGATTCACTGAATTCTCCCAGAACACCTGCTGCTATGATGTCCCTTAAGCAAAAACATGTCAGTTTTCTATTTCTGATCTTCCTTGTGTTTTGTTGTCCAAGGTGGCAGAAGCACAGCTAAGCCATATGAAGATGTGACCGAAATAGGCACTCCAGGGAGTAACTATTTAAGTCATTGCATTAGAAAGAACACAAAATCAGCTTCTATATTTCCAAAATCCTGTATTTTGACTTAGAGCACAAAGCACAAATCTCTAGGAGAGAGCACAAATTAACCAGATTGTTTTTTCTTTTTGTCAGGAGATCATTTAAACACCAAAGTTTTTATTACCTAGCCCACGAGAGTCCAACCTTTTGGTTGCCTGGGATGCACTGAGTGATAAGGAATTGTCTTGGGCTGCATATGCGTACGTTATGCTGAAAGCAACGCCTCCTATTTATCTCCATTCAAACTACAACAGATACAATGAGCACAGTAGCTGTTTGATAGAGCACGTTCTCATCTGCAAAACACTGTTTTTCAACAGCCACCACTATTAACTATGCAGTTTTATCAGCAATGAAAAAGAGCCTGCAGGCTGCACTCATAAAAGCTGCACTGGAGGAGGTGACCCACAGGCACCGTCACCACTGCTGAAATGCACCACCCACAGCCTCGCTGTGCTCACATCTGCTGTTTGGTCTCCATAAACATTCGTGAGTTCTGAGGAATGTCAAATGTGCCATTTTTTCTGTTCCACACCTTTGCTTCATACACACTTATGTATCAAGATGCCATTTTGTCAGATTTGCCCCTCTGTCAGACAGCAACAGAACATCGTGGAATATTGGCGGGAAGGTTCAACCTCTGCTGCCATCCCACCAACATCCACCTATGACACCATGGGCCAACATAGTAAAATAGAAGGCATTACCTTTGGAACAGCTCTTATAAAATAAATAATATACTTAAGATATATAAGTAACAAAATACTGTAATTTTTCATATTTCTTATTAAAAGATAAGAAGGAGGGCAACAAAACCATAAAACTAGTGGGAAAATTGACCTTGCTTTTGTGACGCTAATGCATTCGAGAGCAGTGGCTTCAATGCTTAGTGAGTTCTCAAGGTATTTGTCAGAGATTTTTGCTGAAATTTCATTTTTCCTGTGCTTCATCCTTGAAAATAGCTGTTCAGAAAGGTACATAACTGCCAAAACATGGTAACATGAGTAACCAGGCATAACTGTGATGCAAGGGATATTTCTCTCTGCTGAGATAGGGCTTATAAAAGTCTGGTAAAGAGATGTTCAATTTTTTGAGTTGAATATCTGATTGCAATTCCATTTAAAAATTTTCAGGTTACATTACTGTCAAATGTATTAATATTAATTAAGGCACAAGAGCTCTCTTTTATTTATGTCAGCTTAGTAAATACTTACCTGGCCAATTTCACATTTTATAAGCATACCAATTTAAACAGTTCTGCATTGGCAAGAAATACACTTATAAGTTGTTCTTAAATATCTCCAGGGATGGCAACTGGACCACTGCCCTGGGCAGCCCATTCCAATGTCTGGCCAGCCTTTCCATGAAGAAATTCTTCCCAATATCCAGTCTAAACCTCTTCTAGTGCAACTTGAGGCCATTTCCTCACATTCTATCAGACACAGGGTCATTCCAGTTATAAAAAATACTGGATTTGTTTCTCTGGGTAAATGCTGAATTTATTATTTTCTGTAAATATCTTGCAATTTTCAGGCTTAAAGAATAATACAGTAAGATGTATCATCTACTCAGCATCAGCAGGGACATGGTTTAGTAATGGATTTGGCAGTGTTAGGATGAAGTTGAAGCTGATGATCCTAAGGGACTTTTCCAACCTAAATAATTCTATGATTCTAGCATTCAGAGAGAACTTGATGGCTGTAGCAGTATTTAAGAAAGCAATAAAAAGTACTCAACTTTTCTCCCATTTGTGTTCCAGGAGAGCAGCCTCTCTGCTGCCAGGACAGGAACTTCTTCCTTCACCCATAGCAACCCCAAAGAGAGGGCAGCAAGAGCACGGGAGAAGATGCTGTAATCTCAAGGGGCTCAATGACCAAACTGACTTAATTTGTACTGATGTCGAAAGGAACACTTTGTCTCCTTGACACTACAAAAGCAAACGATCCTCTGGCATTATTTCTTTGAATAGAAACCCACATAGCATTCTTGGAAAAAAAAAAAAAGAAAAAAAGAAAAAAAAAGGACTGTATAACACTCTTACCATGCTCTGCAGTTCAGTAAATTCTATATAGAAAAACCATGACGTGTTTTAATTTATAAATTATAGTTAGAATCAGTACTTCTACCTTTGCAAGCTCTGAACATGGATGAATTAGTAGGGCAGAAAAGAGCTTTTTGGTCTCATGAGTAATGTTTGCTGAGAAGAGGAATCTCAGAAAATTCTGTAGAGAAAATGAGGACAACCAGTGATAGAAAAAGACAGGTTGTAATCGATGTGATTGATAACTATAGAACAAATAAATGATCATGGAATAGACAATCTATTAAAATAGTTTGTCTCATGATTTATTCCAAAATCTGAAGCTACAATACTGGTAGCAGTTCTGCAGTTATGTTCCATTTCCCAATAATAAATATCTGATTTTTTTGCTCACTATATCCCATGTTTTAAGAGTTTTATTTATTTTTTAACACATTAATGCAAATACAAAGAAACATCGAGTGCTTTTTACTATGTGATTGCTTAGTCAAATACTGCCAGCCTCACTCAGAATAAACTTCTATTAGGACTGAAGGCAATTTTTCAAATTTTTCAGTATTCAAGCCACAGAAATCTAAATAATAAATGTTTAAAGACAGTTTATATCAAAAATTGAACAATTGCATGAATTGACTGACAAATGTATATAAAAGGGCATATTTAAGACATACATATATTATAAATAAAGCGTATACAAAATATTGTTTGCTTGTATTTCTGAAGGAGCGCATCAATAACGCAATGTGTGTATGACTTGTCTTTGTTGTGCTTTCTACTCTTTTAACTTCGAGAGCATAGCCTTTCTTATATTATCATCTATCTCAGAAACAGTGACTTATTTCCATCTCAGTGAGAGATGTTTCCTCATACAATCCAGAAGACTAATTTAGAAACAGTTAACTTTCTGATTTTGTGCAGTGTATAACTTCAAATACTGAGACGCTTTTCCTGTTTTACACATGAGTAAATTCCAGTCTTTCCAAACAAACTGTTGGGATAATTCCATCAGGAAAATCTGGAAATTTTTCACTGTGGAGGACAGTCACCATTACAAAAAGAAATGAGCAATAGAAACTATGATTAACAAATATAAGATATATATTCATGGTGACTGTAACATTGGAATTTGGTGGAGTCAGAAGATTAAATATTTTTCTAGAGGACAGCTTCTCAATGCGATACTTATGCTCTTGCACCTTACCTTGTAACATCATTTTATAAAATTGTAAAGAATAAAAATATAAATTGTAAAGAATAAAAACAAAAAGGAATACTATATGAACACTAGATAAAAGGTAAAGAAGCCAAAAAAAAGTTCTGCTAAAAATGGAGCTGAAGGCTTGAATTGTATCAGAAACACATATGTATACCCAGAGATCCATTGTGCTCACACAGGAATGTGCTTTTTTTTTTTCTTTAAAACCTTAAGATTGATCTTAATCAGATAACACTCAAAAATACTTATTAAGAAAATCATCTTCCAGTGAGAATCTAAACTGTGTGAACACCTTCTGAAGACCAAAAAGTCTGCCAACTAAATCAAAGACAATATAACTAAGCAGAACAAAATCGGTCTTTTTAAAATGCTTTTCTTCTGCAAGTTGTTTTTTTTAATTATTATTTCAACCAATTTATGAAGAGCAAACCAAGAATTTTCTGCCATTATGTGCATTTTAAATGACTGAATAGATAAGTTATAGGTCGATTGCAATACAGTAGGGAAAAATAAACCTATCACTGGCTATTAATGAAAAAAAGAATTTAAAAAGAAACATGAACTACAATGCTATATGAACTGTAGTAAACAAAACCTCCAATCTGTCCTTCACAATAAAAATCATAATTTTCTTTTTTTATGACTTATGAAATGATTAAGATGAATGCACTTTTAACTAATTAATTGGCTGCTTTAGTTACCACAAATTAATTTTGAATACCTTGTATGTAAAAACCTGATAAGCCATTAACGTACAACATGCAAGATGAGCAGATAACCATTAACGTACAACATGCAAGATGAGCAGATAATTGAAGGGGTTGGGGCAAATGAGTTAACAATATAATTGTTTTGTTACTGAATTTTTTTTCCTCAGAGATGAATTAATAGCAAATATTATGCAGTACTTAGAACATTCCAACATTACCTTTAATTTTACCTTCATCAATGAAAGCAGATCTAGTCTATAAAGTAAAACAAAGACATCAGTTGCAATATCAAATAATCATAGAATGGCTTGGGTTGGAAGGGACCTCAAGGATCCCTGCTTCCTCTGCTTTTCTTATTCTGAAGAATGGAGAGCTCTTGCTGGCCTTACTCTGTGCTGAGGGTAGCCAGCTTTGTTCCACTCCTCTGTCTTTAAGGACAGCTTTCCCGGAGATCTCATCCAACAATTCCTTAAACAGCCTGAAGTTTTCCTCTCCTGAAGTTCAGGGTCCTCTTTACCAGGGCCACGTTCTTCAAGATCATGAATTCAACCAGGGCACGGTCACTGCAGCTCAGGCTGCCTCCAGTCTTTGATGATCTCTGCATTGGTAAGAACCAGGCCCAGACACGCTTCACCTCTGATAGCTGTCCAACACCTCAACCAGAAAGTTATCATCTATGAATGCAGGGGTCTCCTGGATCACTCGCAGCTCACCATGTTGTTTTCCCAGCAGATATCCACATGGTTGAAATCCCCCATCAGAATGGGAGCAGGACAATTCTTGTAGCTAAAGCAAAAAGGCCTTGTCAACAGACTTGCGTTGATCAGGTGGCCTATAGCAGACCCTGATCACCAGCTGTCCTTTGTTGGTTCCATTCCTAATCTTAACCCACAGGCTCTCAATCTGTTCCTGATTGTTTCTCAGAGGGAGTTTTGAATTCCCTTAGCTAATGCTAACATTGCAAAATCATGATGTAGTAAGTGCTGTATTCATGGAATCTTCCACTGCTTACATAACAATCATTATGCCATTTACTGGTCTTATGGTATACCTCACTATAAATATTTTGGCCATTTAAAGAAACGTAGATGCTTAAGAACCCATGAATAATCAATTGGACTTAAAATGGGTGTCTGAGTGCTTTCTAAAAGCAAACCTTTATGACATTCACAGCAGTACAAAATGCAAGTACCAGTATACCTCTGTATTTTGTACTGTCAAGAAGAATAGTGCGTGACAGTGACAGTGTTTATGTGATCCTGTGAATTGAACTCTTGAAGTAATGGTTGTTCATATGCTCTAAATGCTCTTAAAACTGTCATATCAATTTTTATATTTATCTGTTAAGAGTTATACTCCTTTCAGAGACCACAAATGAGTTAAAAAAAAAAAACAAAAAAAACTCCTTTCTTCTCTTTGAAATGAATAGAAGAGAGGCTGGTGCAAGACAGAACAACCAGTCTTGAGCAGGATTTGAAAGTCTTAACAAATAATGACTTTTTAACTTCTGATTCTTAATAGCTCTTCTGTGAGTCAGTTGCATTACACTAATAGTATATTTTAATCACTCTGAAGGTAACTGTACTTTAAGTACAATTAAGAAATCATTCTTAAAATCACTCCCAGGTTATTTGAGAGAGAAATTTTTTCTCATTTATCTCTTTGTTTCAGATCCAAAATCTCTTGGCATTTGACACTCAGAGATGCTATAAGACTTAACAGCAACTAAAAGGTATGTAATAATCTTCTTCCCCATTCCTCATGGAAGTGCTATCCTACAATAATCTTATTTCTGTATTTTTCAGTGTGAAATCAAGTCAATCAGCATGCAAACTAGGTTGTACTGTGTAAGCAAGAACAATATTTTCCCCCTTATCTGGGATAATATTGGGAAGTTTTTCTTAGTCATATAATAGATTATGGAATTTCATAAATATAATATAGCATGGAATTATAGAGTCAGCCCCTTTGACCTTTGCTCAGCTCTATAAGACTCGAAGGTCCTGAAGATATGAATAATTAGTATTTGGCAGTGGTATGGTGTGAAAAACCTGATCTCCAACCCCTTAGCAGAAGAATTGCTACATCACAGTGTGTGAACATCACAGTATGGGCAATGCCTCTACCCACACCAGATGTTTTGCAAGGCAGAATAAAGGGGAAATCAGGATCATTTTTTGCCAGCTGTAAGACCTATAGGGGAGATTTTTATTTCAATGCCTCCCATTTTATTTATAGAAAAATATTTAATATTTGTCTTATTGGCACAGCAATGTTCATTGTCTGTCAAAAATTCATTGTGCTTTCAGTTAAGCTTCTTTTTCCCATACCAAAATCCAAGCACAAATATTAATGTTAAAAATAATGCAGTGTACAGTAACAGATGCACGTATTTTGCAAGAAATTTAACTTTAGCACAGAATTTGACAAATAATTGAAATCAGTTACCCAGTTTTATATATAATTAATATAAATTTTCTTTTGAAATTGAGAATCTTTTTGGTTCCATACACAAGGAAAATATTTCAATTCAGCCAGAACAGATAACAATTTAGATTAGCTGAGTCACTGTATTGCTGCAGCAGCCCTTAGGAGGAAGCAAATAAATTAGCTAGCCTCATCCAAGAGATATAGACATCACCAATAAGGGATATGATTAAACAGAATCCAAAAAGCATTGCATCATTAGTACCAAGGACATTCTTTATATCATTCTAAATGTAAATAAAAACTGCATAGAGTTGATAAATAGGTGTGGATCAGTAAAGGTTAAGTCAAAAAAAAGCCTGAACGGTGCACAGTGTAAGAGTTTCTGCCAGTGCTGTATTTATACAAAAATTAACCCTTAAAGCCATTGGTCCTAACTGTCCAGGAATCCTTTACTAGGATATTCTTTACAGTGCTCAGTTCATTAATAAAACAGCATAGCACTGTCTTTTGTCCTGTACTGAGTCTGACAGCTCACAAATAATTCTCAGTCCTTAGAGAAAAAAAATAGAAATGAAAATGGGATGGTGAATCTGGTCTTGAGTTGTCTGTTTGGAGTGACAGCATCTTGCAGGATGCAGTGATTCTAAGGTTTCATATACAGCTACTATTCAGCTGTAGTATTAAACTATTTTTTTTCTTGAGCAGCTGTTGCCTATGGTTTCTTCACATTTTTTAAACAGAGAATTGGATCTCTGACAACATATTGTCTTTTCACATGCATTTATATGGTCACATTACTATAGAACTGCTTCATTTTTAAGCATTTGAAATGATCTTTTGTGTATCAGCTGTAACACGTAAGGAGTGCTTTGAATGCTCTGTAATACACAACACCTGCAATATCTCCCAGTCAAGTAGCTCTCTATTATGGTAAATGGATGACAAACGCACAAAAGGGCCTCTTAAACAGTGCTCACATTTCCAGAATTCTAGCAAATTTTCCTGTGGTAAATTAGTAGGAGAAACAGATCTCGTGTCCTGAGTCATACTGGAATGAATGTTTTTCCTTCACTCATACAACTGAAAGCTGGGTTGCCTTGAGTTCCAAAATCTTTTCAGGTATACACTTCAAACAGCAGTGAAGGGAATAAAAATCCAGGTCAACTATCGCTAATCATTATGAAGGTTAAGCTGTGTAGGGCCCGTAGGGAGAAATATATCCAAGTATAATAATAATAATATAATTACTATTATATTTATTATTTTCTTTGTTTCCTTTGCTGACTGATACATTGACAGACATGCATCAAGCATGTGCACTATTCTGGATCAGCAGCACATTGGTATCTTACTGCATATGCTCAACAAATGAGCAAATATACTCCTACTTGTACTGTAATCAAACCTTTGCAAATGTTTTTTGCATATCTGAGGGAGGATGACAACCACAAAAAAAAAGATCATTGCAATGTTACTTCTCTCAAAGGAAATTCAGTGTAATGGAGGAATCAGAGAGGAGCTTGGTTCTCTTGCTCGTTCTTTCACTTCTCCTTTGTTCATCATTGGATTTGCATCCACGTGGGAAAATGAAATTAGTGATTTTAAGGTCTGAGACAAAATGTGATGGCATTTCTTTTGTAACAACATTGATGGTACCCTTTGGATTCTGTGTTATTTTGAGATATGAGTGAAAAACATTTCTTCTGAGATGGAATGCAGGCATACCTTACTGATCTTCTAGAATCCAGGCTTTCCTTCATTCACAGCAAGTCCCACAAGATGACAAGATGATAGAGAATTCTGCAAGACATTAATGTAATTTAAAACAAAGATGCTTATAGCTGTGCTTTAGTTTTTAGAAAAACAGAATCAAATACTTCTAAGAATACTTCCATAGACATTACTCAGAGAGAAGCTCTGGTACTTTTCTTGTTAACATCAATAATTTGTTTTAATTTTGATAGCGTGTATGTGGGACAGGTCTTTACTCAGATTACTGCAGTCAGTTGGCTTGAACTCTTCATGGGTGCTAAATGCTGCGTCCAACATAACTGCATTAATGCTTAGGTTTTGTCTCCTATCTTGCATGTTTCTCAAGACACAAGTACTGTTTTATCCTATTGTAGCATAAGGGATAGTATATCCAGTATATCTACAAAACTTAGTAGAATACCCAGAAATAGCAGACATGTCCACTGAAATTCCAAACAACCTGTTGGCTCAGCTTATTAAAAAGATAAATTTGTTCACACCCATGTTCTGAGAATGGCTGGTTTTGTTCAAACATGAAACAGGAGGATCGTACTGAATTTTTGCATTGGGTTGTTGAAACAGTGATAGAAAGTAAACAGCAAAGCAAACATTAATCTTGTTACAATTCACAAATGAAGAGGCGAATTAGCAGTCAACACAGCGCTCAGCTCTAATTGTGGATTATTCCACATGGCTGCTTTCCAGCCAGTTTTCACCAGGTGCCATTGCCTTTCCACTATCTTCATTTTCTGATCCATAGCTACTATATTTCTGGCACAAAGTGAGTAGTGGAGAAAGCTAACTCAAAATTCTAACAAGCAAAACTGTTGATTCATACAGTATGAGTTTTGATAATAAACTGAAAATTGAAATATTTCATTATCAAATTGGTACTCCAAAATCTAAATTGCAAAAAAAATAGTAAATTTAAGTAAATATATTAACAAGAAATACATAAAGTACAAATACAAATAACTACACCTGACATGAATTACAAATAATTGACATCATCAGTAATTACTGATAATTGATTACTCAAATGCCTCTTCCCCTGTCAGTACTGAGGAGGCATTTGGATTATGTCCACAGTAATATGCTTAAACTTTTTGTTAGCACTGCAGTGGTCAAGCAGTTGGACTTGATGATCTTTGCAAGTTTCTTCCAGCTGAGGCGTCCTATGCTATTTAAAAGATTTTACAGTTTTAAAACACCTCAACCTGGTGTTCCAGGAAACAAGGTTGTATTCTGTTCACAAGGTTGTAGTGGCAGTGGGTCAGGGGCTGTGCAGAAAACAGCTTTGCATTCAGAAACTTAGTGATAGTTAGTGATAGTTAGGGCAAAACCAATTTACATAGAACTACCTTTTCCCCCCTCCCCCACCTCACTTTCTTCCTGCCTACTTTAAGCAGATGACTGAAACTGTGCATCTAAAATGCATATTTATTGGGAAGGAATACTCAAGATTAGAGAATCAATGACAGGCTAGAAACAAGACGACTACATTTTAAGTCTTTATTTTGATGTTGCATTTGCCAGTTGGTGAGGTATATTAAAATCCACACTGTGGGCTCAGTAGGTAATCGGTGATCTGTAAAGGAGAGAGGATAAAAGAATAGAACTGCAAGAATCCAGGAACAGGCAAAAGAGAAAGAATCTAAAGAGGTAGCACTGGAGGGACGAGGACCAGGGTAGATGGGAGAACATGACTGAACAGTGATGGTGGTGTACACTGTGCAGATAACTCAGAGGTTTGGGAAGTACTGCATTCAAGCACATGTACATGCATATTCTCCTCTCCTGGTTTCTGAACAGACCCATAAAGTGCAATTTGAAGAAAGAGTATTTTCAGGCATCTCAGTTTCACTCAAAAAAAAGTAAAATCCTAATAAAACACCAGCAACAAAGCAAAATAATGCCCCTCTGTCCAGTGCCTCAGACCACTTCTTAGGGACTGTGTGTGACCCAGAAGAAAAACTTTGCAGTTGCAATTTAAAAAGTTGGATTTCATTTCTAGATTTGTGGCTCAAATATATTCGTGCTGACAAAATTGGACTTGTCATTAGCTGAGCTGGCATACATAGCCAAGAGAGCCTTCTTTCCATTCAAATTTCCAGTTTACTTCTACAATGGCATAATGTCTGAACACCTACAGAGATACTCTGCAGCACATAAGGATACTGTTTATTAAGTTCCTTTAAAAAAAATAAGCATTAAAAAACCTAGAAGAATAGAATTGGAATAAATCAAGTGTTGCTGAATTAAAAGAGATAAAATGAGATAAAGAAAAAGTCCATATTTTTTTCAGCCTTTGCTTAAGGCAAAGGATTCACAAATGCTACGTACTCCATACTCTCTAGACTTATCCTGTCTTTGCTTGGACTAAAAATTAAATTCCCTGAACTTCAGTGTACTTTCACAGCTGTTTAAAGCCTAAAACAAGAAACAATAAGAGTTAATGGAAGCTTTCATTTAGACCATCATTCTACCTTGTTCCAGGGTAATTTAATGGATGTGGCCAGGCGATTCACAGAAAAACCTGCAGTCCTTCATTCACAGTTAAACCAATCTTGCATCACCTGCACATCTTGTGTAAGAAGGTGACACTTCCAAAGAAAAGCACAAAATTAAGTAGTCTTTTTTTTTTTTTCCCCCAGCCATTTCATTGCCACTAATTTGTTAAACAGGCTAATTTACTGGATCTGAACTGAAATCTTCAAGGTCTCTCCAGCCACAAAGCTTAATTTATGGCAGAAACACATTAAAATCCTGCCCCAATTTGCTCCATTAAAATGAAAGCATGAGTGGATCCTATGGCAATAGTTCCAGAAGAATTAAAAAGGATTTAAGAGATAATGATATAAAACATACTTGGTAGAAAAATGCAGACTGACAGAATATTATTAGGCCAGCCACAGTGGTTTAGTGGCAGTTAATGAAAAAGTAGATACCTCAGCTTAATCTTACTGTAATTAAGCTGTATGTTATGAAAATGAATACCTGCAAAACAGCAGCATGTCCTGAGAAATGAATTTAACTTAACTGTTGATGAAATAATGTATTTGAAAGCAGAATATTTCTGAAATGTGCAAACATGCTGGAAGTTACTGTTTGTAAGAACATCATGAGATTAGCTACAGTGTCCACCTTGCATCATACTTGCTCCAATTTTCTGGCCTTTTCCTACTGTTATGGGTTTCCTTTAAGAAAGGGAGATATTAGGAAATGATTGGTTTTGAAATCCCTTTAGAGCCTGCAAATACTAGCAGAATAAAAATCAAATGGTCTGTTTGTAGGACCAGTTAGAGTAATCTTGCCAAAAACAAGACTTTTTTTCTTAAATACATGTAAGAAAATTATTTAATACTTGTGGAATCCTGGTTTCCAAGTGAAAACAAAAGTAAAAATGTTTAAATATAAAGAATGAACTTTGTAAAGAAAATCCAATAAAGAAGGAAAAAGCAGCATTTGCTAATTTAGCTATGGAACTCACTATTACACTTGGTCCAAACATCTCCAGCTTCTGCTCTGAACCTATCAGCCTTGCTGAAAACTTTTTTCTTCTTCTGGCAATAAGTCCCATTAGCAAATCTCAGTTCGAAGGCAGAGTGAGAAGTTCTACAAAGTTCCATTAGTGTTTAACCTGTGCTGTTATAGAAGCAGGGCTGCAGCTAAGATTTGTGATGGTAAGCACACTGCTAGCTGCTACAAAAACAGAACAAGAAGTTATTACTGAAAATTACAAATTAGTAAGAGGTCTGGGGGATATCAGAGACATACTAAAATGATTTAGGCTGAAGAGATTAGAATTTGCCTTTAAACCAAATATTTCATAAATGAAGCATGAAGCATTCGGTGGAATATTTTACCATGCTAACAATCGCTTTGCCCTGAATAATAAGCTGATAGGTGATGTGAATGCGATGCCTCCAGTTGCACTGCAGTATGAGTCACTAGCTGAAATAAAGGAACAGAATCCCAGCAACGCTGCTAAAAGCTGCAACATACTTGAAATACGCCTGCTCCAGTGACACAAAATGAGAATGATACTTTCTTCCTCAGCCGAATTTTCAGCTGCGTTGACAATGTCTGTTAAGTCTCTGAAAGGCAGACGGAGCTCCACAGTAAAACGACTGTAAAAACCACACGCTGTCATTTTCAGAAGTATTTATGGAAATGCATATCAGCTGTTAGGCAGGGAAACTTTTAGAAGACAATGGTTTTATATAGACACATCGTTAAGCCTATGCATTATTTACAAGACAATGAGATAGGCGAGAGACTTCATTTGCATCACACAGTAGGTAAAAATTAACACAGTGGAGAGGTCTGTTTGTGTCAGAGACTGTGCTAAAACCTCATCCATTTAATTTTAAGCTGTGCATGTAGCATACATCTCAGGTATCTCAAGGTGATGCTCCCCACCAATCTTCATAGCAAGCCACAGGATGGTGGGACCTTCTCCTTGTCCAATTACTTCAAATCCTGCCTGAGGGCATGTGCATAACACAGCATTTCTTACATATAGAAGAGGTTTATCATTCTTAATAGCTTTGCAGTACCAAAAAAGAAGTGAACTGCAAACCAATTTCTGACAACTCCAAAGACACAGTGACTTTTTTCAGGACGTAGGTGTCTGAGACAGTAAGACCCTTAAATGCCTTCTTAAAGCAAAATCATCTTCAGTGTTTTGCTGGATCAGTCATTCTATTCACAGTAGGAACAAAACACCTAAATGCTAATTTTATTTTTGATGAATGAATCTTATTCTAAAACAAAACTCATTGAAAGAAACGAAACAATCAAGAAAGGAGAAGTTGTATAATTTAACATTCACTTTTGCAATCTTTGTGAATAGAATGCATGGAAATTGTTGCCAAGTAAACAGAAGTTTCTAATATAAAACGCTTTTTCCCATTTCATCTTTCAGAAAGTTTTAATTATTGCATGTCTGTGTTCTTCCACGCTAAGTAAATTAACTCTGGTCTTGAGTATATCCTTCTGATTTTTATTTTTATAATCTTGTCCCAGCACAAATAAGGAGAGTTCAGAAATGATATCAGTGAACATTGCAATATCCATCGTGTTCATTTGTATCCCATCTTATGGGATATTTTATGGCTATATTTTATGGCTATAGAAGTTATCTTCATCAGTCAAAAAAGAAAAAGGAGTGCTGTCAGTTCTAATCATGATTACAGCATTAAAAAAAAAAAAAAAATCTATGTTTAAGCAGAAGCTCAGCTGTATACTACAGATATTTCTCCAGTCACTCAGCAGAGGATGGTGGTCAATCTGTTTCAAACTCTAGCGACAAACTGAAAGTTTTGTTATAGCAACTGGGCAAACCTGCTTGCTGTTTACAGTCATGCCCATTTTCCCTGCCATCAAGACAAGTGAGGTAAAATTAACTCTGCTATGAGAAGAAACAGAACAGAATGCAGAATGCTGAATTAAAAAGGCATCAGGCAATGGCTTCATTTAAGACACAATAAATCATTCAGTCTGACAGTCAGTTCTTATGTTCTTACAGTCAGCTTTTCTTCAAAATGAGCTTGAGTACCCTCTTTTCTGAGAATCCCTTGCGTAACAGTCTCTACCAATGATTGCTATGAAGATTAATTAATCTCTTTAAACAAACTGCTGCATGAAAAATAGAATTTTTCAGTAGTGTCTGTATTTATGCTTTCTCTTAGCAGTTATTTTCCTTTAAGTCTTGAATGTAAGCATGATCTTGAGATCAGCATGGCAACATTCTACATTTTGCCTAGATATTCCCAAAGCATGCATAGCAGTATGAGGTACTCCAATATTTCCTCAACTCAGTAATCACTCAAACTCTTTCTAATGCGATTAATCATGTTTACATGATTAAAAAGTACATGTTTACAACACAGTATTAGCAAAAGTTTTGCAAAATACACAGACAATCCCAAATCAGAGAAAAGCCAGAGGAGATTCCTATGTGTAAAAACAGTTTGTTTCTGGCATCGCCTAATTAGATACCACTAACATGGGCAAACAATTATTTATTTTAATTGCACACAACCCAGACATCTAATTGCAAGCATCATGGAATGTGTTAGCAGTTAACAGTAAGTTAAGAGTAAGACTGCAGCGTGTCCCAAATCATTTCCTCTGATTATTATTATTTTTTTTAAGTTGGAAACAGAAGAAAATGATGCTATGAAGTGGCATTCCAGATCAATTTCACTGTATATGTTCACAATAAGAAAAAAACACTGAACAAGTATTTAGCCCTTGTTAAGGTTATAGAAAGCATCGTGAGTCCTATTTTCTCAGAAGCTGAATGCAATTGAAGATTGAAAGAAAGAAAGAAAGCTCCCTTTTTTTTTTTCCCCTCCTATTCTTGCGTGCTTTATAGCAGAAATCAGTTACTGCAGATTCAAAAGATGCAGAGGGAGGTGTGATAAGTCATAAATGACAGGGAACTTTGCAATAGCTCTTTCACTCTTTTCCCTCCTAATAAAAACAACCTGTTTAAGGATGGCTACCTTAGTAAAAGGTACTTAAAAGTAAAGTTTAAAATCTCCAGTGCTGCACTAACACACGTGCAAAGTAAAGATCACTGCAACCACTAGAGCATTTAGTGAGCAAGGCACCCTCACTCACACTTGTGCTTTTCAGCCATCAGAGAGCTCCCAAACCAAGATATTTGTCTTTTACAAGATCCACATAGCAGTGCAGATGGAAAAGAGTTTCAGCTAAGCTTCTGGGATCTCTACTTAGTCATTTGCTTTCATGGTAGGCTGTTAACTTTGTCAAAATATTACTATTTTAAATAGTACACAGGCAAAATATCTGCTTGCTTTCCAATGCCCTTTAATCACATAAACACAGGAGTAAAAAAAGGAAATCTCAACTTTTCGCTAAAGAAATTTTTGCTTGTACTGAGATCTGTACCTTTTCCAAAGAAATTATTTTGGGCAATCCTTAAGTGTTGAAATACAGATAAATAAAAGATAGATCTGCTTGGCCTGTTTGCCCTACCATACTATCTACAGCACAGGAAAATTATCAGTGAAAGAAACACAAGGCAGATAGATCAATAGGTTCATATAGGCATTCGCAGTAGTAACTGTGTATAAGGAGCTCCTTACGCATTTCAGTTACTCCTCAGCCAATGAGCTCTAAAAGCCTATTCCTATTCTCTGGTACTCAGCAGGTTAAGAGGGCCTGCATATGTGCTCTGGGTATTCCCAATGCTTGCCATCACAAAATATTCATTTAATTGAATGGAACTGGTGTACTTCTGAGGATAAGATTTAATGAAATAACGCTTTCATAAGGTCAGTGGAATTACACCTGTCTTCCCAAACAATTTCATTTGTATTTGACTATTTAGTCTATACTCTTTAGTCATTCTAAACAAAGCCATAAGTCAGAAAATAGCAAGATGTTTACCACGTGTAGAATCGTGCAGTGTGCTAGAGGATTTTTCAAAACTCAGTTGCTGTGTTATCTTTAGTAATCTTCTTTATAGCTGCTACAAAATTTATCAGAAACGTGTAATTTAACAGTTCTGTCATGATTATGAATGACATATTTCTAAGGGCACAGCTGCAGGCTCCTAATTGTCAGCTGATTGCACTGGGTCATTGTTCCAAAGACTGCAGGAATCAAAATTAAAGAGTGTGCCAAAAATTCTGTATATTGACTGTTTTCAAGCAGCCCTGATAAGTAACAATGGATTAAGAACCAGTATAATCTCAAAATATTCTTATGCATTAAGAATTATAATCTATAAATGTAGCAAAAAAAAAAAAAAACCAAAAACACCACCCCAGCAACCCCTGTCTTTTGCTGAAAATCTGTGCAGCAGTACACTTAGCATTATTCATTCAGTGTTGTTGACAAATATGTCAGGAAGCTTTAGCTCATTGGGCAGGATTTGCACAGTTTACATGGCACTGACTGATTTGTTTGCAAGTCAAAACAGCTTGCTAAAAACAAGCCAGTACTCAGAGAGTTGTGTGCCACATCAAGTAATAACAACCCACAGATGCTACTTAAGCTCAACTACAAGCAGGAAAGCACTGAGTACTCACATCTCATGTATTGTCATGATGACGAAATGTGAAATTCTGTATCAGTTTGATACTCATATACAAATAAAACCAGACAGCGAGCAAGTTTCAGGTTACCGAGCCCAGTGAAAAAGTGCAAAATATGTGACACAGTGAAGTAGTAATTCTGAAATAGAGCTGTTCATACTGCACATCCTCCTGCACAGGAAATGCCAGCAAAAGAAATATTAAAAAAGCAGATAACCTTACTATACGCTCAATCACTTTAAAACATCTGAACAAGATAGTCTGGCAGACTTCCTACTACTAAGATTAATAGATTCATCTGAATGTGGTCATAATCTCATCTTTTTAACACAAATTGAATGCTAATATTTATGAAAAACAAGGAGGTAAAATCTGCCCTCAAACAGCCATGCAACAAAGAAATGCTCCTGGGAAAAAAAAATTCCAAACCCTAATTTATTTCCAGTCAAAGAAAACGACAGACATTACTAAATGTTGATATCCTATGGACACCACTCAGTGCTAGGTCTTTGTATTTACTGGTTCAGCAGATCATATAATTTTTCATAAACTTGGGACATACCATCATACTATCCATTAAAGCATAAAAGAAAATTGTGCCCTCAGTAGTCACACTTTTTCTCCCCACTCAATTCACCCCCCAAAAGGGACCAATTCTATCTTTTCACAACATCTTATAACTCCCATAAGGGAAATTCGAGCCCAATTACATTATTTCACTTTCTTTTTATGACTCTCCTGTTAGAAATCTAATGTGGTTGCTTCATTAAACATACTTATTCTGATATAGGTGGTATAAAGCAGGAGAAAAAAAGATTTATCCAGGTTTTAAGCAACAATAACATTTTCATAGAAACATAATCATGGAAAAGACCTCCAAGGTCATCTAGTCCAACTGTCCACCACTACTGCTGACAAAACCAGGTCCCTAACCATACATCTACCCTTCTCTTCAACATCTTCATGGACTATGAGAATCTACAGAGTAACTTCAAGTTTGCTCCTCCTCCAGGCACAATGCCTCCTCTGAGGAGCAGTCAACAGCTCGTACTCCATAATGGGAATAGATTTTGGGCAAGTTGTTTAAAAACATGATGATGATCCAATAAATCATCCTGTATAAGGCAGAACTCTGCCCTGCCCCATAGGAAAAAAAATCAGCCAACCAACAACCCACAATAAAGAAAATGTCCTTGGAGAGTTTGCAGATGAAATACACAAGGTACCAGGGACACGGACCAGAAAATATTTTGCGAAAGACAAATTATGTTTTTTTCTAGAACTACTGAAATCTGAAAAGTTCTGTATTCAGCCCATAAGCAGCTCATAGAAATCTCAAGTCAGCATTAGGGGTTCAGTGCTAGATTATTGTACACTACTCCTCATAATAATTATGTTGTATAAGTAAAATCTTAAGGCTGAACAATTGTAACAGGCATCTCATTCTTGACAGAATAGCAGTCATGAGGTACCAACTGCCATCCTGGATTGATTCCATTGTATTTTCCCCTTTCCTGTAGAGAAAAGCTCTGCATAAGTTTAGCTCAGGAAGCTAGAAACAGCTGCTTATTGACATGCACGTGTTAAGTGTCACTAAATGGATTTTATATTTGTTATAAATCATCATCAGGATTTTATGACTGTAAATCTCATCCTTCTGTGAACTGTCTCATGTTCTTACGCTATCTGAATTTTTTGCAGTATATCAATTTTTATAATCCTGTGCTCTGCTTTTATATCAAACGAAATTTTTCAAGATTTTGATTAACTGTGAAAATTAATCATTCATATTTCGGTCATTTGGCTGATATAAAAAAATTTAATGATAATTTCACTAAGGATAATTATTTTGATCCAATTAGACTTGAACAGAGATTGACTCAGTAATAACCAGTGTTTTGAAATACTGGATGATTACAGGATCCTAGAGTGGCTTGGGTTGGAAGGGTCCTCAAAGATTATCCAGATCCAAACCCTGCCATGGGCAGGATCACCAACCCCTAGCCATGGCTGCCCAGGGCTCTATCCAACCTGGCCTTGAATGCCCTCAGGGATGCGGCACCCATAACCTCTCTGGGCAGCCCGTTCCAGCACCTTCATCAAAGGAACAAAACGAAAAACCTGTTCTTAAAGTCACATCCAAGTGTGGATGGAAGAGCAGTGAGCAATACACACTTCAATTCATATCCTACACCTTTTCTCTTCTAAGTAGAATAAGTGAAATCGCGCATCTCAGAAATAATTCCCCTTGAAACAGATCCCTGAACTCACGTAGTTGAAAGGGACTCAAGAAAGCTTCTAAAAATTGTGAGTTTTCTCAAGATGATCAGAACAGAACATACTAGTACACTTCAGTTCAAAAGCAGATTTGTTTCTGTAATTTATTACAGATGGGACAGACTTGATGCCTTTTAATTATTAAATATTTATTTTTTTAAAATCATCCTTGACTTCAATTTGTAGGTATTGATTGACACCTACAGATTGATATAATCTCTTGCTAGTGTCAGGATATAAAGGCAATGAAGCAGTTAAGATGTGTGTTCTTACATAAAAATAAAAATTAAAAATGGAACTTGGATGAAGGCATAATGTTTTCAAGGCCGAGGTCCAGCAAAGCACTCACACACACACATACATTTTCTCAATTATCTCCATGAAACCATCCTGTGCCTTAAGTGCTTTGCTGGATCAAAGCCATTCAGGAGATCATTTCTGCCCACCTAAAAATTTGTACAGCTCTTGAGTCACAGTTCTGTAAATATTTAATTTCCATTAGATCTTATTCAATACGCACCAGTTTCACTCCTCATCTCTTTTATAACAATTTTCTACTCAAGAAGTGTTTAACTTTTAAAGCTTTTTTTGTGATTTTTAATAAAAAGTTAATGAAAGAAAAATCTCTAAAAATAGTTTGCAGTGTGGTACAACTGAGAAAAAGGTGCAGCAAAGAACTGTGACTGACTGAAGAGCCAGGGAGCAGCTCGTGAGGGGAAGTCACACGCAAACATGTGGCCTGGGGAAGACTGGAGACACCTTTAGAATAAGGACTGGGTTGATTTGTCAACGCTTCCAGTCTCAGTTCACATTTGCACCTTGTTTCTCTAGGGACAGCGAAGGAAATACATCACTGCAGCAGCAGTAGAAATCCAACTCTTTGCTCCCTCCTGTCTGCTTTGGCCATAGGGGGATTGGGCAGGCAGAGGCGGGGAAAAGGCAGAGACTGAGCTCTAACAGGAAAACTGGGAACCACCTCCACAATCTTTGAAGTGAGATGACTTTGCTGTTATTACTCCAACAGCTATGTGGAATAAGTCTGGATCTTAAGGCCAAATATGATGCCACTGGTACCTAACCTGTGTGTGGCCAGATCTTTGATGCAGCCTAATCTGGCCTCACTGGCCTTTGCACAGCCAAGCCCACAGGCTGCAAGATAGCCCTTCTGCTGCTTGGGCTGTGGTGGTGAGGCTGATGCTCTTGGATGTTGGGAAGCTGCAGACGGCCTGTGTTTGACTTTCAGTGCCAGGGTCAGCAAACACAAAGTTGGCACTGGAGGCTATAAGGGGAAGCCAGAAAATCAGCAGAAGAACCTGATGGGAAGATGAGATGGATGGACAAAGTGATGAGAAGGTAAGTACTTTCTCAGTTGAGGTGATGAGGGCAGAGGCAGCATAAAGGAGCCTCCAACCCCATCCATGCTCTCACAGACTGATGGGAAGCAGAACTGGGGGTTACTTGCTAGCATGGCCAATGCTGGCAAGTGGAGACTAGGGGTGAGGAAGCCCTTGCTGCCAATGCTGGCAGCCCTTACCTGTATAGCCTAAAGAACTGGGTGACTCAAGCATCCTCTGAGGCACGTGGTAGGTGGAAAAATCTGTCCGCACACTGGCTCTACATAGCTGATGGCAACGTCAATATTGCCACAAACACAGCAATGCTGGAAGGAGCATAACAGCCCCCATCAGAAGCAGCTTCTGTGCCTTGGTAGCCAATCCCACACACCTGGGCCCAGCACAGGATGCAAGCACAGCTCAGAGACCCTATTGGCAGATGAGTCTGTGTGGCTGCAGAGAGCAAAAGTTTGTCCCAGCTGGCTGGAAGTGCTGAGATTCCAGAGTGTTTTTTCAGCTTCCAAGCCAAGCTCCCTCAAGACTCTACTGGCACAAGTCTCCCCAATCAAGCCAGGTCCTCACCTTTTGAGCTGCCAGCTTGATCATGCGTTTGAGGTCCTCAAGAAGGAATCCCAAGATTGGCTCCTCCCTTCCGCCTTTCTGAAAAAGACTGTTGGCAAGAAGCCACAGAACAGAGAAGACCTGGAGCTCATTAGATCCAAGAAGGAATCACCACAGGCAGAAGGCTGTAGAGAACCCCAGGAGAACTCATCAGGTGAAATGCATGGGCACAGAGACCCTTTTCCTGCCTTTTTCATCCCAACATATCCAGATCATCTGTCACCTATTGAGGTAGCGTTCTAGAGAGAGAGCAAATACTACTAACACTGAATATCTCTGCAAGGCTGGGAGAAGTATCTTTGGATACTCTTTTTCTACTTCAATGCAGAAATGGTAGACACACATACCAGGCAACTGGATATCTGAGAACTGGCAGTGCCAAGATTTGTCCTCCTCACATACCTGCTGACTAGAAGGGAAAAGGCAGACAAGGGTGAGTTTGCAGCACAAGCCCCTACACCCCAAGACACAAAACCTGTCCCCTTCCCTTGGCAGCACCAACCTTTCCTGTTAATTTCTTTAACATGGGTATAAAAGCTTCTTTTCACATAGTTCTTATTGTTATTTCAGTTCTGTGATCAGTTTGTGATGCACCTATGCAGATAAAGGTGCCTATTTTTAAGGAGCTGTATTCCAGACTTTGCTTCCTGCTATTGCAAAGAAAAAAAAAAATCAACAACAGGCTGAGGTAATTGAATCTCAGGCATTTTACATGGCCCCTTGTCCATGCAGAATTAAGTACCGCCTTACCCAGCAAGCACTGATTTGACCATAGCTATAGAGCCTGTGTGCTTCTTAATTCATTCAGCAGATTCTCAATTTGTACGTGGACCATTAGGAAAAAACAACAGCAATTCACTGGAGGCTCTGTTGAGCTTGATATATCAACTAAGACATTTTCATATAAAATGTTGCTCAAAAAAAAAAAAAAAATCACCAAGAATATACTTATTGAATTCTCTGAATAAAATATAGTATTTGTATTTATAATAAATACCAGAACAGTTACTTGATAACATCAGACTTCGAATTTAGATGTGAGTATTCTTGCCTGCAAAGATATTTCACCACGTTTCTATGATCTGTTTGTGTTTCTAATATTTGTCTGCTTATAAATTATGATTCACAATCATTTCTATTGCATGAGGACGTGGTGACCTCAAGCAAAAGCAATGGTCACATTGTGTTAAATACAACAACGCATACAAAGAAATAGAGGACAAAAGTAATCATAAGCTTAAGCATCTTATAGTACAGGTGAGACATCGTGTGCTAACATGAAGTTCTTAAACATTAACACCTATAGCAAAATCTGCATTAATAGGAAAAACATTACTGAAACAAAAGAAAGTGCCCTGATCCCATAGTCTGATCTGCACTTACCTACACTGCATGTAGGTAAGCATTTTAAGACAGGATCCTTGTGAAAATGAGTGCATTTTTTTGGAAGGAGGGTGTGTCTGAGTACAATGCTTCACCATAGCTTTTCTCTACAAATGGAAGATTTGATCATTACTAAAAAAAAAAAGTTTAAGGAGAATGGGAAGGCTATCAGTGAAGCTTTCACTTATTCAACTACTAAAAGCACTGGTGTTAGTATCCTAACTGAGGGAAAGCAATTTCATTGAAAGCAAAAAAGGATTTTTGTTGCTTGGTTACCTTGTTTTTCCCTCCAACAGAAAAAAACCCTCATTGCATTGTTACATAAGCAGTGGTATTACATCCATCATGTAAGAAAAAAAGCAAGATAAAATCC
Organism: Tetrao urogallus; assembly: GCF_951394365.1. Classification (NCBI taxonomy): domain Eukaryota; kingdom Metazoa; phylum Chordata; class Aves; order Galliformes; family Phasianidae; genus Tetrao; species Tetrao urogallus. The sequence goes on along the minus strand of NC_136823.1, from coordinate 4,885,768 downwards.
TGCCTTGATGATTGGAGGGGCTCACAGATTTATATAAAGAACATATAGTTTATAATGACTTTTTTCTTTTGCACAGTTTTGCTGCAGATGGTCTCAAAATGTTCTAGATATAAATGCTACAGCAAAACATGCTAGCAATAGAAAAGACTAGAAAAGCTCAGAAAAATTCTTCCTTCTGCAAACAAAAATGGATTAAAGTGCAATGATTTAGGTGTGTCTGATCCCAAATGAACCAGGAGCAGTCTCCTTTCAGTCCTGCTGTTGAAAACTACAATGACAAATAAAGTTATAAGTCATCGACAGAGCAAGTCTGTCTTTCCTGGTAAAGCAAACCTATCATACTGAAAACTAAATGGCTGCATAATTATAAATTTAGATGTTCAGTACCCAAAACAGACAACTGTTTTATATCTTTATCACCAAATAAAGCACAGAGCAAATAGAATCACATGAGCTTTGCAGAAAGGGAACAGCAAGGACCAATAAGCACACTTAGATTCTTACCAGATTTCAGTATAATTCCAGACCAACAGAAAGCCTGTTTGGAATGCTATCTTTCTGTCACCTGTTTCACTTCTCCTCTTTCACCTTTAGCATCATTTCTGTAAAATTCATTTAAAGAAGAAACAAAGGGACAGAGAGTAGCAAAGAAAGTTGTGCCGGTACATCGGATATAATCATGATGTAATAACAGAAATACATGAAGTATTTTTCATTCATGTTGTATTTTTGGCTTTTAATATCATAAAGTGGATTCTACTTGTCCATGTGACCTCTCGAGATGCTTTACAATCTTAATTTTGGAGATACGCACAAAGTTCAATATACATTCAGCATGACAGTGGCATAATATTAAAGAGGGTATCATTTCAATTGATGGTTTTCTTAACTCCGAGGAGTTGTTTCCTACGAAAAGCAAATTTGACTTTATTTTGCTACTAGTAAAATAAAGTTAAATCAATATAAAGTTAAAAAAAATCTTAGTAATTTAAGGAATTGTAGCAAGTGAAACCTGTCAAACACAACCACCGCATTTTTATATCATTATATTTCTCATCTTAAATTGACTTAACTTCATTATTGTAATCTTCAGAAATTAGTACTTCATGAAATACCACACAAGCAAGTCATAACATAGACTCACTCACTATAGATTTTTATTATGCTTTATCTTAAAGGCTACATAAATGAATTATAGAATCACAGAATGGCCTGGGTTGAAAAGGACCACAATGATCATGTAATTCCAACCCCCTGCTGTGTGCAGGTCACCAGCCAGCAGACCAGGCTGCCCAGAGCCACGTCCAGCCTGGCCTTGAATGCCTCCAGGGATGGGGCATCCACAGCCTCCTTGGGCAACCTGTTCCAGTGCCTCACCACCTTCTGTATGAAAAACTTCCTCCTAATATCCAACCTAAACCTCCCCTGTCTCAGTTCAAGACCATTCCCCCTTGTGCTATCACTGTCCACCCTTGTAAACAGCCATAAGGACAGCAGATAAAATAAAAGTTCAGATATAGTGGAATAAGGAAGGCTCAGAGTGAGAGAAATCATAACAGAATCACTACAGAAAAACAGTATATCTTTATTACAAAACGCTCTGTTTTGTCTTACTTACATAGGATGTCTAAAAAAAGATGTGTCATATACGTGTCTACTATTTTGCACAGCATCTCACTCAAAATATGTCAAATTATCAGAAATGAAATTCTCTAACAGTGCATTCTGTTTGCTAACCTGTGCACCTTATTTTCCAGGTTTCCTTTTTAATTTTTTCATCATCTGCTTTATGCTTATTGAAGGAGCTTTAGTTTTTTTTAAACTTTACTACATTTTTTTTTCCTACCAGCAGCAATTCCTTTTGCATGAATAATGACACATTCAAAGTGTTAAACTGGAATCTTAGTGCTGAAGGGATAGAAATGGAAAAGCAGATTTATTTTGTTTTTAATAGATGAGCTCTCTACGTGTGACTAAATTTAACCTATTTTTAAAGCTTAGATGAACCTCTTAAAGAAGTGCATGTTTACCTAGCTATAAATGAATGCCTCAAGTACTACACATGGATACTGCACAATACCAATATTACCAAAAGCTAACCACACAAGGATCACACTTCTGGCCATTCTGCATTCTCAGAAATGAACGCTATTTAGTTTCTAGGAAGAAAAAAGATGTTCTGTCTGACTGATGACTCTTGTGAGCCTTTCACATCTGGTTCCCAGGATAAAAAACAAGCGCAGTATAGTTGAGAAGCCTAATCCAAAATGGCAAGATGATTATCTGGATATTTACTCTCAGTTCTTAATATGAATGTCAGAAAGGAGGCAGACATTTTCAGAAGGAGCAGTGCAGTGTCTTAGCATTCTATGGAAGGCTAATAGCTGTACTTTCATTTTCTCTAAATGAGAGGTGATTTGACCTGAGCACATACTGCACTAAGCAAAGAGCTCACTACTGCCATTTTCTCTTTGTAGGCATGATTGGTTCCCACCACTCATTACCATTCACTGTCTCATCCAGTTTAGTATTTCTAAACTAAATTTTCACTTTAACTATCACAGATTTCATTTTTTATTTATAAATATATATATATACATATATATATATATATATATATATATATATATATATACACATATATAATCTCTCTCACACCCTTCAGTAAAAGACGATCTAGCAGAATATTGTTTTGTATTGGACCAAGTGATGGCAGGCTTCACAGAGAAGAGGCAGCTCTGGTGGCTATAACAGTCATTAGACAGTAGTACAGAGCATGCTGTGCAGGTACATTTATTTACTCACAGCAGTGAAAAGCTCCAGAATGTCTGGTGCTCAGCCAGTGAAATTACAAATCAAAATATTAACAGAGCTTGTACCTTGGTAGCCAGCACTTTGTAAAGTGGAATAATAAAATAAGACATGTTCAAAAGCTATTCATATATTACAATAGTCATGAAACTACTTCTGCTGAGAGCTATCACCTTCATTTCCCCTCCATACTTATTACTCCATCATCCCTGGGTTCTTACTTGAGTCACATTATATTGCAACATAAGTCTTTAAGAAGATTAAGGTTATCCTGGTATATTAGTGCTGGGTGAGCAAAAGCACTTTATCAACATAAACTCTAAACAATAAGAATAGGCACTTTTGAGCAAGAAACAGAATAGCTGCTGTCAGTGCTACAGAACTAGAAGATAGATGCAGTTTATGTATTACCAATAAGATTTGCTCAGCCAAAGCTCTCTGTCCTCAGAACAAATATATTTCTCATTGCTTTGCTCTGTTTTAAAGAGTTCAGTGAGGGTAGCAGTAAAATATATTGAAATGCACTCAATTGCCTTTGTTGGACAGTATTTCTTCAGTTTCTCTCCATTCATACTAATGAAATCAGTATCGTTTCCAACTTCATTCTCCCTACCCAATTTTCCTGTTAGAGAGGGAAATCGCTGGTTTTCAAAAAAAATCATGTTATACACAAGTCATCCTGTAAGACAAGCTATCACACTATACATCTTCTTAGCTAAAAGACATAACACATAGCTTGTTAGAAAATCCCATAAGGCAAGAACATACAGAAAAAGATCTTAGTAGCTAATGCCTTTTCAAACAACAGTTTTGAACAGTACTTGACTTATCAAGTAAAAGGAGATGGATCATAGTAAAAATGAAAATTGTTTCTATTTTTTTTTTTTAATCCTCCAGAATAAATATATTCTTTCTTCCCCACAGTAAGATGCAGCAAAGCTTGGAGACAGACTCAGTTCTTATTAAAGCATCATGGAACCACCACTAATTTTACAAAATTAGAGGTATTTTAGTATCACACACACACAAATGCTAGGCAAGAGAAACCCAGTATTCAGCTAAGTACTATGGAAACACTTATTCTGCAATCAGACTTATTTCAGAGATGTAAACACAGAAGACACCAGCAGGTTCTTCAGTTGCCCTGAGTTTTGTCTGCATCCTGATACACAGAAGCCAGATTACACAAGCAGCCTGTGCTGGTAATTTTAGACTGCTGAGATGTGTTGTCCTTCAAGTCCTGCTTTCCTCTACAATACACACAAAGTACAGCAACAAAAACATCTGAGCTGTTTTGGAATTTGGTCTGAATCTTTAATTAGAAAAAAAAATTGTTTTTATCTGCCTTCTAATCACTGGCCTCTTGAGTAGATGGTTAAATAGCAGAAAGCAGCAGACTGTGCTTTTGTTAAGCTCTCGGTGTTCAATTCCTCAGGAAAAAGCCTTCACAACAAGTTCTGAAATACAGTATTTATAATATTAAGAATCCACAACACAGGCTAATTCACCTGACAAGGGCTGACATCGCTTTCTGTGACTTGCTGACTGGAAACATACAGGTATATGCAGACCCGATACATTACACCAACAATAAACCTGACATGTCACAAAAAATGAAACTGCAGCTCATTTTGTGACAAGAGGCACTGCACAAACTAAAGTTGTGCTGACAATTATTGTCTGCTTGTGTCTCCTCTATACTGGATTTCCAGTTTGTGCCCACTGCCTCTTGTCCTAGCAATGAAGTAGGATTCTACTAAAGGAGAAATATCTGGAGAGAGAGGATTGGCACGTAGGATAAAAGGGATGTTTGCTTGAACATGTGGAAAAAGCAGGTTAGGTAGAGGTGCTGATACATTTTAAGACTAAAAGCTCATGTATGTCCCAATATAACTCATTACTTTATACCTCCAGCCTGTTTTTCAAAAGTAGGCTGTTGCCATGAAGACAGACTTAGTTAACAGTATATTCATCTGTAAGCTGTCCTTGATAAATATGAGTACTAAACTAAATCTATAGAACTCCACTGACATACAGTGTTTTTCTGGAATAATTTGCCATCAGTCATATTCTGATCCTTTGCTACTTTGCTAGTTTCCCTCCCACTAAATGCCACTTGGAAAGCGTTCTGTAAGAACAAAGCCTAGTTAAAAAAAAACAGGAACTTTCTAATTAGCGAGATTATTATTGCATTAAAGCAATACCTATGAGTCAAATTATTGCTGTCTCCAGATGATGAATTGATCAGAGATTGCTAAGAGGCTATTTATCCAACTCTGTCATTTATTTTAAAATATGCACTTGAAATTAAAATTAGTTACGTCCTGCATTTCTGATTGGACATAACAGTGCTCAGAGTAATAGGGTTTTTTTGTCAAAACAAACAAGTGACAACTAAACTGACTGTAGATCTACTTTAGAGCTGCCAAGGTAAACATCTGCTGCACAGTACAGCTTGCCTCCCTCCGAGCATAGGTTACCAGTGCGTGTGATCTTTCTTGCTCTTCATGCCTCCTGTCTATTAGGTTTTCCCACATTCCCCTTGTAACACATACTTCCCCTGTGAAGTATTCAATTTGACAATTGTAATTGATCATAAATAGAGGTAAATGCTTTGCAGGAAAAGCCCTACCTGCAGGTCTGCAGTGATTTGAAGTGATTGAGCAAATGCTGTGTTTACCATAAGAAGCCTGGTCCTTCTCACCTCTCACATTGCTGAAGAAAAATAAAGAGGCTAAAATTAGAAATAACATCCCCCATTTTGTAGCTCCTGCTCTCTTAACTCAAAGGAAGATGAGAAAACTCTGCACAGTGACTGGCCTTGTCATTGCTCTTGCTCAAGGATCCTATCCTTACCATGACAAAAATGGATTATGGAACAATACATGTTTTCATTAGTAAAAGCTCAATCTGAATATTAGCAACCTACATGTTTTCATTAGTAAAAGCTCAATCTGAATATTAGCAACCAGCTACAAAAGAATAGATGTAACTATGAAAAATCACCACCTCACCTATAAGATTATATATTTAGGTGTATATACACTTTAAGAGAACTTACTTCTTCTATTCAGTGTCAGATCAAAACCTGCATTAGGGTTTGGTTTCAGGAGCTGTATTTTTTTAACTGACTTCTCCTCAATACCACAATTACAGACCTTTTATTTCGACTATTTAGCTCATCCTTCGCATTTCTTATTTTCTTAAAATAATCCAAGCCACATCACAAGGCATGCAAGACCCAAAGCAGACAAAAAAAACAGATGAGAACACATACTTAAGGAGAGCACAAAGTTCCCCTGGAACACACTAAGTTAAACAGAAAACTCCTGAATAATCCCTTTGTTCAGGATGCAAAAAAAAGAAAAGAAATCAATGGATACTTACACAAGTATTACTGCAATTAGTAATTTTAAACATGCTCACGTTCCCTGTATCATGAAAAATAGAGCCAACAGACAAAAGCTAAGTACAGTTTTTCAGAGCTCTTTAAAGAATTCAACCACTGTTTTTGCTGAAGTTACTTAAATATATCAGTGGGAGTTTTCAAATCTCTCATACCTCACTGAAGGCTCTTCAAGAAAAAAAATCTAGAACAAAAGAAGTCTTCTTACAAATTAAAAAAACAACATTAGCAGTAAGTGGGCAGTTTTCACAAAGAAGAAATATTAATAATGGGGTCACCAAGCATGCTTCGTGGAACTGGCAATGTTCAGTGCTTGCAGAAATATTCAGTAACACAATAAAATCCACAAGTTTTTCAGTGTACTAATATCTAAAGCACAGTTCAAGGATCTCTGTGGGTGACTGGTGGACAAAATGGAATGCAGTGTCAGCAAGTGCAAAGCAACTCATGCTCAAGAAAAAAGGCTTAGCTTATCCAGTTACATGTTTAAAATTAGCTGTCCTTTGGGCAACACATGAAAAATATTCTGATAGTTCTTGAAAAACAAAATCAACATGAGAAAGCAATCAAAGCATAAGGAAGTATTACAGAAAGAATGGAGAAGAATCTAGATGTCACAGTACTTAGCACTTACCAAGAATACTTTGAGGAACTGCAGCTTCCCACTGCCCCACCCCAGACTGTTAGGTAAACTGGAAATGATAAGTAGAAGGGGAAAAGACAACAGTAAAGAATATGGAAAAAGCAGACTGATAAATGGGGATTCTTCAATCAGGAATGCCAATTCTGAGAGGTAGAAAGCTTGAGAAAATTCTATAAAGTGAGAAAGAAGCAGTGACTAAATAAAGTACTTTTGTGGAAGACAAAGCATAACTAATTTTTCTTTTAAAATTAGATGACTTAATAGAAGTTAATGCAGTTGTTTTTGGAACACAGTGATCTCTCTGGCAAATGGGAGGCTGAGGTTACATCTGATAAAAGCTTATGGTTGAGCAACTGTAAAACACTGCTGGCCAAAATCTGAAAGGCAATTAAAGAAAGGGGAGCAGTGACAGCTTCAATTTTGGGACCTTCATAGAACTACCAAGGTTGGGAAAGACCTCCAAGATCATCCAGCCCAGCTGTTGACCTTCCACCAGTATTTCCCACTAAACCATGTCCCTCAGTACAGCATGGAAATGCTTCTTGAACACCTCCAGTGATGGCAACTGCACCACCTCCCTGGGCAGCCTGTTCCAGCACCTGTCCATTCCCTCAGAGTTTTTCCTTTCCTGAAACCTGAACCTTGAAGCCAATCCCTCTAATCCTACTGCTGGTTACATGGGAGAAGAGGCTGACCCCCACCTTGCCACAAACTCCTTTCAGGTAGTTGTAGAGAGTAATCAATTCTCCCCTAATTCAGATTAAATAACCCGAGCTCCCTCAACCACTCCTTGTAATACTTACGCTCCTGGCCAGCTTTGCTGCCCTTCATCTGAAGATGCTCCATGGCCTCAATGTCTTTCTTGTAGTGAGGGGCCCAAAACTGAACACAGTACTGGAGCTGCAGCCTCAGAGCTGAGTACAGGGGGATGATCACCTCCCTGCTCATGATGGCAACACTATTTCTGATAGAAGCCAGGATGCCACTGGCCTTCTTGGGCACACTGCTGGTTTGTGTTCGGCCAAGTGTCAACCAAAACCCCCAGATCTGTTTCTTCTACAATTCCCTTTCTCTGGGAAGAAGGCTGAGAACTGCAACACTGCTTTGAGTTCTAGCAATGTTTTATTTATCACTAGTTTAGTGATACATATGCTCTGCCACACCTTTTTTTTTTTTTTTTTTTTCTTTTTTTGTATGTTCCTGAAGTCCATACAGAAATCCAGCTCCTGGATTGAGACATCTAGTTTCATGAATTACAGTTACCAGGCAGCAAAAGCGTAGGGAACCCCAAGAGCTCCCTTCCACCATGTTTTTGAGACTGAATAATAAACTCTAATCATATGTATAGAATTACTTTTGAGAATATTTTCTTTCTGAAGTACTTTATTTACATGCAGAAATCTTGAACAAAACTGAAAAGTTAATTTCTTTTCGATTCGAATTATTATCCAGATTAGCCCCTTGAGAGAAAAATTCAGATTTTTGCTTATCCAAAACACCACCCTTACTGGAGAACATAAGAAATCTTTCATTGTTTGCCCTGTCTCAGGATAAGAAGAAAACTGTGATGTTTTTCTGTCAAGATTTTTCTCATTAAAAAATTCCTACCCATACCAGATAGTTATGAAATAGATTCCATTCTCTAAGGTCTTGTGCTGGGGAAGTGAGAGAAGGCTCCAACTCACAAACTACCATAAATTTCACCATCTCTCCTTCTGGAAAATAGTCAGATAAGTGGGTTGTTTCTCCTTTAATTAGAATGTAAAGGGCAGAATTGAGAAACTGTGGCACATTTATCACTCCATATGCTGTTGTAAAAGCATGCCAAAAAGACTCCAGCATTTTTAAAGATAACATGTCATATACGTGTTTAGATTAAATAAATATTTTCATCCTGTTTTACATCACAACACCTATAATCACAAAAAGTGTTTTTCTCCTGTCACTTTTCACCAATATTTACTTCAACATTTAAAAGATAATTTGAGCTTTCTCCTCTATCCAGAGGCAACTGTGTCTCAGAAATATGGAAGTTTTTAAATTAATGGCCTAATGATTGTAATCAGTCTCTCTGGACAGTCATTTTTTAAACTTTCAATGTTTTCCAGTAACTCGTCTGGCTTAAGATCCTTTCAAAAGCCATTTCTACAAATACAAGATATCTGTTTAGACATAGCTGTCATTTTTTAAAATTTTTTTTAAGCATAGGAAGAGGAGATTTAATAGTCTGTTTTTTATTGAAGAGCTCTGACTCATTCTGTCCACTGTCTATGCTATCAACAGGGTGGAGGCATTCTGGAGAAAGCAGGAAGGTGGTGGAAAGGAGAAGAGAGTGAGTATAGAAGAAAGCAAATATGATCCTGTCACTACAGACGGCATTCCAAAGTATACACAACAGGGAGCTCAATTGAGACCTTAAATCCCCTGTGTTAAGTGCTATGTTTTCTGTGTTCAAAGAGCAGAACTAGATGCTGACATCTTCATTGGTTCTGCATAAAGGACATACACAAAAGAAAGAGTAGCAGCACTTAGGAAGCAAAATACTCATTCTGCATCTTCGCATAGGCCTGTCTCCAAGCATGCTTCAGAATATAGAAACATAGAATCAAAATCATAGAATCACTTGAATGGAAAGGGACATTTAAAGGTCAACTGGTCCAACTCCTCTGCTCTGCAATGAACAGGGACAATCTCTGAGGATGGGGCATCCACCAAAAAACTTTTTCTTTATATCTAGTCTAAATCTTCCCTCGCTTAGTTGGAGACCATTTCCCCTTATCCTATCACAACAGACTCTGCTAAAAAATCTGTCCCTTTCTTCCTTACAGCCTCCATCTAGATACTGAAAGACCACTCTCAGGTCTAACCAGAGCCTTCACTTCTGCAGGCTGAACAGCCCCAGCTCTCTCAGCCTATCCTCATAGGAGAGCTGTTCCATCACTTGGATCATTTTTGTGGCCCTCCTCTGGATGCACTCCAACAGCTCCATGTCTCTCCCGTGCTGAGGATTCCACATCTGGATGCAGTGCTCCAGGTGAGGTCTGACAGTGCAGAGAAGCGGGGCAGGATCACCTCCCTGACCTGCTGACCACGCTGCTTTTGATGCACCCAGGGTACGGTTGGCTTTCTGGGCTGTGAGAGCACACTGCTGGCTCACATCCAGCTCACCACTCACCACCACCCTCAAAAGTCTTTTTGGCAGGGCTGTTTTCAACTCTTTTGTCCTCCAGCTTGTAATGATAGCAGGGGTTTCAGGGATGCAAGACTTTGGCATACAAAATTATTGCTATTTACACCACAGTAGTTTGCTTTGCTTTAATTTTTGACATAACTTAATTTTGTACCTATGTAATTTAAATTGTAATTTTAATTAAGATTTAATTGTATTATGTATTCTAGTGTTCTAAATATCCTTAAATCCAAATACATGCTTTTTCCTTGTACACCTAAAACCTTCACAAAAGTCAGTTCGTAATGCTTTCTTTCAAAGCTGCACGTGGTTCCCTCAAATTAAAAAAAGGGATTTGTCTTAAGATAACAGTTGTGAAAAATTCTGCAAAGCTTGTACAAACATCAGTCTTACGTGTAGTACTGACTCAGTCTTCAGAATCAAATTTTTCAACTGCCAATCACACAACTTCTCAGATAAAACTAAGAACATTGTTTCTATCCTATTTCATCCAGGCAAAAGGCTGCCATTAAGCTTTCCATTACATACCCCAATAGAGCAGTTTGGGGGAAAAAAAAAAAAAAAAAGAAAAGAAAAGATTCTAGATTTACTTCTTGTGCCTGTAAATGGGAGCTAAGCGACTGCAGATGAGTTGTGGATAGAAGATTATTCAGATCACAGAACTGACGAGTACTGCATATATACTACGGAAAAGATATCTCAGACAAATCATTACTGTGGCGAAGTCAGGTTTGTGATCCAGGCTCCAAGTAACAATTTTCCTAATTTCAGAACAAAAGTCATTAAGCAGGACTGCAGTTTACAAAGCTCAGCTTATTTTGTTTTACTGGAGTTTGCAAAACTCTGAGGCACCAAAAAACCAACCCAACAGAAACAAACAAAAAAAAAAATCCTAGCAATACTCAATTATAGAATTTTGATGTTAAATAGTAAATTTAAAATCATAGAATCATTAAGGTTGGAAAAGACCTCTAAGATCATCCAGCCCCACTGTCCACCTACCACCAATATTGCCCATGAGCAGATAAGCAGATAACCAGAGAAGATGAATATTTTAACTACTGTGATGTGAATTTCTGGAAGAGGTCATGCAGCCCTATGATTCTCTGTATTTCTCCAGCATTTTCAAAAACACCGTGGGTACACTTCAGATTTCTTCACTCTTACAGATTTGAAGACATGCTCAAAGTTAACACACCACTTTGTTATTTCTGTGCTACTCGTGGGAACTGTGGAGTATTTCTGACTCTGGTTTAACCTTTTGCCTGGGTTACCTTAGCATTGTGACTGAGTGCTGGCCTCAAGTTGGCAGGAGCTGTGAAGGGGCAGAGTGCACCACACTAAGCCTAAGATAACAAGCTTCTCCAAAGGGAGGTGAATAACTGTCTTGTCTTCTACCAATCCAGAGGCAATACCACAGCTACTGAGACAGTATCTCTTAAGCTTTGTGGTAAAATGTGCCAGTGTGATTTGGCTCAATGAAAAAAAAATATTTAAACCCTCTATTTAACACTTTGACTGAAGTATACTGCTACCTGGACAGTCTAAGTTACATCCCTGAGCAGCGAAGAGCCCTCCAGGAATAGCCTTTGTAAAAGTGTCCCTCTTGTAAAGCATGCATGTTTTCCTCATTCATGGCAGGAGGATTTCAGTTTGCGTGCTCAGATATAGAGAAAAGCACTGCATTAATTAATCACAGAGCAGATCTACTTCTTCATCTAATGGCTATACTACTTTTTTTACTCTTGCTAAGAAGTGGATTGCCTCTTGATACAGTATCTTAGCATCACCCGCATGGTTCCTGCTCAAGGTGCTAGCAGTGTACAAGCACATCTTTAAATATTAGATCCAGAAGAACAAAAAGGCTAGCCGTCAGTTGACACAAGAAATAATGAAGACCCAATGGAACTAGCTTCAAGCTTGTTTGGAAGCATCTTGCAGTTTTCTCATCATGAATCAAGGAAGATTCATGATCAGTATGAGTTTTTTTTTGGTACATCTTAGTGATAAGAGATGTCTTTATAAATACTAACATGAAATTGTAAAAACAATTTGTTATACATCATGCTATATTAGCTGCAGCAAGATGTTTATTCTTCTCCTTTACGCACACATCCTCTTCTCTCAAAATATATTTAGTTACAGGAAAAACAAGTACATACTGTAAGACTGCTTGAAAAAGCCCTGAAGTTCAGCTATATGATAAACAAAACTTTTCCAAATATTCTGATAATAAATTATTAGATATTATTTCCAATCTAATGTCAGAATGAAGCAGTGGTTTTTAAGATACTCTGCAAAGGAGACTAATTTTAAAATTAAAGATCCACTACCTCGTTAGACCCATTTACTCTCTTACAGAGCACCAGAAAGATCTGTCTTTTCCTCCTCTTGATGAGTCACTGCTTACGACACAGACATTGTGCAGACTTGATGTCTTTATGAAGATTAAATAGTCCCATAAATGCAATTAGAATGAGTATGTACTTGCTAATTTGTAATTGCATTCGGAATAAACTTTACATTAACAGAAAAATTAGAGTAAAAAAATTATCTGCCATATTATGTCTGTCCAGTTCATTTCCCTACAGCAGTGGGCAGAGATTCTAAAGAGAACACTCCCCTGATTTCTGCAGTAATTGATTTATGCCTCAAAGCAAAAAGCAGTAGCACACAGCCAGGTATTTAAGAATATCTCTGAAAATACTGGAATATTTGAGTCATATCTACTGATTCAAATGTATCTCACTGGCTTCATTTTCACAGTGCCTCTGAACAGCCCAGTAAGCAGCAAAAAAGAGCTGAACAGGAAGAGATTCAGTAAGAGCAAACCAAGCTCCTGTCTATTGTTTTTTAAATGAAAAAGGAACACGTTAATAGAAGTGCTGAATTTGGGGTACTAATCTACAGCACATGCAGGTCAAGCAAGGATAGGCAGCCCACCCAGCCCTCCACCAGTTTTTTTCTGATAAATTGATCTTAAATATCCAGACCAAGATTTCTTTTTGCTATATAGTACTATTTCTTATGCCTCAAAGAAATAACACTTAATATTATTACGCTGAACTCATTTTCCCTGAGAAAACATGGTAAAAAAGATTATTCACAATCAAGATGATTTCCTTTTCCTCTACATTTTGACCTGATTATATCCACCACTTGAGCAGGAAAATATACTGATTTCTTTAGACTCCCCTTTATTGAAAAGCTATCAAGAAAGCACTAACTTGACTGTTCTGCAGCATGCTACACATTGCTACAGAATTGCAGATGCTTGCAACCACACCGCTTGCACAGATCAGTTATCCAGCCAAAAGACAATATTTCAGTTCTCTAAACCAGGGGATTCAATGCTAAAAACATTCAAAATCTTTAGTTTTGTTTTCTATTTTTAATCATACAGAAATATTGAATGCTAATTATGCCCAGCACGCTGTGATTTAAAGTCAAACTGTTAATTACAAGCATTCCTCAGGAACTCTATGGTACATCTTAATTCTTCAACACCAAAATGCACATACAAGCAGTAAAGAACAAAATACTTTGCAAATTAAGAAGTTCCAGCTATTTTGCATAGAGAAAAATATTCAATGTCTACGTATATCTATGTTTACTATTACTGGAAACTACATGTAAAAAGTACATGTGAGACCTACACTGCAGGTCAGTAAAATGGCAGCAGGCAGACAGCTTGCTCAAGAACATGCAAGAACTCAGAAGAGAAGAGAATTTGGTGCCTTCACCAAATGTGGTGCCTTGCCTGTCAGTGGCCCTGCAGACTAAACAAGAAGAGAGCAGTCACCTGGAAACAGATACGAGTAAAGCATCCTAAGATACCTGGTTTGCCTTGACAGTGACACTCAAAGAAAAGCCATAGGAGAGGACTTGAGGATTGTTTAGGGAAAGTTTTCATTAGATATGTTCAGGAATTTACTAAAATGAACACAATCAGCTGACCACGACAATTGATTAGAATGTGAAGAAGTCTAGTTTCAGTTTTTTTCTGTCACTATCCCATAACCCAGGTTAGAGAACTAGCCTATGGTCTGAGCCTGATCCATGGCCAGCTCCTCCACAAAACACAGCTTCTGCATCAGATCATATCCATGATTCAGAGCAAAACTTCCTAAGCATGGGGTTCAAGTACTTGGAATTTTGGCAATATAAATATTTATATGTAATTATGCAATTTCTAAAAGGGAAAGCTTGATGGTAATCTAATCTCAAAACCAGAGAAGTTCCTACAGGCAGCCATTGAGGACAGTGGCGGAGCACATTCTGGAGAGAATGTAGGTCTCGATATTGTAGATTATTTACTGGACTGATATTTTCTTGCTCTTCTTGTAAGTGTTTTAAAACCTTACTATCACCCAGATGAACTGATTTTTTTCCCCTGAAATTTTGTAGAATAAGAGTGTTTTTGCAACCCACTTTTGATATGTCATCTTTGTGATTACATAAATACAAGAGTTTTATGAGCTCATATCCATACAGGGTAATGAGAAAGTCAGAACCCAGAAGGCAATAGACAATGTTAAATAAGAATTAAAGATGTCTTGAATACACCAGAACACAACTAGTCATATTGTACTAACAAATTATCTTAAATCATAATGCCTGAGAATCTTTGGATCTAATTCAAGTTTCTTTCCACACAGAAATTATAACCATGTTTGCTGGTTTGATTTGACAGATACCAATTTCATATTTCATTCAGCAAATGGACCTTCATTTTCTTTAGTACATTCTACTCTTCTGGAAAGAAACTGTAGTATTTATCTAGAATTTGTACCACCTGTGCAAAATAAATCATTTTTTTGCTAATTTTTCTGCTTAAAGAAAAAGGGAACTTAATGTGCTTCTTCAAACATTTTTACATTTGTATCTCTTTCATTGTAATATAAACATCCCTAGACTTTGTTTAAACACCTTATAATTGAAATTCACTGCGCAGTGTCCTTATGGACTTTTCCTTGGGTTCTACAAAGCAAGCAGAGTTCTGCTGTAGACATTCACTCCAAACAAGTTACAAGCAGTTGAATATCCCCTGGATACCAAAAGATTTATTATTTCTTATTGATTTGTGCAGACTGGGATACAGGTTTGCAAACCTGTACGAGAACACACAAAACAAAACTCCTGCAGATCATAGGAGTGCAGATTACTTGAAACATTTCAAGAGATCACTTTTTTCTGTTTTGCCTTATAGTACTCATCTGTTCAGAGCATACCTGGAAAAATAATGAATGCAGTGCATGATGGAAAATGCATTAACTCTAGCATGCAAGATATTTTTAATGTTTATCATTTGACACATCAAATGAAATAAATGCATTGCATGCAACAACAGTAAAGAGGCACAACTGACAAATAAACCAGGAGGCAGAAAAAAAGGATAGGAGTTGCAAGGATGTGTTTGTGGGTTTTCATGCTTCTTGCTACTTGGATGATCTTATTAGGCCAAGAATCTGTGTGTTGGTACAGTATTTATTACTGTTTGAACCTTATATGAGAAGTCAAGCATAAGGCAAATTTTTTATTTTCCGGATATAGTGACATTTGTCCTATTAGGAGTAAGTTAAATGCTAATAACTTACATTAATATTTTTCATGAATTATTCAGCAAAATAATTAAAATTCATAGTAAGTTCTAAGTTTCATAGCGAAAGTGATTTTCTAAATTGTATTTTTAAATGAAGTTTAAAATAGAGAGCAAAATTTTATTCTAAGTAGCATAAAGTAAGAGAGCCAATGGATGGTTGTCCAGTTGGGGAAAAACAAGACGTAAAGAGCAATAAAGGAAAAAAAGAGAAAAAAAAAAGTGGTCCTCTAACAAATAGGATTTTGCATTCCTATTATCCAAAGTACTTTGCCCTCAACACTTATAAATGGTCTAGAGAATCAAAATAAATCAATTTTAGCATTAATGTGTTATTCTGCTACTGCAGGAAATCGTACATGTGTTATAGATGGCACAGCTTTTCAGCTTTGGTTATTATTGAAGTTCTACTTTTTCCGCTTATAAAATGATAGAATATAAAAGGATACAAATTCTATGTCCCAAACTGGAAATTAAAAAAAAAAACCTAAAAGCCTTGTCTGCTCCCTGAAGAATTGGTCATACATTGTTTCTCATCTTAAATATACTGTACTTCCATAATTCTTAATACAGACTTTCAACATAAGTTGATTCCAGTAACTGTAAACTGTACTATGGTATTTACATTACAATTTAGATGCAGCATAAAACTAAATAATATCATTTTTCATTCATTTGAGATGCCTGCTTTTCTACTTCTCTTACCTGAAGACCTGGCTTCATGTTACTTTCAAATAAGAGCCCTTTCAGTCCTTTGCCTTCTGGCTCCATCAAGGTTCATTCACAGCTGACGCGTTCTGTCAAGTTGCACATAAGCAAGGATAAAGGTCCACCTTTCTTGGTTTGCTGCACAAGACTGGCAGATGTGCAACTCTCTTCCATTTACCAGCAAGGTCTACTACTCATAAGCACTTTGAGATCACCTTTCAACAAGGACTTGTTTACTCAGTCATTTAAGAGCGTGAATATAAAAGCTAGAAGTGACCACTTTACTCTTCCCTTGAATTTCAAGGCATGGCCTCTTGACAGATAAATTGAAAGGCTAAGTGCAACTTACTGGGAAAGAAAACAGACTTTTTCTAATTCTCCATAGAAATGCTCTTGCCAGGATGTTAATATTAAAATATATGGTGCATACAGTGGCTTCACTGAGTCACATGCACTGCCACTGCCATAACCTCAGCTGCTTGGCAAACTCAGCAGTGAGGTCAGACAAATTTCGTGATTCCACACTTTTGCCAAGAAAATCACACAAGGGCAAAGATCAAATGGAAGCAGCAGCATTTATAGATGGACTGTCTGAGTCTCCACATTCACTACTGAAAAGCAATCTTACTTCTTGTTTTTAATATGTTGCATTTAAGGATGCTACATAACCTGGAAGTTCTTCTGGTCGGTATGTGTTGCTATGGGAACAGAGTTTGTTTCATTTACACAGCTTTCACAGCACTCTTAAAATAGAGGAATTGAGTAGATGTACAATCAACAACTGCAAAACTGATTACTCTTTTCAAGTTCATGTTCAGCAGAGCAAGTTTTAGCAGAAGTGAATCAGCAAGACACTTGGCACCTGAAGGTAAAAATAAAATCTGAAATCAATCCTTACTGTCTGAATACACCTTCACCGGGCATCTCAAATAATATCTTTAAATAAGTTACATAACACTCACTGGATATTGAAATCTCCTTGCTACCCAGTATACTAACATTTCTGAAGTGATTTCTCACTGGAAAAGAATTTTACAGGACAAGATTTTATTTTGCATTTGAAAACCATGGGATTTTAGTAACGAAGCCTGATAAGCATGAGAAGAAATTCTGGCTTTTTTTTTTTTTTTGTCACTTAAGGCAGTGTGAAATGAAAGCATACATTTAAATCATGAGGATGTCTTGCAATACAGGCATAGCAGCAAAAAAAACAAAACAAAACAACAACAAAAAAAAAACTACCAAGAACCCATACCAAACCCACAGCCATAAAGTCACTTCCATATGTGTTACCATGAAAGACAATCTTAGTAAAAAGAAAGTTTTAATGAAGTTATTTTTAACGAAGTTATACAATCTGCTTCTGGATAAATCAAAAACAAATTCGATTCAGGAAAACATCAGATTATGAATCTGAAGGTTTTTGTTTAAAAAGGTATAAGACTGTCTGTATGCAAGGTAGACCAAGAGAAAATGCATTTCTCACAATTTCTTAATGTTCTATATATCTGATCACCACCAATTTTCTTTTAAAATTAAATGAAGAAAGGAAACTTTAGAAGGAGAGCCATTTTAATTACTAAATCATGTGCTGTAACAAGGCTTACATGGATTGACCACAAGGAAAATGGCTAAAAATCATAATTCTATTGTAGCTAACAACAGCAAAAAGCAGCTTCAGGAAGCCACTGTATCTGATATTGTTCAAATACAATAGATACCACGGGGCAGGGGAGAGAACTGCCCTCATTGCTGTAATTTTCTGGCCACAGAGTGATTTGGAATTCTATGGAAAATTTCACAATAGCTGAGTAACTCAGCCTCTGGAGTTTTTTTTATGTGAAAGACATAGATTTTTTTTCATGAACAAAACCTGTGAAGTTGAGACTAAAACCTGTGACTGAAAAAGCCCAACTCACAAGTAAAGCTGCGTTTCCATAGCATAACACACTGTGACCATAACTACTAGGCTGCCCTCACACTTCTGAAAGAATCTATGTTCTCAGCAGTGTATTTAGATTATACTGTGGTATATTTTTGTTATATTTTCAGATCTCTGAGTATTTGTGTAGTGCATTCATATATGCAGGAGCAGCTCACTAGGAAGCTGATATGAAATGGTTCTGTATTGTCATTCACTAGCTCAATTCTTGACAACCATCCTTAAGGAAGGCATGAGAAATCTCAGGAATATTCCACCTGGACTTCATGTCTCACCTTTCTGAAAGGTTTCCATGGCTGCTAGAAACAAGAGTGTAAAACTGTGTTTAAAAAGAGAATGTGGAGAAGAGCCAAGTATTGCTTTGCTGTCTACAGCTGCAACTCAGTGTTTCTTTTGCTTTCCCTCCTGCATTAGCACACTGGTCAGTGAGGATGGGGCCAAGAAAGCGCCTGACAGACAGAGAAGCGATGCTGCTTGCAGGGGAATGTCAGTTTGCTATAGGCTGTTAAATTCTGAGGAGGAAAAGAGAAGTTTGCAATGAAGCAGAAAGATGAAGGGGCAGGTCAGGGTGCACTGAAAGAAGAGAATAAGAGAGAATGAGGAAAAAAATGAAAAAGACAGTATTGAAACAAAACACCAGCAACCTCATGAAATGAAAAGTACCCCAAGAAAGATACATGCATGAAAAATTCTGTATGCTTGATTAAATTAGAGATGGACATTCCTCTGAATAAGTTTCAGACAGGAATAGTGTTTGTCTGAATCCAAAATTAATCTTTGCTACCTGCAGAATATACAATACCTGAATTTTCAATGCTTAAATACAAATTGAATCTGTGACTGTATTTTAAATTATAGCTATGCCACAGATACTCAAGATGCTCTGTGGCATTTGACTAATTCTCTTTTATTTCAGCAAAAACAGTATTCTGTTCAGTGATTTGCTTTAATATACTTCATTCTAGAGCTGCATTGAGGATAGGACTGACTTGAGAAGGAGCTATTGCTCACAGTATTACCAAAATAAGCTGATTATGGTAATTTTCTAGCAGCTTAGGTTTTTTACTGTATGTTCACGGGGTATATCACAGGCAAAAGTTTGTTTTGCATAACCAGAAGCCACGTAAACATCAGCTCTTACTCTCCACTCCACAGCTTGTTATTACAGGCATAACAAACTCATGGAATTGACGGCTCACATCTGCTCAGAGGAGACCTCAGCAGAAGATTTCACAGCACAGGAAGGAGCCTTCTGCTGGAGACCACTCTAATATACTTCCCTCCATTTCTTCTGTCATATTTTGGTATTCTGCAGCTCGGTTTTTCCCCAGTGCTCTTTGTAAATGAAAAATCATTTGCTTCGTGATCCATTTTTGTCTGAGAACGATGCACATCATCATGTTAAAAAAAAATCACTCAGTGCCAAGCTGAGATACATCCTTCAATGACAATTAACTTTTGTTATTTGATTATTCAAAGTACATCCTATTTTTTTGAAAACTAAATCTCTGCAGGGCACAAAGGTCTGTAAAACCTAACTCTAAAAGATATTCATAAACATCAGTGCTTTTGCCTTTAATGAAGGAATATATATATTTATAAATGTATATATATAGTTCCCAAAATGTCAATAGAAACACTTGACATTGATTCTAGCTCTGGAGTGGAGCAGTCTTAAGGAAGCAAGATCTGAGCCAGCTAAATTGGCTTGAATTCTTCACAAATTTGGCTTAAAGTGGGTGAACTACTCAGTCAATGCAGTATTTTGGGAAACTGCATTTTATTCTGAAAACTTGTTTTAAGTGATGGCATTTCTGTTCTTTTGGAAGACAGCAGCAAGACAGACCTGAGCACTAAGCCTCCTACACAGCCAGAGACCAGCAACAGGAGGCACAGTAGCTATACTGACTTCTGCGCTTTTGCTGGTATTACCATCATCTGGAAAACAAGGGTTAACAGCAGCTTGCTATAGGAAGGACTCAAAGCTACATATCAAAGATCTCTGGCCCACGTGTGCATAGGATTCACGCAGTGTTAATGAAGTGCCATACATTTGATTTCCTTTGTAAAGACTTGTCAGAGCTGTACAACTCTGCCCAAGCCTACAGAAGCAGCCTCAGTTTCCTCAAAGATCAGCACACATCTAATTCCTGACAGCACAGAGTGATCCTTTCAAGAGTTGCTGCCACATGTCTTTTAAGCTTTAAAAAAGTCAACCCATATCCTTAGGAGAACTTACAGATTCTAGTATGAAGGACAAATACATGATTTTTTCCTGCTTACAACAGTTTGTTATTCTCATCTACTATGAAGACATAAAATAAACAGTCCAGGAATCATCTGAATTTTGACTGTGCTTTAAGACATTGCTAATTAGAGCCTAAGAAAGGCACTAAAAATACCCAGACATGCAGCTGACACCTTCTCGATTCAATTTGAGAACCTTCTGTGCCAACTTAGAAGCAGTGACTAACAGAACCGCTTTTAATGTCTGCTTTTCCACGAACAGTCATGTACAAGAACTACTTTTGTTCCAGAAAGAGATGGATAATTAGGATGAGTAACATTTTTCTCCTCTCCTGAAAACAAATAATTGCTTCAGTCATTAAGGAGTTCAGCAAATAGAGCAGTTTATCCAAAACTTAAAATATCTAAAAAGCAATAATTTCTCATCTATATTCAAGTTTCTTCATTGCAAATGATTTTTTATTTGTTTAAATAAAAAGCATTCCTGCTTTCATGGAAGGATGTGTCTTTTGGGTTTGACAAACAAGTCCAAGAAGTAAATTTAGAAAGTACAGAAAACTTCGAGACCACCACGAGGTCAAGAGGAATAGAAATTTTTGTTCTGTGCATCATACAACAGTTCAAATCATTACATCACATTAAACTGAGATACAATCACAAGATTCACAAGGTCGTCCCATGGAAAACAGCATGAGAGGTGGCCCCATGTGAACCTCATCAAGTTCAGATGGGCTAAGTGCAAGTTCTTGAACATGGGTTGAGGCAGTCTCAAATATGAACACAGACTCAGCAAAAAGTGGATATAGAGGGCCCTGTGGAGAAGGACTCATGGGTATTAGTGGGTGAAAAGCTCAATTTCAGTCTGCAGTGTGTGCTTGCAGCACAGAAAGCAAGACACATCCTGGGCTGCATCAAAATTAGCATGGCCAGGAAGGTGAGGGAACCGACTTTCCCTCTCTGCTCAGATCCCACCTACACTCAGCTTTGGGGTCCCCCAGCACAGCAAGGACATGGACCTGTTGTAATAGGTCCAGAGGAGGCCACAGGGACAATCAGAAAAGCTGAAGCATGCCTCCTGGGAAGAAAGACTGAGTAGAGGTGGCACTGCTCATCCTGGAGAAAGGGCAGCTCTGGGACACCTGACTATGGCATTTCATCACCTGGGTGGGCTACGAGAAAATGGAAAGGGACACTTTCAAGGGGAGTAGTGATAAGGCGAGAGTTTAAACTTAGAGTGCAGATTTACATTACATATAAGAAACTCCTTACTCAGAGGGTGGTGAGGCACTGGCGTAGTATGCCTGGAAAAGCTGTACGTGCCCCATCCCTGGGGATACTCAGGGCCAGGTTGGATGAGGCCTTTGGCAACCTAATGTAGTGACAACCCTGGACTAGAATTCAAAAAGGATAAAACACTTCAAACTATGAAGAACAAAAGCATTCTCCTGATTAAGGCTGAACTTCTCGTGAAAAAATTAAATAAGTTGCCCTAAAGGGTCCTTGAAGGTCACTGATTGTGTGTCAGTCACTTTCTACACCACACCTTCACTCATCCCATTATGCACTCCTGTCACCTTGTTCTCCACCATCTTTACTTTGGTACCTGAAGGGTTTTAACTGGCTGGTCAGGTAAAGGAAAGCAGCAGTAAACTAGTAAACTACTTGTTTAGTAATAAAGCTGCAAAAAGGATTGTGGGAGATGAGCTCGTCGTGATTTTACACAGCCCACACAAGCATTACCTTAAAATATCACTGCAGTGTATTTTTCAGCATCATTAGTTGTTTATTCAGCTTAATGATCCTTTCCTTTTTTTTTTCTTTTGCACAGAATTTCAATGCTGCTTAAGAAATAGAGATTATGAAAATAGATGACTTAGAGCAGCTACAATTATTATGCTAATAAATAACCTACTGCATTGAAGGTAGAAGTGCCTTCAACAGATTCAAAACACTAGTATGCTGCTAATAATTATGTAGTTAAAAAACACTTGAAGTTGTTGTAAAATGAAGTTTCTCCATCACACACTGTATCTACAAATTACAAATTCTCACACTCAAAAACTGTTATGTAAAGAAAAGTGGCTGAATTAGTCCAACCTTTATCAATTCAGATTCACAGACGCTAAGGAAATACTGCAGAACGCACAGTGGACATTCAGAACCTCACCTCATTACACCCTCAGACCAATATACGTGGCCATTATTCATATACCAGGAAAACCAAGTCCTTAATAAACATCATGGTTTATTATGAAATATACTCTTTCAATTAGAATTACTGACAAAACAGATTAGAAATAAAGATGACTGGGAAGCATCCTATTATTGTTAATGCCCCTGGAAGCACTGTTACCACTGTAATTGGTACTGATGTCACTTCCCAGGCGGTGTTTCATTATTTACTTTACTACTGCCAACAAGTCACCAGCTGGTATTACTCTAGCTTTGCATCACTGATAATACAGCTAGAGCTCTGTTACCTTTCCAGAGCCAGGGTGGTTAATAATTAAAGAGTGCTTAGATAGGAAACAATGAACTTGGGATAACCTATGGCTCCTCATTGTTCCATGCAATAATGGCACAAGGGAACACCTTGGCTTGTTACTGCCTACTGACTCCACAGAAGAGAAAAAAGATATAAAAAAAATGAAATGTCTCTTGACTTTCCCTATTGCTCTTCTCCAACTACAGAAAATAAAGAAACTTCCCTTAAATTTATCAAGTGGGATGGTGACTTAAAGCATTCAGTGAAGAAGTGAGTGCTATTGTTCTGGGTTTTTTTTGTGCAAAACGGTGGCTCCCAGCTACCACAGGATATTAGCTAGTAATAAGCAGTATTTGGTCTTATATGGAAGTCAGTTCCTCCAAGATTAAATATTGCTGTGCTTAAAGTAATTACATGGTTTGGAGTGAAACTACCTGCAATACACCTGCAGGAAAAGAACAGAGTTTTTGTCTCATGCTGTTTCACTGTGTTCCATAAGAGTCAGTGCTGATGTGTAAAATAAAGTTCTCCTTACATTGCCAGTCTGGTACTGAACTTCCTGACTAGAATAGGCAAGACAACAGAACTGGAGTTAGAAGAAGTGCCAACATCTTAATTCTTAACTAGTTTTTGAAATAATTTTTGGTTTTCATTATCCTCACTATTATCATTGCCTGGAAATAATCAACTTATTTATTTTAAATATTCTTCATAATACTCTCCCATTTAGGTGATGCTGATGACTAAGCTGGTTTTAGGAACGGGTCTGAAAGAGACACCAAGAAATTCTGAGCTACATCTCTGTCACTGTTTGAAGAAAAACCCCTTGGATAGTGGTGAGTCAGAGGGTCACAAATAAGCCTGTAGGGAGGAATGCTGTAACATGATGCACAACACAACAGAGCAGCAAGGTCCCAGGCCACAATAAGTGAGGATCCACTCACATGTGACAGCTCAGAAATAAAATTAACAACCCGCTTACCTCTGAAAGGCCTAGAAGGACCTTAGCCCAGCATAGATCTCTAAACAAGATGCTCTTGTTTCCACTGCCAACTCTTAAATGAGGTCTGGGAGGGGGTGGATCCTGGCTACACCCCTTCTGATCTCTCAGGTACACCTGAGCTCCCTGGGTTGGCCCCACCTTCCCACCAGATGCTCAATCACTGGTTCTAGCTGTGACTTGCATTTCCACTATAAAGGGAAAGCTTTACTCAATGTATATCAACAAATGGCACAGGTTCCCTAAATGCTTCTAGGTGGCATTACATCCTAACCTCTTCAAATCTAAGGAAAAAAGATTTGTGGTCCTCTCCCACTCTCTTGCTGGTAAAAAAAAAACAAAAAACAAAAAAACAGTATTTTCAGTTAAAATTACAGGAGGTAATTACGAGGAGGAAGCTCTAACTTGAGAGAGGAGTAGAGGGCATCTGGTGGTGTTTGTTGTTGTTAATGTATACCAACAGCAAGGCAATTCAGACCTACATGCAGCTTTACCAGCAAGAATTAATATATTCTATGCTTCTCAACAAACAAACAAAAATGTAACAAATGGAGAAATTAAAATAATGTAAGCACAAAAGCACAAATAGTTCTAGAAGAAATAAGACGGTACAACTTTCTATTGCCAGATGCTGATACTACGAAAATTGCCGTTAATACTGTTATAGTGGTTAAAGATACAAGTGGTACAAGTGCTCACAGGAAGTTGCCATCTCCAAGAGGTACATACTATGGAAAAGTAGGACAGGTCCCCCCCATCTATCATAAGATACACAACATTGTTTGCTTGAGGAGTATCACAGAATCACCGTGTTGTGGGGTTTGAAAGAACTTCTGGAGATCATCCAGTCCAAACATCCTGTCAAAGCAGATTGTGTGCAGTTGGTTGCACAGGGAAGCATCCAGACAGGTTTTTAATATCTGCAGAGAAGGTAACTCCACAACATCTGGGCAGCTTGTTCTACTGCTCTGTAACCCTCAAAGTAAAGAATTTTTTCCTTCTTTTTCCTTCTGTTGGTATGGAACTTTTGTATGTTCCAGTTTGTGCCTGCTGCTGGGCACCATGCAGAGAGTCTGGTCCTACCCTATTGACACCCATCCTTTAGATATTTAACAGCTTTCATAAGGTCCATGGAGATGAAATCAGAAAATGAACAGAAAGTCTTTTCTTAGTAAGCAGGACCATCGCAGGTGAGGTACATTAATTTCAAAGCAGCATTTCTGACACTGTAGAGAAGATGATTTGATGAATCCAGTTCCAAGCTATCAGATCAACTCGTGAATTGATAGGACATATTCAGAACGAAGTTCATGAGAACAGTTAATTTTAAATCAGCAATGAGGATTCTGGCATCAAGATAAGACTGTGAAGAACTAACACTGAAACATTCTACAGTGTTAGGCTTAGCATATGTGTTGAACAGCATATACCACTTGGAATTCACACACTGAACAGAGCCAACATCTGTGAGACTCCTTTACTCTAAGGAACTGGGGAACACAATGGTACAATAGAAATGAAAGCCTACACTTAGAAATAAGATCTCTAGTCATGTGGGGGCTATACGCATTTTACTGCCAGTGGCAAAAGCTGAAAAAAAGCTCAGATGTTGTTGTACCTTCTCATGAGAAATGAACTGCAGTATCAGAACTTGCTTGACTGAAAAAAAAAGGAATAAAAGCAAAAGACAACTGTGATATATGTTGTATCCTTCCTTACCCAGCTTCAATGCATGGAATCAATCACAGACAAGATTTTAAGTGAGAAAACATTAGAAAAAAAACCAGTACGCGTATCTTTCAAACTAGCACTGTCAGCAAGAGAAGAAACTGTCTCTCATTTCCACCAGCACAAACATGTGGTAAAGCACAACATTGGTGACCTGGTTAAAACTCATTTTTAAAAAAAGTTGGTTTTAACCCACATCAATTTTCCAGTCTGTTCTGATATGCAGCCACGCAAACACCTACACTGGTAAAAGTGGGTAGAAGAAAACTGCTCCCTCTGACAGCAGGGCTGGCTGAAAGTGTAAATGAAACTTAAGACCTTCTGGTGTTTGCAGATTTTCTTACCAAAGTAAAAGTTAAATTGAAAACAGATTAGAGGCCAAGTTCAAAGTTGGTATGAGACACAAAACAACTTCGCAAATTTTAGAGAAATTCATCATAGACTGTCAAAAATCTATTCCAAGTCACAAGCTATTAGTCTTAAAACTAAATGTACTGCTAATGGAGAGCTGTTGTGTTCTGCTCTCTTCTGATCCTTTTCTAAACAAAATCACTGATGGAGAATTACGGATCTTTTTCAGAGTTTACAGGTAGCTGTAAAGAATGTGAGCAGAGATTAGAAAATAAGCCTGGCCGATAAATGAATGTCAATATTTGAATGCTTTTTCTATAAGTATTCTGAGAGCTTTAGCAAGAACTATTTGAGCAATGTCAATAACTAATACCACTTTTCTCTGTTAGCTTATTTAAATTCTTAATTAAACTGTTTACTAACCAGCCAGGAGGTACCACTTATAACAGCATGCAACAGACACAGTCCCATGGTTTAAGAATGACTCTTCTTAGATTCAGAAAATATACAGGAAAATGGAGCATTTAGTGCCTTTATTCCCAGTGATGCCTAACAATTTGCCAAATTACTACAGCTAGTTAAAAATCTGTGTAAAGCCTGTACTTAATTGGATGAATTATCACCTAATATAATTTTCACCCCAATGTTTTAGACAGGATGACACGTATCAAATAGCCTGCCTACAATATTTCTTTGTATGCCCCATAAGTGATGTTCTATAAGGCCAGGTCCTCTTCCCAAAATAACACAATTTCTACTAACTGAAGTAGTAGGAAAGACTCCCAAATGCAAACTCAGGAAAAATGACTGCTCTTTATTGTTTGCCTTGAAGTAATTTAGTCATAAACAGTAACTGATAGCCTTGAATTTCTTACCAAGGAAAGAACAAGGTCTGTGATCTGCCTTACAAGAATTTAGATGGAAAGACACCTGTGGGTTCTGAATCAGAGTCTGAGTTGAAATGCTTCCAAACCCCACCCACAGTGGGACCTTGTTGATATACTCCTTTGTGACCTTAAAAATCAGAGTAGTGAAAATTCAGTCAGTAGAAACCTAATCATTTCCAGTCTAAATGCACATTCCTTTAGTAAACTGTTTTGCATCTGAAATCAAGTGTTTAGAATGGAGACCTCAGAAGGAAGGCTTTGATCGAGCCACATGATGTATAAAGCTTCCAGAGAGCGGAGGAGCTCCCCTGCAGTTTTCTGATGGCAGCAGCCTTGTGTATGAAAACTCTTCATTTGCCAGCAATCATGAGGGTTCCTTTCACCTCAGGCGTTCCTTCCACTGTTCCTCACGTGCATGTTCTCCATTTTCTGTAATAACTACAGATCTTCTCGCATGTCAAGTTTGTTTTGAGCAAATGCGTAACTCCAGCTTTAGCACATGTCTGACATCAGGCTGGCCCGTGCCTTGCCTTGGGTGTGTGATGCCTTTGTTTTCTCAGTCTGGTGTCCCAGTAGGATGAACTGAAAGCCATAAAAACAAGGGTAATGCGATGCTAAGGAAGGCAGGTGTGGGGAAAGCATAAACAAGACGTGAGTCCACCTTAAACAGTTTTGTTTTTTTTTTAATGAATTCAATACTCTCATTGAATTAATTATACAGAACTTGGAAATTAAAACCAAGACAGACTCAGCAGAGTGTTTCATACACAAGAGAGTGTGAGCTGGAGAGCAAAATGCGGTGATTAAACATTGTGGGCTGTTTTCATAGCACGGGAGAAGCGTGGAGAATCACAGAAGCGACACCAGCTCCTGGGAGAAGCACAGAGTGTGGAAGAGATGAGGGGACAGGGACAAACCTCGGGAGGGCATCTCAGGGCGCCTAACGGAAGACGCCATCCCGCCGCTCTGCGGCACTGCGCTCGTCCCTGAGCTCAGGTCACCGCCGCCCGCCCTGAGCAGAGCGCCGAGGTGCCGGCAGGCGGCGGCCGCGGCTCCGTCAGCGCGGCCGCTACGGGGCGCTCCGGCACGGAGGCGCTGATCCGGGCGGGAAGGCGGCGGACGGCAGGGGGCGCTGTGCGGTGAGGAGGCGGAGGCCAACGCCTCAGCCGGGGGCGGGGAGGCGGGCCGCGGCGGCATGGCGCTGCCGGTGCTGTCGAGCTCCGGGGTGAGGTTCAGGCGGGTCCTGGCGCATTTCCCTCAGGAGCTCAGCCTGGCGTTCGCCTACGGCTCCGGCGTCTTCCGGCAGGAGGGGGCCTCGGCCGGGCACAGCGAGGTGAGAGCGGCGGGCGGCTGGGCGGGCGCAGGCCGCTGTGGGCGCGGGCCGTGTTACTGCGGGAGTGGAGGCGGCCGGCCGTGCTGAGCCTGCCCGGAGCGCGGTGCTGAGCCTGCCCGGAGCGCCGTGTGTGCGGCTGAAGCATGGAAGCAGCGAAAACGAGCCCTTACTGGTAGCGATCCGAGGAATTGAAGAGCTCTGAGGATTTCATGCTCTCACAAAAAACAAGTGGAAGTAAGGCAGTTCACTACTTAGTAGTGACTGCTTAGCTAAGGTGCAGCCCAGAGTGTAAGCACACAGCCTTTAAACTGTGCCCCACCTCAAGGCGTGTGTTCTATTTTTTATTTACGTGTACAATAATTAGCTGATATCTATATATTATGCATGTGTTAGATTAATGTGATCAACATGAATTCCTTACTGACATTGGCAAACTGGTCCTTTTCTCTGTATCCACAGAACAATATGCTGGACTTCGTGTTTGTGGTTGATGATTCTGTGACCTGGCACATGATGAACCTGTTAAAGAACAAGAGTCATTATTCTTTCTTAAAAGTCTTTGGGCCAAAGCAGATAAGTAACATACAGAGCTATGGAGCAGGGATTTACTACAATACTTTAGTGCCGTGCAATGGCAGGGTGAGTATGACTTTAGGAAGGCTAAATATTAGTGTGTGAAGTGTTGAGGTGATTAGCTTAAAGCAGATTTTCATGCAGGAAGCACATCTGAGGGATTGCAGCTTAACTGGTGATATTTTCAATATTAAGATCTCAAACTATTTGACAAACACCAGATTTGTGAATCTGAGTTTACATTCTGTATCACTTGCAGTTTGCCAGTGACTGTGAAGTGTATCCCTGTTGTGCGTATGGGGAAGTACAGACTTTAATTTAGCAGCTGACTGCACAGTAATAGTGAACTGAATTTTTACTGTTTGACATAAAAAGGTATATTTAACATAGGAAGTTGCCTAATACTTGTTGTCTAATGGCTAACATCCTGGTTTTTGTGTGATTGTAATTAATAATTTCAGGTAAGCACTTACTTGTCCAGCAAGTCCTACAGAAAAACTATGTGTAGAATGTGTCTGGTAAGTAAGAGTGTAGATAGGAGGCAGGGGATGGAGGAGTTCATTTTTTTTAGGCAATGCTGCTAGCATATATTGCTATTCATATTGTTTTTCTAGTAAATTAAAGAAAAACCCCAAGCCTATTACAGAGCTGTGCTGTTTATGTGACTCTTGTTTGTATGATCTTCTTCTTGCGGAGCAGTTCTCTAAGTATTATCAAAGAGAAGCTTTTATGGTCAAGGTGTATTGGAAGAAAATCTGCAAATACTTAGGAGCAAAAATTGCTAAAGAAAAAAGACATTAGAATGTTTTAATTTTATGCATACAGCTCTTTATTGGCAGTGTGCGTTTCTTAGAATTAATGACAGTTGTAGCATTACGTTCCATGGAATAAAAACAGTGCAACTATATTGTTATTCAGACACCTTTACTATGCTTGTTTTTTCAGATGATAAAATATGGTGTAATTAGCACTGATACCCTGATTGATGATTTACTTCACTGGAAAACCCTCTATGTTGCTGGACGCCTACAAAAACCGGTAACCATTTGTCTCTTCAGTTATCTGTCTTGAAATGTAGTAAATTACAGGGATGGAAAACTATTAGTTGTAGCTTTAGCTTTAACTTTATTGATCTGTGAGTCAGCACTGAAGAAATCAACCCTGATTTAGGGATCTAGTATTGCTGGAGGGGTAATCTGTCAGAGAAGTGAAATGTAACGTCCTTAATGATATTCATGATATTCTGTGTTCTGTGAGAAAAGCTACGTTAACAACAGCTTTCTGCCTTTAGACCAGTTATTCAAGATTTACTGTATTAACACAAGGTAAATAGTCTGTCTGCCATCACTGACAAATTACAGGAGTCACCAGCACTTTGTGCAGTCGAATAATGGGAGTCTGTAAAGATGAAAGCTGCACTGCTGTGTGGCCACTGTCTAGTTCATTCTCTTGTTTAAATATCAGTAATTAACTGTAAAGTGTGAAGAATGTTGGTTGTCATTCCCATGAGTGCCTGATTCAGTGTGCCGTCAGCAGATGGAGGCAGTGCTAAGTTAAGTTTTCTTGGACTGGGGGTGAGGAGAGCTTTGATGAAGTTGTAGAACAGAAATTAATTATGCTCCTAAACCAAATCTTGGGGTGTGACTTCAAATAGTAGCGCTGAAACGATCTGATTTCCATAGAACTTATGTCAGGTTAGAACAGCTGTTATCTTTGTAAAGAATAAATCTAAATGCAAAAAGGGGAAATACCGTCATCTTTTATTTTTTTTTTTCGTATTCATTAACTGAAAACTGTTTATTTTGAGTGCAACTACAATTGCTGCTGCTTTGCTTTATTTTAGAGTTTCTTCTTGGTATATGTAAGCTATGCTTTGTGTCTTCTGATTGCATACTTGCACAGTGAGGCAGAATTTGGTATTTTGTTGGGATCTGGTGAGTCAGCCAGAGAGATCCTCATGCATAGGTCCAAATTAATTACATAAAACTTAGAGGAATTTGCATTGAATAAAGTCTGAAGGATTTAAAGTAGAATTTGACTGAAAAATTAATGGAGGTTTAGATTGACTCTTCTTGTAGAATTCATCAAATCCCTAAGTTGGATTTTAAAATGCTTGCAGACAGGCCTCAATTCTGTTTCTTAGATCTGTTGTACAGATCACAAATGTCTCCTGATTCTAGATTCACCTCTGATTGATGTTTTGCTGTATATGTTTTAAGTGATAGTGGTAGGAAGGTTTTCTTTCTCCTTAAAATGTACAACAAGCTTCTTTTGGATAGCAGACAGGATTGGGTTTGTTTTCTTGTGCTCTGTCATCTCTTGCATAGCGCTTGCCATTTGTGCTAGTTCTGGGCAGGCAGATGAATATTGTTGAAGTTGGGGGACTTTCTTCTCACTTGTGTGGATGTGAAATTGCTCAGGGCCGTTCTGGTGCTCCATTACAAAGCTGTTACTCTGAGTGAAAGCTATCCAAGCTATTCCAGCACATGAGCTGAAACATTTGCTCCAGCTTAGAAATCCTGGTGTAATTTTCACTGGAAGTTTTGTTTCTGTTATGAATTGGTTGCCTTGATCAAGTGATCTTTCTACAATGTTTGCTGAATAGATGGAGTTTGGAATTGCAGTTTAGAAATGCTGACTTTTCTTCATAGGCTTCTTTGTATTAAGAGTTAATTTGCTTTTCATCTTAGAATAAAACTATAATATTGATTCACTGAATTTCCATTTAAACGTATTGAAAACTTGTTTAAGCTTGGTTTTAATTTCTTAATAACTGGCAAGTTTCCTGAAAAAAAATGTTTCTGTAACCAAAAAGTAAAATAAGCGAGCACAAGTGACACCCAACTTTACTTTCTGAGGTTTTTTTAGAGCATCTGGAATGTTAATGATTCTTTTTAAATATAGAGTGAGAGTAATTGAATAAGCAGTTGTATTTGTTGTTGTCGCTGAAATTATTGAGAGAAGAATTCTTTCATAAATGCCAAAACTATTGCAGTGTTCAAGTCATCTAAATTTTGAAGGCCAGCGTGTTGTTTCCCTTAGGAGGAAAAATCTGATACATGTTAAGGAGTGTTTTTAGCTAAGGAGGTTTTTCTTTTCACTGAAATGAGCCCGTGGTCATCCCCGGGGAATAGCAGCACCACAGGCTGCTTTGTTCTTTCTTCATTGTTTCATTGTAGCAGTGAGCTATGAAAGGGCATGTAACCAAATTAGTTGATGGGATTTTGAATATTAGTTAATCTTCTGACTGGCCTGTATTATACATTGGATATATTTAAAAAAAAAAAAAAGTCCGTATGCATTCAATAGACTCCATAGTTTTCAAGGAAATCAAATTTATTGTGGATTCCCTAGTAGATGGATTTGTTTGTTTTGTCATCATCCTTCATTTTATTGCTAGGAAATACAAAAGTAATTTGCAGGAGAAGCTGGGAGGAATTCTTAAGTGTTTGCTTGTACAATGAACTCTTATTTTTAAAATAAAAACTGGAGGACAGAAAACACTTCTATTTCAATAATCACCCTGGACCCATTCCACACTGCTGTATATACCTGATACAGGTGTATACAAACTTACATCTTAGTGCAGAAGGATTGAAGTGAGCAGCCTGTATGCTGTTGCATTCACTGCTGTATCAAAGTGAGATTGTTTTAGTTTTACACTCTTAGAGACTTCGCAGTGGGTAAGAATGAAGCTCTGGGCATAGTATCAGCCAGCCCTGGCATTGCCTTGTTGATAACGTAGAACAACAGAATGGCTTGGGTTGGAAGAGGCTTTGAAGATCACCTAGTTCCAGCCCCATGCTGTGGGCAGGGTTGCTGATGATCTAGATCCAGCCATAGATGTCCTTTCTGTAAGGAGAGTTTTTTGTAGCAGCTATATTGTATTCTCCTTTTCCCTTACTGAGTCTAAAGGAAAATGTTGACTTGAAATGATACCTTACCTCTTTCAGGTTATACTTAGTTACATTTTGTGAGCAGAATTTCAAGGAATATTGCAACTCATTTGCCTGTGTGTTCACTTCTGGGGAGAAACAGCAAGTTGAATGAGTTTGTTCACTGCCAGTGGATTTGTAGATACTCTAGAGTAAACAGATATTAAGAATTTGCCCTTTGTAAGAATGACAGACTCACAACAGAATGTATTCTTGGAAGAATCATTTTTGAAAGGGCATTGTCAGCCACCTGGTAAGCCAGGCTGATTTTATCTGATGTTTGACACTCTTACAAAGTGGAAAATAATACCTGCTACTTCTAGGAGGAGAACTGATATTTATGACACAGTTTTAGTTGTGCGATAGAGCAGCAGCAAGAAGTCCTGAGTCCTCTCTTGGGAAAAAGGGTAGAGTGAAGGGGAATAGGAAACTTCTCTTTTCTGTTGTTCCATGCTCTCTCAGTGTGGTGACAGTAATCTTTTTTTTCTTACTATATCATTAATACCATGTGAGATATCTCTGATATTTTCACACTTACTGTTTTATGAATCTTAAATTTGTGACTATGACAAGGTGAATAGCTCTTCAGAGATTAGCTGATGGCTGTTGCTTATATCGGTTCCAAGTGTTTGTAAAAACAGCCTTTTATAGCAGGCTCTTAACACATAAAAAGATGTTCCCCTCACCCACAGCATAAGCAAAAGGTGATACTGAAGTATTTATTGTACAACAGTAGTAGGATCTAATCTCAAATGTATTATTTTCAGTGTTGGATTGAGTAACGTTTTTTAGTTCCATCTTCAATAGCACTTTCCTGAAGTCTTGCTCCCAATGACTCTGATTTTTTCAGGTGAAAATCCTGACACAGAATGAGAATGGCAAGCTGCAAGCTGCCCTTGTTAGCAATCTGAAGAGTGCAGTCACAGCAGCCTTTCTCATGTTACCAGAAAGTTTCTCTGAAGAAGACCTCTATATGCAGATTGCAGGACTCTCCTATTCTGGTTAGTATATGGGCTCTGAAGTCTCTGAGGAGAAAAGCTGTAATTGGAGCTGTTGTGCTACATGTATGCTGTGTGAGCAGTAGTGAGTCTCCTATGTTCTAAGTCATCTCTTCTTTTGCTTTGGGCCTACACTTCTGCATGCTCTGATAACTGTATTTTACAGCTGTGTACGTAGCAATTGGAAAACTGCTTATTCATTGAGGAATAGGTACAAGTACATAAGCAAAACTTGTCAGATGTAGATGCGGATGATTGTGGTAAAGTGGTTTTTTACTCTGTTTGTTTGGATTGTATCTTGGTTGTAATGGTTCAACATCTTGGAAAAAAGTTCTCTTCACTCAGTGCATGTTTATTCATCACAGACCCTGATTGAGTGTGCTATGCTTAAAGTTCTTCTTTTTGTGTTTGAGACTTACTTCCTAGTTGGTATTTATTGAGTTATTGTTTTGCTAGAGGATTTTCTCCTTTCTCAAGTTATGAAATCATGTGAAACTGATGTGGTATTAAAAAAAAAACAAAAAAAACCAAAACAAAAAAAAACAAACAAAAAACCAAAAAACACCACAAAACCAAAAATAGAGAACCTACTCCAAATGGATCTTCAATACCAGAACTAATTGTACAAAAAATATTAAAATTTAACTAATAAAATCAAGTACTGGTGTTTAGATTTGACATTTTTAATGATTATGAAAAAGTTTTCTTGTGGATGAATTTTACACAGCACTTTCTTTACTTAAAAAAGTAAAACAAACCCCGCAGCATAGATAGAATTCAGTAAAGCCAAGCTGCAGCTTATGAAGAGTGTTACTGTTCTCATAGCAGGCTTTTTTCTCTGAATCATTACCTGTTTTAGAGTGACAATAGAGGATGCTAACAGAGGGTGGTTAAGGATTGTTCACCAGGAGTGTCTGCTACAGGGCTGTGCACTTTCCCACCTGCTACCTCTCCATGTCATTAGGTTCTTGGTGGGCGCTGGTGACCCAAGTACTTTGTATGGATCCTTTGAAACAATGATAGTAACAAAAGCTGGGAGATCAGTTACCGTACTGTGAGATGTTGGAGTTGCCTCTGCTGTGTGAATACAGTCAAAGCAAAGAGTCCCAGCTGGGAATGCTGGGGGAAAGAGCTGTCAGTGACACGTTTAGAGACTTCATTTTGCTGCCTTTTTTTGAAGTTTTAAAACTGTTCAGGGGGAGTACTGGTAAACAACACTGATTGTTGTGTTGCTCTAACAGCTCTTGCCATAAGTGCTGAGAAGAGCTGTTCGTACTTTAAGTTGGAAGATGTTTATTCTTTTTGTTTGTTGGTTTTGGTGCATTTTGAAATCAGCGAGGGAAAGTGTGTTTTGCTGATTAGCATAAATTGAAATAAACTAAGTAATGCCAGCAAGTTGCTACCCTGCAACAGCATCTACATCCTAATTGTAGGAAGGAGAGAAAATGAATCGATTTAGGATTTTGTTTGTTGATTTTGAACTCCTGGTTGGTGACATCAAAAGCTAGCAGGGTGGTACATACCAGAGGTAGATGAACATTCTAATACAGTCCTCTCATTACAGTCACTGGGCAGTGTCTCAAAGTAAGGTCAGAAAAGTAGCAGTGGTGTTGAAAAGAGTTGCTTTTTTACACTCTACTGACATAGTACTTGGCTGAAAGAAAAAGGAGCATTGTGGTCTCAGCATGTGTTAATAGCTGTGTTTCACATATTGCCCTTGAAGTGTGGAGACAGTGCAAGTTATTTTCCTTTAGTAATGGGAAAATGAAGATTATTTTGATTTTGAATACAAAGTGCTGGGGCAGCTCATTAGTATTGTTTAGTGAACCATTGAAGCTGATGTCTGTTTGGAAAGAATATTGTTTCTGCTGACCTAGAGCCTGGACTTGACAACTGGAATTTTTTGTTGTCCAGGTGCAAATGTGGATACAAGGGTTGATGATGTTGCATAGCAGAGGCTGCATCACGGTTCTGAATCTTCTTTTCTGTGGCTGAAGTTATTTGGATGGTGTTTTTTGACTGTTAGAAGAGAGAACCTAATTATGGATTGTGTAGACATAGATAGAATTGAAGAATAAGTATTTTTAAGTACCAGCTTTGTATTCTGTTGGTTTTTGTTATGTTTTCCTTTTTTGACTTCAATTTTATCCTAGAGAACTAACTTTTTTTTTCCTTGTCTAGGTGATTTCAGAATGATAATAGGAGAAGACAGATCGAAGGTGCAGAACATAGTGAAACCCAATGTTCCCTACTTTCAGAAGCTGTACAGTAACATATTACAGGACTGCCCTCAAGTGGTATATAAGCACCATCTGGGAAGGCTAGAGGCAAGTGTTTTTCTTCAAAATGTTTTTAAAACAAACAAGTGGGAGTGCTTTATCACGCTGGCAGAAAGCATGCTGTAGCAAGCATCTTTGGTCCATATATCTGCTGTTATGTTTCAGTTGTTTAATTAATTCCACAGTTGGAAAATTTGCCTTAAATATTGGCCTCTGCATATATATAGAAGAAAACTAACTTTTGTCTATTTTCTTTGAGTATGGCCAAATGTTGTCTATTTTCTTTGAGTATGGACTGGAATACTAGCAAGGGAATGAGAAGATAATTCTAAAATGTGTGATCTAATGAACACTATATAGAGATAGCAGTCCAGGAAGTGATTAATAAAAATATGGCTTATGTTTAAACAAAAAAAATAACTTGGAGGTGCAACTTTCTGCAATCAAAATATTCATCTCAAAAAAGAAAAAAAGAAAAAAAGAAAAAAAAAAGAAAAAAAAAAAAAAACCAGAAAAACCCACCAGTGCTTGTGTGCTAATTATGAAGATTAGTTGAGCAAATCCAAGTTTTAGTCAGAAAACTGGTGCAAAAATGGCCAGTGTATTGAACTCCATGTTTGGCTTAAGGTGCAAGTGAAACTCTGCAGTTAAAGGTGGGATGCCACGTTCAGGGGGCTGGTAGCATTATTTTCTCATGTATATTGCACTTGAAGATTAGCACAAGGGTGTGCGTGCTACATTTCTGTGTTATGATACCAATAGCACCAGTAGTCTCATGGACATGAGTTACTGCTGTATCCTCAAGTCACTGTGGTAAGTAACTCACCCATGCTTCCTTTTAGGATGTCTGTTAGAAACTGAAGCAAGTTGTTGCACACACAAGCAACCTTGAGTACAGTAAAAGCTTTTGCTGCAGTGTTTTTGAGTACCACGTAGGTGAATCTGTGTTATATGGCAACATTCTGTGTTTTCTTACCAATGTGATTTTGAACACCTTAATGGAGGAAGTATTTAAGTGAATTTTGAATGGAACCAATACTCCATTCTCCAAGAAGGTATCTAGTTAGAACAGCATCTATTTTTACATTACTTTTGATCAAAACCTTGTGGTTTTATCTAACAAATATGTTAGATAGTAAGTCTGTTTGGTATTTCTTAATAGTCCTGTGGCAGTGAATAATTGTCATCATTTTCCTGTTGATTTTGAGATTAATTCTTCATTGCCCACACCTTGTGTTGGATATTTGCCTCTATTCCCAAGACTGAAGAAGGTAATTGCTATCTGGAGTACTGCTTAACAGAAAATAGAAACCCTTTCTCCAAGGACACATATTCAAAATTACAAAGAAAAATCTTCCATAAAAGATTCCTCAAAAACAATTAAAAGCAGACAATAGTTCTTATAGTTCTGGTTCAGGCATGAGTTCTTCCCACATAATGTTGAAAGCCTGCTTATTATTGACTCCATCTGTAGTCAGTGGGTGATTCATCTGGATATCGTTTCCTTCCCATTGACTAGAGGGAGTATAGGACAACTAGACTCCTGTCTGATGTCTCCAAAAAATGTGAAAGAAAATGTGTGGGAGTACTCAGGCTCTTAATCTTTTCCTTTAGTTTTGGAGAGACCTGCTCTGTTGTGCACTTTTCAGTTTTTGCTCTTACATTTTATGTAAACGTTTACAGCCCTGTGTGTTGATATCATTGTAATAAAAAAAGGTCGTTGTGTTTCTTAAGTAGATTGAAAAACATGAAATGAATGCTTCCTTTCAATTATTCAGACCAAATGTGGCTTGAGTTTAAAGCAGAGAAAATAGTTTTCAAAGTAAACTTTGTGTGTGTGTAGTTTGATTATATTCAGCAGAAGAAACAGCTAAATGGTTTTTTTGGGAACAGTTTCTTTCATTCTAGCATATGTATGTTTGCAGAGGAAATTGGGTAATGCAGGAATGGTTCAGTTTTAATGAGAAGTTACTTGTAGGAGCAGCAAGGTCATGTGTATGCTTTAGTTTAGCCTTGGATAAAAATGAACATCTTTCCACTGTTATTCTTCAGGTTCAGAACTGAGATGCTCCATGGGGAGATCTCGTTAGTGTTGTCAATGGCTTTTAAATGTGAAATGGAAACAGTATTTTGAGATATTTGTCACAGGCCAAAGATAGCTGGAAGACTTTTGTGACTTCTTTGGAAATAGAGTTTACTTCATTAACACAATCTTTTTCCCCGTTTTGTTTTTTGTAATGTTCAGATCGATAAAAGTCCAGAAGGTCAATTCACACAACTGATGGCTTTGCCAAGGAGTCTGCAGCAGAAGATAACTTCTCTGGTCGACCCTCCTGGAAAAAACAGGGATGTGGAAGAAATTTTACTGCAAGTTGCCCATGACCCTGATTGTGGATTTGTGGTGCATCAAGGTGAGCCTAGACCAATGTCTTTAATCACCTTTAAGACATCATAAAAATAAAGATGTATGGTATATGGCTATCTAGTTCAGAAGGCGGAATTAAAGGAAGAAAACTGGATTAATCTTGAGATGCATTTCCAAAATCATATTCTTCTGTTTGCAAACAAGCTCCATGAAATACTGGCAACCACCATTTCTGCTGATACAGAAAAACAAGATATTTGGTTTTGAATCTTGACAGCACCTTTTATGATCTAATTAGACCATATAACTCTGTTTGGGTTGCTTCCATCTTCAGGATTTTATTGGCTATCATAACTTCATTGGAATATTAAGCTGTATATCCTACCAGTCCTACAGTTTAGTGCTAAGTTAATTTTCTAGCTTGCTGGCATTACCCTTTCCAATTCCCTTAGTTCATACAGATACGTGATGCTCTGACAGAGAGTTGAAGCTTTGAAGAAGAGGATTGAGGTGCTTCTTATCATCACAGATAGCTTCTCTGAGGCAAGATTAAGTACAAGCAAGTTAAAGCTTACTCCGAAGACATCAATATTTCATTATGCTGCTAGTAAATAGATACATTTAGTACTTGAACTGTCCTTTCAGGAACTTGATGCATCTTAGTTCCAGGTGGCCAATTTTGCAAGCTCCATAGGAAGATGCCTGGATGCCTGTGAGCCTCAAACATGAGCCAGCTGCAGAGGGAGCTCTTACACTGATTTCAGTACAATAGTTGTTTGTTGTGTGTAGTTTTAGTACTCTTGGTTGTCCACCCCGAGCTACCTATTCTGGTAGTTGTATTTTAGTAGGTTATTGCAAGCTGAGACTATGGTTTGTAAACAGTAATGCAGCACCACAGAATCAAAACATTAGATCTAGTTTTCTGAAGCTAAGCCATTCATACTCTCAGAAAAAATCAGAAACCCTTTTTCACTTTTGTCACCAAAGGAATTTTCAAAGTCTAGACTCTGGATAATCACAGAATGGCCTAGGATGAAGGGGACTTCAAAGATCATCTAGTTCCGACCTCCCTGCCACAGGCAGGGTTGCCAGCCACTAGACCTGGCTGCCCAATATCCCATCCAACCTGGCCTTGAATGTCTCCAGAGATGGGGCATCCACAACCTCTCTGGGCAACCTGTTCCGTCTCCTCACCACCCTCCTCACCCCACTTCTAGCCAGATTGCCAGTCTTTTCGTTTAAAGCCATTCTCCCTTATCCTATCACTATTAGACCATGTAAGAGATTGGTCTGTCTCCTGCTTGTAAGCTTCCTTGAGGTACTGGAATACTGCAGAGATCTCCCCAGAGCCTTATCCAAGCTGAACAAGCCCAACTCCGTCATCCTTTCTTCATAAATGAGGTGCTTCAGCCCTTTGAACAGGCTGTCACCATGGGAGAGTGACCCTGTGCCTTTTCAGAGAGAAATGACCGCAAGGTCTGATGCAGGTCTTGGGCACGCCCCCAATAGGTCCCCCATCCTCAACAGGTTAGGCAGAGTTGAGCAACCTGGAGGTGAAGTACAACTACATGGAGGACTCCACCATTCAAAAGGTTGATCCAGAGTAGAGCATCAACAGTGATGGGACGTGGCATCAATCTGGCCAACATCAAGAAGCCCAAGATCAGAGCCATGTACTACACAGCTCTGAAGGAGAGCAACTGCACTGTGTACAGTGACACCAGCATGATGTGCTGCATGCCCTCCATCAACAGCCCTGAGCAGACCCCTTCCTGAGGATGGCTACTGGCCAGGCAAAATGGGGTTCATTGTAGATAATGTCCAAGCCCTGCTGATCATCATCACCATCAACTTCTACTACCTGGACTCTATCTTCTAGCTGCTCAGTCCCACGGGGATGCTAAAGCCCATCTCTGCCCTCATCCTCAAGGGCAGGAACCTGCTACTCCCAGCTGCTGGGAACTCCCAGCTGAACTACACAGTGCTGATCAGGGACACACTCTGCACCTTGACTGTGCCAAGACCCAGCTGTTCTGCAAATTGCCTAACATTACAAGCCAGCACAGAGTCAGGGTTAAAGGCTGGAGAGTTTGAATTCTCCCCAGGCACACTGCAGATCTACTTGGTCAGCTTGCTCAGCCCGCCCACCAGGATTGGTGGTGTGGCAGTTTGCTACTGCTCATCATCATTGCCCTCATCACCTACAGGTGCAAGTCCTGTGATGTCTTCAGCTGCAGACTGGACAACCTGGAGTCCCAGGTGGCTTTGGAGCACAAAGAGGCCTTTGCTGAGCTGCAAGCAGACATTAACAAACTGACAAATGGCCTGGACTTGGCCAGCATTTCATTCCTGGATGACCACATCTACCCCATGGAGATTCTCTTCCCTGAGATTGAAGACTACCTTGTGCTAAAGAAGTTGGAGTTCCTGGAAACGTGGACAAGTCCATGCCCCTCTTTGGGCAGGCAGCTCCTCCAGTGAAATGGGTTTTAGACTCCCTTTGCAATCCATGGGCAGAAATAGGTTCTTCAGGATACGTCTCCTTTGAGCTGCTTCTGTCCTCTAACACCAGGAGCTGCACATAGCTGGCCAGGAACAACTCATGCAGCCTGTCTGCCTTCTGTCCTTTCCATCAGCTGCCATCCAGCACCTGCAGTTCAGTTGTTTGCTCTGCTTCACCACAGGAGAACAAGGAGGACAGAAGCAGCTCAAAGGAGACCCTTGGTGGTGCAGCTCCCCAGTGAAGAGATCTGGCAGTGCAAGCCCAGCATGCTGCTGGCAGCACGGTGCAGCTCCAGCTCACAGCAAACCATTTTGCTAAAACGAGTGCTAAAACTAAGCTGGTTACTCAAACTGAATTGCGTTGTCCTTAGGTATTTTACTAGCTCACCATGACCTGTTATCCACTCTCAAAAATAAAGAAACTTGTTCAGGTGGAATATTGTATTTCTCTTAATTGTTCAAGGTTTAGTCTTTATGCAGGTGGCTTTGAAATAAGGTTTTAGAAATAATATTTGAAATTGTTTTCTATAATACGGTTAATGCAGGAAAATAACATTCAGTTTGAAAGACTCAATGCTGGGACTGCTGCCTTTGTACATTTTCAGGTATTTAGTAATAAACAGTACTTTTGTATTTACATATATAAAATACACATACAAATTTAAGTTCTTGAAGTTTGTTTTGGAAAGTATCCTTTTCTGTACTGTTTCATTTACACCTAAGAACAGATGATAGGAACTGAACTTGCTGTGCTGTGAAGTAGCAAACAAGCAGTGTTTCCAGAAGTTGATCTTTTAGCCAAGACAGACTACAAGATAAAAAACTGCACGATATAAACAACCCTGCTTGGCAAGAGAAGCACAAAATGCCCATGTTGGGTTGAAATGAACATTGAGTGCAATTCTGATGTAAACCATGCGTAGGAGGGATTTAACTGAATCATTTTTGATTGCTTGTCTTGGAGATCTCAGTCTGATCACTAGGTGAATGAATGTCATCAATTCATACTTGTTACATGTTTTAAGATTGACTTTTTTTTTTATCTGTTGAATAAGCGAAAATACTTAAGAGTTTATGTTTTCAATTGGTATAACATAGTGGAAGGTAAAATGTACTTTCTCAGCTTAAGTACAATTTTTACTTTCAAGCTGGTTAATTATATAACTGTAGAATATTTAGCTTTTTTTTGTTAGAGGATTGAGCAAAAAAAAAAAAAAACAACACACAAAACTGCTTCTGAGATGGGTAACATCTGTGTGCCTTTCTATCTGCAGGAATCTCAGGCATTGTGAGATCTTCCAGTATAGTGCAGAGTGCTAAAACCATACTAACAGCTGGTAAGAACGTGTGTGATTTGTGAGCTTTCCGGTTTTACGGCATAAAAATTATAGGGCTCCACAACTGTCTTGCAAGAGACTTTAGAGAAAAACAATTTTAAGTGCTTAATGAAAATATTGAAAGCCTGTGGAATACGAGAACAGAGTCTACGTGACCTAATGATGGAACAAAAAATCCAACTTCAGTTTTCTTTTTGCTGTGGGCCAGATTTGACTGTTGTGCACTGATTTTGCTCTTATTGAATTATGACAAAGAGGAAAAATTACGTGATAATTCCTTTTGATTTTCTACGTGTCTCTGAGTGACAGTGATCCATGTGTTGTGTTGATGTTGTGTAGACTGTCAGGTTGGTTTATGATAAAATAAAGGAGAGGATAAGTTTAGAAGGAGAGAACTTCAGACTTTAAGTTTCTGTCCAAGTTCAGAAGACAGGTGTGTGTTCAGGTAACTTTATTCCTTACTAAGCCCATATAGTTGATAAGCATTAGCTATTACCATAACTCTTAATACTTCACAATGAAGTACTTTAGAAGAAGAATTGAATATGTTACAAAGTCAATGAGAGAAGTGTGGGAGGCAAATAAGAACTTCCAGAGTAGAAACATAGGAAAATGGATATTTGTAAGCCTCTGAAGTCTTCCAAACTCTCAGAAGTTACTGCCAGTTGTGTAGCTGAAGGCATGGTCCTGTCATTATGAGTTCTAGAATAAGTGTACTTTTTAAATGTAAAAATCAGGGCACCTTAAAGGCTGAGTGGACTGCAGCTCAGTTTAAAAGAAAAGCTTAAGATCTGAGTCTGCATTAACATAAACAAACTGGAGATCAGGAGATTGTCTTAATTCCTGCAAAGTGAGAAATCCTTGCTGCTTGCTTGAAATTGTTCTTATCATTGTCTGAACTCATTCACACCTATTCCTGTGTTTTCCTCAAAAGCAATTACATACAAACAACACCCTTACTGGTATCAAAAGCAGCTTATCCTTATCCAGATTTCTACAGCTGCTGTTCGCTTCCCATTTGCTGTTAAAGTTGTGACCCCATGTTGCACTTCATGCCTCCTTGTGAGAAAATGCAGGTTGCAGTGCTCAAACCAAACCATGTGGTTTGCTGAGGAAAGTAAACAAGAATAGTTGTGCTTGTTTTACATCTTTTTATATACTTTTGTTAGTGGCTTTGTTATACTTCCAAATTTTTGCCGAGCTTTGTTTAGTAGTTCAAGGAGGGTAAGAACCTTAACTCCATCTGAGAAACTGCACTTATATTTTATAAGCTAGACATGCTCAATAGTTTCTAATGGAAGGTTTCCAACTGAAGAAGTCAGGCATTCCTTTTAGG
Source organism: Tetrao urogallus (assembly GCF_951394365.1). Classification (NCBI taxonomy): domain Eukaryota; kingdom Metazoa; phylum Chordata; class Aves; order Galliformes; family Phasianidae; genus Tetrao; species Tetrao urogallus. Next base: position 4,842,113 of record NC_136823.1, on the reverse strand, counting down.
GTTTGTTGTTAAAATGACTTGCTGCTGGTCAAGCCTTGTATCACAACGTGTCCTTTTTAGAAATATTAGCTTGTAACCTGTCTGGTTCTAAATCCACAGAGATTTTGTAGAGCAAAATAATCAGAGGGAAGGGGTGCAAAAGGCAGAGTTATTGTGTATGAATGCAGCACTTGGGAAAGTTAGCAGCCTGCCTGAGCTGTGGAGCAAAGTTGTTGTGTGTAGCTGCAAGAATAGGAATAAAAGCAGTTAAGCTTTGTCAGATTGTTTATACTCTCTGTCTGCTGAAATCCTGATAGACAAAAATCACCTCTGGGATTTGTTAGCTACTCTTGTGGCATTCAGCAAATCACTCTCAGCCTGTATTGTTACTGAGACTTCTGGGAGGTCCTAATGTAAGTTTTAGTAGGACTTTTAATTTTCATTGTTTTCTGTTTTCCCTTTGTCTTAGCAACTTCTTGATTTATATGGTGGTTAGTTTTTTTTCTTTAAAATAGACTTCAGTTGTCTTCTGACCATCTAGTTATATAGAATTAATGCTTAAATGTTTTAAAATATATTTCCTTCCACTATTTTTAATGTTGAAAAGTGGGCGTTCCTTGCCCACTGCCTGGCACTACTTCCTCAGCTCCTGCCTGCTGACTTACCAGGACCTCAGCAGTTTCACCCACTGAAGGTGGACAGAACCAGTAATTGTGCCAATAAACGCTAAAATTGCAGTGGATGTTAACGAAGAAATTAAATTTGAGCAGGGATGTGAGCCCACATTTTCTGATGTAAGGTTTTCATGATCTTTGGTGATCCTCCCATCAACTCAGGAGGTGGTTTGGGTTAGATGGAAGCTTTTTGCCTTTAAGTGCTTTTTTGTTTGTTGTTTTTTCATTTTTTTTAAAGTATTTATTTCCAAACCTTCGTAGTTCAGTTTGTCTGAAGGCTTTCACTGAGGAAGATCTTCTCCCAAAGGTGGTTTCTTAAATTAAAACACTTGTCACTAGGGGGCAGGCGTTAATGCTGTTCACATTGCTTTGCTGCTTAGCAGGGCTTTATCAGCCAGGACTTCTACAGGCACATAGAATACACAGACAAAACATCGTTGCTTCTACATAGAAAGTATCTGTTTGTCTCATGGAATAAATATGTATTACAGGAAGGTCTTCAGCTGTTAGATTTCATCTTTAGGGATGCTGCATTTCTTTCTTACTTCTTTAACCAAACTTCGTGTAGTGTTCTGTTCCCCTGAGAACTATTTTTACACATCCTAGTAGAGACTTTAAGAAAAGTATTATGGTTCTCCAGTTCTTTTTCATCTGCTCTCTTCTTCTGTAGTGCTTATGTTAAGAATGCTAGCTAAGTATAACAAAATTATGAAAGGATCATGAAGTCAGTAGCCCAATTAAATAAGCTCTGGCTTCTTCCTTCCTGTTCCTGGTAACTATGTAAGTACTTCTGTCCCACGTCTGCTTGTGAAAGAATTAATTTTCATGGTGTGACCATCACTTTGTAATGAGGGACACAAAATGATTTCTGTAGCTGATTCTTTTATCTTAATAACAATAGAAAAATGTGAAATGTCTATGTGCTGATCTGTGACAGGGCAGTCCAGTGTAGGGCATGCTTCTGAATTCAGTGTTAAATCGGGAATAGTTGTTGCTGGGCTGGCATGCTGTGTATTAACAGTACTGGCAAATAGCATAGGCGAAATAAAGAATTTCAGCCCATTTAAGAGAACTTTTCTTCATCTTTCTCTGCCAGTGTGGTTTTAAAGTTGAGCTCAAGCTCTGGTTTTGTTTGTTTTTAAGTGCCCTATTTAGTTTCTGAAAATGTGCCTGTATATTTTTTTTTTTGAGTCTGTGGTGAGATTGCCTCTCTGTTTCCCATTAGAGATGGCACCATCATTTGATTTATTTTCCCACATAGTCAGAGTCTGCATGGTCTTTGGGAAATAACTCTGAAGTTTTTCTATTTTGCTGCTCTGAAAAAGACACCGATACTTAGTTCAAATTTCTTCTTTATATCTTAACAGAGGAATGCTGCAAGCCTTGAAAATGTCTTATAAAAGCTAGAAATACATAATGGGTGAATTGTTCAAGAATCAATTGTTCAAGATTCTTTTAAGTTAACACAAATGCTTGTTAGCTGCTGCAAATAACATTCTTATTCTTAGAATTGGGCTGTTAGTAAACTATGCCTGCATAGAAATATTTTCTTTTAACTCTAGGGAACAACCTATATAAATATTCTGTAGTTTCATAGTAACTGCCAGCTTCATCAGTGCCTGAACAAATACTGCATTACACTGCAATTCACTCTAAATGTGTAAAGAGTTGTATGTCTGTGCACTAGCAATATGTAAATATTTGCATTCCCTGTATAGCATGACAGCTCTTCAGCAGTATATTCATTAATCCTTTATTTCAAAAGGAAATAAAGAATGCAGCATACGGTTATATGTATGGGGAAACTTTGGGGGACCTGTAAGATAGTAATTTGGCTGTAACGTAACAGTAACGCTTCCATGGGACTGTTAAGCAAAACCAGATACAGCTTATGTTTACACTGAAGTTTTGTGGTCTTGATTCCATGTGCGTAAGGTCTTTGTTCTCTATCGTGTAGTGGAAAAATCTAAAGAGGGTGTGGAACCACCAAGTTGTAGGTTCATAGCTAAAGTAGAAAGACATCTTCATGTGGTCCAACTGCTTTGGATTCGGAGACTGAGCCATAATTACAACCATTAACTTTTACTATAGATGTGACTCATCGCCCTGAGGGCTGCTTTAAGAAACCAGCTGTATGTATAAACCTGCATTTTGCTTTGTAGCATGATGTGCTAGGGCAGAAATGTAAGCCTCTTACTCCATAAGATGCTGGGTTCATGGCTGGAGTGGGTGGAGTTCAGCAGAGTTCTCCCTGCAGGGGCAGAATATGAAGAAAAAGCTCTTAATGCTGAGCTGCTGCAAGAGGCAGAATAGGTTGGCAAGCTGATAGAGCAAGCTGACTTGCAGGCTGCTGTGCCAACTCAGTTAATTACAGTCCTGCAAGGCTGGAGCAGCTGTGTTACTGTTGGTTTGCCACATGCTGTACTGTGCTTCCAGAACTACACTGACTTTGTTGGAATAGCAGAACATTGATCCTGGCAAAGCCATTTCAGCTTTGGAGGGGTTGTGTCCTGGAAGTACCTAAGAGATTGGACAGTAACTGTCAAAGCTATGCAGTTACGTAGTTTAAACTTTTGAGATGGGAGCCACTTACTTCATTTATGTGCTATGCCTGAGCTCAAGTCTGGCCTTGTTCTGCAACTGGAATTCTTATATTGCATGCAATTTTAATGCAGATGTGTGAGGTGTTCTGGAATTTACAGGATTATTTACTTGCTATTTGAGATGCTGCAGAAGAATAACATTGACCTCATTAGTGCATTTGCTTTTAATGAAAGCCTATTAAAAGTAGAAAAATGTGAGCTTACAGAATCACATGCATCCCATATGTAAGTTGAAGTATATGGATGGATGTTGGTGTTTTTTTTTGTTTTTTTTTGTTCTGCAAAAGCTCACCTTGAGTTTCTTTAAATTGCACCTAGGTAAACCAAAAGTACAATTCTTTATACACAGAATATACAGAATGATTTGTGATAGGCTTTTAAAGTAGTTGTTCTGGAGTACAGCTAGTGCTTTTCTGTATTACTGCGTGCTCATTTGATTTCTGTGGCTTTAGACTACTGATAATGAGAGCATCTTCCAGCTAAAATGCAAAATGCAGTATATCTTCATGGAAATTGAGAAAAGCCTGCCTTTGTAGGCCAGGAGTAAGGGCATGTTGTTTACCAAAGCTTTGTTGGGATCTGCAGGCTGGTATTAGAATATTACAGATACACTGGCTTAATATGAGGTATATTATAAATAAGAGTTAGGCAAGTTCTCTGAAGCAGAATTGTTCCAGATAAGATCCTTGTGCCAGACTGTTCATACTGGAGTCCATAGCATACTTAAGGTCTGTGCAGTGTTGCCAAATTGTAGCCTTCTGTTGTCATCTTACAGTTATTTTTGCTTTTCATTTTATGATGCTTCAGTTCATCTGGGTATGTGCCTTATGGTTTTCCAGAGCCATCATCATTTCAGTGTTGATGCTTTTACCTAAGGACACAGATGTTGTTTCATTGTGCAAGCTGAGTAGATTTGATTTCTTGCAGATGCATTATTCCCTCAGTTATGCAATGGTAGCTGCCATTACTTAGGATGAAGCAATAACAAAATAGTCAAGAAAGTTATCGTGTACTTTACAACTTGTTGAAACCAGAACAGATTTCCACCCCAGAAGCTGGGAGCACATTTCCTATGAAGAAACAACACTCTTTTCCACTTATTTGCAAGGCTTTCAGTAGCAGTGCTCTGGGGCTGTTTCTCCTTAGGGGCTGAACTGACATTTGGGAAACTTTCTGTGGTGTGCAGTGTTTGACTGTCTAATCAAGATGGGCATCAGTGTGATGCTTCTAAATTCTAGCTGCAGGATTGTGAAGTTGCACTTAGAAACTTTACAGCACAGCAACTGAGTGCCTCTCAGACTCAGCGCAGCATCAGGCAAGGCTAACTAAAATCTTGTTAGAAAAATTGGTGAAGTAGCATTTGGATGCATGGAACTTGCCAACCAGTCATGTACTCTTGTCTTGCTTGAGCAGACTGTTCCTTTGTCCTGTCTGTCTTCTGGTTCACCTCTCATTCTCTTCTTCCTCGTTATCTATTCAGCACAGCTTTGGCTGCCCAGCTTTGGGTGTAGCTCTGGTTCTTGAGGATTAGCCCTAATCTGATCTGCACAATGTGGTGATGGTCTCCAGTGACGTGTTTCAATGAATAAATTCCTATCACAGATGTGTTCTGTTAATTAGCGTGTGTGCCTAATGGTCTGAATCCTTCTAAAATAGTTCTGTGTCCAGCTGCATAATAGAAGGTTACTGAATTGCTGGTGTCCATTACTAGTCTGGAATATGATCCTACTCAGCTGGGTGTGCTATCTAGTAATAGGTTAGGGAGGGGTTGAAAAGTATGGCATACTGGTTTGGTGAGGGTGTGCGGCAGACAAAGGTGGTTTAAAAGCCTTTAGGTGCTGAACATTTTGGTAGTGCTGTGTTTTAGATGTTTCCATCAGTACAGACTGGGTTGGGAGTTCTGTACTGCATCTATACAGATATTGCACCTGTTCTGTGTATGTGCTTTTGAGTAACATTGTCAGGCCTTCAGAATGATCCTATTTTTTGTGTGCTTTGATGGTATTAGAACTGTTTTTCTGCCATTATTTACCATGTTAAGACTGACAGAGTTATTGCAGGATTATTGCATGTCTGCATGATGTTTTAGGATATTGTCATTCTTTATATTTCAGTTAATTTACTGAAAATCTATTATGTGGGTTAACTTTCCAGAATTTTGATATTTTCTGATGTTTGTCTTTTTTCCTTTTTTTTAAGGGGCAAAGAAATCTGTAACTTATAGTATGAAGAAATTGTATAAAATGACAAAAGGATGGTTAAAGAAGACATCTTGACTCTTGGCACGCTACGTATGGGTAAACAAGGGTTCCTTTTCTCCAAATGTTTTGCAGGTGTTGCTGAGCCCACTTGCAAAGATGAAAGTCTACTGAAGAAGCCAGTTCAAATACCTTCCCTGTCCACTTTTACTACTGCAGTAGAATTTTTTTATTAGAGGGGAGATTTGATGGCAGTAGGGCAAAGGAATTACTGTGTAAATACTAAAATAAATTTTTACAGCGTATATGAATGACGTTTTCAAGGAATTTTTAGAAACCTTGAGTGAAGGTGATGAATTGTACATACAATAAAAACCAAAGCCATTTATTTTGTATGTATCGATAGCTCTATTTTTTGAAAATGTCACCAGGGGTCTTTTGAAGTGTTCTTAAGGTGTTGTTCTCTCAGACACAGAACTGGAGAGTCCGTAGAGCTTTAAATGTATTTATTTCCATGCTTGCAATTTCATTCTTAGATTTTTATTTTTTTTTTTGAAGATACTAAATGGGTCTGTCTGCAGGTTGGACTTCAGGAAAAGCCCGGGAAGCTTGTCAAGTTCATTTGGTAAAATTTGTATCTTCTTTTAAACCAGGGTCAGGTGACAACTGCCTAACTCGTAGCTAAGCATTGTTAGATGTGTCATGGTTGTAAGGGAAGTCATACTTTTGTTCACCTTCAGCATGTACTTGTACATTTATGAAATGTTTTTGGCAAAGGATTTTATCAAAATGCTTTAAAATCAGGAATTTTATGGAAAAAAATACCTATTCTATAATTCATTGGCTTTTTTTGGTTTGTGAAAATCATGTCCACAAGTATAAAACCTGTTCACACTTGCTCAATTAAATGAGCTGTGATGAAGAAGTTGGACCATCACATGAATTCTTACATCACATCTGTGATACCATTAAAGAATGGAAATTTATGGCAGTTCTGATATGTGACACAATAAATTTGAAGCATCTGTTATAAATAGGATCTTTTTGGTACTTCTTGGCAGGTGGGGCAACTTTAGATGTTATTCTTATTGTAACTTGAAAGAACACTTTCATTCTGTTTGTGAAAATGACAATAATTTTCTTTTTAAAGTAAAAAGTGGAAATATATCTTTCCTTATTAGCATGTATTTTTTTCTTGTGCATCATATGGTTGGTAGGGCCATTTCTCAAAGTATGCTTGATTCGGTGATCTTACTTTATGAAACATTATTGGAATGAAATTGGCTGTGGTTTTCAGGGATCAGTTCAAAGCATAAATGTACAAAGTATGGAAAAACTATACTATTTAATGTGACTAAGGCTTGCATCAGTGATGGGGGGACTTCTGAGTATGGATCATCTTAAAATGGCAAAAGTTGAATAATCTTCAGATTTTATTTTTTTTTTGAGAAAAATACTGAAGTGAAATAGTCACTTTCTGAAGTCATAGGACGTTCTTCACATGTTACTGCTCATCAGTTGGTAGTAGATCTAGAGTTTGTAAGACAAAACCCTTTATGTCCATTTCGTGATCTTAGGAGGCTGGCTGTCCTGGTGGGGCTCTGTTCTGCAGAAGTTACAGAAATGCAAACCAATGTTGGTGTAGATGATATTCTGCATCTCTATTAAGAGGCCAAAGTCCCTGATTTGGAGAAGGAAAAAAAAAAAAGATTAGGGCATTTTAACCACTGCTGAAATTAACCCTGGTTTTCGGTTGGATTTTTTTTTTTTTTTTTTTTTTTTTGCTTGCATGAAGAGATCCTTTGTGGATAAATTAGCAGTGCTTTATACAAAGTAGAGCGTATCCACTTCAAAGTGGAATTTGTGTGCAATGAGAATTTGAACTTGTCATACAGTTTCTTATATTTCTTGTATTTATTACATACGCCATAGTTAAAACAAAGTCAGATAATGACTGACTTAGTTGTATGTTTGGAAAACTCTTAAGAACAAAGAATATGGATGCTGGTGGTAGAAATGCACCCTGACGGATAGAAGGCTTTTGGACACAGGAACAGCACGAGAAAGAATTCGGAAGGGAGCCATGGCTTTTTGAATGAGCTAGCTGCCAAGTGAGAAGTGCAGCGTTGTCAAAACTGCCTGATACATTCATCTAATGAGGCAACAGCTTTTATTTTTTGTTCCAAGGGAAGTATGCAATAGGGAAAATTGCATATGGGAAGGTCTGTGAGCCAAGACCCGTTTTTACACCAGCAGTTTGTAAATTTTTAATATGGTCCTCTGTATTATTGGGGGGAAGAGAGCCACCATCTACTGGAGGGCTTAGTATGCAAATAACCCACTAAATTAAAGCCTACAATGAATAATGGTTTAATATATCATTTTCTCACCATTGTCCTTGTCAGATTTGATGAATTTCAGTGAAATTATGTTCTCGTGTGCAAGTTCTGTTCTTGTAGTCAGCTTTTGAAAAAATTTCTGAAAATAGAAAAACAGAATTAACTTTGCTTCTAGAAATTCCAGTTACTGCACATGAAATTGTTAGGAAATTATTCAATGTATACCACTGAATGTGTGATTAGATAATTAAGGCTAGGAGCTAAAGTTCTGTGTCGTTTATCTCCTCTTTGTAACTGAAAATGTAACTGTTACATTTCTATAATTATCATTCCAGCTAGAATCCCAAATTTTCTTAGTGCAAGACAAAAATGTACAAACTGAAGGGGAAGAAAATCATCTGTAGTCCACAGGTGAAGCAGTAACTGACCCACAGAATGAATAAGCAATATGGCCCGATTAAAAAGTGATCAGCGGCAAAATGAGATGCCCTTCCATTTTAAGGAGCTCCCTTGCCCTGTAGTACTGCAGTTATGTGAAGGTTTAGATCTTGAGCCATACTGGGAAGTAATACCATGGGGCAAAACCTTCCTGACAACCTGCGTCTTTATTTGTATACTTTCTTCCTGTGTAAAGGTGAAGATGGGGCTTTTAAAGCTTGGTTAAATAACAGTACCACGGGATGCAAAACCACTAGCTCATAAATTACTGTTGCTGCAAACTCTGGTTGAAAGAGATCATGTGTCATGAGATTGCTTAACATCTGGTTGAGAATTCCTACAAGCAGAGCATTTAGTCACATGCTTGACTTAAAGTGCATACATACTTACCATTGCTTAAATAAGTATTTAATTCCCTTCTGGATCTAACAAATATAGGGACTGGGCTTGAATTTACAGAAGTTTAAAAATGTAAAATAAATGGTGTGCTGTATGAATATTGTTGGACATTCATGATCCGTTGGGAAATGGCTGCACTATGAAGGCAGTGATACATTGTTCTCTTCAATGCTCTTTTTTTTTTTTTGTTACCTTGAGTTTGTGGCTCTTCTTTAAGTTGAGAAGTGCACCTTCTGAGCTTTAAATGGAACATCTTTTCAGTGCATCATGGATTACAAGATGCTCAGTGTTTCTTAAAGGCTTAAATTTCGCATTACTGCTACGTTTGGGAATGAGCAGCAGTTAATCTAGAAACTTCTAAATGATGAAATGCAGTTGTAACTCTACTGAAGCATTGAAGAGAACAGTTTTCTTGTAAAACCATTGGCCAATTAAATATGATTATTGTATAAATACATATAAATATAATAATTAAAATTAACCGATAAAATATGAAGTTCTGAATATTAAAGTAAGAAATCTAGAAATGGTTTTGGTGTCTTAGAAGGTGCTTGCTAATGTGAAGTAGTGGTTCAAAAAATTACAAGTCAATGCGATGTGTAAGAATGAATTCACCTTAGCTCCTGTTGTACAGCAGAGGTATCTTAATTCTGAACATTGCTAGCTAACAAGGGCATTTAATCAAGAAATATATTTCTTTTTGGGAAAAATAAGGATGTACTGCTTGCTGTTAGCAGCTAATTAAACTTTATATTGCAGCAGATGTTGTACAGCATCAAACCCTTCCAGCCTTTAAACTGTTTGTTGTGTGGCTGGTGGATTGGTCTTTCACTGTGCAGGTGTTTCTTTACTGCAGTTTGCCTGTAATGTGAACTGGCTGTGTTTGTCTTGCATGGACAAAATACCCATTGCCTATCTTGATTTGGCTTTGTGAACTTTCTTTGTGTACAGCAATATAACCGGTCATTTCATGCTCTTTAGGGAGAGTTTTGCAAATCCCAGTTTAATAGTTCCTAGTTTACTCCATCTGTTGATACACTGCCAGTATTCAACTCAGTGTAGTAAATCTTTGTGAAGTTCTTCCTCATAATCCATATAGGCTGAAATCTTAAACTGTATTCTGTTCTGTAAATCATTTATCTCTGTGCTTTTTAAAAAGTGGCCTACCTTTCCCCTTGAGGCCATTGGTCTTGAATGTATTTATTTTTCTGGCAGAGAGCCATGAATGAATCATAGCCCAGAGCAGCTTACAGTCTGAACTCCTCTCTATTGTTAATATAAAATACTTCATGCGGTTGTTACAGCGTTATGCTATGTAAAACTTTTAAGAGAAGAGAGATTGATTTCAGACATGCTAGTTGCTTTTGAAGTTTCCCAACAGTATGTGGAAGTGATTTCTTATGGTCGTGCAGCTGTAATTCACTAAGATCACTAGTTGCATGGGAAGTTAGTACATGAGAATGTTACTCTGTCACAGTGCAGTGTGTTTGTTCTTTTGTGAAAATAGTCACACCAGCTTTTCATTCCATTTGTAACTTTCCTGTTTGTACCTCCCTGCTCTGTTTCCATATTGCTTTATTTTTTTAATTGTTCTTGAATTAATTCACAAGCCTTTTGTTCTGTTCTTCAGACACCCCTCATTTCTGGCTTGGCCATTCTGCTGTGGATATTGTTTCATGCTCCATCCTCTCTTTTTCTGGACATGATTTATTTCTTGATGTTTAAAAGGCTTCTTTGTGCTGAAGAGCCTGGGCCCAATCAAAGTACCAAGGATTTCCGTAGGTGAGTCAGCACTGTGGGCCTGGCTGGCTCTGAGATGGACAGTGCCAGTGGAGTGTAACTTCATCTCATGCTTCAGAGGAAATAAGCTGCACAACACCGGATGAATGGGGAATAAAAATATGACCGGGTGCATAACCCATAGATTTGTTTCTACTTTTTACAGTCTTTCTTCTTGATGTTGAGTCTTTTTATTAACTTGCCTTTAGTTCTGAGCAACCCATTTGACTAGCATTATGATGTTTGGCTGTTCTTAGCTGATGAGTGCGTAAAATTGTGCCACACAAGGTGCTGACTTCATCCATGAGTGTGTATAAGACGTGTTCTTAATCACTTTATTTCCCCTTTTCCCAAGTATTTGAATAGTAAGTTTCTCCAGGTGGCTGGCTGTACGACCCTTCAAATATTGGCTGTCTTTAATGTATTTAACTTTGTTTCAATTGTAGACACTGTATTTCTCATCTGCACTTCAGGGTGATTTCTCTTTACATTTGGTTCAGCTTGCTTGCTGGCTAACTTGACTGACAGATGGAGTTCAACAGCCTTACCATAAACAAGGTGCCTCTAGGTAGCACACAGCTGAACAAGTGTGGTTTCTTTCTTTTATAGGCCTGACCTCTGTAGTATCCCATAGCTTTCTGATGTTTGCAACAAACATCTTTGCCCAGCTGGTGAGATACAGGTGGATATGGAGGCCGGTATTCCCAGACAGTTTAGGGAGGTGACCCCTAAGGTCCTTTTTTTTTTTTTTTTTTTTTTTTTTTTTTAAATTGATTGAAGAGATAATACTGGAGCCTGTTCTGCCTCGGGGAACTTTAGAACAAACATAGCACTTGGTGAGTATCCAGTAGGGGGGGATCCAACCAGGGTTATGACTCATGCCTTTTCCCAGCAATTAATTTAAAAATAGAATTGAAATTGAAATATGCTTTAAAGGTCAGAATGTCAGGTCAGTGTGTGTCTGATAGTTTTTAATGGTAAGGTGTTTACAGGGGACAAAGCATTCTTTATTTTTGAGGTCACTTCTGTTGGCCATATATTGCGAGTGTGTGGACAGTTAGCTGTCTTTGTATTATCTACTGCAGGAAGAAGAGACATTACCTTTGTATAGCTATTTTCTGGTATCTTTTTAGTCTGGGTAAACAGCTGATCCTTCTCTCTGTTATGAAACCAAAGTATCAAGTGACCTCGTTTACCTTTTGTTTTCTAGATAAAAATCTACAACATGGCTGTTAACTGATCCTGCCTGCTTTAGAGAAGAGGCTGTGTTTTATTCCTGCATGTTTTAACAGTTTATTCAGGCTTCTTAAATCAGAAAATAAATGAGTTCAGTTTTAGTACATGAAGGTGAAGCTTCAGACTGTACAGTTACATTGTTCATGTATAAACAAATATCTCAGTTACATCTTTTAAGTCTAGCCTAAGAACTTGGTGTCACTTTTACCTTCACAATCCCTTGCTCTGCCACAACCTTCCCATCAGTGTTGGATAGCTGTTTTGACAGTTGCTCATATTTTTCTGAGAAAATGAAGGTCATGCAGCTGCAACGACGAATATTCTGGTATGTCTGAAACTTCATGCAAATGGAATGGCTATCATGAGGGTTCTTCCTGATTTTAAATTTGAATAGAATTTGGTTCTTAGCTGCTGCAACCATAAGGGGTTGTTGTTAGAAGTCAATAAATTGTACATAACGTTCTGGCTCCTGCTTCCTTCACCTGTCTTTTTTTTTTTTGGTACCATCAGGCCCTCTTTGAAAGTCTTGAGCCTCATGTTTAAAACACCTCCTCTATTCCCCTGAACTAAGTAAACCATTAGGTTAAATGTGTCATTTTAGCTTTATTGAATTAATTTGTATTACTTCTCTTACACTGAGCCTCTTTAGCTCTATTGGTTTACTCGGTAAATGTGGAAGGCTGTGTTCCCACAGAGTGGATTTTTTTTTTAATCTCTGTCTCCTGCCAAAGTTTCTCCAAACCTCCTATTTTAAAATCAGTAGTGAAACATGAGAAGGAGACATTCAGTATGTGGTGGTGCTTTTTTTTTCCTTCGTGTTGCCATCCTCAAATTATCTTGCTCTTAGCAGTGATGAAACGTCTGGCTCGGTCCCTGTAGAAGACAAGACTGAGCCAAGAAGTCAGTAGCTTTGAATGCCTTGAGAGGGGTGCAGGAGAGGGGGGAGGAGCCGATTACAGAATCCTCTCGATGTCTCATCTCTCCCAGTGTCTCATCTCGTGACCCTGTTGGAGTGCACTGCGTTCTGAGGGGAGGCTTTTTAAAATTGAGCTATTTTCATACTGAAGTCTTGTTGATCTCGTTTCTTTAATTGCCTTACAAGTCTGGCGTTGAGACATACACATCCTGGATGAGGAGGTTCTGCATGCTTATGGCAAACTCTTACCCTCATCCTTAGTTTAATCATTTAAAGATGCATCTCTGTTTCCTTTCTAGCTTTCTAGTAATTTCGGTAGGAATCTTTCCAATAGCAGGTTACTTTTATCTAGTAATTTGCTGGTAGTGTCTTTGGTTTAGAAACAGTTCTGTTGACTAAAAACTTTTTCTTGCAGCTTTGAAATATGTGTAAATTATGTAGTTTACACCGATTTATTACATAAGCTCAAAGCAATTTTGCATCTGATCATGAAATGCAACCTGTTCATTATTTTAGTGATCCCAGTTAAAAATAAAATTTGCTAAAATTTGTTTTTTTATCTCAGAAAATTAAAAGAAGAACCTAACAGGAAGTGAAATCTATTAGATGGATGTGATAACTGCACAAGAAGGGGAGAAAAATCAGGGAAAAATGTATAACTTATTCTGAATATGTAACTACATCTGTGTATCACTGATTGTACTGAGTTTATCACTCAGGGTTTTGCAGTGAACCATTTGAGTCCGTTTTATCATTATTAATGAACTTGGACAAAACTTCTACAAATTAAAACCAATGGGTTAATGCTGAAGAGTGCTTTTAATCTGTCAATCTGACACTCCTTTTTCTCCTTAGGTATCTCATCTTTTTTCATCTTATGGGAATCACCATAGGGTACAATCTTTCCTGGAACAAAGCAAGCAAAAGTACCTGTGGTTAAATGTTCTGAAACAACAGTTAGTGGTGCTCATGTTTCTGTTCAGCTCGGGAAGTATTTTACTGTTTGCTTTAAGATTATGCTTCTGTTCTGACCCTGCTCCAACTGAAATTACAGAGTCTCTTTTAATCTTCCTTTGGATGATGGGGCAGACAATAATGAAGAGGGCAAGCTTTGTCTTGAAGCAGGTAATAAATAACCAACTCCATCAACTCACAGTTTGGATCGACTAGTCTGTCTGGAATTACTGCTATTTAACACATTATGTTCTAATGAAATAATAAACTATCTTTGAAAAAATTAGCGTCTTTTAAAATCTTATGTGGCATGTTTTGAATTTGGATGTGTTCTCACATGATAGCTTTGAGATGCAGTGCAAACAAACTTTTACAGAGAAGAGCTTGAGATTCAAAGCATAGCAGTCTTGGCATTGAAGAAAGTCTGTTTGCTTGTGAGGCTGTGTAATTTGTTGTAGATAATGTATTTTGACATGGTTTTAAAAGATGCTGTCATTGATAAAAAAATATTTTATTTAAAGAAGATATAAATAGATGTATGCATTATAACTGTACTGACAGATACTGTGAATGAATAACACACCTTATGTAGTCTGTGATATGTACAGGCCTGCTCTGAAAGTAATGCCTCCCGTTTTATGTTGACCCCCCCACTTCAGAGGTGGATGTTGGTGATATGGCTGTAGAGGTTGAACCTTCCCACCAATATTTAATTACCGTTTGTTACCATATAACACATGCTCTTTGTATTTATTGTAGTTTCCATGGAAATAAATAGCAGGTATTACTTTCAGAGAGATGTATGTATAGTGTTGTTCTGTGATAGCTTTGGAAAAAGTGTTTGCTTTGTGGCACAGACTTAATTATCTTTGTGCTGTGTTTCTACTAGTACATCTTACCCTTCTGTTTAGACTTGAGGTAGCTTCATGTATTTCTGTGGTGTTGGAAAGTATTCTTACTGCTGCTGCTCAAAAAAGCAAAAGTGAAATTGGAGCAAGGAGCTGGAAGAAGTCAGATAATTCCTCTTTAACATGCAGTGAATGCCTGCTGGCAAATTACTGCATGCTATGGGCACCTAAAGAAAAAAGCTCCATCTCTTCAGAGTTGGGTGTTTCTTCAATAAACAGCACAACGTGTACCCCCTGCTACTAGTAACTTTTATAAGCTGGAATCACTTGAAAATGGTTTAACAAAAGCAGGTTTGAGCCTCGTTCCACACTGAGTATCCCTGTCTAGTTAACATTAATGTCACTGACAGTAGTAAGACATATCACTGCTGTGATCCACATGTAAGGAAGTACTTGCCCACGGCATTTTTAACCAACTGTTATTACTGTGGAAACGTTTTATTTTCTCAATTGGTTGTGGAACAGATGTTAAGCTTAATTTCAATAATAATTACAGGATTAATGAGAGTCTGCAGAGCTGGGACATCAGATCTCCCTGTGTATGACTACAGCTGTTTGATATATATCCCTTTTTCTGTTCTGCTTTTTCTGGGGAGGGAGGAAGCTTTTTTCTTTTTCTTTTTTTTCTTTTTCCTAAACGCCTTAAAACAAGCTAAAACATTGTATAAAGCATAACATTGTTAACATTGTAACAAGCATAAACATTGCTAAAAGAAGCAATGGTAAATGTTCCAGGAAATTTCTTAGTGTACATAGAAAGCAGGTTGTGCTGCTTATGAAGTAGTAGCGTCTTGTCAAATTGAGCTGATTCTACCTGTTCAGAGGGCTCAGGAACCGTGGGCTGACACAAGTTCAGGGCAGCAAATCTTTGGCTGACAAGCATTCTCCTGAGCAGAAAATCTAGGTAGTACTGCTGTAACTGGAATGCACTCTAGCTCTTGACTTGAAATCACTTTTCTTGTCTGCTGGTTCCTCCCAGTCCACAGGTGTGCCATAGTGTTGTGCCTCAGCTGCCTGCTTCCAGTCCTCGTTCACTGCTCTGGATCCCTCAGGTAAGTCTTCTGTTGCACTGGCATATGGAGTGTAGAAGTAACGCTGTGTGTCATTCCACTGGAATTTCACTACCTCCTCTCCCCAGCCCCTTCCCACTTATCACTTTTCAGTCATTAATACACATGGAAGAACAGGTGTCTATTCAACTGTGGTCTGTTGTGGGATTTGAGTCACACCTTAAGCTCTCTATTGGGTGCCCAAATTCCGGTTGAAATTTTTCGTTTGAGTTCAGGTATAAACTGTCAGCTGTCTCGATCAGTTTTCGTGTTTCAGCGAAGTTTGGTTTCTGCCGGCATTTAGTCAGCAAAGAGCCTTTGATACCATTTACTTGCAAAGTATGTGCAAAATGAGAAACAAATTGTAACACCCAAGCAAGCCAAAATATTGTTCATCAAACAAGATTGTTTTTGATTTACTAATCTGTGAATTTGCCTTTAAACAGCTTCGCTAAATATTAGCATGTGTTGAGTTCAGTGCCTTAAACAAGTTTCTCTTATGGTTTGATAGCTGTTACGATTTGTTTTTGGTGATTTCCAGCTTTGACAATTAACAGTTGTTGTTTTTTTTTTTTATAATTGTTGTTTCAACAACTGCTGATGCCTAACTTCAGTGGTGAAGTCTGTCTGTACTAGCAGTGTTTGTGCAGGAATGCATAGGGTCATCTTCCCCAGAGGCTGATGTTTCCTCAGACTCCTTAGATGGTTTAATAAATACTCTTCTAAAACTTCTGCTGGGGGCTGTAATAGCATATGCAAGGATCAAAAGCTGTTTTGACCTCTGTTTTTCAGGCTCCTCCTCATCCCAGGAGCTCTCCTTAACAAAGAAACTTTTCCTCCTTCTTCCCCTCCAGCAGTTGTAAACAGGAGTGGTGTACTTTTTCCTTGAAGATACATATTGAAAAGGTTTGTAATTAGTCTACAGCAATTCATCCTCATGATACTTACCAGTGTCTATTTGAGATCTTTTCTCAGTGCCTGCGGTTTTGTTTTCCCTAGTTCAAAGTCTTTTTTCTTGTTTGGTGCTTTAAATATTTTTTTCTACATCACTATTTTGACTACCATTTTTCCAAAAATTAAAAAATAAAATTCCTGTTCTGCCTGGTAGTGAAAATACTTTCCAGTTCAGTATTAAAATATCAAAATAATAAAACAACAAAAACCAACCTGTAACTACTATCCTATATTGTTATAAATATCATAGGTTAACAGTTAACGACGTATAAAATAGTGTTTGTCATACTTCTTGCCTTTCACTTTTTTAGCCACTGAAATCAGTCCATTGGCTATACTAAGTGCTTAGTCTGAATCTGGAGTTCATTTAGTGTTTGGAATGCATTTCTGGCTAGCTTTTGGTGGCCCTAAGATCTCATGACCTGTCCTTGCAAGGATATGAAAAGGCTTCAATATCAGTTGCATGATTTTGACAGGTTTTAAAATCGGAGTTGGTGAGCACAGCCCCATCACAGGCTCTGACTTATGCAGGATCAGGATGCAGGGTTTGCTTCTGGCCGTTTGTTTCCATGCATCCTCCCCACACCACTTGGTGGGGCTTCTGCATTGGTGGCCGTGCTGTGTAAGTGTGGGAGTTGTGCTTCCTCCCCTCCTTTGTGCTTAAGAACCGTTTTCAGAAGCTAAAATAAATCTTTCTCTATCTTGGTGCTTTTTTTTTTTTTTTCCCCTTCAGTAAAGAAAGACAGCTGTGCTGCTTTTTATCTCTTTATGCATGTCTTAGAATATATGTTTGTCACATTGAGAGAAGGAAGCATGAGCTGACTAAGAAATATCATGCGCATAACTGTACTGAGATGTTTTGCTGCTGCCTGGTGTCCTTTCCAGGTCCCACCGCATCACCACAGCGCTGACTCCCGTGGTGCATCTGGAGTTGATGGGTTTTCTTATCTCTTGATCTCTTATCTCTTATCTCTTAGTTTTATCAGGTAAGGTCTTTAATTAGTGCGCTTATGCTCTGTTTGATCCTTGGTAAGTCATATGATCTCAGCTTCTGATAAATGGTTCTTTCATATGCACGAGTCTGACAGCTTCATTTCGTGACATGACTGAGGGCAGGCTCGGTGTGTTGATACGCTCCTGAAGCACTCAAGTCTTGAAAATTTGGGGTTTGGAATGAGCGTTCCTGCGGGTCATGGGGGATGGTGCAGGAGTGGATGGTGCGCAGGGGTGCGTGGTGGCCATGACTAACGTGGGCTGCTTGGAACTAAAGAGGAGCCCCGGCTCTGGGGGCCTGGATGTGTCGGAGAGTTCCTTGTCGACCGAGGCAGTCACTCAGCTTTCATTTCACACGTCGATTTTTGGCTACTTTCTCAGAGGGTTGAATGAGTCACAGCAACTGCAAGGAGGGACTTGGAAAAAAAAACAAAAAACAACTGCTCCCACCAACAAACCTACCGCGCTTCGGGAGTAATGAGTCGTAAACAGGAAATCAATGCGGAGCTGTAGTATCGGCAAATGGGATTTGCGGCCGGGGGCTGCAGGGCTGGAAATGCTGCTTTCTGCTGCTCGCACTGAGCCGACGGGGGCCGGTGAGCGACTTTCTCAGCTGCCGCCTGATAGAACGCTTTAATTCTAAAGGCGTGCGCTGCGTTTGCTTTTAAGCTTGCTTGGCTTTGTTCTCCAGAGAAGCGCCGGTTTCCCACAGTTCCCGAAGCGCTGGGCGCCGTCCGTCCCTACCTGCTCTCCGCCCTTCCCCACCGCGCGCGCCCCGCGGGCGCCGCCCCGCCCCGCCTCCCGCAGCCGCCGTGGGGGCGCTCCGTGCGGGCGGGGCCTGGCCGCGGCTCCGCTTCCTCGTCGCCGCCCGCGCCGCGCTCTGCTACCTGCGAGGATATGATGTCAGCGCCTCATTACCCTAATTATGCTGACCTCATAGCCCGGCCCGGCCAATGGGGCCGCCCCGCTCTCCCCACCTGCTAGCAGCAGAATTCCATCATTCCTGGGATTCCTCCCCGGGCCCGTGCAGCGAGCGGCGCCGGGGCCAGCGGCGCCTGCTCCGCTCCGCTCCCGGGCTCGCCGCCCCGGCCCGGGAGTAAACAAGCGGCCCTCCGCCCCCGCCCGCCGCCGCCCCGCTCCGTCGCCGCCCGCCCGGCCCCGCGGCCGCGCCGCCTCCCGCCCGCCCGAGAGCACGCTGGTGAGTGAGCCCGGCCGCGGCGGGGCGGAAGCGGGGAGGCGGGAGGAAGGGGACAGGTGGCCCTCGGGGGCGGCGGGCCCCGGGGCGCCGAGAGGAGTGCCGGCGGGCGCTGACAGGCGGAGCGCCGCCGTCCTGCCGGAGCGGGGGAACTCCCGGCGCCGCGGGACTTCTGCCGAGCCGCGCCGGGCGCCCCGGCGTGCGTCGGTGCGGGCTGGGAGGAGCGGGCGCGGCGCCGCCCCGGGTAACGGGCTGCCCCGTGCCTGCCCGCGGGGCCTGGAGCCGTGGCGAAGGGGCGGCTTTCTCCGCGGGGTTGGGTCCTGCCTCGGGCGAGCGGCGGCTGCCGTGCCGCGCCGTGTCGCGTCGTGCCCTCAGGCTCCTCCTGGCTGCCGAGCGCCCTCACGGCCCGCCACGCCGCACCGTCACAGCAGAAGGTGCTGAAGCCGGCTGCTGGGAAACAAGCCGCCCTAAGTTTCTGTCTGGAAGCCTGTTGCACAGCTCTGGGACCAGCGAAGCAGCGTTTCGACTGCCATCTTAAATTCACACCTTGGCTTCGATAGAGTGTATTTTTCTTATGGAATTCCACCAGCAGCAGAAGGTTCTGTGGTGCAAATCTTGTTGAACGAGTCCTAAGGGCACTGCTAAAGCCTTTTCACTCTGCATCTAGTATATTCTGTTTGTAGAGTGTTTTTTAGTCTGTAGCAGAGCAGATTCAGTTTCCCTGGTGAGGCTGAGTTTGTTTCCCAGGTATCATCAGAAGTAATTAAGTTTCAGGCCAGGCTGACAGCAGGTGACACCTGTGCACCTCTTTTCTGAAAGTGGGAATTTAACAGCCGTTTTGCTGACGAGAGAAGCTGTGAGGGCAGCTCACGTTCCTTTTCACTGCTGCTGCAGGGTTATCAGCAATACGAAACGACGGGAATCTCGTAGTTAAACCAAAGCACAGCAACCTGTCAAGTGCTCCACGTTCTTCTTGTGGCATAACTTTTTTGGAGAGTTGAGATCCCTGTAATGTTCTCTGTGCAGTGATATTACGGATTATTATGTAGAACTGTGTGAGGTCTGGCAGTAATCTGTCCCTACTGCTGCAGTAATCTGTGAGCATTTATAAGGCTTTTCTAATACTTGTTCTTTATTTCTGTTTTCCGGTATGCCTACTCTTAAGGGTATTTCTGATTTTGCTTTGTTTACATCCCTTATGTTTCTCTTTCTTCTGGTCAATATCACAGTTACCATCATGATATTTGATGTCAGGCTGTATTTACAAAAGGCCGCTGCAAGTCACAAATGGCCAACAGATCTGGCCCGTCTTGGTAGAATTTGGTAGCATCTACACTTGCATTGTGTTGGGGTTTTTTAGCAAGCCACTGCGCTGAACAGTTGCTGCAAAATGGCGCAAGCGTGGAGAATGGGGATGGGGCATTTTGGTGCAGGATGCTGGCCTTCCTCATCCCTGCTCAGTTATGACTCAGTGCTGTGACTGCCACCAGTAGTGTGGAGTAGCAATTAGGCTGGTTCTGTAAGTGCTGAGCACCCAGTGGTGCTGCTGGAAGCTGAAAGCCTAATGGGATGAAATAGGGCTGGTAGTTAATCTTGGTAGAAGATGGTTGGTATAGACCTCTTGGGCTTGTGAACTGAAGAAGCATTACAGAGCGACAGGAGATACGTATATGTGTATGTATAAATATGTAGCTTTGATAACTAACATGATTTGGAGACACTTAGAAGGTTGATCTGTTTTCAGTGTTTGAAAGTTTTCCATTATAACAGATTCTGATTGGTTCCTTTTACTATGTTTAGATGTTGCATACTCTTTTTATATCAGAATTCATAACATGATGGACTTTTTAGGTTCAAGATACAGTCAAGTTAGACTTTTCCTGTTTAAGTTCTTGTGTTTGCTAGCTTTTAATTCAAATACTGTTATTAACAGATTTCTTTTTACAACGTTTCCATGTTAGAGAGGATTTACGTATCAAGAAGACAAAAAAAATAACACTAAATGCCAAGGTTTTGCTTTAAGCTTATTGTTTTATAGGTGGCAAGTTTCTGTGTGGAGATTTAGCTCTTCATGCTTTCCACACACAAAACAAGCACAGTAAGAACCCAAGGTGCTAAACAAACACATTAAAAATAAACGGTACTTTGATGATTCCTCTGATCAAGTAGCTGAAACTCACTGGGAAGATTTTACTGTTGTAAATGAGAAATAAGATCAGAACTCTATCTAAACTGAACACTTAACAGTTAGCATTTTGTATGGCTATCTCAACAAAGGACTTAGGCATCCCCCAGTAGAAGCGGCAGTATAGGTGCAGTTGAAGGAATTTAAACATGTTGTGGCTTTTGAGGACGTATATTGAATATAACATGCTTGTCGTTAGCCTTATTCACAGTGCACATATGCTTTACTCTTTCCTATCTGAAAAAATAAAAGCTCTTGACTTGGTTTTCAACAAATTATGGCATCATACTCCTTTCCTCTGCAGCCTTTTCCATTGTGCTGATAAGTTGTTTCTGGATTTTCTTTTCCACTGCACTTTCTTTCACTGAAATCAACTGAAATACCCCTCTTTCTCTGCTGACTTGGGATTACTGCACTTGTCTAACAAGCACTTTGCCTGCATCTTTCTAGGCATCAGGTGCCTTTGTCCTGTTTGCCCATGCTCTTCAATTAATCATGTTTTCTTTATATCTCTGATTATTTACACTTCCTTCACTTTCATCCTTGCTCCCTTGTTGTTTCTGGAGTGTCTTGTTTTTGTCTCACTTTTTCATTGCTATAAAGGACTTTATTTCTTAATCCACTTCTCTCCCTCCAACTTCATCTCTGATTTCCCCAGACACACGAATCCAAGTACCAGATTTTTCTCTCCATCATTGAAAAGTTCAGCCTTTCACTCTCCTTGGCACCATTCAGATGTCTCTCTCTAGTTCCCACTCAGCAAGTTTGAAAGAGACCTCATAGTATTGTCTGCTTTCAGAAGTTTTTTATTAACTTGTTTGCAAGAGCTGTTGACTGCTCTGCTATTCTGTATGTCAGTCAGACCCGTGATCCAACTATTCTTATGAGGATGACCTCTCTTTAAATCTTCATGTCCAAACTGTGCCTACACCCTACTCAATTTTTTTATCTGCCCAGCCTTCTCTGTGCAGACCTTTTGTTCTCATCCCCAAGTGTATGCATCCCTTTCCCTGTTTCTACCTTGTTACTTTGGTTCCCAGTTAAGATCCCTTCAAGCCAAAAGCTAATAGCTCCGTGCTGATTATTGCTGCAAGCATTATCTTTTTATTTCTCCTTCCTTTCTGTTCCTTCACTATTCCCTTTTTATTTAATCAGATATGAAGTTTGTCTCTTTTTGGAAATCTTTCCTGACATACCCTGCTGTGAATAATAACTGTGGGATTGCATGAACGTCCTGTTGCCCAGTCTGCAGTTTGTCTTTGGTTTCCCTACTGCTTGTTTATTTGACTTTTAAACAGGCAGGTTTAGGATTTTGCCCCGTGTTCTTTCCCTGATGCTCAGAGGGTACCATATAAATCCATGAAAACATTTAATGGTTCATTTTTAAAAGATTTGATTTCTCTAATGCTACACTCTGTGTATGTTAACAGGCATTTGATAAGCTGAGCATTTGCAGAAGCTTTAAAAGAAGGGACAACATAATGTGTTGTTTCATTATACTGACAGGTGTTTTGTTCTGATGAGTCAGTGATAATCATTCAGATGGTGTCTGAACAGCAAGTTACTAAACGTCTCTTAAATAGAATTTTACATTCTATGTCTGTGCTGTTTTTCAGAATGTTTCAGTGCTGCTGTGCAGGTGAGATGTCAGGCTAGGGAAATACTGAGTAGAAGCAGTAACCAATAACTAATAATTGAAATTACTGCAGATAAAAATATCTTAAGCTCTTGTAAAAGTACTTTCAGCTCACACTGCTTGAACAGTTTATTACAAGTAAGAGACTTAAACTGAGAGTTGAACTGTTTTCATAGTGTCTAACTCAAGTCTAGCCAGAGGAAGTTAAGTTTGTGTACTTCATCTTGCTAGGCACTTGTTTTCCCTTTTGAGACCTGGATGTAGACCAATTAGCACATAGGCTAAAATACTGGGGTTTAGTTTTGTCTCTAATGCTTAAAGAAATTTTGGTGCAACAGAGAGTTGATGCTTTTATCAAAACCTGGGAATTGAACTTTCAGTTCTGAGGCTGCTGAGGGGAGCGATGGGGCTGTCCTCTGAAGGCTGGCTGAGTGCACGGAGCAGTTGCTGTTCTTTCTGATAAATGAGGATTTCGAGCTTTAAACCACCAAGGGAAGATTCTCCTCTCATTCTCGTAGGCAACCTTTGTTTCTTTTCTGAACTGCTGTCCCTGAGATGTTAGCTTAACTGAGGGACGGGAGGATATTTCATACTGTTTGAATACAGCCTGGGAGCTTGTAGCTTCTTGAAGGTACTTTCTAAAACTGTCAGTGTGCTCAGCGGCCTTGAAAAGTCACAGCATATGTGGAATCACATGCTGGCACTGGCAGATGGCTGTATAAGCAGCATCCCTTCAAGGAAGCTCTTGAACAGGCACAACGTTCTTCACAGGGCATTAAGTGTTAGCAAAACACTTCTGCAGCTCTCCGTGATGTGAACTTTCAGGAGTGTGCAAAGCTACAAAACTATATTGAGGATAGTTGTGCTAAAGTTGTTCTTAAAGTGTCTAATTTCCTGCAGAGAATTCAGACTCGGTTCCCATTTCCTTCTCTCAAGGCAAACTTCTGTCACCAGCTAACTCTCTCACTATGAGCATGTTCTGGAAAGCTCTCATTATTCCAAAATTACTGAAACACTCGAGGAAAGCAGCAAATAGAAAACTTGTTTTCAATAAAAGACGTTATAGTACCCTTTGCGTTATTCTTTACCGAGATTTTTTCTAAAGAATTGACCAAAAAACTCAGCATTCTTTTGAAATGTAGGACAAAGCTGGTTAGTGCTAAACCACGAGATAGCCGTCAGTTTGGTGTAGCTGCCTCATCTGATCAGAAGCCTTGTCATCTTTGTTTCCAGCAGAGCTTTGGCTTTGTTGGAAGAGTCTGTGTGAGAGGCTCAGTAATCAACAGCCAGAGGGAAAGAAAGTGGTGCTATTTTAAAGTCCTCGGAAAACAAAAGGGAGAAAAGCACCAACCATCCCCGGCTAAGAGATCAGAGTGCAGTGATGGAGCTCTCCTTACTGAATGCTGCTTGCTTTGATTTGGAAGAGGGAGAAGTTGAAAATGATATAAAGAAATATTTAGTTGAGACAGACTTTGTAAAATCAGAGTCTAAGATCTTATTTTCTAAAATGTGTTGCCTGCCTATACTGCCTTAAAAGAGAAGAGCTGACTGCTCTGAGTTAAAGTACCGTTCTTGAGCAGAAGCTGATTCTGACAGCAAGGAAGAATGTCTTTATCCTTGAGCATGATACTTGGTTATTGCAAGTTTCTCCAGTCTTCTTGGCAGTTCTGATGCCAAACAAGACTGGATTTAATTCTTTTTTGAAAAAATCATGGAAACTTAAGCGTACTTAAGAATCCTTTATCTTATGCTTTAAAATCTTTGATTGATTTTAGAGTCTTTGACTTTATTTAGGAAGAGAGAGGGAGGATCGTGAGGTTTATCATTCATAGTGCAAAGTCAGAGAAATGGCTTCCCAAACATGTGCTTGTTGTTAAGCCCATATACACATGTTTGAGATTTCCCTTTTTTCTCCTTTTTCTCTTCTTACTTTTCAGTGTGATTTGGAAATAGAAAATTACAGTGAGCAGTTTTTATGGCAGTCTATCATACAGGCTTTGGGAAGGAAAATAAAAAACAAAACAACAAAGACATTGTGAGCAGTCTTAGGGTTGTCTCTGTTCCTCTATTTGTTTTCCTAACAGTTCTCTCTCTGCAGTTGTCTTATTGTAAAACAGATACAAGTTGCTGGCCTTTCAATGAAAGCATCTTGACAATGTGCTGCTCTCCTCTTTACTTTCACTTTCACATCTTTTTACACAGAAAACATTTTGGTTTTGAAGCCATTTATGTAACACTTACATAAACTTTATTAACTTTTTTTTTTTTTTTTTGTGGGAGAGGCTGTTGCTTAGTAAGCTCCTAAAATGTACATTGTTGTGGGATGGCGTTAATTTGTTCAGTATGGGAATAATATGAGTTGTGTGGGGAAAGAACAGGTGCAAGAAGTTACTGAGGTGTGATGGTGATTATGTAAGTCACAGTTTTCTGTCTGTGGCATACAGATGCACACTGAAGGCTTGACCATACATTCATAAGTAAGAAAGCATCTTAATAGCTTACAAGCTTTAGATAATTTCACTTTGGGCGTAGGAGAATATGGGGTCCAAATTTATTGAAGGTTCTGAGTCTAAAACAATCTTAAGCTAATATGGATCATTGGGCCACCTGTCCAGGCAAGTTGCATCTTTGGATATTGTCTCATGTGACTGTCTGGATGGAAGGAAGGCATGTGGAAAGGAAGAAAACCTTCAAAAATGCAGCAGGCAAGATGATAGGATTTCTAGTATTTGTAGTTTAGTGACTGAATAACTGTGTACTGTTAAAGCATTGTAATATTTAAGACCTTTTCTCTGAATTTTCCAGGATCCAGAGAGGAATGGAGACTCCATTGGATGTTTTATCAAGAGCAGCCTCTCTGGTACATGCTGATGATGAGAAGCGTAAGTCTGAAACTTAGTTCTCTATTTCCTGGATCCAGATGTTTATGTTTGCACTGTGTATTAGCCTAGGAGTTGGCTTTGCTCATTTTTGTAGCTTTTTGAATCTGATATGTAGGAAGATGTCTCTAGAAGCCCTTAAAACATGGTCTTCCTCAAATGCAAAAGCAATATAATGCATGTAAATTGCTTAGTATGCAAAACTATCACTTTAAAAATGTGCTTTCCCATCTATAGAAAGGTGCTCAACTTTTCCTGATTACTTTTGCATTGTTAGTAGACAAAGAAATTGTAGTGGAGCTGCTGGTCAGCTAAGGAGGATTTGAGAGCTCACACTCCTCAGTGTTTGAAGTTAGGCCTATTCTCTTGTAAGAACACATAACTGGGTGTGCATGGATGGATGAGCAAAGATTCCAGCTCATAAAAACTAGGAGATAAACTGTTAGAATTAGTAATGAGCATTTCACTTTCCTTTCAGTGCTAATAAATGGTGAGCACAGGATGTCAGCTTGGTAAATGTCAGTTGTAGCAGTGGAGTAACATGTTGGCAATCGTATGGGTAGCATTTTCACTTCTCTTAGCATTCACATTAAGTGTCCAACATGTGTTAGCCAATGTCAGCAGGATGTTTTCATTTATGGCAAACTGCAGTTGTACTTTTTAGAATGGAGCATGAGTATTAACTCTGTTTTTCAGGTTTTTTTCTGAGTAGTGTATGTTTCTTGGCTATCAACCTGAATAGATGCTAACTAGAAAAATGCTCTTCTGGCTTTTAAACTGCTTTTGTGTGCAGCTTCTGTGCATCGTCACCTCTTAAGATGAATTCCACTTTTTAATCTTTGCTCTTTTATTCTGTGCACTTTTTTTTTGAAAAGTGGAAGCTTTGAATGTTTTATAAAAGAATTCATTACCGCTGTTGCTAATCACCTCACTGAAGTACTTGCAGTAGTAAACAAACACTGTGTTTGAAGATGAAGTTCCATCATGTTTGTCCATTCAATATTCAAGATAACAGTAGCTCACTATTGAAGAAATTTGAGCAGTGGTGGTTTTATACTCTCATGAGCTCTTTTCTATTATTGTCTCTATGTTTTATAATGAGTATTGCTGTTGTTGTTCTTTCATGTTCACTTCTCTGCTAGGTATGGACTGGATTTGTACTGAATGCCACTACAGTGGGATGATTTAGTTTAATGCTACAGTTATTGACTGTTATGAGTACAATGAACAGCAGTGAAAGTCTCAAGGAAATTTCTCTGATTTTGGCTTGGGAAATTTCTCTTGTAAGCTAACTTGCAAATTTGCAGGGAGGACAAAAGCTTGGCCTGTATTCCTTTGACTACTTATTTTTACTACATAAAATTGGAGGCACTACTTTTGGAGTAGTCCTCGCATATTTTTAGTATGCATTATCAATTTTCTTAAGTTTGAGATGCTTTTTTTTGTTGTTGTTGTTGCCTACTGCCTAAGTTCTCTAGTTTGAATTTGATTTTGAGTTCCATGGGGTAGGAATGTTGGGCTGGATTTTGAGAATTCAGAGGAAGTCTGATTCAGTGCAACTTGAATGTGAGGAAGCTGGTGTGTGTCTGGTTCTAATTTACATTCCTTTAGTTTTACTACTTCGACTTAATTAGATTTATACCACTCTGCAGCTTCTGACTTAGATCGTCTCTGAGTTTGTCCTGTTGCTGTGCACACTGCACTGTGCACCAATCGTGCTGTTGTATGAAAAGCTGCTCGAAGGAAGAAATGGTAGCCGAGGCCAGAATGGGCTGAACTTTTTTTTGTTTGTTGACCTGTGCAAATTGTACCAGCAAGTGTTGCTCACATTGTGTTGCAGAATGGATTCTAAGAGTTAGCCTTAGGCCTGAATTGGGCAGACATCCTTGAGCTTTCCAGTGAAGTGCCTGGCGTTCCCCCCTGCAGTTTTAGCACTGGTTCTTCTCCATATCTGTATACCCCATATTGAATTCTACCTAGTTGTTAATATCCCAGTCACAATGCACAGTAATAAAAACATTAGTGTCTTGTCCAGAGCCTTTTACTTTTGTGCTGGAATAGAAGTTTGTCTAAGGGACAATTCCTGGTGCCCTTCATACATTTCGTGTTTGAAATATTTTTGTTTTTTGAATAGAGACACAACAACAGAAGCCATGTGCTTTCCTGACATGAGGAGGCTCTGAAGAGATGAGTAGTTAGGTTCCAATGGATCAGTAAATCTTCTCATAAATGTGCTTGTGGTTATCTAAGGTAAATAATAAGATTTGCAAGAGCTAATTTGTCACTTGAAGACTTGTTACTAATCACTGAACTGCCAGAGGAGAAGGGAAAGGATGTAGGAAGTCAGTGCTGTTTATGAGCAGCTGTTCCAGGGTAGGTAATGTGCAGCTCTTCATCTGTAGGTGGCATTTGTAAGGTGTTGCTGCTTGGTGCTTTTTTTCCCCCCTAATTTGTTCAGTGGGCTTTATATGAAGTGGACATCTGTAAGGCCTGTGTATGCATGATGTCTTTTTAATGTTATCAGAGCTAGAAACCTCACCAAATGTTGATTCCTGTGGAGATGCAAAAGTCAAGTTTACTATGAGATTTTTGATACTGCTCTTCTGTTCTTTCCCTAAACCATGCTTACTGGAATTGCAGTGATCTTTCATATCTTCAGTACTTACAGTGGCTAATTTGAGAAGACTACAGTTTCAGATGGTAATATTTTAGTAACTCATTACTGGAAGTGCAGTTTTCCATAACTCCCATAACTGTGCAGAGTTCAAACACTGTGAAGTGTTATTTTGTATTTATCTTATGTAAAAATAAGGATTTTGAGAATTGGTCTTTCAATTATAAAAAGTGATATAAAAGCATAATGTTGTTATTGAGAAAAAATATTGAGGGCAGAAGCTGATAAGAGCTTGGACACACAGAATGCATTGCAAACACTGAGTATTTGTCCTGTAACGTGTTGTTCATACGTCCTTCCAATGAGCAATTCCAGTTCATGAATATGGGAATGGAGGAGAGAAAAAACGTGCTGTTTCTTACCCTCTCAGGATAACAGAATGAAAAGTCTGTTTTTGGAAACAGAAGACAATATACTTCCACAAGGAAATGAAAGATTTGGAAACAGCTCATAAATGGCACAAGAATGTTGAGGGTAATAGCTTTGCATTCTGGTGCATTGTGCTGCTTCCATAACAACTGAGTCTTCGTTTACATTTTGAAACCCTGCAATAGAGGACTACATTTAAAAGAAAGATGATCTTTGATTAAGCTGTTCTTCTTGAACATGTGGAGGAGTTGCATGCAATATTCTTTTTCTACATGTAAGCCTGGAATTGCTATTCTGCACTCCTTGCCTGTGGTGACTATTATTCTTCAGCAGTAGTTCCTTTTATGTGGCTTAGTTTAATCAATTTCAAATAATTAAGCTAGACTGTAGAGTTGGTATGTCTAATACAGAAAAACTGTTGTGCTTTAAAATCTCAGCCCTAATCTATTTTGCAATGAAGAGATGGATAATTATTATGAATTAAAACCTGTTCTTATGGTCAGAGCTTATCTGCTGTGTTTAGCAAAACAGAAACTTAAGCTTTTTGGAGGAAAATCTGATTCCTAAGCAGTAATATTTATGTTTGTAATCCCTCAGCAGCTATTGAAGGTGTTAAAACTGGATTTGTCAGTTAGTCATTTATTTAATCAGTGATGGGGAAAGACGGAGTCCTGTTAGTTTTGGAGCAGAATTTGTGGCATAACTCATCTGTTAGTACTGAAAAGAAGAGAAGTATGGAAGTGTGATGTTTCTGCTTGGTAGCAGTGTGATGGAAAAACATATGTGGTTCAATCACTGAAAGGCAGCCTGAGTCATCTGTTGGTGCTGCATGAATACCAAAAGCCTTAAATAATAAAGTACTGTGAGTAATGACATGTGTAGTATTATGCTTTTAGATTTATGAACCATATAGACTAGGAAAATATTAATATTTCTGTATTTTTAAGTATCAGTTCACCTTTTTTCCTTTTTTTTTTTTTTTCCCCATAAAGCACTCAAATGGCTGAATTCCTGACCTTCTGCTCTTTGTTTTCCAAAAACACTTTATAGCTGACCTTAGTATGTTCAGAGAGGAGCTTTCTGTGAAGTGATATCAGGGCTATCTCATCATTCTTAGGATTTTCTTGAAATTAGGAGTGTTAAAAGGGAAAAGTTATTCCTTGAAGTGCTTCCCTCCCACCCCCGTACTCTTATCTCCACAAAACTTCACCCTTTATTCTCCCTCAAAGTTTATTGTAGCAAGGAAATAAAGAATGAGTAGCACTATGTTTTCAACTTGTTAAATAGGCTGGAAAATGGGGCTGTTGTCTGCCTGGCGCCTAAATGTATTTTAATAGCACTAGAACACCATTAGCATACTCAGTGGAGTGATGGTAATGCCTTCAGGAACAAAGTGTCTAAATATGTATTTTTAAAATTAATTCTAAAACATTTTGAAGATGTTATCCGGGTACAGTTGATAAACATGCTGTAGCATCCTTCAGCATAGCAGATGCTTTCTGAGCCAGTGTGGCTTGGGCACAAACCAGCTGCTCCGAGTTCCGACCCTCGTCATCCAGACAATAAGTCTTTTCTTTCCGAATCCCGTCTACCTAATTGGTGATACAATGTTTGCAGTGATTGGTGGCATTACCTCCGAGGAAATTTTGTTTGCTGAAACACTATCTCTTTAAATGTTGTTTGGCACAGAGAGGGAAAAGAATCTTCTTGCTAGAATGGAATTTGTCATCAGATACCAACCGCTGCTCTGAAAACTGCAGCTGAGTGAATACCATATTGTTAAGCATGATAGCACATACACAAGCATGTGGAACTTGTCAATGCACATGCTTCTAAATGATTGTAGTCTCTGAAACAGGATATCTGGGACTTTGTGCTTGGTTTGGTCTGTTCTACAGAACTAAATATTTGTTATTGTCTGAGCCTGGGGAAAAATATGGGGAAAATTACTCAGTCATTGTGGGTTTGTTCTGTTTTTTTATGGTGGGTGATTGCGACGCAAATGGGGGATTTTTTACAGCTAGGCAGAAGATACTAGCTTGTGAAAACCTGGCCATTTTAATGTAGTGGATTATTTTATTTCATTAAAAAACTAACCAAGTTGCTCCTCAGCTAGGAGTGCTGCAGGCTGACTCGTGAAATACAGGATGCTTTCCCAGGATCTTCTTTCCATATCTGTAAGAACGCAGAGAATCAGGGCGTGCTTGGACACATGCTGTGTCACACATGAAAAGTTAGTGCACTCTCAGTTAGGGCAGAATTAGAGAGAAAATACTTTGGATTTGGGCTATTTTCTGTTATCTGTCCTTTCTCTTACTTGATCGTGTTGCAGTTATTGCAAGCTCTTATCCTGGAGTCTGAAAAGGTAAGAAGTAGGAACGCTTTACAACTTCCTGGCTGGCTCTTGTCAATAGGCATGCTGTCCCTCCATTGCTCAGGTTCTATCCACCAGATGCCATACATTCTGCAGTGACTGTTACTCATTTTCCAGATGGCAAAGCAGGACTTTTTGGGAAAGAGAATGTCTTTGGTGCAATGGAACAGTTCTTCATTTTGTTTACGCAAGTAGGCAAATAAGGAAGTACATTTTGCTGGAAGGAAATTAAATGCCTGTGTTTAGGAAAGGAGGATTCAGAAAGCACTATGTTCATTTTTGATTTAACGACCTTATGCTGGATCAAATGATGACTTTATTTAAGTACATTGGTATTATACAGTATGTTAAAGCAGTCTTACTGTTGTGAAGTTAATTTCTTTACAAGGACTGTGGTGTTAAAATTGAGGTCGCTGACTCCTCTTTCTGTTCTGCACTCTTCAGTGAAATGTTTCTAATGTGTTTGGAGTCCTGTTGTAAATAGATATAGATCTAGGTTCTTAATGAGCATATGTTTGGTGTTTTCTCTTCCCTTGCTGATAACCTGGACTTTATTTATGGTTTGCCATTGAGATTCTGACTTGAAAGGTGAGGGATCTGAACATGGGTTTTCCCAGTGCCATATGAGCGTCCTAGTTAATGGCTAATGAAATGAAAGAATAGAGCCGGTTATCTAGTGGGATATTATACTGATTCACTTCTTCTTCTGTTGTGATTAGAAAGCAAAAACTGATATTTTGCTTCAGGCCGCAGAGAATGTATTTCTCCCCAAGAAGCAAACCCCCAAATGATTTACTTATAAATGGCCCTCTTTTGCTGTCGAACCAAAAAAGAACTTACTTGGATCATTCTTATGAGAAATCTTTAATGTAGTTACAAACAATGCCACTACAGAAATGTCTGTCATCCATAAGCCTGAAAGGAGAAATGATTGTTACTTGGCAAGTTGTGAAGTGATTTATTACCCTTTGTTGTTGTTTTTGTTTTTACTTCTGCTCCGATTTTAAACTTAAGGACTCATTAATTAAAATCTGTCTCAAAAAAAAATCCTTAACTGTATTACAAGGCATTCTTATCTATCTGCTACAACAATATTGTGTCTGATGATAATACCTTGATAATGCAGGAATTAAATTTGCTTTGCATGTATTCATTGTTCTGTAAGAGAAATTCTAAAGGGTAGCTGGACAGAAAGGCTTTTGTGCGTTCTTGTGTTCTCATTTTAAAATTGATTCATTTTATCCCATGCAGCAGGCTTAATTTTCCTGTAACTGTGGCAGTAGTGACAGCTTTTATTTTCTGGTTTATGCCTCTTTTGTCTGTTTGTTTCATGTGGGAACATCCTTGTATTAAGCTATAGCTTTACTATGATAAATCTCTGGCCGTTATTGGCGTTCCTTAGAACCAGGATTTATCTGGCTCCTAATAGCAAAAGAGCACAGTTCATCTATGGCTCCATCTATAACCTCTCCTATATATATATATTTTTAAACCCTGATGTCCCTCATGGTGAATTTACCTCCTAATTATGATATAAATGGAGAACCTCTTTCAGTAGTTGTTGCCCTTGTCAGTAGACAACGTCATTCCAACAGTGGTCAGTATTTCAAATACATTAAAATTCAGCAGTGTTGGCCTTCTGATTGAAATCTGTGGGCTTACTGTGCAAGGGCCTCAGTCTTTGAGTCAATTTCAGAGCATGTTTTGTATAATGCTGGCACAACACAGATTGTTTCGTTATGCCACATTTGCCTAAGAACTGTTCTTATATACCAAAATTGTGAGCTCTATTATTAGAAGTATAGTTGAATAGTTAATTAGCTTTAGAATTGTTGTATTAACGTCTATAGTAGTCCTTAAGAAAGTTGTTTTGAATTGATGAAATAAGAAAAAAAACTTAAGAGCATCAATTATTTCATGGTTTGAATATGAAAGAAAGTAGTGGATATTTTGCTTTTTGAGTGTAAAGAAAATTTACAAATTTTTAATCTATCCTTTTAATACAAATCTGTTTTTTTCTTTTTAAAGTAGGCAGTTATCTAATCTTGATTGAAACCTCTGAGCCATCTGCTTCTTCCTGGCTATGGTACTTGGTAGACTTCATCCAATGTAACAGCAATAACTGCTTACATTAACGTCTCCTCAGCTGCCTTAATCCGTTGGACTGAGCTTCTCATGACTCTCAACAGATGTTTTGCCTTTAAAGGTCAGTTTAACTTTCTGAACAGACCAGCTCCTTGCTTCCCAGAGCATGCCAGCGTAGTTAAGAATTGGAATGTAGTTCGACATCAGGAATGAAATTTCTTGAATTTCTTTTCAACTTCTTTAGTTACTCACCCAAATGTGACGTGATAACCCCTTTTATAATAACTACCAAGTGTATTTCAAAAGGAAAATAGTGTCAGAAGAAGAAGAATCTTATGAATGATTAGAACAAGTTGTTACATAGTTTTAAGGCAGAATCTTTCAGGTTGAAAGTAGTGTATTTTCATGTTTCCTTGTATTACAACAGTATATCGAAGCACGTACTGGGTATTAAGAAGTATTTATAATTAAATTTCCATCTAAAACGTTTGCTGTGCTTCTTCATGTATGATAGTAAAAAAAAAAAAAAAAACCCAAAAAATGAAACCCCAAAACAACAACGACAAAAAACACACATGGAAACCCAGATAATGGTATCTTGTTGAAAGTGGCAAGAAGTTGTCCACAGAAGATCAGAGAAAGGAATGAAGTTAAAGTAAGCTATAAGCTCTCTCTCTCAGGGAGAGCTTAAAATGAACTGTTAGCTTTTAAAATCAGAAACAATTGTATCCTAATGTGTTTTTAGGGAGAGTCATAATTTGCTTCCCTGTTGGAATAAGAGATGTTTTACTATATGAGAGCTGTGCATCCTGTGACCAGCAGAAGTCTGCAGCAGGTATTGGAAGGAAGTTGTTTCTCAGCCATGGACAGTTACTTGTTGGCTCGCACCCGAAGCTCATCAGTTCAGCCTGCCTCACGTAACTGTGATGGAATGTAATACGGGTGTTGAATCTGTGTTGGGATTCCTAAAAGTATTTTGTGACTTTATTTCATAGATTGGCTGTGGATTGTGGGAAAGGATATGCAGCAGATTTACATATGTGAATTATTACTGTGCTTACTATGGTGCTCAGTAACATAACTTTTTACTCTGTGATGTAACTCACACCATCATTTGGCATACATGCACATATTTTGTCAATCTGCTGTATGAAAATTCCATTATTTTACCGCTACTAATAAAATAATTCTTATTAATAATCATGCACAATATTGGGTTCTCAGCCAGGAGCTTTGCTGGAAGGTTCCAAGAATTTTCCTGCATTCGGGAGAGGTAAAACTTATGTTTCTTGCACTTAATACTCCCTTAAAAAACTTAACATCTTGATTTCTATAGGTAGAGGAGCACCAAATAAATTGCTGTGTCCACTTGATAACCACAGTGCCACATTGAAGTAATAACTTGGATCTTATTTAGTTGTCTTTACTCTTACATGCCTTCAGTGTAAATCTTCTTATCTAACCTTATTTTTTTACTGGTAATCTGTTTATTTTTACATGCATATTTCTGTAGGATCTTTTGATAATTTGTTTTAAAGTTCTTTTTCCTTCTCAAAATACAGTGTTAGTGGTAGTATGTGCTGTTCCACTGACCTTAATGCAGAAACATTAATGCTGCTGTCTGTTTTCAGTCGTGCCATGATGTTAACGGTAGTGAGAGATTATGACAGTAGAAAAATGTAGGTTTTCACTGCTGCTTTTGGCTGTTCATTCCTAGCAATGTGATGGTGTTCAAATGAGAGCACTTCTGTTCTCCTTAACTATTTCTTTCAGCTGTTAACAACAGCAGTGTACTTTTGTTTCTGATAACGCTCGAGCCTTTCTAAGTAACTTTCCAAACAGGATCGCTGTATGCTTGCTGCCCTGCAGTGCTGTATCTTTAAGGAAATTCTGAGAGCATGGGTCCAGAATGGAGTGAATGTTGCAAGCCAGAATAAACTTTTAAGGACTGCCAGAGGTGAACTTCCTGGTAGAGCAGAGTAATGATCACTCAGGTGATCTCTAGCAGGATGTAACATTTGTGCGACCTTCCTGTGCTAGTTTTTGGTGGTTATGAGAAGCCAGAAAGTGATGTGCCAGCACGATATGAGGTGGTAGACATTGGGCTGCAGTGATGAACCTCTCTGTAATAACTGTAACTGTAGAGGTAGAATCATATGCACTCATGTGAGATCATAATTTCCAGCGGTGCTGGTAAGATTTCAAAGATTTCAAATTTTCTTCTTCAGACCTTTCCTTATAATTTTTCTAACCATTATTTTATGAAAAGAAGTGGCAGATACAGGAGCTTTAGAAAGGCTGTATGTTAATCTTTTTCTTATTTTTCTTCTTCCTTAAATTTGTTATATTGTGATCTTGACCTTTCAAAATTTAATTGGTTTTCTCTACATACTGTGTACTTACATTTCTGGGAGAAGAATTTTGCTTTGAGCTGTTTTATTTCTTGCTTTTTTTTTTTTTTTTTAAGCCGGTGCTTAAAAGCAAACATATGAAAGAAAATACTTGCACACATGCATTCATTTAAAACAAAAGATAAAACAGAAAAAAAGGCTTCTTGTTTTTGACCCACAAGCAGCTTTTAGAGAGTACTTGTCTGTGTACAAATGAGACAGTCAGCTGTGCATTCAGACTGAGGCTGTGAAAAATTAATAGTTGAAACCTTGTATTTAGGACCAACTGGCAGCTGTTTTAAAATTAGAATTGTTGCAAATGCAGAAGAATGAATCAATATTGATAAATGGCTTATAACAGTTTTAATTCTGAAAAGATGGATGGATGCACACACACACACATATACATATCACCTAAAGATACCTCAGGATCACAAGCTGCTGATAACCCTGTGTCCTGGCAGCTGCAGAAGGCAGCCACGTGTTAAAGGTTGCACGCATTTGGGCAATTTTTGCATAATTCTCCACATGAGGTTTGCACATGTGAGAGCTGTGTTCATTCCTAATCCATACAATTGTTTTATGCCCTCCAGAACATGCAAATGAGTTGTGGTGTTTGTGATAAGTCTCTGAAGTCTTTCTTTGGATTTGCTTTTTACCTGCTGTTGCAGGGACAGAATTGTTCTGTAGTCCTTTGGTTTGTGCACACGGGCAATAGATTGCAGGCTGAAAATGAACACACAACTCGCTGTTGGAATTAAGTTCATGGTCTGACTATTTAATTAAATGTTCATTATGAACTGGTGTCCTCATGCTTTTGGTGTTAATGTGAGGAAATGCACTTAATATCGTTTGTAAAACAACAGATTATTTTAATTCTGAGAAATTGCATTGAAATTACTTGTACTAATGCAGTGAAATATTTTAAATATTAGATGCTTTTAGCCAGTAATTAAGTAATATGCCAGTCTTCTGGCTTTATTTTTTTGTTTGTTTGTTTGTTTGTTTATTTTGTTTAAGTGTGAGTTTTTTCAGCCTTTTGCTGAAATAGCAAGAAATAATTTGAAGATACTTGGTTTCAGGATATGCCCAGAAAAGTGGAACAAAGAGGTTTGGGCCATCAGCTGTAAGTGAAAGGCACCTCGCTGCAATATGAGATTTGCTCTTTTGAAGGTGTATTGCTAACAGTGAGAGATGTGGTGAGAACTGTAGTAAAACAGGGGTGGAGAAATTAGGAGATAGGTTGCCCTGCATTAGTACATGTTTAGCACAATTTCTTTGCAGTGGTGTGAATTTCCAAGGGGCTGTTTGAGCCTTTGCCCTCCTACTTCTCAGTAGAGTGCTTCTTTCTCACTCTGAGGTCCAGTTCCTGCTGAGCCCAGAAATCTGCAGGAGCTGAGTGCCTGAGGTGAGGCTCAGTAGATGAGCTGATCCTTACCTTTGGAAGGAGGTGAGCGGGTCGTGCCTCCCTACTTCCCCAATTTTCGGATGCACTGCCTTGCACCTGGGCCAGTTAGGCTCTTTTCCCCATGTGGGTCAGAGATGTTTGCCTGTCACTGACTGGTGGACACACTGCTGAGCAGCGTTCTGTAATTCAGTCTCTGAAGTGGGAGGTGTCTCTGCCTGTAGCAGGGGGTTGGAACTAGATGCTGATCTTAAAGATGCCTTCCGACTCAAACCATTCTATGAAATCAAATCACTGTTTCTGTGCATCATATCATTTTCTTTTGACTCCTTTCCACTATGCACACTGGGTATGGTAAAGCAGAATTCTCCACAACTGCAAAGAAATCAGAATTTATTTAAACAGTCAGGTACTGATTTCATAGCCCTTTACGTTTTGTTTGTCCTGTGTTGTATCAGCTTGGAAACTAACACAAAGGCTGACCTTAGTGGAACTGTTACAAACCTTTATGATGACCAAATAGAATCAGTTCAGAGTTTATTCTTATAATTAACACACACTGCATCAATATACAACCGTTCAAATTGATTCAAGTCTTTGTAGAGTTTACTGCAGCTCAACCAAATAAGTTAAAGAACAGGCTTTTCAATAGGAATGTGTGTATTGGTGGGAACATGTCAGTGTGTGAAGGCAAGAACTTGATGTTTTATTAATTTTGCATGTGGTTGTTTCACTTGGGAGGTCCCACTGTCATCTACTGACATTCTGCAATTCCAGCTGTTTATCTGGAATCACTATCTTGCTGAGTTTCTGGTAAGTGATATTACCCAAGTTTTTTCCATGACATCCAAAGGTGCAGAATTTATTTTGATTGTTATGCAGTACAATTCACTGAACTGTGTCATTCTTTTTTAATAGTCATTTTTTATTCTAAATGCAACAAATTATCTAATATGTAATAATCTCTAATAGTCCCCAAATACCATTCTTTATATTTAATCCCAAGCCAACTGCTGTGCTGGCTGGTGTGGCTGATTGATTTCCTTATGATTGTTTCCTCTGCACTCATTCCTGATAAAAATTCTATCTTCTATCAGGCAAAGAAAACTTCAATCGAGTAGGCTTTAAATCCAAGATGGTTATCCTATCTAGTAGTATTGCAACTTGTGTAATACTGACACTCAAATGTAATGTGATGGCTTTCTTTGGTGTTAGTCCAACTGGAGAGAAATTTCAGTCAGCATAAGTAGTTCAGTAGCTTCTGAAGTCATTGAAGCTTTCAGTTTTCAGTAAGCGTGTAGAAAACAGTAAGAGAAAGTACTGTGTAAAAGGAAACTGTGACTACCTATTAGTAAATAATGAGATTAGTGACTGCAGTGCAAGTAGAGTGTAGTTACTAGTCTGTAAAAATTGTGCTGAACTTATGAAATTCATGTTCCATGTGTACGCTTTGTGTTCAGAGAAAAACAGGCAGGTGTGAAAAAGGTAGCTGGCTCTTCTGAGATCAATTTTCTTAGTAGCATACGATGTAATAGAAATAAAAGTCACACTGCGTTTTTTGACAGGGAATAATGTATGTGTTGTTTTATGCAGGCAGCTCAGTTGCTCTGCTGTGGTATTTATGATGCTCATTTAATTGTTGTATATCTGTTCCAATCTAACAGAATATTAGGACCTATTTGCTTTGGAGTTGGGAAGGGTTGTTCATTTAAGGAAGTTCACAGGCGCAGCTTCAGCACCTGTTTTCCTTCTCCAGGCCACCCCAGCAAGGTACTTTTCCCTGAGGAAATGATGGGTACACATGGGGAGCTGTGTCGGTACAGATATGTGATATAATTCTGATGGTACATTTTCCTTTGTAGCTGAACTCTGCTGATAAGTTCGTGAAGTGTATTTTGATCATCTGTACTGCAGATTTTTTTTCCTTACCAAGACTGTGATATTTGCAATACTTGTTTCCATGAACAGTATTGTGAAATTCTATTCAATGTAATTTATGTGGGTATGAAGTCCTTATTTTGAGTAGCTTTTGTGTATTTGGAGGAGTCAGTCATACTCTAATTTAAATGCAGAGAAGCTCTGAGAGGAAGTCTTTCTCAGACCAAAGCTAAACTGTGTTTTCTTAGTTAAAGTTAAGAATTAGATTGTGCTCACCTGGATGCAGTAAAAGTTTGCAAGAAGAATCTAAATGTGTCAGATGATGTGCAATTCAACCAGTTACCCAAGGGCTGTCCACAGCAACGTTATAGTTACTGCAATGCTAGGCTTGCAAATTAGGACTTACAGGCAAGAGTTAGCTGCCTTCACTCCCTTTTATGAAAGCAGCTGACTGCAGAGGGCAAATGCATGCTGCACGTGCTTGTGAGAATATCAGGTCTCTCTCATGGTCCCTGGAAGAATCTGAGCTCCACCAGCGTTCTTTCTGTGAATGTCTACCACCTTGCAGTTTCTTTTTAGAAGTTTTGTTCTGCCTTGATCTGAAGAAATAGGAAGACAGAACCATATTTATTTGTCTTTTTCTTAATGACTGAATTAACTAATGAGAAGGCATTCGCTCCTGAGAGTAGGAATCTTGATAGAATTTATATCCTGCATCATCCACAACGAAAGTTTTTGTAGAAGGTGGTTACAGAATGAACACAGTTCAGAGGAAGGAAAAGGAGGTAGGTATTCTACAAGAAATGTATAGGGCTAGGATTCTTTTAATCAAGATTCTCTACTGGCTGTCTGTCCTGTGACTTTTCGTATACATTGTCAGTAAATTAGCAGGTCAGACAGGTTCTGCCTGAAAAGAATACACAGACCAAGAATTCTTTTATTTTTAATTACTGGAGTGGATGAAAGCAAGGTGTGGTCTTTGGCCCAGCGTAGAGAGTCAGGAATTGACTAGCTTCTGTGCCTCCAGGTAAATCTCATCTTCCTGCCTTGATTTCTCCAGCTGTGATATAGGTGTGATACTTGCCTGAGGAGGAAACTGAATATATTCCTATTTGCTAGGTTCCTGAGACAGAAATTGGTACGCACATAATATTTCTATTTTAGAAAATTAAGCTTTTTTAATAAACATTTTAATAAGAACACTGATCACGTGGCTTCAGTTTGGCTGACTTTAGTTCTTCTCTTTGTGAAAAATAACTGGAAAACTTCCTCTTACGATTTTGTTGCAAGTATTTCCATATGATAATTTCTTCAGTTTTGTGTTATGAGGTTCCTAAATATCTAACTTCAAAGAAAGCTCAAGGTAGTGATCTTGTTCTGTGACAGAAGATATCTAAAAGATGGAGGGAATTGATGAATAGGACACATAAGAAAAAAGTTTAAAAACAATGCAGATGAATAAATCTTAAAAAAAAAAAACAAAAAAAAAAAAAAAAAAACAACCTGTTAAAAATGTTCTGTACCAAACATCTTAGCACTTTAGGATTGACCTTCAGTTGAAAAGTTTTCACTACTTCCTAGTTTTGAGCTTTTGGACTCTGAGGTATAATTTCCAAGATTATTTGTTTATTCTTCAGCATTAAAAGCTTAAAAAGTAAAAAAAAAAAATAAATTGTGTGTAACTTCTCCAGATACGCTTGGGAGAAATGGAGCTTTAGGAAAAACAGAAGTATTGCAAAACTTTGCAACATTTATGGAGTTGCAACATAAAGAACATGGGGGAAGAAGGGGCAAGGTCACTGCTAAGTTCTAATCTTCCAGGACCAGTCTTTCCCTATTTCATTTACTTTAAGCAGCCTGTGATCATTACTGGAAATATAGAACATAAATACTGTTGCATGCACATCAGGATTTTGTTGTGTTGACTCCAGCACTGTTGTATCTCTGCCATATTTAATTTTTCTTGAGACATATATTAAATATTTGGAAATGTTTTCTGCTCTGGACTCTATCCTTCAGTTTCAGTGCCGGGGGTTTAAATAGTTAGTTATGCATCCACATATCTTGTGATTTGCATTTCATGTGACTGCAAGTGTGAACAAGAGTGTGTGATATCACCTTAGAGGAGAACGGTTTAACTGCTTTCTCCAGCTGTAGAGAAGCTCTCTCGCCCTGCCCTAAAGGTTGTTTGGTAAGTGCATTATGTCAATTAGCCTTGGCAGAGCAACATACAAGCCGATGAAAACGTGTTGGGAGTTGAAGTTTGGGCTGGTTTTGCATTTGAGCAGAGGGAAGCTGAACCACAGTTCGTACAGAGATTTTTATTTTGCTTTTTTTCTTTCTAGAAACGATTTCATCCTTTAGATGTATAAATGCACAACCAAAATGACAGGAAGGACTCAGAATACTAGGAAATGACAACTGCGTTTACTGGTTTTGTTGCATTTCTCTCTTCTGCATAGCTGTCATTGTACTTTGTAGGCACAGACATCACAGTGTTTTATTACCTGCCATGACAAATACAATTTGACTTACAAGGGATGCAGTGAATTGCTTCCCTAATCCTTTTCCACTATAGCCTGTAGGATTAATTTTGGTGGCAATGTTTGCTTTTGCTTTCTTTGATAAAGGATCATAGCACTGTTTAATGGAGGACTTGATTAATGGATATCTAGATCAGAAATGGAAAAGAAGAATAGAAGAGAATAACTTGACTTTTTTCTTTCTTGACGTAAGCAGTTTTTACATAGCATCCTGTTTTTATACTATTGTGTGGCGTTGTCTCAAGCATAACTTTAATTGTTTTTGAAATTAGTAGAGTATCAACTTCAATAAAATCTGTGAAAAATGAAACAACTATTTAAAAGAAAATAGAGGTCATCTATTATCTATAGCTAAGCTGCATATTGCTATTTTTAAAGTTTTATTTTCATTTTGTAGTTAAATTAATAGTATCCTTGAAAAACAGAGCATCAGTTCTGTTTTAATGATCTGTGAAAATAATGTTATAAAGAATGATCTTTTTTTTTTTTTTTAAGAAATCATTATGAATCGTTGATACACATTAGACTACATAGGTAGCATTGATTATTTTCTATTTTCTTTTTTTTTTTTTTTTTAGTGACAAGATGTTTCTTAAAATCCTTATCTAATTATATATTAAATTGTATTTTAACATCCTGGGATAGGATTCTCCCAGGAAGGAGCTGCCGGGCTTGGATGTCTCTAGCTCTGAAGTCTTCAAGTGTGAGATCTGAGGCAGAGAGTGGGGAAAGCAGACTGAGGTGAGGTGTATGAGAAGGAAGGCGTGGTTTGGAAAACAGGAATGGATTTTGGCAGGAGAATATGGGAATTGAGACTGGTTGGGCAACAGTTTGGGACAAGCAGGTACTGGTAGTAAAGGATTGTTGGGAATGAACATGGGAGTCTGAGACTCAGATAATAGCACTAGTTACAGAAGGAAAGTGAGGCTGGCATAGGTCAGGTACTGGGCCATATGAGCAGCTGGAAAGGGTATAAGACAAAAGCGTTTTGCCTGTGTGGCAGATTTAAGTATTTTAGCCTCGGTGTCAATTCTTGTTGGGACTGGTGTCGTGGAACAGAGAGGATAGCACTTGGGGGGTCGTTCTGTTTTTCACTTGCCCTGTGAGGGAAAACATACATAAACAAATACGGTGTTGGAAAGACCTTTTGAAGATGGCAATTAAATGCTGCTCCCATTTTCAGAATGTATGTTACGTGTCGCTCTGTATCATAAGCTACTTTTTATGTAAGAGCATAGTCTCATTCAGTGAGAGGAGCAGTGCCACTGCACAAACTATTTGGTATTTTTTCCTGAATTGCTTGGTGTGGAGCCAAAACTTTATATTCTACCCACTAATCAAACAAGGCTCAACAGGCAGGATTATTCAATTCCTTGTAGGTTTTCCTATGACACTTACCACTACACAGTCACAAAGCTTCATAAACCTTTAATTAACCTTTACAACACCCCTTTGATATGATTCAATTCAATCATTATTCAGGACCAGAGCCAGCAAATCTTTCTTTACACAAAGTGAAGTGAGGTCCTGTGGAAATAAGTAGCCTGTGAGATCATCAAATATGATTATGCAGTAAAACTGTGGGAGGTTGGCAAATAGGGGTTACCTCCAAAAACCCTCTTCTTGGCATTTTTAAAATTTGCATGTGTTTGATTTTCAGTCATTGTAAGACTTTGCAGTCTTACACACAGTTTAACACAGTTCCCTGTGTTAAAAAATATATGACAATATTTATCTTGAAAACCACTTTCTAAGATGTGTAATGGAAAGAACACCTCCAGCTCAGTATTTTTAGCCTTTTTTATTCGTTATGTTTAATAACCTTTATCCTACTTCTGTCTCTAAAAACAAAAGCAAAGAAAACCTGCGCAGCTAACAATACTGGCAAAACCAGACTTGGCTCTGGTAAGCATGTATGCATTTCAGTTCCATGTAGCTCATAGTGCAGTTTATAGTCAGGGCTGATCGCACTTCCTGGACTCCTGCTTCCAAACCAGTTACCAGGCTGACATAAACTCAGTTATGCTGAATATTAAAGTTCTAAACTGAGGGCCTTTGATTTTGAGGATATAAAGCATACTTTCATGCGCGGTCTGTTCATCTCTTGATTTGTCATCGTTTCAACAAATCAGTAATTCAGACCAATGAAATGATTCCTTATTTAATTGTTCTTACCCAGCCTGAGCAATCATTTCCATGTGACTGTTCAATTTCTCTAATTTCTGTTAGCAGCAAGCCTGGACTTTTGGCAATAATATGGCTTATGTAATTAAGCTTTTGCCTGCCATTTCTCTCTGAAAAAATCTGCTTGTGTGTAATTGAGAATGTAGTCTGTCTTAAAACTGCACGAACCTCGCTTAAGTGGGATTTTGTATCCTGCCTGATAAGAATCAATTCAGGAAAAGACTTGTGTTCTTCTAGATGTACAAAGCCCTTCTGATGGTTTTCTTTACCTTATTTAAGGGTAAGTAAATGGCTTTCTTAAGTTGGGAATTATAATATTAGAGATCTTAAGATGAGTTGATAAAAAGCTTAGTTTGAAATTGAACATGAGTAAAAGCTTCTTTACTGAGGAGGGTGGCTGGGCACTGACAGAGGCTCTCCAGGGCAGTGGTCATGGCCCCAAGCTGCTGGAGTACATTTGAACATTGCTCTCAGAAATACGGTTTAATTTGGGGTGGTCCTGTGTGGAGCCAGCACTTGACAGTCCTTGCAGATCCCTTCCAACTTGAGATATTCTATGATGCTATTATGCTTTCTTTTTCAAATAACTGTAGGAGGTTGTACTTTGTGTAGCAAATCAGTTTGCATATTCTTATGTATGCTTGCTGTATTTAATGGTATCGTACTAGCAGGATGAGTCTTCTGAAATTTGGTCTCGCAATTGCTTAGCCTTATTTTAAAGATTAGTAATTCTCTACTGCCTTATTTCACAATGAGATTGGATTGTTTTTGTTTCTAA
Organism: Tetrao urogallus; assembly: GCF_951394365.1. Classification (NCBI taxonomy): domain Eukaryota; kingdom Metazoa; phylum Chordata; class Aves; order Galliformes; family Phasianidae; genus Tetrao; species Tetrao urogallus. Next base: position 4,798,119 of record NC_136823.1, on the reverse strand, counting down.
CCATGTTCCCAAATGGAACTTGATATAGTAAGTGTGAGCCATAATTTTATGCTGTGGGTGGAAGGCTAAGCTCAAGAGTTAAGTACAGTGTTCTTTCTGTCCTGCCAAAGTCTAGGTTGGTGAAAGGACAGAGTGAAGTAAAATTCTGTGCAGTGGATATCTGGACAATTTAATTATAGTTCTGTACTATCATATGGTGATTACCTAGCTTTTAATTAATCATTCATATTCTTATTTAAATTTTTCTAATATACAGTGTAGCAGCATCAGCGGTATTAGGATCCTCATTTAGGATTGGTGTGATATAATTAGAAGAAAAGATATAAATGAAGAAAGTTTGTTCTCTGCGAATAACACAGTACATGCTGGTGTGGTTTTTATTTTTATTGAATGCTGCTGACCTAGAGCTGTTGCTGCCTTTTCTTTTTTCGCTTTGTCACTCAAGGTTCAGCGTATTGCAGATTTTTTATAAACGTGGTTCATGCTTATAGTTTTTAAATCCTAAGATGGTGTACTGGTCTTACATGTGTAAGATAAGCTGAATAAAAAGAAAAGGTTTGATTGACCACAGCACATTACAGGAGTGACTTACACACCAGCAGCCTAACGGATGAGAGGTAAGGAGAGTGAATTGAATAGCAGCAGTAATAATGGGACATAACTGTTTGGATTCGTGATAACCAAACAAAACTGTACGTTGTGATATTCAGACTATCGGGCAAGAAGTGTGCAAGAGCTGATGGGCTTAGTTGACAGTTTTTCTCTGCTACACTCTGCTCACCTTCTACAGCTGTTTTTTTCTTGATTGAGAACTGGGATCTATCAGGAGAAGATGTTGAGAATGCTAGGGCTCCTTCCCCCTTAGCCATCAGTCCTGTGCTAAATAATGTCTCTATTACCCTGTTGTCTTGAAGGAGGAGTATGTAGATTATGTTAGGCTCAGGATGACTTTGCCTGTCTCTAGCACTCTGGGAAGAAGGTGGTGTTTTACCAGGCTAACAGAAGCAAGTTTTATGCATCTTAAGTCTCTATTGCTTAGAGGACTAATGTATGTAGCTGAGAGGACGTGTGGCTCAGAGAAAGATCAGGAGGCAGTTGACTGAAACAGAGATAAGGCAGTACAAAACGAAAAGCAGGATCTGCTATTTCATTTTTGGGATATCAGTGCCTCATGTATCCTTTGGTGCTGTGTATGCTCTGACTTGTCACTACATACATGTTTGTTAGCACCCAAAACTAGTGAAGCTTTGCAGCTGTAGCTGCTATAGAGGTGAAAAGTCAGAGTGAATTTTAATGCCTAATATGGAATATGACACTTGGATTAAGATGATCTGGAGTGTTGAGATGTGAGAGAGGATAGGAGACCGAGATGACTGCAGAGCTGAGGCTGATGAGACAAGGAGGTGCTTAATGCAGGAAGAAAGGGATGGAACTCAGAGCAGTTGGAGAGCATGGCCTGAGAGAGTGTTTGGAAGAGTTGGAAGGGAAGAGAGTTAAGTGAGAGGGGATGTTAAGAAGGAAAACGCTTCAAAAGCTGAGATTTTGGGGACATTTAGGAATATTTGTATTGTTGGGAAAGCACTGAATTTCAGGAATTGAAAGAGTGGTGGATATGAGTTTTGGGGAAACTGTGTGAATTAGAATCACTGAAACAAAAGCCTTTGTTTGTGAAAGGGGAAAGAGGGTATTTGCAGTTTTAAAGCACTTTTTGAAAGGGAACTGGAGTTAACACAGACTATTAGTTTCAGCTTTGCATCTGCCAAGGACACCTTGGTCTGGTGACAGGCAGACACTGACCAGGACCTTCAGTCATGCACAGGGTGACTTCTTTGTGGTAAATCAAATGCTAACGTTTGGTTTTAAAATGTGATTTTTAGCACTGCAGGCCCACTTTGCTTTCGTACTTTCCCTGTTCTACAGTTGCCTCTTCTATTAAAAATGGTGAGTAACAGTTGTGAGCACTGCGTGCTGTAAGAAAGGCTTGTGCCAGCTGTGCAGAGAAATGATAGGAGATGTTTTGTCAGAGAGCTGGAAGTAATTAAAGCAAGCCTCCTTTTTTTAAAATGTAAAAACTTTTATTTCAAATCTCTTGTTTCTAACAGGTGGGGTGGGGGCACAAAGTAAGAAAAAATATCTTTTTCCATAGAAAAAATGGAGACAGAGTTTTCAACAACAATTTCTGTGTTTATTTTTGAGATTGAAAATGGCCTTTCTGGAAAGGAAAATGTCTTACCTTGTGTACCTGTCAGACTGGAAGTGGTAATTCTGATCCATTTGAAAAGGAGGGTCTCAGCTTCCTAGCAATGTAAGTGCAAAAGGCTTGAGACTATGAACTTCTGAAACCAAGGAAATGTTTTAGAAGAGGGATGTCTTGACTATTAAAAAGTTTTCCCTTATAAAGAGTTATTGAGGTTTTTTTTCTGTACTTCAGAGCCCTGTAAAGTTGTACTTATGGACAACTAGAACTAGAGGAGTGAATACATTTTTTTTTAACACTGTCCATTATGATAAATAATACTACATGCATGTGTGTGTACATATATATACATAAACATACTAATTTTTTTTCTGTCTTGCATTATTAGTTTGAATAATGCAAGTGTGACATGGATACCTGTATGCAGTAGTTCTTTTTTTTTTTTTTTTTTTTTACTATTTTCTACTGCTTGCTCCAGAGGACATTAGATCCATCAGCATCATGAGTAAAGTTCCCTGGCTAGCTGATTTGTTTTTGTTTAGGATAAGTGTATGTTTTCTTTGTTGTGTTTTTTGGCTGTTTCTTCTTTAAATTTTATCTTATTACGGTAAAATAATCTAATATAAAATGCTTTTTCTAATAGTAGAGAACAAGACCCTTTAATGGAAAAATATAGTCTTAAAAGTTGAATGAAGTTTCTTTTTAACTTAATGAAGCAATAGCTTGAGACTTATGTAATTGGATCCTGTAATAAATGCTTATTAACATTCTCATTCTAATGTCTAGGATAAGTAATTACTGTAATGTTTAAAAGCCAAAATTAATTTGTTTTGTGACAAGAGTTGTAATTGATTGTACTGCACGGTTCTTAGCACGATAGCATTGGAATTCGTTTTTTAAAATCTGACTTATAAGTTTATTACCTGTGTTGCTTATGCTACATTCAGTCTTTGTGCAAACAAGGTCAACTGCATACACTTAAAGAGATTTACATACATTGACGTGTAAGTTGAGTTAGGCACGGAGTATATCTGATCTCTCGCCAAGCTAGCAATAAAGGGGAAATCTTTTCAAAGACTGTAGCAATCTTACAGCCCTTTGCTTTATTTCAAACCCTATAATTAGTGGTTTCTGGAAACTGGATTTGCTTCTTCCCAAAGATGAGGGATATGCACAGTAATTTTGAAATCTAGCCTTTAAACATGGTCTGGCTCCTAACTTTCCTGAGTAAGAAGTGTTTTAGATGCCTGAGCATTTCACATCAAGCTGACTTAGGACTGGCATTTTTTTTTAATGCACTCTTTCCAATTTTCTCCCTCCCCTCTCCATCACTTTTTATTTTAACTTCTAGGGCATGGCAATTTTAACACTCATGTGCATCTGGAGACTCTGATGGCATATGAGATTCTTTGTAGCTCAAGATAAATTATGTTTCTGATTATCATCAACCCTTCAGAAATTCAAATTAGTATGCAAATAACAAGAAAGATTATCAAGATTTTAATTAGCAACTAACAATTTTCCAACCTAGATAAACAAGATTTATCTGTTACATATTCTATCTGCATTTTAAAGTGTTTTTAACCCAGCTTAGGAGAATAAAAAACACACCAGTAAGTTGTGAGTGGCAAGGTAGTATGTGGAAATGAAGAATATTTTTTGGTAAATCTGATCTCTGCTGTTCTGTTTGAACAAGTAGTCAAAGAATGAAGTCAAGATAAATCAGGTGCTAATGAATACTTGTAGACTACGGAGCCAATCACCTAATTCATCACCTCCACTGTCCTGCAGTTCTCTACAGCTGTAAAATAGATATTTAGTATTAGAACAATCAGCAGAATGTGTACTTTGCATACTGCTACTTACCATTCACTACAACACTTGTAAAAAAAAAAAACTACAAGCTTTGGAACAAGCAGACATTATAGATTTTGTGCCGCAGTAGGAGATCAGATCACAAAGGTGTAGCTGACTGAAGTCCCGGGTCAGTGTGATCCAGTTGATGGAAGCAAAGTGGGTTGCTACCTGAATTGCCAGCTGCTTTTTTCTGGACGTGAGAGGTACTTCCTGAAGCAGCAACTGCTGCCTGTGGTATCATGTACTGCCATTTTCTATTTTGATCCTGAGAGCTAGGTGCTGCTAGGAAATAAAGTGAGACTTGCTGTGAATTGCCTGTATTTACCCCGCTTCTTTCATCCTCAAACCTTTGCCTTTCTTCACTGTATGGTACAACAGTAAGGTGAGTTTATCCTGGGGTAGGAGATAAATAATGCTTTCTGCAAGCAACTTCCTTGTCATCTAGCTCTGAATTTCCTGCGTGTTTCATACGTGTTAGCTCTTTTTATTGTATCTGAGAGTATTCAAAAGCACACACTTCATCTTGCTTAGATGAGAATTTTTGTTGTTGTTGTTATTGTGTAAAATATACTGTAACTACATTTAAAAATGTTGGTGATAAGTGGAGCAAGTCTGCAACTGAGTATCAGGAAAAGGAATAGTGTTATTTTTTTTCCTTCAGGCACATCGCCACCTAGCAGCTGCTAACTAAAATCTCTTTCAGTTGAAAGGAAAAGGTAGAACCTGTATCTGAAGTACTCTCACTTTACTCCTCCAACCTCTTTCATAAGTTGACATATCAACTAGGTGATAGATCATAAAAGCCTTCCCGACCTCAGGAGCTGTAATATCTATTGCTGTCCGTGCAGAAATGGGAGTCAAATGGGGTAATACTGCGTGGTCTTCCTCATCAGTTAGTTACTCTTCTATTAAAACTATATTTTTCTCTCTTAGTTGCAAAATTGGTCACTGTCAGAATGGTGTTCTGTGCTGATGATCATCAGGAATGAAATCTGAGTCATGTGTCCAAGTGAGCAGATTGCAGATCTTTCCTCTACAGTGTTGATTCTCAGCAGGTGCTGTACGTTTTTCCATTGAAAGATGGTGTGTGGCATGGAGTGTGAACCAAAGCTGATTGTGTGGGCTCTTCAGTGCTACTGCCTAAGACAGTAGCAAGAATGAGAGAAGGGAGTGAGGAGGCAGGCAGGAGGGGAAAACCATGGAAGAGAGGTAGAGGACTGGTCAGGCTTGAGGACCTGAGAGAGAAGGCAGATGAGAATGCTCCATGCTCTTCTTGAAACCGTTCGTTCTGAAGCAGCTCTATATTTTTAAATGCTGTAAAAATCATGTAAACTCTTACTGTCAAATCTAATATTATGGATGTGATATATGCAGGAATTGCCATTTTTTCCTACATTCAGGTAATCAATACACAAGTACAGATTAACTTTTTAAGAAGATTCCTGTTATTGCTTAAATAAATGAAATTTATATATTTTTATAGTAGAAGAGTTCCAGTAAGTGACTCAGTAAAGTATGTGCACTGTATGTTGTTGAAAGGACATGTTTGACAAAATGTTTTTAAATCTGAAAAATGCTCTCTTCTGTTCATCACCCTGGTTATGTCAGTACCGGTGTTCTTGTTGGGTCAAGCATTTGCTTTCACATTGTATCTCATGATTGTCCTTCTCTCGTCTGCATTGGAGCGGTCTTGGTCATAAGCTAGATTCTGTTCAGATGAGAAGCTGAGGGAGGCTCATCACCAAGAGTGCTCCTTATGTGCTGCAGCTGCTAAGGGGTATTGGTCCATTTAACCAAACATAAGCTAGTCCAGAGAAGGTATATGGAGTTTAGATGCCAAGTCTGCTGTGCCAGCTGCTTCTGTAGATGTACCACTGTATTCTGCAAGAGGGAAAGCTTTGTTTTATTGTAGAAAAGGCAGTCTTGTCTAAATCCACCTTAATGCAGACACTAGCTGTTAAAGTATGTATTTGGTCCCCTGGTTTTGCTAACTGTGATTTACCTACTTAATAGAACCACTTTGGTTTGCTTTCCTTGCCTCAGAATTCTTCCGTGGAAAGGCATTCCTACATGAAAACTGTCTTTGCTTTCTCTATTGAAAGTGAATTTGAAGATCACAAAGAGGTTGAACTATCTCATCTGTTTATGTGGGCTAATTTGATGTACTTAGATGTGAAGTCTGGAGTGATTCAGAAAGATGTTATGTGGATTTTCAGTTACCTCTAGGGGATGCTGTTGTGTTAAAAGTTCCCTTGTACTAAACATATTATATATAGCTTTGGGTATTTATCTGCCTTATGGAATAAAAGAGCATGCAATACTCTATATTAATGTAGATTAATATAGATTAATAAGAGAAGTGCTTTAGATAATGTCAGATAGAGATAGTATGACATGTAACTGTGGTAGCAAGTATCAATGTACGGAAAAAGAAGTAAGAACTATCCTGGGGTGGTGTTAATAACTATGTATGTCACATCTAACCTGCTGAAGCATTGATTGATTTCAGCTCAGTGAAAGGTATCTCCAACTGGTGAAGTGTGTGATGAATGGCAGTTTTTGAATAGAGTAGTTGACAATTCTGTGCTTTTGAGAATGGACTCAGTGCTTTACAGGAAACCTGTTGGTAGTTAAGGCTAACGCCTGCTGAACTTTTGGTTTTGCAATGCTTGAGATACGTTTATGTTTATATTTTTTTCTTCCCTGTTCTTTCACCAGGTGTTCTTTTATTTTCAATATTTTGTTTGAGAAATTCATAAAACTTCCAGTGTTTGGTACCAGTTCACTGTTAGTTAACATGAAGCGTCTTAAGTTCTTTCTATGAAAATTGACAAGTGTTAATCATAGCATTTACTGAAGCAGTTTATACAGAATGATCATTATTGTCTAAAAACTTGCAGACCGGTGGTACTGATATAATCAGTAAGAATTCCTTATTAGTTTATGGATAATGATACAGAGCAGTTAGTGATTTATAGGCAATATACAATACTACTTTTCCAAACGATTTGAAGAAAAAGTTATATCTGAATATAGAGGGGAATTTACACTGGACTTTGAACTACGTTGTCCTTGTATAGCTAAAACAATATGTGCAGACCACTGCCCTAAAGTTTGGAATATTACTTTCCTTCTTCATCATCTCCAGTTCCTGTAAAACTTTTAAGTATTTTAAACTGGAAAAATCAATCTTCTTATCTTTTCTAAGGATCCATAAAATGTTGCTAATGATGCAAATTCAGCGATGAGGTCAATATTAAAAACTGTACGTAGCACTAATATTTTCCACAAAAGTTTTGGAATGCTTAGATAAGGAACTTGCATTTCATGCTGAAGAAACTTGTTTCTTTTTGCTAACATTGTAGGTATAGATTTTTGTCTCAGTTTGTAACTTCAAACACTAACACTTCTCTCCATGCCCTTATTAATTGACAGTCTATACCACTGATGTGCAACAGCGTGGAATTTTGTACATGCACAACATGATCTGCTACTTAAAACTTCTGGCCCACATACTTGAAAATGATAATGTTCTTCATTAAAATCATTTCTCTTACTAGAAAGCACTGTGTATTACTTTGGTCTGCAGATGTGTGATGGCAACTTAAACAGTATCAAGTCCTGTGAGGCAAAAAAAAACCAACAGCAACCCTTTTATTAAATGCTATCTGAGAAATGTATTGTTACTTCAGCATTGAGCTTTTCCACTGTGTTAGTCTTAAAGATTAACAATGCTTCTAGTAAGGAGAGTGCCTTTTTTTTGCATATAAATAATCAATAAAAAACTTCCAGACCTTCGTCTTCTCAGTAATGCAGGTTTTCTTTTTGAAGGACATCCTCCTTCAAATGAAGAATGTAGGTAGATCGCTCCCAGGACTGTTTCTCATGTTTGAAGGAAGGAGAAACCTCATTTGAGTTCTGGAGAATTTTCCTTGGAGATACATTTCTTACTCCTATTAGTAGTAACTTCACTTGAATTGCCAGGTCTCTCTGAAATAGCCATAGTGTTCAAATAGTACTTTTCAAAATGCTATGCTAAAGTGCTTCTGTAAAGCACTAACAAAGCAGAGGAATTCCCAAAGTGGAAACTAAAGTTTGTTATTGATTCTCACTGACTGTGTGCTCTCTTGTATACCATTAAAATTCTCCTTCCCAGGAAGACAGGGAAGAATTACCGTCCATTTCAAAGAGGAGAGAGAGACAGAAGCAAGATTAGGGCTCCATTAGCCTTTTTGTTTGTCTTAGATTGGAATTTATTTCTTTATTTCTGTCAAATCAGCCTTCAGGTGTTGATTAGCCACAGGAAGTACAAGCTGATGCCTGCTAGGTTAGCACATGCTTGCCTCCATGCAGATGTTCTGCCCTCCCTGAATGAGTCACGCACATCTGTGCAAGCAGCGCCAGCCTTTGTGGTCAAGGTTAGAACTGCAGAAGGGCTGACCGCATCCTGGGATGGGACCGAATCAAATGCAGTGACGTCCTGATTGAATGGCAGCAGTCTGTAAGCACACAGTACCCGTGCACACAGGTATGTCACGTTTCCCTAACCAGCTGCCTGTGTCAGACCACGGCTGCCGTTCTGCTCCGCCACTCTTACATAGCATTCTTTTTCACTGCAGCGGTACAGGGCAACGTCTGAGGCCATGCTGGGAAATAAGAGAGCTAACGAATGTGAGGAGATGGCCGCGCCGTGCAGTGGTGGTGCAGCAGTCAGGCTGCTGCCCACATGGAGGCCTCCCGGCAGCCGTGCCGCCCTGGCTTCTCGCTCGCGGTGGCAGCGCTGCTTCCTGTCAGGGCGGCTCTGACATGGCCCCTGCTGCACAGGCCCCTTCTGTGCATGCTCTCCACCTCCTCCTTCTCTTTCTTTCAAACACTCAGTGCATTTAGAGCCTGATCTTGTACAGAAAATATCCCTGACATTTGAAGAGCTCCAGGGATTCACTGAGCATGCTCAGTCCTCCCCGCCTGATAGAGAGAGGAAGCTGGTTTACATACGAGTCATACCAAGCATAGCCTGCATGTCAGTGCAGTTAACTTGCAGCGGGCTGTGAGGAGAACTAGTGTGTCTTTGTCCTAGGAAATTTCCCTTGTTTCTGTTTGCTTTTTTTTTTTTTTTTTTTTTTTAATTTGAAAAAAGACTTGAAAAGTTTTCAGACAGTTTTCTTTGTACCGAAGGACGCAATATACTTTTAGTTTGCAAAGTTTGGAAGGGAGTCTGTGTGTTTTAATCCCTCCAACTTTCCTTTAATATACTTTGTTTTGATTAGCGAAGGCTGGGCCTTGTGCTAGTGAAGTTTCGGGGGCCGGGAGCGTCCTCAACACCATTTGCCTGGCTTCCTTCCCCCTGAATCTGGGTGAAAGCAAACAAGCTGGTCTTTTTTGCTAGCCCGATAAATGCTATTTATGAAGATGGACCTGTTGAACTACCAATACTTGGACAAGATGAACAACAATATTGGCATTCTGTGCTACGAAGGTAATGCTTTCATTTCACAAAGCTCTTTTGTCGGGTGTGTTTTATGTTGTTTTTGTAAGCATGGATTTTCCTCCTGAAAGGAGATTTCTACAGCTGGCTTTAAGATACCTCGCAGTACGGCTTTGTTTAAGGGAAGGACATTTTTATTTTTTTTTCTTTTCACATAATTTTCTTTTTCCTCTATTTTTTTTCTTGAAGATAACATTAATTGGATTTGTTTAAAGGACTGTGTTGGTTCTGTGACTGCTGTGCAGTGTGTTTGTTGGTAATGTTGGTAAAGGAAATTGTTTGTAAAAAGGGTGTAGGTATTAATTTACATTTCTGCTTGCAATCCTACCTAGCAGTTAGGCACCGCCACTTTTAGGGGGAGATGCTTTTATACAGTGTAGCTCGAAATAATTTTTACATCGACTCGGCAGTTGGGTCGCGAACAATGAAGAGTTTGAGCGCACAGCCATGGGGCTCACAGAGGCGCCGTGCTGCAGAGCACAGAGTAGCCCATTGTTTGACTTCTCATTTCCTGCACAGCTCAGAGAAAGCCCTGGCTGCGAGATGCCTCCCCCTCCTCCATGGCGCACACCCCTCCTTTCTCAAGAACCACCCCACGCTCCCGTCCCCTGTGGAAAGAATTACACAACTAGTTGGAAAATGTAATTTTTTCTCTCTGCTGGACTCTGAATTTTACCTATGCTGTTTCCAGCTAATGTAGGTTGGCATTTGCTCTTCATTTTGTAAGCATTAATAGTTCTGTTTTGAAGTTGCCTGAGGTAATAGAGTAAAATAAGTTTCTTAATCTTAGTGGAGTTTTATCTACGTGCAGTTTGAAGAAGTGGTTATGGCTTGGCTTTGACTGGAAAGAAAGGCACCACAGAGCTAATTCGGCTTGGCAATAGAACTGTTTTTGCTATAGCCACACACAAGCCTTGCAGAAATCTTTCTTCTGATTCAGCAGGAACATTTTCCATGTTCATTGGGAAAATAAACTTGCTGTAGTTGTTAGGGAAGAAACAATAAGGAATACACGTAGGAATAGAAAATAGGAATAGACCTATTCATATGTTCAAAAAAAGGACTAGGCCAGAAGTCAGAGGGCTGAGCTTCTCTTTGGAAAATAACATCTTTTCTACCATTAAATCAGAACGGACACATTTCTTTCCTTTGGGAAATGGAGGAGTTCCCTATAGAACTGTTAATATTTGATTCTTTTGTTGTTGTTGTTCTTTCATTTTCTTTCCTGCTCAAATATGGAAATACTTGAATAAAGCTGTTTTAAAGAAGATTAAGCGTTCATATCAGTACTGAGTAATCCAGAACTGAGATAGTGCAAGAATAGTTGAACTTTCAAGTTCTTTCCTACCTGTGTTTTCTTCATTATAGAGGGCTAATTAAGAGAAGACAACTTGGAAGCTCCTTTGACTTTTCACTGTTCTCTGTAGTAAGCAGTGCTTTCTTTGGAGGCCAGTGACACTTCTGATGAAGACCATGAAGTTTGCTTAAAATTCTACTTAAGTACTTGCTACACGTTCCTGAATGTTTTGCTGTCTAAAGCAGAAAAACTGTAGTTTTGGCTCACTAGTTCAATTCATTAGAATTATGCCTAATTTTAATGGGTGATTCTTTCCAGATCCCTTTTTCCACCCTTTTCTCCATTAATTGTTATTTGAATAGATCTTAGGTTTAGAAGTTAAAAGCTTCTCAGAGTACTCTACTGTAACAGTCTTTGTTTAGCTTAAACATCTGTTGCTATTTTCCTTATTATGGAAGTTAACATTTTTAACACTAAAGTAAACACACAAAAAATGAGAAGAAAAAAAAAAAGCAAAAATTCAGTGGTGTTTATAGTGAGGTGTTTATATCCCAGTGGTTTAAAAAGTATAAACAGTCATTGACAACATCTGCACTGAACTGTAAGGGTGTTTTAGAGATGCCTACAGATCTTCTTCTGCCATAGTATTTATTTTGTAAGAGTTGTATCAGCTGTGATGGGTCATGTCTTTTCAAGGACACTGCTGTAGTAGTAAATATATTGAGAGTAAAATGCCCTTTCAGACTCAATTAGGATTTACTGAAGGTCATACCTGAACTACTTATTAGTAGATATCTTCCTAAAAAGTACTTTTGCTGATGTAGACACAAATATTTTGTGAAAGTAGGTTTGAAATTTCAGTAAGAAATGAGAGAATTATATGTCTTATCTGGATTCATATTATATATATAAACCTATATCCTACAAGAAAGAAGTGAGATGACTTCCTTATTCCTGTAGATTATGTCCTGAAGTTCTTGCTGTTCCTTATTGGGAGAATTTGTTTGCTGGTGACATGTACCATTGTTGTTTTATAATGTTTACTCTATTTTAAACTTCCACGTCCAATCACAAGCCACTGGAACTATGTGCCATTGATTTGTAGCTGTAGCTCATATGTAAGAGATGCCCTGATGTTTAAGAAATGGGAAAAGTTCTTCCATTCTGTGCCCTTGACAGTTCTTTAGTTCAACATGGAATAGAGTCGTCCTTGGTTTTGCCCAGCAAGAATTATAGATAGCAATATGTAGTCTGCAAGTTTTAGGCTACTGAGTTAATGTCAGCATTTGGTTAGTCGTCTTTGACTGGTAGGTTCAAGCAACCTCAGATTTGTCTTAATTTCATTCCATTCGTAAGAAACAGTGTCACAATCACACTCCAATGAGTATGAAACCATTTATTCACAGAGTACCATTCATTTTGTAAAACATATTTCTCATTTTGCGTTACTCAGTGGAGGTTTACGGGAAGAGGGCATAATGATGACTAATATAGATGGGATCTGCTTTATGGACAGAACATTGGCTTTTTGTGAGTTGGGGGAAAAATGGCAGATCTAGAAATTCTAGAAGGGGTTGCCGTTTCTCTAGGAGCACTTTGTACTCCTAGCTGGAGTTGACAGTTTTTTGAAACATAAGATATATTTTTAAGTTTATTTTTAATGTACGGTCAAACACTGGCACATGTTGTCCAGACAGTTTGTGCAGTCTTTCTGTGAAGATAATTCGCGGCCCTCAGCAACCCGTCCTAGTTGACCCTGGTTTTGTGCAGGAGGTTTGGACTTGATGATCTCCAGACATGACTTCCAGCCTGAGCTCTCTTTGATTCTGTAATATGATGGAAGACTTTGCACATGTGTGTAATTAAGACAATTCCAGCCAGCATAAAAATTATAACCAAGGATGAGGTGAGAGTTTTTGAATAGGAGTTCATAACTTAGAACCACAGAGTATGTCATTTCCTTTCCTCCGGGTGGTTAGTTCCATGCTGCTAGCTTGTGTCCTTTTGAGCATTCTCTCAATATTATTATGAGTTTTGAGCTTCTCATGATGCTTTGTGATAAAATCTTATTTCTAAGTGATGCTTTTGGAGGAAAACCTCAATTTTAATGACATGACCTTTTTAACAAGTTGCATTAAAAAAAAAAAAAAAAGTGAACTTTTGAGTTTTCACCAGTGAAAGCTAAAATTCCGAATGAGACTGTTTAGTTTTCAGTGATTGAAAAGTGATAATACTATTAGCATTTCAAGCAACTTACTGTAATTGTGCAGTAGAAAGGAAGAAATAATTATAGAGGCTTGTTGACTCAGCATCTCGATACTGATTTTTAGTGGGAATACATCTGCCATCCTCCAAAACATTTGCTGCCAGTTGCCAGCAATGGCCAGCTTAATGAGTAGTGCTTTCAGATCACTGTTTTCCTCCTAATGAGCTTAGAGACATCAGAAAACTCTTGGGAGACTGTTGTCCTCGCTGAGGTGAAGAGGCCATGAAACAGAGCCATTCTGTACCACTCTGGCATTCCCAGTGCTTCATATCAAATAACAAGCACTTGATCTGGGCATGTATTCAGAGGTAGAACATCTGTATCTTGTTTTGCAATGGAAACTCACTTAACTTTAGCTTAATATTCTTTCTCTGAAAGCCTTGTGTGTGAGGTAATGGCAAGAGGGCTTTGGGTTAAACAAAAACAAATCACAGGTGATTGTGCTCTTTGACTAATCCAGGGGCACTGCAGCCAGTTCTGGCTCCCTGTTTCAAATAAGACTATGTATGAGAAGGTGCAGTCTCCAAGTAAAAGATTTGTTTCGTTTTGTTTATCTAAGGGACTGTACAGATGGTTGTATGTTGGAAGGCAGATTTCTGTCTTCCTTCCTCTCTCGCATTTTCAAATGCTTTGTGTTATTACTGCATTCTCAAGGCTTGAACGGCTGTGCTGGGAAAGGTATAAAGAAATGCAATAAGATGCTAAGAAATCCCCCAGGCATGTTATGAGACTTGGAGCACTTGAAATAGTTATACAGGGTTCTCTGGACAGTCCAGAAGACTGGAGTTTTTTAATGAAGAAAATTGGATCCAGATTTATTAAAAGAAAAAAAACAAAACAAAACAAAAAAAAACCCAAACCCACCCCTTTCTGGTTTCAGGACAGCTTACATTAGTTAGTGGCATATTACATAATTATTTCTCTGACTTCCTGTAACAGTGAAGCATTTGTTGGCTACAATATTGAATTTGCACAGCTATGTATTGTCTTAGGGCACTGCAAGCCATTTTGGATATATGTACATCTTCCCAGAAGGGCCAGTGTAGATGTTTGATGCCTAGTGTGGAGCCTGAAATGGTTTCTGCTAGCTTAATTTGCTTCTTAATGAAATATAACCTGCTTTCTTAAGTTCTAAAGAATAGTTTCCATCAGTTTTCTTTGCTGACCTTGCATTTTACCCTGGTATTGTAACATCAGTTTCTGCTATTAACTCCAAAGTTTGGTTTAGTTTCTAAATACATAAAATTACTTTAACACTATCCTTCTGTTAAGAATTAGTGAAACAATAAATGGACTAGAAATCTCTCTCATAATGGTTTTGTTTTGTTTTGTGTTTTGTTTTGTTTTGTTTTTGGTAATCAAGTGTTAAATTTCTGTTCAAAGTCATGTAAATTAAGATGCACCTACCAACTGTCCCTGGTTTAGGGAACATCCTGTGAGGTTGGTGGTTTTGGTTGGGTGTTTTTTTTTTTGTTTTTTTGGTTTTTTTTTTTTTTTCAGTGTCTTTTATCTTTAGGAAAAACCAAAAAGCTCTGACTTAACAGTTGGGCTTTTCTTACTCATTTCCTCCTAACATGAAGCTGGTAATATCCTATTCAGTACTGACATATAAATTCAGTTTATTTTCCTCGTTCAGCAAAGGCAAGATAGATGTAGGTTTTATTTAAGCATTTTTTTTTCCCTGGGATTCTATTGTTTTCCTCATCCTTGATGCTAGTTCAGCGTGTATACTGATAATCCAAACAAGGAAATCAGGAAACCAAATAATAGCCTTATCCCCTTATCCCACAACTTTCAAGCAGCTAGGATAGGCAGCTCATACCTTTTTCTTTTTTTTTTTCTTTCTGAGATAAAAGGTAGTGAAATTTGTAGCTGTAAGTTGAATTCTCTGTTAATGAGCAATTTGCTTAAAGGCTGTAACTTGTTATTCACAAGTCAAATTTGTTACAGTGCCAGGTCTCTTTGGATATAAATCCAGGCATTTCAGGAGACACTGAAAAAGCTTAAATTGCTCCAGAGTTTGAACAACGCACTGTATTGTATGGAGAACTGTTAGAGAAAAACTAAAAGCTTAAACAACAGTCTTCATTGTGTGGCATCTAAAATTATGAATGAAAAAAGTTCATCCATATGTATTGGTTTTGCCTTTTTTTAAATCTCTGATTTGCATGAAAATAGTTGTCTATTAATTTCTTCTTAGAATTAATACAAATGGGCTTTTATATTTGATTTTGGCTGAATAGACTACAGAGTTTTAACATGCTGCATGCAGACAGGGTGCCAAGCTATTTAGCCAAGTTGTTTACACTAACAGTAATCCAGCAGGACAGAGCCTGTAATTCTTCACTGATAATAGCACAAGGTAATGATGAATACAAGTTTATGGAGGAGTGTTTACAAAAATTGTATTATACTTTTCTAGTGTTAAAGAATCATGAGTGCAGTTGTTTTTAGTATTTGTTTAAAGCTAGCCTATTTTTTCGTCGTCATGCAGTCTGTATCATCTGCCTCAAAATTACTTTGCAGTTCTGCATGGGATGATTGCTGGACACACAAAGAGTCATTGTTTCCTTTCCCTTTCAGTAAAAGCCATGCCATGCACTTTGAAAGATAATTGACTGTGTGATAAAGTGCTGCTAGATGTTGTATAAGCACTACGCCAAGATGGTGCGTGCAGTCACACATACACACCACAAGTGCCATGATGTGGTTTTTATTTTTTATTTAACAATTTTTTAAAGAAAGAGCCAATGTTCTCATGCCTGTTGTTGCAAATTGGTGTAATGGTGTGTGTAGCTTGGTGTGGTGGCATGTATTTTGTCATAGAATCATTAAAGTTGGAAAAGACCAGTAAGATCATCTCAAGATCAGCTCAACCAGCAACTTATCACCACTATGGCCACCAAACCACATCCATCTACCCTTTTCCTTCCAGGAACAGTGATTCCACCACTTCCCTGGGCAGCCTGTTCCAATGCCTTTCAACTCTTTCGGAGAAGAAATTTTTCCTAATACTCAACCTGAACCTCCCTGGCCTTGGTGTGAAGGAAAGAGGCCATAGATCAACTAGCATTAAGTGCAATCTTGAACAGGCAATTAAGGTCTTAATTAGGGTTATCTCTGTCAACTTGTCAAGTTCATGTTACAGATGGATGGGATTAGATAAATTTTATTTTTAACACTGGTAATAGTTTGTCACTGATTCTAAGACAAGCTTGAAGCATTCTGTCTGTTAGAAAAGACCCCCGTACAGAACTTTCTGTTACAGCCTGGGTGAAGTCAAAGCAATTATGTTCCTGAGGCCACAACAGTACAGATTCTAGATAAAGAAAAGTTGTCCAGAAACTTTAATGAGTTGATGAGTCTTCATTGGAGATATTGAGATATCTCATTTTAATAGGAGTTTAGCTCCTGAAAATCTTGTGGTAAAGAGTAATATGAGCAGGCAAGGGGGAAAAGTGGGAAATCAATTTTAGAATATTTGCTCTACCTCAATTTTATGGCACTATTTGGCATTGGATTTTTTAAATTAATTCCAGTTTATTTTTATCTGGCTTTTAACTTTGTCATTGCTAGTATTAAAAAAGAACCTGTTAAACATATTTCATGATGAAGTGCAGCTGTTCCCTCCAGAAATTTTATGTGACACTGCCTAATTTGTATCTGAAGAACAAGAACATCCACAGTGTAGTAGTGATTGTGGTAGATAATATTCAGGATAAAGTTGATACAGCTTTTGTGGTAGAGAAGGGGAAAAGTTACTCTTTCGCCATAAGCAAGAAATGACTTAGTTCCTTCGCAGAAAAGGTGATGCTTTTTCAAGATGCTTATTGTTACAAGAGCCTATCTTTGATTATTTTAAAACGTTCTTTTTCACTCCTCATCACTGTGGAATATTCCTTGTCAACTGTGAGAATCGAGCACTGTAGTGTGTAACTTTCCTCCTATTCTTCCAAACATTGCTAGCGTGTTCCAGGAAATATTGCTGCTCTCCCAGGAAAAGTTTGGAACTAGTTGTGTTTAAAAAGCAGTAGTTCTTCCTGGAAACCCATTTGACAAGGCAGGCATGGAAACCACTGACCATTGTACTTCCCAGGTTTACGAGGCTTAACATTTATTCTTCAGCATGCAAAAATAGACTTTTTGGTCTTTAAACGTGAACTGTTCTTAGAAATAAGAGAAGCTGAGTGGATCAGTGTTTTTGCCCACCAGCACAGAAATGGCATTGCAGTAGCGGAATACGAGGCCATATTGAAATTTTGTTTCATTTAACTAGAAATCACAGAACCACAGATTGGTGTTGGGCTTCGTAGTTACCATTTGCTAAGTGCCCAGCCCTGCAATCCTTTGCGTGATAACAGTGAGAATAGGAGCTGCTAAGTTGTTGGAGCTTTTCAAATGGCTGATGTGTTTTTGGGAATGAGTGTCTTTCATATTAAAATGTCACTAGTGCACTCTGGTTGGTTTTAGAGATGATACTGTGACTTCTCATTTTGTTATCTAATTCTTAATGTTTAGGATATCTCACTTCTGAAAGTAGATGTAAACATTTTTTAAAATAAGCAGATTATGACACTTTTAAGGCACATCGTTTCAGAAAAGCATTGTTTCTTGGTTCCAGATTACTCAGTTGGAATTGCCTTCTGTGTGCCATATTCCTAATTGCAATTATGTGCCTATACGGAGAAAATTAGAGTTGTCTAGTCAAAAGGAAACTATTTCTATGAATCTAAATTAGCTAGGAGGACCAGTAAATACCACACAAGAGCTGGCCAAGTAAAATAAGGCTATTTAGTTGTTCTCTTTATATTCTTTGGAAAGCAATCTGTTCAAAAGCAGAAGCCTTGCAAAAACTACTCTTAGTGTATGTATATATATATCTAAAAAGAGTTGACATAACTATGACACCTCCTTTGTTGTGGTTTTATACAGAAAGCATTAAATGGAGATGGGGTAAGGGAAGTGCAGTGTGACTCATATAGGACAAGTTCAAACTCAGCCAGTTTCTTGGATTTAATATAAATATTTATGGCATTGAAGGGGATTTTTAAAAAAAATATGCTTCCTTGTGCTCTAGATCTTTTAGATGTCCTCCTCAGACATCTGGTGTGCATTGCTGCTTGTTTAACCCCCACCCTTCAGTTTTCATGCTGTGGCATCTCAGAGAGCTATCGCAGTCACTCTGTGGTCGGCATAAATTAAATCTCATAGAGCCAGCTGGGAGAATGCTGACGTGCAGACTTTTCCTGCTGAATGCTCTAAAACTGGTGGCTGCAGTTAAAGAGGTGAACGCTTGGCTCTTGTCTTGCTGTAGGCATCATACTGAGCTATTTAGCAAAGGTGTCAAAAATAGGAATTCCAGCATTAGCAGTGATGCTTACTGATTCTTGACTCATTTCTGTCCTTAAGAAAAAGGTTCTATTATCAGTGTTTTTAAAGTTCTCTTCCTTTCAAAAGTACTTAATTTAATACTGAAGACTAATTTCTAAGACTGTAGCTGCTTAGATATACAGTATACTTGCTTTAAAAGCTAATCTGTAGTTATACTGAGGGTTGTTTTTTAATAGTACAGTAAATTCAGCAGTACACTATTTGGTTTCAAGTTTTTCTCAATTAATCCTTGTAGAAGCAGCATGATAACAAACATTATAATACTCACTGTAATGTATTGTCCTTTTTTTCTTTTAATCCTCCTAAGGAACCAAGTTCAACCTTCAGCTAGCCCACGAAACAGCGAGTGTTGTCCTTATTTACAGGGTGAAGGGTAAGAGTTGTGATTGGTTTAATTCACATAAGTGAAGGATAAAGCTGACAGCAACATGCACAGTGCCTTGACCGTCATACTTTGCCATAACTGCTAAACCTTGTGTTAGTTTGTTAGTAATCTTACGGTGCTTTTAGTAGCTTTCTTTTGATGTGCAGAAAAAAAGATGTATTTAGTTTGTCAGCCAAACAGAAAATTTCAGATCTTGGAGTGTTCATCTGTAGACGAGATGTTTGTTTTCTGATCAGCAGGCATGGAGAGAACTGGAGATTTGATGCTAAGATCTGCTGTGACTGTGGTCTGTCTATTGGGATGGACCCCATCTAAAGTGAGGTGATGGAAGCTGTTTCAGGAAAGGAATTGGGTCTTCTTACCTGTTACAATAGTGAGCTCACACAGACCATGGTTTGCGGATAGAGAATTTTTAAGTTCCTCTCTGTGAGCCACAGGACCTGTTCTTTACTTTGAGCCCTGTTGAGGTGCATAAAAGGAATGTGTCCACTGATCCTGGCAGTTTCATATTCTCTTCACAAGGTGAGCTAGTGTAAGACACTTAATGAGGGATACTCATACTAATATACTGAGAAATTTAAATTCTGGATCTGGTGGAGCTAGCATCATATGTATGATGGGGTGCAGACCTAACAGCTGACAGTCTTGTTACCTTCAGTTTATCAGCCCCTCTGTGTGGTTTTTTTCTGATGTTTTGTCAGGAATTAATTGTCTTCTGCAGCTTGAAATAAACAAACAAGGAGCCTGGAGTGATGTTAATCAAAAGAGAGACCCAGCTAAAGACAAGGGCTGCTCCAAAAGCAAGGCCTCTGAGTTTATGATGCTGGCCCACAACATCAGAGGCGAATGTTGGCGTGATGGCAGTAGAGGTGGAACCTTCCTGCCCCTGTTCCATGACTTCTTCTTACCGTGAGACAGATGGAGCAGAGGGGCAGTCTGACAAACTGGCATCTGATGTGGAAGGTGACTGTGTTGAAAAATAATGTTCTGTAGCTGAGAATATGCTTTGTCAGATAGCATTACTGTGCTCTTTGTATATGTTGTAATTTGTATGGAATTGAATGGAAGGCATTACTTTCAGAGTGACCTATGTACACTTAGGGAGAGGAAGATGAAGCCCTAATTATAGGTATTTGAGAAGTAGAGTGTAACTTCAGTACTTGCCATCCATTCCAGTCTCATGATTATAAAGATAACTTAAAAAACATGAATTTGTGCTTGTGTCCCACTGCTCCAAGCATCCTGGAATACCTGAACAACTGAGTCTTCTAGGGGAAGAACCGTTTTCAAGCTGTGGTACTAATGTTACCTAAAATGTTTTTGTGGAGCAATTCATTTTGAGGTGCAGTTTTGTTTCTTTGTTGTTGTTTTTTTTTGTTGTTGCTGTTTTTGTTTTTTTCCACAATGAATTACTTACCTTAGTTACATGTCCTGGACACATGCTTACAAGCAATGTCAGAAGATTAAAAGTAATTTTTAAAATTGATCTTTCTCCCTAATAGTGAACCGTGTGGATTTGTTTGATTTGGAGGGCTACCCTTTAAGAAAGAATAGTAATGGGTGGGATTTTGTAGGAATGTTTCTTCATACCAGCTTTACTACCTTCAGAGAACTTATATGGCATCCTTTCTTCTCCATCGTATGAGTCACTCTGCTCTCCAGGCTCCTCTAGAAGATGAAGCGTTTGCAAGTTTTCAGTCAGTAAAGCACTGCATGTGAGCCACATTTGAGTAAAACTATTGCATTATGTCTCGGAATAACACAAAGCCAATGAGTTGAAGATCTATATTATTCAGCATTATGATGAATTTAAATCCCTTGTCTTCTACAGGTAGACACTGGCTGTGGCACAGCTCAGCCTACTGAGCAACTCCCACGACTTACAGTACAGCTTTGAGCACAGGCAATTGGCAAACTGATATCTTCCTCTTTTTTTTTTTTTTTCCTTTGCATGTCAGAAAGCTGTATCTTCTTTTTTTTTTTTTTTTTTTTTTTTTTTTAATCCCAACGGCTCATGTAGTTTGCAGTTGGATTCAGAGTGCTTAACTGCCCTGTCCAGTTGTCATTCCTCTCTTTCCCTTTGTAGAAGGGATTTTGGAGTCCATTTTGAAAGACAAAGGCATTTTGTTCCACACAGTGGGTTCTTTGTGGAGATGGGTTGGAATTGTTCTGAAACTGTAGATTACAGTGTGCAGTATTCCATCCAGCTTGTTTGAAGGGGCTCTGTGTTCCCTGAATGTGCGAGCCCGTTTCAGACAGACTGCAATAACGTAGCAGAAAACCAAAACTGAAATCTTAGTTTCTTGCACTAAGGATGTCACATTAGTTAGGAAGAGATCATCATGTTGGTGACCATGAGGGCAGAAGCACCCTTAGTCATGCGTCTGTCCATGCATATGTGAATAAGGCATCCCCTCCAGACCCATCTCCTGTCCTGTGGCAGGAGCAGCTTCTGGCATTTGGTTGTTTGGCCACGTGCCATATGAGAAAAATGCAGTTGCCAAGACTTCTTTGATTTTTATGGTCTTTTTTTGTTTTGTTTTGTTTCCATTTCAAGGTCACATGTATGCTACAAATGGGAATCCAGTCTGGGAACTTATCACTTTGAGGGAGTTGCACACAAGCAGTGACCTTGCTTTTCTCCAAATCTTTTCTGGAGAGAGCCACCCATGCATGATGCATACCTTTTATTAACATATCTTGAATGCATTTGCTCTTATGTTTTTATTGTATAGATACGACATTTATGTTCTCTTTCTCACATTACTACCTTCCAGTTAGCAAAAGAGAACATGAGAAAATGTGTTTGGAGTATGCTTAAAGTCAGTGAACCTAGAGAGTATATCTACTCTTCAATTTTAATAAATGGGATGTATGTTTATATTTTTTACTTCTGCTTAACAGCTTTTGTCTCAAATATTCATGAGAGAAACAGTGTATGATTTACTGGATTTAATATGCCCATGTTACAAGTAAATATCCCTAAATTTATGCCTGAAAGATGTTTTCTGTAGAAGATGTGTGTCAGTCAGATGACTGTGTTTATATCCATAAGAGATACTCAGTAGTCTGGAGTTCAGTTTTTGTTAAAAGATCGTGTCCATCTTAGCATTGCTAAGGAGTTTTGTGAAAACCAAAGTGCTCTATCTGTTGAGAAACCATATCAAATTCTTGTATTCTGTTCTGAAATATATTCAGTCAATCAGTATATTTTAAGAAGGGCAGAATGGTTGGAAAGCTTATATGCACAATGCCCAAGAAAAAAGAACTGTTAGGCAGAATCTATATGTGTAGGTCTACCTGAAAGTAGTGCCTCCTATTTATTTCCATGGAGATTACAACAGATACAACGAGCACAGTAACACTATCAGACAAAGTAAATTCTCAGCTTCAAAACACAATTGTCAACATAGTCATCACCATTAGCTCTACGTTTTTACCAGCAATAAAGAAGAGGGCTGCATCTGTCTCATGGTAACAAAATGTCATGGAATACTGGAGGGAAGTTTCCACCTCTACTACCATCCCACCATCATCTGCCTCTGATGTTGTGGGCCAACATCATAAAATAGGAGGCATCGCTTTTGGAGCAGCCCTCCTCGCTATGCCAAGTCTGAAAAATGCTGAGCAAACTGTTTTGCTTCAGACCTGAGTATGTAATAGCTGTCTGTTAGCAGAGGCAGTATCTAAGAAAATAAAAGATGTGCACTGGGGTGGGAGGTTAACAAATGTTTTCTGTCTTCTTAAGAGGAGTTATTTAAATCTTTCTTTGTCTTTCTTTGCCAGTGTGTGCAAATGCATTGCTACCAGGTATAATTTAGCATGTTGAAATACTGCTTAAGTATCTGATCTAACTTTTTTTTTTCTGTTGTGATCTTGCTGTGACTTCAATTTGCATTTGAAATAGATGGCAGATCTTTTAGCTGTGATTGTTTCTGCTGAAAGACAGGCTAGTCTTTGATCTGTTTAGCATTCCTGTCTTTTATATTATACAATAAGTCATTGAGCTGAGTGACGAAAGAAAGAACACCTCAATCTGGAAGTTAACCATTATATTGGCAAGCAGCATCTCCAACGTGCTGATGTACAGTTCTATTTCATTCACAATTTTTTACTGACAGTGTTTTACATTTCTCTTTTATTAAAATCATACTTGAACACTGACTAAAGTGTTTCTATCAGGCAGCTTTTAAAATCTGCGTATCAAAAACGTGAGAGGTGCCCTGTAACAGTTTTTCAAACAAATTAAATGAAACTGAATTCTGCTGATCGGTTTACTATTTAAGCTTCGGATGGCAGTAGTTTTAATTACGTCATCTTGACTTGTTTTCTCTGTTAGGAATTGTGTCTGTCAGAATGGGCTGTGTTTCTCATGTTCTTAAGCGTACATGCCTCAGTAAGTGCTGCAGTGAGGGCACGCAGTGAAAATAGCTGTGTCCTACCTTGAGCCACCAAGGCTGGTGGGTCTGGACCTAGCCCAGCAGGGCTGACCTGGAATCATTAGAGATATAAACTCTGGAAAGAGAAAACGTTAAGCTTGGGAAGTAACTCGAATGACTGAATTTCAGTATTATTGTACATGAGTATGTCGTAGGGATACACCAAAACCTCTTACAGTGCTTATGATGCAGTATGGTTTTGCAGGGAGTTAAATGGATCATACATCTTTCTGCTGACCGGTAAACACTAAACTAATGTTTTCTGTACAAATACGGGAGATGAAAATGTAAATGATACATCTCCCTTTTGTCTTCTTTTCTCTTTTATTCTCTCCCTTGTTTGTTCTTGCTTTCATACCGAGGCCAGTGCTGTTCAGCAGGGCCGGGTGGCTCAAGTACAGTGCTATACAAAGGCAAGTGCTTGGTCTTACTTGGTGGTTCTTCTTAGCACGGCAGCTTATGGTTCTTTTATATAAGAGCCCCTGTAACACATTGAGCAAACATAAAATGATAACTTGTGTTAACTTCTAGTGCCTCTTAATTGACTTTAAATGTTTGATATAGGTTTTTCCCAGGAGAGCTGGCAGAAAAGCTAAGAAAGGACTTTTCTTTGGGAACAGCCTTGCTTTCTGAGTTAAAAAATAAAAACAAAAAAAGAGTCAAACCAAGGGAAATCTTATTTTGACATTGACGGAAACAAGACCTCATTGGTATTATTTATTTGGAGATTAGAGTAATGCATTGATTTCATTTAAATCTTGCCTACCAAATCATTGAAATCTTTTTTTTAGCCATAGTTAACATGAATTCAGGCACTCTAAGCAGAAGAAAGGAAGATCTTACAAACAGCCAGCTGAGAGATGTGCTGCAAGAGTCTACTGGTTCGGCCATTATCCTAAAGGCAGATCTTCAGTCTTCTCAAATAGTCTCTACAATTAGATGTAAGCCTGAGTTCATTGTTGGGTTGGAACTCAACACAGTCCCACAGTCTCTCAGTTGCTGAGGTGTGAAAATTGAAATTTGACAGAGGAAATAGCATGCTTGAGGTTTGATGTTACGACACTAGGAAGCTCTGCCAGACTGAAGCATTGAAATCTGCTCCGGCCTGCCTTTTTTCTGGCTTATCACAGAATCACAGAAACACCAATGTTGGAAAAGATATAGAAGATCATCCAGTCCAACCATCCACCTATCACCAATAGTTCTCACTAAACCATGTCCCTCAGCACAAAATCCAAGTGTTCCTTGGACTGCTCTCCTTCCCCTTTTCATACCATCATTACTGCCTACTTACAGAGACACATTTTTGCAGTTCACTTTTGTTTTTACTTACAGCTAGAAGTGTATTAGAAGGAGATGCTCACAGTCGGTACCTGGTTAGCAGAGCAAAGAGAATGTTACAACCTTAGTTTGTGTGGTCAGCAAAGAGCTTTTTCTTTGCTTGTATTTATGAATTAGTTTGTAGAATTGAGTCAACTGTCCATGTAAGTATTTATGTGCAGAGTGTATGTCTGTGCTATTTCGTATAGCTATGCTGTTACAGTATCACAAGAATGGAAGTTGATGTAACCAGTTTTTCACAGTACATTTGAAGGGGCAATGACAGGTTTGGGGGGTCTGTTCTGCCATTCTGGCACAATTGGTTGTTTTGTATTTGTTGTTTTGTGCAGCATTTGGAAAGTCTGTTGAAATCTGCTTTGGCCTGTGCTGCTCAGCTCTGATGAACAAAGATGTGTTTTTATTAAAGGATCCTCAAGCAATCATTCCTGTGCTCCACGAGTGGTCTTGCTGTACCTGAACTCTGGCTCCTTTCCCGGTGCAGTCTTTTGGATGAGAGAGGAGGAAAAAGTGGGTGGAGGTGATTGAATGCAGAGGTCACTGTTTTATGTTCTTGCTAGCAACGTCAAATGTAATGTGTCCCTCATTGGCAGGCATGGTCAGATAGAGGAGCCAGAACAGAACAGTCAGTTTAATCACTGTATTCTGCTTTTGGCCATGGGTTTTCTGGCATACGTATCTCTGCACAGTGGTAGCCAGAGCGTGGTTCCAGGAGTAAGTGCTTTTCATGTGTTTTGTAAGCTGATGAGAGCAGGCTTTTGCCAATTTTTCTGTAAATGTGTATGTGATTCTTTTGTTTCCTAAATTAGCTTTTTGTCATCCTGCAAGAAAGTCAGTAAAATGTGTGTCAGATACGTGAATTAGTAAGTTTGCTGCTGAAAGAAATCTGTTAGCTGTAATAAGAAATATTTCCAAGATATGGTTTCATAAGTGTTTTATGAGAAGGCTATTCTCATTAATATTTAGTTTTCTTGTTGTTCTTGAGTTTGCTATTTCATTATGCTTTCCAGGTGGGCCTGGTTTTATATACTACAAAGCAAATGGGTACTACTGTAACTTGTTTGCAGCATTTGACAGTGTAATGCTCCTAATTAATTCTTATTTAAGCTAAGTAATATCTTGTGTCAAAACTGTCATCCAGAAATAATGTAGTGATACAAAGACTTTCTTGTTTGCATCAGGTTGTAGAAATGTCCAGTGGTTAGATAAATAACCTAAGCAGTCACAAATGATATTATCTTTTATCATAAAACAAAGACCTATACTGAGATGTTTGAATGGATTAATTCATTTTCTGTGGCCACAGAAGCAAAGAAAATTTGCACTAAGTTATGATCTTACAAGAGTTTAGTCTGAATATTTTGCACAGATTAAATTTTTGGGGAATTCCATCATTTCAAAGATACCACAATGTACACAGAGTATAAGTAATACCTAATGTAGACACTTGACAACATCAGCATGCTAATTTGCTGGTACAAGGTGTTGATTCTTAGTGGTTTTGATAACTTGTTTTGATAACTGATTAAGCAATATTGAAGTGACTTCACCACTTGACATCTTGTATCTCAAATCAGTGGTTTTTGACCATGATTTGGAATTATAATGTCATCTATCTCAATTCATGTTGACACAGACTTTTGTGTTGCAGAAGGAAACATGGAACAGTTTATAAATTCATTCCTGTTGATTTTCAATTTAAACTTGTTTGATCTTCTGTAGTTTCATCTTCACATCCACATAGCTTTTGTGAATGTCCTGTCGTTTCAGCAGAAATATTCCATATGCAACGAGGGCTAAATTGTGGATCAGTAGGTAAAACTGGCCCTGAAGACCTTCACGTACTATTGATTCCTGGGAACGTCTGACCCTGGGAACATGAACCAACCCTTTTTGCTAATGAGTTTGTCTGCATGAAGATATTGGAAAAAGTAATTAAAGGTGTAATGCATGTTAATTAAAGTCTGTTAAACACTCATGCCCATGATTTTATTAATTACTAGAGTGGCCTGAGGTCATAGTAATTCAGTTCAAGCTCTTAAAGGTAAAGACCCTTTTGATCCAGAACGGAAGGCTTTTTTGTGAAGTTAATAAGTGTGTCAGGAATGTTCTCTTGTGGACAAATCTGTTTGTCAGATGCAGAACAGAAAAGTAAAGCGGGCAAGGACAGCGCTTAGAGGAGTCTTACTTCAGCATGCTCTGAGGTCTGTATCGTGTCAGTCTGCAGCTGGAAAGATGAAGCCTTTCATTTCTGGTTCGTAATTAATGCACAGATTTTATGGATTAACAGTAGCCAGCGGGAAGAGGAAACTGGGAGGGGGGATAGGATGTGATAGCCATGTCTTAGTGCGGAGCTGCTAGGTCAGAGAGGAAGGAAGTTAGCTGCCAAGATAGCAAATATCTTTTTTTTTTCCTCCCGATCTTTGGTAACTCCTGGAGTTCTCAGGCATATTTTAAGACTTCTCTGGTGTCTTGCTGTCAGATCCACACTTGTGAAAACATGACTTTTGCTGTTGTGATGTTTGCATTGCATGGATGTTTCAGTAGGGACTCAGATACTGCTGACTGAACTGCAAGAGAAACAAAAATAATGTTAAAGGTCCAACGATCTTGGTGGTGCTTATGTTCAAAAAGAGACATGCTGTTTTTACAAATGTTTCGTTTGCTTGTGTTAGTTTGAATCACTTGCAGTTTAGGCTGTTTAGTGGTTAAAATAAAGAACATTCTTGCTGACTGCATTAACTTCTGTTGAGTGAGTGTGCTGCTGCAGTGCTGGCATATAGGCAGACACTACGTCACATTGTTATCTGGGTTTTGCTTGTCTGTGTTTTATCGTGTTGCCTAACAGTTTTAATTAAAAAAAAAAAAAAGAAAAAAAAAGACTGGTATGAACAGTTGTACATAGAACTATCTGAAAGCAGCAGATCAAGAGTGTCTCACACCAGCTGCTTACTGAAACAAAGGGAAGTATTATGAGAGGCACAATAAAAGTGTTTGCTATCCATGCTTTCAGTCACAGGGCAGACACAAGCCTTCACAGTAATGGATTTTGAAGACTGGAGCTTAGTCTTGTGGAATTTTATAAAACAGAGTTGTTTTATCAGAGTATTGTCTTGCCAGTTGTGTAGTGTGAGTCTGGTTACCATGGAGTGCGGTCAGCTGGGGGAGACAAATGCAGTCAGCAAACCAGTGCCTTGTATCATAGGCTCTGCTGTGGTTTCTCCCTCTCTGGTTTAAATTCACATTTGGGAAGGAGTAAAGTGGTGGGGAAAGAAGACACCTTTTATTTAAATATAAAACAGTTTTAACCCTAATCAAAATTATAAGTCGTGAGCGTGCAATTTATCCCTATATACAATGGAGGGATATTTTTCCTCTTAATCTTACCCTGCTATCTGGATCTCTGTCTGGCATTGTTCCCTGCCTGCCTGGTGCCTGCTGGGCAGTGGCCACGTGGCTCTGCCTGGAGGAGATGCTTGGTGTCTTCCTGCCTGTCCTGTAGACCGAGAGCGAGGAGCTCCTCCTGCCCCAGTGCTCACCTCTGCCCCCTGTCCCCATGAAGCTGAAGCTTTGGCTGAATGGCCCTATGGTACAAGACAGAACTGTCAGATATGTGCTGAAGACTGTGTTAGTTCACAGTAGGAAAATGCACTATCAAATGCAACGTTTTTATTAGAAGCCAACCCTTGCTTTGCTACATTTCTTTGCTACAAAATGAGTCTCTACTTCCAACATGAGGCAGCACTAACACTTTTTATCATGTTTTTGCACTTAAATGAGCGTTGGTATATAGACACAGTTGTTATGATATAACAAAATCTCAAATTTTTTTTTTAATAAAGAAAAAATAGAGATAATTGTGTAGTGTTGGGCACCTAACTGTTGATTGAGAAAAGGGAAAGATGGAACAATATCTAGAAATTATCTTTTGTAAACAGCAGTGGGCTTCACATGAGCTTTCTATGATTCTGTGAGTTAGAGGAGCTATGTTCTTGTCAGGAGTTGCTCAGGAGAACTTGGAAGGACTTAGGTGCAGATCTGGAACTTCTTTAATGGAATTTTGAGTCTTCAGAAGTCATCTGAGATCCTACAGAGAGAAGAATGATTGCATATGGGTGGGATGAAAGTATAATCAGCCTGAATGGATGAAAGCTTTATCTTTTGACATTGGTATAAAACTTCTTGTCAAAGAGAGAAGTGAAAGAGATTCCTCTCCGAGAGTCTGGTGTGATGTGGCTCACTTCTAAAGTTTGTGTCAGAAATGATCGATATCTGCACAAAACATACAGGCTGAACTAAAAATACAGGAACTGTACTCAGGGCAAGGCTATTTCAGATGAGAGGCCTTTTTGATAAGAGCTCTGCGTGAGCACAGTGGCTGGGGGTTTTGGTCCTTTCATACAGGAGGGGTTTGGATGTCTGTCTCAGAGCATCTGCAGTAGGGCACAGTTTTTACTATTTAGAGCTGAGATGGAAAGTTCCAATTTAAATCTGGTGCCAGAGTCTTTTATAGAAATCATGACTTGTGGTGTATTATAGGTCAGTGTATATTTGCTAGTTTATATTATGCTGACGAAATTGGCAAAATGCTTATTTTTACTGGTAAACATTCAGGAGGTTTTCTCCTCACTCCTTCTTCTTCCAACAAAATAGTATTTGTTTTGTGTGGAATTAGGTCAGCGTTTTATAAATCGTCTGCCTCAGCGATGATGTGAAAATGTGTGGTGACACACAAAGATTTCTATTCTCAGCTACTCAGGACTGCAGATGAAGTTAACTTTATCCTAATTTTAGTTTTGGAAGTTACGGCCGTGTAGAAAACAAAATGCTTCTGGCAGCATAGGAAAAATACAACTTTTAAACTCTAGCAAGAGTAGCTGTTTCAGGGATATTGCCAGAATAGGTGACCCTGATTAATTTAGCTCATCCTTAAGCCCCTTTCAAAGCCTGAAAAGCATTTTGTAATGTCTTCAAATCCCTATGACCCCTGGCTGTAAGGATGGTGAGTTCCATAGTTGTGGGCAAAATGCAGTGCTGCACTTCAGGCCCTGTGTTCAGTGAGACAGTTACTTGAAAGGGGAAAAAAACTGTGGTCATATTTTAGTGTATGTATAGTAATGTTGTGTGAATGTGTTTCTATGCAAGCTAATTGTATCATTTCTGGAATTGTTTATACGTAACTCCCACATGCTGTGACTGGCATTTTCTGTGTTATCAGAAAATACACAGAATTTATAAACTACTGAGTACCAGCAGTCTGCCTCGTGGAAAAATGCCTTTCTTAGAACTGAAGTTGTATGATTCTTCTGTTGAAAACACATGTACTGTTGTGTATTGCAACAAACGTGGTTTAAAAGTATAGAGAAGGACGTTTGCAGACAAACTTACACTTGCAAAAGCAAGTTCCAGTTTTTTCCCTAATTTTTACCTCACATAGTTATATATCAGACAAGCTTGTTTTGGACAGCTTTTTATGAAAAGAATAACTTGAGAATTTCAATGTTTATTCAGCTTTAAATCTTGAATATTTGGCATAGATGTGAACCTGGAATTTATACCACAAGCATAAGGAAAGGAACAAAGCATATTTCATTGCAAATAGTCATGCTTTGCAGGATGAGGTAATGAAAGTTCAGTGCTGGAATGACAGCTTGTAAGAAAGAATGCTTCTGAATAAAAATACTGTTAGAAAGATGTGTTAGTTCAACCTTTCAGATTATCTGGGGTGAGTTGACCCTTCCTGTATTACCTTTTCTCAACTGTTGCTTTATTCATGCATGAAGCTCTAAGGTATGGCTTATAATAATCTTACAGCCATGTTTAAATGTGCCTTTGCACACCTGACATCTGTTTGGGAATTTTGTCTGAGAGAATTTTTTTAAAAACACCATGTTCTGCCTCATTTTCCCTGTTGTGTTCATCTTCACTTGTCTTTTTCCTGTAGGTGAAGCAGCTTTAAGAGGTGAGCCCAGAATGCAGTCTCTCCCAGTATCCTCTGCTCTAACCAACCATCGGACAGGCCCTCCTCCGATCAGCCCCAATAAGAGAAAGCTCAGCATGGACCAAGGGGATGATGAGATAGACTGTGAAAATGAACATGTTTCTAAAATGAGTCGAATGTTCAATCCACATCTGTAAGTGTCTCGCTTTTATTACTTCTGTTTCACAGAACGCAGTGCTGTCCTCTTCATCTCCGTACGTGCTAAAATCATCCTGTGTCTAAATCTTCCTGGTAGATCTTTCCTTTGTTCCAGATTGCATGAAAATTCTGCACAAAAGCTGATGAGATTAGATGAGTGATGACTTGTTTGGTTTGCATGCAACAAAGCAACAGGAATTATAGCTTAACTTCGTAACAAAACACATACACTAACCTTGCAGTTTCTAAAGCATTGTTCGTGTGTTCTTTGTAATTTGCTCGTTTCACTTCTCTGGATTCTGAGCAGTCTGTACTCTGGGGGTGGGGAAGCAGGAGGAGGAGAAACAGAAGTGGTTTGCATTTTTCAGAGGCCAGGAGATTGTGAGCCAGCTGCTCTGTAGTCTGCCTTGACAACTGGGCAAGCTGCAGTTGTTGCTAAACATTACTTGGGCGATTGCACTCCAGCTCTGACAGTCAGATGTGGAATTTTTCACACAGGTAAGGTGTTGATGAGCTAGGTGCACGTGTTGGGTAATCATCAAATGCCATTCTTGCTGTGTGCATTCCTAGGAATGCAGGTCTGGTTGGCATGAAGTACAGGCTTAGAGAATTCCTTTCATTCTTGACTGGAGGAAGTGTTTGGAGCAGTTCAGCAGTCCAGGGCAGTCTGATAGCTGAGCGCCGTTCCCTGCTGCCTCAGCTCTTACAGCCTCTGCATTCCTTGCATTCCGCTCTGCTGTGGACTGTTGTGTTCAGTCATAAGATGCGGACTGAGGTATTTATCCTCAAATAAATCACCATAGTGTTAGTCAGAGGCTGGGCCTGTAGTCTGCAGTCTTGGAATTTGTTACGAATCAGGAATCCAGCACTGAAGTAATGCAAAACAATAAAAGCTCACAAGCAGAGGGAGACTTCTCATTTACAACATACCTTCTCTCTCCTAAAAACTTAACTATTTATAGCCTTTCCCTGGCACTGAAAATGGTGATACTGGAAAGAACCACATGCTCTGTTTCTGTGGCATACATACATGATACATCTGAAGAATTTTATGACATTTTTGAATTATTGTGTAACTTTGTGGGAAAAGGTGTGATTTGTAAAAATTCATATGCCAATGATGAAATAAAACACAGCTGGCAGTTACGTACATTACAGCACTTTATACAGTGGAGACTATAAAAATAATGAAGTCTGAACCAACAGACTCATGTGCAACCAGCGTTCAAAACTGAAAGATGCAGGCAGTTACTCCATGTGATCCCTTAGGCATAGTCTTTTCTAGTATGGTTTTTACTCACTGCATTCTTTTTGTATGTGAAAGGCACATCTTCTGCTAGTAAAAAGCGCTGGTTGTCTGCCTAGTATTCATGTGATGGGACTTAATCTATTTCAATTAATGCTTCTACTGCATATGAATCATGATCTAACGTAATGCTTTTTCATTGTAATTTAACAGTTGAAGTGGATTATTCAAACTTTGCAGGACGGTCCTAAAATATTTTGGGGATGAGAAATGTACTGTAGAAACTTGATTTTTTTTGCAGTGACAAAAAGGCAGTAAATTTTGAGAAAGAAGTATTTTATGGAACACGGTAATGCTGCTCCCACTGTAGTGACTTGGAGCTTCTAAAAGTTCTGGTTTCATAATATTCAATTTGGAAAAGCAAATCCATGAGAGATGCCCTTGCTACTGATACAGTGTGACAGCAAATATGTTTTTGTGACTTGGACTATAGAGGTGAGGGCTTGTATTTTGAGCTTTTCAGGTTTTAGTGTCCTGAACAGACAGGAGGAGGTTGTTGGTGATACAAAAATTGTTCAGTTGGTATCACACGCATCTTTGCCACATAGCACTGTTTAAATCTCTGCTCCTTTAGCTGAGTGTCTTTAGTTATTCTAACTGACCGGAATGGACAGATCTTGTTCATCTGGAAGTCGGTGCTTGGAAGGCAGTAGTCTTTACAACCACAAGCATCTCTTGTTCAGACATCTGGGTCTTTGTGATCATCTTGGTAGAACTGTGAAGCAATTGAATATTCATCCTCTTACCAGCAGCATATTGTGAGTGGAAATGTAATTCAACAGGACGAGAATCGGGCACCGTGGTTCATTACAAATGATAGAACTTTTGTTAGCAATTTCATGTTAACTCTTAGCATCACTGTGCATCAATGGGAATGAATCCATGTACCTGCTTTGGATATTCTATTAGACATCAAGCAATTCTAGCCTTCTGTTCTGAAATTGAATGCTTTGAGATAATCCTTGCTCACATGTAATTCCCAGACGTATCTTTCAAATGAAGCTCATTGGGGGCTGTACCTGGGAATGTTTACTTTTATCGTGAAAAAATTACAACTAGTGGAGCAGACAGGGCTGTGAAGCACAGCGAATCGTATGCCCTGGCAATTCTATTATGCTTCTAAAATTCCTGTGCAAAGAACAAATTTATGAAAGGCTCTGTTTTCAGGGGAGATAATTCTCAGCCTTGGGATAAAAAAAATACACATACCTGAGACCTTGCAGAAACATTTTTAAGATCTTTGCTTTACGGCAGTGTGCTGGACTGTATGTGTACAGCTTCTGTATTTCTGTTGTTGTAGAAATGACACCCACAAACTTCTCACTTGATAAAACCACACTTCCACCGCAGGTTCAAACCCAGGCCCTGTAGTACGAAATCCTTTTGTGTACATTTCACACTTTCTTGTGATCTCTCAAATGCTTTACTTAAAATGCATTCACTGAAGCATAGTCTTACTTAAGTAAAATGTGCTTTGTGTACTGTACTGAATTTTCTGATGCTCTGTAAAACAGCAGAGAGTTTATTTGAAGCCTCACGTTGGAACATGCCTTTGTTCTCCTGTGATTTAGAGGAGAGTAATTAGGAACTTGACTGGTAAGGGGCTGGAGCTCTACCAGTCTTTCTTAACAAACGAGGTCTCTTTATTGCATTTCCAAGATGTATTTAGCCCTGTATAAAATGATCTATATCTGGGCATTGTGATGTAGGTGGAGCGCGAATGAAGTGTGTTGTACCTTTAAGTAAAGGTCTCAGGCCTGACCTATGTTATGTGGGTTTCTTGTTTGTCAGGCTGGAGGCATTTTCTCATTTTCACAGTTCAGCTGAAAACAAAGGCCTCCTTATCCTTGCAGGGAGCTCTTAAGAGCTGACATCAGCCTTTTCCCAGCAGGCATCATTTCTGCCTTAAGAGTCCTTGCAGGGAACTGAGAAGTCCGATAACAGTTTCTTCTCATGGCATTTTGTTTGCCAAAGAGCAAATCAAATCGGTAAATGCCAAGAGCATAGAAATACTCCTTTTTTTAACTTTTTTTTTTTTTTTTTTTTTTTTTTTTTTTTTTTTTTTTTAAGACATGACACTGGGCTGTTACTGCTGCTCTGATTTTACTAGGAACTAGAAGGAGCATAACAGTATTTGGAACAGGGGCAGTTATGGGTAACAGTTTATAGCTGTGGTGTGGCGATTTTAGAAATAGTTTGCATGCTGGCAAATTGTGGTATCGTCACTGTGCTTACAGTTAGAGAGAATTTATGACACAGACATCTTCAAAAACATTCAGATTTTGTGTTAGTGCTAAAATTGTACATGAAACTGTTTGGATTTCCAGTGGAAGGAAGCTAGTATTTTTTCTTTGCTTGTAGTGTGTATCAGGCGGAAAGACAGTGTTGTGGTTTGGGGCTGTACAGAGATACAGTACTGTGAACGGAGCACTTTCCATTTGTCTCTTGTCACCAATTCCTGTATGGCTTGGTGGCATTAGGATTGCAATTAATGTTAATTTCTATATGAAAACTATTACACTACAGCGATTAGCACACGTTGGGTATATGTAGATGAATTATGATCTCTTGATTTGCATGATATGTGGTTCAGATTTTTGTTGTAAAAAAAAATGATAGAAAAGAAGTGATAGAACAGTGGGCATTCAGGAGAATGTATTTACTGTGGGAAAGGTGTTTAGGCACAGGGGAACGGGTTCAGAGGGTGCCTGGTGTTCCATGCCTGTCAGCACTGAAAAGGCATTGGGATCATGCTCTCAATAACGTACTAAAGCAGTTGGTTAGCTGTGCAGCAGTCAGGCAACTGCTCCTGATGATCTTTGAAGGTCCCATCTAACAGAGCTATTCAGTGGAGTTTGCTCACTTTAATTAACACTGCGATAGAAGTTACATTGGCACTACTTTTTAAAAATCCCTTTTAAGCTGTCCTGAAGGTTATCTGCATTTGAAAGTCATAGAACAATTTAGGTTTGGCCCTGGGAAATGATTTCATTCAATCCCTGATACAAGATGGGTCAGCTGTGTCCTCCTCAAGCCTGCAGTCGCTCTCTGCAAAGAACTGAGTGAGGTCTGAAGTAATCAATAAACCGAGTTCCTAATTATAGGAATAGACCCCATCACCTCCTTCCCTGCTGTTCTCTGGCATTCTCAGGCAGAGGATGTAAGGTTGAAATGGTCTGTAGAGAATCAGATCCCTGTTGTGGCAGGGGCTGGCTGTGGATCCAAGCAAGGCTTGAAGATTTAGAACTGGGCTGTAGAGGTAGTGTGGGAGTTTTCAGAAAAGTTTTTTTCTGCTCTTAACTGCCTTTTTTTGTTCCAGGCTTTATGGGATATTAAGACATGTGCTTATGCTGTCATTGTATTGTGACAAATGAGAATAGAAAAAAACAACCCACACACATCTCTGAACACCCAGTGCCTTACATTTGCTTGCAGGAGTTCTCCTAACAAGAATGTGCCTTTGAAGTATTTGCAATTAACCTGGTGTTTGCCAAGAGATTCTGCTGAAGCTGAAGGTCTCTGCACTCCTAGTGGCTTTGGCACATTGTGGCTCTGGTTGGTCACAGCAGGCAAAGGATTACATAGCAGCTTTCAAATTGCTTTTCCACAGGTTTACATGTCTTTTTTTTTTTTTTTTTTTTTTTTCCCTCTCTCCTTGAATAATAAACCAAAATTAGTCAGATATATTTTCTTAACTATTAATGGAGATCACTCCATTCATTCTTCTTAAATTGTTTCCAACAAATGTACATTAAATGGAACCTTTAGTGAGTCTCAACGTGTCTGAGTTAATATTTAACACCGAGGTTTGCAAATGTTCTGAAGGGGGAATTTCAGAAAAGAGTCAAATCCCGTTCAGCTCAGGAGGCCGTAGCCAAGCACATTGCAGTGCTTGTTATGGGCAGCTTTGGGGTTGGAATTGGATTAAGAGCATTTTGGTAATGCACAGAAAGATCAGATCTGCCAAAATTTGGTTGCGTGTGTAAGTACTTGGAAAAACCAGGCAGTGTTAGGGCTGTCCACATGCGAAGAGGAAGGTTTTGTTAGCTAGGTCCAGACTCGTTCCTGACTTCCCTTCTTGTGGTAAAGTGGCATAAAACCTCCATGGACATGGCCGTGCCCATGAAGCCTCCTGACTGCGATGGGTGCACAGTGCTGTGCCAACACTTGGCAGCATGCACAGCACCGAGCCTGCTGCTGCCCTGTCATCCCAGGGAGCCTTTCTTCATTCTCACTAATGGGAAGCTCTGCATTGCAGAAGTTACATAACTACACCGGGCTGAAATTCAGCGCTGGTCCAAAAGCGCGATACCACAAGAGGTAGAAAGAGCCGGTACTGCTGACAGACATACCCTAGCTGTGCATCCCAGCCATATGGAAACAAGGGCTTAATCTCACCTCTTTTATTTAACCATTTTCCCAGATGTTTCCTGCAGTTTGACAGATGTGCCATTTACTAGAAAGTTGTGCTCCTGAGAATTAGAGTGTTATGGACACGGTTGCTATAGACAATGACTCTGTAAGGGTAAGACTTGGACTAAAATATTACATTAATTTCTAGTTGAATAAGTGCGTGTTGTTTTTTTGGGTTTTTTTTTTTTCCCCGGGACTGAAAGCGCCGGGCCGGACGGTCTCCTTTCATTTTCTCCCCCCTCTGTACCGCGCCACAAAAAGGCGCTCCGGCTTTAACCCGTTCTCTCGGCGCTGCCTCCCGGGCTCCGGCAGCGCCCCGAGCGGAGCCGCTCGCTGCCCGCCGGGGACTCTTATCGTGACGGGGCGCCGCGCTCCGCGCCGCAGCCGCTCGCCAAGTCCGTGAGGCCCCGGGCGGGCTGCGGGAGGACGCGGCCGCCTTCGCGCGCCCTGGCAATGATTACCCTGAGGTTCGTAGCGGGCCTCGCACGGCGGCCCCGCGCCGCCGCCTCCCGCCCCCGTGGCGGCCCCCGTCGGTCAGGGGGAGCCGGCAGGAGAGGAAAGGACTCGACTCGGCCATGCGGGCGCATCTCTCGTTGGAAAATGCTGCCGCTCTGCTCGGTGGGAATGGAGCGGTGCTTTGCGTTTCTTACATAACTCCTCCCGCGCTGTAAACAAGCGGTGCCGCTCTCGGCTCTCCAGGATTTCTCATTCACGATGTAAATAGTGCTCGTCCACTGCGGCGGAGCGTGCCGTGCTGCCAGCCGGGCGCTGGAGCTGTGCTGTGCTGTGCTGTGCTGCGCTGTGCTTCCCGGCCCGGTTGGGATGGAAGCATCTTCGCAGCCATGAGAAAACCTTTCCAAAACATCTGGGCGAAGCCGCAAAGCCCTTCGTGAAGTCTGTAATGTGGCACAGACGTACCGGCGCTGCACATCATGGAGCAGTCACATCGGGCAGTGCAGGTTTGTGCCCGTGCTCCCATGGCTCGGCCATCAGAAGCTGTGCAGCCATGTGCCCCAGTGCTGCGTGGGACAGGGCTGGTGGGAGGCTCGAGCCCTGCTGCCACAGCCTTCACATCAGTAACGTTTGCTGACCGTCAGTCAGTCTTGTAAGCGGCGTGGAAACACAAAACCTGAATGCTTTTCCTTGTCCTTTGTGTTGTAACTAAAGCTTTCCTTAAGCGGAAGTGAGACGTTGCTGTTGGTTGTGGGATCTGACACCTTTAACTCCAATACAGAGCAGCAGCCTGTCTTCATAGGGGAGGTGCTCCCCTATCCCAAGCACATTATTTACACCCATACTGTCAACCCCGGGGGGGGTCCAAGGAGCCCGGAGATGCCGTATGGCGTCTCCGGGCTCCTTGGACCCCCCCGGGGCTGAGGCTTTCACCCCCCCCTCCTTTTTAAAGCTGAAAAACAAGGCTCTGTCATTCCACCTCCTGCTGATCTGACACGGTTAATTCCAGCAGCGTGACTTTATTTCCAGAGTGGCTTGTGTTGTTCAAGCTTTTCCTAAATAAATTTTCCATTCTCATGTTGTTGACATCTTTGACAATGCACAGAATCTATGTGGAGGAAATGATTACTCCATTCCTCTATGCTGAGCATACCTGTTGCAGTCTTTCGTGATTGAACTGAATAATATCCCATCAACTTTTGCAAATTGGGGGTTCTTAGATTGATCTAAGCTTGTGGTTCTTAACTTTTGCAAGAATAGTTGCATGACACGTGGTAAGTGATGAATGAAAGTAATTTTTTGAAATCAAAAAGCAGAAAGTATTGTAAGGAACTGCCAGAAAATACCGTAAGAAAATGTAACTGCCCTTTTTTATTTCCTCTAACAGTTCTGCAGTTTCACCATTGAGTTTCAACACCACCAAGTTTTTCCAGAGCCTGCAGAACAGACTGATGTACCCTGGCAACATTGAGCACACATGTATGTGGCTAATCTTGTTGCACTAGGGCATGACCCACTGCCGTGTGTATTTGATATGCAAGCTTTCTCCTGACGTTGGCCCACAGTTTTCTCTATGTGATCATAAATAGTTTTTACAGTATTTTCCAGTGACTCAGTACAAAAGGTTTGTTGCATGTGCCAAGTTTGACTTCAAAGGGATGTTAACATGGCTGAATTGTAAAAGCTGCACGTGACCCAGCACATGAATGGGTAGAATGTAAGAGGAATTGCCTGCCAAAAGTTCTTGGGTGGTGGGCATTGCAGTTGGGTACCAATTAATCGTTTTATAGCTCTGAATTTTTGCAGTAAGCCCTCTGTTTTCCTGGAAGCCTCTTCACTCTTCCTTTTCCTATCAGTTATTCCTTCCTGCTTGTTAGAAACTTCAGGAAAATTTGGAGTGTCTCTGTAACCTCATGTTTTATCTTACTTTTTTTTTTTTTTTTTTTCTGGACGCTTTTCCTCTCCAAGCAATTTGGAGTTCCTTATGAACATGGAACAGTTCAGGCTTCTATGCAGATCGATCCTTCTACTTTCTGTTCCAGCAGTGACTTCCTTTTCTTGCTCATGATGTGTTCATCTCCATACATGCAGTAGCCTGGCTTGCACTCCAGATGTGAACAGTGGCTGGCTCCCCTCTCTATCACCAGCTTCATTTGGCTCTCCAGATGTGATTACTGTGCCTTCAGGCACCCCTGTATTATGGTACCTCTGCATTGTTTGCTTTTCAGCTGGAAATGAAACCTTATTTCTGGGCTCTGACTGGCAGCCCTAGCATTAAGTTTTTAAGTTTAAAAAAAAAAAAAAAAGTACTCTGTAGTAGCTGTGTCTTCTAAAGACAGACTGATCCTCAGTGGGGCCTTTTTCAGCTTCTGCAGCATTCACATCTTCTGCCTTTTGGCTTTCACAGTTGGCAGAAATAGTTCTCCCCATCATGTTTTTCTGGTAGCGTTGTGCAGCTTGTTGGAGGACAGTGGAGCTGCTCTGTCGTTCTGTGAGTTTTGGGAATGTGGAGATATCAGGTAAATCCTGAAGGTTGGGTTACTTCTTTCTCCCTCCCAAGAACTGTGCAGTTCCTGTCATGCTGTCACACAGTAAGGAGAGCAGGAGCCCTGGGACGTGCCGTTCAGGTTAAGGGACCAGCATGCTTTTTCTCTTCTGGCTGTTGAGTTGGCTGGATGCTCTTGTCTCCAATCCCTGAAAACTCAGAGCTGATGAGAGCTTTTGTCAGCGGTTGTGTTCCACCTAAATGCCAATATTTAACAGAACATTGAGGAAACTAAACGAGCTGATGTTTACGCTCCTGGACTCACAGCCACAATGGTGCATTTTAGGAAACTTTTACAATTCCTGCAATGTTCTGTTATACTCGAGCACTTGTTATTGTGGTAATAATGAAATGCTGGAAGTTTCTTCTATTGTTCCACTTTATCGGGCAGTTTGGTTTGGTTTTTGAACAGTCCATATTTATTGTTACTTCAGAGAATGAATGAGATCACTTACTAGTTTAGACCTTTTGCAGATCTATATTGTATACGAAAATTTGCCAATTACATCTCGGGTGTAACCTCACATAAAACCTCTTCACAAATTCCAATTCTTCAAAATAAGCAACTGGGTGTGCAGCAGAAGCTTACCTTAGGAGTTTGGGAGGTGGGAAGGACAGACAGCAGAGGATTTGCAGGTGAGGAGACTCTTTTTTGTAAATATCGAACTAAGGAAACAGATAACTGCGCAGTGTACCTGTGTTAGTAAGGTAAAGTGGTTATCATTTCTTGCTTGGATGTGCATGCATGCACTCCAGTATCATTTTTCATTTAATAAATCCCAGAGTTTGACTTCTGTATGTAAGGAATGGTTTGCAGCATAAAGCAGTGGTACCTTTCACAGTGACTGTGTGGGGGGCAAAGCTGACAAATGCCAACTAATAAATAAATAATCCTGTGAGAAAAGTAGGATCTGAAATCGTGTTTAATTGATTTTACTGTACATTAGATCTAGGTTTCAGTTTTGTGGGTTTGGCTTTTGAGTAAGGTCTTACATCATGCGGTTCTGCATTCTTTCATCCTTGTGAACATAAGCCTTCAAGAAGGGAAGCTCTTCTGTATCTGAATGCTTTGCATGCTGCAGGCAGGCAGTAATGGGACAGCTTATTAATAATTTCTTTCTTTTCTTTCTTTCTCTGAAATTTCTTCTCCTGGTTGATTACACTTGGCAGTAACTATTCAGTCCAGAGTTTTAACTCTTAAAGTCTTGTTTTAGTGAGGATAAATTTAGAAAGTATGACCTATGTAAGGTTATCCTATTTCTTGTTAATATTATTTCTGTGGTTTCATTGTAAATTCTCAGAGGGTTTGTAGCACTGAGCTGGAAAAAAAAATAGTGAATTGTTTTATTACTATTATTATTATTTTTTAATGGCAAGGAATTGCAGAATGCTGACTACAGGGGGTGGAGAGAGCAGAGGAAAGACAGCTCGGCTTGGTGCATGCATACTTCTGACTCCTACAGAACTTGTGTAAATACCATGCTTAACTCTCCAAACTGAGCATGATGCTCAAGTTGAAAAATTCAGCACAACAAAAGCTCGTGTCTGGGAAGAGTGATGTTTAATTATAGGTGGCTGGAGAAGCCTCGAGGCAGGGCTTGAAATCCTGGATGCCTTTGCTGAGTTGTTTGTAGCCTGGGGTGGAAGGTGAAAACGTATTGACCTGCTTCTTCCCTTGGTTATACACACCTGGATGGTGAAAGAGATGAGGATTTGCCAGCTGCAGGCCTTGGTTACAGGTCTGCTGCTGCCAGCTGCATGGAGAGCTGCTGCTCTGAAGGAGTCTGTCAGCCACAGCTGTTCTCTGCAGCCACAGCAGCAGGTCAGGCAGCTGCTGCAAGTGCTTGAAGGGCAACGATAGGACGCCCTAAGCCTGTCTGTGTTATCATTGGGCAGAGCACGATTTTCAGGGAGCCCAAAAGGTTTCCTGGAGTTGGGGTTACGCTGTACAGACAACATTTAAATAACAGCAGTGGCAAA
Organism: Tetrao urogallus; assembly: GCF_951394365.1. Lineage (NCBI taxonomy): Eukaryota > Metazoa > Chordata > Aves > Galliformes > Phasianidae > Tetrao > Tetrao urogallus. The sequence continues at coordinate 4,756,628 of NC_136823.1, read as the reverse complement.
AAAGGGAAGCATTCTCCATCTTTGTCAGGAAACCATCAGCCCTCCAGATTCTGGGGAGGAAATGGTTCTTGCAAAACAATCATCTCTTGCAAAATGCCTACTTGGAAGCCTTTGGGGATGCCATAAAAGGAAAGGGCTACTAAGAGAATGGGATGGAAACAGGCTACGTGGTTAGGTGGCAGCCTTTCACAGTAGACCTGAAGAGCGTTTTGGGTTGTGTGGTCTATTTGTTCGTGTTATGAATGCTTCAGATCATTGGCTGACACTCAGTGAGCAAACTGCTAGTTAGTATCTTCAGGTTTTGTTTGTTTTTAGGGAATTCGGATTGCTTAAAAATCCTGATTAAGGACCGCTTAGGATTTGTCCCTTCTGGGTCATTCATTAGGTTTTGAAAGTCTTCTTACATTCTTACGTTGCTACCTCACAGTAACAGAGTTAATGCATGTAAACAGAGCTTTGGTGGGAAGTGCTCCCCATCCTGTGAAGAGGATACTTGCTATCAGTGGGTTACAAGTCCTGAAGTAGTCTTGAACAAAAGCAGCTGTCATCTTTCAAGCTGAAGTATTTGTGAATAAGTACAGTAGGAGATGTCAAAAAAGGAGTGTTATAAAGGATGCAGAAAATATCAGTTTGAACTAAGTTACACAAATGAAATAACTTACAGTTGACAATATTATATATTGTGTTAGTATAAGGAAAACCATCTCACGTGGATACTTGTTCTTTCTACAAGTAAAACATGCTCCTACAGTACAACCATTTCAAGTTAGAGCTCTGCTGCTGCCAAAGGGAGTGTGAAACGTCTGTGATTTCTTCACTTGGAGGTACAGTAATACTTTTGGCATCTGTTCCTTTAGAATCTAAGGGCTGGAAGTGAGTGTAAGCAAAACTGTCCCCTTTTGGTGGGCCTCTTTTTTTCCTTTTCCTGAAGCAATTGGCAGCGTTAGGCGGTTCCTGTAGGATGAGTGTGAATTACCACCACTCTGTGCCAGTGAACAGAGCAGCTGCGTTTAAAGGTTGTACAAAAGACTGTAAGAACAGTGCATTTTAGCTACCTTTGAACGACTTCCTGCTGAAGGCTGAAACGTTGCTTTCAATTAACAAACACTGAGAACCAAACTGCAGCAGACTTCCAGCTAACAGTCAGGATGTGTGTGGTTTTGGTATGACATCCATCTGAGCACATGATGCTTGGTAAGTGCCGGAGCCTCGGTTATGATTCACTGGGGAGAAACATGGAAAACAATGTCTGTTTTTTAAGTGCTGGAGAAATGAATTTAAGATTGGAGTCACGTATAATTTTGCTCAAATAAACCTGCAAGTAGCTTGAAGAACTCTGTTCAAAGGGGATTGTGAGGGTGCTGTGTATGCTGAGCCAACAGCTCCTCACTGCCTGGGGGTGCTCAGGTTCTCACCGATGCCAATGGCTGTTCTTCAAGCCACTGGAGATGCACTGGTGTATTCACCTCTGAAGATGGACTCCAGGGTTTTACCTGTGGAGATGTTTAAGACAAAATGGAGTTGAGGGATGATACAGCAGTTTGGACAGCTGGATTAACTTGTAGAGCATACTTCATAATTATTGGTCATGTTACGTGGATCCACCTGTGGAATTTTACATCCTTACCTTTAAATAGGAGATGCCACTTGCTCAGCACATGTGGCATTTTGAAACTGATTCATTTTTATAACTGTCTTGAGGCACATGCAGTGTTTTGATTGCCCCTGCAAACAAAGCATCTAATAGCAGAACAAGAACAGAACAGTTTTCCAAAACAGAATTGTCATAGCTGTACTTGGAAGGAAAATAGACAAAATATCTTAATGAAATATTTACATTGCGTTCTGTTTTCACAGAAGTTAATAAAATAATAGTTTTCATACTGTTCCTGTGGTCTGGATTTTTAGCAAGAACAGAACTATTTCTAATTTACAAATTGCCTGCATCTTGTATAGATAGGAAGTGCAAATTTAAGTACATTTTTCAGATTAATTCCTTCAATAATAATAATAAAAAAGGGAAAACTATCAGTTGCATAAAGGCATTTTAACACAAAATTACTTTTGAAATTACATTGCTTAACTGTTGAACTAATGAATACTCTGTGCATGCGTATTTTTATGTACAATTGTTTTACAAGTGGAGTCAGATGTCTGCAGGATTTGCTATTTATATTTAAACAGGAGGGACTCAGAAGCGCTGGGCTATTTTCACAAGGGCAGAGCTCTCATGTTACTACACAGTGCTGCAAAATCGTGAGCTAGGCTCACAACAATTAATACCTGATGTGAAAGTCGATGCTGCAGTTATTTGCCATTTTTTTGCCAGGACTGTTTGTTTGAAGGTGGATGAATTGAGAGGATTTTTGAAGAGCAGGGTATAAATCGTTCCCTGTCCGGAAGAGCTGTTGTTCTAATTTAGGAGAAGGGAGTTATTTTCCTACAGAAAGGGCTGGGTGTGATCTGCAGAGGTTACTGAGATAACTCGGTAATTTTTAGGTATCTTTGGGAAGCTGTGCTCTACTTCCTGCCTTCAGACTCCTCTTTCCCAGTTTCTTCATCCCTTCCTCTTCAAAAATCTTTGCAGAAAAGTTCATTTGTTTTGGCAAAACTACCCGTTCACCAACGTTTAGGGCTGTGACTCCTTGTTTAATGTGGGGAGTGAAATATTGTGCAAAATGATAAATGTTTTAAGCTTGGAAGTTCCAGTAGGTTTGTTCATCAGCAGTTCTTGACAGCCTTCCCCTCCCCCCAGCTATAAATGCAGCATGAAGAAGTTGAAATCCCAGTTCTAAGAGAGAGAAAAAAACACCAACAAACCAAAACAAAAAGCCAACCCCCCAAAACCTGGTGTAGCAACATTTTTTTCTGAACAGGGATTTATTTATTTTGTTTTAATTTGAAGCAGTAGTGAAAAGTAGGAATCTACTCCAGCTGTATTCGTTTTTTTAATCTCCAAATTGTTGTTTAAATCACAATAGCTAAGTGATATTTAGTTGAACAGTGATATTTTGGCTTGTGAACACCAAAGATATTGCACTGCAGAAAAGAATGAGCTGTTAGCAGCACCTGAACCCTGCCTGCAGTGCTGGCTTTTCATCTGTTACTTAGCAGCCATGTAGGGGCTGCTGTCCAGGTACAGAAGCAACCTGTAAAGGTGTGCTATTCATGAAGTTCCATACTTGCTTTGAGTTTGCTGTGCTCAGTTAATGTTTTCTGTACTGTAATTTAAGATGAGGATACAGTGCTTCAAATATAGAATCTGTTGTACTGCCATTAAATCACACGTTTGCATGTCATTGGCTCAGAGCAGTGCAATCCTAAACTTGCTTTCTTCTGCATGCCAATCTGTGAAGTAGGCTTGTGAGCTGAAATGGTACCAGAGCTGGCAGGGGACCGAGGTGTAACACTGGGAGAATGTGTTTCCTGGTGCTGTGTGTGCTGCTTTGTTGGATCTAAATCTGGCCTCCAAAGGAGGATTCAAGAAGCACTTGGTTTTCAGAGGACATCTCGAGCACTGGCTGTGGAACCATACAGGCTAGGTTTTATGGTTGATTCCAGTCATCTACAACTACTACTTTGTAGTTAATTAAAAGGGATATGTGCTAGCCAGCAGGGCAGGGATCTGAACAGTTAATAAATGGTACGATTTGTCCCTTGACTGTTCCCTTCTGGGCTGAAGATGGAATTATTCGGCAAAGGTTCTGTTCCTGAATACAGGAGGGATCTAAACCCTCATTCTGAGCTTTCCTATTTCTTCTATAGAGGGGCCACAGGTATGGGGACAGTTCTGGGGGAAAAAAAAGAGAAAAAAAGTTGAGAGAAGCAAGAATAATCAAGAATGGCATGAAGATGGTGAGCCAGGAAGGGATGCTTTCTCTCACCTAGTGCAAGAACTAAAGCAATAGCAGACCAAGCTATTAGATTTTAAGTTAAATGGAAATAAACAAAAATTGCTGTGAGGAAAGGATATTGAATAGAGCATGTAGTTTAACGTGTGGGATCCATCAGGGTAGGCTGCTGTTGAGGCTAAAAGTTGACATGATCTCATCAGGCATTAAAGAAGTGTGGGCAGCAGCAGCCTGGGCAGAGCTGCCCCATCGGTGCGTGGGCACAGCAGTGCTGTTGTCTGCTTGTAACTAGCATAGAGCAAGCAACCGGTGCATCAATCTATGTAATTATCCCACTTGTACAGTCCTGCAAGATTTTTCTGTAGCATTTTTGTTAGTAAGCTTTATGGTTCTTTATTTCCCTCTCTCAGCCAGGCTTTTTTTTTTTTTTTTTCCCTTTCAGCTGTTAGCAATCATATTTTGAGAGACTCTCAAGCACTGAAATAGGCAGTGCTTAGAGCCGTAACTTGTTTCAGTATTGAATGGTATTCATACACCTTAATTTCCACTGTTAGAAAAACATTTATCTATTTCTTTTCTCTCTGCCTAACGTCCATCAGAGCTCCCAGGTGTCAGTTCACCATGCATGAGGTGGTGCAGTGTGCTCACTGGTAGTAGCTGTGTGTTCCCACCTGCTAGGCAGACCCATGCTGAGCCAGTGCTTGGCAGGTGGCTGTGAGTGATGTGTGGGTGCAGCTTCTTTCCTTGGCTCACTGCCTTTGAAGTGAGCCAAGGAAGTAATGAAGATGTGTGCCCAGACACCAAGAAGCATGGTGTAAAGTGAAATATCTCATACGTGAGTACAAAATCAGTGTTGTTTTGGTTACACTGAATGAAAGCTTGATTATATGTGACTGCGTCCACTGAGATCTACTGTTCAGCAGTAATTTGAAATTATTCTTTTGAAGATTAATGGTAATTAAATGGTTCTGAGATGTGTAGTTTGCTTCTCTTTCATTTTCTGCTCTGAAAATTGTACTTCCTGCTTTAAATCACTGAATTTTGCTGTTACCATCCTCTGTCCTTCGGCTAAACAAGTTTTTGGGCTTCAGCAGTGCTTAGAGAATATTGCAGTGTTAGGTGGCAGAGTTCCATTAATAGTATTCCAAATGAGGAGGTGATTGTAACAAAGGCCATTTATTATCAGTTGTTCCTTTAGTGAAGTGCATTTAGAAAAGTTTCTTAAGAAATTCCAAAAATTCTTAAGAGTTCTGAAAATGAACGTTGGTTGCCAGAGTTTACAAGTGTGAATCATTTTCTTGCCTTAGTTGGGAGGTGGTACGATAGACCAGGGTACCTCATGAGAGACGCTGTACCCCTCCTCAAAAACCAAGCAAAATGCACTGCCTCATACTTCTTAAAGGGATTAAATGTAGCATATGTCGCTATAGCTCCTAAAAGCCACTAAGTTCTTTGACTTTTTTTCTTGTTCATTTAATAGAAACAAGACTGCCAATGGAGATTATCGGAAGGAGCACAGAGAGAGAAGTCGCAGCCCGATAGAGAGGGCTGCTGCCCCAACCATGAGCCTTCATGCCAATCACATGTATGCCTCAATCCCAAGTCTGACGATGGATCAACCTCTCGCACTGACCAAAAACAGCATGGATGCAACCCGAACAGTTGGCATCACACCTACACTGACTTCTGTGGAACGGCAGCAGGTATTGGCTTCTGGGTTGAGAAGGAAGTGGGTGGCTGTAGAAATCCTTGCTGTAGACACAATGAGGACTTCCCAGACGTAAGCAGAACATATTGTGAGTTACAGTAGGTAGGTGATACCATTCTTCAGGCAAACTGTATTTTAAAAAACACAATCAATGTCAGTTCAGTGTGCATAATTAAATTCCTAGTGTTCAAGTGCATCTGTCAGAGATTTCTTAGCCATCCTGCTTCTTCTGTTGCTTTGCTCAGCTTGTGAACACATATGTTGAATTGGGAATGCTAAGTCAGTGTTGCTGTGGCTAAGTGAGGCTCTGGTACCTGTCAGGCAATAACTGATGCAATGCATGTATAGAGGGCATTTATATGTGCTCCCACTGGCAATCAGTGAGTGCTTCCCTGCCCTGTGCCAGCTTCATGCTGCTAGGACTGATGAACAGCTAGATGTAGGATAGAAAAGGTTTTTAATCAATTTATGCACTGAATTTTCCAAGTGAAAGAAACTCCAGTGATTTTAGTTGTCCTAGCTAGTCAGAAGCATCACTGTGTTCTCCAGATCAGAGTTGTATCCCTATTTGCAACAGTTTTACCTAAAGCAAAATAATGATTTCTGGTAATGCTATACCATTGTTCCATACGCTGGAGTGTTTGGGGTTTTTTTAATTTGTTCTCTTAGTTTTGGCCGTTGGCTGTTTTTTCTGCATTGTACTTATTTGTTTTCCTTGAGAACTGCTGGAGGTGAGCATCTTGATGCAAGTTATACAAAACCAGTTTCCATATGTGCCAGACTTTCTTTTCTCCTTGCTCGCTTTGGCGTAGTGGTGAAGCACAATAGTTGAGCTATGATGAACTGCAGTGCTGAGAACTTAGACTGGCCTGCGTACCCACTGCATACCTGTGCTCCCTTCCCTTCCCTTCCCTTCCCTTCCCTTCCCTTCCCTTCCCTTCCCTTCCCTTCCCTTCCCTTCCCTTCCCTTCCCTTCCCTTCCCTTCCCTTCCCTTCCCTTCCCTTCCCTTCCCTTCCCTTCCCTTCCCTTCCCTTCCCTTCCCTTCCCTTCCCTTCCCTTCCCTTCCCTTCCCTTCCCTTCCCTTCCCTTCCCTTCCCTTCCCTTCCCTTCCCTTCCCTTCCCTTCCCTTCCCTTCCCTTCCCTTCCCTTCCCTTCCCTTCCCTTCCCTTCCCTTCCCTTCCCTTCCCTTCCCTTCCCTTCCCTTCCCTTCCCTTCCCTTCCCTTCCCCCCCAGTGATGCACTGTAAAGGGTAAACACTTTGAGTAAATGATCTTTCCGAGGCTGGGATTTTTTTATATGCAGTTTGTTCAAAGCCTTTTCCCACTGGAGCGTGTACTTGATATCTACTGTGTGCATTTCTACCACGGTTGGCTGCATACACTGGTCCACATTTTGCCACGCCAGAATGCCTAGTTTTACACCAGTGTCACTGGCATCTTGCATCATTCGGCACACAGCTCACACAGTTATTGCTCTGTGCAGAACAGCTCTTCTTTGCTCTCAGCGTTCAGTGATGACAGAGGAGGAAGGGACAGGCTGCCAGTGACGCCACTGCTGCCCTTTGATAGCATGACTGCTGTTTCTCAGCTTGGCAGCTAACACCACTGACACTCTTCTGTTTTAGTGTTTGACTTGGGCTGATTCCTATTACCCAACAGCAGATTCACTTCTTTTTGTTATTTTTGATATCTTGAGCTAGATTGCAATCTTCTTTCTTGAGGAAATAGGATGTTGAGGTAAGAAATGGCTAAGATCACAGAGGTGATGGTACAAAGGAAAGAAAGTGCATTGAAAATACAATTTATTTTTCTTGTTGCATGTTGAATGGGATTTTATCTTACTGCATGTCTGTGACAGAGAGGAGGATAACATACCTTTTATTTTAGGTGGTGTACAGGTATTCAGTTGCAGCAGCTTTTACATTCTCAGCTTCTCATCCCAGTGTTTTTTATGTACATGGGCACAGTCTGCTCGGTGCACCTGCACATGCAGAATCATGCTGGGGGATCTGTGCAGCGCCTTATTCCACCGCTTCTCTCTGCTGCTCATATCTTGCATGTCTGAAGAAGCATGTATACATTTCTTAAACTGCTCCACAGATGCACATAATGTTTGCCCTTAAGTAAGTTAAAACAAAAAGTGCCATGTGTGAACTGCTTACAGAGAAATGCCAATAAATAACCTTTTTTCTTTATTTGCTTTTTGACTTTGCTGTCCATGCAGTAAGATGTGAATGGCATTTGTTCTGGTTGTGCCTATACAAATAGCACTAAACCTGCCCTTGAAAGCTCATCTGTTCTCCTTTCTTTTTTGCTCTTGAAGAACAGAAAAGTTTTTTTCATTATGTAGTGCTACACTGCTTTGTACGTGGTAGGTAAAATAGTGATTTTTGTGGATTTTGCTGCAGGGATTTATAAAGCGGATGAAAAATTAACACTGTGTTAATTACACTAATTCTCTTAATCTTTTGGACACTTGATTAACTTGCACTGAGTACAGCAGAATGCACTTCTTACACGGTAAAGCATACCCATGATCCAAAGCACGTGTAGTTCCAAACCTTTAGGTACCTCAGGGAAGAAGCCATTCCTTTTCCTAAGGCCTTGTTTCAGTGTAACACCGATATGGTAAACAACTATAATAAGAGCATTTTATATTTACACTTTGTATACATTGCGGAATTCAAATTTTATGAATATACATTTTGAGGCATTTGCATGGGTTGAGAATGAAAAAAGGTGATGTTTGCATCATCCAGCGATGACGCAAAGAACTGCTGTTAGATGATGTCCAGTACTAAGTGGAGGTTTCCTTTTCTCTCCCCCGTTAGAACCGTCCATCCGTCATCACGTGTGCTTCTGCCAACAACCGGAACTGCAATCTCTCTCACTGCCCCATTGCTCACAGTGGCTGCGGTTCAGCAGTGCCTGCCTACAGAAGACCCTCTAGCAGTAAGTTACGTCTCAGCACTCTAACTAACTGCCTGATAAGAACAGGGGAACGACGATTCCTCGCTAACTTTAGCTGTGTTGGCCTTTTTTTTTGTGTATTACTCAGAATAAAAGGAGGAGAAGCAACAGCCACCTCGTTCTGTATCCTTTCTACCCAGAACACTCACACAGCAGCACGTCTTCTCACTGTGAGTGCTGTGCCAGAATAAAAGATACCACTTCAAAACTAGGGAGAGGTGTTCTTTTCTCTTATTTTGAGAAGTATCGACAAGCAAGTCATTATATTTATTTTAGTCTAACAAACAGCAAGCAGACGTGACCAGCAAATCCAAGCATGCTCTTACTGTATGTGCCATACTTCCCAGCCTTTCAGCGGTAGCTGTTTATGATTCAGCCACAGCAACAAAATCTTTTCCTGTAGATACAAATCCTCTTCCAAAGACAAACCCTCCACCTTTCTCTGCAGGGATAGCACAAAAAAGCTTTGGAGGGCAGTTGCTATAGCAACCCAGGGAAGGCGCTTTCTACCCTCTGTGCAATTAGTACTTTTCATGAAATCTTTTCATACAGTAATTACTAAGAAACCTTGGGCTATTTCTCTTTGCTTTCTCTTACTGTGTAGCCAGGGGAGAGCACAGCTTTTTTTCCTATCTCATCATTTACCTGCTGATGCCTTGATTGAGCACACAGCATTTCAAAAAGTGAGTTTTGGTTCAAGTCCATGGCGGTTTCATCAGCCAAACAGCGTCAGTCCATGTAACAATGCCACTCTGATATACAAAGGGACCCAAAAGCCTCCAGAAGGGTTTATTTTATTTTTAACTGTATTGTTGAAAACTGGGATTAGAAGCTGAAGTGAAACCCTGGAGGATAAACTGTGATGTTCCTGAAGAAATCAGTAATTACGAGATCTCAGATGTTAGAGGTTTTCTAGAAAAGCTGCTTCAGTGAGAACCCAGCTGTATTCATACCAGATTTGGAATAGTTTAGGAATAATTATGTTGTTTTCAAACAGTTTCTCTCAATTGTCACTGAAGAGCATTTTGTGCACAGCCCTCACGTTTACTATAGGACCAGTAAAACCTGTTCTGCCGCGTGAAGAACTATGGCACAGATACCACACTTAAAAAAAATACTTTGGAAAGATAAATACTGATACAGTTTTTCTTTCTAAATTGTAAAATTGCAATTCTTTAAGAAATTATTATCAGATTTTTAAGGTCCTTTATTCCTTTTGTGATAGCTTTATGCTACTTTAATACCAGGAGTACCTAATTCACACATAATGATTTGTGCTCTTTTTGGACTAGCTTTTGTAACAAACATGTCAAGCAAGACGAAGCCCTGACACCAGTTCTTGGCATGCTGTAATTTAGAACAGGGTCCCCTACACAACTGGCTGATATCAGAGGGCTTGGGAGCTGATTGTAATGAACCGTTTTCATCTTTAATTGCATTTAAACCCATGTGGCATTGTGGAAGCTCTCTCCCAGAGCAGAATCAGAACTGTAGCTATATAAAAATTCGAACTGAAGGGGAACTGTAATTATATAGAAAATACGAGTGCAGGTCACAGGCAAAATAGTTCCACTTCTTTTCTATTTAAAATCCTTTCATCATCTTCCCCGCTCCATTCATTACCAGTTCCGTAATGATGTGAAGAGGGCTCGCTTTATGCTGAGATGATGGGAAAATGGGAAGAAAACAAGGATCCTGCATCCAGTAACTGGTGCCAGCATTCTGCACTGACACAATGCATTTTCTGCCTTCTTTCCCCGTCTAGCTACCACTGCCTGTGACCCAGTGGTGGAAGAGCACTTCCGCCGAAGCCTTGGCAAGAATTACAAGGAGCCTGAGCCAGTGGCAAACTCTGTGTCCATCACAGGATCAGTCGATGACCACTTTGCCAAAGCACTCGGGGATACATGGCTTCAGATTAAAGCCGCGAAGGACGGAGTGTCGAGCAGTCCTGAGTCTGCTTCACGGCGGGGCCAGTCTTCCCCATCCTCCCACATGGTCAATCATAATCACTCGCCCTCTGTTGTCTCATGAAGAGAGGACCGTTATGTTTGTGAATTTGCATGGTTTGACTGAGCTTTGAACAGTGCTTAAAATAGTGTTGGGGGAGGGGAGATTAGTTTTCAACATATGTGTTTTGCGTACTCACTTTTTATTTGTAAAAGGGTGCCCTTAAAGATGATAGCAGGAACTATTTCATAAAGATTCATATGATGTAGCATCCTTTTTCCTGCCTCAATTACCAAAGAAACCTCTGATGCAAATCTGCTGCCCCTTAAGAAAAAAAAAATGCACGCTAATCCACAAAAGCCATTACACGTAGTTGGTTGACCCAAATGCTTTTTGCTTTTACTAGCTTCTTGAGACTAGAATTTGTCTGGTTTGCTTACATTACCTTTTTTTTTTTTTTTTTTTTTCTTTTCTCCCTCTGTGAAGTAATTTTGTATGTATATACTTGAAAAGAACTGTCATGTATGATTTGCACTATTGGAGGAGGACTGAAGTTGCATAGCAACTTTCTGGAAAGATGCTAATATTTTGAGGGCAAACTGCTGAAAAAAAAAAAAAGGTTTAAGGATGACATTTCTATCAGTTTGATTTTTCTTAAAGCAAAACAGCTTTGGAAGGGGAAGTCTCATACAGGTTATAGGTCTTTCTCTCTTTAGATTTCAGGTGCTTAGTGCTTGCAACTGGACTGCATAATTTACAGAACACGGGCATTTTTTCCTAAACACTGCAGTTTGTTAGAATAGAGCTGAGGTTGGAGGGTTCAATAGTGCTTAACGATGCATGTTTTATGAAAAATAGCTGGTATCTATTAATGTATAGACAGTAAGAATCATAATACTTATTAGCTTTTCTTCAGAATTAGTTTATTTTTGTCAGTAACAATCCTAGATATACTTACTGCTGGTACAGTTGTACTCTATGATATTTGTATTTGATATTCACTTTAGTAGCAGCCAGCAAAAGAGGACAGCCTCAGGACAGGCCTCAAACGAAGCAGGTTAGAAGTAGATGATGCGTGGTACAGGATGCTATAGCTTTGCGCACGGCTGAGTCGTCGTTTCTGTCTGCAGCCCTGTCTGCTTAGCAGAACTTGCTTCCTACAACTAAGTCTGTGTAATCCACCTTTAAGTAGCTGCAGAAACTGCTACCGTTGCGTATCTTGGCTGGACAACAGATTGTTACAGTTTGTGAAATGCGATCTTTGATTTTTGTAAGCTTATTCATAAACCTATGCCAAGTTGCAGCATACATTCCTCCATTAGAGAACTTTATACAGGTATTACCGCATTTATTGTATTAATAGCTACTAACTAGAAATTAGGCAATAGAGGCAGGCATAAATCCCACCGCTGTGCTAGTACGAAGCGCTTCTCCTTGTTACGTATAACTTCTCTCCCCATACATTCCATCTTCCCAGTACAGTTGCAACTAGGCCTTCGTTTTTATACTGGGTTACCTGAAAGGATTGGTTCAGTGTAAAAAGTTAGAACTAGTTGGAAGATGAACTACACGTGATGTATTATGGACTTTGTTACAGTATTGGGTCCATTGTGGCTTTTATGTTTGGTGTTGTTTGGTTTTTTGGTTTTTTTTTTTGTTTTTTTTTTAAAGTTAAGCTATTTAATTTGGAAGAGGTGCAGGGTAGGAAGATCAGGAGATTGGCTCTGACTTGTTGAGAGGTGGCTGCTCAATTTTCTTTGAAAAATTTTTTTAAAAAAGGAAAAAAAAAACCAACAAAAAAAAAAAACAAAAAACCCCTAAGCCCCCAGTTTTACACATTTCACTTCCATCTTACTGGGTAGTCAACGCTTCCTTGCTTTGGCATTCAGTACCCTACTCTCTGTAGGAAGATTGTTAAAAAACACTTTTTTATATAGGTAACTTTAAGACCATCGTTACGCTGTGCGTAAAGAATGTACAGAGAAATTTGTAGGTATTTTTTGAGGAACAATTAATTTGTTAATGATATGTAGCTATTTAATTTTTCCCTTTCCTTTATTGTAATCATTCATTTTTTTTTTTGTTTGGAGAAAAAAGTTGATCTTTTTTTTTGTTGTAGATTTGTCTGTAATACAATAAAAGTGCAGGAACACAGTTATTCTATGAGAACACTGCATTAGCATTAATAGCCACTAGTTTGTTACTGCTACAGGCTACTGAGCATTATAACAGTAAAGTACTAATACTGTAGATGGACTCTGTGGAAAATGTGACTCCTATATTTCTTTGTAAACACAAATAATGTTTTTAAAGCTAATATTTTCAATAATAACTGTTTTACAAGGTTACATTTACTTATCTGAGATAGGTAAATGGATTTGAGGGCAATAAAGATTTAATGTGATATGTCCAGTAAAACATATATTAAAGACAGTAATGCCATGAAAGCCAAAGGGGTGGGGGGAGGTGGAAGGAAACTAAACTGAACTCACCATCGTGACGTGGTGAAGTTTCTTCACAGAGCCAGGTTAACTACAGTTCAGTTTGAAAGATTCTCTCTGTGTTTGTAAATCTGTAATATACCATTCTTTTGTGGCCTTGTTTCACCTGGAGAAAAAAAAGGGTTGGCAGGCCATCTTTTTTTTTTTTTTTTTTGTACTTAAAAGTAGCCTTAAAGAACAATAAAGTGCTCTTAAATCACAGGTGTGTACAAACTCTTCTGTATTGTTTGGTAAGAAAGGAAACTGATTTCTATACTTCATGAGCTGGAACCAGAAACAAACTACTGTTCCTGTCCTGTTTTTTTTCCTTCTGAGGAAACTCGTCTCATTTGGGATTCTTTTACCCTGTTGTTGAATGGACAGAGGGCTATTTCTTTATCCCTCCCCAGTTACGGAGTTTGTCAAGAAATACTCTATGCAATTACAAAGAGAACCTGGTGCTGCCTCTGCAGTGATGGGCACAAATACCAGCAGCTTTGGGAGCACATCTCGGGCACTGAATGCACTGCTGGCAGAATTCCCTCTGATCAGGTCCTTGACTGTTTGCCCAGTATTGCTTTCCCTGCAGGGCTGAGGCAGCTGCTCATGTTCCTAGTGTTGCTCACCAGCAGCAGATCCTGAAGAGTTTAGGGAACAGCAGCTAGTCAAACATTTCTGTACTGTTTGTGAAAAGACCAACATCTTCATTTCCCTTCATTTTGTTTTGTCTCAAATTTAGGTGTTATCTAGAGAGTGGAAATTAATTCCTAAAGCCAACAGCTGTATTGTAAATGCAGATAACAGCTATGATCTTGATTTGGATAAGCAACATTTCAATCAGCCATTTGACCACAGATTATTAAACTTTAAAGGCGAAAGTTGTAAGTACCTGATTTTGGGAAAGTTCAGCTGAATCAGGCAAGGGTCTCTCAACTCTGAATGTAGCAAAGGTATCACCAAATTTCCAAAAGGATCCCTTAAAAATAACAAGATAAAAAGTTACTGTTCTATTTGAAATGTCTAAGTGGCTTGAAAGACAAAGATTTGTGTTAAAGTAAATGACTATATTGGGGAGTGGGAGATGATTGCTTAGGAACACATGAAGTTTCGTTTAACACATCTGAAAAACCATCCCTCTCTAAATATCCATGGAAAGAAGCCTAAGTACACGCTTTAAGAGTTTTTGGGAGAGAGGCCAACCACAACAAGCCTCATACGCCTCTCAGTCTGCTTTCTGAAGGGAGCTGGTTTCCTTTTAGGAAAAAAGTTATCCCTACATCAACAATTTGGGGACTACATGAAACAGGACAAGCAGCATTGCTATCTTTCAGGTCAGTAGCTTGTGTTCTATTTTCTACACAGCAAAAGGAAAAACAGACTAATTTGTTTTCTTATCAGTTCTTTTTCTAATTAGCAGCATGTTGTAATTTGACACAAAGGCAAAGCTCCACGGCCCAGAAAACTGGTTTACATAAATGTTTTGTATGAAGCAAGTCCTATATGATTTGTAATGGGTTATCTTTCTCTGTGAGCAAAATGAAAAGCAGTATCCAGCTGTGCTGCTGCCTTGCCCTGAATTGAAACCAGAATTTTCATTTCACAAAACAGATACATGAGGGACTGAGTTCAGATCTTTCCATACAGTTCGGTCAGTGACCTTTCTGGAATACAATTTCTATGCATCTCAAGCTGCTTTAGCTGTGAAAATGAACTTTATATACAAATAAAATATAGAGGGTAAATTGATAATGATAGCTTGACACAACAATGGTAAAAGAGGCGTGTATAACTTACTTGCCAAACCTGTACTAACAGAGTCACTGGAAAATGACTGCTGAGCCTATCCAGCAGATTGTGCTTAGCCAGTAGGGCAGAAAGGACCTACCAAAACATGTATTATTTCTTTTAAAACTAAGAACAACTGAAGCAGCAAATGGAGCTTAAAAACAGTACCAAGCTCAAGTGTTGATACCTCCATGGCTTGTGCTGAATGCAGGCATATTGGAGTCAGATGGCTGAAGAGACTCCTGCCACTGCTGCAGGGAGCTCAGCAGGGATCTGCTGCAACTGCTCAGCTGCTCATAAAGCAGCTATGCTACTACACAGTGTAACTGAACTGCTAGACTTTAAAACTGGCACATGCACAAAACAAAAATTGTAACCAGTTCATCACTGTACTTGGAGCTGTAATCACCGGTTCAGAAGCTGCTTCACAAGCAGCAGCTGGACTGCCATTGCAGCTGGGCTGAATGCTCACAGAAGGGTGTGGGGGGACTGCTAAGAGTGGGAACAAATCCAATTGTTCCTAGGAAGCCAAATCAGTCAAAAGAGAAAAGATGCAAAATTGTTTTTCAGGCTTGCTCAGAAGCCTTTTGGCAACATCCAGATTCAAACCCACTGCACACATTGTAACAACTGCTTACATTATAAAACAGATGACCCACAATGGCCATGTGAATGAAGATGTCTCCAGTATCCAAACACCATACCAATATGCAGTGTTGCTTAATGTGATCCTGGCAAAAAGGATGAGGCTTATTTTAAATGCTGTGTAAGAGCTCTGATCACCAGAGCTGGCACACTGTTGCTTGGCTGAGAACATTCACCGCTATCTTTAGACCTTTCTTGAGGAACAGTGAAAAAGGAAACTTGTCTGCATCTTCCTGGTACGTGGAAGCTTCCATTTCATCTGGCAAGGATACAAGGATCCAAGTATGCATTACACATAGCATCTTAAGGATGTCCCCATCTCTTTCCATAGCAGACAAAGTTACTGCAAAGCTGGACTATGCAATGTGATGAAGCAGACTTTATCCCTTAAAGGCCCACATCAGAAAACAGACCAATTTAATAACAGTACTTTTTAACCTCTCCAGTAATGGGAACATTCTGCCCCTCTCTGATGCACAACTAGCTCAAGTGCTTTTTCTTGGAGATAAGACATTCAAGGTAGGTACTTTAATTGCTTATTTTTAAACTACAGTTACGTGTAGCTCCACAGCAGCTGCCTTGTTCTTCAGGCAAAGCTGTCCCAGTTTCACTTGGTGCTCTCCTGACACCACACAAGGCAACAACACCATCTGCACAGGTGCACAGGGGAGTGCTGCTGCAAACAAATGCTCAATGGAGTATGCTCTGCTCCTGTGGGAGAGGTGCTGGGAGGCTCATAGGGGTAGTGCTGCACACCAATAGTGATATTTAATACACATATTTTTCTGCAGGGCACAAGCCTTGAAAGAGACTCAATTATCTCAACTTTAATGATGGTGGAGGAGTAAGTTTCAGAGAGCCAGCAAAACTGGGTATGCACAACTTACCTCTCTCTGTGTGGCTACCAGGATTATAACCATAGTCTTCTGAGCACCAGTCCAGTTCTAGATTCACTTCAGTACATGGCATGCCCACTGGTGCTCATCCTTCAACCTCTTGGTTGCAGCAAATTTCCCGAGTGTATTCAAGCTTAATCTTGCCCAACAATTGTCTCAGGGAAACACTGTCATTTCTGTAGAAAGAAACAAAGAATAGCAGATCTTGTCATCCTGGATCTAAAGCCACAGACATCACTCCTTTCTCCACTTCTCTAATTTGAGGTTTCCTCCAAAACATTTAATAGTTTACAGCAAACTCAGGTCTCATAACACCCTCAGCACAGGCTGAAAGCAAGCTGCAGAATACTAAGCCCAGTATAGAACAGCCATTGCAAAAACAGAGGCTAAAATGTAATAAACTAAACTTTTTTTCTTTTAATTAAAAGAAGTCTGAGGAGAAATCTGGTCCTTTACATTTTATCTGACCTTCAAATGGTAGGACGAGCACCTTGTGCCAGCTGCAAATCTTCTGCAGAGCCCTCAAACTTTTAGTTCAGAAGTAGGCTTGAATTCCTTTGTCTGTGGGCTTCCACACAACAACTCCAATGAGGAAAGGCACTTAGTGTTTGTCCATGGATTAGCTTGATATCAGGTTTCATTTTTACTTGCAGAAATGTTTAATACTTGGCAAATGTGGTCACCACGTTTTCAAAAACCACCAGTATATGAAGGCACACTCTCGTGAGCAGAGCAGCACAATAACTCTTCTGCTGGTGCCAGGCTGGGACCCCTGCAGGCTGCTTCTGCATGCTCCCCTGGGCTGTGACAGGGAAGCACCATCATCTGGGGCAATGCTCTTGGTCTCTTTGCTGACACACTCCATGTTCCCGAATATCACTTAGCAGGATTTTCCTTCTCCTCAGGAGTTTCCACACCACTAAACTGACTGAAAAGAGACAGCTCTCCCCGGACCAGCGTGGTAGAATTCATGAAGGGAACCAGATGTTTCACCACAATTACTGCTGAAGTCTCTTTACATGCTTTGTGCTTAACGTGGACAACACCCATTCCAGATGAAAGAAGAGCAGCAGCTTTCCAGATACGCTGCTTCTGACTGAGACCAGGACACACACCCTGACCAGATGCCCAGGGCACCACGCCTGGGTGCCCAACTATTTGCAGCTCAAGCTCCTCCCATGTGCTGTGTGCTCCGCTGCCAGAAGTGGACAACACTGCAGTGCAGGCGGCCTCCATCCGTGTGCCAGCAGCATCTCTAAGAAACATTAAATATGGATTTCTCATATTTTCCTTTGTCACAAAGGAAATCACAAAGGAGACCAGTTCATCAGATGGCAGTACACTAACTTAGGAGTTTTTACGGCTGCAAACTGGGGTATCGCTTCAGCATTTATATCTGACTGACACGCCTCCCTGCTAAAAATGGTTGGCACAGAACTAGTCATACATGGGTATTCAGATTAGCATCCATTTATATTTTAATAGAGGCAGAAAAGGAGAATTTCTTTTTCCGTAGGCTATTTTTAAGTAATGATGAAGCAGTTACTGAGAACCAGTAAGAACACGCTTCGTTACACTGACATGAGACAGTCTTTTGCTGGGTAGGCTGACCGGTTACACTATTCACTGCTGCACTGTTCATTCTAATTTTACATTTTATTTTGCTAAGCAGCAGTTTTTTTTAAATGTCATAGAGAACATCTGTGTGCTCTCCATCACAAAGACAGACACAAAGGCATCTGTCAGCATGAAGCTGTGTCAGCCACACGCCTGCTACATTTAATAGCCAAAAGCTGCTTATCTTTAAACTGTTTACTCAGTTTGAGCAAATACTGTGCAAGCAGAGTCCTTCTGATAGTGTCCTGCTATTCAAGGTGGAATCAGTGATACTTTTTCTAAATCAGGAAAACACAAAGCTCAAATCTCTTGCTTCCTGAAATATTAAGATAAGGGGTTAACAACATATGGTTTGTGCATTACATTTAAAACATACTGATGAGAAACTATTTCAATTATATTCCTTCTCGTTAGTTAAAAGAAAGTATAAAAAACTGGTTTTTTTGCTTTCAGGAAAAAAAAAAAAAAGCTTTGAGTAGTTAAAAAGTTCTCAGCCTAAAGTCAAACCTTTGTTCTCCACTGATCCACTGTAGTATCCTCAACTTTTGGTTCTTTCCTGTGGGGGTGGGGTGGAGATGGTGGGCAGAGCACACAGCAAGGAGTGAGGATGGAAATAATGGAAAGAATTAACAATACTTGGAGATTAAAGCAAGGGCCTTTCCTTTTCCTTTTCCTTTCAAAAGGGCTCCTGCTAAGGGTACAGAAAACCTCACACTATTAGCTTCTTCAGAAGAAAACGTATGTATTCAAAATGCACCACGGGCATTGTTACAGAGTTTACAGCAGCAAAGTCCTTTCCTCTTGCTCTCATTGTTACACCTTAATTTACACTACTTTCATTTATCAAACATTTTCTCAGGTCATTAATGGCTCCTGACATTGTTCTCATTGCTGGGGCTTGTTATTCTGTTTATACACTGACATTAAAACATCAAATTTGAAAACCAAAGTAATAGAACTGCAGAGTTAAGAAAACGTAAACTAGGACTTATCTCCTGACACAGGAGCAGCCATCAGCATCTCTGATCAGCATCAGCTGGCTTCCTCCATTGAAGCCAACACATGCAGCAGCCTCTGGACTCCCACTGCTGGCAGGTGAGTCTCTAGCAGAGCCCTTCAGCACACTCACGTACATAATTTGTTCCCTTTTGCTTTGAGAAAACCTTCCTCATAAACCAAGAAAGCAGAATAGTCCAGGGGAAAATAACACAGGAGAGTATACAGTTTCCTTTATTGTAATACAGATGTGGCTGTCTGAATAGAGGCTATGAACAGGGCTCAGAATAATCAACCACATACATGTAAAAGGAACTTCCACTCTTAAAGACTGCGCTGTAGACATCTAAAACATGCTATTTCAGATGTCTTCATTCTCAACCACTCCTTAGTCATTTCAGAAATTTGCTAATTTACCCTTCAGCTTCCATTCAGCACTGCCCTGCACGATGCAGCGTGATGTAGTTAGGCAGACTTTGTGTTTTTGGAAAAAAGAAAGTAATAAAACAAAACCAGCCATGCAAAGCCATCACCACATGGAACATGGCGAGACTTCTCATTTTGAAAATTTCCATGAGTTCTTCTCACAACAAGAAGTACTGCTTTTGTTGTTTCCAGCCTCACAAACACACTCTGTGAGTCAGGCTGTGACCTTTCAGGATGATGCAAAATCAGCAGTAATAAATCAAGCGGTGACTTTGCTGATATGTCAGTAACTTCAGTGATTAATCCAACAAATAAACAATTTATGCCTGGAAATACAGGAAAGAGGAGTGGGATTCTCTCCCTGCTCTGCCCTGTTGTAGCTGAACTCTGGAGGCAGATTTGGTCCTACCAATTCTCACAGGAAATGCCTAGGCAAAGGCCAAGGATTAAAGTCAATAGCAGATCCACATATCATACATCACTAGAGAAAGAGAAGCTAATGAAGGGAAGAAAACATACTCTTTTTTCTATAAGAGTTTTTTCCTTTGAATGGTCATTTCATGACAGATCCCATCTTCTCAAAGTTGTGTCTTTCTGTGGTGAAGATGACCACAGTTCATGCAATTTTCCCCTAAGAAAGGAGATAATTCTACTAGCACAGGTAATTGCAGCTCACATTTCAATCCGCTGCTTTCCCCTCTTCGTATATTCTACTAGATCCTTCCCTTGATTCCACTAACAGTGAAAGCAAAGCTCCCAGGTGGGGGCCTAGACTCCTTTCTTCATACTACTGTTCTGGCTGGCATAGATAGGTATCTACAACAATAGTCAAATTAACTTGCCAATGTCCGTGAACGTAAAATCTGCCCAAGGCTTCAAAGTCAGCCATTGCAGACATTTCTTTGAACTGATTTTTAAACTGTAAAAGAAGAATTTCTTCCTGTGAGCTATTAATAGCACAGCAATCTATACTCAGAATGCTGATCTCCAGAGCTCCAGAAAGAAAATGAGTGCATCCAATTTGATTAGCTGGCAGAATTTAACATTTACTGCACGTATACAGAGTATAAAACATCACAGCAGCCAAATATATGATCTTGCCTATAGAGAATCATCAGGATTTGGACTTCAGGACTTCTTTACACTATTCCACAGCAGGTAAAAAATTGGCTTTCTCTTTTAACACATTAAGGAAAAGATATAGATAGTTGCTTTTGTATTACTTGTACAAATCTCAGTTGTTTCGTGAGGTGCTTGTCTGCACAGATACTAAGGCATAACAAACAGAGCAATATCCACGTGTTTCAGGGACTACAAAGCATTCTTGCCATACAGTTACTTTGGTTGTGACTTACCTGAACCACTGTAAGGTAGTAACACTGATATCTCACCACAACTGTGTTATTTATTCATAGAACTTATTGAAATCACACTGCATGAGAAGACATTTCACTTGAACTTTTTCAAAAGCAAAATTAAAGTCAGGTTATAAATTATAAGTAACTGCATTTGGAATTAACTCTGCTCTTGAGCCATTCAGTTTCACCTTTTGAAGCATTTCTGCACACTCATGAAACAGATGTGTTCATTTTTAAATTAAAGAGATTCCCGGAACTTGAAGGAATATAAAAAACACCCTTCTGCAATTTCCCCACCCCGCACCCAGGAAAAACAAAACAGAAACAAAAACAGTGCTGGGAGACCAGCAACAATGTTTTGAGAGCTGAGAAAACTCTGATCAACCCAACTAGTCAGACTGATGAAAAGTAGAGATTCTCTCCTTGGGAAAATTCCACTGCTTAGCTTTGCAAGCCTGATGTGTGAATGAGCCACACTACAACCTCAAACCAAAACACTCCAAAAATTTCCACACAGTATGGTGTTTAGAGAGCACATGGAACATTTATTAAGGTGTGGGATCATATAATGAAGCTTTTAGACATAAAGAACCGTTGTTTGTGGGTCTAAAAGCCTACTTTAGGAAGTGGACTTCTAGAGCACATGTTAAGGCACAGATTAAGAATGTTCTCTTCCCTGAGTTTTAGAAAAATTGGGAGACTTTTAAGTAGCACTTATTTTTGGAACTGAACTAAAGAGAAAAGACTGCCCAACCTGTACTCCTTGTAAATCTTTGAAACCTTGTAGTTAGTGCAACCCAAGAGGAAGCCCCAAAATAGAAGAAAATTGATGCTAAGTCTCTAGAGAATTTCCGATAGACAGACCCTGACCAGAAAATGAACCAAAACTCTTGGGAGGAATGTAAATTACTCAAAGCCAATGACAATACCTCTGATGAGAAAGCTCTTAAACTGGGTCATCCTTGATCCATTGCTCCTAAAGCCTCAAACAGAGAGCAAATCTCTTTATAGCTGTGTTTCCTGGCTCTCCTCCAGGTTCCTCTTCTGGCACTTGTGCTTTTCTTCTGCCCTTCCTATCTCCCAGCTACAATGGAAACAGGGAAGGAAAAGGAAATATTAACACAGTAGGACAAAAAGAATGCCTGGAGCTTCACTACAACAGAGATGTGGGGCAGTGGGGAACCATTTCAAAGGATTTCAGTTTGTTTGCTCTTCTTTAACAACTGAAGTTTCTTTACTCTTCTGTGAAGTAAGTGATTGTATATATAATGATAGATATATTTTGAACTTCATTTGTGAAAAGTTTAAATGGGGAAAAGAGTCAATGTCTACACTGTGAAAATTTAGCAAAATGCCAACATGTCATTAACATTATGAGATAGTCCAACAGTCTACAGTTGATGGTTACTTACTTACACCTTGTACTTGGTTCATGAACAGTTCTTTGTATTTCACCCAGGAAATGTATGAAAATGATTTTATCTCCTATGAAGTACCTTTACAATAAATTATCAAAACTCAACAAGAAATGTTTGTTAAAAAATAAAATAATAATAAAAAAGAACAGGTTTAATTCTTACCCCAGTCTTCCATTTTATGATCTATTCTTGCTCCTCAATTCTTCTGTTCCATTACCAAAGTCAATCTGCACCTTCCTTTTGCAAAAGAACCCAAACCTCTAATTCTAGGGCACAGAAACTTAAAATGGGAGTGCAGACCTTGGAAAACAGAACAGATGTTATTTCTAACCACTCTTAGTCTTAGATTGCTAATTTATATTACTCTGCTTTCCAACTATGCTAACAACCCAGGCACAACGTGGATTTGATTCCACTTGGGAACAGAATGCACTTGATGCAAAACAACCAGTTAAAGCTTCTAGCAGTCAGATGGGTAACAGAAAACACAAGCCTCAAAACCAGAAAGTCATTTTTAAACAGTGTACCCAGTTAACTTCTTCCTTCTCCTTTTTCCTTTTACACAAAAATAAAAAATGTTCTACTGTGGCTTCTCAATAGGAGGAGCTGAATTGCTACACAAAACAGTACGTGTGCTCTAGTAGACATATATTTTTAGCACATCTACACAAGAAAGAATAAAACTGACAGAGCAGCCATTTGAAAGTAAACAACAGATTTATTTATTTCTCCTTTACACACATAAAAATTTTAAAATACATGCTTAATAGCGTAAGATTATCTTTACATGTGAAATCAGGGTCCCTTCAGAATTCTGCAACCCGGTTTAAGACAACACTGATGTCTGGCTTTGAGCATCCAAAAAAGGAGACAAATGAACTTCACTAACTCCATGACCAAACTGATTAAATCAAAAGGCAATAGTAGGCAACATTAGAGAAGAGATCTACCTGTATGATCTGTTATTCACCTGCCGTTCTATTGACTAGTTGACTCAAATGTTGGTCTTGCTGTATTAGGTACTTAACCAACAGAAGACACTCTACCAAAACAAGCTCAGGCAATGGATGGGAGGGAAAGATTGTAGAGTTGGAAGGGATTTACAAGGATTGTTAAGTCGAACTCCAAACAGGGACACTCAAAATTCAAATCCTATGTCCAGTGCTGTCCAAACACTATTTGAATGCTGGCAGCTTGGGGCCATGACCTGGAGAGCCTATTCCACACCCAATAACCCTCTAGTGAAGAAATTTTCCATACCACCCAGCCTGACACTTCCTTCTCACAGTTCCATGCCATTCTCTCAGGTCCTGCCACTGTCACTAGAGAGATCAACACCTGCCACTTCACTCCCCTCGTGAGGAAGCTGTAGGCCATCACAAGCTCTCCCCTCAGTCTCCTGAGGCTCAACAAACAAGAAGACTTTAGGCTCTCCTCATACATCTTACTGTAGGTCCTTCACCATCTTTGTGGTCCTAAAAGTGCCCTACAAAGGGGACTGTTATATCCAAAGGTGCAGCAGTGTAAAGAAATGCCTGACAGAGAATCACAGAGCCATTTGATATTTGGCAAGCTTGTAGATCCCTGCCAAATACTGGCGGTGCCCTGTCACTAAGTGAAACCCCCTTCAAATGGAAGCCAAAACTAAATGGTGGCCACTGTGTATGTGTCCTGTCTTAATCCTTCTTCCCACATTTCTGGCAGTTATGAAGAGGACAAACTTTCTTTAAAAAATAAGTGCTTTTAAAGCTCACTGCATACTACGTAAGCTGGAACAGAACATTTTGGCTTCAAAAATGTATGAAGCCACAATCATTTAAAACTATAGCAACAACATAATTTAAAATCAATAATTTGGTCATATTCTGAAACAACATGCCATTGCATGTCCTTATGGCAAAAAAAAAACCCACAAAAAACAAAAACACAGCCTACTGCTAATACTCATCTATATAATCAGTGTCACAGACCTTTACATCACATTCTTTTCCAGTATCTCAGATCAATGGGTATGCTATTATTCACTATTCCTTGTTGATTTTTAAGCACTGTTCATCTTGACATTATCTATCAGAATCTCTTAATGACATTTCCAAATATTAGCAGCAGGAAACTAGATTATGTCATATCTGCCATTGTTGGAAATTAAACTCGAATATCTCCAGCAACAGAGAAATGCTGTGCACAGACCAGTTGACTTGCTTGCTCTTCCTCCTCTTCAAATCTGAGCAAAGAGTTACAAAGAAGCCTGCAGTGTTTGCTAAACAGTGCTGAACTGTTAGCAAGAAAGTTAGCAAGAAATTAAATGTCTTTCTCCTGGGATTTCTGAGAGCGCTAGTCTATCAAAAGTATCAGGCAGTTGGTGAGAACAGCCCAACTATGTTCCATACATCAGCTGCTGCCCTGCATGGTTCATGAGGCAGGGTATGCATAGCTCACTCATTCTTAACTATTACAGCAGAGAAAACCACAACTACTACCTAATTTGGCACACAAGAGACATTCAACAGTAAATATTTTAATTAAAGTGGGGAAAAAAAGATTTTTTTTTGTTTGAGTGACCAAATAATTGGAATGCTGTTACATTTATACCATCTATCATCTCAAAGCATTTCTGACTTAGTACCAGTAATAACGTGTAACCACGGCTCCAATAGCTACTGGGTGGAACTCCAGGAAGAGTTTTTCATTAGCAGCATACAGGATGCCTGCATAAAGGTCATTTAGAAAATAAAGGATGCAAAGGAGACTGAACAGAAAGTTTGGGAAGGATGACTGAAATATTAAGTAAAGGAAAAAAAAAAAGCTCATGTACACACGTACACACAGACACGCACACAAAACAAAAAACAAAAACAAAAACAAAAAAACCCCAAGAAATTACCAGGCCCTCTATATTATTAGAAACAAAACAAAACCCTACGAAACACAGCATTTTTTTTTCCCCCAAGACTTTGGTTTAGTGCTTTCCTTTAGTGCAATGACTTTAATTATACAGTTCTTAATTGTGCCAAAGTTTGACGTGAAATCACACAGTCAGAAGAAAAACCACAACCTATGGTAGTAGTCACCAACTCCACCTCCCTGAATACACAGACCTCATTTCAGTTTTCCCTTCAGGTGCAACCACAAAGTGACTGTCCACTTGGTAAGAACTGATAAAATCAAAGCATAGCCAAAGGGACTCTGCCATACTCAGACAATGTTCTGTTGTATCCATGTCTTACAAAGTCCCAAAGCTGTTGCTATTTAAACAAAAGAACAGTGATCCTTTGCGCATGACAATAATAAATAAATGCAACGCTTTTATAGCCTGTCCCGCAGCACTATGAATAAACGATCTAGACAGACATCCAACTTCTCGCGTTCCTCTGATGACAATGATTCCTGACATTACTCTTCACGGTTTAACAGCCAACTCCTGAAGTGACGTCATGGGGAATTTTGTCCAAAGAAGAAACACAGCTGCTGAAGGTTTCCCTGTACCATGTCTGCTATAACCAGTGCTCCTGCCTGCTTTGGAGTCATTCGGCTAACAAGTAAATTTTACTCCGGGTCTTCACGTTTATTTATGTATGCATGGAGTGATATCACTGAAAAATATCAGTTACGGAGAAGGAAACACTGAAACATACCAAGAATCTCCTGTAGTGTAACACTAGTGAGGGAGCAGCAAGGGAGACCCACTTAAAACTGAAGCTCAACCAGTAGTATGAAAACACAGTTTTTTGTTTGCTTTACTTCCAAAATAATATGGAAAATTATGCTCAGGCTCTTCTTGTTTGCCCACTGTCCCTCTCTCAACACATCAGCAGTAAATTAAGAATGCTTTGTACCAAAAGAATCTCTGCTAACACATACTGG
Source organism: Tetrao urogallus (assembly GCF_951394365.1). Taxonomy (NCBI): domain Eukaryota; kingdom Metazoa; phylum Chordata; class Aves; order Galliformes; family Phasianidae; genus Tetrao; species Tetrao urogallus. The sequence continues at coordinate 4,730,664 of NC_136823.1, read as the reverse complement.
CAATGATTTCATTCATAAAATACTTTGTGTAGAAATGCTAATCTCCTGTTTTAAGTAAACTTCAGCACTGTTGATTTGAATGATTCAAAAGGATAAAACACATTCAGTTGGTTACTTGTAATAGTCCTAGATAATCAAAAGCCCTCATTTCCCCTTCCTCTCTCAAACAAAACAAAACAAAACAGAAAACAATGATGCAAGTATTAAAAGAAAAAAAACGACAGTCCCTATTTAGGAAATAGGCAATTCAAACAAAAGTTGCCAGTGATGTCATTTCATTTATACACTGCCTGAGTCACAGGTTCCTGAGGAAGTGGTAACACCTACAGAAATACTGTATGAAAGTCAGACTTCCAAACGTGAAATGAAAACAGAGACATTAATAGACAAAGCAAAACCCTCAAGCAAAATCACAATTGCCTTGCAGATTTCCATTCACTCTTGCACAAATTTGAAAGAAATTTGTCACTGGAAATTAATTTGCTTATCCATTCACACCCTTCTGCTACCTGTGAGGGGAAGACTGGGCTGAGGAGGAGATATTCACAGGGGTTGGGAAGATGGGGGAAGAAGACAGTGATTTCCTGGCTGTCAACCAGAAAACTCAGAGAAGGCAGGCAAGACTTGGAACCTTCACTGCCCAGCAGCTCTTCCAGGTCCATGCTGACATGATGTGGAAACAATTTTAGCAGCATTTCTCTACACAGTTTTAGCCCACACTGGTTTGATTTAGAAAGCAAAATTATTTCAGAAATGAGAAGCCAGCTTTCATTTCAAATGCACCAAGCTCCTTCAGCACTGTCTCATCTTGCCAGAGATGCCAAACTGAAGCTTTTTAAGAGAGTACAAACATTGCACCAAAAGTGAGGAAAACATTAGTGGTTTCCTCAGTGAGAAAGAATAACGCCTCCTGTTTGTTTTTTATGTAGTGGATAAGATCATTTCACTAATAAATAAAAAAAATGAATTATTCTGGTGAGATCAAACAAAAATCAAGCGTCTGGTGCTCAAAAGCAAATAAACCTGAATTACTGAATGCTCCTGAAGGCTGCTGAAGCAGCAATCCACTGCCAAACAATAGCAGAAAGTAACTGTATGGGAAAGGAGGGAAGTTAAAAAGAATGACTGAAAAAAAATCATACTTTTATTTGCAGCAGTAAAACATTATATGCATGTGACCTTCAGTTAGAGAGGCAAAGTCCTTTCTCCTTCATATCAACATCCTATATAAATATCTATTCAAAAAGCAAGTTGGAACAGGCATTTAGACTTCAACAGCAAACGGTAACACAGTGAATACTCCCTGCCAGCTAGGAAACAACACATCTCTTCTAGAACTCCTGACAGCCCCTTTTTATTGCCAAGTTGAAGGAAGTGCCTACAAGAAGGTGCAATTGCAGGTGAGGCCTGGCCTGACTAAACTGACTAAAACACACTTAGTACTTGAAGTTCAGACAAACAGCTGTCGAGAGCTCTGACAATCTTGTCAAAGAATGTCCAAAATAATTCCATGAGATGTGAAAAAATGCTACAGTGAAGTTGCAATTGGCAGGCTGTGTTGTCGATTACTGGGGAGCAACCATCAGTACTTGAAATTATAGATGGTTGGAGTGCTCATCTTTACGCTTATCCGGGAATGAGGTTTACCTGAATTGGGAAACGAGATGAAAAATTTGTTGCTAGAGAATTTAGCAACAAATAGGTTAGAGAATACCTTACGCTACTCAGCAGCACTGCTACTTCAATGTATTACTATTAATTCTTCTGGGAGTAGCTTAAGTTTCCCTTCTGCTGAGCCAATTTCCTTGGCTAGGTTAATGTAGTTCTCAAGTGACTCATTCAGAAGAATTCACTACAACCTGGACAAAATACCAGTCACCGGCTGGTGGAATACAGACTGCCGTATTTCAGCTACTGTGCTTAAGAGTAAAGTGCCTACAAATTAGCCCAAGCCACAGCCCATTTTGGTTAACACTGCCCGACTTCAAACAACTCTCAGCAACACTTTGATAAAACAATGGGTCAGAGCAACAGATTCTTTCTTTTGGTCTGGGATAACTGAGAGAAAAAAAACATGGCTACTCTTTGCTAAGCATATATTTTCTATTTTTCTACATTTTACAGATGAGAACTTACTAAAAAAAAAATCAGAGAAAAAGCAGGAACTGTTAAACTCTCTGAGTCAACCTAGTATTGATGCTATTCCAAAGGAAAGGTCCTGCTGTCCCTCCATTCCTCAATAACTACTCACCATGAAAAGTCACTGCTGTCAGTAGTACAGGACCAAAGGGTATCAATAAAAGTAAAATGAGACTGAAAACATTCTTTGTCACTAGATTGCTGTTTTGTTTGTTTGTTTAATTTCAAATCCTGTTAAGTGCTGCACAAATAAGTAAACAAATTTTAAATTTTGGTAGCTGAAGTGATAACAGAGAGCTAACTTCTACACTAATTTCAAACCCACAGCATTACCTATGTGGTGCCACACTATTTTTAAACACTGTTAGAGCTCTGGAGAAAATCCAGGGAACTTTAAGGGAAAGAGATTTGGAATTTAAATGGTAGGCAGGTTTTTCATAGGTTATGAATTTATACACTGTCAGACTGTAACAGCATGAAATTTTTCTAGGTGGCATTTCTGCCTTACACAGCTGTTAATCCAGGCCCTCTAAAAGAGAAAAGGTGCACAAAACCCTCCAACAAGAAGTTTTGTTTTGGTAGGCTATGCATGATGAGCACAATATTTGCACTGAAAGCAATTTAAAACAAGGAACAAAACGTAAAACAATTAAAGAAGCCATGTCAATGGATTTGGAAAAAAAATGGTAACAGGCTCAGGACATCTTCCAGATGATGTTTCTTAGGAAGTCTGTTAAGTTTGCCATGTTGCAAATTTTTCTTTAATGGCTTCTCTTTGGAGTATAAATGCTTATTTGTTTCTAAGCGAAGAATTGCAAATATTGCGTTATTATTTAAAAACAAACAAGCAAGGAAGTAAACTAGCAAAACAACAACAACAAAAACCCCAAACAAAACAAACAAACAAACAAACAAACAACCTAAAAGATTAGGTGTAAAAATTTGGAAAAGTAATAAGAAAAAATCCTACCATCCAGCTGCATGTTCTTGTCAGCTTTTGTGTACTTTTAATGCCAATGTTGAACCAACGGAGAAGAGAATGGCTATTAACAGTGTGTTAGAGAACTGGCTGGACTTGCAGTGCAGAATAGAGATACCTTCAACTGAAAGAACAACAAAAAAAAGTTTGATTATGTGCTAGCTTGCAACATAAGTAGTACTGAAAGGATGTAAGCTGTCCTTCCTCTTCCCACAGAAAGAGAACCAGGACTCTCCTTGAACTTTTAAGATATGGTTATGCTCTGAAAAGAAACCATATATGAAAATCCTTTGGATTCAGTAATGGCTCTGAACTGGTACTGTAAGAAACAGGCAAACTTGACTGGCATCAGAAGCTTAGTGACCTTTTCACATATAATTGACATTAATGGGAATCCTGAAAACCAAAGTCTACCTTCAGTCACTTCTCAGCTATCTGACTTTTTTTTTTTTTTTTTAAATCTGTCTTGAAAAAGAGGAAGAAAACTTAAAGAAAAGTTGGGAACTGGGTGAACACTTCAGTCAAACGACCCAGAGCAATGCAACTATGAACTAGGTATTAGCTGTTCCAATCAGAATAGTTAGCATACACTCAATAAGAGGAAGAAACAGAAGTGCTATCATGTGACACTAAATCACAGAATGCTAAACAATAGCATAATAAAAAGTTCAAAAACAAAAACTCTACCAGTAAGAGTTTTCTTTGACTATGAGAAATTAAAAGGAGAAAAATCACAAATGACAGGTGAGAAACTAAAAGAAATCACTCATACATTGAAAAAAATTCAACTTTGCTATGACTTTTACTGTATGTATTTAAGGTAAGTAGCCAAACAAGAGAACATTATACAGGCAGTAGAACAATAGTACTGCTGGTAAAAAAAATTTCCGTCCATCTCAGTGGAGTTCCCTGAGGACGCAATATCAAACCCATACAGAGCACAAGGAAGGAACATTTTTTCCAGACTGAAGCTCAATGGCTATAAGGGCTGCAGCAATTACTAGAATTCCATTTGATGTACAAGACTACATTTCATGCTGTTGATCACTACTGAAGCAGAATCCTCCTTTATTTCTTGGGAGTAATCAGCTTTTTAGTAATAAAAATCCTATGGTTCCATTCCTTGGTGAATTTCTATACCAAATGATCTAGGTCATCATGAATCTTTCTGCATGGGTTTAAGTGTCATTTACACACTTGTGCCCTTTGTCCCTTTTAGAACCCAATGCCGAAGGCTTCAGAATCAAACCTATCCCATGTTCCATGGAGCAGATTCTCACATTGGCCAAACCACATACTGGGTAAAATCTTACTATCAATTTACATCTAATACAAAGGGCATGCCTTAAGTGAAATTTATTCCAGATTGATAGGCTACAACATTGATAAAGAGGATTTAACACCAGACTGAAAGCAAGTGAAGAAAGGTCGAAGTTTAACTTCCATTAAACACCAGTATCTGCAGTTGAAAGGGTAGTGCCAAAAGCCTTCCATTAAGAACCTACAGGCCAGTAAATAAATGTGCTTATCTCATAATGGTATTTGAATTTGAACAGTAATGGAAATGTTAATAGCACTTCATTTCTATGTATTCTTCTGATTTCTTACTCAATTAATGCCTAGAAATTGCAGAATAAGGACCATTTTGTTCCACAAGGAGGAAGAAAACAACATTAAAGTTAGACAACGGAAGTTATTCTGACACACTGAAGAGCTTCAGAACATCAGGGACATCTGGGAAGCATATGTACAGCAAGCAGCTCAGCCTCAGAACTGTATGCTACTGAAATTAGAGAGGTAAGGAAACACCATATTAACCCTGAATTCCAACCTTTAGATCTTGCATACTGCTGCAATTAAATAGATACACTGCATCTTTAAACTGAAAGTTACTTTAACAGGTAATTAAAGTTATTTAAAGTAACTATTACTGTTCATCAGATTTTTAGAAAGATGTCTAGTTTTACATTTTCAGATAATCAAAGACTGCAGAAGAGTTTTACACTCAGCAGTTCCAAAAGATAAAAATGCAGGTCTTTCCCTTTAAACTACCCAGTACCAATACACAATGCCAAAAGAACTACAGAATGCAAATCATACAGCTCATAGGTAATTCTGTATGTTAATAAACTACTTAAAAATGTTTATCACGTGTTATCGATGTTATTGATCATTACCTGACCACCAAAAGATCAGCTTCCTATAAAAATATATATTTAATTCAGATATATATACTACAATGAAGTTAGCTAAACAGGCCATTAAAGCTTAACAACTAATGCTAACCTCAACATGTTTCAGTGAGTCTTCTTTTATGATGGGAGTATAGGACCTGCAGATATCCTTTCTTTTAAGGTGAATTTGATCTGACAGAACATACTCTGATGTGGCCTAAGAGAGAAGCTGTGAAATTATCTGCACCGGATATTCAGAGCTTATGTTAAAGGAAGTAAACCAAGCTAAATTAATTGGATTGACCAGTTGGTCAACTCATTTTCATAATATATAACAGAAATAAAGACTGCCACAAAAAGCGATTCTGCCTTCTTTTCTGAGCAAGTTAGTCCATAGTGTCCACAATATAAAGCCTTAAAATGAATTTCAATTACACTTCCAAATCCCATTTGGATAAAAAACAATAGATTTGCTTTCAGTTCTGTAGTAAGGTAACTTTGATATTTTACAAATCCATTTTTACAAATCCTTGAGAACCCATCAAAGATTCTCACAGTCTCAGCCATAACATCTGAAGCCATTCCTGATGCTGTAGAAATTGAAATACTTAAACTCCAGTCAAAATAAAAATCAGAATCAGTGTTTAACACCTGTAAAGTAGTATACAACAGCAACCAGGAATGGCAGAGTTAGAAAATCAACTTCTTATTTTAGTAATACATTTAACTACAAGTTTTTAATGAATCAATGATTCATCCTCTAAGCAATTTTTACTACATAGCAGAACATTGAACTTCAGCAGAGCGTTAAGTATGATACAGATCCATTTTGGTCTTTCCTGTGTAAATATAAGTCAAACCACATTTCTTCCATAGAATGAAATTATAAGAGAGAATAATTTCTCTTTTGGCACAGGTAGGAACAATCATACTATAATAAAGGGAATCAATTGTACTACAAATATTTACTTTGAAATAGAAAGCAATGTGATATACACTGCAAGTGTAGGTTTTTAACCTACTCCTGCTCTCCCATAAATAAAGATGCAGTTTATTTCTCAACAGGAGAATATTCTCAATCTTAATAATGAACTCTAATTAAAGGTGAACAAGTGTTGGAAAGATGAAGAAAAAAACATTTAGACAAGCTACTTAGACATGTCTGCTGAGAAGCAAAATAAAAAAATTGAACAAATGAGATACCAAAGTTTACTTAAGCAGCAAATTTTATATATGTCTTATTAAGAAAATGGGGGGAAAAAAAAAGGAATAAGATTTAAACATAACCATGTTATTTTGGTTATTTACATAATAAAAATGAAAATACAGAGAGTTATATCCAGAAAAGACTGCTTTCACAGTGAAGATATTCATGTCAGTATGTGGTTTACAATTGTTCATATTCATTGTAGTCATGGGTAAGCAATCATTAACTTGTCGAATAACAGATAAAAGGCAGCAATGCAGTTCAAAGTAGGCCATCTTCCACCTTATTCAGCTGATTTTCAGACTGTTTCATCATCACTCATGTCCCAGATCTGCAACAAAAAAGGAGGTGTAATTTTAGTTTGTGGAGTTCAAATACACTTTTAATATGCCTTTATAAAATTAGTATTACTATTTAAAAGAGAGAGTAAATAACATTTATGGACTGTTGACTAGAACCAATGGCTTTTTATGATTTTTTGGAGGTTTACTTCATGACAAATATTCTCCTTCCACTCAGTAAAGGCTTGTAGTAGCCAGGAAGAACATGCATACAAAGCTTTGAGCTAGATCTGGCTCTGAACTACTTGGTTCTAATCACTTGAACAGAAAAGTTCTCCTTTGCCAGCAAAATCTGCCACCAATAGGAAGATATTCCTTCAATATCTTTCAAATCCTTCTAAAAAAAATTCAGAGTTCAACACAGCAATATTGATTAGTTAATAGAAAAATAGCTATAATTTTAATAAAAGTCCTTATGACAAAATGTAATGATTCTGGAATTTGAAATTGTTCTGAAAAAAGCTCTTAAAATCCAACCCCAGAAAGCAATTGCTCAAATATTTTTCTGCAGTGTTACAAACCATAAAATGAAAACTCTGAATGGCAGGATTTTTTCAATTCCTAGAAGCGTTGCAAAATGGTGGTGTAAATCCTTATGGAAAATACTGAAGGAACAGTTTGTTTACAAAAGGAAAATAGAGTTTTCATCCTGCCCTAGATGAGCAGCTTGGAGCTTGCCAAGGCAAACACAAATGTCCAGCTTACCAGTCAGGGTCAAGGATGTGGAAAAGAAATATGAAAAACAAAATCTTTAAATAGTGTTTATGGTATGATTCAAACTGGCAATAAGTAAGAAATTCAAAGTTCAGACTGATAGTCCATCTTTGTTGAGCCTAATTTTTGAAAACAAATCCCATAGATTTTAACCCCCAAAATCACTCCCAAAGAAAGGCAATAAATACTTCGATAAATGCCATGAGGTGAATCAAAGGCAAAAGTGAAAAAAAGCGGACCGAGATCCCTAAAAGTCCTCTTTATCTACTAAGCAGATGCACTGGGAGCAGTGCCAGCTTCTCTGCTCTGTGCTTTCCCATCATCAGTTCTGATCTGAGCAGTGTGGGTGAGAAGGCAAGTACTTGCTGGTTTGTTTGTTTTTCACGAAGAAAGGCTGGTAAGGGTGCCAGTGACATGAGTAATTTTGTGATATGAAAATACCTCCATCCAGAAACTGTCTTGCTGTTCCATAGTTTCTGTAAAGCTCAGAAAGCCTTTTGGCTCTACACACGTCATGTGCAATGCTTGCATTACTGTAACAATCCATCTGGCACAAAGAGCAGCTCGAACTACACAGTCATCTCTCTTTGTTGAAACCAAGGGGAAGAAGTGCAGGTTTGTTGTTGTTGTTTGTCCTTAATATTAAGGGCCCTTGTGAGGGCCTCAAGCAACTTGAAGATGTACAGTTCAAGCACAGCTCCTCAGCTCCAGCACACAGCCAACACTGCCTCCTAGGTAACCCAGGCTGCTGGCTGTGGAAGCAGCCTTACTTGTGAAATGTATTCTGCTATCTGAGTAAAATAAGCTAGTCATGGACATTGAAAAACTAAGAGCCTTGAAATACAGCATTAGTAATAATAGCAGGAAAGTAAGAAGAAAAGAATAACAATTACATAATTTTCTATCTAAAATACATATATCTCCTAAAAGTCCTTCAACACAAAAACATTTACTTCTTATGCACCTCTGCATAAGATGTTTAGAGTACATGCTTCATGGCTATGCAAATTTTGGCTATTACTTCAAAGCAGTGAAATTTCTGCAGAACAGAAATTATGAAATACAGAAAGCCGTGGAAGATAAAGTCTAAAATGAATGTAGAGCCAAGAATCTGATCCCCAATTCAAGCCATGAATTTGGATTTTGCTTTCACTTCTCTTCTATCCTGCAGCACACCTGGGTTAGTCAATCTCAATGCAGCTACACGCGATGACAGGATTAGTCATAAAATAGGAAGATAATAAACCAGCTGTCAATGTCAACCTCCCTCCAACCCCTTAAATAAATAAATAAAAAGCCTGGACAGACTACCTCAAAGCACCTGTTTTTTTTCAAGCACATGCTTTCATATCTGAACTTCTTTGCAGAGGTTCTTAAATGTCAGATGCAAACTATGCCTATTCAGGATAAAATAATTCCTGAAGTTCTTTTCTTAAAATGACAAGTATAACTGTCTTACATCATAGGAAGAATGGGGAAAAAACCCTGTGTGTTAATTCAACTGTTCACAAGTTCCCAATGGTTTTACACAGTTCCAGATGGCATTTTCAGTAATCCTTAGGAAAAGAGAAAGAGTTTTGCATTTCCTTCCTGCAGCACTAACAGCTGGTACCTGAAATTTAACCTCCATGGCCATGGTTCCAAACTTAGCATTCACATATGGAAACAAGACTTGGCATCCTAGAATTAACACAAGTAACTCAAATAGGTAACTTCTGTTTGTCTTATAAACAAACCTGCAAGAATACCAGTGCATCCTAAGAGGATTTCTAAGTTTCTTGCCAGCAATGATCCAGCAGCAATTGCACAGAAACGGCCACCTCATTAAGAGAGACAAAGCAAACAAACACACCACCCCCACACACTGCTTTCCACACCAAACTAAGATGAATTTACACACATGTGTATCAAATACACACTGCTTAGAAAACCTTGGAATACCTTTATGCAAACCTCAGTATTTACTGTTTCATAAATGCTCCAAATACGGTTTAGAGTAAGGAAAATTCTACTAGCAGAGGTGAGGCTGAAAATTAGATGTGACATGTAACAAACAGCACCCTTGGGTATCACATGAGAACATGCAGCTTCCCACATCAATTACATCTTATCATATCTTGCATCTTGATTTAGAAATGTACCCTTACTCAGGGAAGTGAAACAAATGATAAAAGAATATATTCAAACACGTTTAAATTTAAAGCAAAATAATTTTATGTCTATACAACATGAGCTTTTTCATAGGCACGACGTTAAAGACGCTTTTATACATCCGAGCTTCTGACAATCTAATTCTACAAAGTATTTGTGACCCTTTACAGTATAATTCAAGGATCTAAGCACAGCAGGCTGCATCAACAGTCCTCGTGTGGCTCCTTCAATATTTTTCCTGGGTCAGGAAGAATACTGAATCCTTTCTGTTGCATCTTTCAGGAGTGCAACAGAAACAAAAATGCAACTTGAAATTCATTATATGTTCCAGTTCCAACATGCAGCTTTTTCAAGTTTTTCAGTATGGACTGAGGGATGCTAATTACAAAGTTCAGCACCCTCCTTTCATCTCAGATACCTGATGCACAGTAAGCACTACCCTTCATCTTACTGAAACTGAAAACAAACTTCAAGCGTTCTGCATATTAAACAATTCTTCAACCACCCCCCTCTGCACAAGGGGAAAAAAACATAAATGCACAATCAACACAGAGACAGCATTCTACAGCAGTGACAGTGTTTAGCTTTGCTCAGAACTCATACCCAGCTGCATGACAGAGCTTGCATAGCACACTCTACATAATTTTCTTTGCTATCTAAGAAATGAAGGTAATGCACCTCAGTAAGCATTCCCTGCTGCTCCCACTAGAAACAGCTTGCTTCGCAGTACTGGCAGTGGTTCCCCCACAAGAACAGTTCATCCAATCCACACTTAAATGTTGTGCTTCAACAGTTTCCTATTTCTGCAGGATACAGCTAGTTTTTCCTTTTTTTTTTTTTCAGAACTGGTTGCTTACTTGCTATAACAAAACTAGCCAAAACCAGTTTTACCTTACAGTTTAGGCCATAGACATTCATTACACTCCATTCAACAAGGTGAGATATCCCAAATACAGAAGATAATTTTTCTAGATTCCTGTACACAATGCACATACCCTGCTTAGTCCACACTGATGACTAATTTCTGGCACTCATGCTATCAACACAAGTTTTCTTTTTTTCTGTCTTGGCCAGAAACTTCACAGTCTTTCCTGTTCAAATGGTTTCATACCTTGCAATAATATTCAACTACACCAACTTCATGCTTTTGTCCTTGGTGGTGTCTGACACGTGTTTTCCCTTTGTAGACATTGCAAAATGCTGCATTTCCAGCCAATAGCCACAGCTTAAAATCTAGGTCAAGGTCACAAGGCATCCTCATTTTGATGACAACCAGCACCAGTAATTATTCTCTGTGTTTCTTTTGCATGTGTGGCCTCACTTCTCATATGAACTGCAAACGTTAGCCCATTGATTTCCATCCTGGCAGCCGTGGTATGTTAACGAGCCCTGTGATCACCTTTCAGGACTGATTTTCTCTCATGCCCTCTATTCTATCAAGATACAAGTATCTAGCATTTGATTTTTTATCCTTTTATTGTTTATTCCATTTTTGTATCATTTAGAGTGAACACTAAGTGACCTAAGACCTAGGGACAGAGGGATCACACTTTTTCTCAAAACATCCTCTCCCATGGCAGGCTTTACACATCGACCAAACTACTTACACTTACTGCAACAGTTTGTTAAAAGGCAATGTCAGCAAGCTCCTTAGCATGTGATCTTAGTCAGCTTACACACTTGATACTAGACTATTTCCTGCAGAACTGGCATCTGAAGATTTTAAATACTTTCAAAAATACTTAAGTAGAAAAAAAAAAAAGGGCAAGAAAACAACTACAGAAAATTTGTTTACAGTGTAAACTTCTGAGTTGAAAAATGTCTTCGGGTCTTCTAACTATGCTTCAAACAGGTACACAGAACACAGCATTCAACAGTAATTAGTATTTTTTTATTTTCACAGTTTTCTTAGGTATGTTATCAGATTCTTTTATGAAAACATTCATGAAAGCTGCTCATTTGCTTTCCACATGACTAGAAGATTCTATAACCATCCAATTAAAAAAAAAAAGTATACGAAGGTTTTTTTGCTGTTAAAATGCCTTTGACACATTTCCTTCCATTGTTTCTCTTTGTTCCAGGAAGAAACAAAGCAGAAAGCAAGCAAATACAAAGCCAATTTCTTTCCTCCTCCAAAGTAGGGTAACCTCTTCAAGTGCTTTGGAGTTGCAAAGGCCATTTTTCAGGGCGCAGCACCTGAGCTGTTGGAATGATGTCTACCTCTGAGGATATTTTCTACAATGAACTCTTTTCCTCAGGCTCTTAAAGTCCAAGAACAAAGCAGTGCAAAAGCAAACGACCCCCCCTTAAAGAAGATGTGATGATTTCCATCAGCATATTTTGGTGTGGAATTTGAAACTTCATTTTACTACCACCAAAAAACAATTATCCAAACACAACAAGAGTTTCAATGAAGCCACAGTTAATTTAAATATTTTCACAGCAGTTATTAGCTCTGATATAAATCCTTAGACAGAACTGAAGTTAAAAAACACTAGTGTACATAGAAGTATGCATTCAAATTCTTTTATCATCTTCTTGGCTCTTTTGATGAGCCTAAATGTTCTATTTTTAAGTGTAAAAAGATGTGTAAGTTTATACTCATTTAATTTCTAAATCCTGCCAAAAATTCACAATGGGCAAAAGCAAATTCACTTTAAACTTTCATGAACTTGTAGCTTGATCATATGCACAAATGGATGTCAGAATAATTACTACCATCTACATCTGACTGTATTCTATTCCAACTACACAGACTTTGTTTTGCTGTAAATCAATAGCTTGTCATGTTCCACTCAATCTTTCAAATTCACAAGCAGTGTGTAACTGATATCTAAGATGTGTAAATGAGCTTGCAGGTCACACAAAATCAAACATTTCACAGTTACTGATTAAAAAAAGAGCAGCAGTTTTATGATACTATTCAAGTGACCCTCAGAGGTAAACAATTCAGACCACAACAAAGAGATCATAAAACATGAATCTTAAAGTACACTCAGCCTTGGAATACAGGGTCACAGAAATACAGACTGGAGGATACTTGTGGAGATCATTTTTTCCGATCCTCCCCTCAGAGCATGACCAACTAGATGGGGCTCAGGACCTGAGCCAGCTAAGATTAACACGCTGATTTTTTTTCCTCTTTCTATCTAACTGCGATATGTGATGTTGCAGTCTGTGCCTGCTGCCTCTCATACTTTCATTCTGCACCTCTGTCTTCTCGGTACATTCCCACAAGGTAGCTGAGAAAAAAAACACAAAAAACCCTAAATATTCTCCCCTTAGCATTCTCAGACCTGAATAAATCCATTTCTCTCTGTTGTGGCTCCTCTTATGCAGAAGGAATGGTTTTCAAAACTCAGTAACCAAAGCAATGTCTGAAACTAAGTGAATGGGAGAAGATGGCTTTTGGTTCTACAATGCAGTGTTCTACAGAAACAATCAGACTTTTATTTCTTGCAATGCAATTTTTAAATTTACTGAAGTATCAGAATCTCACATGCCAGTTTTCCTCTACAATTATTACAATCTTACCCATCACTTTTCCTGTTATGTTTATCAAATAACATGAAATAAATATTAAATAGGAAATAGCAAACATCACAGAATCACAGAATCACAGAATTGTAGGGGTTGGAAGGGACCTCCAGAGATCATCGAGTCCAACCCCCTGCCAAAGCAGGTTCCCTACACCAGGTCGCACAGGTCGGCATCCAGGCAGGTCTTGAACATCTCCAGAGAAGGAGACTCCACCACCTCCCTGGGCAGCCTGTTCCAGTGCTCCGTCACCTCACTGTAAAGAAGTTCTTGCGCATGTTTGTGCGGAACTTCCTATGCTGCAGTTTCCAGCCGTTTCCCCTTGTCCTGTCTCCACTCCCCACTGAAAACAGTCTGGCCTCGCCATTCTGCCCCCCACACCTTAGATATTTATAGACCTGGATCAGGTCCCCTCTCAGTCTTCTCTTCTCAAGGCTGAACAGACCCAGTTCACTCAGCCTTTCCTCATAGGAGAGATGCTCCAGGCCCTTGACCATCTTCGTGGCCCTCCGCTGGACTCTTTCCAAGAGATCCTTGTCTTTTTTGTACTGGGGAGCCCAGAACTGGACGCAGTACTCCAGATGAGGCCTCACCAGGGCAGAGTAGAGGGGGAGGATCACCTCCCTCAACCTGCTGGCCACGCTCTTTTTAATGCACCCCAGTAAGCCATTGGCCTTTTTGGCCACAAGGGCACACTGCTGGCTCATGGCCAACCTGTCATCCACCAGGACACCCAGGTCCCTTTCCGCAGAGCTCCCCTCCAGCAGGTCATCCCCCAACCTGTACCGGTGCATGCAATTATTCCTCCCCAATCATCAATATCCCCAACATCGATATAAAAGCACAACCATTAAAATATTCACATAGTGAATGTGAAATGTTCCAGAGATACAACAGGCAAAAAAGGTTTACGGTTTAATTCTACTAGAATTCTATTGTTTCATGTGGACAGGAAATTAACATGAGGAAACGCAAGGTGCATCAGCAAAAAGAGACTACTGCAAGCACGCTGACTCACTCTTACAGTATTTGCAATGTCTATGCATTACACAGTTTTCTATATAATGTAAGTAGTCTGAAGTTCACTTAAAAACCTAGTTAGAGGCACAAGAAACAGTTCTGAAATCACAAATCCAACCTAGACTCAGACGAAAATGGGTAGAAGCACCTGAATTATTTTATGATAATCACTACCATTAATATGGAATGGAATCAACAAGAATTTTGCATGACTTGGGATTCTATAAATCTTTTCAAAATGTTTTCAATTTTCAGACCATACCATTCCAACACCTGTTTGGGCTAATAAATCTAGGAACACTCGTATTTTTCCAGGCTATCAAATCTCCTTACCTTCTTCCCTCATTTTCCTTTTCTATGGATGTCCTGCTACATCTTCTATAACAAAGTGGAACCCACCTGCTCTCCTGTTGGCTTTTTTTCATTTCCACAATGCAGTGAGAAAGCAATGCTTGAAACTGCTCCCAACTGGAGGTGAATCTGATTTCAACACGATGACACAGGGCTGTTTAAAGATGGCATGATCGTGCCAAGCAATTTGTTTCTCTAAGTACTGCAAACTCTTCACCATTAAAAAATCAAATTCATTCCATTGAATTCACTATTTTGAACCTAATGCTCCAAGAAAGAAGAGCAATAAACTCAACTCCTGCAATATAATCGATACGGTACAAAACAATCTTTTTATTTATTTCCTTTTATTTAAGTTCTTTCTTTTTATTTAAGTTCTCTTAGTCTAATCAAGCTTAGCAAAGCATTATTACTTGTAAGATTTCCGTATTACCACAGTAACTCAAATGATGCAGCACGCCATGTTATGGAACTCTGCAATGCAGAGTACATTGCAGATGTGCTATAGCAAAGGCTTCCAATTGCTTACAAGCTAAAGAGCTTGTTTTGGCTTAGAATGGTCATTTTCCCCCATATGGGACTACTTTGATCTTTTTGCATACTATATAAATGCAATTACACTGAGTTTATTGGATCAACAGGGACCACAGAAAGAACATGTTAATCCAACGGTGAGTGATAAGAGAAAGAAGCTGCTTTAAAAAGTTTGATTTCAGGGCAGAAAATACATTTAGCACATTTTCAAAACAGGAATATAAACCAAAACTGTGTATTTTTCTACTATATGTATATATGTATCAGCAAAAACAGACTACTATGTATATATATATATATATACATATCTACTATATGTATATACTATAATGTATTTTTCTACTATATTCATCTTAAAGCACGCAACAGGTCACCTGCCCTACGGAAGTGTACTTTACTTCTCCATGGCACTAAATTAATATTTTCTTAATTTTTTTTTTTTCATTTCAACACTACCTCCTCCAAAGGAAAAAACTGGAATATACTTAATATGTTGGTCTGCAT
Organism: Tetrao urogallus; assembly: GCF_951394365.1. Classification (NCBI taxonomy): domain Eukaryota; kingdom Metazoa; phylum Chordata; class Aves; order Galliformes; family Phasianidae; genus Tetrao; species Tetrao urogallus. The sequence continues at coordinate 4,715,013 of NC_136823.1, read as the reverse complement.
AACTTTGAGCAATTAAGCCTTTAAATTTGAACACAAAAAATTTTAAATATGGCAGGGAAGATACTTTCATGCTGCGATTTCCAGCTATCTGCCAAGGGATGATGTTTGGCTACAACAGAATTCAGCTGAGACATCCCCAGAACAGCAAATTGCAGCTGAAAGCAGATCATGCTTTTCCTTTTGTGTCAAAGAGACCAGGCTCAAGCAGCAGTTTGATGATGTGCTTTCTTTTCAGATATACTCAAAACCAAGGTCATACTCATTTATAAGCATTTAAGATGTGATTCTGTGATTCTGTGAAGACCATGTTATGTTCAAAGGAAAAAGATCTTCCAATAGCGAATGTTCCTTATACTGTACTCAGTGTATAAAGCTCTTTAATTCCTTACAGAATGTAATAAGCTGAAACTAAAAGGAATAGATGATTACAGCTATTGCACAGGTGAAAACAGAATCACAGAATCATTAAGGCTGGAAAAGATCTCTAAGATCATCTAGTCCAACCATCACTACCATGCCCACAAACCATGTCCCTAAATGCCATATGTTCGTGTTCCTTGAACGCCAGGGATGGTGACTCCACCACTTCTCAGGGCAGCCAATTTTGATGCCTGTCCTCTCTTTCGGAGAAGAAATACTTCCTAAAATCCACTTGGAACCTCCCCTGGCTCAGCTTATGATGAGTACTTCTCATCCTGTCATGAGTTACCTGGAAGAGGAGACCAACCCCCACCTCACCACAACCTCCTTTCAGGGAGTTGCAGAGTTGCAATAATGACTCCCCTGAGTCTCCTCTTTTCCAGACTAAACAATCCCTCAGCTGCTCCTCATGCTCCAAAGATGACACACACCAAAAGACAAAAGCTACTCTTACGAATTAGAAGAACATTGAGCTGCATCTCCCTCTTTCAAAATTGAAAAAAATTCTGAGGAGCACACTCAGAATGTTAATTCACATGTTTAGATCCAAATTTGAGAAACCTAAGGTTGTCTTAACTAACTACATTGTGGTTCTCAGCAAATGACTTTATCCAAAATAAATACCTTACAAGAAATATTTTCATAATGTTTTTATTTTGGCAATATATTACCTTGGTTCCAAGATATAAATTTTGTTTTGTGTAAATTGGTGTAATTAATGCTGTGCCCACTAAAAAGGTCTTCCTGGCCCTCAGCTCCATTCTTAAGCATTCTGATGCACACAAAACATTTAATAATATTTTCAGAGTATGCTTAAAAAAAAATCAGCGCTGTATTCATCTGTTGTTTAAAGCAAAGACATCTAAAAATCAAAAACAAAAAAATCACAACACTAAAAACATCCAAGAGAAGGCATGGGTTTTCCAGGAGTGGTGTTCTTCCAACACATCCTGACTGGAAGCTCAGAAAAGTGATACAATTCTGTGTTTTCTACAAAGCTGACCACATCCCTTGGAGACATAACTTTCAAATGCTTGCTACTCTATCATTTTTTACTTAAAAGTTGTAATGTAATTCTACCATTTCTTTTCCAGTATGATAAATGAATAAATGAAAATTCTATTGAAAGTTCTTTCTCCTCATACTGAAAAACATCTGTTGCAACTCAGAACTGAGGTTTTGATTTCCTGCTTTTTTAAATATATATATATATTTCATGGCACAGATAGATGTTTTCCCCCATTATTTTATTTTTTTACTATTAGTATTAAGAGACATTTTCTAAAGAGCTGAGTCAGAATCTAAATCATATTGTATACAGATTGTGGATCTAAGATGCTACAAAAGTTACAACACTGGAGCGAAGGAGTTTTAAAAGAAATAACATTTTTTTTCCTAACTATAAGTGAGAAAGTATTAATTAAGCACAAGCCAATCCTCCTTTGAAATCCTCTCCTTTCCTCTCAGTAATTTTAGCCATCCTGGGCATTAAATAAAATTCTGTCTTTCTTTGAGATATACATCCTGATGACTTTAAAACATTTTCAACATTGTCCTGCCTGTCCAGAGGTCCTTGGCAAAGTCCACAACATCTTATGCTTTAAATCTCACTGTTCTGTAGGCTATGCTGATTGCTTCAATCCAATTCAAAGCACAGATTTTCATTTAGATCACTTATTCCAACTACAAATATATATATTTTTAACTTCTCTCCTCTAGCTCTATGCTTGCACTATATTCTCCATCACAAATGCCTTGTCGTTGATTGTATGTATGTTGACTGTATGTTATTTCTGCCACCTCCTATTTTAAATTACAGACTACATATCATTCTGCCATTAAGGAGTGCATCAGTTGTCCACTCATCTTTTTTATCATGGGACTTTCTCCCACACTGATCTATCCACAAGCAATACATCCTCCACCAAGATTGTACGATAACACATTTATAACTTGTTCATTTATAATCCTCAAAATCCAATTCAACACATTCAGGAATACTGAGTAACTGGTAGTCAGGTGTTATAATTCAAGTTGTATCAATTATGATGTTACTCAGATGACTAAGTTACATCCATCACGATTAATTAAATCCTCTAGTGCATTTAGCATCTTAACTACATCTTATTTACTTTAAAGGCTTATGCGCTGGTGAGGGGAAGGGATTGTATTTCTCTTCCATTTGCTGTTCACCATGTACCATGGTGGAGTTATTCTCAGCTGAAAACTCTAGGTAGCAAAATTTTAGCCAAATACAGTCTAATCTTTTTAATATAGAACAAATGACCTATACTTATTAACAAATACATGCTTTGCAATTATTCTTTTGAAAGTCATACAACTTTTTTTTCTAGTTCAAAGGCTTTCCAAAGGCAAAATGATTAACTCCTGTAGTCTGATGTAGTCATTTCTTGGCAGTCTGATATTCAAGTATTGTTGCTCTGGGTGATTTTGGTGATGTAAGGGAAATAGCTGCTCATAGAAACTTTTGTATTTATCTATGCAGTAATACAGCTAAATCAAATCTCAAGAACAAAATTAGTATTAACTGATAATACCAATGGATTAAAAAAAAAAAACATCCACAATCAAATCCCAGGTTTGGATAAGTATGTTTCATACTCTAAGGCTGTTTCTTCAAAAAGTGTTCAGCATTTCAAATTTGTCCTAAAATTTTTCAGTGTACCAGACAGATACGAGAACATACAGAAGTAGTTATCCTAAAGGCAACAGGTCAGCCTTGGAGAACAGGCTTTGTACTGGTTCGCCAGCCAACCTCAGCAGATAAATTGATCTTCAAACCCCCTGAGGACAGCCCAATTTTCTCACACTGGAAGCCACACCTTCAGAGGAGGCAGATGGTCCAGCCTTGCATCTGTAATAACTTACTGCAGGACCAACACCCACAGTGACTACACTATTCAGTGTGATAAACCTAACGTATTCTCCTCAGAGCTTTCATTAGTACCCTCCTGACAGAAGTGACTTTTCTGCTCCTTGCCTTATTTGACAGCAAAGAGTTCCTACTGGAATCAGTTACACAGCATCAGCTGTTTCATTTGCATCCTGTGGATATCACTCAACAGCTCTATCTTACACTCAAGAGCCTCTATAATAAGGCAAAATTCTGAGCAGAGGTTCTCAAATTCATCCTGAGACACAGCGACAGGAAAACTGTTGTCATGAATAAACATCATTGGGTTTTCTTACTTGGTTTTCATATAAAGCAAGGTTTGCTTTTATGGCCATGTAAACTGCTTCTAGGGAATGAGGAAAACTAGAAAAGTCAGAAGAGAGGAAGTATTTTTATTTATGCAAAGCCTAAGGTGGTTCTTGCAAAGTTAAAAGTTACTGAGTAAACCGTAAAATGGAGAGAGCACAAAGAGCTGAAATATTTCTGCACAAATTGAAAAACTCCTCTACCAGTCAGAAACAAGCTGGAACTTGCATGGGGCCCTGCTCACACTGGCAAACATCTTAATTGTTCAGAGCAGACAAAGTCTGTTTAGTCATGTCTGCTGAAGTGGGAAGGATATTACAACACATCTGTGCAGTCTGTTTCCACATAGGTCAATCAGTTCCTGCAGCTTGTTTTTAAGCCAGCAAGAACACCACACATACGGACGCCATTCCACACGTTGGCCATACACCTGGCTAAACGACAAGTGATCTTTTAATAGAAGCTCATGAATCAGCAATCAAAGAATCTCCGAGTCCTAATAGACACGCGGTGCCAACACACACTGATGTCTGTGAGGGATTTTGTAAGAATCTAAGTACGCCTCGGTGAAGTTTCAAAACGAAGTCAAAGTTTCGGTGCCCACTGAGAACAGCAATAATATATTTAAAATACACAGTGAACCACAGCATGACAAACAGCAGTGACAGACTGGTAGATGAATTCAAATTGGTTTCTCTGCTTAAAGAAGGGTGGGGGTAAGTAGCACAGGATTATTTCTGAGATATTCTATCAAGTTTTTTATCCATGTCCCAAAACAGCTGAAAGCTGTTCACCTAAACAGTGAGGTGCAAGACACAAACCGATATTCTGAAAACAACACTGAGGTGAATCTTACATAAATCAGCTGTGTAAGGAACAAGTGTAGCTCTGTGCTTTGCAAACAAACAAATGTTCCTCTGCTCTGGTAGTGCTACCTCAATTTTTAACTTTCCTCTTCTACCTCTATTTCAATAGTGGAAGGAAAGGAGTCTTAAGATGGAACTGAGGAACTGATCACGAAATGATATGTGAAGTGCCAGCTCTGCAGAGAGCAGTTTCACAATGATGTATGCAACATGGTCAATCTCTACAAAAGTTACTACACAAATCTCACTGCACTCAGATCTCTCCATCTCACAGAGCTAAGTGGCATATTGATCCCCTGGTGAACTGAGAAGGGCCAGTTTGGAATCATAAGGAAACATTGTAAGGAAATGTTTTTTTGTACAGAATCATAGAATCATTGGAGCTGGAAGAGACCCTTAAAAGGCCATCTAGTTCAACTCCCCTGCAATGAAAAGGGACACTTACAGCCCCATCAGGTTCCTCAGAGCCTGGTCCAGCCTGAAAAGTCTATGAATGACAGTACAAAGGTGGGTAGACACATCACATCACTTGTCTTAGAGGAAACTTTAAAAAAAAAAATATTGATGGCAGTGCTGTTAACAAGAGAAACAACAAATCATCCATACACCAAAACAAGTTCCTAGTTATTCCAGCTATTAAAGTTCATGCACAAAGTTTAGAAGGACAATAAAAACTTCTGGAAAATTACATGGTGAGTCAGTGGGGAATTAGATAACTACTGCATTTCTTCATGCTCATGAACTAAGACTCAGAGAATATCAGATGAGCAGGACAAAGTAGCAGCAGTGATATAGTTACATTCCTTGGCTTTAGGAGATTATCAGAAGTGCTTCATAGAAACAGAGATTAAAAAGGTATTATCTAGGGCTTTAATACCACTACAGACAGGGAGCCTTGTGCAGTAAAAGACAAGTGTCAGCTGACAGCAGTGGTGATGACAGATCAAAAGGGGGAATGATAGAAAGTGAAATGTTTCTTAAACAAACAGAAAAGTAGGTCACAAGATGCATGGCTGGGTGCACATCAAAAAGCACACAGGGACTGACAATAATAAAGAACAAAGAGCTATTAGAATATAAAACTCCTCAATATAAGACACAGGTAGAAGACTGGAGAAAAAGGACACAGTCTGAAGGGAGAGCACCACAAGGAACATGATAAAATACATTATCCTGGACAGAAAAAGTGACACACAGGGATGCTCCCTGATAACAAGCAGGCCTCAGTATTGACATTACATTTGCCTCAAGAATTAGGTTATTCTTTGGAAGTGTCTTTTAGTCTAAGTTCTTCAATTAATACACAATAAAATGATTTTAGAAGTTTAAAAAAATTGATCACTCAGCACAGGTAGCTCCTGTATTGTTCAACCAGTTTTATTTTTTTTTAACAAAAGGATGGCAAAGAGCGAGGTGCCATCAAACAGTGTGCAACTCAGCTGACCAAGTACGGACACATCAGCGGTTGTCATTGCGATAAATAACTGCTTTAGAATTGGTTACTGAACTCATATTCCCAAGGGCTGTAAAATGGGAATTCCAGCCTCTTTCTGAACCCAGTCCTTTTAAATTGCTTTGTCTGTTTTGGCCCTAGGCTGCATATTAGAAATGATAAAAGTAGTTCTTTCATACTCAAAATAAGACAGTTCGATTGCCAGTGTCAACACTATGAAGTGCTTATGGCTATAGGAGTGGGGGGAGGAATCAGAAATGGAGGGGCAAGGGGAAAGGCTCTGGAGTGAACACTAGGCAAGCAGGAACATAGTTTTTCTCTCCTGTGGAAGCTTGTACTTATCCTACTATATTTTTACTTTCTGTATGGTGATTAGACTCAGAATAGTTGCTCTGGCAGTAATTACAAATCAAATTCATTAAAATTGTTCTTGCAACATAAAGATGAAGAAACATCACTGGAAACAATTCTATCTCTTTGATATACAATCATGCTTATTGAATCACAGCATTTCCTTTCTTCAGAAACAGTCAAAACAAACACACCACAAAGAAATGAAGAGAATTTCTTGAGACAAAATCCAAATCCTATGTTTTATGCTGACCTACATATATATGGTCATGAGATTTTTTTTCTCCTGCAAAGTTATAGCAAGCAAATGCTCAGCTTCAGCAGCACAATATAAATAATGCAAATCTGAAATTGGACAGATTACTGTATTTAATTCCAATAGGCTGTAGTGCTTACCAGAGTATGTCTCATACCTTTACTACACACAAATAAGTTTTCTCAAACGTAATGTTTTAAACAATTGCCAAGATGCACGTAAATATTCACAAAAAGCTAGAGCAGAAAGCCCAAACAGTAATTTACTTAAAACCTTGCAGAACTATTCCCATTAGCTTTAAAGAAATATTTATAATTGGAAACATTATTAGATCTATAGAGAGCACGTTTCGGGAATTTGCAAAGCACAAAGTGAGTTAACACTGCAGTCTGAATTTTCACGTTTGAACTCCTGCTGTTAATTTTTTTAATGAACTCAGCATGTTCTAAGGATCACAGTGAAAATATCCTAAAGAAGTATCCAGGCAACATTCAATACAAGAATTTAAACTTTACATGTACATGATGTACATACTCTTACTGAAAACGACAAAGACTTTCTGCAGTCGTATAAAGCTTGAACCAATACTGTGAATTCAAAACAGTGTTAGTTTGATGAGTTCTTTAAGGTACTGCGTGGCATGTAGTCATCTTAAATTTGATTTAACTTTATGTACAGTAAGCTTTCACATGCTTCATTTATAAACTCCTATTTGGTCGTTTCTATTAGTCTATTCCCTAGTGCTTCTCCTTTTTTGGACATCTGTTGCTTCACACATTTTTCCCCAAGGCAAATCAGCTGTCTTCACAGCTGAATGAAATTCCCTACTCTGGCTCAAAGAGAAAAACTTTTTCTGTTTAACTAGCAAGAAGCCTGTCATCAACAGAAATTCTTACCTGCAGTCTGGTTTTGAACTAAGAACATTCTTCTACCCGTACACATCTGTATACCCCGACTTGGAAACAAAAATGTCTACTATGGAGTTTTTCATATGCCTTACCTGTGCCATCTAGCATGAGGGCCTTTTCCTAAGCATCTTGTAACAAGAACAAGTTACCTGGAGCTATCTTCCCTTATGCAAATAGTAACCGCGCCAAGGTTTCTGTAAAAATTAATGATGAAAAAAATGCAGAAACGTTCTTACACCCTGGCTATTGCTTGTCACAGTGAGAGGTTACCATCTGTTAGCTGAAACACAGTAGCCAACTTCTTGTGCAGCATTCATTAGTACCTCATAACCTTAAACTTCAGACTGTTTCGAGTTACACGTTATTGCAAATATTGGACTGTCTTCAAAAACACACTGCTCCCGCTCCCCTCTTCTGCACTGTATCTAGCCATTAAATAACTACACACGAACTGTCACCAGAGAGTCAAATAATCAAAACTGGCTTTGCTTGTAACTGTTTTTCTTCAGAACACGTTGCCATTAAGTAACTGTGTTACAGTAGCACTGCAGGACTCCTGTTACCACGCCATGACTCCCTAAGACAAGTTCAAACTAACCACAACATCGCTACTTGAAGTGAAGGCCTCTGTATCGCCTATGGAAGGAATCAGCGCGCCTTACTCTCATCTTCACTCTCATCAGTGTCAGTTACTATCAGTTATGTCTTCCTGCAAGCAGGATATTCTGGCTTATTTATAAATGCATCTCCACATTCAAAATATTTTGAGGCAAGTATCAAGCAATAAAATGACAACTACCTGCAATTTCCTCTTCAGACCAAAATTCTTAACTATTTCTTACCGTATATTAGCTGACTTGTGAATAATTGATACAAAGGGAGAAAAATAATTATATTATAAACCAGTGGAACTGAAAGCAAATAAACAAAAAACCCAACTGATGCAAGGCTTGGGATAGAGCAGGAGAACTGTGTTTAAACTAAAAATTCTAAGAGGATATAGCTGCCATCATGGATACAGAGAAAGTGAGACATGGCAAGGGATAGACACAGAATTCAGAAGGAGGAAGATAACAAAGAGCTATACTTGACCATGTAGTTTTTTTTTTTTTTCTATTAGAAAGTTCCAGAAAACAATTTTCTGGAGCCAATATTCCAGTGAAAAGCACAACAAAATTATTTTTGTTGATATCCAGCTACCAACAACAAAACAGCTTTCATAAAATCACACATCTTGTTCCATAAAAGTCAAACCATCTCTGAGCTCACATTCCACACTTAGTCCTGACCACTTTAATTCTCTCCAATCATCTGATAAATTCAACCAATTAAGACTCCAGCAGTAAGCTCTGGCAGAGAAATCAGCCTAACAAGCTTTCTGCTTGCTCACTCTTGCCTACTGCTGCAGATTATCACACTTTCAGGTATGGCTCATACAATCTTTTATGAATCTGCACTATGAAATGACTTAGGAAACTGACCTACCTTTGAAGGAAAAGAGATTTTTTAAGAAGTGGGAAAATGATGACAGTGAAACAGAGGAGAAACTTGCTTTTCCAACTATGTTAGTAAATCTCATTAAATTCTCAACCAACATTTCTGAGCTTATTCCTTAGCCGCTACAGCTAACGGATGAATCCAGGTAACAAACCTAAGAGAGCATCACTGCGACAATTTTTAAAGCTTGGCCAATAGATAATTTGGACAGTTGAAACACCTACGGAACTTGGCTTGTTATGAGTAAACTTCTGGTATCTGATGGCTTAACATTATGTCTAATAAGAGTCAACATCTTTAACATTAGGCTGTCTTCACAGAGTAAACAAATAAACACTGAAAGTGTTAATTCAAATGAAGACAACTCACTCAGTCGCCACTGCCTCTCAGATACTTCTTTCCATCTTTCAAAAAAAAAAAACCTATGATGTATGACTCTTCTGTTCAAGAGATAAAATCAGAACGTGTCTTCCAGTGACTAAGATCTTAATTTTGCTCTCTTTGAAGTCAGTGGGAATTTTGGCATTTATTTAAACGACGAAGGATCAGATCCAAATGTATTTGTGCAGCAGCTTTGGAAGAATGCCAGTCTTAATAAAATCAATTAAAACATTTTAAAGATGTGGCCAATCAAAATATTTATTTTCAGACTCGTTTCAGTATTCAGCACGTCTCTTCAGCTGAAATGCACACTGATGTTCCTTGGCAGAGGTAATACAATGCTGCAACACGTTCTACAGATTTCATTATACAATACTCTTGTTAATGCAAACATCTGAATGAAAAGCTTGTAAGGACTTAGTACTAAAACACCACTCACATTATTCTTTCTCATCTTCAATAACAGAATAATGTCTTTGATAAGTTTGGCACATCAAGGCCTTCATCCTACTGTTGGAAAAAGTTCATGAACTCACCAAGGTTTTCCCCTTAAGTAAAGAATCCTTTTCTACTTTAAGATAAGCTGTAATATTTCTTTTACAGAAATTAATTATATTGCTTCAATGAGAGTTGAATTTAAAAAAAAAAAAGTTGTTGGCATTACTATTACTACTATCTAAAAGTACTAAGTAAAAACTAAAGCTGGAAATAAGACTTTTTTTTTTCCCACTGTGGCTTGTTATCATCATGCTCTTATATTTGCAGTACATAACACATTATTATAATTTGCTATTTTCAAAGATCTTTTAGAATGACAGACAGAACGAGAAGCTGAGGTGTAATGACATCAGGATTACAGGAAGAAGAGAAAAGACACGAAACATTTCTCATATATAACAATTTGGATGCATTTCCAGAGCTCACAGGTCAACTGAAAGCAGATTCTTAGTGCTAACACTTCACAGTTCCTGTTTCAGTCTATTCTGAACATGTTTTAAAAATAGAAGTAATCTTGTTCATGTCTTGCTGGATTATTAACATGCATGGATTCTCTAAACATTCAACAGCCTTTTGAATGCTGAAGGTGCTCTAAAAATGTACTTTTCCATGTCTTGCTGTCTCTGCAACAACAAAGATGAGCACATATTTTCCATTCTTAATATTACAGTAATTTTAAAATTGACTTACTATTATGGCAGGGCTTTCTGAATTTGCTTTAAAAGAGAAATTAAAAAAAGTTATCTGAGATATGAACTAGTCTGAAAAAAATGTTGTCTTCCCATCTGTAAGTCGATGGTTAGTAAGAAATCAGTGAGTAACAGAACATTCTGAAAAATGGCAGGGATGGCTGTCTTGCAAAAGGGATAGAAGCTGCTAACCGAAAATAACAACTGTGTGCTAATTCTAAGAATACATACTAACAGCCAGTCACACAGCTAGAAGAACCAAGTTGAGGTATCAACAATATAGTTGCATTAGAATTTCTATATTGCTTTTAAATATATTTGTGTCTACTTCCAACTATGCTAAAATATGAGTGCTTTAATCTTTAAAAAAAAATACGTTAGAAAAAAAAGAACATAATACAATTTTTGCGGGGAGCAAAAGAACTTCTGGTTTTAATTACTGTATCACAATTAAATTACCTAATGTACATAAGATCTGCAAAGGCTTGGAAACAATAGTGGGTGGTGTTTCCTGGAATAGAGCGATATGTCTTATGACTGGGAAGGAACACACACCACCTCATTTTAAAGTTAAGTCACACAGTGCAGTCCACAGAGTCAGGCAAAAATTAAGAACAGGAAACAGAGAGACTTCTTGTCAGGGTTACTATTCAGAGAATGGAAAAGTTAAGTTAGTAGCCTGAGGCAAATAGTTAAAAGTAGCTGAAGTCAATTATAATTGTTTCTACAAAATAGTGCATCCATTGCTTAACCTAAGCAAGAGCACAGAAAACATAGCTGAGTTTTAAGATTTAGATACTGTAAGAGTACACAGTGCAGTACTGCACAAACATTCTGAAGATTACTTCAGAAATTAAAACTCTTCCACCATTTTATGCGATTAAAGCTACAGGACTTAAATTAGCATATATATACATATTACATCTAGATACACAGACTGACTATCAAATGTAAGTTCTACAAGTAACCTGAAGGTCGTTTCATACTTACACACAAAAAACCAACGTAGTAAGACACATACATTACCCATGCTTTTTGTTACTGCTTTTTTATACAGTTAAAAGAACTACAACTTAAACAAACTTCGTATACTTTATTCCCATATTTATTCCCAATTATAATTTTAAAACCTTACGCACAGTTTATCTAGAAAAAATAATCCGATTTATATTCTATTTTCAGCAGCCTTTGCTAGAATCAATTTTCATTCACTCATGTTGTAAGGCCAACAAACGGAAACTCAAAAATGTTCCCAAAGCATTCATAAACTAAATTGATTGTTCAATACCGCATAGCTTCTTACTGAACAAATGATGTTGTACATTAACAGCTTAGACAATAAATGTGAATTGTCATGTTTTTAATCAGTGCACCAACTATCACTGTTAATGTAAAAGTGCACCCTTTCAAATCTACTCTAAAAAACAATGCACTATGAATCACTCATGAATCACAGAAATTACAGAAGGCATGAAACTTATTTCTTTTTACATAAGTCAAAAGCAAAACTTCTTTTGGCTCCACTAAAAGATTTCCACCTTTTCAAAACTGGTTTTGTATGTTTATTACTCGCCATAGTTTCAACATAGTTTAGACATGTTGACAGTTAAAAGATGTATTGTGTCAACTACAGAAAGAAGACAAGTGAAGACACTGTCTAAATCCAAATATGGTCTATCAGAATTACTTTTAAAGGAAAAAGATTTATACTAGATAGTTATTAACTAACTATAAGATAGTTATTAACTAACATAAAAATTGATGGCAAGTACAAACAGAAGGGTTACAGTCAACTCTGCCTCCAGAGATTCATGTACTGGGTAGTGCTGCCATGCCCAAACTTAGGCCTCAGTGTGATACGTAACATTCTATATCAGTGAGTAAATGCAAAAGTTATAAAAGATCTTGGTCACTTCCTAGCAGAAGAAACCACTAGAATTGCGAGCATAAATTACTTCTTCAGAAAGCAAGACAGAGATGGAAACAACATTGTCTAGTAGGATACGTCTTTTTAATTTGGAACAGCAATTCTTCCTCAAAACTGTTTGTTTCGACAAAACAGAAACAGAAGCTTTGCTACAGGGGAAAATAGTATTCTTTCACACCAGAGAAAGCTTTAATTAGTATCAAACTGAAGTCTATCAAAAAGGAGGGTTTTTTTGTTGTTGTTCTTGTTGCATGTATGTCAACATACTTCCCAATTTCAGAAGCAGTATTCATGAATAATTACCTCGGGTGATAATTCTTGGACTCTAATAGCAAGTCCTATATTTAATAACAACCAAGTTGAAAAGTTTTCGAGTATGTTTAGCTATCCGTAAAATTAGCTCTCATCTCTACTGCTGCAAAACTGTTTACGTTTCCATGCCATCAACTGTGAATAATTCATGAATTAAAACCTACATCCAAATGATTTCTATGAAAATTGGATTAAAAAAATTATTTAAGTGATACAATTAAGGAGAGCTCCTATCAACGAAAGAACATGGTTAAACACAGGATTCTTATAACCTCTAAGACGCTCAACGTCTCTCCATCCTTGGTCCAGTATTTGAACACTCTCATGATAAAAATCAATCAAACAAACAAAATTAACCAGCTTGTTCTTTACATGAAGCCAGAATTCCCTATCTTGCAACTGTTCTGCCACTGTGTGCTTCCAGGAATTTCTCTGTACACTCCTCAACATGCAGAGATAGAGGAAAATGGCAACTGATGCACTGCAATGTCAGATGTTTACAATATGCAGGTCTGCCAAAGTACCAAACAGACCTGACTCTCCTCTATCAGGCTCAAAGAGCACCAAGTCTTCTGAGTAACTGATTGGTATCTAATGAAATATAAGATTTGCTCCTGGGCTCTCACTTCAGTGCTGCAAAGATAGTTTGCAAGCAACTGTAAAGGAAAGTCATTTTATACCCTCCTCAGGCTGCAGTGTGTCCCCAGAACACAAAGAATTGCTCCCACTTGTAAGGAAACAGTTGCAAGCTGCGTGACTCTGGCATCTCAAGAATTAAAAAAAATAATAATAATCAGATGCTATCTGTAACATTTCACACCCCTGGCAGTCTGACTGACCACTTTACTAATGTGGAATTCAATATTTTATGCATAAACTGTAAGTAAGAAATTAATGATTTGTTCCACTGCTTAAATTCACCCTTTTTCTTCCCACATTTGTTAGCATCACAGCTCAGGAAGACAGAACATTTTTTTCCAAGGGCAGTGCCCTTATATGGTTTGAGGGATTATTTCTGGGGAGAAAAAAAAAGGCGAATCAACAAGCTTTTGGATTAGATACAAATGTGTGAAATAACTACTTGTAAAATAAAACCTACCTCTCCAAATACAATGAAAACCTTTTCTAGAATGAAGACCTCTCCTGCTTGCATTGTTATTTTAATATAAAACTCTTGATGCTTCACCATGTTTTTGTTTAGCTGGCTACATTTACAACTATTTTTCTGTAAAATTATAAATGTTTGTAGCCAAAGGCATTCAATAGCAGAATTTTTGTTCCCCTTCATACAAATGAATCCTGTGTCACTTATATAATGAGAGCTATTATATACAATGCCCCCCTTTTCTGTAAGTAAACCTCCATCTCAGTTAGAAACCAGATTTCAATATCTATTCACAGATAGTGAATGGAACAATGGACAGGTATAATATTACTTTTTTGACTACTGGGAAAAATCAGTCAAAAAAAGCACTCAAGAACTTGTTTTATTTAGTTAAAACCAAGTCTGAACAAGAAAAGACACGTTTAATTTAAGGTTATTTTCCTTTAAGTAGGAGAAAGTGCACTTAAAGCCAAACAACACTTAATTTTTTTGCACATTTAATTAGAAAAATCCCCCCAAAGACCCTTCCCCCTGAAAAAAGTCACAACTATCCTGTCTGCTAAATATTTTTATATCTAAGACAAATAAACCAAAAACAGCACTTACTGAGCCTTTTTAAAGAAGGTTTTACCTCTTTCTTAGTTTTCAAAACACCACATATAATATTGAGTTGTGAGACTGCACATGCAAATATATTCTATTATACTGGATTTCAGTCAGCATCTTACATAACTGAAGGGATTGCAAGTACCTCTACAGCTGTCTGGATGCAAAGTAAAGCCAAACTGCCCAAAAAAGAATTCCATCTTTATACCAATTTCAGAAGAACCATAGTGCCACAGCTTAGACTTTGACTCCTTTAACTAAAAACCGAAACAGAGCAGGCCTTGGTCACATCCTGGCGTGTAGAATTGCACACCTAGAAACACACTGTGGAAAAGAAAGTGGAAGAAGGAGGGAGGCATTGGCTTGAGTGTCTATTCAACAGCACTGCTTCTCTGGGAACACAAGCCAGATACATCCATAAAAAATTTTCATAGCTCAATGAAAAGTCTTGCAAGTAAGTCAAGTAAGTTTACTTTCCATTTGTATGTCCTAACTTGGTTGATTTTTTAAAATTGCTTTCTTATGACACAGCCAGGAAACAAAGACAAGCTAGGGCTTCAGTTCTCTTGAAGAGCCGGAAGACTTTTGTGAAGGCACAAACATCTGAAATTCAAGCCAAAGACCTCTTTTTTTCTCTTATTCAAATATTTGGTGAATAATACTATCAGTACTCAGAAAATGCCAAGTCTCCTGTATCAACTAGTGACTCAAAGGGCAAGATAACCTGCTTCTTTCAGGTTTTGTTTTTCTGCCTAACATTTTCAAAGAATCACAATACATTCTTTAAATCATGAGGCAACACTCTACAAACATGAAGCCATACCAGTTTGGCTGAAGCGTTAACAATGGAAACTCCTTTCAAGCACTTGCCAGCAAAAACTGTCAGATGCAGCCCTACATATTAGCATAGTTCAGGGGCTAAGTGCATACAAAAGCCACTGTCCAAATTTGCACTTAGTGTTATTTTTATCCCACAGTTCAAATATCTGCAGATGAGCACTATAATACACTGGAATGAAATTTGACTGGTGAACTGTGGAAAAAAATAAATTGAAGCTATTTCCAATGCAACTTTCATATTCTGATCTTTTAAATCCCTTCCTTAGCAACATAAAACAACAAAGCATAAATACAAACCTAATTTATTACCTACATCTTCATTGCTTAAGCTTCTACTTTTTCTCTGCTAGTCATCTCAATGTGTCAGCGTTCCATAAGAAACTGCATTAGTCAGTGGCCTAAAGGTGAAGTGGCAACACAGGGATCGCATTTGCTGAAGGTACAATTGAATTAATTATTTATTAGACCTGTGAAGGGGGGAACAAATGAAAACTGTGAAGTCTTTGAGACATGCTAACTGATGAAGTGCCAAGCATAAAACAGTGTAATTAGGAATTCAATTTTGTAAAACCCACATTCCTTTTTATTATATTTCCTCTTGTTTTCCCAAGAAAAAGTTACTCAGGATACCTGAGAAAAATCTGCTACATAGGCAACAGCTTTGAAGAAGGGAATATGTGAACTTCTTTCAAATTCAATTATGTTAATTACAAAGTAATTTCTAACCTGAAGATGTTGACTGGAATTGAGTAACTTGTAGGAGCTTAAGATCTCAAGAGTAGATCACTGCAAGTGCAAATTCTGATAGTGTCTGTGAAATTCCCCATGGGCTTTGCACAGTAGCACTGTAGGAATCATAGAAATACTACAGATGTAATCTACCCTAACTTTCTTCCCTCTTCAGCAGAGCGAAGCATCCAGCGTGGTATTTTGCAAAGACATCTTCAAGAAAATTTGTATTTTTAGAAAATTATTCAGTATTGCTATCTCCTGAAATGGGATAGTAACTGTGAGGTAACTACACTAACTGTAACTTATGGCACAAAAGAATACCATGAAATGCCATTAAATTCTAATTTAAACATTTGAATTTTACTACAAATACCTAAATTAAGTACACATTGGAGGAATGGAGAGAGACTATCTGTAACTATGGAAAGAAGTACTGGAATAAACTAATATTACAAACTAAAATCATGAAAAGACTGTGCTTGGAAACCTGGCTTATCGTTTGCTTTCTAGAAAAGCTTGAACAAGCATTCTCTTAATAGCCACAGACCCTCAGTAATTCTTTATAAGAGCAAAGGGCTTGTGAGTAAAGGTTTATTTAAGACATATTCATAAAAACACACGGTATCTGTGTAACAAGGATCTTAAGATAATTTAATTAGCAGCAAGACAGCTCTCTGCTAAAATTATGCATTGACATGTCTGTTACAGAACCAAAATAAGCCAAATTATCATTTAAACTTACTATATATTTTTTGCTGCATTGTCAGACTTGCCAGACTGCAACTACCCGTATTAAATCAAGTACACACGCATTTATAATCACACAGAGAACAGAGCAATGATGAAATAGACGGCAAATAAACTCACTGGAAAAAAGCATCTCTTTCTTTGGACTACACAAATAAATCAAAGAAGAATGCATGCCTATCTAAGAATATGCACTTTTAATGTCAGAAGCTTTCTGTTTTCTAACTACAACAATCACAAAGGACAGTTCTGGTTTCTGTCCAGCTTCTTCCTCTATGCCTCCAGCTACCACATAACCTGGTAACATTAGCTATCTAAACATGAGTCTATCAGCTATTCCGTGACAGTGGTCAGGCAAATACATGATTAAAGTAACCTTAACTATATCTTCTAGATGGAATAGTTTAAAAGGAAGGACTAAGTGATTCAATCTTTGCAGAAGTATAGTGGTATCCTAGGAAACCATAACAGAGAATCAGAGAACACTCTGTGTGACAGCAAAGAATCAGACATCAGCATGCAAACAGGATGAGGAGATACAAGCTTCAGTCTGTTTTTTCATTTTAAATTGCCCTTCAATTATGCCATAATCCACTTCCTAATTAGTACGAACACAGTTTTGGTGTGCGCTGGATTAAAATCATTTTTAATACAGAACTCCAGGCAGACATAGTTCTGTGAGTCCTAATGCAATCTTAATGAAAATAAGCACAAGAGCAATGCCACTGCATCAAAAATGTTGGCAAGTGTCATGTTGTCACTGCTCAGTAGCGCATAACAGCCATACCTACTGCAACGTGTGTGGGTGTCAAACAGTTACTCTGGATACATTTCTCATGATTTAATTCAGTTTATATTCAATATAATAGGAAAAAAAAATAATGAGTTTTCAGAGTGTGGGGTCAAATTCTAATGAGATTCATAATGATAAAAAAAATCAACACTGCAGTGAACTTTACATTTATTCCTGTCAATCATGCTAGTTAACTAGGTAAGACAAGCAAACATTTTATTTTTCAAACCCTAATCTACTGAAGAAAAGCTGAAAAGCATAAAGGTAGAAAAGTTTGAATAATATACAGTGAACAACGGAGAACAAAAAGAATACATGCACATTCTAAGTTCTAGACAACCAACCAGAAAGGCAAATGTAAATGATGAAATAATTTTTAAAAAAAGCAAAGGCACTGATTTAAGCTGTTTCCTTTATGCTTGCTTTGCTGTCTGTAAGTAGTTAGTATGCAAGGATCTATACACGAAAAAGAAGAAGAAATGAGAAAAGTGAATTAAATTTAATTTTTGTATGATTAAGCATTAAAAATTATTAAATAACTGGTTAAACAAGTGAATATTAGAATATGAGTCAATTTTGTTTCTTTGTATTTATAGCATTCAATTACATCTCATATGAACAATAAATGCCAGTAATTGAAAAATGAAAACAGATACTTAGAGATAAACCAGAGTCAATTAATGCAATGCTGCTCAATTGGGAAAAAGAACTTGAATCAACAAACCTTATTTTGGGTAAGATTAATGGCTGGGTTGCTTGGGGAAACATTATTATAGTTTTGCAGGCTAACTACAATTGCTCTTGCATGATCTTGGTTATTTGGCAGCCAAGAATTATTTTTTTTTCCTCAAGTCTTTAGGGTTGGCTCTCAGTGGTAATTTTCAGGCTTTTTACGTGTAGCTTTCAGGACAAATAGCTTTGTGACCTCTCTATGAAGTGGAAGTGATTATGTACAATGAGTATTTGAAAAACTTGTTGTAACACAACAATTTGGCTCACTTGTCTCTCATGTCTTCATCTCACATTGAGAATTGCTGTTTTTCATTTTACTCCTGACTGTGCATGCATCAATTAGAATTGGAAAAAAAAAAAAAAAAAAAGCAAAAAGGAAGCATTATGAAATGGATGCTCATCACTTATGCTAAAACAGCCTGTTTATATGCCAAAGCCATTTAATCAATACCTACCTGTTATAAATGGTGTATGCTTGAAGCAAAGCACTCTCATTAAAGGTACTCATAACCTGAATTCAGAGCAATTCCTGTCTCACACTGCTGTGTTTTTCAGGGTTGTGCTAGCTGAGGTTCCTCACAGAAACTGCTTTCTTTCCTCAACAACAGCCTTTTTTACATACTTCTAGCAAGCAGCTTCCTTGTTATTCTCTGAGACTTTCTGCTTCTTACAGAGTGTTACTCAAGGGAATATGTACTAAGAAGAAGCTGTGGTATTTTTAGTCAGCTTGGTTGCATCCTAAGTCTTGTGCTAGAAAGACTACAATCTCACTTCTCCTTGCACAGAATAAAAATGAACTGAAATACAACAGCTGTGCCCAAGAACTTAGATAACTTAGATAACAGACATGCAGACACAAAGCAGGAAGGCATGAGAGACAGAGGTTAATTTGCCCAGTGTCATAGCATAGGCAGAACTGTGACCACACTGTCTACATGCTTTTCTTCCTGGAAAGATACAATTCACATATCTTTATTGTATTTTAGCTATTGCCTACAACTAAAGGTCTCACTCTCTGTCCTCTATCCCGTTACTCCTAAAAATTCTTCTAAGTGCACAAAGTCAAGAGAGAATCATCACCATTTTTCTAAAAACCAACGGTGTATTCATCCTCATCTTCTAAGAGCTAAAAAAGCCTTGCATGGGTCACACTGAACCAAAGCCATGCCAAATATTTACTCAACATAGAAATATCTCTAACTAGTTTTTCTCACGTATATAAAAGTTAATGTTCCAGTTATTGATGATGCAGCCATGTAAGTTATTTTCTTTCTTCAAAAGTACATCGTTTATGGACCATACACGAGAGCTCAGTCACACTGCATGAAAGCCGACTGTGAGTTCCAGTAGACAAACTTTAAATAAGAACCTTGCTGTTCTCTTCCATAAAAGGGAACTGATAAACATCTGGTCTTTGGAAATTGCTTTGTGATGTTTGGATTTTGTACCAGCAAACTACTCTCGCACACTGTGATATATCATCACATGATAATGTACTTTTCCAAGAAAAACCTAGTAAAATGAAAGTATTTCATTACCATGAACTCTTGTTTCTTAAAAGTTACATAATTACTGTGCAATCTCTTATAAGATCTTATTTATTTTAACTTTAATTATTTACTTCAATGAAAGGATTATTTCATGAAATAAATACTTTTATTAAAAAACCTGAACAATTATTTCTTCTTCACTGTATATACTTTGTTTACCATCTGCCAAACTGTTATTTCACATACGTGAAAAGAAAACTGGACTGAACACATATGAAATAAATTATTGGCAAAGGAAGTGTGAGTACTTGCCATCTAGAAGATCAGATTCACAAGAAACACCTTTTCCTTTTTCCAAAATCAACAAAATTATTAAAAAAAAGAAAAGTCAAAAAGAGAATAAAAAGATTTGTTTGAAAGAGGAAGGATTTCTCAGGTAACTCTAAGCTTTCAAGTTATTTAAATTATCCTCAAAAAACCTGCACGTTTAAACTGTACATTCACCAGAACACTACGGTTGACTACAATGAACAAAGACATAAAATTATCAATTATGGTTTTTATTCAAGTCTCCTTTGATAAACTCAACATGGTATTTCTCCACTTGTTTGTGAAGTCTCTAAACCCCCAATCCCATCAACATTTCTGAGTAGATTTTGTTGAATGAGCTCTTAAAGTCTGCATCTTTCATTAATTTTTTATTAGATTTTGCTTTATCTGTGTCTAAAATAGAATAGAATCCATTTCAGTCAATAAAGAACATTGTATTTCCTTAATTTGAGAGATCACTGCAGACTGATACATAGCTTCAAGAGAAAATATGCTGCATATACAGTGCTTGCATCTCTTTACTGGCCAGTTGTGATATGAAACAGTTTTCAGTCAAACTCATGCTTGTAAATTGCCCAGTGAGGCTGTGGATTCGCCCTCTCTGGAAGCACTGAATGCCAGGCTGGATAGGGCTGTGAGCAACCTGGGCTAGAGGGAGGCGTCCCTGCCTATAGCAGAGGGTTGGAACTAGATGAAGGTCCATCCAACCCAAACTATTGGGTTTTTAGAATTTCTATAATTCTATGATTGAATTAAGTAGCTTCACCTCAAAAATCTTCCACTGATACTGATCCTAGGTGCAGATTTTCCAAGGGAATATCAGCAATAGAGTGTGCAAGGAGACACAATTTAAAGAGAAGAAGTAATGTAAACCTGCTACATAATTACAGTGTTCTAAAAAATACTGTCTAAAATTTATTATGTTTGTCATGTATGTATTTCATCTGCAATGCACTAAGAATCAGATTTAACTCTACCACCAGCTATTTTATGCTATTCCTTGTCCAAAAGTTCAACTATGCAGCTTAGACAAGTTAACCTTTCTTTTGGCTCCACAACAGTCAAAAGACAGAAGCTAATGAGGCATACATCTATGAAATATTCTATTTTAAAATCACTTTAATACTAGTCACTTTCTCATGATTTTTCACAAATTAATAGGTGGGGAAATACAGAAAGCTACGTTGAACTACTCGACAAAAGCAGAAAAGAGCAGAAACAAAACCTGGATTAAATTCAGGGACTGCCCCAATCACTCCTTTCATGCTAGAAATGCCAATTCCAGACCAAATCCAAAAGAAAAACAAACTATGTGAGGCTTATGACAAATGCAACTGTCACCTTATCTCTGTCACAAACACAGATTTTGGTTCCAAATTAATTATGATGCCAACAGTCACACTTCCACAACACTGCACAAAATACAGACAGATGAAAAAGCCTAAATGTTTCATTAGCATAAGTTGCTGTCTTTCAACTATTTGGTTTTTCCTCTCCCAAAGTAGCTCCCAGAAGATCCTAGCAGGTATAAACATGTTCTCTTTTAATTACAGAACTGGATTACGGTTGTAACTGATTCCCAGTTTCAGCAAATTATAATCAAGTACCCATTGCACATAACAACCATCTAATGGCCAAAAAAGCCATAATAAAGAAAGCTTTAATAAAAGAAATCTGGAAAGTTGCCACAATTCTATGGCAGCGCACTCAAAAAGAATGAGTTATAATCTGTATTTAAGATTAAGAGAACCTTTTAATCCACATGGCCAGAAATGAACAAGGCAGAGCAGGCAAATTTTGATCAAAAGCTAGAACAACATGAAAGTATCAAAATTCCCCTTAGTAAACAACTGCTAATTATGTAAGAGGTTGCATGTTCTTTTCATATTGCAAAGAATTTTGAGGAAAATACAATACAAATGTGTTGCTTCCTCTGTGATAATTCACATATCAACTAATCTTTTTACTGGCATGAAATCTATTTGTCACTATTTATTTCTATCATAATTCATTATCCTGCACTCCCTGGGTGCTGGAACGGGCTGCCCAGGAAGGTGGTTGAGACACTGACACTGGGGGTGTTTAAGAAACATTCAGATGTTGCACTGAGGTACATGGCTTAGTGTGGAAATACTGGTAGTAGGTGGACAGTTGAACTAGATGACCTTGGAGGTCTTTTCCAACCGTGATTTTATGAATCTACGATTTGGGGAAGTAATTGGGCAGCCTCATAATGAAATTTTAAAGGAGTTTGCAAAATGAATTACAAATTATTTCAGATGTATAGACACTGCTGAGCAAGCTAAAGCTGCTGTAAAAGCAACCTGAAAAGTTTTTGGCTTAAACACAGTTTCATTATTGCACTAGTACTATAGATGACATTCATGTTTCAATTTGATCTTCTTTAATTCACTGGAACTGCTGACACACTAGTAACATCAGCTTTCCCAGACTCATCTTCCAGTCAGCAGAGAGGATGTGAGATTTCCTACTTTGCATAAGCCCCGCTCTAAAGGGATGTTCATCATCACAGACTTGTCACTGGGTGTCTGAACAGGCCACTTTCCACACGGCTGCTGAGGGCCTTTCATTTCATCCAGATGATCTTATAGGTTGTTTCCAACCTTGTGATTCTATGATTCTGTGAGTAGGCCGGCATCACCCAAGATTGAGGGCATTCAGAGCCAGCGAGTTGCTGAGCATTTCTAAATCCCTACAACTAAAACTATCCTTCAGTAACTAAGAAATATCACTTTCTTACACAGCAACATAGCAGGAAGAGATTTTTTAAATGGCGTTTTTTCTGCTTCTATGAGTTTCATATCAACACCAGAGTGCAGAATTAAACACAGAAGATGATTTGACAGATCCTCTTTAATAAAAATTCATACCTTCCACAAAGACTTTTTATGCCGTTGAAAGAAAATGTCATATTTGTTAATTAACTAGAAATCACACAATCCAATCAAGCCTGAAGTTACACAAAACCAGCAACATTTTTACTACCTAACAACATTCAGCTGAGAACCCTGTTCATATATTTGAAGCTTACACACTCTTCTTTCATGTTGATGCTGAGGACAAGCCAGTGCTGAACCATGATATCATAGAATCATAGAATCTTTACAGTTGAAAGGAATCTCTGAAGGCCACCTAGCCCAACTCCCCTGCAAAGAACAGGGGCAGCACAGCTAGATCAGGTTGCCCAGGGCCTTATCCAGCCTTGCACTGAAAGTCTCCAGGGGTGTGGATGTAAATTACTCTACCATAGTTATGAGTCAAGAATACTGATTCAGACAAGAAAATAAGGCACTGTGGAAATCCCAGATTCTGCAGTGTAAAACTGCTTCAGAGCATCCTGTTCCCTTCCTTAGTCCGTGAGCATCAACCAGCAGACCATAAGCTGTCACTGCTGTGTTCGGATGCTATGCTTGTGCTGTTCTGCAAAACCACAAGGTGATCTGGTTTTCAACAGACTGACTTCTTGCACTTTCTTAATTAAGACAGTTTTAGTTGGAAGTAGATCACTGTATCTTTGATTTGTATTCTCCCACTTTATGATTTTCTGACAGGAGTAACCTCTGAAAGTCTGCCAGCCTCTCTTAAATGAAAAAGATCCTGCAAATCAGATCAATATAAGTCTCTGCTGTGTTGATCCCCACAGTTACGCCTTACAGTTCTGTTGTTCATATGGCAATACAGAAGGCTTTGGTTATCTTTGTTAACCCATCTCCTGCTCCCAGCTACTGAACAACATCCACTTGCACACACAGGGCAGCAACTCTTCTGTAGTTCTCCCCGCTGACAGTTTAAAGGAGCTGTGAACGTAAGTGATACATAAGTTTGACAGAAGAGTGGAAACTAAGGCTGAGGTGTCTGTCTAAAACCCCAGGCAACACGTTCATACTGACTGCATAACATCTTCTCATTTCTAAATGCTGTAATTTTCCCTGTGAGCTCAATCAGGGTTAGTTTAATGTTATTGATATGAATCAGAAAAAATATTGCAGCAGCTGAACACGTTCTGGATTCAAACGGAACTTCTGGTGATAATGGAATCTCTTGGATTGTTTGCAGATTGTGCAGTAGAAAGTAAATCCTGTCCAAAAGCAACAAGGAGAGCTTTCATAGGCACATGACTGCTATCTCTTGGGCAATGAACAACCCAATGATGTTGACTTCCCTGCCTCTCCAAGCTTTTCAAATAAAACTCTTCTGCAGTATCAACAATGTTATGACTTCTACTGCACCGAGAACTGCTTCTGTCACACTAACTGCACTGGTTAATTTTGCCAGTAAAATATTAACTATAACTTGCAGGAGCTTATACACAGAGCTGGAAAAGCCAATACTGACATAACTTCTACTACAGTTAACTATTTATCAAAAACAACTCAGAAAGAAGAGAGGAAAAAAAATTTATTAATGAAAAATACAGAAAAAAACCCCAAAAACACTAATTGAGAGAAACAAAGAATTAAACTAGCTAAAATAACTGCAAAATGCACAGAGTAGTAGAAAGCAGCTGGCCTGTGCAACACGACTATTTTGGCTCTCCTTCCAGAACCTTCTGAACCAATAGCACACTCGGTCCCACATCTGCAGTTGTTGTTGGAACTGCATTTACTCGTGGTCCAAAGTCCTACTCTCTCTCTACTGCTACAAAAGAAATCTTTGTATAATTAGAAGTTACGAAATACCATACTGAAATAAACACTGGAGAACAAATTATTGTAAAATAAACATTGAAATGTTGTCTCAAATCATTGTATTGTTTATTTGTGGAATGCTCGCAATTGTTTTTTAAGGGAGTCATAAAAATTCCACACTCACCAGGCCTCCATTCATAAGGGCAATGAACTTCCAGAGGATCTGATTTTTTATACAACTCAAGAGAAATATTTTCAGATACAATTAAAAAAAAAGATTTAAAATTAATGCTTTTTTTCCTTAAACTGAGCAAAAACTTGCCTCAAACATAAACAATGAAAATTAAAAAAAATACAGACCACAAGTCTTCTAACCTAAATACAATGCCCATTGTCTGGACTTCCTTATTTCCATGAAGAACATCTGATTTTCATTTTGGATTAGAACATGCTGCTAAAATTACTAATATACTGGGATTTTATTTAATTACAAAATTTCATGGAGAACGACTTCAGCTATGATCTGATTGCTGTTCTGTAACTGTAAATTCACATTCTAACTCTGGAAACAGCAATTCTATCCCAATGTTGAATGCCGGTATTGATGATCTCAGAGAGAACAGTAGTTCTCAACAGAAAAAAAATCAGCACATAAAACTCAGGTCATCTGGCAGCTTTTGTCACTGCTTAGCCAGGGAAAATTTGGCTAGCAACTCGGCATCTTTGTAATTCCAAGAACTTCCAGTATTCTTCTGTGAATAGACCCTCACTTGCCAGAGATAAAAGCTAGTCTTAAAATGTGCTTAAATGAATGGTGAGTACAACACTGACAAACCTCTCTCTGGTACTTCACTTACTTGGCTATTCTGTTCGGTAAACAAAGATGCACGGAGATCTCAGTTGAACACGTGAACATTCAGTAACAGAAGAGGCTCCTCTTTCCTTCTTGTACGTATGGAAGTATGCTGCACGTATGCTTATACGTGGGAATTCTACTTAGGAGATTCAGTGTACTCAGGCTCTTAAATGAACTAAATGTGACCTACCAGGCCAACAACAGCTTCAATACAAAAGGACACGTAAGAACAACACAACAGATTAAATCCTGCTTTTTCAAGTGCTCTCTTTTTCCAGGATTCTGGAGAAATTATATCATTATTTATAAGAGACATAAAAAATAACACAATTTTAAAAAATCTAATAAAAAGTATTGAGAATTCTACTAGAAAAGCCTAAAAGAAAATGTATGAGCTAAAATGGAAGGACTGCCTCATGTCGGAGCCAAATACTAGCCCAAATTTGAGGGCAGAGTATTTTTGACCATGCATACATAATATTTAAAGGAAAAGATAGAGGTTGCTCTGCATCTGGGGCAGCACATCTTTAGACATATAGCACTCCTTTTCCTCTAGAAACCCATGAAATTACATTACATCAGAAACTAGTCTCTGGCAGGGAGAACCAAGAGAAGGCTAATTAAACAAACAAGCAAAAAGAAGAAAGCTTCTTCAAGCTTTTTCTCTATGAACATTCGTCTTTAAAATGTAAATTTGAAGTTTGAACCTATGAAGTAACATGTCTTAGCAACAGGTATTAGAATAATACTCTAGGCACAAGCTGTTGCACAGGTGAGGAAGGTTGCTGACATGGGGCAAGGGGCTTGACAAACACTTCTCCAAAATGACTGGTTAAGTTAAACCTGACACTTAACAAACATGAAAAACAGGTACCTGCAATTTCTGATTGCTCAATGAGAATATAATTATTGGAAGACACATGTTTGTACAGGAAGAAAGGGAAATCAATCTGTGTTACAGACCTCTAAATTGGCTTTATAGGCTAAAGAAAAAAAAAAAAGATGAGGCAAGGTAAGTTTGCTGTGAATCCACAGCAAACCCAACCCAAATACAGCAGATCAAGAAAATACATGAAATACCAAATGTGGTAATCGATCCTAACCTTAAGTATTGGTCTTCAGAAAGCAAAATTTAAAATAGAAATAAACTTAAAGATAAACCAGTCAATAGCTTCACAGTAACTACTAATGCAATTCATGTAATTAATAAAGCAGATGTTGAAACGCAAAACTTTTGTGAACATAAACAGAATTGGAACAAGTTTTCTGTACGTGATTCTGACAGAGAATCAAATCTGCCATTGAGAAGTATTCCTGTGTCAATATACTACTTTACAATAGCAAACAACACAAGTCTACAACTGTTTTTTTTCAGAGTTTACCATAAAGTACATCAAGCAATTTTGTAAATCTGGAAGCTGAAAAGGTTAACTTTTAATTTCAAATCATGCTTAAAATAAAACTTAAAATAAAACACTTAAAACTTAACTTAAAACTTAAAATAAAACATACAGATGATATAAAGCAGAAATGTGAAGACAGTGCTGGGAAGTGTAAACCAAATAGAGAAATTATGTATGACAGGACATGAGAAAAAGTGTTATGAGCCAGTCAGTTAGCAACACATGGGATTAAAGTAAGTGAATGAGAAAGTAGAATTTCACCACTAAAATGACAGCGATGACACATCTTGAAAAACTAAGCAATACTGTGCAAATTTAAAACATAATAACTGAAATGGAAGGCTTCTACAAAACTGTATTGGAATAGGACTTTGGCATTTTAAAGTGCACTGGAAAAACACAACACGAGGATGAGACGCTCTGCATACTTAAAAGAAAACACTTGTTGCCCTGAATGAAATAGCTCCACCACCCAACAGCAACAAAACTGTCACAGTTAAAGGGAACTCAGAAAGTATTTACGGAAAATAATAATCATAATAACAGTGGCTTGCATAGTAACAACATCTGTGACTGTCAATATAGGCACAAGAAAAAGATTTCAGCCCAAACAGTTCAAAAAATACCTTTGGGTGGGACACTCTAAGAAAAATTAGCTGAAAGCTCATAAGACAAGTTAAATTCCAGCTGTTGTTCCTAACAGAACTTTTCCTAATTGCCACTAATATATAACATTGGCAAGAGACAATTTCTACGCCTCCATCTCTAGATAAATATAAACAAAACAGACTGTCTTTAAGATTTTCAGTGCACAATATCCCGTATTGAATGAAGCAAAAAATGAAAAGTTAATGTATTCCAATGCAATATGGAATGTAGGTTCTGCTAGTGAGTATACAAAATTTCATTCCAGAAAATGTTCTCCACATGGCTGGCTCTGCAAATGCTTCTTTACTCTCAAAGTTACAATGCCAAAGTGGACTGGGCCAGTCAGCTGGGTTGGTTGGTTTACTTTGAACAGTGCTCATGTAGTTCAGAATGATCCTCTCCACGCTCCTCTTCCTACTTACTGTCAGTACAAAAAACCCACAATGCACTGGTGTGTCTCAAATATATTACACCACAGACTGTAGTAGACTTCTGAAAACAGTCACTTGGGCAGACGATGACAGGGAGAACACTATCTGTTCATAACATTAAAAAACCCACCCACATATAGGCTACTGTAAACAGGAGTTGATACATCACTATCAAACACTCCGGAATACGTCAAGCATGTCACCCTAAGAAACTCTACTACATGCACCCAGATTCCTTTTTTTTAATTCTCTCTTCTATCCCGCAAAGCACTTTAATGCCATAAAACTGAATACTTCAAAAGGAACAGAAGATAACATATAAGAAAAATTATAGGCTTTATTCTGCAGGGCAATGTTTTATTAATGCTTAATTTAGTAATGAGACCCTATGTAAAGGGGAAAAAAAAACCAACCTGATCATGGAATAGTTATATGAGAAATCTACTCTGGCTTTTGATGTAGTTTTATCCTAAGTGCAAAATTAAAAAGGACTGAGAAAGGACTTTTACAATTTGCTGAAATCCAATCACATACAGGATTTAATCCAGGTCTATAGCTCAAAGGAAAAGGGATTTAGTAATATTTTTACAGAAGTAAATTCCTGATTCACATTACAGAGCAAATATCAACTGAAACTGAAGAACAATTTCAGTCATTAAATATTTTGCTTTTCTAGTCCAGCCTGTGACAAAAGGAGCAAGACTATTTCAAAATTGAAAACCCTTTCATCATTGGTTACTGCTCCTTTCTCATTTAAACTTACTTAACACTGACATTAAGACATGAAACACTAATTCTGCATCATGGTAACAAGCAAATGATGACTGCTTGACTAAATCCAAGATCCCAATGAATATTCTGAAATTAACCAGATGTTAAAAATTGTTTTGTAACATCTCCACAGTATTACAGACTTCACATAATGGAATGGGATGCCACTTTCTGCAGCAAGTTGCTGTATGTCACACCAGTTTCTAAGCTCTGGTAATAAAGCATTTTTAAAATACAGCCAATTTTATACAGCTGAGATTAATGGAGTGATCAAATTGACAGGATATGCATACATGGAATGCTTAATTCACATAAAAAAGGGACCTTGAAGCAATTCAACACACCACAGTGCTGTTTGGAATTTCTGCTTCATCGTCCCTTCCAGTTACACTGACACCGTGACTAAATTTTGGAGATGCTGCAGAAAAATGCCAACACTCAGTCCTTTTGTTTCTAAACTCGTATTTTCCCACTTTCTTTTTGCCTTGTGTTTGAAAACTACGTTCAATACTCTTTGTGTCCCTCTTAATTGCAGAACATTTATAGCTAACTCAATTGGCTTACCTAGCATTTCAACAAGCTCCAGACTCCTTCCAAACTGCAACAGTTGCCAATTCCTTTCTCTGTCCCCAGGACAGGGTTTTCAAGGGCACTCAATGCTTGCCTTGCTTAGACACACGTAGCACTGACATTGTCTCTCATAACTGTGCTTCCTGACTGCTCTCTCCATCTTCTCCCTTCAAGAATCAGACCACAGACACCTTGTCCAGGAAGGAGAGCTCCTCTCTCACACGCATTGGAACAACAAATCCTTTAAGATATATGTTTAAATTCTCATGCATGTCACAGAATCGTAGAATCATCTAGGTTAGAAAAGACCTCTAAGATTACCATGTCCAACCATCAACCAAGCACTGCCAAGTCCACCACGCAGCCACGTCCCTTAGTGCCATGTCCACATGTCCCTTGAACACCTCCAGCAATGGGGACTCCATCACCTTCCTTTGCAGCCCGTTCGAATGCTTGACCACTCTCTCCATGAAGAAATTCCTACTGATATTCAGTCTAAATGCCCCCTAGCATTTCTTTGTGTCTTATCAGACAAATCATTCCAGTTATAAAGAATGCTGGTTTCTCCATGTAAGTGCTTAATTTATTACTTTCCTTAAGTACCTAGTAATTTGAAGGCTTAAGTAATACCACAGTAAAATTCATCATCAGCTCAACATCAGCTAAAGACTGTCAAATCCACTGATTCATTTCATATTTCATTCATTTATTATGCTTCACTAATTCTAGATCTAAATGTTTTGAACAAAATAGTAAAACTACGTACAACTAAAAGCATCAACATCTATAAAATCCTTCCAGACTTTGCCAACTTCTTTAATCCAAAGTAATCATGTTTCCTAGTATAACAAGTCCTGTGATGTCTGTAATAGCATCTCACTATAGTAGCAACGGTATTAATGTTATAGCTCTCTTGCATGCCTGAAGTATTAATCAGATCTCATATTAAATATGAAATCAGAGTACTCTTGATACTCTTTCTGAAACAGATTAGCTAAACAGAGCCCCACCCAAAATGAAGAAAAAAAAGAAAATACAATGAAGATCTAGACTGTGAAAGTGTTTTTGATACTGGAATCAGATTGTAACTTTCTGGGTGCTGTTTTGCTAACTTACCTTATCCCTTCACATTAAAATTATCCTTTTAAATAGGCAGTCTATTCTATGAGCAATTTTCTCCACCATGTAAGTTCTTTGTTTTCCTCTTAAATAGGAGAGAATCAAAATCTCACTTTATAATCAGAATGAAGAATAGTAGATTTTTTGCTAAAGCTGGTAAAAATCACACTTCTTTGAAAGCAAAACTTACAACAGTCATAATATTCATTCAGTTTATAAATGTCTTCATGAAAACAATAATTCTCTTTCATGAGTAAGCTAGCTAACTCTAACAATCCCTAGCAATTCTCCAAACACAATAACCTATATCTAATACTGTCCTGAGAGCTCTCACATCATCCTCCAACTATTGCTTATAAATCACCAGCTCCAACTCACACAAAACCTGAAAGTCCAGCAAAATCAACGTTCTAAGCATTTCATTACATATCTAAAAAGAGTGAACTTGAGTTTCACAGTTTGAACTCATTCCAAAGGTTGTTCTCAGTTGTTCCATTCCTCACTTTGGGCAGTGCAAGACAGCTGGAGTAGACGATGACCATAGCAGTATCCATATGTGCTGCTGCCATGAACGTATGCTAGCACAACTGGACAAACTTAATGAGTATATGTGATTCAGTATAGAACTCTGCTGTAGGAACATGAAAGATACACTGTGCCATCAGAGAAAATGTAAGGTATTATAAAAGCAGTAAGAAAGCCTACAACCATGACTGCTCTTTAAAATAATGCCATGACTGCCTACAAAGTTGAAATACAGTACTCAGCAGTCACTCACATATGACAGCTACAACAGATTCACAATAATTCTTTATATGAATGAACTTCCATCATTTAACTCCCTTTACAGTTCTTTACAAAATTTCCTACATTGAGCAAAACTCATACGAGGATTTCTTTTGGGGACTGGAAATAACATCTTATTTTCCACTTGCCCCATCTTTGTCCATTATCATAAATGTTACTGAGAATTAAAATGAAGCCTAAATGTCACGAGTGTCATCCCCCCAAAATAAATACAACACCAACAACAATATAAATTTATTACATACAAGGTTATTTGCCTGTCACGAAAGAGATGAAACTAATGATTGATATATTCTACCAGCCAACTCCACCCTTCCAAGACACACGTACAGTTACCATAGGTAGCATACAGCATCGCATTACCACTAGTTTGGTATGTGCCATGTGTAGCAGAGGCAGATCCACAGATTAGGACATATAAATCACTCACCCAGGAAGAAAAAAAAGGCTACACGTTTGCCAACTAAGATAATTAATGTGAAATGCATGTTTTTACAAGGGCTATTTAAAGAAACAGTATTTGTGGGAAGAATGAGTCACAGCAAACTTCATACGCTATAGTTACTCAAAGTGAAAAGACAAAGGGAATTAGAACTTACAAGATTTTTTTTTTAATAACCAAGAAACATTAGCAAAAACAGCTGTTGCACTATAATAATTTTAAATAGCTCTGTTATGCCTTCATATTCTCTTCCAGTAGTGGTTTTCTCTCTTTTTAACTTTCATTTTGGATTTGCTATTGTTGGCACTCTATTTCAGTAGACACTAGATAAATAAATTTTTCAACTACACAGAGCCTTTTAAAACTGAATCTCTTAACCCTCATCCCTTGAGATGCTGAAAAACAATGATTAAATCCTTTACAAGTTTATTTGTGCATCCCTTCTCTATTTCTTTGACTTTTCTTGTTGCAATAGTTATATCAAAATAAGTATCTTAGATGTCATCTTTAAGTAATAGGTTGTATCATTTCCTTAACTATGTATTTTTTGTGTTTCCCATTAATCTACATGATGTCACAGCTAGCAGAGGATCAAACTTATTGTCAGACAAGCTTGAGACAGCGCTTAAAAAAATCAGTGCGCTCATTTCACATACAGTAAAAGTATCTAAACAGAATCATTATAGTAAGATGACAAAGTGCTAATACATTTGCAACTGAATATTTCTCTAGAATTATTTCCATAATAATACTGCATTCATTAAATTCCAAACAGACTACTTTTATTATACTTGCCTTCGCATTAACTGGAACGATTCACTTCTCATCCTAATTTGCTATGAAAGAATCACAAGTCTTTCAACAATCCTTTTGCAACATTCTATACCCTACGACAAGAGCTGCACATATATCTTCAAAAACAAAGACTTCAGGATATCAGTTAAGCACAGCCTTATAGTCCCCTGAGCTTACAGAATGACTGACATGTATGTCTACCTGATTTAAAAACTTCAGTGCCCAATGCTCACTCAGAATCTAGGAAGTGCTACAACTCATTGCTAATTGAAGCACAGTAATTAATATTAATTTTTAGGATGGGTTTTTCTGGCAAAGTTTAAAAGACAGGGACAATAAACTCATCCTATATCTTTTTTTTTCTTTTTAACTTTATGCTATCCAAATGCATATTTTGTGAATACTTTTAGTGCCTCTTCAGGTCAGGTATAACTTTCAGTTTCAAGGAGAGAACTTTCCATCAATTTGCCCCTAAATCAATTAACTGAAGTCACTGGTGGGAAAAACACCATCAGTTAAGTGATCCATATCTTCACAGGCACAAAATGACTAACCTTGGAATCAAATTCAGGTTTTAACTATGAAATTTGTTGTTTGCTATCGCTACTAAGGTATCAGGTGGCCTCTCCAGGACTCCAGCCAACTCCACAAATACAAAATAAGTTTGCTAGAAAGTGAATATCAGCTAGAAGCCAAGTTATAATGTGTTCAAGAAAAGAGACTTTAAAAAAGAAACTTTACTAGAACCTGAATTAGAATAAAGCAAAGGAAATACCAGCATTCATAGAGACACTCATTAAAGGGTGAATACCTGGAAAGTATTCAGAACCAAATAGGAAGATAACTCAGAACTGTAAGAGCTATGGTCAATGTTCATTTTAAGGGCTATTAAAATTCACTGTTACTGATCCATGTCTGTTTGATAAATCTCAGCAAAATTAGTGTCAACTTTAGCCAACAATATTTGCATTATAGTAGCAGTAAAGATGCAAAGCTTCAAATAAGCACATTGATATAATTATTCCATACTTCATAAAAAGAAAAAACTAATAACTTCTGAAAATTTAAGTTGAGAAGTAGTATACAAGGATTTTTCCATAGAAGATTACCACAAAAGACTAAGTCTTATGTTGATGGTTTCTTATTAAAATGCATGATACTTAACTTCCTTAACTTTGTCTCTGATTGTCATATGAATCAACAATCACTAGCATTGAAGAGAAATTGTGGTAAATCTGCACCATTTTTCAACAACTCCTAACATTATCATCATCAACTTCATTTATTATGAATTAATAGTTCCAGATGTATTTAAAGTAGCTTATAAAGCTGAAAAAGCTACTGCTGTTCATACAGAAAGGTCCTGCAGTCAAACCAGATGATGACAATAATAGAATAGCATTGCACTTTGTGTACGTGGTATGTTAATTTGTATTTTGTAGAATTAATTTGTATATACGTAAGTGCACAAGTTCTCTTGTACAACTCTCTAAAACAAATGTCATAAGAGAAGGCTTAGAGACACAGAGAATATATAGGTTGTCAAAAGAATGCAAACATAGTTAATGATTATATACTCTTAAGGACAACATTTAAAGGCCTACAAGACAAAGTACATTAAAGAATGGGGGATGGGTGAATTCACACATAATACAGTAACTCCATTACCATTCAAACATTCAACAGTTTAGTGAGTGCAGAGGCAGACTCGCCTCAAGAAATTCATAGCACCTTTGGGTAAGGCTACAACAGCCTGTGTTTATTGAAATCTGCATCTGGTAGTAATTTGTCTAGCAGCAAACTTTTTTCTTTTTTTTCACTCAAGTAACCTAGAGGGGCCCATATACTCAGCAACTGTTCATTTGCACTAAGATGCACATTGTATAATTTATGTTCTTAATTATAAAACAAAGTTTATCAGCATGTTTGTCTGTGTTGTGTAATTTCTTATTCTTCGCATGAGAATAATAGAATGCATCTTGAACAGTCTATTCATCCCTCATTGTAGCAAAACATATTGGAATGGAAGATATTTAATTCCTAAATTATATCACTTCTCCCTTCTTTACTGGAGATTTTTCTTGTAGAGAAAAAGGAATCAACAGAATTCAAAAACCTTTCTGGAATAATTATCACCACTCCCCTAAAAGGAACCAAACAGATTATAATCCTAATTTGCCAACTATTATTTTAGCAATGATATTACCAAGTTCAAAATTGAGGTCTAGCCCAAAAGAAAGCGTTGTTTTTATAAAGCCACCTCTGCAAAAAACTGGCTGGATATTTTGGAAAACACAACTCTTCCTTTCATTGCCAACATCTAATTCCCATACTCACAAGGAAGGAAAGCTGATTACAGCATGAGCCAAGAAAAATCAGCATCCTGAGAAGGAAAAGGAAGGAGGCTGAAAGCACCGCACCTACAGGACCGTGGCTACTTCTCCTGTTACACACTCGCTTCTGGCTCAGTACTTCAGTTTCTTGCTCACTGTAACTATCCCGCATTCACTAGATTTCCAGCAGAGGAACTGTGTTCTTAAAACAGATACAATTTTCTGAGGTTACTTCAAGAATTATGAACACTTCTTAATCTCTTGTATCTCAAGAGGGGCTTCTGGGCTTCCTTATAGCAAGACAGTAGGAAGTAAGAGTTATGGCAGCAGAAAAAAAAAATAAATAGTAATTTTTAGACACTATCACATGACATATCTGTATGTATGCAAGATCATTTGGCTGGATCTCACATGAAGGAGATCTGGGAACTTTATCATACGTTTATAGATAGCGTTGCAGTTACAGAGAAAAACAGATTCCAATCACAGTTACGTGATTCTTTTAAATAAAAGCACAAAATAACATCTATTTAGTGCAGATTATCAAGATTTTAAAAGGTTATTCACTAAAAACCAGGGATTTCTGAACCCAATTATCATGAGACAAAGAGCACTCTGACACTTCCTGGGTTTTCATTTTTCATTTCTATGTTGTTGTTACTGCCTTCACTAAACAGTGTGACCTCAGTGGCATTTAATTTCATTAAATCTCATCAGGACTGCTGTCTTCATTATAAATCTAGCATAGCAAGTACTGACAGGAATCAAAGGCTACCTGAATCATTGCAAACAGAACATGAAAGCTCTAGGTACAGTACATTATATACATGTCCATCAGCTTGCCATTGGCTAAAGCCTCTCTGCTGTAAATATAGAGTAATGAATGAGTAGAAAAATGGAGATTTGCATACTTGTTATCTGACAACATGCAGAATTTTACCATTTTAAGCAGAATAAGAAGATAGAGTGTAAGATCTATCACAGGTTTAAAGTTGTTAGTGTCTCTTCCTAGTCATTTAAGTATCTCTCACAAACACACGGTTACTGTTGTGAGGTAACAGTGCCCTCTCAACAGGGAGAAGTGGAAACAGAGTACAAGGAGAGAACAAATAAGCCAAAAACATCTGGATTCAATTATGAAGAAAGATTTTACAATCTCAGTGTGCAACTTCCCACAAATTGCAAGTTGCCAGATGTAGCAAATGAGAATTTAAAGGAAATTCATGTACATAGCTTCGATGTTTCGAAGTGACACATCACTGGTATGACTCCATACCAGTTTTTAGGCATGGTGTTCAGAACTGCTTTATGCTAACACTCTAAGTAATCTCTAGGAATACGGAGCAAAAGCACTTTCCAAAGTCTACCTCCACGGGAAATCTAGAAATCTAGTTGAATTTTATCTCTGGATTTGTAGATTTCTTTTTTTTTTTCTTTTTTTTTTTTTTTGTCTACAGCTGATAACAAAGCAGTCAAAGCAAGCAAGTCACCACTCATCAAAAATTCCTCACCAAAATACCAGGTAGGTGAAATGGAAACAGAGAATGGAAACAAGACAGCGTGCAACAGAGACGTACAACATTTCTGCCTCAGTCAAGCATCAGAAGTTCCCAAAGAAAAAAGTTTTCCCTATGTAACACCTACTTTTCACCTCTAGGCCAAAGCCAAAGAGTATTTGGGATGGGATATTTATCGTGGTGCAGGTGTTCTGCTGTACTTGCACAAACTTCATACCCTATCACTGGTTAACTCCAAGAACTGCTCTTTCAGTCTTCTTCTGTCACATGTGACAGTTGGTGCTAACTAGCTCAGCAACGTCAGGAGCTAGCACAGAAATGATATCAGAATGTTGAAATTATGAAAAATTGAATGAAATCACACTAATCCACTGTGATGGACCATTACAGGCGAAAACTGAGGTACATCTCCTTCTGTCTTATGAAACACAGTAGGAAAGAATGTGATTAAGCATAAAGAGTTTTCTAGAGGCACTACTAGTTTCTACAGACATCAAATCCATCACTTCTTCAGATTTTACAGCTTAGTTACAGCAGTTCAGAAAAAATTTCTTGTGCATTTTCAATTACAATTAATTACTAACTAAGAATATTCTAGCATCTTATAGCGTTACTTTGTCAATTCGAGTACTCATTATAAGTTCAGATCTGGTGAGAGCAATTAAATTAATTCATAAAAAAGAAAATTAGAGTATGTTTGCAACTGTATTTCCCATGCTTGAATTTCCAATTCCCCATGTTAAAACAGGAAACATGAGCAAGACAAACAACCTTGATCTCTCTTCATAGAAAATGCCTGACATACAACAGTACTAATGTCCACTGATCAGTGCTGTTTATGCTCATTTGTGCTCAAATGCTATGCACGTATTATGAGGAACACAGACTATATATACCAATAATACAGCAGTTTCATAGCACGTTGAACAGTGCTATATTACTACAGCTAATTTTTATTGCAACTCATAAAATGAGGCACTGACTGCTATTTGTTGCATAGCCTTCTCCCCCTTACATGAAAACCAACGAGACTGAGTTCACCCAGAGCAGTACTTCCCATTTTACAGCTAATCAAGGCTTATGGTGAAAATTTATATAGAGATTTAAACTCTATCAATGTTTTGGCACTATGGCAGTAATTCACAGTTTAAATAAAATCCATGTATAAATGAGATAAGTTAGCAGCTGTTGCTAACCCACATATTGGTATGAGTCAATCATCAACTATTCCATTCCTTTTCGTGGTTTTTGTCAGTTTTTTTTTCCCCTCAAAGTATTAATTCTTACATTTGCAAGTTCAGGTTTGCAGCAAGGAAACAAAGTGACCTGGAAAACAGGAGTACAATTCTTAAGTGAGCTCAGGTAGATCCCAACAAGAACTGTATGCTGTGGAAACAAGGCCTAAGTGCTGATGTGAGTTTCCCACAGCTTCTTTTGGCTTTCAAAGCCACATGTGTCATCAGTGTCTCTTAATGAAGCCATACATAAATATCTAACTGGTATAAAAAGATAAAAAATGTTCCACGGAACCTCAATTGAAGTCAGATGTGGAGAAAGCAGAAGCCTGAAATTTACTGTCATTTTAAGACAGAATGAAAGCATTTGCTAATAATATTTACTCAGTAAATTGTAATACTAAGGAAACCATGCAGAACATTTGTGATTTCCTGATGCATCTTACGTTAAAGAAACAGGTGCTCCATTATTTTGAGATTAGTACCAAATTAGAACCAAACCTTCATTTGCATTATGATTCTTCTGTTGAACACTGAATTATGGCTATACAGATACCAATCATTTAAAACATATACAGTAATTTTAATATGCTGTTAATACTTGGGTCAACAGCACAGCACTGGAAGAGGAAACTGAACACTGCAAGTTATAAAGGTATTTAGTATGTGAAAAGTCCCGCATATCTTACTGCATATCTTGCATATCTTACTGCAAATTGTATTGCTTCAGTCTGGGCAAACACAGTCTATACCAAGCATGTAGGGAAGGTAATGTTTTCATAGAAACTTAAGATCATCCAAAAATGCTTTCCTTAATGTGGTCAGCCTCTCTTACAGAACATGCATGGCACATTCAGGGCCTCTATTGAGCACCTCAAGACCAGTTTAAAAATTTGCACATTGAAGTATTTATACAAACATACTTCATGAAAGCAGCTTTGCTTAGGTAAATAAAATGCCAATGATATAACTTCAGGTGCAATTTGCTGAAGCGCAGGACAAGAGTAACAAAAGTTCCAACCCTTCTGACAACTGCCTGAGTAAAACACCTCTTCAAATGCTCATGATGAATCAAGATTTTAAGAGAGTTCCTTTTTTAAAAAAAAATAAAGAGATGTATGCTTCCATGTTTGATGCAAATTTATTAGCCAAATGTAATCAACAAATCATTTCATCCAAATCAGTGACTATACAACGAATTGCAAAAAGAACTCTTGCATCACAGGAATAAACTTATCGTTGGGTGAAATTCTATTCAATAGAAAGAAAGGAAATCTCCAATTATTAGAAACCAAACTACAATTCGAAATCTCTTTGAAGAATGAAAGTGCAGAAAGGCAAGTAATTTCTCACCAGAACAGTAGAACAGCCAACACTCAATACTCTAATAATCAAAGTTGGCCATACGTGTCTCTTGAAACCTGCCTCACCTTGGGGTTAAAGAGCACCTAATCAAACTCTCAGTATACTTGGTATCCCATAAAAGACATTTTATGGGATTACTACTAAGTAGTATGGCTTATTACTTTTGTTGCACTCATTAGAATGCCAGGTATCAAGAACATCTTAAATTGTTCTAGAGAGCACTGATCTTAAATCAATAACATCTAAATTTTAGAGTATTCTTTCTGCTGTGAGCAGCCCAAAAGTAGCCAGAGAAGTCATCTAGCAATCTTCCAACTCAGCTGTATAAACTGTTCATAGATTTTGAGGAATCATCATTCTATTGAGCAGGATTTTATTTTTACTTTATCTGAAAACAAAATTATACTATGTTTTATTATATAGAACTACTCTGTCTTTCCATCTATGAGCAATGACTTCGCTACATAACCTCATTACTGAACTCAAAGATTTTTGAAAGTACTCTAATTCCATCTATTTGTGATAAACCTTGAACTTTACAAAGTTACTTTACAAAATAAACTTCCAGCAGATTCCACATTCTGTAAAGAGTGGCTAAAACTTTATAAAAGAAACACATACACATGCATGCAGTATGAAGCAGCAGAATTAAAAAATTAATACCTGCAAAACAATTTATTACTAACTAGGGCAGAAATAATTCTTTTTAATACTGTCATTAGCTGACTTCTAAGCATCCTACAAGTCCTGTATGGCAGACTACAATCACTCTTATTGCTAATGGGTTGCACCTGGTAAAGAGTATTTGTTTTGCTTTGCT
This sequence comes from Tetrao urogallus, assembly GCF_951394365.1. Classification (NCBI taxonomy): domain Eukaryota; kingdom Metazoa; phylum Chordata; class Aves; order Galliformes; family Phasianidae; genus Tetrao; species Tetrao urogallus. Next base: position 4,675,099 of record NC_136823.1, on the reverse strand, counting down.
GAATCTCCCTCATATATGCTAAGTTTCTGTAGGCATCACCAGTCTGATTTAAGAGTGCATCAAGTATTTTATGGTTTAACGTCTCCAGCATCTGCTCCAATTATTTTAAAAGGTTAAAACATGAAACAGGGAGTCAAGTCACTATTACTCCTGCAAACCTTATTAAGTAAAAGCGTTGAGCCAATTGCAGCTGAAAAAACAGTTATAGCATTTGCACAGGCTACAGTAACTAAATAATCACTTTTTAAAGCCAACTCTGGAAACATCCATGTGATACTGTTGCACCACAAATTATACTGAGGAGTATAGACTTTCACAGATGGAGGAAGGATTATAAATATTATTAAATGCAACTTTAAGACAGATACCCTTTTTGATTGAAGAGACTCAATATCACAACTTTTAAGACAGGGTATATCTCTCGTAAAAGCAGAACATGCATTTAACTCCACATTACAACTTCTGTCACTAAATGAATAAATGAACAGCACTGTATTCCTCACACTGCAATCCATGAAGGAGCACAGCTATTGTAACTTAGACCAAGTTAAAATGATAACTGATTTTCTTACACCACATACTACAAGTCAACTCTTTTCTTCAAAATAAACACTTACAAATTCTGATATTAAAAAGTTCTGATTAATTTTCAAAAATGTCTAATCTTCAGTCACAACCAGTAGCAAAAACCACCTGGCAACTTGCATAAATGCTGTGGCTATAAGTTCAAAGTGGGCTCTGTGCTATCATGACTACCTACTGCTGGTATACTTTATCAACAGTGCTACACATTTCTAACTGGCTGTTAAAATGCATCCATACTGTACATCATCTGCCCTTAAAGGAAAAAAGAAAAGATTCTTACATCAGCATTTCTCGTTCTACAACACTTAAAGGACACCTCCTAACTCACTGTATGGAATACACACATGGCTCATGTAAATCATCCTGTAAATCAAACATTAATGGTTGATTCTACCAGTGATTCATTTACTCATGGTTGCACGGCTGAAAATAACCACCTGGTTTTCCTTTAATATCCAAAGCATGTTTTCTTACCTCAGCAGCCTGCGTCTCTTGATGTAATAAAGTTAGACCTGTCAAGTCTTCTAAGAAGGAATGCGAGGAATTAAAAACTTTAGCTAGGAAATTAAATCCTTCACGTTCATATTGGTCGAGGACCTGTCAAAAAACAAATGAACAGACAAACAGAAGAGGATTTAAAATAAATGATTCATCATCTTGTTTTCATCACAGAATAAAAGTAAATGTTTTCTGAGCATTTGGAAGATTAATACACACTGCACACAGGTAAAAATTACTGAAGAAAGAATGATCATTTATTTCACTTCAGTTTCTAAGTGTGGGAAAAGTGGAGGTAAGAAGGAAGAAACGTGATGTTTACCGTTTCCTGCTTTAAAGGTATTTTTAAGTGTGTAACAAAACAGATGACACAGAAAAAACAAAATTGTGTTCCAATGTCATGAAAGGATTTGAGTTACATAAAACACAGCAAAAGATTGTTCCAACGTATCACTTAACTAAAAGGCAAGGCTCTAGCAGAACAATTCTGCGTAAAACACCAAATATGCATTTATACAGAACACCGCTGCAGAGAATGCAGATGTCCATTCTTTCACAGTATATATTCTATCTCCATTATTTTGTGAGAGAAGCAGAAAGTTGCACAGCTAACGTATTCCTTAAAGATATCCACTCTCGCTGGATGGACAAGTTCCCTGCAACTGGTGGAACTCACTTCCTCCAGAAAAGAAAGAAAAAGAGCAACTGTAAGCACTGCACTTCTAATACACAACCTAACCAAGGAAGCTTTATTCCAAGGTTTGAAACAAACAGGCAATCCCTGTCCTCCTGGCCCCCAAATCATTTATTCTTCAGACAATAAGTAAAAAAATTGAAGGGAATGGTGGTGGACAAGAAAATGGTTTTGGTATGTATTCATTTATCTCAACCAGAATTACAACTTACACTCAACAATCTCACTCTCTTGTAATTTAACAACTCCTAAAGGCCTCACATAATCTTAAAACTGTGGGAACTTGCACAGTCAACAGCATTCTTCAGAAAAACAGGTCCAGTGAGCTCTTCCCCAAGTCCTACAGGAATTCGGGCTTGTCTCAAAAAACCACTTCCATTTTGCTGATAGAATTGTTAGAGTATATATATAAAATATATGTATATTTATATGAAAAAATGTCTATATAATATAAACAATATATATAGGTGAAAAAGAGTGGGCTCCTCATTCAGTCAGTCAAAATGTCCACTTAAGAGCAAAAGCACCTATTCCATACTTAGGTTCCAAAATGTACTAACAGAATCAATAGAAATAACCATAAAGAGTAAGAAGTCAGATGTAAGCAACTGTGACAAATGTTGGGCATGTTCTTAAACATGATATACGCATCTGAAAAAAATATTACAATAAAACTGCACTTTGAGTTCTTGTACTACATCTGGAGAAACTGCTCCTTATAAAGATTCTTTTTACTCTATTCGAATAGCTTTTTGTGCATTTGTGCAATGACCAATGCATGTGACCAGAAGTGAAAAAACAATAAACAGAAAAAAATGCTTAGCTGTATTTCATGGGATTGCATTTTTTTTGTTTGCATATTCCTGAGACAAACACGCTAAGACAAACTGCACGTGATGCAATGCAGAGATTTCAAAAACTGCAGTATCCACTTGATAAGCATCCTCCTAATATCCACTATACACACCGTGAAATTACAGTATAGGTAAGTATATATATTTTGATGACTATTTCATGTTCCAAAACTCTATGATACCAGATGTGCTGAGGTCTCTTGCATTTGGCTCTTTGTGAAACGCTGCATACACACCACAGCTTATAAAACTTTGGTTACGTTCACAGTCTTACCTGTTTGAAATTTGTGAAGCTAGCAGCATTATCAAATGTGTTGCTATTACTGATATTTGTTGGAACCACAATACAGAACTCAGGAGGCATCTTTTTAATGATGTTGGCCGGGTTACAGGCATATTAAAGGTTTTATGCCAGGTTTAATGGCATATTAAAACAATATACAGAAATGAAACCATAGTCACATTCTAAAACATTATAGCATGTAATAGTCTCTCCCCAAAGGTAAAAACCTAGAAAAGGCATACACTGTTGGGATATGCAAACAAACAGAATGGAACGGGAAATGGAGTGCAACCATACTATATACCATTACATATGTCTATTGAATAGCCCTCCAATCTTGTTTATTGTTACTCAGGTAAACATGCCTTGATCCTCATTTCCAAAGAGCCGTGACTCAAGCCTGAAGCACAAATTTCCAGGGATTGCTTCCTCAGTGAGTACATTGCTTCAGTCTGCCAGGGTCCTCCGTATAAACTGCTCTGGTTTATGACATAAATATGCATAACCTTTCTGCATTCCTTGCCACAGCTGTAAATGAATTCTCACATACTCAAATAAAGCAGGCCGCATGACTGCACCGACATTTAAGATGTTTAAGGTGAGTTTTGGATGAATCAACTGGAATTTTTTTCTTCAATCCTAGTATTGTAATTACTGCGGAAGAGGCTAGGAAGTCTCTCATGAAGTGTCTTTCAAAATGCATATTAGGAAAACATCAATAAGATCACAAAACTATGAGTCAAAGGAGTATAATTTTTGTACCCAGTGAATTGAATCTTTGGGTTTTTGGGTTTTGTTTTTAAGAAGTTATTGTCATGCCCCTGTCACGGACATAGATTGATCTGGTCAACTCCGTGACAGTTATACAGGAATATTTTACGTGCCCGAAGTTTTGCATTATGGAAAGATCTGAAAATTTACTTTACCTCCCCACAAAAAAGAAACTTCATTAAATCACGTTCTAGACTTCCTATAGCATTATGACGGCAAACTTGGGTTAAGGTAACAAGTCTGGCTGAGGAAAGATGCTATCTCAAAAATCTAAGCCTATGACAACAAAGAGTATTTTTCTTGTGTTAGCAAGAACCTGAAGAAGCCTGAAAAACTTTACTAAAAAAATGTACTTGCTGTTGAACATTTTTACAGTGGGAATGGTCTGCTGAATAGAATAACTGCTAATTAGCTTTAAAATGGAAATTCCAGCCATGTGACTCAGAGAAAAAGCTATCGGGGAGCCAAAGAACAACCAGGCAGCATCATTCAGCATGCCACCTGAACAGGAGCTGCACCATTAAAAGTAGCATACACTGTAATGAAATAGTCTTAATGTAGGCAGCAATTGAAACAACATTTCTGCCATCTTCAGGGACTTTATTTCCGAATTCAGATGATTAAAACTTTACAATAAATACCATAGAAGGAATAAACATTAACCTGCCCATGTCTAGCCTTTAGTATGCAAGTTCAGTGACACCTGTCATCTGATGAATGTAACACGGCATTGGTTTGTCCAGTCGTCACTGAACATACCTCAAAAGGAGAAAAGAACAGAGTAAAATACAACTCATCTCAAATTCATGTGCCAGAAGACCACACAGGCACACACTGCAGGTTGTCAGGAATAAAGCCAGTCTAGACATCAAGTAGCAAAAAAAAAAAAAATTAAAAAAAAAAAAAAAAAAACCAAAAAACTTAAAACATTTCCAGGCTTAATCGACGCCCTATTTGGAGCTGTGTGGAAAGGAAAATTTCTCCTCCTTAATCACGCCCAGCACAGTCCAAAGGCCCAAACTCCTGATTAGCATGAGTTTGCTTTTTAATTCTTCACTTCACTGCTAACAGCATACTTGGTACCAGTTACCATCTGAATAACTGCTTTCCAGAAGGACAGACACTTGAGAGATGTTATTTTTATTATTATTGATCTCAAAGTAGTGACTCTATGACAGCAAAAATGAAATAAAAACCCTTAGGATTTTTTTCTGGGAATAAATGTATCACTGTCCAGTCATAACGCTGATGTGTCACCATGTAACAATAAATTTTCTCAAGCAGAAAAAACTGCAAAGCAGCAACAAAAAGAACTAGAAGTAGTAATTCTTCTGCTGAGCAAGGCCAGCTGGAACAATACAGATTTATTACAGAACCCTCATCTTTTTCTCACTTGCAAGTCACTTTTCAAAGATCAAGAGGAGAATTAGACAGTAGCAAACCTTACGTGCATTATGTCTGTGAAAACTACTCTCAGGAGGACCCAACAAATTTTAACATCACCTTCTCTACCACATTTAAATCCCCTCCCCTGTTGACACCACAGCCTTGATTTCAGTCTCCATTTCACAGAATCAGGGCTACAGTTATTATTATTTCATACACAGTGGCACTGTAATAGGTGTGGACACACTTCTTCACAAAGCATTCCTAAAGACTTTTCTGAGTCGATATGTATCAGTTACATTTTCTTAGCAGTCATTTTATTCTTGTCTGTTTACCAATGGGGAAGAAAAAAAGAGAATCTCATGGTAGGAGAAAGAAACGGAAGGCCTGAGAGTAAAAACTTATTCCAAAATGAGAAACAGATGTACAGCTTTGGTGTTATATTCTTTTTAATAGCATTCTTTACAAAGAATTGCTCAGTAAAACGGCATTCAAAAAAGAGAATCTGGCTCCAGGAATGCTTTGCAGGATGAACGTTACTATATAGCTACAGAAGCATACGAAAACCCTTAATCACAACAGGCTGACGACTCATGTAATACTGGCTTAGTTCTGTCACAAATTTTTAGTGTTTTTTTTTGTTTTGTTTTTTGTTTTGTTTTGTTTTAAAGAAACCCAGTATTTAAGTATCAAGCATATTTAGAGCCTAGGTATTGCTTTGCTTCCACAAAAAAAGTTTCAGGTTAATATTAGTATAATTATTGTAAAAAAAAAAAAAAAAAAAAAAAAAAGAACAAAAAACCATGGATAACATACCTCAAAAACAACAAGGCTGCTGTGTTTAACTCAGCTTTCAAAGCCTCCCTCTCAAAGGTAACAAACAAGTACAAACCCAGATATATCTCTGCAGACTGTTATCTATCTATCAGAGACAGTGGAGAACAAGTAGAACATCAGAGTGAATCTCAGCACGCTGAAAACAGAAATTTTGGTTTCAACATCTGCCTGGAAAATTAGATAAAAACAAGTTGCCGGATTTCAAACTTTTCAAAGCCGGATATAACTGCAGTTAAAACAGAAAATTTAGCAGAAGACTATAAAGCTGTGGAGAATTCTCTTAAGTGAGAAGGCAGTACGATGAAGTACAAGAGCCATCACAATGGGTGCAGGCAGTTGCAAAGGCGACAGTGCTAAAATCTCAGTATTTTTACCAGGAGACCCGTAAATTGGTTTCCTAAAAATATATATGTATATTTCCTTGGCTCCTAGAGTCCTGCTGTTTCATGAGGGTCTCAATTTTTCCTGCCATTTAGTCCTTAGAAGTTGTAAAAAAGAAAAAAAAGCCCAATAAAGCAATCCTGTGATCCATTCTAAAAATGCACAGCCTAATAAGGTCATCCATCCATGACAAACACCACAAGAAAACTGAATTTTTCTGAGGACCATATGATTTTTAAGAGACTCAGTTCATGATTTGAAAGAGGAAAGTCTACAGAGTTATTATGAACACAAAGATGACTAAAGATGGATCTTCTGGTAATACTGCATTGAGTATTACCTTAATGTGCATATTAATGGCCATCCATACTTGGACATCCACACACAATGTACTTTTAAAATCCAGATCATAAAACAAAGTTCTGCGAAAAGCTTTATTCCAGGTGCAAGCTGAAGAAGGGTATTCTGAAAACAGTGGAAGGTTATAAACCGCAAGGCAAGGTTGACATCATTTTTGGCTGATGTTCAAATAATTAAAACTCTTTCTGCACGCACAGCTTTCCTCTTACCTTCTCATAATCACTACTGAAAATGAAAGCATATCAGTAGAAAACCCTAACGGTAATTAAAGTGCAATTTTATGTTGAAAACTTAAGAAATTGCTGATTTAAATTAGAGTAGAAACATGGTGACACAAATGTGTTTTGTCTGTTGCTGTTACCTGCGCTGATTTGAATTACAACTGATGGAAGATGGGAGCATTAGCTTATTGAAGAACAGCCAGACCCAAAAGGCCTCAACAGGATTTTTTTAACCTTGGATTTTCACTTTATTCTTTTAAATAATGAAGTGGAAAGGAGCATTCTTTAAAATGTAAGAGATCTCAGTTTAAACTCAATTTTGTCCAAACTGAATTCCCAAAATTACATGTGTTCTGAGATTTTCTGCAATAACCTTGACATGTTTTATTCAAGGGCTGCTCTGAAAGCAATGCTTTGTATTTTATTACATTAGCCCACGATGACAGCAGCAGATGTTGGTGGAACAGCAGTAGAGATTGAACCATCCCATCAATATTGTCACATTTTGTTGCTGTATGACAGATGGCAGCAGAGGGGCAGTCAGACAGAATGGTATCTCACACAGAAGTGAGTACAGAGCAAAGTGGTGCCCTTGAATTTCTCCATGTGGGGAAAAAAAAGGCACTCACTGACATTAACTCACACTTACTGAATGTTCATAGCAACCAAATCAAGGATGTGAGCACAGGGAGTGGTGCATTTCAGCAGTGGTGACACCAACAGTGGTCACCTCCAATAGTGCAGATTTGTACAAGCACAGCATGCAGGCTCTTGGTCATTGCTGATGAAAATGCACAGCTAGTGGTGGTGTCTATGCTGAAAAAAACTGTTTTTAAGCTGAGAATTAGCTCTATCAAATAGTGCCATTGTGCTCTTAGTTTCCACAGATGTAAATGGGAGGAATTACTTTCAGAGCAACGTACATATACCATTTTCCTGACACAATTTGATAGACCAATATAATACGTAAAGCACTTAGAATTTTATTTTAGCTATTTTATTTTCTAAACTATTTCTTGCAAACTGTTTGAAACAATGACACCTTCTAAACCCTTTCTACTGAATAATGTACAAACACTTAAGACATCCCCTGTCTGGAAGCATTAGCAAATACAAGTGAAGAGATAGTAGTGAGGGTGAAAAGTAGAAGAGAACACCATCAACTTAGATACGGAAAACAGAAATAGAAGAATTTTTCAAGTAGACAATATTATTAGATCTTGATCTATTTAAATTAGGATGCATATTATTCAGTCACCTAAGAGGCACCTCCTGCTTGCTCCACATTTTGCACTTGATGCATACTTACAGTTTTACTTTTATACCCATTCTGCTTCCTGTTCAAAATTTACGCTGATCAGCCCATCAGCACTTAACAACATATTTGGTTCCAGTCCATACTAGCATTAGTCACTATCTTGTGCATAGAAACTGCACGAGGTCCTCATTTTTGCCCCATAATGCCTGAGGTTACAGGTGAACTGTGGCAGGATAATGTATTCTTGTTATCTATATGTAAGGAGAGACAGCAGTACCACAGTTCTAATTGCTGACTTGAAGAAACAGTTCTGAAACTGTATTCGTTTTCCTCACACAAGACCTAAAAGCTGGAAGTGAAATAAGGGCACATCCCCAGATGAACTAAATGTTCTTCTGACAGAAAAGCAAATTCACTTGCACTGAATATTGTTTTGGTTCTCCATACAATAACATTTTATAAAGATGAGATGGTTCATCTCTGAAGTGCTTACAAAAGCAAGAAGTCAGTGCAGACTGAGTCCTACAAATGAAGTTACTTATTTCATCCAGCCCCTCCCTGCCATCAGCAATCCAGGAGTGAGGCCTGACCTGTCAGGCACCAAGGACTCAAAACTACTGCTTAATTAAAACTTGCTCTTGCCCAGTAGCTCCTAAAACCAGATCTCTAACTTAAAAATCAGAATCTTACAGATCACTGAAGAGCAGATTTATTTTTTCATCTGGATGCACTACACTACCTATACAATACAGCAATCAGAAGGAGGATAGCGTTTAGACCAAACTCACTGGATTTCATCAGTTTCAGTCATTTTACTATCATCCAAAATTCAATTTTCTTCACTCTTTTCCAATTCCAAAGAAAATACAAAAATGTATCTTGGAAGAATTTTGGCAAAGTCAGAGATAGATGGAAAGATTAAAAATGTATTAAAATTAAATCTTTATTAAGTTTTAACTGTTGAAACATGCCTAAATGAGCATTTGCAAACGAAGCAACAGTTGCCCAACGAAATGAGGCTCACAACTTGTTAAGTTTAACAACAGAAAATAGGCAGAGATGAAGACAGCCTCCTGTCAGAGTGTAATGAGAAGAATGCTGGAGAAGCATGCAAGAAAAGAAGTTGCAACAGATAAAAAAAATGAAGGCACTAAAAAATAAAATTATCTAGGAAAAGATATAGTCCCTACCTCTTTAATCTCATAAAATTGCAATATATAATTTGCTTTTATTTTCATCGTACATCATTCCAATATTAAAATCTACACATTTAAATACTATTTGAATATGATAGAATAACAAAGCAAGTTGTAATATGACATAAAGGATAGTAGAAAAATACAAACAGACTCTCACATGATCACCCACTTCCATGAGACAAGTGTTGCAAGAGCTGACCATGGAATAGAGGAAAACAGGTATATTTTTGTTCTTTCAAAGCATGTTGCTGTTACTTTTTGGCATGCAAAAGAAGAACTGTAGCCCAAATTGCAAATGCCCCATGTGCTGTACCAGATAAAAGTGAAGTGCATGTCTATCAGAATTATCAGTGCAAAAGGATGCTTTGGACAACCACCTGCATTCCTTAATATTTTCATACATTTAGAATCAAATTTCCATTCAACCCTGCCAATTTTTAAGGTTAGGATGTATATAAGAAAAATGGATCTGCTGATAATTAACACTCAGTACATAACTGATATGAATACGTATTTTGCCTCATTGCACTAAATATGCCAACACAGTAAAAGACTCTGTAAAATAGTCACTAATATTGAGGTAGATATGTTCCAGACAGCAGCATTTGAGATCCTGCCCTCCCCCAATCCTTCTTTGTTTATGGTTTTCTTGTTTGTTTTAAGGCATCCCTCATCTTACTGTGTCCAGATTTTCTTTGGTGAATACACACTGAATCCTTGGTATAACTGAATAATAATGAATAAAATACATTTGGCTGTGAGTATGCAAAAATGTATGGAAGTAAAAACTGCAAATATTCATATCCAGCAAAATGTACAACTGCCCTTTTCAGTTCCAGAAAGAAACCCACAGAATTATTTGAACTACATCTACGTTTAACAATGGTAGGAGGCCTGACATCACCATCATACCAGCACTCTCAGTGCTCCCAGTTTTATCTGGTTCAATATCACCCAACTTTGTTTCTGCAAGTCTTACACAAAGCCTGTCAGGATCATTACTTTTAATTCAAAATTATTTTAGTTCAGTTTTAGTTTAGTTCAGTTTTGGTTTTAGTGACGCACTGTAAGAACTCTACAGAAAGATGACAAAACCATTAAGTTGCCATTAGAATAATTTCAAACTGTATTCTGGACACAAATACTGAACAACACATCAATACCAGAAAATGATGGTGACGCCATTTCTTTCCTACTTACTGACAATCTTCTTACATTTTACTGATTATAATCAAAATTGAATCAAGTTGGAGGAAGAAAAAAACTCCAAGAATGTATTTGGAACGCAGCAGAAACACAACCAGCCAGAAGCAGAAATCAATTATTTTTAACACTGCCAGATTTCTTCCTCCTCTTCAAAACACTATTTTAATGTGAGTTAATATTTAAAAAGGAAGCTTCATCTTTTGTTCAGATGACAAAGATTTCTGTTTTGACAGGAGAGAAAATGGTTAATGAAATCCTTAACCATGTTACAACTGCTTAGAATGATGTTCTGCATTCATTTTGGATCACTGAAAAATGTTTTTTCAAAAAATATTTTCATGTTGTTTAACACAAGAACAAGGAAACTAGTTAACTCCATGATATAGACAGCCACACAAGCTGCTGCTTAGGCCAAATTTTATGATTCTTTGCAACACCACTTTGTTTCTTCTATCCAACATATTACTTTGCTAGGCCCACATAAAATCAACATGTTATTTCACTTAAACATCAGGAACCACTTAAATTCAACAAATAAAAGAAAGAGGATAATAAAATTGTTTTCTTCTCTGAAGAGAGAAAGCATGTTACTGCTAGAAAGGGATTCTTAATCCAGCAGCTCTACTGCTCCTAAACCAACAGTACTAACAGTACAATTACTGATTTTCTAGAGCAGAAGAAAGAAGGAATAAGACAAGTTTGAGTGTTATGTTCTCTTCTTGTTCCTTTTTGTCCCTTCTCCTGGAGAAACCATTATAATCATTCAAACAAAACTTCCATTGCAAAGAACACAATACAAGAGAGCAGCTTCTAAACACGCTCTGCAACAGGCCTTGCTCTTTTCTCCCTTGTGCCTCAAAGACAAGATCCCAAACCATAATAACGAGAGAAGGAATGCTGTTTTACATTGTTTAAACATTTATTTTATGCCATGTAGCATTTAAACTCCCCAAGTTATCTAATGGTTGCATCTGCCACCCAGGGAGCAAAGCTTCCGCATGATGAAGACAAATGGACTGGCTAGGAAAGAAAAAAGACAACTTAGGACAGAGGTCTGGGCAATAAAAGCTGCTTCTACTCAGCAAAACATAAAAGTTGCAAATCTCCAGTTCTCAACATTTAAACACAGTTGCAGACACCCACACACAAGACAAACATTTTGGCACTGCACACACAGCTGCTAGCCTCTGAGATGCTAAGATTTACTTGTCCTGAAGTCAGAAGTTTTGAAAATGCATCCTCCTCTCAGTGCTGAGAGGCCTGAGCCCAAAACAAGTCCTCACCCACAGGAAAATATTTGGATGAGTGGTTTAGTCTCAAAACACCGATTTTAACTTGCTGTAAGCCATGTCAGCTCTTAATATGCTAACAACATAAGCTAAGATAGTGTCTGACTGGTATGTAAAAAGGGACACAGGTTTCCCCCTCCAAATATAAGTACTAATAGAAACAAACCAGTCTCTGTTGTAACTCTGAATTAGTTACAATAGACCATGGGAGGATGATCAAAAAGAAAAAAAGTGAGCAAATTTTTTCTTCTTAAACATCATTAGTTTTCGGAAAACAACTCTCCAACTAGAGCTTTTAATTTGAAACATCTCCTCAATTATTATATGCTTGCTACATTTGTCTTAGTTGAAGAAAACAAACAAATTGATTAAAGAAGCTTTTTTCTTTAGCAGACATGCTGAAAGTTACAAGGAAGACATAACAGAAGGGCTAAGAGCAATGGCTCATTACAGATCGTTAGCATCGTGGTGCCTGGGGGTAGGGAGAAGACAACAAGTGAGCCTGCCAGCAGCAGTATTCATTAAAGTTTGAACCATCCTTCTCACGACCTGACAATTTTTCAGACAGCCTCCTTTCTATTTAGTACCATATGACACATCAGCAAGATTTTGGTTTCAATCCTCTCTCTGCAGACTCTCTGGGAGTCTGTTTGGAGCTATCTTCTCCCTAAATGTCAATCAGCCTGCACCTCAGAACTCTGAAAAACAGTACAAATCACTTTTAACTCTTATATTCTAGCAATAACACATCAGAATCTGTCTGCTTTTTGAGTTTTTGTAAATGATATGATTTAAGATTGAGCAGAAGTATTTTCTACCTTTCCCAACGTGGCATCATTATGCCCAAGAAGGTTTGTCAGACACTGTTGTCATGTGCAGTTCTACTTACAAATAATTCATAATGTCACGTATAGTTTCAGGTATACGACAGATAAGGAGCTCAATCTCCAAACTCATTAGGTCTCCAGTGCTTTCCTAAGATCCATTTTCTAATTCTCATCCATGCTGTCTGTAGAGACACCTCCTCCACCCACCCCATGTACAAAAGATCACATCTCTGATTCCTCACCCTTCTTTGTTCGCAAAATAAGGATAAAAGTTAATACCTCTTAGATTTGTGTTTGATCATATTGCTCTCCTCTAAAGGAACAAAGTTTGATTACAATGGACGCACCCATGGATCATTTTAGTGTGCGATGCAGCACTCCTTGCAAGCACCATAGCTTACTTCTGTTAATATCCTTTTGCTTGAGATAACAAAATGTAGCATAAGTTGACTTTATAATTGAAGTCTGTTAGTTTTGAAATAATAAGACCAAGCAATATTTTCAAGAACATGCACCTTCCATGCAATTGGGAGGAAAAAAACCATCCTCGTGGCAACTAGTTTTAAAATACATTATTTCAATTCTCTTAAAATCAACATCCAAAGAGCTAAAGGGCAGCCTGAAGTTTCACAGATTTTGGGCAAAACAATCCTGATTTCTCCTCCTGTCCATTGTTGAGGAGCAGGATAAAAAGACTTGATACATTTCTGTATATCACTTATCAAATAGCAATTTCCTATGTTACCTTAAGAGCAAAATAGTATTACATTTAACTCAGCATACTCAAAACACGCTTAGATGTATGAGTGATGGATTCTTTAAGCCTGAATGTAATCTATCCAGTATTCATACTCAGGCTGCACTGTGCACAGAAGTGTCAAACGTTAATATATTTAAGTTCAGGAAATAAGTTATAAATAGATTCAATCTCAACATCACAGGACAGTGACAGAAATAATTCTTTACATTCTTGTAAGTTTTTGCAGTGTTCATTCTTGAATGACAAACATTTCTCCCTGTAAGCCATGCAAGAGTTAGCTTCTTTTGTTAAGAATAAAGAAAACCTTTTCTCCCCCAGGACTTACACATCAAAGCAATATTTTAATTGAGAAATATGCAGGTTATTACTGGGAGAAAGAGAAAACCTTTCCTCAATGCAGCTAAAGCAAGTACCATTGGCATTGCTGAAATTAAAATTATATCAACTCAAAGTCTCTGAAAAATGCAGGTTACTGCCATTGCTGATCTGAACTTTATAAAGTAAAAATGCACGCAAAGCAGTTAGCAGATGAAAACAAACACATTATTATGTCTGCATGATGGTAGATTTCAAAATTGAGACACTCATAAATAACTTATGCAATGCAAGCACTTAGCAAATGTCACAGCAATAGCGTTTAATCTATTGTGAGGATGTTAAAAAGGGAAAACATCTACAAGGGCAGGAAAACATCTTGACTGGAAACAAACAGTGCCTGGTATGCCATCCCTGATCCTGGTGTCTGTCCCTTCATGAAATGCAGCAAAACTGGGGAAGCCTTTAAAGGTAGAGTCAGTAACATTACTGAGTGCTAAAAATCAGTAAGGGAAGTAGAAAAATATCTTACAGGAAAATTACAGTGCTTATCAAAACACTGACTATAAATCTGAACGTGAGAGAAAATATCTGTACGCTATACAAGAGAACAGAGGATAAGCAAATCCAAATTGGGCGGAATCAGCACTCTTTTCTGACATTCAACTCTGGGAATTCACGAGGAAAACTCATGAATCTACAGTTCATTTCAGGATGCACCAGGAGGAGCAAGAACAGGCAAATTTTCATTATCCTAAGTAAAAAATAATAAACTGCTAATGTTAATACAGTAAGATAAATATTCTAACATCCATGTTTCAAGGCATTAGCCAGATGCCTGGAAGGATCAAGACCACTCTATTTTCACATGGAATATGGTTTTCACCATAATATTATGAGAAAGTAACTTTATTTCACTCCCAACGGGTAAAGGGGCAGCTTAATTAGCACACTAAGTAATAAGTCAGAGATGTTTGTTGTTTAAGAGAGCAGTTAGTAAAATCAAGTATCCATAACCAAAGAACTTTGGACTCTCTCCCCTCAGAGAAATAACTTCACCATGGATAGAGAAGTGCAAAAGGAAAGCTTACAGTGCTCCTCAGACCTACTATGAAGCAGGCTAAGTGCAGTGCTGTTAGTTTGAAAGAAGATGCTTTCAAGAACACAATTTTTCTAGTTCAACACAAGAGAGAGGGGGAAAATCACACACAGAAAATTTGGCCCAGATGCTGTGATCATCCCAAAATTCCTCAACAATTGCCTGTGGGAAACTCCTCTGGCATGCAGCCTGGTTAGGACAATACTGGGTAAGGAACCACTGGCTGCTAGGGTGTCTGAGTTCTTCAGTTTCAGAAACAGAAAAAACTAAGTCATGACTGTGAGTCAAAACGAAGTGGAACGTAATCTCTAAACACACAGACCATTAGCAGCTTCTCCCAAGTCATCCAGCTGTACTACTACATTTTTTAAAGAGCTCCTCAGTCATTAGCTTTGTGTTTGAAGAGTGACAAGTGCTTAAGAACAAGAATGCTGACATAAGAACAAACAGAATGAGTTAGCAGCAAATCCAATCGTATCAGAAAGAACCTAGTTCCATACATTTGAATTTATAGTAAAGCTGGCATAAATGCATTTAAACAAACAAAAGTCATCATACAGGCTATAATTAAACTGGATTTGTCATTTCAAGGTATTAGCATCAGATGTCCAGATAATACAGGGTGACATACTCTTACACTAATAAACAAAGTTAGCAAAGTAAACAAATGCTGTGTTTCTACTGTAAGGAAATATGTGCGCCAATGAAGCAACTTTTTCAGCACAAAAGTAATTTAATCCTCAAACCACATGAAAAGTGATCTCTCTGGGAATAGCACAGCTGCTAAAATCCAAGTCACTTTTTATTAAATCATCAAGTCTGTTTATGTAAAACAGAACTCTCTTAAAATGACCTCCAAGAGGAAATGATTTGCTAACAAAAAATTGATACCTGCATTTAATTTATCTACATCAATGTATGTTATGATAAATCAATGTCCTGGGTCAGAGATAAAGACAAAAAAGGAAAAGCTTGTTCTAAAACTTCAACTTCAGAGACTCCAACATCATACAGTTTTTCCCATTTCTACATATAAATATTTTCTTTATGAAAGCAGCAGAAATTGCCAATCATACTTCTGGAACAGAGAGAAAATACTCTTTTTTAACTACTGCTATGCTTTCAACTACTTAAGACAGTAAACACGTTCCTAAAAATAACAGCAGATTTAAGTTCTGTGCCTGAACTTTTGAGGAGAAAATGGACATAAAAATTCCATCAAAACTTGTCAAACACACCAAGACAGCCTGAAAAAATAACAGGAATACTGTACAAAAATAGTTTCTGCAAAACATCTTAAGATCTCAAAAAAAAGAAAGGATAGTCCCTCAAGAGTTTTTGATAGCTATTTGAAACAGGAAGGATAAGCACAGTGGAAACAATGAAAAGAAATTATTGCAGTCAGTCTCTAGGTGCATAAAAGCTAACTAAATTAATGGCACTTGCAAGCAGGCCAAATAATGAGTCAAAACTTCTGAATCTTCATATCGAGTTATCCCAAAGTTTTTGAGCCTTCCACTACATGGCCATAGAAAACCTGCCAGAAGGACTTTTCAAGGCCACAATACAGGAAAACAATCCAAGACTAAAAAGGAGGCCTCACACAGACACATTTAGTGAGCTGCCCCAGTGTTCTGGCAGGACATAGGTCAGATTCTAGCAACAGCTGTAAATCCATTAGGTGACTCAGGACTGTCAACACTAGCATAAAAATGAAGCAGTTTTCTTAATAAAGAAATGTTACTGAAGTTGTTAGTTTTTTTTGACATGTTCTTTGTATGTTGTTTCATACCATAAAATACAAATTTAGACAATATATTTGTAATGACACTAAATTCAAGGCAGGTAAATTTAAGTTTATTCACTGGGCACCAAAAATAGTTTCTTAAAAAAACAGAACCAATTTTATTCCCTGCTATAAAGCTAGAAACATTTACCAGTATTTACAAGACAAAACATTTCAGAAATGCACTGTCCCTAATCTGCTGGGAGTTTTTTTTTCCAGTTGTGAGCAAAATCTTTGTTGAGATAGCATGCTAATAGGTTGTGTCAAAAAACAAAACAAAACAAAAAAAAAAACCAGAAAGCAGCTAAAAAAAGAATACAAGGGCAACAGAGCTTTAGCTAAAGTGAGAACATAGATTCCAAGCCTTAAGAAAATGTCAAACATAAAGCAGATTATAACATCTTATAAGTGACCCTAGAGCAAAGACATTCTGTACACAGATCAAGTACAACAAAAACTCAGACTTACTTTGGGGGAACAGGCTGTGCACTTATCAAATGCCAAACTGACTGGAAGAACATTATCAAATCTTGATAAAAAACCACGGATCTGGAAGGTGAAAAAAATTACAACTATAAAAAACAGGTTCCCAGAACATTATGAGTTGGACATAATTATAGCTATTCTTTATCTTTTTACTGAATATTTAGGGTAATACAGTTTAATACAGCGAAGATCACCACTAAGAGCTGTATTAAATTTATACCTGCATATATTACACTTCTATAAAGAAATAATGATACAACTATCCGAGCACCAGATTATTTAAGGATAGAGGCACAGCACCACCTGGCGTTTGAGCTATCAGACTGCAAAACTAAGTGACAAGTCGTGGTGTAAGAAGTTAAATCATTTCAGATTATACGTTAGAGGTGGACAAAATTAACTGCTGCTCATTCCTAGATTTTGCCATTGATACAACACGCTAACATGCGATTTTAAAATTCTAGACCATTTCTTGTAGTAGCATTTGCAGAACCACCCCCTACATCCACTGTAACAAGCAAAACCAAAAAACTCCATGGGTGTGAGGAGACAAACACCTGAAAGTGACCTGGAGAGGCTCCAATTAACAGAAAGGACCACAAGCGAACCTCAAGGACCCCACTTCATGTGATGATCCCCATGTTACTGCTTACTACACAACACTATAAGAAAACAAAAACAGACTAGTTTTACTTATTGCTGTGATTACTTGGAGATCACAAAAAAAACCACAGCAGCACTTTTAGGCTTTTCTGAATCAAAATTCATCTTGATCACACAAAAAGCTAACAGAACTCCAAAATTCCACTTACTTGAGAATAAAAATGTTTTTTGTTGGTGGTTTTTTTTTTTTTTTTTTTTTTTTTACTCAGAGTAAAACATGAATAAGCAATATAAAGCAAGAGGAGTGTAGAACTTCAAATACCCAGTGATGCATCCCAGGGTATATGATTACATTAAGTTCAGTAGATAGCTTTTTTAAAGACCCTGTCGATATAACTAATGAAGTCAGTCTATCCATCACTGTGAAAAATGGTATCCTAAACACAAATTTATAGCTGCAGCTTGGGATCAGTACATCATAAAGACTTCCGTGCTGCATCAGAAAATCATGGGTATTTTAGAGAACTGTAACAGTTATGAGTTGGTTGGATCTGATTTTTTTTTTTTTTTTTAATCTGTACTAGGGTTGAAAAGAAGAATACGAGCAACTTTGAGATGCTCATTCTTAGCTCTGATGAGAAAAAAGCAGAGGTTGTAATATTCATGCTGCCTGCTAGTGGCTCTGTCTCCAAATAAATTCCTGGTAAGTAGGCAGTGTTGGGATAGAAGCACTGCCAGCAACACTATAACCTTGGCTTGCATTACTCTTAATTATTCTTAATCCAAATATGTAGACTCAGTCCCTTCTGGGAATGGAATCAGATCAGCATACAGTACATTTTTAAGGAGGCAAGCTGTGATGTGTGTCTTATATCAGTACCAAGATTTTAGATGAAATCATTTTCTCACAGATTTCTTACCTGATGAGGAACAAGCCCAAGAGAAGTAGGTGGCTCATTCATTCTATCATCACTACTGCTGGCCACAGCATAACCACTGACAAAAATCCAAGAAGGAAAATTAGAACAAGACAACATACTGAACAGTCAAAGTTTCCAGTAAGCTACAAGGCATTTCATTTCAGCTTGCAATTTAGAATCTGGAAAGTAAGCTATCTGGAAAGTTTGCTTCACAGTAACTAAGCTCCAGCATGGGAATTCAAGAATCTTCAGAACCAGTCAGACACTTGTAAGTCACTTGCATTCAAATTTTAATTCACTTCCTCTTTCACTGCTTTTAAAGACAGAAAATAAACCTAAATTTCAGATTAGAAAATTCCATAGATATTTGTGCATCACATGCACTTAGTTTTAATTATGATTTTGAAATATTTAGCTTATCTTAACGCCTTTCTTGTGACAAAAATAGTTATGACAGCTCATCATTACATTCAAATGCTCTCTTGAGTAAGGGATCTATTCACAGAAAACACTTTCTTTTGAAATATTCTCAATACTTTCATACCTTTAAAGTCAGAGAAAAAAAAACTTGCCAATCTCCAAGACAAAACTTTGATTTGATCATTTAGTTCTCTCTTAAATACCGTTACACTACAGTAAAACATAATACATGATCCATACATCACATTAATTTATAGGCAACATAATGCATTACAGAACTCCCCTACTTAATGCATAGCCCCTCCTTCTTCTCCCAAAAGATTATATAAAGTAACTGATTTCTCAAGGAACATCTCTTAAACACCACTCCTCTCTGAAATGACTCACCCTTCTGGATGCTGTAAAACAGAAACCATTAATTCCACTGCAAGAGCTCCAGCTATCATGGCTAATCCAGGTCGACTGACTGTACACTGCTGATCCAGGGTTCGATCCCTGGTGGACTAGAAAGATATATGATTTTAAATAAGTGATTTTGCTGTTCTTCTAAACAATATATCTTTAGTGACTTGCAATTCATTTCATTTTTGTTTTTTAACTTCCAAATAAAAGATAAAGTATTTCTTAATCCTGTGCAAATCAATGTAAGAGGAATCCTTGATGAAATGCTATTTAAAGGAAATAAAAATTCAATTCAACAAGAGATACACAATGGTCACCATTTGCATAACACTGTACTCACATCCCCTGGTGCCACAACATCATTGCAGAAATAGCAGCCCAGCTTGTAGCCAGGGATATTTGAAAAGAGCGATGAGCCCAAAAGGTCAGAAGGACCAGGGGCAGTGCTGAAACATGCGCTGCCAGTTTCTTGCTGTTTGGGTTTCTTCAGTCCATGTCTCATAACGACAAACGTGTCAAACCCCAGGGCAGCATTGATGACCAGCTATGGACAATATAGAGAACAAACCTGAAGTGAGCCAAAAGGAGAGGGGAAAAAAGACCACATGGTTTTCTTCACTGTAAATATCATACAGAAAAGCCCACACAATCTTTAGTCAGATGAATAACCTAATAACTAGCTATTTATCACCCTAGCCGTAACAAAACCCAGATTTTCTGATATGTGGCAAATCCCAGTTGTCAAGCATTAAAAGAACATAAAAATGTTTCAGAACATTTTTTTTCCTTTCTTTCTGGGAACTGATAAAAATGACTTCTTTTTTTGCACAAATTTAGGCATGCCTGTAGACAACACCAGAACACAAACTCCAAAAGCAGGTTCTAGTTTGCATTTGAAGACAACTTCAAGCCAACACACAGCTTCTCACTTAAGCGACTGAAATTGTTAAGCACCGATTTGAATCAACATCCCCGTATTTATATTTGGCCTAATATTCATACATTAATTAGTACTGCTATTGGAATAACTTGTTATTTCCAGCTCAGTTTATTTCTAAGTTTGCTGCATAATCTGTACCAAACATTGAAGCTCTCAGTGTTAAAATATTCCAAATGCCACTTAAATACAACAGTGATGATCAAGAATAACTTTTCATGTCCTTTGAGATACCATAAGCAATCTGTTCACTTCACTGTGGTCTGAAATAACTCCTATGTGACAAAGCAACACATCTGTTATTCAAAAAACTCTTTGCTCAGTGAGGAAAGCATGTAATTATTACTTATGGTCTTCATATGTATCTGTTTAGTCACATGGGGAGTAAAAGCAGCCATGATATAAAATTACTTTGTCATCATTTTCCCATTTTTCTTCAGTATGAGAAGTGTTGGGAGTAATCTGAAGTTCTATATGAAAAATAAGCAGATACTGAGAAAGTTCTGTTGTGACCAGAATATCATAAAGTCATCCTTAAACTAGTAGATTTTACCAAGATACAAAGGAAAAAAAACAGAAATAATGACTCTAGCAAGTAAAATATAAAAGATAATACATTGCTTAACATGCAGATATTTTCAGATAGAAAATTTGAGTACAACACTTCATCATTCCTCTCTCTTACAAACAGGAATTTATAAAGACAAGACTTTGAGGAAGCTCTCAAGAATTAGCCACGTTAACTTAATAATTTTTTAAGATCTTCCTCGGCATTCCAAATAATTTATGAATACCCATTTTCATTCTGATTGTAGTTTATTCTTTTCTCAACCGAATGTTCTCACTGCAATACTGGAAGTATTGGCTCAGCACAACAGTTTATTTTCCAAAAAAGTAATGACAAAAAAAAAAAGTTAACTTTTGGCCAGAAAAAACCCCACTGACATGCTTTTTAAATTCAGAAAGCACATTCCCATTTTTCATTTTGGGGATTTTGAAAGAGTGACATTTGAATGTTTTCAGTCCTCCTTACTTGTCTCAGTTTCACCAACATTTATATAGTTGCTTGCTAAGCAATGCTGCAACAGAGTCAAGGCCATTCTCAGGATGAGAACAGCTGACTTAAACTGGCCAAAGGAATACTCCATACCTTATTATATCAAATGAAAGGAGTTTTGAAGGGGATGGGAGTTGGTGTGATCCTCTTCCACTGCTCAGGGTGCTAGCTGGGCATTGGCTGGGGGTGCTGAGCTATTGCTTATGCATCACTTGTTACATAGGAATATATTTATACAAATAAATAGTTTTTACTTTTTAATTTATAATATTTATACATAAAATATCCTTTCTTTTCTCTATCTTAGTAAATAGTTTTAACTCAATCCATGAGTTCTAATTGTTTTTTATACACACTCTTCTCCATCCCATTGGGAAAGGGAGGAAGTATGCAAATGACTGTGTGGTGCTGGGCCACCTGCTGGGTTAAACCACACTACTCTGCTTCTCTTACATGAAATTACATTTGGAGATTCTTAAAGGACACTGAGGAGAGAAGACCCTAAGCAACATGCTGTAATTTGGTCCCAGACCAAACAATCATTTGGATCACATAGCCTTCAGAGGTACCCTTCTGATGTGTATCATCCCATGTTTCAGGTTTCTATTTTTTTTTTTCCCTTCAACATTCTCTTTTTGTCATATACAGAATCTTTGAGGTTACAGAAAACAAGAGAAATTTCTGTATAGCCATAACAAGCTGGTCATTCATTTTGCTTTCCCATACAGTTCTTTAGGTATACACAGCTGATTTATATGCAACAGCTGAAATGCAGTGACAAGATTATTAGCAATATTTGCTACAATACCTTCCTCTTGCTGGCTGCAATAACAGCAGGAAGCCATCGACTCTCTCTAGTGTCCATTAGTAGGAAAACAACATCATGAGCATCAATAAGCTCTTCAAGTGTAGCCACATCCTTCCGAGCCTGTGCCATTGTTACTTCTGAAAAATTCACTGGATGGCCTGGCATAGGGATGCTCATGTTATAGCCTTCTGAATTCTGGATGGAGGCAGAGAAAAACAGCAGCATGTTAAAACAAACTTTTGGCTTAACAGAATTATTCTAAAGTGCTACAGTATGGCAGAAAGGCAACTTCACTCTTTGCATCTCTCATCAGGAGGCTTGTTAGGTCTAGCAAATCAGCTCCAGAAGACAGCTGAACTGCTTCTAGTCCCAAAGGGAACAAACAACAACGAAGCAAGCAGAAAGGTCTTGCTCACAATTAAGATTGTGCTGTTAAGTTATACAAAATCATTATCCTGGATTATCTTTGCAGCTACTTGACACACAACTACTAGATTTCTCTGATACCAACTACCAACTCGGTTACAATATGATAAATAAGAATTATTGCTCATTCTTCTCTCTAAACAATAGTCTTGAGTGATTTTCATGTAATTCATGTAATTAAATCCATATGCGACCTTTATATATAAGGAAGTAACTTCTGAGGCTTGTGACTCCAGGCTTTGGATAACTGGAGGCTTCCATTACACAGCCACTCAAAAAGCTTGTTCCTGCTGCAGAATCAATTAAATATTTCTGTAACTGAGTATCACCAAGAAACAGTGGTACTGTAGCACAACAAAGTTAAAATCTGTGAGGTGTTACATATTCTTTCATGACTTATCAGAAGTTCTGGAAGTGAAATGCCTAGCATATTTTCATATTAAAGATCATTGTTTGATAATCCAACATTCATTGAACGATTGCTTAGTACTAGTACTGACATTCAAAGTAATGGTAACAATAGGATCACCACAGATAAAAGCAAAACAAAAACAGAGCAATCCTTGGGTCAAACTAAATGAACCTCAAATCTCTGGAATGGATCTTCTGTAAAGCTTGTTCATAACACTAACCACCAGGAGCATAACCAGTCTGTGTTTCACTATCTAGAGATCAACAGCACTCTGATTAGTAACATAGTCAGGGGTATTTTAAATACAGAATTGCAGAGTAAATATGCACTACCCATTTACTTGTTCATGTCAGTGGTCAAGATACTGCTTGTTAGTTAAGCTCTGCCAAGCATAACCACTCTATCCAAGGCAATCTCAATTCCAAAGCAAAAAAAAAAAAATACAAACAGTTGATGGGTCTGCTACCACATCAACATGAAGGTCTTAATAATGATAAAATGAACTCCGTACAGTTAAAGTCACTACTGCTCTCTTATTAGGAGATTTTAAATATTGATCTTACCACTCCTGGGAAGATTTTCTGAAGTCTTTCTGCAGCTGCAAGTGCCTTAGGCTTCCCACCACTGAGACAGTCTTCAAATTCATACAGCGGCTGTCGCACTGGGTTGGAGTATGAAATCCTTGCGTTGTCAACAAATGTAATCTTCCTGACTCCCCAACCCTAAGCAAGAAACTAATTAATATATTAAATACAATGGGTTTAGTCAAACAATTTCGAGTCTCCAACGACAGAAACTTAAAAGGCACTTTGCTCAATTTTTCTACAAAGATCAGCTTTTGAAGCTATTCACAGCAATGGCTCCGTACTTGCACTTAATTAAGAGAACAGGTAACTTCATCTGTCTAAATTTATTACTCTGCAGTAACCTCAAAACTTCATTAAGTGAGATGTGGTAAGGATTCCTGGAAGTAAGGATCAACACAGCTACTTCCCATGCTTCATTGTGAATTTGATTTTATAAGCTTGTTAATTTGTTCCAGAATTTTTCAATGCTTTAAATGTAAATTCAGTATCTATTCTTATCATGCTAAGTTTCTCTTACTGTTCTACTATAAGCAGAACTCCAAGCCATTTCCATTCCCTACAGATGTTCCCTGCAATTTGTAATGTAAATTATAATGCATACATTAATAGACAGGACTACAACTTTTTCCTTATGTGCCATGGCAGCTGCTCAAAAAGTGGTAGAACTATTGATAAACAGCAGATTTTTACGATTAACTCAAGACTTACCATCAAAGTCCTTGCCACACTACAACCCAGCGTACCAGCTCCTAGCAGCAGACACTTGGCAGACACAATTTTTTCCAAATCAAGAGTAGGGACCAATCGCCAGCACATCAATTTCAAATTAAGATCCACCGATGATTCTGCTAACCTATACCACAAAATAAATAGTAACACTGATGAATATTATGGGGTTTTGTTTTTCTTTTTTTTTTTTTCCCCCCCCAAACAAAGCAAAGACCTATTTCAACTGTTTGGGTTTTTTTTTTTCCCCCAAAAGGAAAGAAAGAAGTGGAATAGACCATTCCCTCAAGGCACATGCCAGTAGTTCTCATAACACCTTCTCACCTTGATTTCAGCTGCCTTTTGCCTTTCTCTCAATTTTGCTGTTCGTGACAACAGAGCCGTGTTTTTATTTGGTCTCCTAAGTTATTATTCTGGATCTCTATTTTTCCTATTCAGGTCAAACTCACTAACTCTGAGATCTACTGTTCTACCATCTTTCCATTATATGAAGGCATTTGGGTGCAACAAGAATATACAACTTGTGGAGAAGAATGGGCCAAGAGAAGGGACTGCTTTATTTTCCTAATAAGAAATAGAAATTATTAGGCTGACATATCTAATTTGAGCTTTTCCTTCTGCAAAAGAATGTACATAAAACATTGTTACATATATAGAGAGAATAAAGGAATACTTGTACTTTCTTGTGAAGAGTGAAGCATATCTCAGCTTAGAACAGAATATATCATGCCAGCAAGAGCATCAGTACATTGCCTAAACAATTCAATGTGTTAAATAATGTGAAAGAATTAGTCTGAAAGGCTCATCTCCACTTAAGGTGGAGATCAAAAGACATTTGAAACAACTTTCTCTGTTGTTCATCCACTTGTGAGACAACACAATGCTATGTTCCGAAGAGCACTAGCTATAAATTCTTCTAACCGTTCTGCCATTGAGATATTTAGGTACATACATAACACAATTACTCTTTTGCCAGATTGCTTACTAGCTATTAAATATACCAGATATATTCTTTGAAACTTTCTCTTGTAAGGAATGCGTTGGCTAAACATCTCTTAACAACGTTCTTGTAAAAACTCTGCACTGCTTAAAAAAGAATAGCAAATCACTACCATAACAGCCATAGGAGAAGTCTGCAAGCAATGAACAAGAGCCTGCATGCTGTGCTCGTCAAGATCTGCACCAGCAGATATGATCCACTGTTTCATAGCTGCTGTGATGGCATTATTGCTAGGAGAACATTGGCCACATAGACCATATTTCATCAGCCTGAATAGATATTATCTGTTCAGGTTGTCTTTTCTGGCCCGATTCCGTAAGTTCAAGCCTTCAGCTTAGTCAGCATGGTGATGCAGCCATCAGAGATGATGCTTTACCGGGGTTCCAGGAAATCTGGAAGGATCACCACTTTACTTTATCTGCCACTCCAGGGACTGATGCTTTGACTTTGGTTCAAAATGGTGACACCAAATCTCACCAGTAAGAATGCAATCCAGCCTCATAAGTCCTGAGAAACATGTATATGGTGTTTTTCCTGTTCCTAAGTACTTATGGGATCCACCTGGCACAAACTTTACAATATTTCAACATTATCACCACTGCTTCCAACACACTGAAGATGTTATTCAGTTCTGTAAGCAGTTCCCTGGTCATAATCTTCCAATTCACATGGATGAGTTGATTAAGACACAGCTGTGGTTTTATGATTCTTGGTTATCGGTGTTCCACATCATAACATCACGTAGTACTTGGGGAGTTAAAGACCTAATGCTCCAGTTCTGGGTACCTGCCCGAGAAGTGATACATCCCCCAAACAGGACTGTTTGATGTTCCGTTACCACTTCTAGTCAGAGCAAAATATAAAAGACATTCACAGGTCACTTGACCTTCCCTTTTGATCTCAGCAACATGTGAGCTCCCTAGATCATCTCACCTCACCATCAGAGTAAGGCCTTCAGCTTTCAGACACTCATTTGATTTATTAGCTCCAATTCTATTTATATTATACTATTGTACGTTGCATTCCTTGCATTCCGATTTCTAATTTAGTTTGTTTCTCATCAGATTGTTGCTGCTGTTCTTTTAGGCCCATCTCTCTACCCTATTTCCCTTTCACACTGCTGTCAAAACTGCAGAAACATACCACCCGCAGCTTGACTGCAATAATAACCACCTTTGGTCTCCATAAACGTTCAGCAAGCATCAATAAATGCTAGTGGATGCCATTTTTTCCTACATGGAAGAATTCAGCTATACCCCCCTGCTCCATATATGCTTCCACATAAGCTAGAGTCACAAACTGCAGAAATGTCTGCTGTTTACAGAGCACTCTGCTCTAACAAGATGCAAATCCGCACTAGAACCAAAGATCACACAATATGTATATTACTGCATAATCTTCAAAACATTTAGTGTATGCACCACTGCCTTGATTGAGAGAATTCTTGCATTCCACATTTCAACTTGTTATCACTAAAACCCAAGAAAAGAAACTACAGAAATTCAGAAAATGAAAACCAAACCTTTTTGGATCCATACACTCACTGAGATTGACCACCCTTGGACCCATGCCTCCCTTCTGGTTTTTCTCCCATCCAACAGCTTTTGGACAATCTGTTTCATGAAGAAAGAAGGAAAAAGAAATTAAACCCTTAATACCACAGGATAGGAAAAGAAGATTCTGTTTGATTTAAACTTACTGGAAAAAAATTAAGCCTTTAGGGAAACAAGCTGCACCTTAACCTAGTTTATGCAGCTACGCAAGTGTTGCTGGATTTAATACCAGATGTGTAATGTGCTGCTTTTGCCTGCTTAGCTTGCTTTATATCTAAGGTGGAAATATCATCATCCTTATCATCCTTATATCATCCTTACCAAGCCTACTGATCCTGAATGTCAAACAGATCAGCATGTTTAGCTCTCAGTAAATTCAGAATTCGCTACTAAGTTTCATGTAGTTCAATCACCTCATGATCCCTAGGCTCTAACTGTAAATTCAGTAGAGAATTACACATGCTATTTCTACAATAATTAAACACTTCACAGCTATTGCATGTAAAGCACCCAGAACTTCTTAGGCAAGGTAGAAAAATAGTTCAGACTGTTCAGCAGACAGAAATTTAGTCTGAGTTTGTTCTAACGTGACAAACTGATTGCTTTAAAATACATCTGTCTACTTCATAATGGGACTGAATTCCACTGTTTTATAAGTAAACAGAAAAATACACACAGATTCACTATCATAAGCATTTGCAGAGGGACCGTGTAGAAATTTAAGACTTTTTAAAATCACTTTATATAAGATACTACAAATTGCTACCTGACTTCCATATCTCCACAATAACTTTTTCCTCAGATGTTCTCCTTAAATCCTGCAAATCCTGTTACTAATTCAATAAGGAAGCCTATTCACCCTTGTTTTTTAAAGAACATTCAAATAATTTTCAATTTATTTGAAATAACTTAGTGTAAGCAGTGATTTCACCATGTTGTTTTTCCTATCTTCATGGTGACTGGGGAGAAAGAAACAGAAAAGGGATTTATTTTCCTCTTTTAAATGGGTTACCTGGGCCAAATGCTCCTTGTGGAAGTTTTATTTCAAAGATAATGCTGTGTGTTATGTCTCTCACCCCTTGCATGGTCCTGTCTCTGAAGCAGAGCACTTCAATTGACTGGAGAATATTGCCCCTGGCAATTAAAAAAAAAAAACATACAAAGAGACATGAATTTTTTTTTCCCCCCATAAAAAAGGAACTTATTTTAACTCTACTACACAGTTTCAGTCTTTTGTAGATTCTGACTAAGTGGAACACTACTGCTCTCACTGGCTATAAACACACTTGTTTAGCACACGTAAACGATCACACTCTGCTGAGACAACTCCAATGAACTGACACTAAACAGTATGTCCTCTGTCACTTATTCAGTGCTGCTGGACAAACCATATCAGTAAACATATCAAGCAACACGACATATACCTGCACTTCCCCAAGGCAAAAGTAAGAATTATTTTCAGTTCTTGATGTAATAACCTTGTTCCCCCTCACAATTCAACTCCAAAAGTCAAAGAATTAGAGCTTCAGTGCCTAAAAACCAACGAACCTTAGAATGTATAAAGCACTCTGGGTACTTATACATCCTTCAGTCCAGAAAATTCTGTACCTGAGCTTTTCTACTTCCTGATTTGCTTCCCTGAAACTGCTTCTAGTGTTTGTGATACTGAAGCTGTTTCTGATAGCAGGCAAAGTATTGTTAGGAATACCAGTAATCATGGACAGGAAAATAATGACTTGCCCAATCGATGACCAGAGTCTCTGGCTAAAGAACACTCCTTCTCAGGAAGTGGCCTTTATCCAGATGATGTCCTCACTTTGGAGGCTGGCCCTTAGATGAACCCAGGGATGGGTGGACCCAGGGTCCGCTCCTGGTCACACAGGAAGCACAAG
The DNA here is from genome assembly GCF_951394365.1 of Tetrao urogallus. Taxonomy (NCBI): domain Eukaryota; kingdom Metazoa; phylum Chordata; class Aves; order Galliformes; family Phasianidae; genus Tetrao; species Tetrao urogallus. Next base: position 4,646,261 of record NC_136823.1, on the reverse strand, counting down.
TGAACCACCTGCACCTGTTCTTCCTGGGCCAGCCACCCCCTTCACCACGTGCCATGCCATAACAGTTCCACTACAACAGTAACATGCAAATCCAGAATCACTGAACACAAGGAATGTCGAAGTCAAAACTAGTTGGTTTTTGCCTTTTTTGTGCGTTTTTGTTTATTTTCCTTCATATATTTTTTTGCATATTTTTGAGACTAAAGTTAAGCTTCAGGTGCATGATGCAAGTAAATTGCCATGGATGAAAAAATGCTTCATTTGATACAAATCAATAGCATATATCTCTGTGGAAAATAATAGAAGAGATACCATTTATGTGATGCCAAGATCAGGAAATTTCGCAGTGGCCATCCTGGATAGTGAGATAAATTACATGGATCATAAACTCCAACTGTCACCTGCAAATGAAAGTGCTCTGAGAAGTCATCTATCAATACTGATACTCAGTTCACACTAAAGCATACCTGGCATTTTTAACGCAAAATATTTGTACTACATACATATTTTACATACATTTTCTGCATGGTCCCACTAGATTTCAGGAAAACATTTGCTAGAGCTTTCAAAGCTCTCACTTCAGCTTCTTCATGAGCATTCACACATTTCACTACAGTATATTAGCTTGCTTTAAATAAGGCATTGTGAGGAAAGCCCAATAACAGAAGCCTTGTTCCTTAAACAAAATTCTGCATCGATTTTGGTATGACCCAAAACTGAAAGGGGTCAATCCAGCATGAAATAAAGGAGAAAAAAACAACATAAAAATAACGCATAAAGCCAATCCTTCAAGATGAGATATAATATATAAGGAACTGGATGTTCTGTCTCATCTTCAACTGGTGTAATACCACGCACTTAATCGATGCACTTAAACTTGATTACTTTACATTCAGTGCAGAACTAAAACATAACCAGAAGTCAGGAAGATGCCACTACCTTTAGATATGCTGAAAATTTGAACTCGTTCATCACTAGAGCTACCCGTCTCTCTCATATCTACAGAGCTCTTCTTTCCCAGTTCTTGCTTCACCTATTGATAAACTTACAGCAACTCTTCTACATCAGTGAGGTGCCTCTAGGAACAGTCTGAAATGAATTAGACAAAATCTAATGCATAAACACAGGGGAGGCAAGGGTCCATTCCCCTGTCCCTCCTCCAGCCATACACTGCTGCTGCTTTGCACTTGCTGACTCAAGAAGGCATGAGACCTGTTAAAAAGCTGACCTTGTTTAATAAACTAGCAGTACAAATACATTTTTCTTCTAGGGGAGCAAGTTCAGCTGGCTCATGGAAATACTGACAAATTTCAGAGTCACCTCATTCAAGAAACTGCATCTGATAGCTCTTTGGCAGATCTCTTCAAAAAAGAACATTAACAAAGAAATGCGTTCCAAATGATTACAGATTTATCTTGCATTAAACTATCCCTATATTAATTAAGTGCTCGCTTGCCTGTGACCCACTACTGCACTTACACTACTTTTTAAAACCTCAGTTTTTAGTAAAAAGAGCACGCAGAACTCAGACTTAAAGCTGCTCATTAATTTGATACAACTTGGCTTCTGGATAAGGATGTAAACACCTAACTCTTGACACAGAAGTCAAGCCAAGCTGCCAGTCATCAGCTGTTTACCCAGTGCATTTATTGGCCAACAAGCGTGCCCAATTCAGTATTACATGTATGTTTCAAATCACTTGTAAATTAAGTACGTGCAAGTTATAAACAGATGCAAAATACTCATTACCTTTCCCTCTTGGTCTTGAAAGAAACCATCCCATTTTTTGAGTGGAGATACAACCACTGAATTGTCATGATACTTGATTAAAAAATAAGGAAAGGCTGTAACCCCTTCTGACTGGCAAAGTTCATCATACGCTTTCTGAAGTGCTTGAATCTAAAAGCAAAAAGAATTGAAACCAATAGTTGTAACGCTCCTATAAGGAAACACTGACATGTATCCTTATGCTCCGTCTCTGGAAGCGTTCAAAGCCAGGCCAGAGCATTCTGTGATTCATTCTATGATTCGGTGCAATTGCTACAGAATTCAGGAATGCTATCTCACCCAAGTTATTACAGAATACAGTGTATTCTGAAATTTTAAAGTCTATCATTACCACAATAATAGATTAAAAAGTGAGTTGCTAAAGCTGCAATTGTCAACGCAAATTTGAAACAGGTACACTGTAACCATTGCAGCAAACTGATCTACCAACAGAAAAAAAAACAGAACCATAAAATGAAAGCTCATTCTAATAGTTACAACAGCTTGATAAGCAAGTAAGTCTACCCCCTCTATTATTAGCAAAAGTTCTCTGATTTGTTTCCAAAGTAGAAGACCTGTACTCTTGCAGTCTTGTGTGTTAGCAAACATCAATCACACTATTACACCATAGAGACTTCACCACCCTGTTTATTTTGTTATCCATTTCCAACATTTAGCCAAATTTTTTTGGAAAATGACAATACTGTTACAGTACTTATTACTACAGAAGTAACATAAGGGCATTCTGGGAATGAGGCAAGTATTTTCCACTGGAGAAAAAAAGAACTGAAAACTGTTTCTCATGGACTACTACAACATCAAAAAAACACTCCAAATTTCACATCAACTCCTGTCACAGTCAAAAAAGGTATTTGGAAAAATTTGACTTTTTGTCCTCTCACAATGAAATAAGAAACAAACTGCAAAACATCATCAGATGCTCTAAACTATTCCCTATCAACATTTTTCTTGTCAAATCATGCATTTTATTAAGAATTTTGTCATTTCTCCTGATCACTCACAGAATGTTTCTTTTAAAACCTTTCATTAAACAATGGTCAGTTTCAAAAATACTGTGTAGCAATTGGACAGATAAATACGATGGAAAAGGCCTTACAACAAAGGTGCAATGACAGAAGGACCAGCACAATAGAAAGGTGCTATAAAAGAAAAGAAGATTGCTCACCTGGATCAGAAGATTCCAGGTCACAGGGGAAAGCTTCACCAAGGAGGGATCTCCAGAAAGAGATCCATCCCCAGTGGCAGTCAGCCCCTCAACAAGGTCTAAGAGAGGTGCAGCAAGGCTCCAGCCCTTTCAGTCACACAGCTGAATTGCCTTCACCTGTGCTCCCAGGGTCTTTTGCCCAGGTGCTCAATCAGTGGTTCAGGCCATGATTCAGAAGTTCCCATACACACAGCCATGTAACTACCTCCCCTCAAGAGCTGTCTGCCATGCCTGCATCTAACTTAAAGCTGAGGCAATGTTGAGATTTTGTACAGAAAAAAAACGGGGTAAACTACAAGTGAGAATAAGAAAAGAGAAGATTTTAAAAAGGAATTAGATTTAAAAATCCAGTACATGCTAATAAAAACACTAAGCTTTATGGCAAGAAATCTACTCAGTGCTACAGAGTTCATAACACTTGGTATTTAGAATACCTGATTTAAAGAGAACCGGTCACCAAGACACACCGGTTTCTGAACTATATGTATTCCATCAGGGAAGCAGAGAGCAGGGTAGCAAAACCAGTAATAGAAATGATATTTTTTCAGATCCTTGGAAAAAAAACAAAAACAAAAAACCAAGATTAGATAACAAACAAATTAAAGGAAATTTCTATTTGTACTAACCATAGTTCTTACTTGACAAGTCACTGTCATGAATTGAAAGAAAACCGAGCATACTAGACTTCTTTCCTCTACATATCCTTCTAATCAGGACTTCAGCAGACAATTTGTGTACAATACTTCAGTGTTAGAGCTTTGTGCACTAAAATTGCAAATATGTTAAATGTGAGAGCTGCTCTGCTTTTACTAATACTTGCAAGGCAGTCATATTCAGATACATTTTGCAATCTGAGATGATACCTGCATTTTTTAAAGAATACACTACAAAATCTTTTACATGTGTACATGAGAAAGGCCTCAGAATTTTTTTAAATGTTCTGAGATATTTTAAAATGTCTGAGAATGACCCTGATAACGTGAATATGGTATTACAAATACACAAGTTCTCCTAAGAAGAAACTACTACATTTCCATTTCAATGCTCTGAGATACATTATCATTACTCACTGCGAATGTCAACAGCAGGAACCTGTTCAAGAGCAGAGGGTTTTCAAGTGCAGCTCCAGATTTTATTGATTCCCATATCTGTAATTGATAGTTGATAGAAAGAAGAGAAAGGACTGAGAAACAAACAGAAAAAGAGTATAAGACCTCTAAGAGTTCCTCAACTCTCTGAACACAGTTAAAGTAACTGCATTGTGCCTGTCATTAATTGGAAGTACTACACCACACCAGGCCTTGAGCAAAGATATACATGAAAGCTTTGTTACCCACAGACAGCAGGCAGCCAATAAATCTAATCCAAGGAATCAAAGACCAGTCAAAGTATAGCACCTCAAAAATAAAAAGGTTGCCTTTGTTAGACTTGCTCTTCTCCCTAAACCATAACATTTAAATTAGTTGGTTACAGAACAAGCAGATAAGCCCCTTCCTTTGGCAGTCACCTTTCTCTTGCCTTATCTCAAACTTCTGGCTGTTTCCCATCACTTTGTCACATTGATAGATGAACTACAGTAATTCAGTTTAAACTAGACACTTCCTGATTTCTGGATGCTGTAACAAATCAAAAACTGGATCTATAGAATGCAAGTCACTGGCAGCTCTAGTACATACTGCATTTAAAGCACAGCTTTGTAGAAGCCTGAAAAAAAAAAAAAAAAAAAAAGATCTCCAAGCATAATTATCAACTTGCTATTCTCTTGCGAAGAATGGTAAAAAAGCAAGTATCAAACTCCCACCATAATAAGTTAAATCCAAACCACATGGGTGAATTTGGACAGACTCTCTAATATTTGGGTCAGAGACTGTAAAGCAATTCACCGGCTATTTCCAAACCATCTCTTTACCAATGTAACAATCAGAAAGATCAACCCCATGGAATGGTGATACAGAAGGTGTAATGACAAAGGGACTAGTGTGAATGAAAATGCGTTACAAAAAGAAAGGAAAAGTGCTCACCCATGTCTGAAGATCCAGGCTCACAGGGAAAACCCCACAAGGAAGAGGTCTCCTACCAGAGGTCCCTCCCCAGTGGCAGTTAGCCCTTCAGTGAGGTCTAAGAGAGGTGCAGCCAGGCTCCACCCCTTCCTGACACACAGCTGAATTGCCTTCACCTGTGCTCCCAGGGCTCATCAGACCCCTTCCCCAGGTGCTCAATCAGTGGCTCAGGCTTTGACTCAACAATTACCATTCAACCAGCTGATTTGATTTTAACATTACCTCATTTGCTTCTTTTTCCAAAAGTGATTTTTTATCACAGGACTTGAAAGCCTCGAAAGTGTTGGTATTATACAATGTTCCAAAAGCAGGACAGCAACGTGCTGGTATTGCAGCATTCCTGAATTAAAAACAAAAGAACACTGGGAATTGTGTACTAACGTCTTCAGCATGATCAATAGTAGTAACAACTGCTCTCCTATGGGGAAAAATTGTCCAGAAACTGGAAAACAATGAGGCATAGTAACAAAAGCTAATGAAAGCAACACTGAAAACATTTTTCTGATCATAATGCTTTGTTAAATATGGATTGTCATAAGAACCTGTGGAAGAGAGCATCCACATTATGCTTTCAAAATTCATGAGGAATCTGGGTTTTTCTAGCAAGGCAGTACTGAATTAGGTTGAAGGAAAACTTTTAAAAAGTGAATTCAAACAATTAATGATGAACGTGATTTACACTAAGAAAGAATTAAGACTGAACTTTACACGTCAATACTTCATACACATAAAGAAATACTCAGTTAAAAAAACTAAGTTGAAAAGGACACCACAAAGGAAGTCTAATCTGGACAGATGCCTGAGTGTCTTTCCTAGTTTGTAACATCAGCTGGATTTGTAGCTGGATTATTTTCCATTATTTTATAATGGAAAATTTTTTGTAGCTAATTTTATAGACCTGATTAATTTAACTCCTTTAACATCATTCTTCCAAACTGATCATTTTGATGTTTCCATATCACAGCCTTCTTCCAAATGCACTTTGCTGAAAACACTTTCAGTATAACATCAAAAAGTTCTTAGATAAAAATTGTGTCCTGTGAAATTATCTCAAAAAACACTATGCCTTGCTAGAACTCCTAAGATCCTGAGAATTCGCTTCTGAGATTCTGAGATTCCAACTTTGTGATCCATCAACTAAAAAAAAAAAAAAAAAAAAAGAAAAGCAGCATTGACTATGAAGGCATTTATCCAGATCCTATGTTAGTTATACTAATTTAGGCAATTAACTCAAAGTGAAAACTGGATGGAAAAAAAGATTTCCTCTCATCTCACTTTTGTTGTGTACACAGAACAACTTTGTTCAAGCTTCACCTTGGGAGTAAAAGCAAAATTAGGAAATTTCAGTCAAAGGTTAAATATTGCTTTCAAAGATATTACAATGTAACAACCAGGATTGTAAAAGCTATTTTGAGATCTTAATTCTAAGGAAGAATATTTAGTTTATAAAGATATTAAGAAAGCTTTAACCAGAAATCAGATGACTGAAATCATTATTTAGACAAAAGTGTCTATGAAATGTGGGAAAAAAGGGTATTATATAAACACATATAAACACTAAGTGAAACTGAGACTTGTCAGTGTATTTTAAGCTTGACCCTTCAGATGAATACACTGCTTCAAAAACAGGGAGTAGTACTCCAAGGCACAAATACTCTTTCCGCAGTTATAAAGTTCATGAGAAAATGAATTGATCTCTTATAGAATTTTTCCAAGTCATACTTGGAAAAGCATTACTGTTATGCAAGGAAAGCTTCTCCACATATGAATTAGGGTAAAGCATAATACATACTTACATGTCAAAGGCACTAAATTCCAACGTCAAACGAGCTGGGAAACCTGATGGATCGCCTGGCCAAAAAGAAGCAACATGCATCTTTTAAACTACAATACATATGTTTTAAAGTTAGAGAAACTAATCTAGGGTTATAAGACACCCATGGACACACCAGAATTCCCATCTCATTCAGCAGTGCTCCTAATCCTAGCAATGTCTCAGCAAAATACCTTATACACATTAAATGAATATTCAGAGGAACAACAGGAGAAACCCAAACTACTAAGAGAGACATTCAGTTTCTACCTACCATTGTAGTAGTACCCTTTGATAACCTTTGGAGTCTCATCTAATCGGTACTCATTGAGCTTCTTCTGGGTTAGTTCGTGCCAGAATCCTACGTTCAAGGCACTACTGAAGGGAGCAAACTGCAGCTTCGAACTTCCAGGATCCACAGGATGGTGGGACTCATTGCTGACTGCTGCCATGACTGTAGTTCACTATTAAACATACAGGCAAAGAGAATTCTGTAAAAGCAGATAAGCTGTCTGAGTATATTCTCCAATGACCATGTCACACTTAACTACTTCAAGTTTCTTTTAAATACACTTATGTACTACACACACTTTATGTGAAGTATAAAAAAAACTGTTATTCCTTGAAAATTTAAGAAGCTTGGTGCAATGAAAACAGCTTTCACAGATTTTCTTCATGCTTTTTGGAACAGGGGAAAAGAAAACGATGTTTTTAATTTCTTAATAACTGCCAAACCAAATGACCAGCTTCTTCTTTGAAAGAATTTCTCAAATTAATCAGAAAGACACAGTAACATTTTTCCTTTCACAATATTTCCTCAAGCAAATTATTTGGACGTAATCCATGTTACTGTTTCTAAGAGTATAGACATGATCTCCTTTTCCTACCTTAAAGACTTTCCTTATTTCTGGGTAAATTGTGAAATGTATTTTTCTGTTACACGTTTGATGTGTTCCATCATGGTAGATACATGGTTCTGTCACAATGTCTTCTTTTAAACAGAGTAGGTGACATTTCTTCTTGCTTAATTTCACTTCATTTTTCTTTTTTTTTTTTCCAGTTTTTTATTTTTAATAACTAGAATTTTGACATCATAAATTTTTCACAGCTTGTTTAAAAATATCTTCTCATATCACTTCTATTTGCATAAGGAAAGTTTTCTTGAAAACTTGACTATACAATGGCTGTACAAAGTAGAGCTAGCTGCATGGCATTTTCTGATCATTTTAATAAGACTTGCTTTTCCTGCACTGAAGATGTAAAAGTCACATATACTTACGTATTAATAACCAGCTAGTTTAAATTTCACTACTAAATAAATAAATAAATATTAAACCCTACAGCATTTGTTTTTCAAGAAAAAATACTAGGAAAAAAAATACAGATTGCTCATCATAAGACAAGCAAACAGTCACGCATCACAAAGGCACTAGCAACAACTGAGTCAGGTTGCAATGCATGTCATGCCAAAATGCTTATAATAAAACTTTTAATGAGTTTTGATTAGGCAGCTAGTGAAACCAATCCATAAACACTCTCTTCTCCTCCTACTGGTTTGTTTTCAGAAGCAAGTTCAGGAAAGTATTAATTAGCACTTCTTCCAATTTATAACAAAAAGCAACATGAAGTCAATGCCTACTCCACCAGACAAGCTTTATTATAACGAGAGATCTACTCATTTTTAATTATTTGTTCTTTTTCAGCCTTTGGAATAAGCTTTCATTTTATCCTCCTTCTCCATTTTATTTAACTACAGGGACGTGACACACCCAACAAACTGTACTGTCGAATATTTTAAATGACCAAGAACCCAGACGCCAACACCAAGCAGCCACGTACCAGGAGCTGAAAATACTAGCCTAAAAGCATCCACTGCAAATGAACTTCAAGACCCTACTTAATTCCACTATTCCTGTACCTAAAGAGCTGTTGTTAAGAAACACTATGCTATATATGTGTAAACAGAACAGAATAGACAATCATTTCTGATCTACTGACACTTTTGAAAATATAATTTTATGCATTTGCATGCAAATACTCAAGCGCTTTTTTATACAAGATCAGTACGTTAAATTTTGTGCAACAAGTTACATTTAAATGTGTTGTAGGTACATTTTGTAGAACTTGCAGATAGAAACCCATGGCTTCTAACAGTCACAAGGAGAATGTGAGGAATAAAGAGACATCAGAAATCTGGAATTTCACAAGAGTTCAGCTGCAAAGTGAGCTTGAAGCAAGAAGGTTTACCAATACACTTTAGAGATAACTCCTGAGTTCTGTAACTGACAGGAAATCTAACAAGTGCAATGAACAACAACAGCCAGAAAAAAAAGTACAAGTTCTTGCATCTGCAGTTAAACATACAGGTATTCAGATGAGTCTAATTGCAAAATATGTCCAGAAAACCACAGAGCAGCTGTTTCAGTAACACCTGTCCTGTCCTTGAGGGAGGACGTAATCTGCCATAAGAACACGATTAGCAGTCACGCATCCTCTGGAACCATCATGATGTTACAGGTTTTAAACCAGATTCACAAAAACACCTTAAAACCCACATTTTCTATAAAACCCCACTCTGTGTTACAGAACAGAGAATATTCTGAAGACCTCCTTTCTATGAGCAAAGGCAAAGCACTACCTAAGGTGCTTTTTCAGAAAAGCTGAGCCAGACATTGAACTTATCTGATGCTTGTTATCAAGCCTATTTTTGGAGCACGGAAAGCTTTCCTTATTTCCAGGATCACAGCAGGGTTGGGTTGGAAGGCACCTCGCAGTCCCCAGCCCTGCTGTGGGCTTGCTGCCCCCCAGCTCGGCTGCCCAGGGCTCCTCCACGGCCTGGGGCACCTCCAGGAAATATTACTACCGTCTCGCCTTGCAGACGAGCTGCCCCGCCAGCTGCCAGCCCTGAGCGCGGCAGGCGCCGCCCGCACAGCCCCGCAATGGAACGCCGCCTCCTCAATGCGGCACCGCAAGGGACGAACTCCCTCCCGCCCTCCGTGACAGAACCCTAACTCCCGCTCTGGAAGCGAGACCAGCCCGGAGCACGGCGAGCTCGGGGTACGCAGCCGGGAGCCTGAAGGCAGCAGACGCCCTCAGTGCCCCTCAGCCACCGCCGCCTCCTCACGCCAGACGGTCCCCAACCGCGCACGGCCGCTCACCGGCTCCAGCGCGCAGTACTTCCGGCATTACCAGCTGACGCGAAGCGTGACGGTGCCGTACCTCTATCACGTGACGAGGAGGGCGGGAAGGGAGCGGGCGTGCAGCGGAGCAGCGTCCATTGCGCACGCGCCCGACCGTTGGCTCCGCCTGAGGCGGGAATGTCAGTCAGCGCAGCGCTGCTCCCTTGTGGCGGCGCGGCGTGGTGCGGGGTAGTGCCCGCGGCAGCCCAGCCCAAACCGATTCTGCAGGTTCTTTTCTGTGCCGTCCAGAGTGCACACGCTGTAACAACTGCATGAATAGGCGAGAAGATACAAAGTGCGCTCGCTTTACGGCTCGTGAAGTAATACGGACTTACAACCCACCCTCTCCTCTGCGGTTATGACTGTTTGACCATCCTGCACAAGGAAGCTATGCTTTGAGTAGGTGCTGATGTGCTGGTGAAGCGTTGAAGGATTCCAGATTTATCAAGCATATTTAGTCAGCTGAATCATACGAATGATAAACGATATAAAAGCATGCTGGCTGAATACTGGAGACGTTCCCAGTTTTATGTCAGCAAATGTCCTCAGCCCAGGTATGCCATCTGTGACACTCGGTGCTGCAGCTGTTGCCATTATATGTAGTCCCTAACATGATACAAGCATTGTCTCTGAAGCCTTTACCTTCAATGAGACCTGGCAAGAGAAGTAATCTGAGCAAGGAATGGATTCAATGGGTGGTCAATAAGCTTCTTAAAACCCAGATTTTGGGCACAGAATGCTGTGCTCAACAGGTAGAAAAAAACAGCCAGCAGAGGATTATTGGTTTTTCAGGCAGGTTGAGACCTGTGCTGGTAATGTTTAACACCCCTATTACCAGGCTGGATGACACCACAGTGAGGGCAGCAGCTGAAATGCTGCAGGACTGGGCTCTGCGAGGAGCCTCAACACCCTGCTGTGGCTGAGAGGAGCTCACCAAGGCCAGCAAGGACACGTCAAATGGGAAATCTGTACCTGGAAGAGACTAACTGTGCATGCCACCAGCTACATCACTGTGAGCTGGGGACTCCCTGGATGGCAGCTTTGCAGGAGTTAAATAATACAGAGAATGAAACATATACTAGATGGCAGGATCCACTTACAAATTGCACCCCTCCTTTAATAAACTGGCATGCCACTTCGTACTTGACACAGAATCCCACAGTTCTTCTCATTTCCCTCTAGATGTCCTCACTGACACAAAGAAACGTGGAAGGGTGAGTGTATTTTTCTGCTTCTTAAAATTGGTTGCTCTAACCACACCCTCAACAAAGTAGAACTTCAGTCCAAGAAATTCATTATGTCCACTTAAAACTGTGAGTCCTCTGACCTTGATTATTAACTGGAAAATGTTGAAAATATTTGCAGGAAACCACGCCTGGAGGCTTGGCCCCACGTGGCAGTAGGTTTCTTCATTCCTTACCCTGATTTGCTTTTCTCTGCTTCTCAGTAGAAGAAACTGATAAATCCTGTTACATACTTTGCTAATTGGAAGCTTAAGACAGGAAGTCTCCAATTTTCCTGTTTCGTTATTTTTTTATTTATCACATCAGAGAAGTCTACTATGACAACTTTCCCCATCTTTGTAATTGGCACATTTAGATTATGGATAAAACTGAAAGGACATTAAATCATCATCATCATCATCATCATCATCATCATCATCATCCAGGCAGCTTATTTGTTTAATTTTTTTTTCTTTTGTACTTGAATAGTTTTTAATCATACCAGAAATACGCTTTGATTTTTAATGGTGATCTTATTTCACTGGTTTTGTTATAGTTGCTGTTTCATTTATTAACACGCTGTAAAGTCAGAAAAGGCAATTGTCACAATCAACGCTTTTTGATAATCTAGGTAGCCCCTGGGTTATCATGTTCTACTGCTATGCATTAGTAACTGCAGCTGAATCATTATCCTGTTTTTTTTATTTCCCTAGTGCACACCTGAATTACCATCTATTTTATATAGAATTGCTGTTGCACATTATAATAGAAAAAAAAAAAAAGAAAAAAAAGAGCAGAATGGCTATTGATCTTAAGAATAGTTTGTGAATGGCTTTGAATCAGAGCGTATGTTCCAAAATTTGCTGCTCTGTGGTCTAAAAGGTTTGTTTTATTACTTGCGCAGACACTGTTCCTGCAGTGCAAAAGTTGCCAGAATTACTGAATGAATGTTACTAATTTATATATATATATACACACACACACAATCTGTATATTTTGGCATATTTTTTTCTACATTAGAGTTTTCTGATTGCAGTCGTTGCTGAATACTACTTAAGACCAAATTTAATCAATCTCTGAACCTTGTTTGATACACTGACTACGTTAATTAATTTAGTGCATTTTTCCAAAATCGAGCTGACCACTTAGAAAACTGTGGATACTAGGCCTTCATTTAATGTTAAGTACTATAAAAAAAATCTATTGACGCTCAGGTATTTAACAGATATAAAACGGAAAGGATAATAATACTTTGCATTTATTTAGTGTACTGCATCCAAAAATTATAAGCATGATGCAAATGTCTTAAGTGTTTAATTGTTCTAAGTTTTGTCACGTTCACTTGCAAAATAGGCATGTGTGGCACAGAAAGACTCTAAGTAGCTCAAGATCAGTAAGAACATAGAATTGAGAATTGCTCCTGCAACTGTTCCCATTTTTCTCTTCTGATGCAAAAAGATATTACACAGCACATCCATTTCACTTTTCCCACCAAACACGTGACAGCACTCTGCTAAAACAGCTCCGGTTCTGTCAGACCTTTGCTGTTCTCAGAAGCAAGTAAACATTCTAAGAGTGGTAAATACATCAACACAGCAAAAGGACAATGAGTGTCGGTGCTCAGTCAAGTTAGAGAGTTCTCACAGTTTCTTTTAGCATCAGAATAGTTGTACTTTATTGTGTTCAACATACATCTTATATACCACTCATTTACAAACAAGAAATTCCTGTTCCTCCAACAGTTCCTCTAATCAGTTAATCGACCCTAACTTCTCCCAAACAACAGTGATAAAGGAGGAAAGGTTTCTTAAGTGTGACAAGATTAACAAGGCATAGAAAAGAACCTCCTGTTCACCCTTGTAGGCAAAAAGACAGTTTGCTCTCTGTCACACACTGGTCTCCCGAGGTTTCACAGTGATAAGGTCTATCAAAGAGTCTGGTAAGTTCTTTGGTGACTCGCTCACAGTTAATCTTCCCCCACAAAGGAGAATATATTCTTTTCACAGTGAACTTTCAGGATGCCTCACCAGTCACCTTTCATAAAATGTATGGAACATTCACCATTAAATGCAATTCATTACTATATACGAATATGACATCTGCTGCTGAAGATATCACAGAATCTCAGAATCACAGAATTGTAGGGGCTGGAAGGGACTTTTAGAGATCATCGAGTCCAGCCCCCCTGGTTCTGGTCTTCTTAAAACTGACTGGAGTCCCATAGCAATTCTGCCCCAGAGGTCAGATTTAGTGTTTGCTCAAAATGTTTCTTTCGCTTAGTTCCATTACAGTACAGAAATGAATGCTTCACTTGTGTACCACAAATGTACAGTCTTGACGTGTTTGGATCATACAGGACCAGAGATCTCCTTGGCCTCAATTCTGCATCTTTCTTCCCAATCTGCAGACTTTGGTTTATGTTGATATAACTGTTCTGTTAAATCATCAGCTCATGTAATGTAGGTGACTGCTTTCTTTTGCTAAGGAACTATGTTTTCTTCCTTTGACTGGAAAGTAGGGTTTACCTCACTGCGCTGTTCATACTTAGAAACAGTGAAATGGATGGCTTAATAAGGGAATGACTTGAGCTACTAGGGTGAAACCTGCAAACCTCTGTGTCAAAGCTGCCTTCCAGCTTTTTCAAAGGAAGCCCTTTTAATGTGTTGTTGAATGGATGAGGCCCTGAGGATACTGCAAAAGCACAGCTTTGAGTTGTAGGCTGCATTTAAGTGGCTTCTTGAGACCCTTTGCAACCATAAGTATTCTATCATTCTGCTTCTTCTAAAATATTTAACAGTGTTTACAGCACAACTTACGTAAGTAAAGGACAGGAAAGGTAAAAATACTTCATGTATTTTATTTCCTATTTTGCAAGCTTGAGTTGCTGCTTATGACTTTGTCTCACTGTAGCGAGAAGAGTTTGCCTGTCATAAAAATATGCATTAGCATTGCTTCTGCATGCTTAGGCTATTTGCCAAGTCATAGGAGGAATAAAATACATATAGGCCACAATCAGGTATATTCTGAAAGAATATATGTTGTCAGAGACAACAGCCTACCCTTCTTGATATTATCTTGAGTTCGGAACGTCTTAGCAAAATGTGTAGGACAAACAATACTTCTCTTTTCAGTGAAGTTGAAGTGTACTGGTATAAATGAAGCAAGCCTGATATTAAGTAGATACTGTAGGTTAAACTATGACTTCCAAACAAGTGTATGACTTGGAGAAAGCTATAAATAAACAGTGTAGATTTCTTCAAACAATAGAAGCTTCTTTTTTAACTGTGCAAAGTACCTCTTTCTGCAGAAGACCTCTCTTCACAAGCAGTGTGTTCCCCGTTCAAAGCAGTAAGTTAAAAAAGAAAAAAAATCTTTGACCGGTCACAGAAACAGTGTTCTCTTTCTGCCTTTTCCATAGCTGAATAACTTATAATCCCTGATGATCTCTTTTTGTACACTCAGGTTAGTTCTATATGACAAAAGAGAGAATCTCAAATCATAAAATATTTACAATAGTGTAACAGATCTGAGACTGGCTAATGAGCTTTTTGGATTCCTGATAAGAATTCATTCTTCAAACGTGCTGAAGCTGTTATATGAACATATCCCACTTTTACCAACACTTGTTTATAAATTAGTTTTCCAAAGCCTTCTAATTTATCACAGTATTTGCCTTTGAAACTGGAACATTTCATTTGATTGATTTTATGGGTTGCTTTTTAGCTCAGAAAAAAAGCCAGTGTGATATTACTGAATGTGAAGGATCTTTTTGAATGTCTTCTTGAAATTTTCATTACAAAGAGGATACAGGAATGGATTTAAGGTGGAATTCACATAGCCGAGCCATATAGTGAACATATGTAATTTGTAAAACTGTTCACGGTGTTGGAAAACAGTTACCATGTATAACACAAAATAGGGAATCCAGCACAGCATAAAGGCTGCCATTATGACCCCTAACTGCTTAGCTGCTTTCCACTCCCTGTTCACGTGCTGTATTCGAAGATGTATTCTGGAATGAGTATGTAGGGTTTGCCAGGTTTTCCTCAGGTAAGTCAGTCCTCTGAAATCCCTGTTCTCTGTATTTTCCTGAGGAATGCAGGCTCTATCAGGATTAGGATTGGGCTGCTCTCCAGAAGGCACGTTGTCTGTGAAAGTATCGCTGTCTGATGCAGCACTTACGTCGCTGTCCTGTGAGTGAGGGTCCTCTTCATGTTTATTGTCCTTTTCTACACACATACTCTTCTTTCCTGCTTTATCCAGATCTGGCTCAGACTGGGCAGTGGTGGGAGGCAAACAACTGGATTTAAAGGCTTTGCTGTTACTGCTGCTAACAAAAGCCTTTGAAGACTTGTCAGCCTTACTGAAAAGCGGTTTTGCTGCCATACTTCTGCACTCAGACGACATCTGTTTGTCTTTATGAGTTGTGTTTTCATGTATGCTTTGCTTTCGGAGGCAAATACTTTGCTTGGCCTTTGCCTTATCATGAATTACATTTTTGTTTTCAGAGAAAGAGCAGTATGATCCATTGACGACTTCTCTCTGTTGGCAGTGTTTTCGAACAGCTCTGAATATTTTACAGTAGAGCCACAACATTATGATAGAGGGCAGATAGAAATTGACAATGGCTGTCAACACTTTGAACCAAGTGACATGAGAGAACTCAGTTTCGCAGTTTGTTTTTCCTTTCCTTTTCTCATCATTGGCAGAATCACGCCACCATAGGATTGGGATGATCCATAAGGAAGAGAGCAACCAAGCTCCCAAAATCACCAGTGATGCTCTCATTTTTGTTCTATACTGGAGATATTTCAGGGGGTGTTGAATGGAATGGTAACGGTCTAAGCATAGTATGAAGAGACTGAAAATAGATGCAGTACTGGCCACATAATCCATTGACAGCCAGAACAAACATGCTGTTAAGCCCAGAGTCCACACATGGTTTAGGAGATAAACAATATTAAGGGGCATAACAGCTGCACCAACGATAAGATCTGCAATAGAGAGGCTAACAATGTATAAGTTGCCAACTGTTTGCAGCTTCTTCTCAGTTTTCACAGCACATAATACTAATACATTCATGACAACAGTGACCAGTGAAATGCTAGCTAGGAAAAAACCTAGAAGAACTATGTGAGTGTAATTTGAGTTCTCTGTTGTGTTTTTTGACATCTTTTGTACAACAGCAGAGAATGAAAATCAGAGAAGATGCCCCAGACTTGGAAACTCAATCTTGATTTACACTCCTGGGTGACAATGTGTTGGGTTGCTTTGTAATTTTTAATGCTGGAACTCTGGAAAAGAAAAGAAATACGCTCAATCTCTGCAGTCCTTATCATTTTCCCTTTTAGGTCTTCCCTACACAACATATTTCTACAATATTTTATATAATGAGTAATTTAAAATGTAAAATGTCCTATGAAAATTACTGAAGTTTAATGTACATCTAAAATGCTTTCTTGAGTGGAGAAATCCTTATGTGAACAGAAAATACTGGCAGTAGTTGGATTCAATTGTACAAACATAAAACCGGTGTATTTCCTAACTAATTTCCATAGATGAGCATATAATTTTCTACTAATCAATACTTTTAATATGAAGAGACCATACCAGAATAGAAGCTAGAAAACAAAACTAAATTCAGACCTGTGAAGTTTGGTTTGGCTTATATAGAATGGGTTGAAATGCTCTTCTAAAATTCTGTAACTGCTCAAAAGTTAATGAGTAATAGTGGAGGAGCAAAGTATTTCATTCTGTAAAGAATGGTTACAATTTCTGGCATGCAAGCCTTATTCTCTAAATGCTCGTGCCTATAAACACTTTATCAGTGCTTTCACACAGTGTTCATGTGTAAGTCCCTTAAATGTTTTCCCTAGTGTACTTATGGTACACTATGGTACACTCCTTAACTAAAAGTCATATCTTTTCTTTCTCTTAAAATCCAGTGTTGAAAGCCTACAAGAATTAGAGTTTTTACTGAGGCTTACCCAGTATCTGTTAATTCATTACCTTCTTCTGGGCTCTTAACTCCATTTTGGATTTTCAATTTAACTTAGGATTGACTTTTTGAAAGCATTATTTCTCCATGCATAATTAAGGACAGAGCAGATACGTCTTTGCTATCTCTGGAGTTGGTATATTTCAAAACACATTCTGCTGAATTCTCATTTTGTTCAGTACTGAGGCAAATAAAACCATATATTGTAATGCTTAGAGATATATTTTAATAGTTGAAAACGGGGGAAGAGTACAGGATTGTATTTTCCTGTGCATTTCTATACATCTTAGTGCCACAGCCACTATATTCTCCTTTTTCACCCCAGCTTCCCTGAGGTTCAGCAATCTTTTCTGATTGCTGCTTACCTGCTCCTTACCTGCTTTTTTAGGAGAGGGGAAAATAAGTAATACTGGCCTGTACAGTTAATAGGAGCTACAGGAATAGTATCAGGAACTAATTGCTAAACATCTCCTGGCATTCAATTACTGACAGAAACTTGGCTAGGGAAACACTGCTTATTCAAAAAGAAAAAATGCCTGGATGTGGTTCATAGTCTGGAGACCCTTAATTTGCAGGAACACAGTTGCAGGCTCATTACTTACCAGCAGAACCAATGAATACAGTGGCTTCTGTGCTGTTGACATAGGAACATTCTGAAAACAATTTAGAAAAAGAAAAAACAAAGAAATTATCCCTGGAGATGCTTAACTGAACAAAAGAAGGTGAGGAAACTCAAGCACACCAGTATTGTTTTTCAGAGAATGGTTCTTGAGTTGACAAATGAAATGGTGAATTTGTGTAGAGCATATAAAATTGAAAGTGATCAAGTTACTTTTAATATTATAATCAAACATCTAAAATGATTCGTGTCCATGAAGTAATACCTGGAAACCCATTGGAAGTCTGGATGTTTTTATTTTATACCACCCCCAGCTCCATAGTGCTGCTGCCTTCTGATGACTGACCATTCAGTTTTATATTGTAAAACTGAACTTTCCCAAATATGAGTAGTCAATGTACACATGCATTCAGTAGTCTAAACAACAACTTATTTTCTAGATACTATTATACTATAAAACATATTTCTTTGGGGAAAAAAGAAGAAGAATGTATTATTTTTGAAGTCTATGTGTCTTAGGTTGAAATTATCAGGAGATGATAGATTTTTTCCAGTTTTGGCTGGCATTCTTGATCAATCTTCTTTAGCAGTGGGCCTATATTTCATTGCAAACATTGAAACCAGAAGAGCTAACTGGATTAAGTTAACTGAATTAGGTTTGGATAAAGGAAGCTCTACTGTCTGATACACAGTGTTAGCTGCTTGTGAAGACTCTATGAATAGACATCTATGAATAACTTCTCTGAGTTCTGAGGAAATACTGGAAATGAGGAGAGAACTGATTTACGGGGAAGTCACTAAATTCCGAGAAATATTTACTTGAACCAGATCCTTCGAGGCATTCTCTTCTTTCTCTAGTTTTACTATACATAGCAAAGAATTTAATGTTGCTCCTTTTCAAGAAAAGTGTTAGAATTCCTCTCTTATCAGAGCTAGGCTCTAGTCAGGATAAGTGAAGACAGAAGACAAGAGTCAAGTTTGTGATCATGCCAATATTGCAATTCATAATAGGAAATTTCTTTATAGTACATATAATTCATTTTATTTTATTTAAAGAAGGTCTCAGAGTAGCGATCTTAACACTTTTTATAAAAGAGACTGAATCCCTTAGGGCATCAGATGAAAAACGTGAATTTTCCTCCTACCGCTTCCTCTGCACCACCTGCCCCTCCCCACTCCCCCAGTATTTAGTGATTCACCAAAATGATCTTAAATTGCAATTCAAATGAACTTTTAGTGCTTTTAAGCTAAAACCTATTACTGAAAGGCGAAGTTTCAGTTCACTTGGGTACCTTCGGGGGGGGGGGAGGGAAAGGTGGGAGGGGGAGAGGGTGAGAGGGTAGAGAAGCCTCCAATTCAGAATAGATATTGAGCTATTAATCTTTTTAAACATCTTGTAACCTTACTGTAGTAATACATGAAGGAATTCGTTGTTTAGCAATAACCCATTTAACATTCAAAGTCACCCCTTTTCCTTGTTTGGGGGATGGGGGGACAGTGATGCATAGCTGGTGCACTGAGTTTAGCTACCTCCCACTCTTCTCCAGTCATAATTTGCTTGTTAGATCTTATACAGATAGTTAAAATGAACTGGTGGAGCCCAAGGCCTCTTAATGCTAGGGAGCCTGGTGTCTTGCAGATAAACGTAATAAATGAGGAGCAGCTCATCTAAGAAGCCCAGTTCCTCTCCATCATTCCCACTCAGTGTCTGCACAGGAAGGGCTGGGGAGACAAAACGAACAGCTGCTTACAGTACAGGTTTGCAGTGAGTTATGGCCCCAGTACACCCCCATTTCCACTATCCTCCCCCTCCCCCCCCACCCGGACGCTCTGGATACAAAATAACGTATCTAGAATTTTTCCCTGAAAAAGTTTGATTGCTGTCAGAAAGTTGTGGGGTGTAACACTGAGGAACAAATTGCTCTTCATCCGGCTGGCAGCTGATGGCAGACGAAGGGCCGGCTGAGCTGCCGGTATTGCTGCCCGCTTTTCTGCTCGAAAAGATACAATCAGTTTGAGTGATAGCGGCGTACAGCCTAAATACCGCTCGTACGGGAAGCGCTCCGCTGCCCGGGGACTCCGGCCTGCCCAGGCTGCAGTGCTGAGGGAGGAACGCCACCAGCTGCCGGCTGGGAAGATCGGATAAGGAGTATCCACTTCAGCTAAGTGCCTCGAGAAGGGCAGTTTAAGATCCAGAGTGGTGGCATGTGTTTCGGTGGCTTTCTTTGGCTGGCCGAGGAGCCGCGACCCGCACGCCGCTCCTCCTAGCGCTGCTGCAATCCCTTCCATTCAGCCCCGAGCGCAGGGTGCCGCCGCTCCCTTCTCCCCCGCCCGCTGCCGTGCCCTGGTTCGCTTACCGCGAGGCCAGATGGGGAGGGGGCTCCCCTTTTTCCTCCTTTCCTTGTCGCGCTCCTTGGGTGGGATGCTCTGTCCCGCCCCGGGGGTGCGGAGCTGGCAGCGGTCCTTCCCACCGCGGAGCGAGGCTCGCCCTTCCTCAGGACCGGTGTAGCCCGAGAAAGAGCTGGGCTCTGGCCGCCCCCGCTCGGAAGGGTCGCGCTCCGCGCTGCAGCTCTGTTCGCTACGGCATTTCCGTCCTCGGACCGAGTGCCGGCCGAGGGCGCTGGTACCCCGAGAAATAGCCCGGCGTAGGGTCCGCCCAGCCGGGAGCGGGCGGTAAGGCGTCGTTGCCAGGAATTCGCACCGTACCGAGAACAAATTGATTCTGGTTCGCCGTGTCTTTCTGGACGATGAAAACACGAGGAAAGCCTTGCCCAAGGCGGGCAGCGGGACCTCGGTGCGATCGGTGTACCCCACCCCGAGAAGAGCAGACGAAACCCCGGCCACTTATATTGAGCCCTCGAGAAGACGTCCCAGACGTAAACTGAAGATCCTTGCTGGTAGGTGTGAATCCTGAGGTATAAGCGGAGATTGAGAGGCGTGTTGTCTACGGTGATCTACAGTGGGAAGGAAAGCTGCTCTTAGACGTGAAGAGATTCATTTGTCTGAAGTAATGCCAGCACTCTGGAGCAACAGAAATCAAATCCATATTTGCAGTCACCCTCGTGCTTGCTTTAGCCACAGTCATTGCTCTCCTTCTGAGAACCAGTGCGTGTTAAGTAGCTCACTATGGGACAGTCTGCTTTGAGTGGAACAGTTTAAGACCTGAAAAATCTCAAATTTAGAACACATTTTTGCATATCTTAGCTGGACTGACTTTTTTGTGACTTTCATGTGTCCACTGTATCTGTTTTGTCTTAATAATACACATCTTCTTTCTTTTTTCCTTCCCTCTCTCTCAACCTGTGGAAGGTAAATTATCCATTTCCACTCTTCTTTAAAAGTGTGCTGTTTTTCCTCACTTTATTATTTTCCTGTTTGTGATTGTATTGCACAAAAAAACTGTAAGGAATTCAAAAGGAATATTTTATTGTATCTTGTGTAAGTCATAAAGAATTCATGCAATGATGTTTTTGCAAACAGCATTGTTAGGCACTTAGTAACTGTTTTGTTTGTAGAACTGGTGAAGAGTGCTGATAATTTTGGAGTCCCCACCAACTACCAGTAAAACAGCAAGAAATACCCACATTCCTGCACAAAGTCTTGGAGGATAATATCAGTAGCAAAAAAAGCACACCTCAGTGAGAGATAAAGTGTAAGCAACCTCTTGATGCTACTAAAGGAATCTTTTTAATATTCCATTATGATAAAAACAATTTCCTAACAAATGTATGCTTGTGCCTTTTAAAAATTTTCCTCTCATGTAGAATTTTAGTCCTTCAGGTGGTCAGAGCAATCCTGTGCAAGAATTGTCACCTCATTAGTGTCAGACAGCACCTGAACATGCTGAGAGGTTATCCGCTGGAAAACAGTTTTGCAGGAGACCAAGGCCCTTTCATACTCACACTTGTGCACTTAAAGAGCAGTTTCTTGGCTACCAACTTATGTGCTACTCGTAACCTACTTACTAACAGTTTTGCATCAGCAGCAATTCACATTCAGTCCCCTGTTGTTTTGACCAATTTGTTATATGCAGATAGATTTGATGCTGTTCCCTTTGGAAAAACACTAGAAGTCAGAAATGTTTATAATTCCTTTTAACACCCAGTTGCAGTTCTTCTCTGTGATTACCCTACTTTTGACCACCGCTATACATTTTTTTTTCCCTGCATAGGTAGCCTGGGGGAGCCTTAAAGTACCGCAGCAGCATTACTGTATGATGTTTCTGTCTCCCAGCTAATAAATTTATTTTGTTCTGAACAGTTCTTAAATAACTTCTCATAGAATTTCTGTGCCTTTTTTGATGTTGAAGGTAGAACGTGTCATTTTTTAAAAAAGGATTTAAATATAAATTATCCCTTGTTATAAGTAGTGTTGCAGATGAAAAATGAGGCTAGGATGCTGCTCAAGCAAGATGCCATGATTGAGGGCACTAGAATTTTCAAGAGAAGGACCTTGGCGAATGTGCTGCAGTTGCATCATGCTGCATATCTCTGTACTTCGTTTGAAACTGTACCTCTTCTCTTGCTAGGAAAAGTTATAAGTAATATATGTTTACCAGTAAGTTGGCAGGAGTGAAAGGATATTTAAAAGAAGAATTTCATAAAATACATGTAAGACTCTACAATTTCCAAAGCTTGGCAGGCTTTTCAAGCCTCCTGTTATTACACATTTCTCAAAGTATTTTTGTCAAAGACTTGTTAGAGACAGCCTTTCAAATAAACAGATAGAATTTCAAATAAACCAAGTGGGTATTTGTTGTGATATGGAACAATAGTGATTTGCAACAACATTAGTTTTAACTCGGGAAGACTGAGCAACAGCCTACTAATTGCACAAGCATATCTTTATATTAGTTCTTAATTAACTTAAAGGTGTCTGCTAAGTAGCCACAACTGGTTTTGCTTTTCTTTTTTTAATTCTACAAATTATTAGATTTCATGTAACTTATAACATTTTCAGGTTTATCTTAGACAACTAAGGCCAAGTAAACTAATTCCAGTGAATAAACTACTAAACTAATCCAGTCTATCACCACCTTCAGTGAATCAATCCCAATTCATAGAATCATAGAAACATAGAATCACAGAATGACCTGGGTTGAAAAAGACCACAGTGATCATCTAGTTTCAACCTTCCTGCTGTGTGCAGGGTTGCCAACCACTAGACCAGGCTGCCCAGAGCCACATCCAGCCTTGTCTTGAATGTCTTCAGGGATGGGGCATCCACAGCCCCCTTGGGCAACCTGTTCCCTTAACTTTTCTTCATAGGAGAAGTACTGCATACATTTGTGGCCCTTTTCTGGACTTGCTCCAACAGCTCTGCATCATTCTTGTGCTGGGGGCCCCAGGCCTGGATTCATACTCGAGATGGGTCCTCACAACAGCACAGAAGAGGGGGAAAAATCACCTCCCTCTCCCTACTAGCCACCCCTCTTTTAATGCAGTTCTGGATACCACTGACCTACTGGGCCGCAGGAGCACACTGCTGGCTCATGTCCAGCTTTTCATCTACCATGACCCCCAAATCCTTCTCAGCAGGGCTGCTCTCAGGTTTGTCTCTCAGTCTGTACTCATACCTAGGATTGCCCCGATCCAAATGCAACATCTTGGACATGGCGCTTTTGAACCTCACTAGGTCCTCATGGGCCCACTTTTCAAGCCTGTCCCGGTCCCTCTGGATGGCATCCCTTCCTTCTGTTGTACTGACTGTACCATTCAGCTTAGTGTCATCAGCAAATTTGCTGAGGGTACACTAAATCCTGCAGTCAAAGTCATTGATAAAGATGTTGACCAGCACTGATCCCAAGATGGACCCCTGGGGGACACTGCTCGTCTGATTATAGAGCCATTCACAACAACCCTCTTGCTACAGCCATCCAGCCAATTCTTTATCCACTGAGCAGTCCACCCTTCAAATCCATATTTCTCCAATTTAGAGATAAAGATATGGTGTGAGACCATGACAAAGGCCTTGCACAAGTCCAGGTAGATGACACTGAAGTTTCACTCTGACCAGATAGAAAACACTGTCACGATGCATTGAATTAAGCCAAGTAATTAGAAACAGTTAGCTTTTACCAAGGGAAAGGACTTATGCATTTATAATCAGTCTAAAAGTTTCATTTTGTAACCACTGCAATTACAGTTTTGAAATATTATGAGTAATGAATGAGCAAAAGCAGACAGAAAGTGAAAATTACACAGGTAACAACAAACTATCAACAATCAAAGAAGAGATATTAGACCATTTCATCCAGATGAAAGAACATGATGGGGGAATTTGTGTGTAAGCTGATAATGTTTGCAGATATTACAGAAGTTTTTCAGTGGATGTGAGAAGCTGTAATAGTCTGTATATCTTGTTTGTGGCATCAGACAGCATGTTCTTCCTGTGAACTTGTGAAAAAAATTGCTTTGAACATTTGTCTTTTTGTCTGTAGTGGCCTTGGGAAGATGTAGATGAGCTTGACAGGGAAGTTCTACCTTGACTTTGATTCAGAGCAGGTATTTTTTTTAGTCATCAGCAAAATTTGCAAAGTCAGCTCTGATGTGCTCCGTTTGCAAAGTTTCTACTTTCTGAACTGTGTTGGCTCTGACATCATGTACTCCCATCTGCGATTAAGGGCCTAAACATGACTTGTAAAGGTGAAAATATTTCTGCTTGATTTATCTCAACAATTTGCTTCTCTTGTCATTTGAAAGGCAGAACTCAGTTACATGCATCCTAACCTGAAATAATGAGCAATAGTCAGAGACAAAAATTTTGGAAGTTATAGTTAAAATACGTTGCTCATTCATTGTATGTGTGTGGATGTACTTAAGGTGTAGACATATGAAGCCTAATTTTGGCTTCAAAGGAATCCAGTGCTTGAAACTTTGGCCATTCCTCACAGGGCACAATAAACTTGAAACGCCGTGCTTGTGAAATGAAAATTACTATTTAGGTCTGAACAATTCAACCTGTATTCCCTAGTCTTAAATGCAGCATCTGCTGCATAGCAAAAGCAGAGGTGTAAATGTGTCTTGAAAAATTCTAGACACTTGCATGGGCTGTTTTAGTTTAGTTGCATATATTTGCTAGGCATATTTGATGCAAGAGAAATCTGAGTTTCAGAAACATCTGTGTGGCCTGTATTGGAGCTACAGATGCTTCTCCATGAAAATTCTTGGGAATTCTTCTACCCATATCTTTTCCATCATTTGCTCATGGCTGAGGGAAAATGAGATAGGCATGGCAATCCTACCTGTCCGTTTGGGATCAGCTTGTTTCATCTATAGGCCAAGCACTTTTTCATCAGAAAGATAGCTTCAGGTACCTAAAAAATAATGCCAATAGTGATGTGTACAGTCTTCAAGCTTTGTAGTGAAGACATTTCCCTGGAAATCTCAAAATGGTCTACTTTGTAAAACACTTGAGAACTTGGCAGATCCTTGAAAATGCCTGATTTTTCTCTTGTAGATTCAGTATCTTTGACAGGCACATTCCATGATAGGGGCAAATGAGTTCTGTTCTATAAATAAGTTCAATTTTCCTTTATGCTTATGATAGATGATTTATTCTGGAACTGGATAAAACGAAGTTGTTAGAGAAACTGTGCAGTAAAGATAAAACAATCTAGATAAAAGACAGGCTTCTAGCCCTAGAAAATGCTGTATTATGTCACAACAGTTGAAATGTCAGACATAAAAAAAAAAAGTGTCAATGATTTATGGGCTGGTTCGGCCTGGTTCTGTGACCAGCAGGGAGGAGGGACCTGCGGATCCGTGCCTCTGGAAAAGGGAAACAGGGGACCCCAAAATAATTGAAAACAACGGCAATAATCTGAGGTGGAACAAATGATTTACTAAATATAGTATTAGCAAAGTGTAATGAGAGAGAGAGAGTTGGTCTGAATGGTAGATAGGCCTCACCACAATGCTAAGGTGAGAAGTGCAGTCCAGTTGAGTGAATGAAGAAAAGCAGATGGTGAAGCACAGATGGCGAAGAGCAGACGATGAAGAGCAGGCGAAGAAGAAGAGGAATCAGGTGACCTTGCACTGAGTTATATCTCCTCGCTGACCGCAAAGCCTCCTGGGGAAATGTAGTTCTTCTCCGTTGGACAAACATTCGGAACTCGAGCAACAGAAGTCAAACCCCCCAGTGCATTACATGATGTTATGGTGTGGAATACTGATAACCAAAAATCATAAAACCATGACAAGAAGAAAAAAAGGACTCCAATGATCCTTAAAGTCCGGAATAGGAAAAGATGCTATTGAAGGCAAAGGTTACATGTAATTATCCAGCAAGAAGACTTGCAAGCATCCAAAGCTTTCTAGAGCAAGAAAAGTCTGTACCCTGTACTCCTCATTCATTTTCAAGTATAAGTTGACTGAACTACTGAATATTGCACCCTAGTCTCTCAATAGCAGCTTTTGCCAGTAAGAATCAGACTGATGGCACCAGGTTTGCTTTCTGTGCTATGTACAGTTGGAAAAGAGAAATCCTAGAAATATGGGGTGAAAAGAACCCGTGGAGGTCACATTGTCAAGCCTTCTGTTCAGAACGGGGCTAATTCCAGTCCTTGGTGTGATGGGTCATGGCTCTGTTGGCCAAGTCTGAAAAGCATCCGAGGACAGGGATTCTGTTGTATTGCTCAACTAGTGTGAAATTGCAGAAGAAATTCAATGAAATGAAGAAATGATATGAAGAAGAAATGAAATGAGGAGGTGAGGCATTAAAAAGCACTATGATGTTTTTTATGAAAGCCCCCCTTTAAGCAGGTATATTGGAGGCGAAAAAACAGTATTATGTACGTTGCCTGGGAATACTTCAGTTTGAATTTTTTTTAATGCCATATAAGAAATGTATAGTGACAGTGTATGTATTTAACAAGACGTGTATTTTACCATATGGATACAGCTAAGTGAGAGTCATTTCATATCGCTTTAAAAATGTACTAATGCTATTAAATTTAAACATGAATAACTGAGTTTTTACTGTTGGAATGGAGGTGTACTCAAATTATGGTAGACTGATTGAGGATCAGTGTTGTAGCCCTTCGTTATAGTGCGTCTTTATCAATTTCATGTAAGAAGAGTTGGGCTCAATTGTAAGTAGAAGCACAAATATTCTAAAAATAACATAGCATTTGGAAACCAATTCCATTACACGTTTAGCTCAAAAATTTGTAGTATGAGCACTTAGTAAATTTTATCTGAAAATAGTAAGCCTAAGTCCGTGTTCTTCTGCTGTAGTGAATTGCATTCATCTGGAAGCAGTCAGTGTTTAGTGCAAAATAATATTCTGGTAAAATGCTGAATTGGTCTTGGCAAAGGTGACAGCTTCTTAGATAATAAGTGAATCCACAATGTAATCCACAAGTAATCCATCCACAAAGTTATTATTTCACTTAAATGCTGCCAATACATATTTGTCTTGGTGAGGGGGCAATGACTTCCTTCTATCTTTGAAAGTGAAGAAATTTTAGCTAATATAAATTGGATTGAGAGAAAGCTGAAAGACATTTGTTTGTGCAATTGATTGTCAGAATAAGTTAAGTGTTCAGACAAGGTGCCTAAAAGCATACTTTTATCATTACTTCGCTATTTCAAGTGCTTTACATTTGCACAGTTTAGGGGTAACTGTGAGCCCGGAAACATTGTTATCTTATATATCGTGATGGTATGTTGATATGTGATTGAATCAAGGAGCAAACCAGTTTTAGAATAATGAACAAACTTTTATTGTCATTACTTTGACTATCTTTCAACTTAACATTGCCACATTCTTAACTTTGCCATAAGGAACACTTAAGGATATAAAATGTAGAGTCAATCTGTAGTGCAGAAGAAAACCCTACTTCCATTTTCTGGATGGTTAAGAAACACCACTAAAAGATCACATCTATAATTAATGATGAAGAAATTAATCACAACACAATTTTCTACAAAATTTCAGATGATAATTCCTAATTAAAGTATTTCCATTTTTCCATAAGGTTATGTATAGATGTACACATGTTTGTATTAAATTTTCTGCAGTAGAGAAAACATTATTTATTTTTCGGACTGAATCAGCATTCTGGAAGTGTCTGAGAGGAGAAAATACAGTTAGATGCTGTGTTAGTGTTCCTTTATGTGCTTAAGTCTGCAACTATTCCATTTCTATCTTCTTTTTTTATCAGAGAATATTAATGTTATTCTTTCTGTTCTTGCTGATGTTCCTATGGATAGATGAGTCTTAAATGCTTGTTCTAAGAACAGTTTCAGCATATTGGCAGGAAGCAATTTGTATCTCTGCTTTTGAGCTTTGAGCTGATGGCTCTGCAGGAGCCAGAAATGCTGTGCTTCACTTCCAAATGTTGTTTCCCACTGTATTTTTTTATTTCTGATGAACATCAACTGAATGTTGTTTTCACATTAGCATAACTGGCCACGTTTTATTTATATTCTTGTTTCTGTACTGTAGCTTTTATTAAAAAGCAGGTAATCATAAGTTTTAAGAATATTTGCCAGTTGCTGGGCCCCTTACTTGTCTCTGTGAATCAATACAACCCAGACAGTGAAAAGACTCCATGATATTTTAAGTGGAGCTGTTTGCAGGAATATTTTTGGAAGCTATCGGTAGCCCAACAGCCCATCTGAGGCTTTTTTTTTTTTTTTTTTTTTTTTTTTTTGTGCTGAAAGGTGAGGATTATTCCACAACAACTGAAGATACCGAAGTGTTTTCCAGCTTGTGAAGCAGAACTTCTAGCCATTAAACCACCATTGAGACCATAGAAAAGCGCTCACAGAGACTTTTTGGTTTAATTCATATAGATCTGTTTCTTAATGATGCTAGAAAATACTTTGTGCACTGTAAAAGCAATCCAGGGGAATGTTTAATCTTGAGAAATAACTCTTGAAAATGAAAAATTAAGAGGGTTTTGGATGCTTAATAAAGTTACTGAGATTTGGTTACAGCTGTACTAAAGAAAAAGAAGAATCTTATTTTCATGCTAGGGGAAAATGAATCACTGTTTTCCTCTCCTACCTTTCTTCGGTACAGGCAGAGGGAAAGATCTGGTTGGTTTTCATTGGCAGAGTCCCAATAGTAAAAGGAAATTATTTTAGTTCCTGCAAGAACTTGGAGGAAGTGAAACTTGAATTTAGTTTTGTTGACAAGTTGCCTTGGTAAGAAGACCTGAATTGTTTTCACATACGTGATTGAGTTTTAAGAAGAAAGCCACAATGCAATTGCTTCCTCTCCACCCCTACTTTTCTTCAGGAAGAAGCATCTTGCATATTTCAAGATAGACTTTGCCACAGGAAATTCAGCTTATACTGTTGTATTTCCTATATATTCAGAAATAAACATATAGTTCATTATATGAACCTAATAGGAGAACTTACTTAAGAATGTGCAACATACTGGTATAAGTTGCATTCAGTAGGTAGGAACACTGGCTGATGGTATTTCCTGTGTAATATTTCCAAATCACAAAGCCTCAGAGACTTGTTTCATGGGATGCTTGAGCCTAAAATAAACTTCTGAAACCTCTTTATTTGTATGCATTGAGAGGCTGCTGTTGTAATGCCCACTTTAATATGCTTTCCCAATTTAGTATAGCTGGTGTGATGAAGTTCTGGTTCTGCTATCAAAAATAATGGAGGGAGATGTATAGCACCACGTCTTGGTGTCTAAGCGAAGAATTAAAGAGATAGTGAAGGGATGCCATGAGGCTGAGCCCTGTGACATGGTAATGGTATATTTCATGTAGAAATTGCACTCGACAGTAAGTCAGATACATTTTGCTCAATAACTTTCTGTACAGTTTGTGCTTAAGACTTAAGAGTGTATATCCCTTTTTATATACGTATACAGGGAATAGCACTAATTAATAATAGCAACAATTAGAGGTAGTAGGGATGCAATTAGAGTTAGCAAAATCTCTATATAGCAACAAATACAGATTGGTATTACAGGGTTAAGGTTATGAGACTCACTACTGTAGTGAATATAATTATTATGGATTGCAAACATATAACAATAAATATAGTTATTGATAGTTTATACTTACCAAGACTGTATTTATGACAAGTTTTATATGTATGTATGTGTGTGTGCATGTGTATATATATGTATATGTTTCATAAGATTTCCCATACCAAGAGTATCAAATTGATCCCAGCAGTGGATGTCAAACTGGCTTCACAAAGGTCTGACTAAGAAAACTGATCTGAGAAGAGAGCAACCCTCAGAACCGGGTCTAGGATAGGGACCAAACAATGAACAAAGTTATTCACTTTGAGGATGATCCGTGTAATGGAGTTTGGAGTGAGTCATGTGTCCTCAGTGGTGGTTTAATTTGCATAGGAAATCCTGTAGGAAAGAGTGTGTGGCACAGGAAGTTCACAGAGAGTTTGGTTCTGGGTTTTTTTTGGATAGAAAGGGAGTTATTCTTCCATCACTGAGACTAAAGAGGGTTTGGGACACCACTTCTTAGAGCAGCCAGTAGGTGCTGATTTCTGTTTCACCTTAGACAACCAGAAGACAATGATGTTTCCCATTCTCTCAGGTAAAATTTTACTTTTCACAGACTTTTTTTAACCCTTTCAGATAATAAGCTGCTGTTACAGTTCCTTGTTTTTTGGTTGGTGGTGGTGGTGCTTTTGTTTTTCCTTTTTTTAATATTTTTTTAAATTGGTGGCATCTTCAAGATGTCTCAGTATTCTCAGATATCCAGCTTCCCTTTAAAGAGGCCAACTTTGCTGCTCATGGATACTCTGGGTTCCCATCCCCAGGCTAGCAGTTCCTAGGCTGGCAGGCATTTTATTTTAGAAGAAATTTTCTGATAGAAAACATTTAGAAGACATTTTCTGATAGCATTTTTCCCACTACAACCAGGTCACCTTTCTGGCTGTTCCCATCAATGCCTTCTTAACAAAGCCAAAAATTTCTGTGAGGAAATACGCATGTGAGAACTTTTGGCAGTTTGAGTAACCTTCATTATCATCTAGCAGCTATTTGTTAAAGCTTGTCTTTTGCAATGCTCTGTAAATACAACATTGTCATTTTTTACTTTCTGAACACTTTGTGACATCCTCTTCTAGACAACTGAGTTACAGAATGGAGGTAGACTCACTTTCAGAAAAAACAGCCTGTACATTTAGCCGTCCTGTGGGCTATGCAGTGCTTGGTCTTTAGACCAGTACTGATTTTCTGACTGGAATTTTACAGTAGCAACCCACCTCGAAATACAAAGAAATTATTTGAAAATCAAATGAAGACTACATGTCATCAGCAGTGATTCTTTGAGGGGGATCCTGCATGTTTTCACTTCGAATTAAATTCTTTTTTTTCCTTCTAATTATTATTTTGGCTTTGAAGAAGCAGCATGAGGAAGTCTAGCTATCAGAACAAAGTATCTCTCTGTTAATTTTCCATTATGCTATTTGTGCCAGAAGAATAAATGAATTTGTGACCTCCCACTCTTATGTCTTGGAGATACTCAAAGTTAGTGGAAAGAACTAAGCACTCTGGAGCTCTCACAGATGTAGTTTTTGAAAAATTTTACGCTTAATACTTCCTAAGGATGGTGACTATGGTGACCGTGCAAAAAATATTTCGAGGGACCTCGGTGGTAGGCTGGTATAAACTGCATGTGGCAGAAGCTTGCAGTTTGTATGAACTTAATGTGTAAAAAAGTTCTGAAACAAAACTTGATAATTTTTAGAATCCGTCTTTATTAGAATTAAGTTGCTTCAAATAAAATCTTGAATTTCAGCTATTATCATATAATTTAATGAAGGTCATTTCAGATTCACTGAGGGAAACAGCCTTATCTTAGAGGGAATATGAATTGCTCAAAGATTTGGCACAGAACTTTCTCTCTTTTAGAAGTATTTTCTTTGGTAATGTTCTCTTAATGTCAATAAGCAAGCTCCTTTTAGTTGCTCTTTACAAGTTTTTCAGGGTTGAATGTTGATGAACGCTAAGAAACCACACATGGTTCACCATCTGAACTATCTGAGCTCAGTTCTGTTCAGTGTGACTATGCATGCTATTGAAATCTGTTCCATAGCTTTCATTTAGCATCCTTAATGGTGAATTCTTGAAATGTATGATGCAGCTTCTGAGTAGAAAATTTCTGACAGGTACTTTTGGTACAGACACACCAATCTGCTTCCCAAGGTGATTTTGAACACTTTCCAGTAAAATAAAGAAGTTAACTTAAGGATGAGATGAGAAGGAATGTCAGCAGCATCAATATATCTTGCCTGTATCCGTAAATTTTCATTGTTAATCAGGTTTGTTGATCAGTCTGGCTTTGTTGTTCTGCTTTATGAAGAAGAGCAATTAGACCTCCAGGAGAATCTGTAGGTAACAGCTTGGATCATACTCACGATGAAAAAAAAGTAGTACACAGACAAATGCATTATACTCTAAAAGCTATTGAAATGTTTCTGTAGTGCTTTATACAAGGCAATAGTGTGTGTACAATTCATCATATTGCATTTTTTTACCAGTTTACATAAAAAAGATGTTGGCATGAGTATAAAAACTATGTTTTTAGTGGTAAAAGGGATCTTCAGTAAATGTAAGAGAGATTCAAATAGAAAGTAGGCCTGCAAGTGGAACTACAGGAGACTCTTGAGAAGCTTCATCTGTTTGCATTTATCTTCCACTGCATGTGTTGTTTATTCTTCTGCTTCACAGCTGAGAGGCTTAGTGTTTTGTTTTGCTTGGTCAATATGACCACTGTGCTCATCACCAGAAAATACTAAGAAATCTAAATTAAACACAAGAAATATCACAAGTGAATCCTTTACAGTATAATCAAATTAGATATATTTATCATATCAGATATATATATGTGCATGCTCCTGTACAAAGACAAGGTCAACTCTATTTGCATCATTGCCTATCTTATATGAGAGAATACTAAGTAAGACAACACAAAGGCCTTGTATGTGTGAAGCCAAGTGAGTTGTATTTTTTCTTTTCCGAAAAGCGAGCTCTAGGATTTTGCTAGATGATTTGTGTTCTTGATTCCTTTCCATAAGAACTTCTGGTGATTTTTTTTTTTTTTTTCTTTATAACAATGACCTGCACTTTGGATGATAATGGTGAGTTACTTCAGAATGCTTTATTCCTCAGTTGTAGTTCACAGCCAGGAAAGCATCCAGGCTTTTTTCCTCTGTATTTTATTGTGTTCAATGCATAAGAAATGCACAGATATAACTCACAGCATTCCCTCCTCTTTCTAAAGGGAAGTGATTTTTTTTTTCCTTTCTGTCTGCTCTCTCAGAACAAAGTATGTCCTCAATAAAAAAATCTTTGAAAGAAGGGAACTGACCAAATCTTCCAGTGATGCTGGGATGTGTTTGTTGCTTTGAGTAATGAGAGAGAGGGAAAAAAAAGTGAATGTTTTTGAGTTACAGCAAAAGGAAGCTTTCTGCTTTTCGTCTTAATGGAGAAAGAAAGAAATTAAGTCAATTTGCCTTGCCATAATGATTATGCAGAAACTGGACTTAGTAAGAATAACAGGAACATAAGGGAAGTAAAAGACAGAAAATGTGTTTCTTAAGAAGCACTGAGGAATAGAAATATAATGTGTTTGTGTTGACTAATGCTTGATGATTCATGGAATTTCAGAGCTAGCTTACAAATTGCATCTGTAGTTGTCTGGAAAGTCACCCATATGCCCTTTTTAAAGAGTAAACAAAGAAATAAATAAAGATGAATGACCAAAGAAAAATGATAACTTTTGATAATCTGAGGCAACAGATACAAACTCAGTTCTCATGTCATTCAGAAGATTAGTATTAAATCAGAATGTTCATAATCTTCCAGTGACTACATGCCTCTTTTTATTTATCATTCTGATATGATGAAAATATTTGATTCTGGCCAGTGCAGATATAGGTAGTAATTTAATATCTGGCTGCCTTTGGGACTGGCTGTGTTGTAAGCTCCTCCAACAGGCTCTCCAAGCAGAGACAGATTCTAAGTTGGCTTGCTCTTGAATTTGGTTCTTCAGGGGATGAAAAAAGCATCTTCGTTTGAGTGGCATGTGAAGTATATCTTATACATGTCAAAACAAATATTTTGTATCAATGTAGAAATATATTGATCTCCTAGCTGAGTGGTCTGTGGGAAAGATGTCTTTATGTGGCACTGTTCTGCAGGCACAGACTTGCCTGAATTACATCTTTATGCCTGGAGAAATAATATGGACTAGGTGTTGCATTTTAATGTAACACAATTCCCTGATTAGTCCTGTGTGCTTTGCCTGTAACTTCATTTGGCAAGTACTGAGTTCTGATAGAAGTGCTTTAACAAGTGTTAACAAGCATAATGGCTTTGATGTTGCGAGCACTGTCTCCTCCATTCAAAAACTGAATACAGACAAATGAGATGAGGAATCTTTTTGACTCCTTGTTGATCACCTGCTGTGCCTCTTCTTACATGAATAAACTGCAGTATTGTCTAAATTTAGAAGACTGGTTTACATTGCTTTAATTAGTAGAATTTATACAGCTAAATATGTATTTTTAAAAAATTGGTTTGATCATTTTAGTCTTTGTAACTAATAGCCTCCATAAGGAAACACATAAGGAAGAACGGCTGAAGACATCATTTAAGTTAAGAAATTGTTCCACTCCCAGAGCTGTTTGTTGATGTCAGTAGTGAAATGAAATAATAGACTATCATCAATAGAAACAAAACCATACTGTATTCCACAGAAATGTTACAAGCTTTCATTTGAATCAAATGAAGGAAATGTGCAGAATTGTTACAGGTCCGGTACTGTAATCTCTGCAAGCACTTTATCCTGCTGAGGGGCTGATGGTTGAATATGTCTGTATTTCTTTTGTTGCAAGATTATTATATGCACATTGATGGTATATCAAAGGCCAGCCCAAGAGTGTGGAGAGGTAACTGCACTGAACTTTGTTCCTATAAGAAGATATGAAGAGTTGATAATTAAAAGCTGAGCATATGAAGTATCATAGGCTAAAGCAGTAAGTAACTGTGATAATAAAGGAAGAGGTTGGCATGCTATGCAGAGACAGCAAGCCATTTCATTGCAGAAACGATTTGCATCTTCTAGTGCTTTTTCTTTGCAATTTTTCCACAGGAAAGCATATTCACAAAAAAAAAAAAAAAAAAAAAAAAAAATAGACAAAATGTGCAGGTACTTTTTAATTGCTGTTCTGAATTTGTAAAATATAGGGTGTATATTCTTACTCATGTTTCAAAGTAAAAAAAAAAAAAAAAAGAAATCCTTAGACTTGTCTAATGATTCATCATCCTTCTTTTAGAAGGACACTTGAGCTCTAATGGGTCAAGTATTGTTTAAATGGCCAACACAGGAGAAACAGGAACTTGACTTCCACATATTCACTAGAAAGGATCTTCAGAAAAATAACATCTGGAAACTGTTTGTTGAGTAAGGATTGGAACTGAGGCCTCCTTCAATTGGAGAAAATTCCTGAAGGAATGTTAGGCTGAAGAATATAAGCTCCTTCTCTGTATTCACTTTTCCTTTCTGTTTTTCCTTTCTATTCCAGTTCATCAGTCACTCAGTACAGTTTAAGTGAGGGCTTCTTTTGCTACCTCTTTAAAGAGCTGCTAATCCTATGGAGAGAACTGTCTGCTGGCATGCTGACAGTGTGACAATTTATTAAAGATAGGAGTATAAAAACCCTCATTCAGTGTAAGGAGGAAATTGAACCAAAGCCTCTGTCTTTTGGATAAATGTTAGGGAAGGCTCATGCATGGACTTAATTGGAACTTACTGACACTGTGTTGAGGAAGAGTGCTAACCACTTAGAATGTATTATTTCCACTACACTGGATGAGCCAGGAGGATCACTCACTTAATCACTGGACTCAATAGGCAGGTGATGTCCCATGGGATAAGGACTTGGAAAGAAGATGGTCCCAAGGAAGCTGGTTAGTATTTGAGAATCAGTTCCTCCAAGCTTGAAAGTGATTCAAATAAGCAGGAAAATGGGCAAAACCAAACCAAATCAAAACCAAAACAAAAAACAACCCACAGACATGCCAGGAGGCATGCATGGATGGACATTTTTTCCTGGCAAACCTCAAACATAAAAAGGAAATACACAAGAGGTAGAAGAAAGTACAGATAAGCTGAGAGTGTTATAGAGACATTGTCAAAGCATGCAGAGATGCAATTAGGAAAGCCTACCTGAAGTTGAGCATGATAAGATATGTCAGTGGCAACAAAAGGATTTCCACAAGTACATAAATAGCAAAACAATGTTTAGGGTAAATGCAGACTTGCTATTGGATGGGGCTGAGACCCTGGTGATGTGAGACATGGAAGATGCTGAGGTACTGAATGCCTTTTTTGCCCCAGTCTTTATTAACAAGATTAGCCTTCAGAAATCACAGGCACGGGAGAATGGGAGGAAGTCTGGAGCAAGATTGGCTGCTGGACGAGGATCTGGCTATAGAATACTTAAGGAAATTGAGCATACAAAAATCCATGGATCCTGAGAGGGTGCACCTGTGAATGCTGAGAGAAATGCCTGATAAAATTGAATCTGCTCTCAATAATCTTTGAATGATTGTAGCAATTGAGAGAGGTGCCTGAGGACAGTGGAAAACAAATGTCATTCCTGTCTTCAAAAAGTGCAGGATGACCCGTGAAACTACAGGCAGATAAGCCTCACTTCAGTCCCTAGCAAAATAATGAAGCAACTGATCTTGGAAACGGTTTGCAGATGTACGAAGGACAAGAAGGTCACTGGAAATAATCAGCATGGATTCACATAGGAAAAAACGTTTGACCAATCTGATAAACTTCTATAATGAAATGACCTGATAGATAAAAGGAGAGCACTAGATATTGT
Source organism: Tetrao urogallus (assembly GCF_951394365.1). Taxonomy (NCBI): domain Eukaryota; kingdom Metazoa; phylum Chordata; class Aves; order Galliformes; family Phasianidae; genus Tetrao; species Tetrao urogallus. The sequence continues at coordinate 4,609,529 of NC_136823.1, read as the reverse complement.
CTACATTCAGATAAGCTTTTTATGCTATCTGCCCTAAGATTCTCACAAGCTGACGAAACACGGGCTAAGTAAGCAGTCAGTGAAGTGAACTGAAAACTAATGGCTGGGCCAGAGGCTAGTCATTGGTAGAACAAAGTATAGCGGGAGGCCAGTAGCTAGCAGAGCACTCTTGGTTCAGTCTGGTTCATCATCTTCGTTAATTATCTGGATGATGAAACAGAATCGCTGATGATATACAATCGAGAAGAGCAACTGATATGTCAGAAAGACCTTAGCAAGCTGAAGAAGAGGACTGGCAAGGAGCCTTATGCAGTTCAACAAGGGGAAGTGCCAAATCCTGCACCTGAGAAGACATCATTCCATGCACCAATGTATGCTGAAGTCTAACTAGCTAAAAAGTAGCTTTGTAGAAAGGGACCTGAAGGTCCTGGAGGGCAGCAAGTTGACCATGAGCCAGCTGTATGGCCTTGTGACAAAGAAAACTGACAGTGTCCTCTGCTGTATTAGCAGTGTGAATAGCAAGGTGGGGAGGTGAGCCCTCCCTTCCACTCAGCATTAGTAAGACCACATTTTAGAGTACTGTGTCCATTTCTGGGCTCCCCAGTACAAGGGAGACGTGTAACAATTAAAATATGTCAAACAAAGGTCCCTTAAGATGACTAAGGGACTGGAGCACCTCTCCAGTGAAAAAAAGCTGAAAGATTTGGGACTGTTTGGCCTAAAGAGAAGGCTCAGGGGGCAGGGGGTGGGAGGTTTACATAAATATCTAAATGGAGGCTGTAAGGTCCACAAGCACTAGAACAGGTTTCCCAAAGAGGCTGTGTAATTTCCATTTGAACATGGTCCTGGACAACCTTTTTTAGGTGACCAAGCTCAAGCCAGACATACTGGGCAAAATGACCTCCTTCCACCCTTAACCATTCTGCAGTTGTGTGAACCTTGGTACTCCGTACTTTTCTTGCTTTTATGTTTGAAAAAATTGGATTTTGAATTAATTTGGGTTTAGAAAGCACAGTTGAATCTCTGCTGGTAACTGAACTGAAATACTAAGCAACCATAGGATAAATCTAGAGAATCCCTAGGGATCTGTTTAAGTACAGCATAAGTTAGCAATTATTATTTAGCAGTGATTATTTCATTGGAATTTGGCAGACAAGGAATTTTGAAAGGTCCTTTAACAAAGGTAATAGTGTTAAAATATTAATTAGTTTGTTTCTATTAAATCTTAAGGCTACCAAACAAGTATTCAGCAGATGCTATAGGATCACATTCGTCACTGCTGCTCTTCAGTTGGTGCTGATTTGGTTGTGCTTTAATGAAGTAGAAATCTATGCAGTTGAAATGGAAATTGCTATCACATGTGTGTTGATTTAGTGTAAAATCAGATCTTCTCATTTTTCTGATTACACAGAGTGACTGACTCTAGTAGTATAATTGTCTCAGTTGCCCTGTAACACTGAGACACTGTAACACTAAAAGTATTCTAACAAATTTTAACAAAAGTTAGCCTTTATTATACATTGCAACATGATCTACAGGAGATAATCTATTTGATTGGTTTGAGTGGATTAACAAATATTTTTGGTGAATTTAAATGGAATGTTCAAGAATTGCTAAAGCAATGAAGTTGGAAAAATCCCTGTTTCTGAATCTGTGAAAGCAAGGAATCCTTTCCTTGTCCTTATAGGTGTTGATATCCTTACTGATGGCATTAACAGGAAGTGCTTCTAATCTGTGCAACACTGTTGATTTTGGTCAAGAAATATTTTGACATAATTTCAGTGCATTTGGCTTTGTTCCAAGTTGTCTTATTTTCAGGATGAATTCTGCAGGTTGAGAAATGGAACTAAAGTCATATACTGAATGAAAATAATGTGTTGGCCTTTATGTATGGAGAAGGGAAATACGCAGTCATTGTCTGGCAAATAGCTTTAGAAGAATAGGCAGGAGAAAAATTGTTTCCTTGTAAAATAGTTTTACAAAAATAATAAATACAAGTTTGTGGCTGTTACTATAAGGACACAGGACATTATAAATGAACAGTCTAAAGGGAGCTGAAATCTGATTTAACCTTATGAGAGAAGCCAGTAGTTGAGCTTAATTCACTGAGCATCTGTTCTTGACTTTGGATTATGAAGATAATGAAGGGGAAGAATGGTTCAGCCTCAAGGAAATAGAATATAGGCAAGTTGGAGGTATGTGGGGAAAAAATGCCAGCACTGTGGATTACAAAGCATTGCTGCATATTAATCTTGTTTAAACTTCAAACTTCGAGTGTGGTAGCAGTGTGGGATAGCACAGAGCAAAAGCTCCTCTCCGACAACTTCAGCCATCTTAAGCCAAGGTCCTGGACAGGACATAAATTTAAGCCTTTTATCTTTTCCCAAGTTACATTTTGTTTCAATGAATAGATATGGATTCCATGGAAAGTGTGTGAACAAATCAAGCAGAGAGTTCATCGTTAAGGCAAAGAAACAATAAGTAAATATCTTGAAAGGGAACTAGGTCTCCAGAAATGCAATGAACAGGAATTATGCTGCAGAATCTGAGGCAGGGAGGCTGTCGTTGTAACTAGGAAGTAATACATCATGTTTTTAAACTTCTAAAGTATATAAAAAATTATTTTGCTTTATGCAAAGATGCAATATGGACCCAGGCGTTATTTAAAATGCAGTAAGCTAACTTTGCATTTAGTTTCACAGCTGAGGGCATTCAGTGACATGCCTAGTTTACAGCATCAGAAACTTTTTTGCACTGGGTGAGTATTAAAAGGTGCTAGGCTACATTTTCAGAGTCATTTTTTCTGTACTTAAAATCCAGTGAGTTACATTCCAGCAGTGAAGTTCTTCATTTACCTTAACAGCTTAAAAAGTCTACACACCTGTCTATAATCAGGCATCTGAATATCTTTGTGTGCAGTTTCCATGGCCTGACAAAAATTAGATCCGTGCTTTTTTTTCGCTGCCATTATTGACAGTAAAACTCAGACCATTGACAGCGTGGACAACCATTTTCACAGCAACATGACAGGACTAACTTTACAAAAGCAGCTTCAGGAAGTACATCTGCAAGTGAGGAATGTACAAAACAGCACTCATGCAGCCGTCTGTAGCAGATGCACATAGCTGCTTGTGATGCACATAGCTGGTTGTGCCTTTCTGTGCACTAACATGCCTGGCTGTCAGCCAAAAGCTGGCTTTATGCTCTTTGCACAAAAGTCACATTTATGATTATAATTGTCTAAACTCACTAGCAAGGTAGGACATATTCTATCTGTCAAAGAACAACAGCAGAAACAAACAATATAAAACAAATATATTTGTTTCCAGGTGGCTTTAGAACTTCACAAGAATTACTGTCATGAGAAGTTAAATAATTCAGTTTTGAAAGGTAACCTGCTTAAAAATTTGTCTACTCAAAATAAAATCCAGGTAACTAAGTACACTAATTAGTAAGTTTTAATCCTTTTTGTAATGATTTCATAGGCTAGAAGTACTGCAGAAGACCAAAACCACATTATGCTGCGTTTTAACGCCAGTAACATAAGGGGACGTGTGACAAATGTTGTTTTGATATGCACGCCCAAATGAAATAAAATATTATGCAACAAAATTTATCTTGTCAGTGGGAGGTATGAGATCATATAAGAAACTTTGTCAAATGAACAACCTGACCTGAATACAATTGGTCTATTAGTGTATTTTAGGAATAGAAACTGCGTTAGAATTTTTTTGTTTCAAACCACTATAAGTCTTGAACTTGTCTCAGCTTTCAACAGAGCTCCGAATGACTCAACTTTCCTACAGATGCTGAGCAAAATATATTCACTGAAACCACTATAACTTCCTTCCTGGGTTTAATTTCCTCTTCTTCACCAGCATCACTTTGGTATCAGTTTTTGGGAGATGAGCAGGTGGGAATTAGTGGTGGTCTTCCCTTTCTGTGTTTAGTTTTCCCTTCCCTGCCAGCATGACAATCTCATACAGTCCTTAGTTGTTTTTTGGGAGGCTGCAGAACGAGGTTGTCATTTTTTCTGCTTCATTTTCTGTCACGTGTGGCAAGTTTTTCTGCAGGAGTGTCCTTTGTGAAAAGAGAGTAGAGGCTGCCTCTTCTCACAGGAAATGGCCCAAAAGCAGTTGGGTTAGGTAGATACAGCATCAAGAGAAAAATAGAACATTTTCCATGATAACTTGATATTAAGGGGCAACCGTGTATGTACAGGCTGCATGGAACCTTAAAAAAGGTACTTAATAGCACTCCAACAGCACCTGCTGAAAGCAGAATTCTGTAAATACTGTAGCTCTTCAATCTGGACAGGCACAGAATGAAACAGATTAAAATAAATGCAAAGCAACAGTCACCTGATCTACGTTAGTGAAACAACGATTAGAACTGTAGAAGTTGTCTTCACTTCTCTCCTTTATAACTACAGAGATCATTGAAAGTACTACTGAAAAAACTTCAGAGGTTCCTCTTTGCAATGTTAATGCAAGAAGACTTTAAATGGAAATATAAAGACACCTAAATTCCCTGCAGATGGGAAGAAGCCAGGTAACATGTTGTTCTGTTTTACTTAGTACTTACTTCAGTTCCATTTTTCCACCAGGAACTTAAACCATCTTTATATGAAGCAATTTGTGGTGCTTTGCTTGTTTGGTTTTTGCTTTTATGTGTTTGGTGGTTATCTATAGATACCTCCATTGAAGCAAAATACAATACAGAAATGCAGAGCTGAGCTGAGAGCATGCTTGGGAATGAGTAGATTGCAGTGGATGTCTCTAGTATCCTACTGTAGTCAGCTCTGTTGACTACTGCTGTTAACTATAAGAATAGCTGACTTGTTGACCGATAGTGGCTCTGGGTTCTACTGTACAGCAAATGGCAGAAATATCCAAGCAAGCTTCAAATAATTATGTCAGAAGATATCATTGCTCTACTTTATTACACATGTTTAACAGTCTTGGAATACCATCTCAGAAGTCAGTCTGTAAGCTGTTACAAATGACTTGCAGATCTGGCCCCTCTCAAAAGCGTCAGCCAAGAGGCTCTACCCCTTCACCTATGTTGCTTCATAACGGGTGACAGGTCTCCTCTTGTGAAAGGGTGCAGATAGGAACCTGAACTGCCACTGGAAGGCAGTGCTGAATCAGGAAGAAAGGATGTGGAATAGTAAGGTTAATTGCCTCTGGAGCTCATTCCAGTATACAAAATGACAAATCTGGTTCTTGCTACTACATACATGAAGCTTGAGTGGATTGTTCAGCAGGGAGTGTACTCAGTTTAAAAACAACAGTTTTGTGATGCTGGATGATGTACAGCATGAATAAAAAAAAATAAAAAAAAAAAAAGGAAGAACCTGGCTCACAATGTGAAGAAACCGTGAAGAAAAGCTAGTGTTAATTGCTAGTATCTGCTTTTAAAAATGAAGGGTTTTATTACTTTTCTGGTTTCTCCAAGGAAATATTTTGGGAAAAAAATATAATTAAAACCTTGACTATTATTTCATGCCATTACTTGTCATTGTTTTGTTTGATTATGTTTGTCTGTGGTCATGGTTACTCCTAATTATATGAGACATTCAAGGATCATTCCACCATCGGGTACTTGCTGGCAATGGCATATTATTCCTCTTGATGACTTTGTACTTCTTTCAAGTTCAGTAAGTGGCGCACAGTTTATTTGTAAACATATCCATCTTTGATATGGTCTTGTACTGAAAACTAGTTGACAACTCAAGAACTCTCTTGTCCATGGAGTGATTTGAGGAGGAGGCTGATTTTGCTGCGTTACATAGTAAATGCTTATGCGGCCTCTTGCAGAGATTGCGTACAAACACCTGTTGATAATAAACCTTAACTCCATGTTGCTTTGCATGCAAGTTTTGTGCTTAATGAATTACAGTCTTCATCTCCATTACGTAACTAATAGACCATGAACTTGAGATGACAAAATTTGTCATCGTAAGAACAATAAACTGACATTGCTACTGGCTTGAGGTTCTGCAGCAGTCATTATGAACACACGGGCTACTGATCTTCAGGCACCTGCTACTCCTTAGTGGCTAATTGGTACATACACATATGATACATGAGTATGTTACATGAATATCCATTTAAATTGGTGGGGTTGGAACTTATTGATAAACTGAGCTCTGATATCCCTCTGAAAGTCTGTGGGAGCTGAAGTAATAAGTTTCAGGTATTGCCACGCTTGCTGCTCATCTGAGAGTCCATCCATGAGCTTCCATTCTCACAGCTGTCTTATACATGTGGTAGTATGTCCTGTGGCCTTGGCCCACTAAGGACCAGGACATACTGTCTTTTATTTTTTTTTCTTTCTTTTTTCACAGCCATTTAAATGGCTTACATATTGTGCATTACTTATATGAAGGATGCTGAGATAGTGATTTCAAAGTTCTAAAACAGCTTCTTTCTGAGGCAACCAAACATCATCCCAGTGTTTGTTTTAGAAGGACAGTTATGTAGTAAATTTATTGTGACATGGAGGGAACTTAGTCTTATCCTAATAAGGAAATAAGCCCTGCAGCTGATGAGAATATTTTTTTGCATAATGAAAAAGCAAATAACTTTCGTCAGTATGCAATGCAAATCTAAAATGCATTCAGGTTGTTAAAATGAGATGCATGCTAGGAAAGATCAGGTTGTCATGGAGCTTCAGTTATTAGACTGAAACAATGCATCTTGTGACTCCAAAAGTTAATCTGTAAAAAGCCAAACCAGAGCAAGAGATTTGATATCGGTAATAGTTTACAGCTTGGCTATTTCTGAGAATGTCTGTATGTTTGGTACCAGAGTGGGGAGCCCTCTTGTGAGAGATTGGATGCAAATTCTTGTGTCCCTGTGATCTTTCACCTAATTACAAAAATGAGATTACTTTGAGTAGAGATCCATCTTATTTGTTCCCACACTGTCTAGTCAACACTTGTTTCTTGAATCTTTTTCCTGGGAATGAACTAAAAGAACTTATTTTTGAGTCAATTGCGTATGTAAAGGAGAATGTTTACTCTTGCATGGTAGTTTTTTTTTATTTTAAGATGTTCTGAATTCCTCTTATCTCTGGTTACATCTACCATGGGAAAGTTTCATGTACGGATAAAGCTAACCTAAGCTTGTTGCTAGATCCACAGCTGGACAGTGGGTAAACTGCAATATGGACTGTACAGCTGAACTGTACAGCATGATCCAGGAGAAGACATAAATCTAGTTCTATGTATTATTAGAGGGCAGGGAAGGTGCTTGAAGCTCAATATGCACTGTAGCTGTGATGGTGCTAAAAGCACCCATAGTAAAGGTCTACATGATGTGTGCTCCCCATCCTGCAACATGACCTTTATTTCCCATATCCTCACTCCAGCAAAAAAACACCAGTGGTGGTTGCAGTGGCTGCATCTGTCTTAAGCAGATAACTGTTGGTTGTAGTTGTGATGGCTGTGACTGGTTGTGATGGCTGTACCTGCAGAGCTCATAGTGGATTCATGGGAAATACAACAAAACGATACCCAAGAGCTAATTTGAGCAATGCGCTCACTTAACCACCATGCTGATCAGTGTACAACACAAGCCAAATATGGAAGAAAATCATATGTTCAGTGAGAACGCAAGAATGACTATGAATCAATCATTTCACCCCATAATTAATGGGCAAGCAGTCCAAGAGCCCATTGAGCCATCCTACATGACAGCTGGCTGCATGACAAGATCTCTCCTGTGTGAGGGTAACTCTTGAGGTTACACCTTTGCAAAGATTCTTACACCTTGATGTTAAGAGATTCTTGGCTAGTATGGATCCCTATTAATCGAGTCGCATCTTGTTAAGCTTCGCTAAAATTATATCACAGATGTAACCTATGGACATAAACTTGTCCAAGTCTGGTACCAGCAGTGGATTCAGCTGCACTTCGGCTTCTTAGCTCTATAGTTCAAGGAATTTTGAAACCAAGGGGATCCACTCTGAATTTTGTGACTAGCCAGATGGTCTTCTGGACAGGTGTGTTCAACCCTGTCCTCTATGCAGTAAATAATCATGTGTACTTTGCCAACTCCATTTTTATTTACAATTATGTTGTGTTGTTAACTCACTATTTTATATCAATAAATATATTGCTCCTACTTTCTTATTAATGCCATGTATAATTCCATTCACAGTAGCCTGTGCCCAGAGTTGATTACCCATTCTTAAAAAGGGTAAAAAAAAAAAAAAAAAAAAAAAAAAAAAAAGAACAACCCTAGGAACTACCAACCTATCAGCCCCACCTCTGTGCCTAGGGAGATTGTGGAACAGTCCTGCTGGGAAGCTATACTAATGCACGTAGAAGTCAAGAAGGTGATACGAGAGAACCAACATGGTTTCACCAAGGGCAAATCCTGCTTAACCAACCCAGTGGCCTGCTACAATAGTGCCACTGCAACAAAGGACAAGGGAAGAGCCCTTGACATCCCCTGTCTCAACTCCAGTAAGGCCTTTGACACAATGCCCCACAACATCCTTCTCTCCAAATTGGAAAGATACAGATTTGATAGGTGGACTGGTCGATGGACAAAGAACTGGCTGCAGAATCGAGTTCAGAGAGTGGTGGTCAATGGCCCAATGTCTGGGTTGGAGATCAGTGACAAGTAGTGTCCCCCAGGGCTTGATGCTGGGGCCAGTACACTTTAGTATCTACATGAGTGACATCAACAGTAGGGTCAAGTGCATCCTCAGTGAGTTTGCCGACAGTGAGCAGCAGGTTGTAGTCAACACATCAGAGCAACAGGATGCCATTCAGAGGGACCTTGACAGGCCCACGTGAACTTCAGGAAGTTCAGCAAATCCAAGTGCAAGGTGTCTCTTATGAGGACAGGCTGATAGAGCTGGGGCTCTTCAGCCTGGGGAAGAGGAAGGCTGCGAGATGACCTGACAGGGGCCTTTCAGTATCGAAAGGGGAGCTACAGGAAAGAAGGGGACAGACTCTTTAGCAGGGTCTGTGGTTAGGGCCTTCCAGTACTTGAAGGGAGCATATAAACAGAAAGGGGAATGGCTGTTTATGAGGGTGGATAGCAACAGGACAAGGGGGGGAATGGTCTTCAATTGAGACAGGGGAGGATTGGTTAGATATCAGGAGGAGCTTTTACACATAGAGGTTGGTGACGCACTGGATCTTGGATCCCCCATCCCTGGAAGCATTCAAAGCCAGGCTGGGGGTGGCTCTGGGCAGCCTGATCTAGTGGTTGGCTATCCTGCACGTAGTGGGGGATTGAAACTAGATGATCATTGTGGTCCTTTTCAACCCAGGCCATTTAATGATTCTATAATTCTATTAAATTGGAAACTTAAAGCAGATAGATTTAGACCAAATATAAGGAAGAAGTATTTCACAGTGAGGGTGGTGAGGCACTGGAATAGGTTACCTAGAGATGTGGATGTGGTGAATGCCCCATCCCTGGAGACTTTCAAGGCAAGGTTGGATCAGGCCCCGAGCAACCTATGTAGCTGTGGTGTCCCCATTCATTGCAGGGGAGTTGAACTAGATGGTCTTCGGAGGCCATCTTTCATCTCTAAGGATTCTGTGATTGACAACCATAGTGCACCCTTGAGTCGTTAGCAAGAAAGAACAAACTGCTTCCTATAATAATAGTGTGAACAGTAGGAAAAAAAGAGTCCTAGGGGAAGCAAAGGGCTAGTGTTGTTGCTGGCAGAAGGTTTGGACTCAAATAGAATTATAACTGCTTCAAAGCAGCTGAAGTTTCAGAGGTTCTGCTTTCCAAGCCATCAGGTTGGGCCTGATCTTTTCTAGGATGACTTATGAATATTTGAGGAGAAATTCTATCTGCTTCTAGCAGACAAATTTCATTTCCTACTTCCAGCTCTGAACATAAATTAAGACAGACTCTAAGCTAACTCAAGTGTCTCCAAGTGACTGACTAGCAGCAGGAAAAAATACAGCTGTACTTAAAAGAGAAATATTAAGAAGAAAACAAAAGAAAATAACAGAAGAAACAACTAAAAGCAATAAAAAAACCTCACATTCTTTTAACTCAACAACTGCCCTGATGGCATGGTTCTAGCTAGGAGCTCTTACACCTATGTGATCTTTCTGCTGAGAATAGGAACTCTGAAATCATGCCACATCTAAGATTAGAAATGCTTGTTGCAGCAGGAAACAAGCCCAAGTTGTTAATTTGCTGGTGTTGTTCTAGGGCCGGACTGTACTGGGAGAATGGATGGTATTTTAGCTGTCACTTCCACCACCATTCCTTCCACTGGATGGCAATGTTTGACCAGATACCTGACTAAATATGAGGAAACAATAAAATAGAAATCTGTTATTCTATTGGTGGTAGACGACGTACATATTCTCTTTTGGTTCTACGGCTTTCCTAAACCTGAAGGGAAAGAAAATATTGTTATTGAACTGAACTAAGTGTCTTTTCTCTATTTGTAAGTCTTCCAGAAGTGCTTGGAAAACTCCTGGACCCTGAGCTTCAAAATTAGATGCTTTAGAAAATGTATATTGATCATTTTATGCCTATGAGAATTTGATAACTTTCTATGAATACAAGCTCAATTAGGAAGTATTTTGTTTTGAAGTTATGGATTTTAGTCTCCACAGCTGAGCAATGCTGTAAACCTGTAGCAGAAATCTGTAAATGATGTTGACTGTGCTATGGCAATATACCAGCACACTGACTCTACTTGTGAAGATGATGTTGGTGAGAAGTTGGCTCAGTTTTCAAATGAAAATCGAGATGAGATGCTTGAAACCTCTTGTCCTATTCTATCCAAGTGCCTTTGTACACTGTGCTTTTAAATCTAGGCATTGATTCAGCAGACTGTGGGGATTGGAAATAGATACTATCATAATTCAACCTGAGCATATTTCACAGATTTATTTTTTTTGTCCTGCTATGAAGCCCAGGAGAAGTAGTACCATCTTCTTGAATGCACTTATATGCTATGCTTTCTGTGTGTGGAAATAATATACAGCCCCAATAGAATTTTTATATCCAGAGCAAAATCTGTTTTGTGAAGAAGTGCCTACTGTACCTGCATGTGTTCAACACTCATCATACAGGATCATGAATTATAGAATGGCTTAGGTTGGAGAAGGCATTAAAGGCTCCATACACCTTTAATATTTCTTCCTTGAGAAAAGTCATTTCTAGTTAGTGTAAAACTTGCCAGATTTTCCAGGATATGGATATCCTGGAAATGGCCATGTAAGCCCTTGAATGCACAAAATTACCAGTCACAGACATTAAAAAAAAAAAAACACCAAAAAAACCAATAAATAAACAAACACACATCTTTTGCTGATGCTTTGAATCTATGGCATTTTATTTGCAAACTTAATGTTAATTTTCAGATATATTTCTTATTGAAATAATTCAAGTCTAGAGTGTTGGCACAGTACTCATCCTCTACATAGTGCTTGACTGTGCAGTGCATTTGGCATTTGTTAACGCTGTGTTTCCTATCCTGTTCCTAAGAAACCACACTCACTCTACTTGAATTGGCCAACTTCCAAATTCTTCTGCCTAACATTTGTGCTGTAAAACTGTTTTGTTGAAAAGCACTCCGACTTGGCTCACACTTTTGAGAAGGGCCAGATCCATAAGGCATTTGCAACAGTTTACCAACTGATTTCTGAGGCGCTATTCCAAGATTATTAAACTTGTATAATAAAGTAGAGCAATGAAACAAAGGTCAAGGTTTTAATTATGTTTTCTCCCAAAATATTTCCTTGGAGAAACCAGAAAAGTAATAAAACCCTTCATTTTTAAGAGCAGATACTAGCAATTAACACTAGCTTTTCTTCACATTGTGAGCCAGGTTCTTTTTTTGTTTTATTTTTTTTTTATTCATGCTGTACATCATCCAGCATCACAAAACTGTTGTTTTTAAACTGAATACACTCCCTGCTGAACAATCCACTCAAGCTTCATGTATGTAGTAGCAAGAACCAGATTTGTCATTTTGTATACTGGAATGAGCTCCAGAGGCAATTAACCTTACTATTCCACATCCTTTCTTCCTGATTCAGCACTGCCTTCCAGTGGCAGTTCAGGTTCCTATCTGCACCCTTTCACAAGAGGAGACCTGTCACCCGTTATGAAGCAACATAGGTGAAGGGGTAGAGCCTCTTGGCTGACGCTTTTGAGAGGGGCCAGATGTGCAAGTCATTTGTAACAGCTTGCAGACTGACTTCTGAGATGGTATTCCAAGACTGCTCTACTATATTATACACATTTAACAGTGATATCTTCTGACATAATCATTTGAAACTCACTTGGATCTTCCTGCTGTTTGCTGTACTTTCACAAGGCCAGTGTTGTTTTCAAAACTTTGTTGTGTGCCATGGGATGTTAAACCTCTACTTCCTACCTCCAAATATTTCTGGGGAGTTGGTAATTAGGGAAAAAGAACTTACATATTATTATATTAAGTTATAAATATACTTGAACTTAATTTAATATAACACATTAAAAGTTAAGCTATGTTATTTTATCGTGATGGGAGCATTTGTCTCATGAACAGCTATATGAAGCAAATTCCCAAGAGCAACTGAGTCATTTTGTGCCTAACAATGAGCCTAACACAGGCAAGTACTGGCAGTGTAAATTGACTATCAGTCACTGTCATCTGGAGCATGGAGCACGTGAAGCTTCTTGCAGCTGCAAGAACAGCTGTAACCCAGGTCTATTGTCCTTGCGACCATCCCATGTATTTTTGAAACCTTTTAATGGCATTTTTAGGCCATGAAAACTGGATGATAGTAATATAAATCTGAATATTCTAAATGACACTGGCTCATTAGGCAGTGCTTTCTACAATAAGATCTAATTTTTGAGAGTTCACTTGGCAAATGAAAACACATTTGAAATGGTACAAGTGTTAGCTTTACAGATGCAAGCAGCATTTTCCCACTTAGCACAGAGGGAGAGGAAAACACTCAATAGATGTATCTGATTGCTTCTTCTACTCCACATACTTTTCCTTCCAAATGCCTGAGGAACAATGTCGCCTTCATGTGAGGGTGAGGTAAATAGAATATTGCCTGGGATCACGAACAAGATCCAGGTGGACTGCTACATTCCATAGCAAGATATGGCAGACATTCTTTGCTGTTTATTTACTGGCTTTCACTAACTGCTATACACAATGAACAAGATCCTTGGTGTGTATTTCAGTCTTGCACTACTAGAATTCCTGGATTTGGAGTCTACCTTCTTCCTGGTTAATGGTTTTCCTTTTTTAACAGTTTTATATCTTCTAGATGAAGTATTCAGAGAAAATTTTGATTCCTCCCAGGCACATGGAAACAAGAGCAGCTGTTTTGGTAGATATGTGATTGTATTTTTATTACTTAAAATAGAAGAAAAAAAACTTCAAAAAGTTACAGATACCAGAGACTGAAAAAAAATAAGGTTCTGTGGGAAAAAAAAAACAACCACAGAATTGAATCATTTGGGCTATTAATTATTCCAACATAAGCATCACAGTCTTAGAGAGTCTATAGCCCTGGTTGTCTTCCTTACTCCACTGTTTTTAAGTGCATTGATGATATCTAATATATTTTAGCATTTCTTTTTTTCCACATATGAATGACTGCTAAAGCTCCTGTAAGATTTCTTTTTAAGCTGCGCACTGAATAAGAAAATTCAGTGGTAGTATTGGCTTTCTAAATACACAGTTACACTAATAACTAATATAGTATTTCACAGAAGAATTCTATGGTTTTGACAAATGTATTTTGCTCAGCAGCTGTAGAAAAGTTGAGCCAATCAGAGCTCTGTTGAAAATAAAGCTCGATACTTACAGAAGTTTCAAAAAAAAAAATCTAATGCAGTTTCTATTCCTAAAAGACAATAAGAAATCAATTATATTCAGCTCAGGTTGTCCATTTCACAAAGTTTTTTTGTATATTTTATGGGGGACAACACTCATCCCTGGTCTTAAATAGGCTACCCAGAGCAGTCATTGGATGCCTCATCCCTGGACACATTCAAGGCCAGGTTGCACAGGGCCCTGGTTGGGCCTGATCTTTTCTGGAATGACTTGTGAATATCTACAGAAGAATTCTGTCTGCTTTCAGTGGACAAATTTCATTTCCTCTTTCCAGCCCTGAACATAAACTGGGACAGACTCTAAGCTAACTCAAGTGTCTACTGAATAGTAGCAGGAAACATGTCGCTCCCACAGCAGAGGAGCTGGATCTCAATGATCACAGAATGGCCAGGATTGGAAGGGCCCTTGAGGATCACAAATCTCCAACCTCCCTGCCACATGCAGGACCACCAACCACCCCATTTAATACTAGACTAGGCTGCCCAGGGCCCCAGCTAATCTGGCCTTGAACATCCCCAGGGACGGGTGCATACACAACCTCTCAGGGCAGCCTGGTCCAGCACCTCACCACTCTGTAAAGAACTTCCCCCTGACATCCAGACTAAGTCTTCCCTCCCTAAACTTAAAACCATTTCCCCTTGTCCTGCTGTTATCTATTCTTTTAAAGAGTTGATTCCTCTCCTATTTGTAGGCACCCTTTAATGCCTGCTCCAACCTAAGCCATTCTATAATTCATGATCCTGTATGATGAGTGTTGAACACATGCAGGTACAGTAGGCACTTCTTCACAAAACAGATTTTGCTCTGGATATAAAAATTCTATTGGGGCTGTATATTATTTCCACACACAGAAAGCATAGCATAAGTGCATTCAAGAAGATGGTACTACTACTCCTGGGCTTCATAGCAGGACAAAAAAAAAAAAAAAAAATCTGTGAAATATGCTCAGGTTGAGTTATGATAGTATCTATTTCCAATCCCCACAGTCTGCTGAATCAATACCTAGATTTAAAAGCACAGTGTACAAAGGCACTTGGATAGAATAGGACAAGAGGTTTCAAGCATCTCATCTCGATTTTCATTTGAAAACTGAGCCAACTTCTCACCAACATCATCTTCACAAGTAGAGTCAGTGTGCTGGTATATTGCCATAGCACAGTCAACATCATTTACAGATTTCTGCTACAGGTTTACAGCATTGCTCAGCTGTGGAGACTAAAATCCATAACCTCAAAACAAAATACTTCAGTTCTATAATGATTATGAAAAGGATTAAAACTTACTAGTCAGCGTACTTAGTTATCTGAATTATATTTTGAGTAGACAAATTTTTAAACAGGCTGCCTTTCAAAACTGAATTATTTAATTTCACATGACAGTAATTCTTGCAAAGATCTAAAGCCACCTGGAAACAAATATTTATGTTTTATATTACTTGTCTACACTGCTGTTCTTTGACAGATAGAATATGTCTTACCTTGCCAGTAAGTTAAGACAATGATAATTACAACCATCACATTAAGTTGCTATAGCTGGCTTTGGTACCTCAGAGGTTTTTTGGTTCTCTGAGAGATGGAGTATGGAGCAGCTGATGCATATATTGTAGTGTTTGAATAGTTTCTGAGCAAGAGCATATATGGATTCATGTGCAATACTCTGTAAGGTACTTCACCTATCACAACTGTCAGAAACCATGATAATAAAGTTAATGGGGGAGTACATAAAAGACTATAAAGTTTCAGGACTAGGAGAACTAATGTGAGATAATGTATATGACTTTCAGCAATTTCTCCAAACCCTTTAAGGAACTCACAAACATCAGATGGAGAGCTTCCTTCAAGAGAGCTAATTCCAACATTAATATGTCTATTTCTAACGTTTAGACATATTCTGAACAAACAGACTGCTGTCTGTTTTCACTAGATGCCTGTGAAAGTGAAGGAATGTCTAAGTGTGTGTATATGCACATGTGGTGTGGATAGCTCTACTGATAAAGCAAGGCCTGTAATGTTTGCATTAACTTTCTATTGGAAGACATTTTAAATAACATTGAAAGTGGGTGAACTGTTGGAGACCTGGTTTCTATTTTTGTTGTAATTCTTGTCTCAGTTTTCCCACTACTAAAAAAAAAAAAAGTTAATGATGCTTGGCTGACTTGTGGACTGTTTGAACATGGCACCTGACAGAATAGAGAAGATCAACACTTCCATCTTACTTATTTACTAATCATACATATCCCTTCTCCTCAGTTGTGCAGAGTATAGCTTAAGGTAGTTATATGTCAGACTTTTTTTTTTTTTTTTTTTTTTTTAATTTTTTCTCATGTTTCACTTCTTTAGATTTATTTTCCATCACATTCAATATTTTAAGAACTGAACTCTGAGAGGCACTCAAGTAGTTTTACTATCTTTTTTTGTTTGAAAGATCCCCATGCACTAGCATAGTGTGCTCACAGTTCATCCTGGAAGTGGGGAACAGTCCAGCTGATTCTGTCATTGAGCTTTCAGTTTAAGTTGTGAACAGGCTTTCCCTTTGAATGGCAATATTATGGATGAATGCATATTATTAGCTCTTAATTCAGTGATCAGATATAGGATTGTGAAAACAGTTACTCCAAGTATCTTTTCCTAGTATAAAGTCTTATGTTAATTTTAATCAAAAACATCTAAAATCCACAAGCTCTTCCTGCATGACACACCCAAAATATTAAATCAGCTTCCTTTTGTGACACAATTTCACTGTTAAGTCCGGCTCTATTGCTTAATTTTCAGTTTTCCTTCTTGGTCACTTGTGATTCCTTGATTACAACACATCTTGTTTAACGCTGACCAGAAAAACTTTGGCAGTTCAAGAACTGACATTTCAGATGATTCTTTCAAATCCCAAAATTGCCTCAGAACAACTTCATGCTCTCAGATTTTTTCTGTAGTAGTTTAATGATAACATCTAAGCTTCCACATCTTTCAGCATAATCATATTCTCATTTTTAAACGAGATTGCTCAGGACCCAGATACAGAGATAATTACATTTCATATAAGAACAGTGAAAAAAATATGTGTCTGCTTCTACTACTGAAGACTTCTATGGCTCTGTCTCTTCCAAAGAGTACTTGCACACCATGTTTTACAAACTCAACTTTGCTTGTTGAAGCAGACACAATTGCCTGAACTGCATTAATACACACATCCAATTTAATAAACAAAAATAACAGATTCCAGTACTGTAATGCTCTAATGTGATGGAACATACAGCAAAAATAGTGGAGTGGCACAATCCTAGGAAAATGAGAACAAGCTCAAAAACAGCAGCCACAAGCACAGAAACAAAGGAAGAAAAACTGCTTACCTTAGGAGGCCTTCCAATTAACAGGATATCCCACAAGATACCCTTGCCTTCACTGCCAACCCTTAAATGAGGTCTGGGAAGGGGTGGATACTGACTCCACCCTTCCAGTCACTCAGGTGGTGTTGCATTGCATACACCTGATCTCCCCTGGGTTGGACCGACCTTCCCACCATGTGCTCAGTCACTGTTTCAGTTCATGATCTAGCATTTTCACTACAAGTACTAGTGCCATAATTTACTCTGACTTAAAGAGCTGTACACCATGGAATTTACAGTGATGTCTAGGAGAGACAATATTGAGATTCTCCGTGGAAGAAATGGAGCATCAGCAAATAGAAAATGAATGCTCTGTGTTGTAAACCAGTAAGTTAAAGTACCTGTATCTTTCTGTTTAGGAGTAGGATTTTAATTTTACACAGTTGATATTCTTCTTTAAAGAATCATTTATGCTAATTTCACAACAATATTATTTAGACGAATTGGATTTACATTTCCAAATATTGGTCTTTACTAGATGAATAAATCTATGGGAAATTACACTCCATTAGCTCTGGTTTTTTTGCATTTAAACCTAATGAACTGTTCTTTCTGAATCTGCTCTTTCTTTTATAGGTTAGATTCATATCAAAACTGGATTCCATTAATAATTCCTGCTCACCTCTGATCTCTTTTTGGAAGCATCAATATTGCAAAGTATTTGAGGAAGGCTTAGTTTGGATCAAGTGGCATAAATTTGAACTCAGTGGAGCTCTAATAAAATATATTACCTGAGAATCTGCACCTTAATATTTACATAAGATAGTGAGGTTTTAATTTGTTTGGCTGAATGTCAAGGCTCCTGTCTATTTTAAGAAATTTTCTTCACTCTGCCTTTGTTTTCACTTGCAGTGAAACTAGTAACATTTCAGGTATTTTTAAATCTAATTCTTAGCTTATATTTCCAACATATGTATGTGGGAGACCTGGACTTAACTTCTCTCCTAAAGTGCCTTAGCCAATGCTCTTCTTTTTTTCTCTGTTATTAGTGACATTCTGCTTTGTAGAATCAAGTATTGATCACAGATTGCTTTTTAGCTAGGATGCTCTTTTGACAGGCTATGGTATTGAGATCTCTTTTTTTAATCACCTTGGTGTTTGAGAGGTGTATAGGGGAAGATATTACCATTTCATTTTCCTCTTCCTTCCTCATGCTTGGCTTCATGAATCTATACCAGTAAGTGTTGTTGGAGTTCTGACTGCAAAGGTAGTCAAAGGTGAGTGCTGGATTGGAGTGGGTTATTACAGAACAGCAAACTGCTTGATTAAATTTTGCCTGTGTTTCATCTGTGATGGGTTTGTTCTTTTTCTCTGGGGATGGATGCTTCACAAAGAACATTCGATGATCTGTACTTGATTATTCTGTCTATTGGTGAACAGTAATTGGCTGGGGAAGCTGTGTCTTGGTTGGATAAGGATTACTTTTATTGTCTGGAGGAGACTGGTACTGTCAGTATCAAATAATAATCATGAAACATTACTTTTTTGGGTGGTGTTTGCTTGGTTTACTTTCGGAAAAACAGGGCTTCTGTAAATTTATTCACTGTTTACAGTGTGATCCTCTGGGGACTACTGATGCAAATAAAACTGGGGCATGCAAACATAAACAGTCCAAAGGGCAAATGCTATTCCAAAGATCACTTTGAAATGTGTTCCAAATCTCTGTAGGAGAGTGTGCAAGCATTTGGGTCTGATTTGTCAGCAGCAAGTGAAATGTATGTATATTTGAATTGTGAGCCAGCTGGTGTAACAATGGCAGAATAAAAAGTCCCTGCTCCATAGATGATGGACCCTAAGTTAAAAGAGGACCTTATTTTCCCGAGGCATCGGCTCATGTTTAGACATCTGACTGAATGGACAAAGACTCATAAGTGCTTGGTGCTCAGTTGCATCTTGCCAATTTGTTTTGGTACTTGGGATGCAGTATTCTCCAGGATTCCCTGCTCTGACCTTTTCTCCAGTCTCCACTACTATTTTATTATACACCTTTATACACACTTATTGTTGTTCACTACTTCTTAAAGTTGCAAATCAAAAACCTTTAATAATGAGTGCCAGCAGCAGCTTCTGGGCTTGATTATCTTCTCCATTGCACCTGCACTTTCTTTCACTGCTGTTGCTGCGATGAATCATCTTCAAAAACAAAAGATCAGCCAAAAACCTCTGAAAATCAGCACAAAGTTTGCACTGGAGAAAGTTCTGGGAGGACTTTTGACTTTCACTTTGCTCTTTTCTTACTTTTCCATTTTTGAAGACTTGATGGTACGTTACTGTACAACTTGTATCCATAAAAACTGGGATCTGAGACTAGTTTCTCAGTATTTCTTAAATTACACCCAAGTGTGTTACATTGCAAGTGCTCAAGTATGCTGTTTACATCTTTGTGGTTCCATTCTGCTTTCCATTTCACTTTGCTCCCAAAAATTTGGGAGGCAATAGTTGTGAGCTACCACTGATGAACTTTGAGTTCTGTGCCCTTTCCCAGGACAAAAGGACAAGGAAACCCACAGCACGCGCTTAGCAATGATTACAGCAAACAGGAAAATCAACTGTTCAGCATGGCTGTTCAATCTTTTGGCTTGCCTGGGCTGCATCAGGTGAAGAGGAATTTTCTTGGGCCACATATAAAATGTGTAGATTGCTCCAACAATAATGTTTCCTATTTATTTCCATGGAAATGACAACAGATACAAAGAGCATGATAATGTTACTTGATAGAGAAAATTCTCAGCTACAAAATACTATTTTTCATGTTGTCACTACCACTAGCTATGGATTTTCATGAGCAATGTACAAGAGCCTGCATGCTGTGCTTGCAAAAATCTATACCAGTGGAGGAGACCCACTGTTGCCATTGCCACTGTTGAAATGCACCTCCCACCCCCTCACCATGCATTCATCCACTGTTTGGTCTTCATAAACATTCAGCAAGCATCAATGAATGTCAGTGGGTGCCATTTTTTCCGTGCGGA
Organism: Tetrao urogallus; assembly: GCF_951394365.1. Taxonomy (NCBI): domain Eukaryota; kingdom Metazoa; phylum Chordata; class Aves; order Galliformes; family Phasianidae; genus Tetrao; species Tetrao urogallus. The sequence goes on along the minus strand of NC_136823.1, from coordinate 4,589,330 downwards.
GGAATTCAATTCCACCCCTTTGCTTCGTGTGCACTTCCATGTCAGATCTCATTCTGTCAGGCTGCCTCTCTGCTGCCATCTGTCACACAGCAATAAAATGTATCAGAATACTGGCAGGAAATTTCAACCACTGCTGCTATACCTCCATCTGCCTCTGATGCTGTGGGCCAACATCGTATAATAGGAGGCATTACTTTTGAAGCAGCCCTCGTTTGTAATACAGTTAATGTATATGAGCAACAAAACTCTAAAAATATATATTTTTAATTAAAATATTGCAACAAAAACATAAAACAAGTGGAATACTTGACCCTGTTTTTGTGAAACTAATGAATCAGTCTAGTTCCATGGAAATGGCCTTGAGGTCTCAAGGCACTCTTCAGAGAGTTTTAATGAAATTTTAATCTTGGTGCGCTTCATGCTTGAAAATCATTGTTCACAGAGTGCCAAAAGGCAATGCTGTGAATAAAGTGTGGTTGGGAGGTGAGGGGTATTTCTCTCTGCTAAGGTCTTATGAAAGAGTTATCTTTCGATTTTTGAGTTCAATGTCTGATTGCAACTCTATACATTCTGTTTGAAAATGTGCAGGTAAGGTACTTATGTTGACTGACAATGAAGTTGCAGATATACCAAAATGATGATACTTTCACAATCTGGAAGCCTAGTCTCAAATTCCTTTATCAGAATGGAAAGCAAGGCTGCATGTTTTTCACTGTTCACAGAGCTGTGTTTATCAAAATGCGTAACATCATTTGCCATCACTGTATAATTGTGGCGTTAGCACAGTGCTAACTGTGCTCTTCCATGTCCTGGTTTCAGCCCAGACAGATCACACACTGATGTTTGATTTTTACTGAGCAATGGCTGTGTGCCCAGGGCCAGCCCAGGCCGCTCAGGAGAGAAAAGACAACACCATGGTGGCAAAGGGCAGGGAGCAGCCACAGACGGGTTTTGCTGGCCTGCATGTGTCCAGTGGGCCATGGGTTGGACGTGTCTGCTAGAGTATTAGTAGCTTTTATTGATAGGGTACGTGCACCGGTGTTTATAAGGAGCTGTGCTGTGGGGCCAAGTACATATCTGTCAGAGTCTTTAAGCAGGAAAGGTTCCTTCCCTAAGCTCATTTTGTCAGACACACATTTATTTAGTTTTCTAGTAAGAATATATGCTGTTTCTGGGGTCAGTTTTTCATGGGGCACATTTTCTAAATAGGTTTAGAATACTGGCTCTTTCAGGAAGGCAGGCCAGGAACTGCTGTCTTGGCCTTTTTCCTGGTAAGTGCTGGAGCCCCTCGGGGCTGAGATTGACTGCTTTTGATCACAGGGCACTTAGGTCTGCATTCACAATAGCAGCGTGAAGACAAACTGCTTTGTCCAATCGGGAGTCACACTTTCAAGGATACATAACTCCCTTTGATCTTCTGTAAGTCAAAAATAACATCTTAAAATTGAATATCCTCACCAAAAACATTGCTTTTGGAGGAGAGCTTCCGTAGAGGGGAGAAAATACGACCCAGAAAATGACAGCTGAAGTATTAGGAAGTCTTTTCTGAAAAGGATTAATCTTGCAACTGTTTGTCTTTCAGATACATTTTTTCTTTATTTTCATCTCCAGTTAATGGTTACGAGTAAAGGCAGAGTTCTCATTCTTGCATATTCCGTTAATCCTCGCCTGGATAATCTGGATAATTTTTTGGTTTGTTTGTTTGTTTGGTGTTTTTTTAGTGTCTTTTTGTTGTTTTGAATCTGATGGAGATCCATCCTTCTATTGCTTGGGTGAATCTTGCAGTGCTGTGTATGCTCTTTTTATATCTTATATTATTAGAGTCTGACTTTTCCTTTCGTCACCACATTCCTGTTTCAGCCATCTGAACATTTGATCCTAACATGAATCCACTCCAGCAGATCCTGCACATACAAAACTAGGCCTGGAAGGTCATACAGGAAACACTGTTTCATTATTTGGCTAAGTATTATCATTGTCAGACACTAGGAAAGCAGACATGATTCAGAACATCCATATCATATTGTTATTTTTTTAATGTCCTGTGGTGACTTGAATGGTGCAAAAAATTATGAGCTTTCCAGAAAGGAATATTGGTAGTAGTGGGTGGAGTCTGAATCTGTGATCTACCAATTTTTTACCCCAAATATGTCTTCTGTGATAATTTACTTCTCCTGAAGTGCATTTTCTCAGCACCTGGCACAGCACTGATAGGCTGCTACAGTCTGAATGCACTCTTTAAACCTGAATAACTTCAGTTATGAACAAAATATTTACACAGATGTAAGCATTGCACAAATTATGACTTAAACTTTTAGCATGTGCCTTAGACTTAGCATGGAGTGAGGGCACAAAGCCATGAAGTAAATGATGTAGCCTTAAATTACTGGAGCACCATGTTTGCAAGTCTAAAGGAAGAAAGAAGTTTGTCACTATTTCTCTTTTGCTTTTGCCCATGGGCCAGAGTTAATGCAAATATGATCCCCACACCGGTATCCCAGAAGGAGACTTCCTGAAGGTACAACTTCTAGAAATGCATGTCAGATTTTGGAGTTCTTGAAAGACGTCTTTCTTGGGGCAAAGCTTTTGGGGATGATTCATCAAATCAAGCAGTTGTTGGGAAACGTAAAGGCAGGTGTAGCTGAAGGACAAATTCACATTTCCCTGTGCTTAGAGGCCTCCTATCACAAGCATGCTCTGAGGTTATGTTTGTTCACTCTCACCTCTGAAAAACAAAAACAAACAAAAAAACCCAGCTTCAACACTTGGTATCAAAATTTGCACACTTTAGAGTTTATAATAATTTAGAGGGCTCAAAATGTTAGTAGGATCAGTTTTGATTTAGTTAGGACACAACAGCCAAATGATGGATGGCTTGAGTAGCCCCTAGAAAATGGCTTGTCTGTTGTTGTTAACATGAGCCTTCTCCTTGATGTTTCCTCAATCTCTGACAGAATGGTGGATTTGAAACTCATCTATGTTGCCCTTGCAGCAGTGTCCTCATTCAGTGCCTCTTTGGTACATTTCTCATCTGTGCAGATACTAAGTGTACAAAACCATGGCTGTGTAATGTGACATATTACATTAATATGAGTTATGCATGCAAAGGAAAGAGCAGAAATGGTGAAATGATGATAATAAATTGGGAAGGTATGGGACAGTTATGGATATACATCTCTAGGGAAATGTTTTTACTTAAATTTGCAGCAGACATGCTGTATTTCAGTAAAAAAAAAAAAAGGTAGAGAATTGTGTACTTCCTCAATCGGAAGAGTTAAAAGCTGTGGAAAATCCTCCATACCATGGAATTCCTTCAAATATCTGTCAAAAAGGATTGCAGCATTTTAGTTGGGCAATTAAATCAGCTTCTTTGCTGAATGTAGAATGAATACAGAACATTTCTCTGAAAACCTGCATAACCAAGGAGGAGTGTCACCAGCACAACTGGTGATTTATAGCATTGTAAAGCTGGTAAGTATCTGGGTAACCCCTTCAGCCACTTGCTTTTGCTTACTGGGTGTGAAACTCCTAGAATGACAGAAATGCTCCATATCCCACCAAGAAGTGTTAATTAGGATAGTCTTTCCTAAATGACAAATTCAGAAAATGCTGAAAACAAAACTAAGGTCTCTGTTTGACTCCCACTGAAACAAGCAGTCTGTTCAGGCATCATGGCAAAGCTCAAATCTGAGAACTTCCTGGGTAAACGGATGCATAGGTCTGCACAGAGCAAAATCACTTCTGTGGTCTGCCAAAAAGTTCACCTTTTAGGATGGGATGAAGTAGTACTTTGTTCTTGTACTGATTTCCTTCATGGGATAGAGGCCATGATTTTTCTCCAGTCTGTGTATTCTACCCCTTTATTCACTGTTAAGGCAGCTTTTAATGGGTTTCTCATTCCTAAACAATACATAAGGAAATGCCTGGTCATATAATATTGGCATGAGAAGCAATAAAGGAACAGAAAAGGATGTTCTCCTCTGTACAAAGTTTTGGCTCTAATTTCTATGGCGCTCACCCAATATTTTGGGAAGGAAAATGCAAGTATGCCACCGTGCTGCAAAAAGCACAACCAAAAGCTCAGAAAGAAGTACTTTTTTGCATTTGATAGTAAAAGAAAAAAATAATCCATATTTGACAACTTGACAACAAGGGGAACAATACAGCTTATCAGTAAAAAGTACTGATAAGAGAGATGTTCATTTCCTCAGCTGAATTCCTGGTGAGGCTGAGTCTGCCATTCCTGTTCAAGGTCAGAAAAATGAGATGATCGAGTTCACCTTTCTGATTACGACAGACAGGAGACGTGCTAGCATGGAAAACATCACTGACAGGAATCTGCAGTATGATGCCAAAAAACAGATCTTAGTGTTAAAAAGAATAAAAGGCAGTATCTATAGCATGAATTGTTTGCAATATACAACATATAAATTCATCATGTTCCTCCCGTTGCATCCAAATTCTTGGCTGCAAAATGGAAAGTTGGAACTCTCAATTACTTAAACAATAAGTTAAAATCAAGAGACTACAAGCTCCTATTGGTAATTTTTAGATTGCTTTGATGACTTGATGATTTTAAGTCCCATCACTGCCTCCAGTATTCATCAGCAATTTGATCTGACCATAGAATCCTCCAGAATTTGTTCTCACGTTATGTAGAAATCAACTGGCAAGGCAGGTGGCTGTCCACTTTTTCAGTCTTGCAGCAGCAATGTGTATAATGCCAGTAGTAAGTTTAGAGAAATCCCTCAATGATGCTATTACCCATTTCAATAAGCAAAGGTATTTGCGATAGCAGAAAAACTTCTGTTTGTAGTGATGTGATGGTAAAAAAAGAGTAGGGTTGCTTTGACTGCGTGCAGAGTCGAAGGCTGAGACAAGTATTGAATAGGGAAAATTAGAGAAGGAAGAACATTCAAAGCATCAGTGAAGCTGATCTACTTAAGTTGATCTGAGACTGATAAATAATTTAAAAGTGCAGAGTGGAAGGCAAGACAAGAACATCTTGTTGCAAAGACCTTTGGGTTCTTTGGGACAGAATGGGCAGGCAGTTGGGATGGTGATCATGAATCAGTGCACAGAACTGGTTGTTAAACAAGCTACTGTGAATTAGTTTTCAACTAAAAATATAGTACGTTGTAGTTCGGTGATACCGTTCGTGTATTAAAAACAACAGTGCTGTAACAACTGTCCTGCTCATAAACAGGTTTTCATTCTTCTTCTTTTAATGTTTTTTGTAACCTTCTGTTGTTGCTCCATTATTCTCTGATAGTTATTTTCTTTCTTGTGTAGTTTGGTGGGAATATGACACATTTTCAATTTCTTGGTGTGCAGATCTTGGTATACAGATCTTGGTAAACATTTCTGAAGGATGCAGAAGATTAAGTTAAGGTTTTGGCTTGGAAAACCCAGGAGTTGAGAACATCTTATATTAAGGAATATTCCATAGCTTGTTGTGTTAAGATCTGTTGAGCAGCATCCTGGAATTGCCTTAGCTTAGAAACAAGAACACTTACCGGATGAATTCCTTCAGCAGAATTTTTATTTGTTTATTGAGTCTTTCCCATGCTTGCAGGCCTGGAATAAAGAACGTAGTCTTGACCTATGTTTTTTTTCTTCACATTAAATAGGAAGTTTACATTGAAGAAAATGTTTATTTCAGTTAAATGGAAAAAGGACAAATATAAACACATTTTGCTATAAAAAAACAAAGGCATTTCTTCTGTTTTTGCTGTTAAATCAAAATCTTAATGCTTTTAATTTTGAACATCGTCTGAAGTTTACATAAATCTTTTGCCTTTAACTCAAACTGCATTTTTGTTAGAAATATATTTTCTCTTGTAATTTTTAACATAATTATAGAATCACCAAGGTCAGAAAAGACCTCCAAGATCTTCCACCCCAACCATCCACCTACCACCAATATTTCCCTTCTGAACCATGTCCCTTAGTATGACATCTGAACATTTCTTGAATACCTCCAGGAACAGTAACTCAACCACCACCCTGAGCAGCCTGTTACAGTGCCTGGCCAGGAAGAAATTTTTCCGAACATCCAATCTGCATCTCCCCTGGTGCAACTTGAGGCCATTTCCTCCAGTCCTATTGCTAGTCTTATGGGAGAAGAGCTTGATATCCACCTTGCCACAACCTCCTTTCAGGCGGTTGTAGAGAACAGTAAGGTCTCCCCTGAGCCTCCTCTTCTCTGGACTAAATAATACCAGTTCCCTCAGCTGTTCCTCATAAGACTTTTGCTCCACATCCCTCACCAGTATCAGCATCATTGCCCTTCTCTGGACATGCTCCAAGGCTCAAATTAATAAAGCAAAACTTCACGCAGAATCGCAGATCAATTTTGAAAGCAGCTGATAGTAACCTTAAAAACCTTCAATCTTACAGGATTGTGTTCAGCACTTTTTCAAATGGGATTTTTTTAAGGCTACAATTCCTAGATAGAGAAAATAGGCTGAGCACCATAACTCTGCAAATCTTAGTTATGCAGATTTTTTCTATGTTTATTTAATACTGCTATGAATTCAAACTCAACAATAGCAAGTGACCTGTGGAATAGCTCCTTTTTTGATTCTTAAATATTCCAAGTCCATAAGGATCAAATATGCATTTTACATCTCTGTAGAACATCTGATATGAAATATTTAAGCTTTTTTTTGTCTTTACTAAGAACAGTTTTTTTAGTATTGCTATTTAATGAAAAAAAAAAAAAACAGGCTACGAAAGTCTTCTGGAAGAAAATATTTTTGCACACCATAATTTGTTTATAAACTGACTGAAGTTTATAGAATGAGAAATAAGTGTTGCATGCAAAATAGAAAAAAGTAGACTTGATGCATGAGGTGGTAAACAGTTTACAATCATATCTTGTCCAAGTTCACTTCTCAATAGAATTCTGCTATGCAAATCTCATTGAGTCATGGCCTAATTATTTCACTCAAGCTGCCGTTTCTTTGAGGTCAGGATTTATTAATTTAAGAAGATTATTCCTTTAATTAACATATGTATTTTTAGTGCTTATCAAGAAGCAAAAATACTCTATGCCTGTAAGTGGCATTACAGCATCTGCTGTAATTCCTGTTCAGGCTGACATAAAATGGTTATTTTTTGTTTCCTGCCTTATCGGATGATCTGTTTGCAGATGTCTGTGTCAACGGTGTTGACGCTGGTGCTAAGGTCATGATTTGTGTGACATCAGTGAGGCGTTGCTAAGCAACAGTTAGCAACATACATCCAATATTTCAGTCCCCCAACTTAGTGTTTTGCATCTGTCCTGACATTCTTATACTGACAACCTGAGAACACTGATTTGACACTGTGCATTTCTCACATGAAGCCAGTAGGAACAGTCGAGCCTGCTTCTCACAGCTTGAGCCCTCTGGAATGGGGTGGCCTCGAGCAAAGGCTTTGAGCTGCTCAGGCTGATGTACCATGTACCAGTACAGTCTGGGGAAAAGGAAAGTCCAGTGGTATGAAAAAGAAGATGCAGAAATAAAGAGGTACAAAAGAGTCGATAGGACCACTATTTTCTCTTTGATAATGATAATGTGCCAGTTAGTCTCACTATTAGCTGATGAGGTGCCAGTTAGATACCTATTTCAAAAACTAATATTTATTTAAAGCCACCTGGTGTTGGCTCCTGCAAAAATCAGAAAGATCAACACGGTAGAAAGGTGATACAAAAGGTGCAATGACAGCAGGACAACACAATAAAAAAGTGTTATAAAGAAAGGAGAAAGAATTGCTCACCCATCTCTGAAGATCTAGGCTTACAGGAGAAAACTCCACAAAGGAGGAATCTGCGGGAAAAGATCCTTCCTCAGTGGGGATCAGCCCTTCAATGAGGTCTACAGAAGGCGCAGTCAGGCTCCAGCCCTTCTGGTCATGCAGCTGAAATTGCCTTCACCTGTGCTCGTAGGGCTGACTGGGTCCTTTCTCCAGGTTCAGGCCTTGACTCAACAGTTCCTATGTAACTCCTCTCTAAACAAATGGCTGACTAAAAAAATTCTTTAGAAGTTGCTGTGCGTAAGCAGAAAATGAGATTCATGCCTATATGCCCTACATTTTACATTCAGCTTTGTTTTGAATTGTAGGTTGTCTTCAGTATTAGCTCTTTCTCTGTTTAATTCCATGTAATTACTAGACAGAAGTTTACAAATGTTAGTTCAATTTTACTGTTCACCACTGGGTAGGAATTATTATTCTGTGACAGGGCAAACAAAGTGCAAATGGATTAGTATGGCCTGCGTAGATGGGAGAGCAATAAACACATTACAGTTGTCCGAGAGTTTTGTTTTCTTTAGAACTACTACTGGTGTGCTTGAGACCTGCTGCCTGCAGTGGCTGCTGTCTGCCTGACCAGCGTCACACAACATCAACCTCTGCAGTGCAGCACCTGCCAACCAGCGCCAGCATGACCAACTTCCTGGCCACAACCGGAGCCCCTGATCACAGAGAGAGATATGCATCTCTCCGTAACTCACTTAGCTAGAGAAAATTGATACTGTGTCTACAGGTAATTAATTAATTAAATATTGTTATTGTAGAAACAGATAGAGAAGTGTATCAAAGCAAAATATAATCTTTGGTTTTATTAAGGTGCTTCAGCAGTGGCTGTGTTTTTCTTTCTTTTTTTTCTGTAATAGATAATGATGTGCTTTTGTTTTTATAGTGAGAATATATTAAGTTTCTTAGTGGTATAGATATACATAGATATACATACTTTTGCTATTGGCACTGTAGATAACTGTACAGACATGAGTGTGTAGAAGTTGACTGAGCTAAGAGACCCATTATATATATAGGTCATATAGGAAGAAGTCTGTGGCAGGAGTAAGAACAGGGGTTTTCTAAACTATACTTTGTCCTTTAATCAAAAAAATCATGTGTCTCTTTTGCTTTCTTATCATGTATTCAGGGAAAAGGAATTAAATGCAGTGAGGTATGTGTCATGAGAAGAAGCAGTAAGGTGAAGCTAAGTGAAAAAATAGACTGAATGAAGTTCGGGATATCTGTTGACACTTTTTTTTGTTTGTTTTCCTTTGAGAATCGTAGCCAAAAGCTTTTTGAATTATGAAAAGATTCTTATTACAAACTTAAACGTTAGGAAGTTTTGACAACTGCTGTAATTAGTTCTGGGATGCTTTGATAACTTAAAGAATGCCAACAGATTTTGTTTTCATCAGAGTTGTGTATAAAGGGGCAGCTTTTACAGATAAAGCACATATTCAATCCGCATGTTTGGTGTGAAACACCTGATGAATACTCTCGCCTCTCCTAAATTTTCATTGATGCTGAATGTTACACTTCGTGTTACAAAAAATGTAGGTATATTCAATCCATACACTGCATGCCTCAGCTGAGGAATGCCTGGAGACAGACTTTTAGGACAAGATAGCTCTTGGTGCCATAGCTTACAAAACATACAGTTTAAATCATGTACATGAGCAACAATATTAATTAGCACTTGAAAAATTGTAAGAATTATAATCACTAGCAAGGAAAGAACAAACTGTTCAGAACTCTGAAGTCTCCACTGTAGAAGTACTTTATAGGGTAAAGCAACAGCGGGAGCAATTGGTGAGACAATTCAGCAGCTGATAGGCTCTGATTATGAAAAATCTACAATTTAAGGGCAGGTTCAACTTTATTATTCCCTTACAGCAGTTCACATGTTCACCTTAACAAGCTAAGAATTCCCCAAAGATACAGGCAGAAATCAGGATGGCTTTCGAATCAAATGCTTCAGAAAAATTTCCAGTATCACACAGATAAATTGGTTACATATGTCAAGTCCTGTCTGAGTCCAAATCTGTCCAGAAAAAAAGACGGATATAGTCTGAGACATGTTTAGGGTCATGTGGAAATTGCAAGAGCACATAAAAGTAGTTGATTGAAAGATTTTCTCCATTGAAGAACACAAAGAGAAGGAGAATTTACTGAACTTACAAAATACGCCTAGGACCAGATAGTAAAAAGAGATACGTGTAGAACACTTCAGCCCTTCAGGCTTCTTGCTCTAATTCATAGAGAATTAACTCAAATATGATTTTTTTTTTTTCCCAGGTGAAAATTAGGTTAATGAGGTCATTAGTGTCCTTGTTGTTTAGGATAAATTTAAAGGAAGACAAATTAATCAAAGCTTGTTGTTCAGAAGGAAAGTGTGGCCTGGCAAAGCAAAGTCCCATTTGACATTAGAGGAAAACTGCTTTTTCACATGCCGAAAATGGAAATCTTTGAGGCAGGAGCCTGATCAGCATGCATAGCACTGAGCAATAGGTTGTACTATAGTTTTTTTTTTAAGCGTGGAATGAATGAATTTATTAAAGCATCTGTCCTGTGATCAAGAATATCCAGTCTTGCAACATCGGATGTATTACAGAGCTGCTTCTTGAACGTCAAGGTTCCCAGCTGAGAAATTCTGCTGGCCACAGAGGAAACTGCTGTGATGCTGTAAAGAGACTCAAAAATCATTTCTGGGAAATCCTGCAAAGGGAATTGAAGGAAGAGTCATCTGGAGCACATTCTGGAGATTCCTGTTTGTTGAACTCCTTTGGTACTCTATTTTTAGTATGTTAAAATTGCTTTTCCAGGATCAGACCTGGGTGATTCTTCCCTTGAATGCTTCTTAGAGCTTTCTGAATTGCCAATAGGAAATGACTTAATGGTGCATAATAGTGATGTACTTCCTCCTCTCCCTCCACCCAGCAAATTACAAACGATAGGTTCTAACTGTAACTTGTAACTTGTGTTACAGCTTCATTCACTACATATTCATGGCCTATGGAATTGGAGAATGAGTTGCCAGATGAAAGTTTCATCAGCAGGATTTACCCCTGCTCCACATAGCCTTAGGATCAGCTTATGAATCACGTGTTCTGTTTGGGTGCTGTAATGCAATCCTGCCAGACAACCTGTCTCGCTAGCACTGTGAAACCACATCTCGAAGGAATGAAGCAATGCCTCAATCATCTCATCCATGTTGTCTGGCACAGTATCTCTGTAATTCTTAGGAGCTAACATTTCATAGTAATTCATGACCACGAGAATTTTATGCACTGATTCATAAACAACCCACTTGATTTTTTTATAGGAACTGCTCAACTAGCAGCATTTGACAGTGCCTACTTGCAAACAGCAATTTCATAATGGGCTCACATTAGCCACATGTAGCTCTGAATTGCTTTTCTAGGGTCGTGGAAGGAGGACATTTGAAGAAAAAAATCCAGCACTTTCACAGTTTCTCTGGAAGGATTAAACTGTCCTTTAGAAACTCACACTGAAATTTTAATTTTAGAATGTGTAAATTATCAGTAGATAAAATGCTATGACATATAAGTAAGTCTATTTTGAATAGAGGAAGTTTAGGGGAGTGAAATGATTTATGAAGAATAATGTTTGCATTAGCAGTTTGATGTTATAACTCAAGCAATCCATTGGATTTTACTTTGGTCCATTTATTTTGTACTTCTCTTGCCCAAGGCCTCGTTTCTCATTGCAATAAAAGGTCAGCTTCCAGCACTGAGTTAAGCAAGAGCAGTACTGAAGAGAGTTCAAACACAAGGTGACACACATCCCAGAAGAATCCTGATGATGCTTGATATTTTAAATATACTTATTTAACATATAAATAGGTATAAAATGAATACTTATGAACAAATTTATCCTAGCTTTTAAAATCATCTCACTACAGCTTACATCTGGTACACTGTTTTGGGATATCAGTCAGTTTGAATGCCAGGTATGCATGTCAGTGTCAGACTTTGTCAGGTGTCAGAGATTTAGCTAAAACCTGAGAAGCTGTGAGAATCCTTTGCACGCCCACACTTCAGGAATGATTTCTTAAACATGAGTTGAGGACAGTGCTAGCGGCAGCCTTTCGCAGTGTATAATCTATACACATGGGTCATGAAAAATCAAACCTTAGCAGCTGAGCTCTGCTTGAAATGAAATGAGATTGTAAAGAGCATAGAGTTTGTGTTGTATGGGAAGGTTATGCAGCAATTGGAGATTTGGTAGTGAAAATCCTGATCTGGATTGTTATTATTACTACTGGGGAGGAACTGAGCCTGAATGGCAGAAAAATTCAAGCGAGTCCTTGAAGGGGAAGCTAGTGCTCTGTAGCAATGGAAAGCATGTTTTGTTTTTCACTGACATTGTATTAATGTAATGCGTGGCAAACAAAACAGTTGTGGCAGAATTTTCTGGACACGGCCAAACATAAGGGAAAATGCTTATGTCACATTTTCTTGATTTGCAAGTGATTTTCTGACAAATTATATTAGGGCTTTAATGCAGCAAATAGAGTTAATTTTCACCTCTTGGAGCAGCTGCCATCTTACCAATGTGATGTCTTTTTGGAAGAGAAAAGGCAGTTTGTTTGCTTGTATTTTTTCCCTTTCAGTGCCTGGATAAGAGTCACTGACAGAGGAGGGCAGAACAAATAGGTCAGAAGAAATGAAGTGCTGTCAAGTGTCTCTTTCCTGAAGCTGCCTCACTGCTTCTTGGTTTTTGCTGAATTCCTAGTCCTTCTCTCACAGTCTCCCTTCGAAGTGGCACATGCCACTTTATGTCTAGCTGAGCTGGTGTGAAACTGCAAAGCCCTCCTGCTTCTGTATTGAAGGGTTCAAATCAGGACATATTCAGACAAAAAAAATTTTGCCTAGAAATTTTGGTTTCCTAGAGAATGCCTCAGCACTGCCTGCACCTCATAACCAGTGTCTAAAGAAGCAACCCTTTATAGTGGGCTGCATCTTCAACTGTCTTAGCTTCTTGATGAAGTTGACAGTGTGTACCACAGTCTTGTTAGCCAAACTTTCTAAGCAATTAGTTAGCCTAATTTTCTGGTTATCCTCATTTATTTTTGTAAGGTGTTCAGCAGTGAGAAAAACACTTCTAGAAGAAATGAATAAGGACTGCCCTGTTTCTCATGTGAGATGGAGAAGAGAATTTTCCCAAATGTTGCTTTCAAGCATAGTGGGAACAGTGGTGTCTGGACCCTGAAATGTCAGAGATGGTTTAAGTCTGTCCCAAACCATCACTGCCCCTGAGGAGGGAAAGCTACCACTGTTATAGTCTTGCTGCTTCCTACATGCTATTTTTGGATATCTACTCTGAGAGCCGGGTCAAAAGGGAAAGCAAAAAATTTAGTAATGCTCACATAAATAGCCATGGCTAGCTCTGCTAGCTTAAGAGTTTTATCATCAATTATGATGAGTGTCAGCAGCCCTGCAGTACCATTACACTCACCAGCAGAAATGCATGAAGTAAATTGTCAATCAGCATATATCCACACCTGAGTGTTTTATTTCATCTCAGCAGGCTCTTGATTTTCCAGTCACTCTCTAAATATATATATATAAAACTTACTGACTTTATTATTTGACCCGTTTTAGATACAAAAACAGTGTTTCTCAGCAGAACCTCCCCAGAGAGATTAAAAGCAAGAAATTGAAATTACTGGTCAATCAGTGAATGAAGACAAGCTGAGAAAAGAACTGTGGAGTTCGAAAAAGAATATAGAAAGTCTCAGAAGAGATATTTAACAAATCAATTAATTAAAATATAAAAACTTGGGTAATTATGTGCATGACAAGGTTGAGTTCAATTTCTGTTCTACAGTTCCCTGATCTGCATATTAAGACACGATGCTACTCATGATGAGTTACATTTGTTTGTGCTTAAAATGAATAATCGTCCTAAAGTGCGACCAAATTCAAACACTCTTTCCAGTCATTGGAAAAGTAGGATTCCACCAAGAGAATAAGACTAATACAGGGGGGTTCTAAGTGACTAACTTGTAGTAAGTGAGGATTTGAAACAAATACCCAGTCCTCCAAATTTAGGATGAGAATTATTCATCTGGATGATTTTCAGATCAGTTTAACAAAGAGAAATGTGGAGTAATTAAACAATGCTTCATGTAAGAAGAGACAGTTACAACTAGCAGTTGTAACATTTAAGGAACATTTTGCGTGACTACGATACATGGATCATCTGGACCTACTCTGAAAATAAGATGTGCAAATGTTTATTTACTTGAAAAGTGATTAAAGGAAGAAGAAAAGGAAGAAGAAAATAATCTGATTTGACTGGGTTCTCCTAATACTTCCATTTTTGCTGTTGATTTCAGATCTGCAAGAGTAGGAGCATCAGTCTCTGCAGAGTGCTTGCCAGAACGAAGCTGTGTTTGGTGTAAGCTATTTAGAAGTGGCAGGATTTTAATTGCTTAGAGGTTCAGCCTGTCCTCATATGTACAAGTTGCAGTGGAGGAAATATGACCTTTTTATGACACCCTTGATAGAAAATGTCATTATTTGTTAATAGTTGTTATTAACCAAAGAGTCATCAGTGAATGAAAGGGCATTTCTTGCCCATTTGATATTACTGTTACTGAGCCTTGACCTGGGATGTGACCTGTTGTGTTGGAACTCTGAAATCTGTAAATTAAAATGTTTGGGTTTTTTTTTCAGAGGAAAACAGATTAATGCTTGGAACTTGTGTTAGCTGTCAGCAAATTTAATTCCAAAGTTTTTGTCATCATGTCATTGTGTATCTATAAGTATTAGCTGGTTATGGGTCAAGAGAGACGTGCACGTGTTGAGGAGTTAATAGCAGCCATACATACTTTTCTTTACAGTGGAATGACAGCATGAGGAACGTAAAAAGGGTGGGTGCTAGTGCTGCCTGTGGTGGAATCTCACCGTTTGGTGGAACCATAATAATTCTCCATCTTCCTGTTCAGTCCGTGGAGCAGAACCTGCTGCCTTACACATGCAACCAGCCCAAGCTTCTACAGAGTCTTAGAAACTGGCTAGTTTCTCAACTGCCAATGAGTATTGTGGCTGCTAACTACTTTGTCCAGCCTTACAAGCCTTAATTATTTTTAGAGCATTTTCTTCTGCTTTGTTATTTCCCAGATACCTGGGCATTCATCAGCTAACAACATTTCACACTTTCCGCTGTGTTCTCTCCTGCTGTTTCCAGAAGTGAAAACACAAGTTGACATTTGAAAGGGTTTCTTGGTGCTAATTTTCTTCTATTTCTTTTTGGCTTGTACCCAGATATTATTGATTGTTAGGACACTTGGATCTATTCAGATGTTGCAGATTCCGAACGTACCAGATGCTCTGCCAAGCAATACATGGCTAGAATGGACTTTAGCACAGAAATAAGCAGAGAGAAGACAATTTCCTGTGAAAGATGCCTTCTTTCAATTTATTTATTTATTTTGTATGAAATATAAGATATAAGACACTTTTTGGGTCACTATTTTCATCTGTGGAATTACTGTCGTGTGATGACGATGATGCCAGCAGATCTGCCTGTCTCGAGATAATTTCTGATGTGGTTTCTGTGAAGGATACACCCTTACAGAAAAGTCAGGTCAGATGCTAACGGAATGGCTTTATGTAAGAAACTGAGCAGCGAGCAGTTGTTTCATCTGCTAGCTCCTTTTCATTGGTGCAGATGGATGTGTGGGGAACAGGCCTCTTGAAATACGTATAGAATAATTCAGATTTTTTTTTTTTAAATATGGGTGATAATTTTAAGATATTTTCACCCTCTCAAGATCTTTCCCTGGCATTTTACAATTCTCTCAGCCTAAACCCATTAATCCTCTAATCACCTCAAACTAACTCTAAAGGTCTTGTCACTAAGCTTTTTCAGTGCTTTTAAAGAGCATTCTACCAGGAATACACAATGGATTGCGCAGTTATTTTGAAAGTCTGGCTGTGAATTTTTTTTTTTTTTTTTTTCTTCCTCCTGCAAACATCAATTTCAACCACTAAACTGTCAAAATTGAATGCTTATTTCCATCCTCTCAGGCAAGATTTGTGTTACTCTGTTATTGAATGTTCAGGTAAAACAGTAGTATTGTAATGAAGAACAATGACTGCTATATAGCTGAATGTTTTTCTGGTTCTGCAAACAGAGACCACTTTCTAAAAGTGAAAATATAATTATTTCTATGACTGTGTGCAAAGAACTCTAAATCTTTTTCCATTGTTTTCCTTGTTCATACTGCACAGAAAATCACGTTATCTGCTATGATTCAGCCACAATTACTGCATACTATGTGACTCTTTTTGCATGGGTTCCTGTTTCTTAGTTACTACTGTTTATTAATTCTGTGAATTCACACAAGGTTATAATTACTCTCTTTAATATGATAATGCCACCATGTTACAGGCTATAAACCTCTCCTGTCATAGAAGAGTCATGGTGTATAGATTTACTGAAGTCTCTTGGAACACATATGGCTAAAAAAACTAGAAACTGTAAATCTGCCTACAATTTGCATGGCAGATAGTGCATGTAAACTTAGGTTGTAGGACTTGGGGTTAGATTTTGAGGAACTTCACACTGAAGACAACACTATGAGGCAAAGTAAAACTGGGAGAAGCAAGCTCCTGAGATGTTCCGCCCCCATAGACTATAGGATCTCTACTTATACATCTCTGCTGATTTTTGGCATTTTACTGAGGAGAAGTCCTGGGTGGAAGTCCTACCCCATTTCTTTTTTTTTGTCTTCTCTTTCTTCAAGAATGGAGGGATTTTACAGCAATTTGTTGGAGGAGTCAAGGGTGTAACATCATCTTTTCAGCCTAGAGAAGAGAGGGCTGCAAGGTGACCTGATAGCAGCCTTTCAATGTTGAAAGAGGAACTACAGGACAGATGGAGAGAGAATCTTTAGCAGGATCTGTCGTGACAGAACAAGGGGAAATGGCTTCAAGCTTAGAGAGGGTAGATTTAGGTTAGATATAAGGACAAAGTCTTTTATAGTGAGGGTGGTGAGGCACTGGAACAGGTTACCTAGAGATGTGGTGGATGTCCCATCCCTGGAGACTTTCAGAGCAAGGCTTGATCAGGGCCTGGACAACCTGATCTGGCTGTGGTGTTCATTCCAGGGGAGTTGGATTAGATGATCTTTAAAGGTCCCTCCAACCCTAAGGATTCTATGATTCTGTGATCACAGTAGGCTATAAGAAAGGGTTCAGAGCACAGGAAACATCTGTTGTTTTGAATTCTGTAGTAGTAATTGAGTCCAATCATTGTAGCATCTCATACATGCAGATTGCAATACTGGCTATTGGTATATTGACTATCACTGCTGTCCTGTGCTTCTTCTAGACATTCCTGAGAAATAAGTTACTAAACAGAATATTTCATTCAGTTGTGAATGGCTTAGCCTTGAATCCTCGGATTAGACAATCTTTCAGCTGAATTAGAAAATTCTAATTTGGATTAGCTAAATGTGTCTTTGATGCCTCCTTTCAGAAGTATGTTCAAGAGGTTTCAATCTGAAAAGTTTTGACTCTTCTGAACCTCACTTTTTATTTCTTGCATGAGAATAACTAGAGATGTTAAGTTTCCAAATTTGCTGAATAGCTTAAGTGAATTTTATTTTTATTATTTCCTTAAAAAGTTCTTTATCTGTGTAGGTGGATAACAGGAAAGAAAAAGGAGTTCTGGCAGCACTGAGACTTTGCATTAGAAATAGATGGCAGCCTAGAGGAATAATGCATTATGGTCAAAATTTAAAAACTTTGATTAGAAGAAAATTAAAGAAAATGGATTCTACATTGCTGCAGAGTACAGAATTTGTGTCTCAAACCTGTCCTAGATTACTGTGGCACATGCAGGCTTTAAACAGTCATAAGAGCAGTTATCCTTTGGGAGTTGTGTTTTTTGTTTGGAGGAAATCTCAATATTTTTCAGCAGTAAAAAATATGGTTCATGAACTGATCCCCTTTCTTTTGCCTTTTTTTTCTTCTCCTCTTTAAATGTCATCCTGGGAGTCTGCACCGGTTAAACAAGGATTGTGCTGCTCGCCTTAGCACAGAATGGTGAGATGAGATTAAATGTAGTGTGAAAGACATTGAGCTCAGGAGAAAAGGGAAGGAGGAGAGGAAAAAGTTCATACTTCTACTTGTCAGCATAATTTTCCCCCTGCAGAATCTTTTCTTTTGTTGGCTTGTTTTGGGTTTTATTTGCTGTGCACTAGGATTTGAAGCATGCGAGTCAAGCATGTTGCTTAGCAACTGAAGGTGAACAACCTATGGAGAGAACTAACAGCAGAGGAAGAGGAGAGGAGTATATATGGCCCTTGTGTCAGTTGCTCATTTTAGAAATGAGATAGGAAATCTTTTCTGAGTCTCTTTTATTCTACATTTATTTTCCCAGGGGAAGCCTTTCTCCAGGATCAGAGCGCACTCAACTGATTCATAATTGTGGTAAAGGAGTTTGGTGATCTGGAAATCAAAAGCTAGGATCCCCAGAGTAAATAAAATACAAAAATGCACTGGAATAACTTATTGCATTTCAGTAAACAAAGTTAAAGTCACTTGGATTGAACTCCACAAAGTCTGGAATAAATTAGGGTAATGAGGAAAGTAGATCACTCATGAAATTGTGGAATGATGTCGTTTTGGAACAAGTCATTTTAATGACTACAGGTAGTACAGACAAAAGTCCCCTATTATGGTTCTGGACTCAGGAAATTACGTTCATTAATCTACTCTGTTCTGCATTAAAAAGGATGGTACATCACTGCCAGATTCTCTGGGCAGAGGAAGTAGTTCAGCTCACCTCTTACAAATTAGCTTAGCTAAGGAGAAAAGCCAGGAATAGGTATACGTTCCAGGCCGGTAATCATTAGATAGAACTAACTTTAGAACTGTGCCTGAGAACATCAAAAACAGACTTGAGGCACCAAATACAATCTACTTATACTAAATGTAGGTTGATCTCCGATTTCACATGAGGGTGTTGACTTTAAGAAAGCCTAAGAAGAAACAGCTGTTTGGAAATCACACCTTTGTTTTAATACATAGGCTGGAATACAGGTCTTCTACCTTGTTACACAGAAATAGGAAATGGAGTAAGAGCCTGCAAATGGTATTTGTATGCAAAACATTTGGTGCCCTCAGAGCTAGTGATAGAGTGCTGAGCTGATTAACAATTAGATTTGGATAAATATATAGTGGATGTAATACAAAATGACCTAATGCTGGATGCTGAGATAAAAATACTTAACCAGCTCACAGAATTAGCCCTGTTACTTTCTGGCATCCTGGAAAACATCTTGATATTTCCTCCCAAATATACTTAATTTTTTTCTAATGAGCCTGGACTACGTAACCAGTAAGTGCAATGAGAGATGTCAGTTCATGCCCTAAGCTGTTACTTCAATCTTTGTTCCCTGAACTTTTTGCTGAACTGTTTGGGTGAGAACTGGGATGATGACTCCTAAAGCAGATTGTCACTGTAGTCTTGTAGGTCAAAGCTGATGTAAACTTGCACCAAAACAATGTAAGGCATACAAAGCAAAGCTGCAACATACTAGCCTTCTGTATTTTTATATATGCATTACTGCCAAGTAAGCACGGATGAGTTTTGCTACCATTGGAGTCCTAATGTTTAGATCCAGAAAAACTGGTGGATTCACAATTCCAGCTGATTGCAGTAGAGACTGGGCATCTACCAAATTCTGGTGATTTAAGCCAAAGAACCTTCCACTGGAAGCTCTGTAAAGAGAGACTGGAAACCTTTAGTATGTTACTTGGAACTGGGGCTATTTTGCAACACGCATTTTAAATTCCCCATAGACGTATATTTATTATTTGCATGACATAATGCAAATGACTGTACTCTGCTATTCAGGGACAGTTGTGGTTCACTCTTTTAGCTTGAAAGGAAACTTCCTGTCCTTCCTATCCCATCATGACTCATCCCATAGAATTACAAACTGATTGAAGCTGGAAGGGGCCCCTCAACATCATCTGGTCCTACCACCCTGCTCAAACAGGGCCACCTTGGGTAGGTTGCTCAGAACCATATCCAGACAGACACTTTTTGAATATCTCCAAGGACAGGCTCCACAACCACTCTGGATTACCTGTTCCAATATTCAGTGACCTGTACACCTATACTTCCAGTGATGCTATAACGGGAAGCAAAGTACAGCAACAACAGCAGGGTGGCAAAGTCTTCGGCTACAGCAAATGAGAACAAGCCAAAATGCAGCAGATACAGAAATGAAGGAAAAAAGCTACTTACCTTTAGAAAGCGACAGGTAGGCAGGAAACTCCAGCAAGAAAAACTTCCATCTCCACTGCCAACCCTTAAATAACATCTGGGAAGGGATAGATCCTGGCTCCAGGCTTTCCAGTCACTCAGGTGCATTACATGCACCTGGGCTTCCCTGAGTTGGCCCTGCCTTCCCACCAGGTGCTCAGTCACTGATTCAGGCCATGATTCAGCATTTCCACCACACTTCCCTCCCCAGCCTAACTTTGAATACACTGAAACGTCTGTATCTGTGTCCTATCTTTGCTTTGCATTCAGACAGCATGTCCATGTGATATGGAATACAGGTGACTATATATGCGATGAGTTTCTCTGCAAATATGCACGCTGTACCTTGAGTATCCCTTCTCTTAGCATGGAACTTCACCAATTAAACGGAGTATGTTTATGCTGGTATCCAGGGCAGCAAAAAAAATCATGGTCTCTGAGTTTGCTGCTGTTGCCAACTCTGCAAAATTCAGACATGAGAATTCTTTCTCGCTGTCATTTGTGGTTTTGCTTATGAAGAGATATAACTCCACAAATATAATCACAAACCAAAGTTTTCACATTATTGAAATTTGCCTGGGTGTTGAAAGGAAAAAAATTATTTATTAGAAGCTAAACAGAAATAGCACCGTGGATTCAAACATTAATAAGCAAAGCCCTCATCTAAGCTAAACTGTAATTTCCTAGAAAGCTTAAGGACAAGAAGGATACAGCCCATATAACTGATTTGTAAGGGATGATAAATTTCACGTGATCACAGACCACAGGCAATTTGTAAATTCTACTGACTTATGGCTTATGTGCATGCCTTTGATTTTAAACCAAATTATTCTAGTTTTCCTAAGAACATTTTGTTTTAGGTAGAAACCCAATTGCCCCTGATGTTCACTTTTCATTTGAAAACAGGGCTCAACAAAATCCCAAACTCAACAGCAGTCATTTTTTTTCTTATCCCAAACGAACAGCCTCCAGAAAATCTTTCTGAGCATAACAGAATAAGTTTTCTTCACCTTACAAGCCTTCTGGCGTGGAGCTGACACTGTACGTACATAGGGTTTGTCACTGCGAGCTTCCCAGCAAGTCAACCACACGGTCAGTAAAGCTTAAAGACACAGCAAGGGCAAAAAAAGAGCAGTACTGGTCTGCCTGTAAAAAGGTGCACACGTAGACAAATATTTCTAAAATCTGGACAATAGTAAAATAGTTCTGGATACTATCACAGGCAGATAATCTGAGAAAATCAGAGGTTCTATTCTTATTTTAAATGAAAATAATTTTATTATTTTAAATGAAAAAGGCAGTTTAGATAAAGCAGAGCATGACATCGCTCTTCTAAATCTTTCAATAACATCTGTTTCAACTTAGAAAAACTTTTCAAATAGAACATGCTGGGTATTAAGCTTTTTAATCAAGGTATTGAAATTGCTTCTGCAGTGTACTGGTTGAATTTAGATCTGAATTGTTTACATGTAAATCTGGGAAAAGATCTTCACAACACACATATGCAACGTTACTCATTACATTTGATATCACATCACAGCTTTTAGATAGCCCAGATTTTGCCACTCTGTATATACAGACTGCTTATTGATTTTATGCTGAGGCAAAAGGACTTAAAATAACCTTACAACAGACAAAGCAAAACATTCAGATAAAGCTTTCTGAGAATGACAATCAGGTGCAAATAACTTTACTCCATTCAATATTTAAACTCCTGACAGCTTTTCAAACCTCTACCAGAGCCTCAGCTCTGAGTTCCAAAGCAGACAATGAATAATACCAATCCACTGACTGGCTATCACATCCTTTCCCACCTCTTGCCCTTCTGTCATTCCGCGCATGCAAAAAAAAAAAGAAACAAATGCTGTAGATTCCTTTTAAGTCCTTAACTGTGCAAAAATGCCAGTGGAGAACTCAATGCCGTTTTCTTTGTATTTTCTCTGTTGCAATTCCCAAATTTGGTGGTTCCCACCAGTGATAACTGTGTTCCTAACTGCTGGCAACTGGGTTTCCAAAATCAGTCTGTAGGAAAAGCCCTGAGTGATAGAGAAGGAAAACAAGCTTGTTACTGACACCTGGCTGGCATGCTGCTGTGGTGCTGTGCTGCAGCTCTTCCAGAAAATGGAAGGAATTTCTTTCATCCTGTCATTTTCTCATCCAGTCTTTCAGCATCAAAGCAGAGGTAGGGCTGCCTCAGTAAAGTCTAGATTTGGCACTTTGCACAACATCATCCTAATCTTCCTTCCCTGTTAGCTGCACTGACTGCCTTTATGCATCTTCGCAATGATGATAAATGGAGTGTTTTGCATGAAGATTAACTGCAGCTATGTGAAATAACAGGAGTGAAACCAGGGAAAACACTTTTAGACTTATGCATTTTATTTTGTGTTAGTTTGAAGTTTTCAGATGTTAACAGGATTCACGAAATTTTCAAATTAATCTGTGCTTTTCTATATGTAAATTTTATTTTCAAACCTGAGTTTCATTCCAGATGAAGGGAAGTTACTGTAGTTTTATTTGTTCAAAATAAAGAAAAATGTAAAATTGATATTTTTAATTTTTCAGTGTAAAATCCAGCAAGTAAAAACCTCTAGAGAGGAACAAAAAGAATTTCAGAAGAGAAACGGGATCCCAGGTCCTCACGATTATGCTTTAATGAGAAGAGGGAGGTACTTTAAGGAAGCAAAAAAGAAAATATTTCTGAATGTAAATTAAATTGCCATTGCTTTGCTGTCTTGATAACCTTATTTCCTATTTGCTCCTAGAAACACATGCAAAATACTATTGTGTGAAGATAGAAATCTTACTTACATAATCTATATTAAAAGTTGATCCTAAAGCATCTCAGTAGTTTTGACCTTTCTCAGAAACACATTTCTGTTTCACATTTGTACTGCACATTGATTTGTTATAAATATGAAATGCAATGAAACACAGCAAAGCCCTGTAATCTTTCTGAATAACTGCAGCTCCACCAGGAAAACAGACTACCCAATTTAGATGAAAACAAGTGACAGCTTTTGGGAGAGAGAAATATAGAGAGCTGAGATAATAAGTTGCTGCAGATTGATGCATGAGACATAGTACAGCATCGTTTGAACACCAGGCCAGCTTCTGTTGTAGAAATCTATAAAGTAGTTATCATTCATTTACTTGAATCAGCTGCTAACACAAAAATACTATTGAAAATAAAAAAATATAGAAAAAAAAATTCTTAATGTTGTGTACAACAGAATTCCCATTCTACTCTCTAAATGGATTATAACTTTAATCTTGTACATCTGTGAAAGATTGCAGCAAAATGTTCATGCAGAGAATTTCTCTAGCTCTCAAAATCTGAAGTCCAGATGTGCTGCTGGATCTGATTCTAGCACCTTACTCAGCAGGTATTTTAACTCCTGCCTCCTGCTTTTGATCCAAGGCAGAAGGGTCTGGGGGGACATCATGTGACTGATTGGGATTGCAGAAAAAAATTCTGATGGCCAAAGCAAAATTTTCTGTTCCACTCCAGAGCATAGGATGAATGCAACTGCAGGTAGTGACCATCTGTGGCAGGCTGGGAGAAATTATGAGCAAATGAAAGTTCTTCAGACTGCAGACTTCTTAAAACTCAAGACAAAACTGATGGAGGAATGTATTCCAAGGAATCTTTTATAGTTTTGGTTTTAAACTCCAGCTGGTTCCCAAGACCTCAAACTTGTCCCAGCTGCAAAATTCACGGGACATGTTTATAGCTTGATTGCTAGGCAAAACAAGATGACTCTCAGTCAAATTAATGTGGTAAATTATGATGTTGCAGAGGCTAGTTTAACATACTTTGTGGGAAACAGATACACTTGGAATCTGGAGAGGACTTTGCATTAAAATCACCCATACTTCCTTCACATTCCTAACTCTATCCCCCAGATTGCTCCCAAACTTCAATCCTGTATGAACCCATAATACATTCTAAAATAATAAAATTCAGGCGTCTCTCACTTTTCATTAGTATGAGTGTGTGTAGAGGAAATTTTGGTTATTTGTGTGCTCACTACAGTTTGAGGAGTTTTTAATCTGTGTCCTTCATGAGATGGCACGTCATGGTGACTGAGAAGGTATTTGCTATGCATAGTCTGTGGTCCTCAGGGAAGATGAAGCCTGTGAAGTACTGGCCTTGGTTTGTAGTTTTGCAGTAGTGAGAGGGAGCCTGTGTAACTGTAAATCTTGTGTATAAATGGGAAACATTCCTTGTATAGAAGGCCCAGAATGTACTGCTAAGTATAACTGAAATCTTAATGGTCTTATTCAAGATTCATTATTAATCTAGATGGTGTGGATCCTGATGATTTCTCTTTCAATCTACAATTTACTTATGGCAGACTTTTTATGTTCGCTGTTATTCTTTTACGTTTCTGCTCTTTCTGTCTTCACTCACCTGCAGCTTCACATTACTTAATTTACTACATAGGGTGCTTTTCCAGTAAGTTAAATAGCATTTCTTTGTTCTCCTTGTCCATCTCCAGGTCTGCATTTCTTTAACTCACTGCAGCTTACAGTCCTGGGGGTTTTGTGTGCACCAGGTCTGTTTTTCTAAAAGCCTCGTCCTGTCTCCAGTTCTCATTCCCATTACCCCATTCAAGGCCAGAATTTTTCCTCTGATAAATGAAAAAGATGTGAGAAGCAATAATCAGCTTTGTGGGCAGGTGATGACAGTTAAATACAAACAGTGGAGCACCGTCTCTCAAGAAACAACTTGGAAAAGAGGAAAGAAATGGAAGAGTAGGAGGAAAGTCTGTTCAAGGATCTTCCTGTCTAGCAATAACATTGAGGAAATGTTACTCATTCATGAAAACAATCTTTCACCTGGAGATAATTGCAAACAGCATGGTGTTGCAATTTCCTTAGGTTGAATTATTTCTAATTCAAGAAGATCGCTCTGCATTTTGTCCAGTTTTCTTCTGAAGCTTGGAAGAGGCAGCTTTGTTTCCTCATGATCTCTGTTGGCACCAAAAGCGTTACTGAGTAACTGCATTCTTGAAGTCCTTTTCTCCTTTGGGTGTATGTCAGGACAGTGGGCACAGCCATACAGAGATATCTGTGGCAGCCTGGACTCCCTTGCAACAGTGTTAGTTCATTGTGATGTTGTCTTGCATAATTCTTCTGAAATTAGCTCTGCTTCTGATCCTTTTGCTGCCATTTAAGGCTTGCACAGATCACAACCCAGGCCCACTGCCCTGCCATTGTCAGTGTCATCCATTCGTATTTTAAGCTGTTCAAAATGAATTCTGCTGCTTCAGGTCTGTGTAGTGCTTAGCACGATCAGGGATTGTTGGTAGTGCTATGGTACAAACCATTAATTAGCATTAAAGATGTTATTTGTGCTGGTATCATTCAGCAAGAGATAATGCTGTAAATAAGCCGACTACAAATAGAAAGAATTGGAAATGCTATTAGAGAATCTCATCTCTCTCTGCTTCTGGCCCACTGGCTCAGGTGCCCGGATAGCTGTGGCAGCATGCAGTGACTGGCCAGGAAAGGCCTCAGCAAAGCTTGTGGCTGGAGTGTCAGAGGACCACATTCTGCCCGCACGTGTAGAGCAAGGCTCCTGTGGATTGCTGGCCCTGTGCTTGGGCTCACCCAGCAGGTGGCTGCTCCCACAGAATAATAGCAACCAAGTCTGCTTTGCTGATGGTAGGTTTTCGTTTTTCTAAAAACTGTAAAGAACATTTATCACCAGATCTGACATCAATGGTTCATACTGTGTATAGTGGGGAGTACTGCAAAGCTAAGCACATTCCTTAAAAAAAACCACACAATACCAAAATAATAATAAAAGGCCCTGGTAATTTAATTTTGTTCATGGAAGAATGGCTTAACTATTTAAGCACAGGGCACAATCTTTTTTTTCCCCACATGTGTCTCTCAAAAAAGGAGGATACTAGACAGGAAAGCATTGTCACCAGTCATTTTGCAGTGGTGGGTTTAGCAAGCAGAGACTACCTTTGTACCTGAAATCATTAACTTAGCACTGTGTTCATGTGGATCGAGAGTGTGTGTTACCCTGATTCTCAATAGATACTTCTATTATTCACCACTAGCTCATCTAAAAAAACCATGTCATCTGCAATAATTTAATTGCAATATTTTCATTTGAATTAATTTGTAGTGTTGAGAGGAAATATTTGCATAGGAAAATCTTTGTAATTTTGACTTCAAAAATGGAATCACTCATGCATGTTGTAAGAATTAGTAAAAAATACAAATTAATACACAGTCTTCTGTATCAAACTGGCTTTTATTTTTAATTATAAATACTGCCATTCTTAGCTCTTGAATAATTATAATTTAAATCAAAATGCCTGGTGGATGCACTGAGCTTTGGGAGAACAGACATGGATCATTTTTGTTCTCTTTTAAGAGCGTAGAGTGCACTCATAGCAGGAAAGGTGTTGAGAACCTAGTCACACAAGTGCAGTAGCACTTCTTATGTCTTTGGCATCACTACACCAAAACCTTCAAATGGCAAATTAAGGTTCTCGATAATCACTATGTAGCACTGACTAAAGGAAGCAAACATCTCTGGCATACTGCAAAATAAAGGTAAGCGAGATGTTCTGCAGCATTTAGTGCAAGGAACACAAACGTGTGCAATTACTTTGCCTGTATCCACACTGTTAGATGTTTAAGGCGTGTGAAATAAGAGCATAGCTAAACATTGCTATTTGGTTCAGTATAACAAGGAATCAGAGCCAGTATTTGCTTAGGAGTTGATCTTGGTCATTGGATTGTTATCAGTTTGAGTGACATAAGGCATTAGAACTAGTGATAAATGTAGGTAATAATAGGATTTTTTTCTTTTTCTTGCAGAATATATGAAAGGCCATGTACTTGAGAATGCAGGAAATTTAAACATTCCCTGCTGTTCTCGGTTCTCAAGATGACCATCAGTCCTTGAGAAATAGCAACATTTGCTGCACAAGTAATAAGTGCTTGTAAGATTGTTACCCCTAACAACTCTGCAGCTCATTTATTTGGATGTGCCTTCGGTAGGTACCTGCAGGTTAAAAATCAACACAGTTGATCCACAGACAAGGTTGCTAACTTCTGCTAATGGTAACACACTAGTGAATATGTGTGCCAGTCTAAATTTATCTGCCTGTGATGCCTAATAGCTGAGTTTTTTTTCCATGACAACAAAACCAACCCATCCCGTTTTGTTTGTAAGCATTTACTGAAGGCACTGAGGCACAAAGGAGGGAAGATGGGGAGAAAACAAATGTCCAAAGTTGGGCTTAATTATTTTTTAGCTGTAAATCAAACCCTTTGTGTCAACACTGCATACAGTTTTTCTGGAAAGGGCAGCTGGGCTTTTAGCACTCTTTCTTCTATGAAACTTTTTTTAAATATAAAGGATAATCAATCTAAAGCAGCACTTGTTCCATTGCTGTGTCAGAACACACTCCAAATGCTGGGGTCCCTTTGACATCCATTATGACTCCACTTCCAAGCACAGCAGGTTTTAGGAAGATAGCAAAGTGTGTATTTCTGTGATTGATAGGTGAAATACAATCTCAAGGTGTCTTCTGAGACCTAAGAGAGCTGGTGGTAACACAGCCACTCAGTCCTCTCCTCTCTGCAGTTGTTCCACCCACAGATGTTTGGGGTGGGCTGCCTGAGTACATCAGTGGCACTGCTTTTGTGGTGAAGGGAGGCTGCCAGGCAGTCAGTGGGCTGTGCAGGTCATGCTGTTCGACCCACTCTTGCTTGTTTGCCAGGGCTGCAGGACCCAGGGCTGCAGGCAGCTGATAGTGCATTGCTCCCAAGTCCTGTGACATTCCTTTCACTTTTGCAGTGTGTAATTAGGGGGCATTTCACCTTTCTCCTTGACCTAAAAATTCAGTTCCTTTCATGCTCACACTATTACAGGCAATATATGATGTATCTGAGAGGAATACTAGTTGGAAGGTGAACTCTTCCCGGTATGGAGAGGTGAGATCAGGTGATATCTGCATTTGATGCCATCTTCCTACAAACCTTTCACCAAAAACCATGTTATTTCAGGAGAGTACTGCAGTTTCTCTCATAAATAGTTGTAAGAATGGAAATTGTGTCAAGTGAGATACCAGAAAAGCAAACATTTACGTTAGGGTGTGTTATTCTAATTTAAAATCTGGCAGCTGATCCCACTACCTAATAGTTTTCTTTAGCAAATCTAGCTCTCTGTTTGCTCATAAGTGCACTAATTTTGAGTCCTATAAATACAAACATTGTTTTTAATCAGTACAAACTTGAATGAAAACATTCCAGGATTTCTACAGATTTTGATAGTTCTGTGATAAAATATCAGTGATAATGAATAATTCACTCATAAGCATAATTAACATTCAATGAGAGCAAAGGAAAACCAATGAGCTATGCTCCGTGCAAAAATTTAGCAGGCAATACTGAAGTTTCCTCTTTTATCTTGCTAGCTTATGATCTGTTTATGATCTGGGAGGCACAAAAATATTGCTCTTGTATTTTGTAAACATTTTTTTTTTCTAAATGTGAATATATATATTTTGTATTTCTTCCAAATGTTTCTCCTGTACTTGAGAATCAGATTCCTCACTTTTGTGCTGACTGGTGCTGCACGTGGCCTCCACATGCCCAAAAATCACAGTAAGAAGAAATTTCAGAGTGATGATGACTAGCTAAGCAAGCTTGATGGCAGAGGTATTGCTGAGAGAATCAGAGGCAGAGACAAGAGCAAGGGAAGTGGAGAGAGATCTGCAGGCAACATGTCCACAGAGAGAGAAGGTCTTATAGCCCGTGTTTGATATTTCTGCAGAGGCCAACAAATGCCTGTGAGCTGTTCAGGCGCTGTTAACATGCTGTGAGATGATAGCTCTGCACATCAGAAATATAAGAGCCATTTTTTGGCAGCAAGAATTAGTCCTTGTTTCTTGTGGCTTCACTTTTTGTTTCATAGGGAAGTTTATACCAGCAGAATTTTATTCTCCACACTCACTATTAAAAACATGGCCAAGCACTCCTATTAGAAAAAAAGACAAAACAAGCAAAACAACAAACAAGTGGTAACAGCTGTAACAGCAAGTCTGGCACAGACAGAGAAAAGCAACACAGGATCTTTAATTCCCAAAGCACATATTGTGCTATGGAGATGAATGGTGGCTCTCCAGAGAAGACTCTACTGGTAAGAAATGACATCCTGTCTGCTCATGTTCATCGCCCTCCAGTGCCAGTGCACTAAAGGGAAAACACCCCTAGTAGCATGGATACATGCATTCAGTGCTCTTGGCAGAGCTGAACTTTAGCTTTATGCCATTTGTTTCTGGGCTGTCTCACGGCCTTGAAGCAGCTTTGACTTAGAACAGAACTGCATCAGGTGGGTAACTGATTGTGCACAGTGGTGTTTCTTGTGGCTACATCCCATCCTGTTCCCATTGCGTGTGTTGCAAACTGTCAGTGCCAGGGTTTGTGCCAGCAGTGCTGTGAGGCACCTGGGCAACTTACTGCCCTCAGATTCTTGTGCACAAGAAAAAATCCTCAGGTGCCTTCTAAATTGCAGTTATGTTGGTTTCAGTGCAAATCTGTAAGTGCTTGTCTTGTCAGCCTGTGGGCTATGGACAGAAACAGCTGCAGCTGCCCGATGCCTGAGGTACCTACAGAGCACAGCACAGCACAGCCTGGTGCTGGGTAATGGCTGCAGTTCCCAGCTGCTGTTGAACTGCAAATTCAGAATGTCCAGCCTGCATTTCTTATTTAATTTATATATATATATTTTAATACAACAATTCTTCATAGCAACTTTAGTTCTAAAAAAAGCCAACAAAGGTAGTCTGAATACATTATTTCTTATTATTAAGTAGAATTCTTCTGAAAAAATCAAAGTCTTGAACTCAAAAGGGGGCATAGATTGATGTCTCTCATCTCTTGAAAGGCTTTCTTTAGCCTGTTAACTTTTTTAATAACCTCATAATGTTTCTTTGAACATAATCTCTCATGTCCCAAGGCAATTGTACTTAATGCTCAGCGGCAAATTGAATTTAACATGTTAAAACCACGGTCTAATCAGGTGTGTGACAGATGGGAGACAGCATAAAATACTCTAAAAGTCATAGCAATATTTTTAGAATGCATTAATATCAGTGAATATATTTTCTTGTTTGATGGGAGAAGAACATGCACCTAATTTATTTGTAACAGGTTTTCTTTTTTTACTATTTCTGGTGTGGATTCCTTCTTTGCTTCTCTTTCTCAATTTCTGCAGAAACAAACCAATTTCTATCATAAAAAAAAAATTAGATATTATTTAGTCTTACCAAACCTCGTGGTGTATTTTTCAGAGAGGGAGTGGATTGGGTGATTACACTGGGCCTTGGTGTTGAGCACATTTTATCTCTCAGCGAATCCACATATAGATCATCTTTCTGGAGAAGGCTAACATCTAGATGGGCTACACTTGCTACTTTCTTTAGCAGAATTCCTACTGCTTTCCTAAAGTCTTTTTTCTTTTCCCTGCACACTATGGGTATAATAATTAGGCTGTTAATCATCTTTAACTGCTGAACTTAAGGGCTAGATTTTTGAAGTCTTTTAACAATGTCTGTCAGGCAGTCTCAGAGGCTAAGCAGATGAAGAACAAACTGGTATTCCTCCAGATTGATTGTCAGAAGGAAGAAGACACTAATTCAATCTGAGTCACCACAAGAGTACTTCAGAGATGTTCCTAGAAAGGACAGGTTACCCTAAACGTGGGAGGTGTGCAGTAATACCAAGCCTCTACTGTTTATGTTTGGCATCAATCCTGCGCGGTTTATAAGATTTGCTGTGGGATGTTGAGGGAAGAATATAGTTCTTTTTCCTGCAAACTACAAGGTTGTATAGAAGTGACTGATGGGAGAAGAAAAACTACAGGGAAGGTTTCTAGAACAGAACTGGAAGCTGGATGATGGGGCCAGTTGTAAACAGATGATGAGCGCTTCCCACGTTAAGGGTACTTTTCATTTAGGTACTGATAAACTGTGTCATTTGGATTACCTTGGGCCGTCCACCATCATGTTCTGGGCTGGGAAAAGATGGCTGCACCCTGTCAGAGTAAGTAGCTTTGGCTGTAACGAGCAAATTGGTGAAATCTCCACACTGCTATAAAGGGGCAGACAGATGGATTCTTGTGTATTGCATTCTAGCTTTGGGCCCAGGTCCTCTGACAAACACCAACGTGGCAGGGAACCCTTCCAGTACTGTGTCTGGATTGAGGTGCTGTGAATTAATGCACCTCACACAGACATGGGAGGCATTATGGAAAGCTTGTAAAGAGCAGCAACTGGCAGCAAAGGCCGGTGAAATTAAGATATCCTCTCAGCCGCTCATCCTTGGCCCCAGAAACCCTTTGATCACTTCTGTAACTCAAACTCAGATTTATCATTCATAGCAGCAGTACATAAATAGAGATTGATGAAGGAACCTCTGCCCTATCTTAAAAGCTAAGGTGATTCAAAAAGTACTGTTCTTGGCTTTGTGTTTGTACAGTGCTCAAAATAATGAGGTTTTGGTCTAGCCGAGTCCCTTGGGGCTGCTCCTAGGAAGAAGTGATAAACTGCAGTGACCAGATATGGACAACAGCTTTAGTAATGAGAAATGACAGGAAAGTTAAATATGGATGACCAACTGAGCTTAATACAGTCATACAAGGTGCAATATTTTTTCCCCTATAAAATTCTTGAGAACATCATCAGGGCCTGCTAGGGGAGCTTCTGCCAAGTGGGTCTCAACAAAGTCAGTTCAAATGGTGAAAGCTGTCCTCTGGACTGTCCATCTCACACCATGGGGAGACAAGCTGGCCCTCAGTCACAAGCTACAGGCTGCGAGCCACCCCACTTTCCAGCATATGTGCTTATTACAGACTTTAAGGAAACCAAATTTTCTTCTTTTGTCTTCTCTTACTTACATCAGTCACTAAAAAAATGTACATGGCTCGTTTGAAGACTCAGCCAGTTTTGGCATTTGTACTCACACTGACAAAATGCTGGCCTGTGCAGAGCATTGGAGGAACATTGTTCTGACAGCCCATTGAGTTTTACATTTCCAAACTTTCCTGGTTAATGTAGCATGGACCACGCTCAGCTCCCCATGCCTCCCAACCCCGTGCTGACGCCATGGCCCTTGGAGCCGCTGGCAGCCTGTACACGTGCCCAAGGAGCGAGCCTCACTGCCCACACCTCTGTGCTAGGGAACTGTGCTGGGAACAGTGCTAGGAAAAGTGAAAACAAAATTCCAATGAGGCACGCTATGTGTATTTCTCCTCTAGGTGCTAAAAGGAACTTAGTGATGGGCTGATGTTCTGACAGCAGCGTGATGGTCCAGAGGTGCTCTTTTGATTTGCATTTGTACGGTAATGCAAGCTGCTTATGACACTATTCCTACAGCAATCACTTATCTCTAAAAAATGAAATTATTTCCTGAAAAGCCATCAGGAAATAAAATGACCCCCTTCCACAGTTCCTAGTTTCATAATGTTGGGGAATTCAGTTTTGTGAGATAAAGAAAATCAAAGCCAAGTGTGGAAATACAAAATGAGCCGGGCAGAAGCCTCTGGAGAAGACAGTGAGAGTTACAAAAGGAAAATTAGGAGCAGAAAATAAACCACCTCATCAAATATTTAAAGTCAAGTAATACACAGAGTATAAAGAACTAAGAAAAAAACTTTTCTCAGCATGTTTGTGGGTGCTTTCTTAATTAAAAAAGCAAACAACTTAAAAGCAACATGCACAATGTCTCGTACTGGCAGAATCATAGAATCACAGTTGAACAACTTTGAATGACTGTAATTGAATATAATTAATTCCCTGACAGAAACAGCAGGTAGATTAATACCTTAGTATTCTCTAGGCTTGTTTTGCTATACTGTTTGTTAATAAGCTCACATTCTACTACTTAATTGCAGATGCTTGAATTTATGTCTTTTGTTTTTGCCAAAAAAGCCCATACAATTTCCATACATCAGTGGTTAGAGGCCAAAATATTTATCGCAGTGCACTCTAGTTTTCTCTGCTTTCCCTCACAAACTCTATAAAAAGAAGAAAAAAAGACTAATAGATTGACTTAGATACTACAGATTTGTAATAAATCTTTGTTAACAGTTTTATAAGCTGATGCACAGCTTGCTTTCTTTGTTTTCTCAATTCAAAGTGAATGTTTTCTGTTACTTCATTTATTGCCTCAGATTGCCAGTACTCTGTTTACTCATTTATTTAGCTGAGTTGGAAACAAACCTTCTTTTCTAACCCATTACTCTTGTAAGAAAAAAGAATGCATATAGTCCATTTGACCTGAAAAGGCATCAAGTTGACATGTTTTGTTTCCCCATGTTTTTCACTGTAAGAGGACTGCCTGTGTGTTTTGGTTTGGTACTGTTACGTCAATGGCTTTACAGCAGAAGCTCCTGAGGAACAACCTGGCAAGCATGAGCTTGGCTAACTTGAGATATTGGAAGAAATAAAACACAGCACACAGTACTGTCAGACCTCAGTTACTTGCAGTCTTACCTCAGTGTGTGAGCTGTGCAACACTGCTGAATTGTGGCAGTGATGAGGCAACCTAATAATAGAAATGTAACAATTCAACAGGGATGATGGAGTAAACATGTGGTGAGCACAAACCCAGCTGTGAGCGCAGACGGATCGGCAGCGATAGCCATGCAGAGCTCTGCCACGAGTGAATTGTGACCGAAGATTCAGCTACGTACAAAACAACTTTTCTTTCCGAGCTTCTGCTCAGCCTGGACTTCCTGACCTCAGGATGGGGCGCTGGGCTCAATCGATCACTAGGGCCGGTTTCTGGAAGTTCAGTGACTTCAGTGAAAAATGGAATAAAAGGAGTGATTTATTTTGTTTGATTAGTATGAGAAGGTTGAAGTGGAATGTTTTTTCTTCAAAATCCAAGTCTAATTGAGTAATTTTGAAGGGAACGCTGACAGGCAAGTTCTGTCCCAATACAGCCTGTTAACAGCAGGAGAAACCAGGCTGGGAAAGGTCAGCCTCATCGCCCCTAGACTAGGGGTAAACCTGTGCAAAGATCAGCACTAAAGGTCATGTGTTGCTGATGTGTGACAGTTGTAAAGAGCAGGTTAAAAATGCTGAGCTCTGTCACTTTCAGGGCAAAGTTAGTTGCCTGCAGTGTGAGCTGGTGTTTCTCTCCAATGTTTGGATTAATTATTTTGGTCATTCATTCAGTGCAATGTTTGCAGTGCAGCGCAGTGAACTGAAATGACCCAGAAATAATTCCCTAACAGAACCTGACACTCTGGCTCATATCCAGAGAGAGATTTATCATTTTACTCACAGAAGATCTTCATCAAAATGCTCCTCAGTCATTTTAGGGCAGCTGCTTCAATTCCTACTATACCAGGTAGCTTTATACACACAAGCAAATATTTTGCTGCTTCCTGCTTTGGAATCTGTGTGCTCTGGGTCAGACATTTTAGTTGAAAAGCTCCCACAGAGATCCACAGCATGCTTTCTGGGGAGCACAGTCCCATTAGAAGGAACTGCTCTGGCAACACCAGGACCTCAGGACTGAGCATGTGCTGCTGCATCCCACTGATGCTGATCACCCCTTGTGCTGCTCTGAAGGGAATGCTCTTTGGAAAGGCTGGTTTACAAAGAAACAGATTCCTACCCGTAGCCAAAACTACCCAGCCTGGAAACCAACTCTTCTGCTCCTCATTGTTTTTTGAAACGACCCTTTTTGTATCGTTGTAATTTGCCTTCCAAAGGGTCACATTTGGAAGTGTCAGCCCAGTAACACAAGAGGAGGAGAGGCTGTTGCTTCCCCCTGCGCTGCCAGCCACAGGGCCAGCTGTGTGCACAGTCCTGGCTGCAGCTAGGCTCTGCAAGGCACAGTCAGGTGTAGAAGGAGCTCTGCATTCCTTTTGCCATTTTCTACTCAGTGTTCCTTTAAAATGTTTATCAGCACCTCTTAGCTGCTTATCTCTGAAGTCATGTAAGACAGATATTCTAATAAGACTAAAGCACCATTGCTGGCAAGACACATTAATTTTTGTCCCTGTGACAATGCCTCATTCATCTTGTCCTTCTCTTAGGCAGTGTTGGACGCATTTAGCACCACCATGTACTTATGACTCACAAATAACTCACCAGATTATTTCAGCCTGCTTGACATTTAAAATGATAACTAAATATTTGCCACTAATCTTACTGTGAGATCATTTACAAATCATGAAAAAAATCAGGTATTAACTAAAAATGGTGAATAGTGTAAGTTCTCCCACACTAACCATGTGTATTCAAATTGCATTCATGTCTATCCGAGATGGGGTTGCCAAGTGGGGATTATTCATTCCCTTTGCTGTAACCTACTTGGTGAATAATGCTGTTTTAAGGCAAGCTCTTGAGCTGGAAGGATGCTAGAGCTAATGACCCAAGTGTTTGGTCAGAAAATGGAACAAAAGGACACAATACAGACCTGCAGTCCTGAAAATAAATCGGATTTCTTAGAAAATAAGAGAAAATTTCTCAGTATCCATAAAATGTCAGCAACTTGTTTGTGAGCAGAGGAAGGCATAAAAAGTCATACTTAGATCAACTTGGTAAGAAAACTAAGCTCTACAGAGTGACTAACATGTTTAGCTTTACTCTCTTTAATTCCTCTTTGTTTTCTGATCCTTCTGATCTCTCTCTCCCTCTTGCTTTTATTCTTACTTCACTAGAAGAGATGAAGTGAGATAGATATAAACTGAGAGAAAAAAATAGGAAAAGCTGCAAGTAGCTAGAAAAAACGCCTTTCTTATCTGTCTTATTTCAGACAGACTCAGGCAGTGCCACTTGTCATGAAGATAATCTTGATTGAAGCTCTTCTTCCTTGTCATCATGTCCTGAAGGGCTGCTTAGTCTGCCTGGAGGAGAACTGAATTACACCTGCCTCTATCACAGCCACTGCACTGTCACAATGGCTACAAGTGAGGATATGAAGAATTAGTGGAGCCATGGGTGATGATCTGAAGGTAGTGCAGTAATTACTACTGTCCATTCTGGACCATTGCTCCCTCATAGCAGATCATGTTGCAGCAGGGAGAAGTGGGCCAGTTTAGCCTGACCTTTCTGTGCACGAGAGCTGTAATGAGGCAGGGCATTCAGGTCCAGGAAGAGACACCAAGAGGCACAAAGTGCCCATACAGAGTGTATGTACATTTATTTTTTTCTTTCTTTTCTTTGATTTATGGGCCTGAGCAGTGTTAAAAACAGTGGAAGGAGAAGAAAAATTATGAAGAGAACATTTAGAGTATAAAACCTGGAATGTTCTGTATTGCTTTGATGACCGACCAGCAAAACTGGTTACTTTGTGGTGGTTTGGAAGACTTGCAGACACTGAGGTAGCAGTTACAGCTGGTTGGCATCTCCTGCAGTGCACACAGCTCCGAGCTGATCAGCTCAGATTCCTGGAGAGTAAGTTTTTTCATTGTTGCTTTCCTCATTGACTCTGTTTGTAGGTAACTGCCAAATGGACTTCAGACTTCTCTTCATTGTGACCACTTCCTAAAGCAGAAGGGACCAAGATGTGACTGGCTGTTTGACTGCAACTCACTTCTACTCCTGGCTTGCTTCGATGGCAGCTGCCAAACGTAGCCATGACATGACGTGGTTTTGGCAGGCTTAGAAGCCTAAAGTAAGCCTGAGATTGTGTGCACCTGAATGCATTGCCTTGCCACTGGGCTGTAACTCTGGGGCTGCCAGCCACCCTCAGCCCCTCCCCTCTTGAGAACCAGCCAACAGTGGCGTTGTGTGATCTTAACAGTTAATTGTAATAATTCCATTTTGGCCTGAGCAGAGCAGAACAGAAATAATCAGGCTTAAAACAAATAAAAAACCCAAGAGCAACATAGAGTTATTTTAGAATAAAAGCACACGTAGCTGAACTAATACTCCTGACGAACAAGGACATGGCTTTCTCTCAGGGCATCCTGCAGTCCTGTAGGGAAGATGTGACCTTATTTGCATTCTTCTTGTTGAATTGCTGTTGGGATTTCTGCAGCATAGCAAGGGAAAATTCCTCCGGGAGAGCATGGAAATATCACAGCACTAACACAACATCCTTCAACTAGGTTCCTTTTCCTCAGCCATGTTTTGCCCCTTGCATTGCTCTCTGGCCAATCACCCAGCACTAAATGCATCCCCTTCTCTCAAATGCAACTCTCATCCTTTTTCTTACAATACAGTCCAAAAGCAGCAGATGATGAATACAACACATAATGCTGATTGAAATAAACTTTAAAGATGGTTTAATTATTTCCTTGGATTTCAAAACCATTGAAGTTACTCCTTCCCCCATTTCCAGAAATAAAAACCTGTGATCTGCCTTACATGTTTCTTCCCTTCCTCCCCAACCTTTTCTAAAAAGCAGAACAAGGACTGGCCCTCCCCTTGTACTTGCACGTTTGAGTGCTCCTTTCCAAGGGCAGCACTTTGAATTTGAAGTTTATGATTTTGGATGCTTCCATCATAAGCATTTTCAATTCTAATCATGTTCTCTAAATTGCTCAGGCTCTTTCCCAGCATGATGTCCTGCTCCAATTTTCTACTTAGATAATTAAATTCAGAGCACAGGAGCATTCAGCTCCTCAGCAGAGGTATCACATTAGACCTAGATGTAAGACAAACTGCTGTGGAACTCACATGACATTGCCTCTGTTGTCAACTGGCAGAGAAAAATGGCTTTTGTAGCAATGTCTCTATAGCTGTTTAGGATAAGACCGCTGTTTCACCAGCCCATTGGTTTCAGCTTTGCTTCTGTTGAGGGTTAGAAATCAGTGAATTCAGGTGCTGCAGCTCTTGCCCCAGTGTCTCAGCAGAAAGGTACCTGATGAAGCTTTATTTAAAACCGAGGCTGGTTACTACGGCTGCTCAGAGGTCCTGGTCTGCCATCTTCCTACAGGAGTGTTAAAGAAGCAGGATACCAGGCAGTGTTACTAACTGCAGATTGTGTCTTTATGAGTCAAAAGCATCACTTTGAGTTCTAGAAAAGCAGGTGAAGAAAAGCCTTTTTGTGAGGGGAGTGGATTTTTATTTTCTGGTTCCACCTCCTGTGCTGTCCTGGTGAGGCTGTAGCATGCAGCTCCAAATTTCTTGACTGTGACAAACCTCATGGACAGGAACAGATACAGGCATGGGGTGCAAGTGCTCAGCAGTCCTTCTCTCAGTAGGAAAGGCAGTGGCAAGAGCAGATAGATACAGGTGTTCTGCAAGACCCCCCAGCCCAACATGCTGTCAGTTGGCCTCCTGTGTAGTGAAAAGTCAAAGTGCAGCAGAGCACTCTATTAACTGTGTTTCTTCCAGTGCCATGGTTAAGCAGGTTCTCTACCAGTCTGAAACACACCAGCCACCATTCTGCTTGTAGGAATTTTCACGATGAACAGATAATTCTCAAAGCTTGAGTCTGATGAATTAATTCTCTAGTTGCAAAACACAGCTTTCACTTTTGGTATTGTAGCCACTTTTGTTTCTCCGACGAGCAGTGCCTTCATTCTGGAGATTTGTCTATGCCAGCTGCCCTCATTCCAATCCTGCCTGCCCCTCTCAGCCTTTTCCTGTGGAACATCCAACTTAATCTTGTGACAGTAAGACAGATGCACTATGTATACCTATTGACTGTTATCAGAAGTTTGGTAAATGGTAGATTTCTCAGAAAAAGGAAAATTTCAAGGTTTTTTTCCTCGTTGCCTGTTGGAATAATAGAAGTAGATCCAGACACCTAGACCTTAGGTCTTAATTCATCAGGAAGTCAAAAACTAGCTGGTAATCCTACATGCCACATGGAATTTAACACTTTTAAACATATACTCAGATCTTCCAGACTAAAAGGCAAAACTGATTAAGTTTCAAATTTAACTTTTTGTTGGATGAATGGGTAAAATGACCTATGCATTTGTTTTGGCTTTGTTTTCAAGTTGTAGAGTACTAAGTCATAGAATATCCCTTTTCAGTCACAGCCCAGTTATTAGGAGAGAGACAGAGATGCAACTCTGAGAATAAGCATCGCGTTGCTTCTCTTCTGCTACAGACCATGTTTATCGGAATCAGGAACACTCACCGTTTCAGCTTACTGTATAAAGCATGCATATACAAACTGAATTATAGTAAGAGCATAATGGATTAAACATAAGTGTCACAAGTGTGATACAGCCTTCTGATATTTAAAAGTAATAACAAAAACATTTAGAACTTACCTCACAGAAAATAATGTAACACTTGTTCGTTTTGTCCAATGAAAGACTGCATCATTCTGAATTTAATGTATAATATAACCTTTATTCTTTTTCCTCTAAACTCTTGGAAACTTACATAACAATCGTGCTTTAATTATGACACCATTTATAGACATTTAAAATGCATCTTAATTTATAAATATTTTACATTTGGTCCATAGAACAGGT
Organism: Tetrao urogallus; assembly: GCF_951394365.1. Classification (NCBI taxonomy): domain Eukaryota; kingdom Metazoa; phylum Chordata; class Aves; order Galliformes; family Phasianidae; genus Tetrao; species Tetrao urogallus. The sequence continues at coordinate 4,549,807 of NC_136823.1, read as the reverse complement.
TGCAATTTACTAAATAATACTGTACTCTTTTAAACAGGCTCTGTATATATTTTTGAATATGTATATATTACATATATATTTTTATATAGAGATAGATTTGCTTGGTGTTCAGATAACTCCTTATTGCAAAAAGCATATATGATCATACAATAATCTTTTTTTCAGGGCAAGTACTACAAAAAGGATACAGCTATTCACAGTTTACACACAGTAGTTCTACAACACTATTTTGTGCTATGTGGTACGTTTGTACAGCTTTTTGCTAAAGAGCAGGTCTGTCAAACATCTGTCATAATTGTTTACAATCAAACATTAAATACTGCATTTTTCTTAGAACAACATGGGACTTGATTACATTAAACGATAGAGAGAAAGTTGGAATTTTTATCTTAGTCTAATGAAATTCACAATTATAATGTGTATGCATCATGTATAATGTGTGTGTGTGTTACTTTTCCTCTAAATCCCAAAGACTTACAGGACTTCTGCATTTCAGCCATAGCCATTTAGGATGTAGCTTAGATCTCGTAATATTTTACAGTTGATCTATGTATGAAACAGATTAGAACCTACCGAACATACTCTGAGATTTTATGATGTAGTTTGAAATACATGTGTATTATATATATATTATTTCTACAATAATGTGCTTGACATTCTGAGAATAATACCTTATTGCAAGAACATGTTTGTCACCTTCAGACAAAAACAACGAAAAACCCAACATTCACAGTTAACGTTTTTCACGTAGTAGTTCTACATAAATTGTGCTATCTAACATTGTACGTTGCACAAAAAATTGCTGAAAAGCATGTTTCATTGCACAGTTCTGTCACAGTCATTTACAATCAAACATCAAATACTGCATTTTCCATAAACCTTTGTGTCTGTCATATAGCTGCCAAACAAGAAATGCCATACGGGGCTAACTACTGCATTTTCCACACAGAGAAAACTTCCACTAGCTGAATGGGGTTTCCAGCTACGTGGCAAATGCAGATGGAGCCCGGAGTGGAAATTTTTATATTACTGAAATAGCTTTCCCTCCTGCCTTCATCACCACAAATAATATGTAAATAAAAATAAAACTGTTTTCAAAGTGCTTATGATCCATATTTTATAATTTGCTTATTTGAAACTGTTAAAGTCGTTTAATGGATTAAAAAAAACAGTTGTGAAATAAAATCCTAAATTAGAATTACAAGGTTAAGCTTCAATCTTTAAACCATTGTTTTGGTTTCTATTTTGGTGGCAATGCAATAATAGCTAATAATAACAGCCTAACAAAAGCTCAAGTACTCTGAGCTTGAATTGCAAATACCCTGTATTTCTTTTTTTTTTTTCTTTTTTGTTTTTTTGTTTTTTTTTTGCTGGGAGTATTTAAGAGCTCTTAAGAATTGCATGTTACTTCTCATCTTCCTAAAAAAATGTTAGAAGTCACATTTTTGCCCATACATCTGCGATTCATGTAGTGCTGCTTCACAGAGATGACTTCTTTTTATAAGATAGAGTATATGCTTTTAAAAAAAATCCACAATCTTGTGTGAAAGTTATCCTGAAAGGTTAAGAACAGGTAGTGTTTGCAGCCCTGCTATGCTGCCTTGCTACAAATAGCCATATAATAACTTAATTTGTAGTAGGAATGTTCATAAAGGCTATACCTACTGTGACTCTCAGTTAATTCAAAGAAGTCTCTCCCTGCTCAAATGGCCTTGACAAGAACAAATTTTTTAGGGCAGACTTTTTCACTGCAAATCACTTGGTTACAAAATACGTCATTCTTTTGTACAAAACAATTCCAAACTTAATTTTACTCCTGCAAAGTCAGAAATAACAGTCTTGGGATTCAGTGGTAAGAAGTACTGATAAACTACTAAAAATCAGTAGCACAAAACTTCAAATAGTCGTGCTAAAAGGTAGATTAAAAAGGTTTTGCACATCGGTTTACAAATGCCAAGATATGCAACTATTGTTCTGAAAGGATAAAAACATTAACAGTCTGTGGATTGCCAGAGAACACAAAATACTGTCAACATCTGAGCTCGCACAATGGTTGGATCATACCTATGGCGATTCCCTTAGAATGGAGGTGACCTTTTATCTTTTTTTCTTTTTTTTTCTTTTTTTCTTTTTTTTTTTTTTTGCCACTAGAGGTAGGTAATTATATTCTCAGACTTAAATTTGTGGTCATATTCAACCATATTTTTTGTTTTTCTGGAGTAGTATTTGTACTTTTGTAATACAGAAGTTTAGATGTAGGCTTCTTTGTTTGCGGAGTTGCTCTGTTGGGCCTGATCTGGCCCATTTTCAGGATGACTGATGTCTTCACTGGGCTGAATCATTACTTGGATGCGCTGTTTAAAGAACAACAAAAAATGCGAGGCAGTCAAAAATCTGCTTCTAGGGTTTTTTTTGTTAGTTTGCTTGTTTTAAGACAATCTCTGGCTAGGTATTGGAGCTAAGGTGAAAAAATTCTGCCCATCTCCTAAGGTCCTATGTATACTGGTCTCATATATTGAAAACATTATCAAAAATACTATTGATATTGAGCATGTCACAAAATAGCCCACTCCAGTCCAATAAGAAAATTTACTTGTGTTAAGTAAAGCTATTCTTAAATGGCTCATGTACTGAGATTTGAACGCAAACTTTTAAAAGATCTTTGCTCCATGAGTTTTCTGGAATGGGAACAAAACCAAATCATCTTAGTCTTGTTTCTATGCAGAAAGAAGAGAAACATGGAGCAGGGTGAGGAATGGCATAAAGCTCAGTCAGTCTGTAACTATTTTGAGCAGTTTGAACTGTGCTCTGTAGGAGACATGACAGTAGGAGTTGAAAGACCACACGTACAATGGTACATGTCATATGCACAGGGCACATTCAACTGAGTACGCCTAGGGGAAAGAAATTTGGGGAGACTGTAGTATGGAGTAGGAGAGGCAAGACTCTGTTGCAAGGGCACAGGTTAAACAGTGCAAACAGGTTAAACAGTTTGCAGTGGGCAGCACGGTGGTTCTCAGAGAAGTGATGGTGAACCCCTTCAAGGGTCAGAAAGACGAGAGAGAAGCAGTTGCAGCTTCTATGAGTTACTACCTCTAAGAATATAAAAGGTTCGGTAGATTTGTATTTATGATCTTTTTATTTGTTTGGTCCCTCCTAGTCCTTTTGTGTTCTCCAGTCATGAAGCTCGTCTGTGTAGCTCACACCTGTACCAAGAAAGGGAGTCCACTTTACAATGTCAAAGCATGTGACTGCCATGTTTCCTATTATCTAATGATCACAGAATCACAGGAACATAGAATGACTTAGGTTGGAAGGGAACCATAACGATCGAACTCCAATTCCCCTGCCATGGGCAGGGTTGCTAACTATTAGATCAAACTGCCCAGGGCTCTCCATCCAGCCTGGCCTTGAATGCCTTCAGGGATGGGGCATCCACAATCTCTTAGGGGAACCTGTTTGAGCGTGTCACTACCCTCTGAGGAAAGACTTTCTTCCTAACATCTAACCTAAAACTCCCCTCTTTCAGTTCAAAGCCATTCTGCCTTGTCCTGTCACTATCAGACTGTAAATTCTTTCCCCTTCCTGCTTATGAGCTCCCTTCAGGTACTGGAAGGCCATAGTGAGCCTTCTCTCCTCCAGGTTGAACAAGCTCAGCTCCCTCAACCCTTCTTTATAGGGGAGGTGCTCCAGCCCTCTGATCATCTTCATGGCCTTCCTTTGGACCTGCTCCAACAGCTTTGAATCTTTTTTGTGTTGGGGGCTCAGGTATGGATGCTGTACTCCAGCTGGGCCCTCAGAAGGACAGAACAGAACAATCACTTGCTCCACTCTGTTGGTGAAAACATTTTTCAGTGCATTCAAAATTTGAAAATCATTCAAATGCTTTCACAAATGGAAGGAATCTACAGGAAGACTGAACTGAGGAACTTCTATTGTGGTCTTACAATCTTGGCAAGGAAGCAATTATTGATATAAGGGCAACAATTGTCCATTTGCACATAAACATTTTTGTAAGACCAAGATAAAGATACTGAGTAAGTAGGAGTAAGAAAATGCATATGTCAGTAATAACAGAAAATATTTTACAGAAGTCTCTGAAGCATTGCTAAGTCTTCTAAAATTTTCTGGAGAGAAATATTTGGATACAGGTCTGAGCAACTCATGAGCCATTACCCATCAATTCTGCTTACGATCATCTGCCTCTTTGCAAGGATGGCTCTGTCAGCTGATTTTAGAATATTTCAGAAATTCTGACAAAATCACTTTGACACATAGTCATGCAGGACAGAGTTGTGTGTTTCAACTGAAGTGTCTCTTATACACAGAATGAGACTATTGCCTGGAGAGAGAAAACTAAGGATGCACACACTTCAAAAAATTAAGGAGGACAATTGACAATTAAACAGTATACTGGTCAGTAACCCTATTAGCATTTCACACTGTCAGCAGCATTTCCCCGAGGATCTTAAAATGGATTTAAGCCATAAGAAGCCTCTGTCACATGAGAAGTGTCATCTCCTTTTTAACAGATGGAATAAGGACTCAGGGAGAGGCTAAGAGCAGAATACAATGAAAAGAAGATGGCTTCTAATGTTCTTCACTAAAGTAACTCTTAACAGAAATCCTTTAATTGAGAACTAACAGAAGATGCAGCATAATCATGAGATACATCTGAGATTTTAACTTGCACTTTTTCTCAGATGCAACACAATCAGGCAGCCATTATAGCCTTCAACAGGCAAAATGTAGAACAGAAGCTCAAATATTTGACCACATTGCAGGGAGATGCTGAACAGATTCGCTATGAGCAGACTCAAGAAAATCAAGAGCTGCAACGGTTCACTTGTATGAGTTTGACTCCTATTCCTTTCAGCATCACCTGCCTTGATAGATGACAGCATGTCTTGCATTAATAAGGACAAATTTACGTGTTTTGCAAACTGGTACTTTTTTCATGAGTATGAAGAGCTGAGGTGCAAAACATCTGGAATTGTCAAAGCCTGGAAATAAGGACCACACTTAATGTGGGGAAAAGTGTTGAACAGCAGACCATATAGACACTATCTTGTCTGTTTGGTACACGTTTTTATACTTTTCATCTTGATGCAAAATAACTGGCTTGTTAGTGAGTCCACAGAAAGGATATAACTAGAAAATAACTGCTCAGCAATTTTTTGTCAGTGTGCACAGGTTTTACAGGATTCAATCACGCAGACAGGAAAAAGAGATACTTACCTGTTTCAAGGAGCCTTTCAGGGTAAGAAACATATATGCCATATAGCCTGGTATCAGCACCATAGAAGACAAAGCCATGAACCAGCCAACCCCTTGGCCCCATTTTGGGAAAACATAACTTCCCATTGTGAGAGGAGTCATTTGGACAGCACTGAAGATAAACACTCCCTGCAAAACAGAGCGGGGAGGTAGGAGGGAGAGAGAAGATTTGGATGAGTTTTATGTTCAAAAGATTTTCTGGATTGACTTGTTTCTACATCGAGGCACAGAGAAAAGGGCTCCTTAGTTCCTTGTGTATAGGGCAGCAGGCACTAACTTGTAGCCTGCAGATCAGTCTTCCAGACAGACATTGCAGAAAACAGGCAGATGTCAGCATGGTACAACTGACTGATTCCCTGCTTGCTTATTCTCAAGTTTGCAAATCTGCAAATATCTGAACTGTAATTCTGCAACTATTAAGTTTCTGGTTTTTACTAGTTTCTCATTGTTTTAATACAGCTGCATTGCACTGGTCAGCAAGGGACTCCTGTATTAAAAAGGTTCCTTAAAGCCTGACTCTCTAGTATCTGACCTCTCTAATGTTTAAGAATGCTTTGGTACTGTTTGGATCCTCCAAGCAAAGTCAGAAAATGAGGTCAGAGAGTAGAACCTATGGATCAGTAAGTGGCTGCAGATTGGTCTGTATAAACAATATCTCTTACGAAATTAAAAAAAAATACACTTCAATTTTTTTTTTAATAACAAGAGACTGGGAGATAGTTTACCTGGCTGCTTCTTACCAAATTAATCTTAATGCCTCAAGTTAACACTGTATTTTTACATATATGACGCGTATCTCAGGTAATTCAGGTATGCTGGTGATAGGAATCCACTGGTATTGCTACAGTCCTTAGATAACCTGCACAAAATCAGAGGGAAGAGGGCTACTGGGAAAGATGAGGGTTCTGGAACTACTTCCCCAATAATACCTGCATGAATGTGTCTGCTGTAGCACTGAACTGCAGCACTCGTGGGGTACTTTTTTATTTAATGGTTTTTAAACAACTAACTTGAAAACATGGTATTTTTAACTTCAGGTTCCCAAAGCAGATTTTTGTCTCAGCCTGTACACTAAATGTCTAAAGCAGCCCACATCAAGGAAAACATGATAAACTGAATCAGGAAAGCGAATCTCTTTTTCATCCCAGGTTCAGTCCTTGTGCAGAACATTTTGCCAGAGAGCAGAATACAGACTAGCAGATTTTATTTGCACTTTATCATCACATGTGACCTTGCACAGGACAACAAATTACACCGAAGACCTTACAGGACAGGAGAAATTTCATTGATAGGTTTTATCTATAGTATTTCTCATCACCTAATAAACAAAATGTACTCTTTATTCTTTCCTCAACACTTGCTTTCAGAAAACAAAAACCTTCTTCACTTGTGTAGAGATGAATCAAAGAACCCTCTGTCTAATAACCCTGTTGTGCCTCTCTTTAGTGCTGTTTGTTTACCTATGGTCTTTGGCTACCCACTTGGGAATATCAAGGAAATAGCAGTGAGTGAGAAGTATTATGTCAAGTATACTTGAAAACATTTTAAAATTGCATTTGGGCTTACTAAGTCTGCGTATTAAGCTTACATTTCTGTACTTATTATTTCCAAAAGACACTGAATGGGATTAAATGGACAAAGCCTAGAATCAGTAAAGGACAGTTCTGTGGTTTCCAAAGCACAAAATCCTTGCAAGGTTTGACAGAAAAAACAGTAGAAATGCCTTACAAATTGGGTTATATATTCTACAGAATCCCATGAAGGAAGAACATCAGCTTATAAATGTAACCTGTTGCCTGAATAGCCCTTCTGAAGGAATTCAGTTTACAATACATGGTGTTTTTTTTTTTTTTTGTGTACATAGAAAATTTACAAAGATTAGCAAATTTTACTTAAGAATACATGAAATGGTCAAAATTTGTTTCTTACTTCTGTGCCAATTAACTGTGCTTTTGACTAATCAGCATTTCCAGAAGACTAATACAAATCTTGAAATTGTGTCGTGTTTCTTTTCTTAGTGCACAGGCTTCTTCTAAAGACAAGGGGTTTTGCCTATTGCCTTCAATGGAATTGCTCATACCCTTAAGTAAAGGATGAGGTCAGGTATGAAACTATGGGGGTGTAAAGGACAATAGTGGAGTGCATAGTACACCTTGTGTATCTCTCTTAAACCATACTATAAAAGTTTGTTTCTTACTGCCACAATGATTGGAGTAAAAAATGACCAGCAGAGTTTCCACCAGATGCAGGGTCTGTATCCCACCATCTCTTGGATGTTGTCATAAAATCTATTAACACCTAAATATAAAAATAAGAAACAATATAGAAATTATCACATAACTGATTCAATTGAAAGCTCAATGCTTTCGAGAGACTGTCACAAATGAAGTAGTATATTTGGAAGCTCTATATAGACCTCAATCGACATAACATTTCACCTACTGGAATGGGAAATAAATGTGCAAATTCATAAGAACCAAAATCATTTTTTAATCTTTTTTTATTTTATCTACTACCAGTGAAAATGTTCCTCTGCAAAGACAGCGGAAGTCCATACAATAAATTGGTCTTAGAAGAAATAGATATTTAGAATGATATTTCACAGAATAAAGAAAAAAATAAATCCATACCACCATTAGCCAGCAGCACAGGCTTCACTTTGTGGAGTGTATGTTCACTGAATACATGCAGAGCTGCACATGAAATCAAAGAGTAGGCTAGCCCTTCTGTTGCTGCTGCTATCTGCTAATAATCCATCACCTTCCAAAAGGTACATCTACTGCATTATTTATAACTTCCTATTAGATTTCTTTATTACTTAGCTGGTGCATTTTCTGTTCACATTTGTAGGATTTATAGGCTGGTTATAAATTATATATTATATATATATATTAATATATATATATATTATAGGCTGTTTATATATATATACATATATATATAATATACATATTATATATATATATGATATACATATACATACTATATATATATATATAGTATATATATATATATATATATATAGTGTATATATATATATATTATAGGCTGTTTCCTCCTCTAAGGCTATATAAAGGCAGCAGAAAGACTCCAGTTATCTAGCTCTGAATCAGTTTTGTAACACAACCTAACATTCCTTACTAACATCAAAATTAACATACAAATACTATGGAAAGAATATTATATTATATATATTTCTTCATCTTTAAACACAGAGTTGTCAGCCCAGACTTCTGAATATTTTAGAGCAGTTATGCAAGACAGAATTGAGCAAGGAGCCCACCTCTCCCTCCAAGACCCTAAAGTAACAGAGCCATTTCTGGAAAAGAAACATTACAAGGTACAAGAGACCCAAGTCATTACGTTGAGAGAGGGAAACAAAAAAAAAAAAAAAAAAAAAAAAAGATGTAAAGATGTCAGTGTTCCTGAAACACCCAGCATCTCATCACTTTGAGGCTGATACATAGGGACATAGGGTGTTTTAAAGAGGCAGGAGTACCTCGCACCAACCACCTTGGAGTCCTTAGTGAAGTTATGTGCACAGAAAGCAAGGCCAGTTTCAATTCCAGCTGCAAATGTGGAAAAACAAAACAAAACAAACCCAAAAACTTGTTTACCATAGCACCAGGATATGGAGATGCACTCAAAGAATACAAGGAACAAGAGACTCATCCCACTGGCAGAGTAGTAGTCAAAAAGCTTAAACACATAGATTCCACCCTAAAACACATAAGGAGGAAGTGTTAGAATAAGTATTAAGGACTCCAATCTCAAAATGGATTAAAATACAAGCTAAAAACCAACAGTGGAGCACAGGGTACAATGTAAATTAATTAACATTAACAGCTTGAAGTCTTCTAATGCATGAGGTCAGTACTGACAAGAATTAGATTGGAGCCAGAATTCAATTAATGGTTTGATTTCACTTTACTCCTTTTTGTTCAACAATTCATACACTTCCCTCAATCTGTCTGCAATCTACTAGTTCACAGGAAGCAATGGAGAGCATCTCTAGTTAGCATTTCTTGAACCGTATGAGGGATTGTGGATATGAGCGTTTTTTCGTCACATGAACCATTCAGCAAGCCTCACTGCATCCAGGGCATACAGGGACTGTACACCTGCAAGCTAATGTCTGCTTCCTGAAGCCTCTGCAATGATTCTACGGGGGGATGGTGGAAGAGGGAAATGAAGCAGATAGGTACAGCGGAAATAAGAACACATTCTTCTACTGAACGTACCTGAGTAATGTTGGACAGCCCTATCAGATAGGAAACAATACACACAACAGCAATGAAGATTTCCCTTCGATTGCGCAGTAACTTTGGAAATTCATCCACCAAAGCTGTTATGAATCCTTCGACAGTGCAGAACTGCAAGTACATTTAGAAATAAAATACAACGCGATGCATTGCAACTGCAGGATTGGGTTTAGGGGAGGAGTTCTGAATAACACTCATCACAGGCCTAAGGCTGCATCCATTAAATGATAAAGGAAAATTCATCTGACTGCAGAGGAAGCAGTGCTTCTGAATATCCTTGTTTCTGTCTGAAAAGATCTATGCAAAAAAGATTCCCAGCTTGAAAAACATTCAACATTCGAAAGTATGACCTATAGCATGTGCTTAACAACATAAAGTGCTCTTTCTTGTGATGGAAGCCTGCAGTTGAAGGCTTTGGTCCACGGATCTATCAAAAAACCTTGACTTCTTCCATTATTTACTTACATATATGAAAGCTCAAAAAGTCTGATTAGATCCGTGCTTCAGAGCGAAGACTAGAGACACAAGATTGATTCTAAAATGTTATAAAGCAGATACTTTCTGCAGCTCCAGAAACGTCAATGGAATGGTAACATTTTTACTGAGAATGTAAATGTAACGGTCTTCCAAGTATATATATATTTTATACTCAAAATAAACATGTTTTACTGATTTCCAACCATGAAATCAGAGTAACCAATATTTACAGTTCTTACAAATCATAGGGCATGGTCACCTTTCAGAAATATTTGTGCTATTTAAATCTTGTAAAAAATATGTCAACGTTTCCCAAGTTCATTAACAACTCAGAAGTATTTTAATGCTGTGATTGAATGGTTGAGATTCCACATGAAGATCCTCTGTTTGCAGAATAAATTGCCTAATTATTCGGCATACAATTCCAACAGTTCACGAAAAATGAAAGGCTCCTCCAATTCTTTCCCTCCTCGGTATCTCCTACTGTTTATCTGATTATACCAGAACCAATGCACCAGTAACAGCTGGCAATGTGGAAAGCACAGAGCAAAGCCAACACTCTACCATACGTTTTGCGGAAAACTCATCTTCTTTATTGTTAATAATTTTTATGCCAGTATTACCTGACTGTCAATTCCAAGCATTAGCAGCATGGAGAAGAACAGTATTGCCCACAAAGGAGAAATTGGTAACTGTGTCACTGCTTCTGGATAAGCTAGAAATGCCAGTCCAGGACCTGTAGGAGAAAAAGGATACAAAATGTCAATGTAATTGATTGGGTTCTGGGATTATCAACTCCTGTTGATACATGGGTTTATTTGAATGACTTAGTCATGGATGCATCTGTCAATCAAGGGATTTTGGCTCAAATGGTGTTAATTGTGAAGTCAGTGCACACATCTTGCATTAAAAAACAACCAACCAAAATAAAAACAAAACCTGAAAAAACCCAAACCAACCAAGGAAAACACTAGATAAAGTTCAGAAGTCACTCCTGGGAGACACCTTTGTATAGTAAACAAGGAATGTTGTCCTTAGCTAGGAATATATCTTCAGTTAAGAACCAGCCTCTGAATTACTTCCTCTGAAGTAATCACTGATGGCTTTAACTTCTGCTCTGCATCGAGTATTTTAATGGAGGAACAAAGCTCAGAAATGGAGAAGACACTTTCCAGCACTTAAAGTATTTCCATTTGCTGTTGTACCATGAATTCTCTTATAAAACACATTTTAATATGCTTTGTAGTTGTAAATAGGTAAACATTTTCATTCACATTCCTAACAACTGTTGATGAGAGCAAAGTACTGGAAGAAGAACCTTAAATCAGGCTGCCCAGAGATCCTTCCAATTTTGTCTTGATGCCTCCAAAAATGGGGCATCTACAAATTCTCTGGGCAGCCTGTGCCAGTGCCTCACCACTCTCTGAATAAAAAATTCTTTCCTAATATCTCATCTAAATCTCCTCTCAGTTTAAAGAAGTGACAACAATGTATGTCATAACATTTTTTGCTTTTTTTTTTTTTTGGATGAAGACTATTTCTGGTGCTTAAATTCTCTCATTTTCATCAGTGATATTTGTTTGCCAGTACAGTAATACACATTTTGTCCACCAGACTTCCGACCATGCTTTCTGTTATCAGAACGCTCCCTGTGGCCAAAATTGCTAAATGAGTATTTGGTGCACCAGCTGGGTTAAGGTAACCATCTGCTCTGCTTCTGTAAGCTTCTTCTTCTGGAAGAAAGGCAAAGAACTGCAAAGTATACAGAATCTATCTATGGATCTATCGTACTGCCCTGCATAAGATTACTTTTCTAATAAAAGGCCCCATAAAATTGGCTCATAGCTGTAGTTTAACCAGTGAGAGACTGATATGCCTCAAAGGGTTTGACCTCAAGAAACAGTAGAAAGAATTTAAAAACCTAACCGAATTTGAGAATATATGGTCCTAAAACATAATGACCATAATTCCTCCTTTCAGGTTGTTTTTAAGAATTTCAGTAGCAAGGGGCTCTCAATCTGATGTCACAGCCAAGCACTCAAACAGCTACATGTGCTGCCACCTCTTATAAATGCAGTCCCTGTAAGCATATTCATTAGTATTCACTGCATCAACCCAGTATGCATTTCTGGCTGACCACTCTCCAACGCTAAAGCTTTGCAAGCACTGAAGGCAGGCAGTCTGTTAAATGTGAAATGATTTTGCTGGTACTGCCTTAAGAAGTTTGAAAGACTGGTTGCAAGAGGGAGAGTGTTAAGTGCTACTGAAATGACAGGGGGCAGAGGAATGCTTTGAAGAAGAGATTTTAAACAAATACGTGAAGTAGTTGGGATGCAATATACAAACAAAAAATAATTGATGCCTCTGAAGAACTTAGAGAAAAATATATTATGTACCTGATGCTGCAACATCTGCAATGGGCCTCTTTGTGACATTAGCCATGAATCCAACAATGGAGAAGATGACAAAGCCTGCAAACATGCTTGTGCATGAGTTTATGCAGCACACTATGATGGAGTCCCTGAAATAAAGATAAGGTGTTTTAAGCAGTAAAGTAATGCTAATGCTCAGTATATTACCATTTTTTTCCTTTGAAAAGGTTTCGTGGATAAATTTAATGATTTTAGATTTCATAGAATGGGTTCCGTTTCACACTGGACGAGTCACATCTCTCTCATTAGTGTAAATGCAGTTATACATCTCATTCTTACATACACATAACATTTAATACTTCAGAGATTATACATTAATTCAGAGATACAGGACCCAGAAAGATAGAATCCAGCTCCAGCTGAGAGGGCAAAGTACTACTGTAATATGAGCGGTCATGTGCTTACCTGTAAACATTATTGTGGAAAGGGTTGTAACTTCCAAGGGCAATCAGTGAACCAAGACCCAAACCATAGGAGAAGAAAATCTGCGTGGCAGCATCCAGCCAAACCTGATGGCAAGAAATATATATATATATTTAAATCATTTCTCTGCTTCAACAGCAAATCTTATGTCTGAAAGGTGAAGTTAGTGGTGGAACTTTTGTTTACAAAGACTAGATATTTACCTCAGAGTCTGAAAGCTTACTGAAGTTGGGAGTTATATAGAACAAAATGCCTTCCTTTGCTCCAGGCAGTGTAACACCACGGAAGAACAAGATAAGCAGCATAACATAGGGATAAGTAGCAGAGAAATACACCACCTGATTTGAAGAAAAAAGACATTGTAAGTGCGGAAGAATCATCTGTGTTTGTTCAGGTATTTGCTCCAAAAAATTAAAGCTTAGAGTGTAAAGGGCCTAATGCTGAACATCCAAAACACTGTGTCTTCAGTTCAGGCAGTTGTTGCCAACTTTCCTGGGTGGACTAGAAGGCTTCTGCACCAGGGGCTTGTGCTTCTCTTTCTTGTGTTCAACAAGGGAGTTCCCCAAACCACAAGATTCATAGCTGCAGTACTCCTACCCTGCTTGTAGAATATAATTTTACTTCTCTTTTCAAACAGCTACTTTAACATCTTTAACATTCTGATTTCATCACTGTAACTGCACTTCAGTGTCCAACTCTAAAATGCTGTTACCCTTCCATTCCTGGAGAAAGATCTCTCACAATAAACTTCCTTTAATTCGGTTTGGTACTTAGAAACCAATCAGACTCAAAGAAGTATAGTATGCAAGCATGCCTGTGGCCAGAACCATGTCTGGCTCTCATTCAGCATAAGAAGGGAAAAGTTCTGGCATGCACCTTCAACAGTTACATATCTAAGTCCATCAAGAGTTGTTTAATAAATGTATACTGGTTACTGAAGCCAACATGCCGCATCCTCACTCTACTACAATTCAAACTAGCCAGAATATTCCTTTGAGGAGCAAGCAGATTTATATTTAGGGATTTTCTACTTGGCAAAGCTAGGAAGTCTGTAAATGAACACCCTAACCAAGATGGTCAGAGCAAGCTGTGGAGCCTTGTCAAACAAATGGTACTCTATCAATTCAAATAGGACAGAAACGCAATGCTTAACAGAACTGTCCCAGAAAACTGTCCCACTGTGTCTTACCTCATAAATTTTCAAAATATCTTAGTAAAATAAGCATTTTAAATCAAAATATACTTACAGTATTTTTTCATCTTACCTTTCCAGTCCAGCCCACCCCCTTCCAGATACAAAAATAAACCAGAATCCAGGCAATTGCCAGAGTAATTGCTAGCGGCCATCGGATCTGCCCTGGTTTTTCCAATCCATCAGTCATCTGGTGCATGTTGCGTCTAGAAAAAGCAAACAGAATGGTATATTTGATAATCAGTTCAGAAGATGGCATATGAAATATAATAAGCTAATCCTTGCAAATGCACAGAAATGGCATAGAGAAACATTCTCAGCTTACTCCCAGAATTCAACCACAGCACTTGTCATGTTGGTGGTGTTTGCTAAGGTATAATTGGAGAAGCAGCGATCAGTGTTCCATGGGTTCTCACAGTGCTTCCAGGGAAGAGTCTATTTACAAAGGAGAAAGAGAGAAAATCCTAAACAGTCAATTTTAAAGTAAGCATTACCCCAAATACCTCATTTTACAAAAAAAGAAAGGAGAACTAATATATTTTGACTTCTGCGATGTACTGATCTCCCTGTGGTGCGTGTCTGCCACGTAAGTTATTTAGCTTTGTATCAATTACATCAATCAGATGCGGAAGTATTTCTTCCTTTCTTTACTATACCTGCTCAAATGCTTTGGAGTTGGCTGTCTCTCAGCATGTTCGAGTACACTGAGCATACTACAAGAAACAAGGGCAGCGCAAAGGACCTCCTGGAGGTCCAGTTACCTCCTGTTGCACTACCCGTAATAAAAACATCATGATTACTTATCAGAGTTCAATTATCTCCTTCGGCCAAGGGACAATTAGAAAAATGGACACGTCTAAAAAACAAAACTTACATTGTTATCTTTCTGAAATTGTAATAGACAAAGCCTATTTGCACGTGTTATGTAATAGAGTGAATCTGATACAAATACAGCATAGATTTTCTTGTGATGGCAGATCTTGGAAAACATTATCACATTAAAAAAAACTCAAAAAAGAAAAAAAAAAGGAAGAAAAAACAAACACAAAAACCCAACCTTTTACACACTAGAATTTTTCTCAGAGGAATGACTGGTTGCCTCTTTGTTGAAAGACAAGGTGATACTAGCACTCGTGTTAGCATTGCCAGGACTAGCAGTCACAAGCCTGAGCACAGATTCTCTGCATCTGCCTGGTAGAGAAGAAAGCAGGCATGCTTGTGATTGAATGGCAAACAGGTAATAAAGTGAAACTAAAAGGGGACAGATGAAAGACCTATGGCTCTGAAGATCAGAATCAGAAAATTTAAACAAACCAGTAAGAAAGGGAAGCCTAGGGCTCCAAAACAAGCTTTTACTGTGTTTCTCCACTGACATTCAGTTTTCTATCCTGCGTTTCTCATGAAGGAAAAAAAAATTGAATTTTTAAAGAGTTTTTTTGAATAAAAAAATTCTTATCCTACTGATTTTTATGTATTTTGTGTAATCTCTCACCTTCACAGTGAGATAGTTTAATCAGCTAGCTACCTCACTTTGCTTTTCCTTGAACAAAATCCCTCCACTTCAACCCCATACTTACAGTTGTAAAGGAATTATACAGGTAATAAATGGCCCATGAAATAATCACAATGTAGTAAATATTTAGCCAAAAGGAAAGGACTGCAGCAGCTAGTCCCACACCTGCAAAACAAGAAACAAAAGAAGGTAACTTTCTGTAATGGTTGCATGAGCGTCAGCTCAAGTGCTGCAGTAGGACAAATGATGCAGATAGCATTTACCAGATGCTGTAAGTTCAAATTCTAGAAGTACCTCTACAAAAAGATAGCTAATCTGAGCGATGGCTAATCTAATTAGATCAGTTACAGCGCCCAGTTCTCAGTGCTGCAGTAAGCACTCACATCTGCTGCTGCTGAGATTTTTTTACTGGAGTTTCTTACTTGTAGGGAAGAGAGCTAAATCAAATCATTCTCCAAAACAGCAGTACCACAGCAACTTCTGGCATATGCACACAAACTGTGTACAAGTTAAAAGACCAGTCAGCCCTTTAGTTCACTGCTGAAAGTACTTCACCCTTAGTATAATGCTATTTTGGTAGCTCAGGCTAAAGAAACAAGTCAGGAGTTCTGCGATCAGAATGTCCTCTTCTGCTCCACATGGAGACTTCTTAAGGGCCATTTTAAAAAGTTCAGGCTGATGACACTTGCTGCATGACACTAAACAGGAAGAAGTATTCAAAATAACGAGCAAAGTAAAGTCTATACTTTGCACTGTACTCCCTGTCAACATCAGTAACTCAAGCACAGTTACAATACAAATCTGTGAGAAATGTTTTAATCTACTTGTGTTTTCCAAACAAAACATTTCCTGGCACAGAACCCATCCTAAAAAACCTTTTATCCCACCCTGTGCTAATTGTCAGTCCTATTGTGTGAAGTAATTCATAACTCAGCCTATAACTTGCTCTTTTGCTGGACCACAAGTCAACTCAGGAGCTCTTAAGTATCAAGTGGTTTAGGATTAGGGGATGGAAAGCAGTATGTGATGCTTGTGAGTTTACACAGAATCCAGGATAAAATCTTAAGGTTCTAGAACTGAGAAAACCAAACTAGCTGAAAATCTAAGCATGGAGTGATCTTTCTTTCAAGCAATTCAGATTGGAATTGCTAGCTTTGAAGTGTCCAGCCTTCACATATCAGTACAAAACAAAAGGAGATACAAACCCTCATGACCTGGAATAGAAACATGGTTTATCAAAATGCTGTGAACCAAGGAACCAAGTTCTTTGCCTGCTCAGACAGGTTGCTAGATTTTGAACTATCTTTGTGTGTTCCTAACAAAAATGAGTTTTTAAATTTCACAGAATTAGTCTGTTGATGCCTGTTTTTAAAGGGAAATGAAAAATATCCTAGCTTGTCTCAAAATTGTCAGTTACACCTCATAAAATTAGGAGTTGCTGTAAAATATGGTAGTTTAAGTAAAAATGAAGAAATGTCCGTGCCCTGCCACTTCGTGTAATGTCTGCTACATGGATAAACAGAAAGAAATACAAATTCATATTGTACCTTTGAACATTGGAGCAAGCTTCCACACTCCAAGGCCTCCTATAGATGTGTACTGACCAAGGGAACACTCCAAAAGAAACAGTGGCACTCCAGCAAAAATTAGAGTTAGGAAATAAGGTATCAGGAATGCACCTAAAAAGAAATAAGAAAAAGCCTATTACAGTGCAGAAAGCCACTACTGTTTCTAGCTTTTCCACCCCTACTATATCTGGAAAGAAACCCACATTTTTTCTCTGAGGTGTAGCTTGCTAAAACAGCTAGTGAGCAGCACATGCACAGTTCTGAACCAGTATCTCAAGAGGTTTTGCTAAGGGAAAAAATGTCTCTCCCCATCATGTAAATACCTTCCATTTAAGTAAAAACCAAAATACAATGGACCATGCATTTTGTTGTCTTCATCCATAAGAGCAGCACGCATACAGTATAAAGGCTTTAGCCAGAACTGGCTGCTTTCCAGCTGAAGCCAGCCTTTGATGATAAGCTCTGAGTAAGAGTTACAAGCCTTATGCAATCCTCTCAAACGCTCAATCCAAAAGAGGGTTCTGAAGGGTTGGAGGGGAATGTGCTTCAATTCTTTTCTAATACCTTATGGTCTTTTATAAGCACTTGCCAATGAGACATTAGAATAAACTCGAGGGCACAGCAGACTTCAAAGCAGAGCGCCCTGCTCTGAGATGCTTCCAACCCTCATGATCTAGTTAAAAGCAAAGCAAAGAGAAAAAAAAAAAAGCAACCCTAAAATCACACATACACAGATGGAAAAAAAACCGTCTACTGAAACACATTTCTAACAATTTTTATGGCAAATACTAACATGCACATATGCCAAAAGTTGTAAAAAAATAAAGAGCAAACATACCTCCACCATTCTTGCCACAGAGGTATGGAAACCGCCACACATTCCCTAAACCAATGGCATAACCTACACAGGACATAAGAAAGTCAAATTTTCCTTTCCAGGTATCTCGGTCCGGAAGGTCCGTCTTCTTCTTCTGCACTTTTACTACCAAAGTTTTAGGCTTGTCATTGGTGATCGAAGCGTCAACTTCCGTGGAGATCTGCCCGTCGGCCACCTTCGTTCCGTTTGTTGCCATGTCTCGGGGCTTGGCGGGGGAGGCTCTGGTGGCCGCCGGACGAGGGATTTCAGCTCCGGTCCACGTGGACAGCAGCTTTGCGGCTCGCCGTGGCCCAGCCGCGTGTCAGCCCTGGGCGGCGGGCGCTGTGCGGCTCCGGGGTGCTCTGCAAGGCACAAGAGGGGCACTCAGCAGGGCCCGGCTGCCGCTCTGCCCTCGGCTCAGTCTGCTTCCAACTGAGTCAGTGGGAAGAGACCAGAACTAACGTCCTCCAAACAAACGCCAAGCCGCAGTTGCTTATTTTTCATTTCCCTACAGTCTGCAGGAACTACAGCCCCTGAGTCTACAGATAACTTATCCCAGTATACCCATTGCATTGCACACAGCAGGTATTTACTGCACGCTATGCTCAAAACACATAGCTGAGGAGCAGACATTACGACAGCTGGAAAAAACGCTGTTTGTGCACTCATAAATGAAGACCACTATGCTTAACCCTGATTCTTTAGTGACAGGAATAGGGTAATTTAATTGATTTTTAGAAACGTTCTTCAACTCCATAGGGTCAAGCACATATCCCTGTTTCTGGAGAAGATGAGTCAGTGATGAGTTTTCTCTTTAACAGCCCAGAATTTTTGCACTGAAACTTTGCCATTTAATCATTCTGCATTAAAAAGCTAGAGGATAATTCCCATGAGCATAAAGTTCCTTTATGCATAGGAAGGTGCTACTATGGTTATGGTCATCAACAAATATCTACCAACAACAGGGAATTGAAAAAGTTATGAACTGTGTGCATTTCTCTAAACACTTTAATGTGAGATCCTCCCAAATGGATTAAAAATAAATCAGATTAAGCAACAGAACTTAATATTGGATAATGATGTTGGGTTTCCTATGTAGTTATAATTAGTCGCTAATATAATACAATGTTCTATTAAGTTTAATTTGTACATGCTTCAGTACAAGTCTGCAATAAGTATGCTTCAATCAATTTAGTAATTCTTTCACCTGTCATTACTGCTACTATACAATTTTCAAAGTTTAAATAAAGGAAAATAAAGGAAGCAAATTATGCAATAGACCTAAGATATTCCAATCAGTTCAGAAGTGTGTGTAACTCCTGTAGGCTTCCACAAAAAAAAAAAAACAAAAAAAAAAAACAAAACAAAAAACAAACAAAAAAAAACCATAAGAAAAAAACACAATGAGCTACTGTTTGTTGCATGTCTACTGTACGCCCATGCGTGAGAGATTTCTTTAGGCAGTCCCCCTTTCTTAGCTCCTTTTACCATTTGCCAGTCAGCAGTCCTCAAAACAGACACTTCAACAAATGGAATACCTTCCTGCATGAAGCTCCATGTTATGGTAACGTTGGCAATGCTGGACAAAAGCTCCCACAAAGCTCAACGTTTATTTACAGATTTATGGAAAGGTACATCAAGATTATCAGTCATTCACTTCTAATAGTAAATTATGTCCAAAAAAAAAAAAAAGAAATCACACAAAGATTTTTCCACTAAAAGTGTTTTTCTTCAACTTCCCATTTCAGATGGCTAAAATGCTTCTTAATCCTCCACAAACACAAGGACATACCTAGCAATTAAAAAGGACTTCAGTTGGAAGCTGAGGAAGAATCACCTGTTACATTTGCTGGGGTGAGGACTGTGCTTATAAACTTCCTCCCTGTTCTACTTTAAGATTGATTGCAAAGGCAGAAAATCACTATAAGTACTTTCCTGTCCGCACAAGTCCTTCTGTGTATAGATATCTTTCCTTTCCTGCGGGCTTTTCTGTGTATAGACATCTCTCCCCCTTTCCTGTGGGCTCAGTTTTCCATATTTTTCTGCAAGCTTATCTAATTTTGTATACCAAATGCCACTCCTGTCTACAGTCTACGTTATTCTTAACATCTACTAGTCAGGAAATATGTATCTCTTAAGGACAAATCATTAGAACTCCTAAAAGCAGAGGTGAAGCTCCCAAAATCCATATGTGATTTGAGAACATAGAGTTCTCAAAGTGTTTCTTGGCAATTTGTCCCCATCCTGTACAGTGCTCACCTACTGAGGGCAGGGTCCTCCAACCTTTAATCTCCAGCTTTCTCCACCAATCAACGAAGGCATTTATTTCTATTTTAGGGCTTGGGAAAACTTCCTTCTTGAGAGACATGGCTGGCACTGCATCTCTGTCATAGATAAAAGGTACCCATATCTGAGATGATGAAGTAGAAAAGGCCCCTATTTCAGAACTGCTATCTTGGGGATATCTTGGAGATGCCAACCCACATCCATCCCCCAACTGCCTCGGATTGATCCATGCTCTTAAAGAGAATGACATCACTCGTACATAAAAAAGCGCTATGACCGATCAGAGCTTAGCTTCTCGAGGTTCTCAAAAATAGGACAGAACTAATCCAAGCAAATGTCAGAACTGCCAGCACAGACTCTTTACCCGAGTTAGTTGCTGCAGGCTTCCCTTGTGCCCATAGAAGGCCCTCATGTCAGCAAGGTCCGTCTGACCTAAGCACGAGTTCTCCACACTGATTACAGAGCCAGGGCACACAGCTGACGTACAGCTGCACGGCAAGTGTTTCCAGCTGGGTGAGCTGAAACCCATGCTTGCTAACCAAGTCTTAATCTCAGCTGCAGCATGTAGCAGACTGATGAAGCATTCAGAGCAGTAATTGCAGTTACTCTTACATCCCCTCAGAAAGCACCACAGAGTATGGTTCTCCCATGTTGTAATTCACCTAATCCTGAACTGCAGTCTTCAATGCAAAGCTGAAGTCCATGCTTACTGGCTTTATATTTGATTTCTGCTACACTCCAATCAGAAAAGAAAAAACTTCTGCTCATGAGAAGTTTGAGCAATTCTGGTAGCCATTCAGAAGCCCAGCAACCTTTGCATAAGACAATACAGATCACTGTATAACGGACAAAACTGAGTTTCCGTTCTGAGGCTGGACTGAGATCACGTAGCAGTTTTGACCTTCTTACCCACGTTTGTTCCTAAGATTAAGGTGCAGCTTCCAGAGCACTAACAAATGTGCGGCTAGCCAGCACCACCTACTGATGAAGATGCAGAACTGAAAGCGTTTCTTTCTTGCCAAAGGAGGCTGTGAAAGTCATTAGGGTGTACCAGTACTTATATAAACTCATATACTTATATACTTACGTACTTATATAAGTCTCATATTAGATCTTTATTTATTTATTTGGCACTTAATTTGGACTGAGCATCAGCTGGAGATTCCAGGTATTGGAGAAAGCTGTGCGCTGATGAGTGGAAAAAAAAACACCAACCAACCAACAAAAAACAAAACCACAAAAGAAAACTCAACAAAGAAGTGTGTATATATATATATATATGTACATATATATATATATATATATATATATAAACCATATCTATGTTTGATAATAAGGAAGAAAATGTTGGAGGAAACTCATCCTTACACTGGCCCTGCTAAGAAATAATAAATTACAACAGAAGTAGCCCGTGGCCTCCAATTTCCACTCACCACCCACTTTTATATACAGTAGTTTTTCACAAACTATGACTCGCATACAACAATCAGAACAAGAGCGGGTGATACAGCAACAAAGACACTTGGTACACAACCTCTGATTGATTAAGCATTCTCTCACATCATTGGGATTGAAATTTAAAATGAGTTTAAAGTGGAATGGAACAAAAAGATTCTTAAATAAGCTTTGTGGCTTGGCTTGGGCAGAAGGAAAGACAAATTGCAGCTGTCAGCCAGCAGATCAGGTAGGACACTTGCAATTCAGTGTTTCAGTTTGTGGGAAGAAGCTGGAGAGATCCCTTAAATAAGTCAGCCTTTGCTCCCACAGCACCTTTGGGCCAAGGCTGAGTGTACTAGGAAGGGCATGGTAGCTTCCCACCACATTCCTCAATGCACAATAGAGCTTCCTTGACTTCAGTTACTAGGGTTGCTCAGCCAAGAGGAGAAAGCCCTCTAAAATAGGGATTTAGATACCATGTGGTTGTCCCGCATCACCACCACATTAGAGAAGAATGAGTCGAGAGAGCCAAGCACACATAACAGCCAAGGTAATAAGCACAGCCAGGGAAACCAGGACAAAGAGAGTGCCACTTCATTAATAAAAGCATTTTTCTCTCTTCTGGCCTGCATAAAATCAGATTTGAAAAGTTTAGAACTGGTTGCATAAAATCAAAGTCTACAGCAATATTCCTATCATCTTTCACGAGTGATATCAAAAGGCAAAAGTGGAACAGGGCAGAAGCTGTGCAGCAGGAAACCACCATTCCTACAGAACCTGTAACCTCTGCCTCATTCAAAGTGGAGCACCCCCTCCCCTCCAATCCATTGTGCTCCTCCTTCCCTGGAGCGCAGCAGCTCTGAGGGCTCCACGCAAGGCAAGACTAAAGCAGCTCCAAACAATAAATTCTGAAGAAACACCGTTATATAAAGTGCCACATCACTTTCATAAAACTTTGAAGGTATTATTGCTCTGACCTTAATGGGACTCCAGTTGAGCCCACTGCTGCCAAGAGTTATTTTCACTTACATTTCTATTTGTATTGGGCAATCAAGTCAAGAGAACACCAATACTAAGTTTCATAGCAAAACAGTTCATGTCAGCAGTGTCCTGGAGTGTATGGAATGGGACTGAAATATAGAAAGTACTAAAAGACTACTCATGAAATGGTCTTCCATTTCACAAAGAAAACTCTGTTTTATTATTCTTTTACAGGAAGGACCCTGCTTGGAAGCACACAGATATTGCACACCAAGTGATAGCACACATGCTGTTACACATATACATAGCAAAAACCCATATGCATTGAAGAATGCTCCTACTAACTTCTCCCTGTGGTGCTTCAGATGTCACTCAAGAATCCGGCCCCTTGAACTGAGACTTTCACAACGTGTTCATTTTGGTTCAGTACTTTGTGCAATGCTCACAGACTCAACAAGCCACCATTAGTTTTCTTATTGGAAGAGAATTTTCCTTTATGGGCAATTGTTGAATTACATGTAAACATGTAAATAAGAACAAACAAATAAGGAAACAAAACGGAGTATTTTCCTTTGGGCTCACCTCTTCCGAATTTGCTTGTAGTCCCTGCTGGTCATGAAGAGTTATCACAGTTCCTAGAAGTATTTTGTTGTGCTTGCTCTCCTATTTCATTTCTTAAGATGGTTATGTGGAATTTGGCACCACTGTGACAAAATCAGTCCTCAAATGCAACAGCACGAGCATTTGATTTCCCAGCTGAGTGTTTCAGAGAGCTCTGGCAAACCACACTGAACAACTGGGAACTGAAGCTAAACTTGCTTTCCTGCTGTATGAAACAGCAACAACAGCAATAATGATCAGAAGCAAGACAAATGTAGGTGGGAAAAGCAGAAAGCAATTTGATTTTCATCACGAAAATAGCACTAAATATAAGTGTCTGTCTTCATTTTGATCTTATCTAAAGTAATTGTACAGAGCTTAGACTCTGCGCAAATACCTATTTGAGAAAAAGCTTGGTGGCAGCAGGGCCTTATCTGAAAAAATACGGATAGATTTTAGGTAAATGCAATGGGCCCTTCTGTAATGCTTTTCTCTTGCTTAGCTTGGGGAAACTAAACATCACGTAATTTCATTGGAGTCCTCATGTTTAATCGGTGAAGCACATTAGCATTCTGAAGATAATATACCAACAACTAAAGGCTGGCATCTGGATGATGTGCTACGAGATATGGTTTAGTAGCTTAGTGGTAGTAATGGTGATAGGAGGACGGTCAGACTAGATGATCGGCTAGGTGCTTTCCAACCTTGTGATTCTATGATTTCTAAATTTGGCCCAAAGCACAGAGTTGTATACAATTTCTAAATTAGATCAGTCACTGCTTGCTATTTTCAAGTTAAAAGCTTCCCTTTTCCCCCTCCAGTCTACCATTCAACTTCAACATAATCTCTCTGATTAAAAACAAAACAAAAACAAACCCACAAAAGCAAACCAAACCAAAACCAGAATAAAACAAATATATAGAAGTAAGCGTGCTACAGATGAAAGCATCTACTAAATTGTGCAGCAAGAGACTTTGTTTTAGCCACTGACAATAGTAGCTTTTGCAGAAATCTACGAGGGCTGCACTGAGAGCAATATCTCCTATTTTAATATGCTGGCCCACATCAGAGGTGGATGTTGGTAGTATGGCAGTAGAGGTTGAACCTTCTGCCAATATTCTGTTACATGCTTTTGCTGTGACAGATGGCAGCAGAGGAGCAGTCTGACAGAACAAAACCTGACATGGAAGTGTATATGAAGCAAAGGGGTGTAATTGAATCCCTCCATGTGGAAAAAATGGCACCCTCTACATTCACTGACACTTTACTTCTGGAGCAATTTCCACATCCTCTGAAGATCTGGCTGTATGAGTTGTATATAGACACCTTACGCATCTCTTTAATCTTTTTTTCTTCACTCTTTATGCAGTGAATACATATGTATGTATTTGCCTTGCTGAGGCATTTTGGAAAGCTATGCATGCTTAAATATGAAATATGAATCCATGGAAGCTGATGTGTCCACAGATGGTCCAGCTGAGATGCAGTACACTCCATGCTACATGCTACACTACAAACACTTTATGACCATCCGTCTGTTTTCATTGAAAAAGTTGTCTTAAAATTTGGTTGGAGAGAGAGTTAAGTTATGAAACAAACGTCAAATAGAAGTACTGACTGTGTTTTAGGAGGCATATAAGCATGTCTTGTACTTCAGACTTCCTCTTCCACCCCCAATCACTTCTGCTTCAAAACAGTAACCCAAAAGTGCTGCATGGGCTTCAGGTTGCGATGGTTTTTAAAAAGTAACACAACTACACTAAGTACTTTCCAATCACTGATTTAACACAAAAAATATGGTCATCCCAGTAACCTGAGGTAGGTCTGACCAAAAAAAAAAAACACTTCTGAAGATCACAATGTGGCTCTGAAAAACTATTAGGAATGTAACTACAGCAGTACATTCAAATAAAGTAATTTTGCATGCTTTTAAAATGCAAAAGGATGGTCATGCTTGCATCTCGCAGTGGGATCTAAACAGGGAGAGGAAAGATGAAATGGCAGTAGATTCACTGCCCTGCAATTTGTTGACAAATGTATTTACAAAGATTTGGCCCATACTGAAAAAACACGCTGACATCTTGTCCCTCCATCTAAGATATGATGTGAAGACTCACCTACTTGCTCACATTTCTGTCTATCCTTAAAAGCAATATTTTTTTTACTCTTCCAAGATACTCAGCAAAGCCTGCATATGAAGAAAAGTAATTAAATAGTTTCCTAAAAATACTGTCCTACCTGCTCTTTGGTTGTGCAAGCACTTATCCATCTCTCTCTGGACATTCAAGGTCACTCAAGGATGCAAACCAGTGGTCAGGCATTGCATGAATGTCTTTTACTTAATCTTTGATGTGAAGTCAGCCTCACCACCACCAAGAAGTAAAACCAGCAAGTTTTCTATTTCCTAAGCTTCCCAAGCACAAAGAGCTCAGTCGTTCAGAAACACCATCAGAACTGCTCACATTTCCATGGCATTGAGATTCCTGCTGAGACAATCTGTGTAATTTTGAGCCCAAACCACAAGTATTTACTCCCCGAGCGCAGCTTCAGTTCAGCACTGAGACGAGCTTCGTCTTCAGAGTACAGAACTCTCCCAGTGTGAAATTCAACCTCAGTGTAATAGATATTAAGATCAAATTTGCATAAAGCGCTTATCTGTCATACAGCATTGCTATCGGAGCATATAATGGAGAGATCCTTAAGCAGATACACATCCCTTAATCCTCCACAAAAATGCTTCATATTTCTTTCTGAAGTGAGAAACCAACAACAAATGCAGAATCATGAAAAGTGTAGTGCATAGCAAAGCTCTTTTTGATGAGATGTTTGTCTTTTTGACAAACAACGAATTCTATTATTGTTATAATTAGAGCTAAGGAAACGAAAAAAGCCACAAATATCACAAGCGCAAAGGTATTCTGGCAATCCTGGGAGACAGCTTGCAGCCTGTTTAAAGAATAGCAGTTTTTTCTTATAAATCCTGCAGTGATTTCGTAGGAACCTGTACAGTTTTCCTTTAAAACAGACAACAGATCCCGAAGGGAGATTCAGGAGTCATGAGGTTTTCCCACTCATTGTGAATTTATGCAGTTCTTTATGAGGCTCTTGTGCTGACTAGCATTACTCCCCAGTCAATCTCACAGTGATTTTAGAAAGGCTGTGGGAAGTTAAATATTATTTGGGCATATTATTGCTCAGTTGACAGTAGCTATAACTGCCCCTGTTACTCAGTGTTAACTTACCAAAGGCCAGTCTTTGAATAAAATTCTAGATTCACAAACAGAACCAGCTAGCCCTTACAATTTGGGATACATCTTTGTTTAGACATTTTTTTTGGTGCAATTTCTACCTTATAGAATGGTGCTTTCTCTGTTGTTTCCTTTACAGTTATGTCTTTAACACCATCTCTATTATTAAATCTCTATCATCTCTATTACTATATTAAAATAACAAACCACACATGCACTTCAAGCTTAAACACAGTTACACTTTCAGTAAGATTCACTGTAGAGAAGCTGCCTAAATGAGAACAGCCTTATTTGGACTCATATACTGACTGTATTTCCACCTACCTGACAGTTTATAGAACAGAGTAATAAGTTTACATATAAAAATGGCTTTGCTCATTATTCTTCACCTCACTATCATTCCATAGCTGTATATAGCATTGGGAAGCATTTGCATTTTGCAGACACAAGGCCTTCCCTCTGATTCCACAGCAGTTTTCAGAGTTTCAGCACAAAACACAGCTGTTAGGGAAACATGAAGCAGTTCGAAAGAGACACGATGGGTGACAGCCAGCACCTTGGTTTGTGCTGGGAAGACTGCTTTCGGTATTCCCTCACATACACTCAAGAAAAAAAAATGGCACATGTCAGGTTCCTCTGGCTCACAGAAGCAAGCCAGCCTCAGGTACTGCAGAGCAGTGGGTTTTCCGCCCTGCTCTGAGCTGGAAAGGTCAATCAGGATACACACGTGCATACAGGAGCTGCCCACCACAGGACTGGCTCCCCATACAGACCTCTTCCTCCTGCCCATCTCTTTTCCCTTTCCCACCCCTGGCCTTCAGTAGCGGTACAGCTACACTTTTCTAACAGTCTCTTCTTATTTCCAGCACATACAAATGAGTGGGTAAGAGATTATTCCCTACCTTGCAAAGGCGAATAAAGACACAAAAAGACTCCATTTAAAATCATAGGCTGCCTCTTTGCAAAATAAAATCAAATCTCCGTGTAATTCAGTGGAGGTAATGTTTGTCACTTGGCTTTTACCACCATGGTAAATCACGGGTTATTTCTCATCCCAAACCAGAGAATATCCTGATCTGCTATAGACATGTTTGCTGGCAACTAACGTTCCACTTCCAAATCTTCCTTATGATTTGTGATATAAATTAAGACTTCAATTCAGACAAATGACAAGAGCCAAAAAGACCACTACTACATTTAATTCTGAAGCAGTGTCCACAGAAAAATAGTGTGAAGTGGCTGCACCCCAGGCACAAGAAGGAATTTCAGACTCCAGCTAAGGTGTTTGTGCTATTTCCCCATTCACACTGCCACAGCCAATAGCTGAGGGTTACAAATCCCACAGAAAGTGGCAGCTCATCTATTTCACTGGCAGCTGCTCCATCCCCAAAGATACACGTATTTCCTTCAGTGAAAACACGATACAAAACACTCTGCTTTCCTTCTGTGTGAGCTGAACAAGACTCTTGAGATTTTGGTTTGTCTGCAGTCTGCAATGATATTCCATCTGTCAGCATGTAATATTTTTTCTTTTAAGCACTGTTGTTTTGTGCAAGACTTGCTGGAAACATATTGCTTTAGATGCCGGAATACATCAGAAAGAGCATCATTCATGTCAGGAGTTAACCGTATTTAACACAGGAGCTGTTGATCACCACCCTGTGAATATCTCCTGTTTTGTGTCAAAACTCATACTGCTGCACTGCTGTACAAGCAGCCTGCTGCTGAAAGGGCAATGCTATTGCACACTGCATGTCCTGACCAAGTTTGCAAAGATGAATCTCACATTCCTTCCTCCAAACACCCCGAATTTCACTTAGGACACAGCCTATAAAGTTTTTCATGTAGTTCCCAGTACAAACAGGCCAAATTTAGAGTTGATACCATCTTAAAACAGACAGTTATAATGAACATGCTGTTATTAATGCTTATAACTGAAAAAGAAATCTTCATTTTGACCCCTCCAATACCTACTAGAGGGTGACCCAGAGTTATAGAATTGGAAGCAAAGGGATGCAGGAGAGTTGGCTGACATTCAAGCACCACTTCTTTCAAGATCAGTGCACCTCTGAGAGAAAGAGATCAGGCAAAAGTGGCAGGAGACCTGCATGGGTGAGCAAGGAGCTCACTGAAAAACTCAAGAAAGTCTATGCGGAAGAGGGATTTGGCCACTTGGGAGGAATACAGGAATGCTGTCAGGGCTTGCAGGGATACAACAAGGAAGGCTAGTGTCCATTTGGAGTTAAATGCAGCGAGGGAAGTCAAGGACAACAAGAAAGCCTCCTTTAAGCACATCAATAGCAAAAGGAAGACTAGGGAAAATGCGTATCTGCTGCTGAATGAGGTGGGTGCCCTGGTAACGAAGGACTCCAAGAAGGCAGATACTGAATGCCTTCTTTGCTTTGGTCTTTCCTTCTAAGTCTGCCACTCAGGAATCCCAGATCCTGGAGACAAGAGAAACTGTGTGGGGAAAGGAAGGCTTCCCTTTGCTTGAGGAAGATCTGGCCCGTCTAGGCAAACTCAGTGCACAGAAATCTATGAGCAAAAGGGGGTGCAACCATGAGTGCTGAGGGAGCTGGTGGTGTCCAGTACAGGCTCCAGTCTTTTTTTAACATCTCCATCAATGATCTGGATGAAAGATCCATGTATGATGGAGAATCATGAGAGAATGTACTCTCATCAAGTTTACTGATGATATGAAGTTGGAAGGAGTGGCTGACATTACAGAAGGCTGTGCTGCCATTCAGCAAGACCTGGACAGGCTGGAGAGTTGGCAGGAAGGAAATTCATAAGATTCAACGAAAGCAAGTGAAGAGTCCTTCACCTAGGGAGAAATAATTGCATGCATCAACACAGGTTATGGGCTGAGCAGCCAGAGAGGAGCTCTGCAGAGGACCTGGTTGTTCTAGTAGAAAACAGGTTGATTCACGAGTCAGCAACGTGCCTCTGTGGCCAAGAAGGCCAGTGGTATCCTTAGGTGTATTAAAAAGAGTGGGGCCAGCAGGTCAAGGGGAGGTGATCCTCTCTACTCTGCCCTGATAAGGCCAGATCTGTAGTACTGTGTCCAGTTCCAGGCTCCTCAGTTCAAGAAAGACAAGAAACTACTAGAGAGAGTCCAGCAGAGGGCTGGAAAGACAGTGAGGGGCTGGAGACGGGAGGAATGGCTGAGAGATCTGAGTAAGTAGGGGAAGGTGTAGGAAGTGAGATCTTAGTGCTTAGGAGTCTTTATTATCCTGAGAGATAACAAAAAGTTTCATTTTTGTTTCACTCGGAAGCCAAAAGGACACACAAAAAAAAAAGAAAATAAATCATAAATTACAAAAGCTGTTGTTTAATAGAATGTCAGGCTTTGTGCAATGAAAAAATCATGTTTTTGTCCTGGATGCCTCCTCCTCTGGTTTGTGCTCTTCTTCAGCCACCTCCAGTTTCTAAATTTTGGGTTATTTGGGATTGTGTTAAATCTGAAAACACTGCCTAAAAGTGTCATGGACAAGTTCTTCACAGGATGACATCTTGGCACATCTGAGATCAGATTTTCTCTGTGTCAGTGAGCAAGTCACTTTGGATGACATCCAAAGAGATAAGTTGTCTAAAACTTTGAGAGCCACCTAGGAGACAGGATCCACGAAATTCCATGCATCAGGTTCAGGGGTAGAAATACATTCTGACTAACAGAGGTAACAGTTTGCATTTTTAGCTTTCTAGATGCCATCTTTATGCAAGGCAAGCTTCCTGTAATTTGCATCACTTTAATGCAATTCATATTTTTTCCCCCACAACACTCAGAAAAACTCTTAGCCAATTTTAGCAGCCACACACAACATCGGAATGAACTTCCCCAAGCCTGGTGAAGAGGAGGCAGCTATGGCAGATGTTGTATTTCCAATTTCCAAGCCTATTGACTGACAATAGCAGCTGCCAACAGTGCTAATTCCAAATGATTCTATTTTGAGTGCTGCCTCTAGATTTTAGATCATAGCTTATTTTAAATAGCCCTATTTTCAGCCTAAATAAAAGGCTTTACAGTTGATACATTTGATTTGATGCAGTTATACTGCAAACCATTAAAAAAATAATAATAAAAAAAAAGACTGCAGGCGCACGCACACATTAATGCGGTTAAGCTTCTTTCAGGAAAAACTAAAGGAAATATTCTTTTTGGAGGATAAGGAAGGAGTGGGAAGAGAGAAAGAAAAGAAAAGAAAGCCCTGAGTTTGAGGTTAGCTTTTTTAGATGCTGCTCCAAGCTAAAGCCACTTTTTCTTTCTGTTCTATTTTCTTTGATCCTCAAACTTCAATCCAAACCTGTAATTTTAAATGGGATTTCATTCTGAACTTAAAGCTATTGAATTAAAAACAAAAATTTCTCAACCCTCCTCTCCTGCCAAATCATGAATTTGCAATATTGAGGTGCCCAACAAATCTATAAAACTTTCTGGGTTGAAGTGATAAGGACAATCAGGAAGTTCACTCAATGTAGGAGATAAATAGAACATTTTGCTTTCTTTTCACTTATATCATAAAGAAAGAAAAAGAAAGAAGCTTATATTTAGCAATTTTGAAAATGAAAACCTGTTGTTGTTAACTGATGGCTCAATAGCACTGTAATACCAACAGGGCAAAGTTTCACTCCTGGCCCACGTCATTTTAAGTCTACTCTGGAACAGCTGAGACAGATTCTGCTGTAAAAAATTTGCACCACTCTGAACAAAACGCGAATGCATTTTGTGTAACTTGCAGCTACATCCCTAAGTCCTAGTTCCTTTAATGACAGTAGAACAGCATCCCAGGGTCAGCTTTCCGTAACTAAATAACCTTGAGAGATGCAAACCTTTCCTTATCTCCATACATTCATGGTAGCAAGTCTCCTACAGTGTTGTAACGGGATCATAATTACACTTGGCAAGGCACCAAGCCTGAAGGTCTGGGTGCAGCCCCTACTCATACACATTCCCTGTGCATTTAGTTGGCACTTCAGCTGCAGACTCTAGGATGAGACAACTTGGGATCCCTCAGTCTATGGCAGGCATAGCTGTATGGTGTGGCATCTCACATGGAGGGCAGTGCACCCAGGCATTCCTTTCTTCTGAGTACAGTGATGACTCTAGTCAGTCTTGAGAACAGAATTAATTTGAAGAGGTTTCCAGTAATGAAAAATGTGCATTATAACCCAATCACTGTAACCTAGGTTTAACCCATCTCTAGCTTTCTAGATGATAAGAAACTTCCAGGTTCTGCTGCTTTGGTCATCAGAAATAAACTTGGGTACCTCCTGTCTGCATCTCTTCTTGTTTTCTACAGCAGAATTTGGGACCATTGAGAATGGCTGGCTCTCACACAGTCATTTTTAAATATACAGCCAAATCCCCACTTTACTAACTTCAGTATAAGCACAAGCTGTTTCCTACCTTATGAAAGGATTTTAAAAAGATTTAAAAACCATCACAAAAAGCTTATTTACAGTAAGTCTATCAAAACATATCCAAGCACCAACACCCACATTACTTATAACTGAAAGCTGACTGTTGCTTTCTATCATTAATTAAAGCTTGCTACTATCGTCAAACAGAAAGACATCATCTGGTGAATACCCACTTTTCAAGGAGAGAACAGGACAATTCAGATGCAGAGACTAACGCTGCAACCTGACAGCTATAGTCCATATCTGGGACATTTTTCCCCTCAAAGTCAATAACGCAGAACTAGTGCTTGCCAGCTTGGCTTGAATGACCCATCAGTGCCACACTGGCGCAGTACTTAACTGGGATAATTAAGCAGATCAGAAGTTCAGACCAACAAGAAGCAAATTGTACACAAGTACGCCATCTGGATAAGTTCAGGGATAAGTTTCTTCTTTGCAAAGACCAGGCGAACGGGCTGATTTGTAAGACATTGGAGGTGACTGAGAAACCTCGTCAGTAAGTCAAGCCTTGCCAAAGAGAATCTGTTAAGTTTTCTGGTTTCAACCCACTGCCCACTTATGCTGTAAAAGGAAAGCTGTTCATGCAAAGGCAGAAATTCATTTAGTATCAGTAAGTACAATACATGATTTGCCTTGACATCAAGGAGTCTAACAAAATTTTTCAGTATAAAGTCCAAACTAGAGTGTCAGAAGGCAAACACCCTGCTCATGGTGGCAAAGGAGAGGGCTATCACTTATATTTTCACCAGTTCTTTTAATAATAAGCCACCTGAAGTATTATTCATGCAGATACCATTTTGCTTGTTTTTGCCTGCAGGTTAAGTTAAGCTTGACCTTTCCTAAAGGTAACAGGAAAAAGTTCAAAAAGAAAGAAAAATGTTCACATATCAGGTAATTCACATGTGGCTTATTCTGTTCTCAGAATGGATGAGGCTGGGACCCTGCACCAATACGCAAGATTGCCAGATTTATTTATTTCTGCCTGACCTGAACAATAGCACATCAAGAAACATCTGTTCAGACCCACACCTTTGTGTTTGAACACTTCTACTGATACCACTTTAATCCCATCTGACAGTCTAGGAAAAATAAACATCAGTTATATGTATTTAATTATACCAGACAAAAACTTATTTGCTTGCAGCAAATAATTCAGTGTGATTTTTTTCCTTTAGGAAATTGCTTTCTTCCCACTCCTTCCTCAGACTTTTACAGCCATACCATTACAAGGTTTGCAGCACTTGAGAAGGGTGTATGAATCTAATTTGCTAATTCAATCATCATTTGCAAACTAATGACTGTAAGCATGTATAAAAACTACATTAAGATATACAGAACACAAGTTATGTCGATGAATACTTTCTCAGAGGAAATAAAATCACCTTTCAACTCAAGAAAAACAAAACCTGTGCATAGAATTTAGTCCTTTTCTGGACAATAGCTCTGTTATTAATACAATTAACAGCGAATCACACATAGCTCAAACTTCCTAGATGGATTGCTCCAAGAACTCCAGCTATCACCATAACATTGGTTAGTTAGCAAAAATTGGCAATTAGCTGCCTCACCTTACTACCCCTTACTACAGGAGTAGCAGTAAGCCACCAACTCCTCAATCAGTGAAGTCCATTTCAGCTTCTCTCAAAAATTAATATTTTTCTAATTATCTGAAATTACTCAACCCAAGTGAAAGAGTATATGTGGGTGGGATTGGGAGGGAGAAGAACCAAACCATACAAGCAAAAAAACAACTCCCAAACCAAAAAACTAAACATGAAAACCAACAGTGTAATGTGAGCCACTACCAGCAGCAGCCGTGGAGTACTTGATTCTGCGCTCTAACACCAATTCCCACCTGGCCTATAATTAGTATTTAAGCATACAAACTCTGAAAACCATCAAGAATTCAGTTCTACGTGGGACCCTAAAGCACATCTGGAAATGCAAGTCTTCAACACCTGTACAGCGTGCCTGTCATCAGCTCTGCTCTGAGCTGGCAGAGGGGGCCCTCACTGGAAGAAGCTGTGCATGTACACACTGCGGAACACAGTTCTGGCATTCTGCATTAATGAATGACCCCTATATTCAGTGCATCCAAATTAGAATATTGTGCCAGAATTTCCTCAAATGGTGATCTGAAAGAAGTGTCCTTAGGCAATCACAGATGCATAATACTGTCTCTTAATTTATTTGGGAAAATAGACCGAAAATTGTGATAGTTACATTTTCCTGCCAACCAAGTACTTTCAGCTGCTTATAGATAATAGATGAGCAATGTTATTTATCAGCAGGCTTCCAGACTCCTGAAGTTATTTTGGCTGGATCCCTTCCTCTGGTGCCATACACTAGTATATGTTCTATTCCACACTCCTTTTCAAAGATCTCACTTAATTGTTCTGTAGCAGCTCCTCAAGATCGATGCATTCCACTTCCCTTACAACCTCAGCACTCTCCAGACAATATTTCAAAGTAGAAGCAGATTTCTAGGTAAAATGTGCAATAGATCTTAGAAGACCATGTTTTTCCTCACTTGATCAACCTATGGAAATATTGGTCCTGCACAATAACTCAGAGTACTTTTATCAAGACCAATTTCTTATTAGAACATTGAAGTTTTGAACATTAAAAAGCAATATATGATCATTTGCTTATTTTATAGCTACATGAAAAAAAGATAAGATGGCCACAATCATCCAAAAGAATCAAGGAATCACAGAATCATGGTGAGGTTGAAAGGGATCTCCGGAGACCATGCAGTCCAACCTCCTTGCACAGGCAGGATCACCCAGAGCTGCCTGCCAAAGCCAACAGGAACTGATCAACCTGGAATTGGCTCTAGCAGTCAAAAGGTACATTTTCTAAAACCTGAGGATCAGATGTTTGAGCGGCTAGAAACGTTTCACAGTGCAATCTCTTTGTATATAGAGATCAGTCAGCGTGGAAAGGAGTAACACTCAAGTTTTCAAAGGTCTCTAACTCTACTGACTGTGAACTCCAGAGAAACAAGCTTATAAAACATCTGTCTTTTTCCTCTCACAAAATGAGAGCACAATTTGCAGTACTCAGAATTGTTGTCTTAACAATTCCCATTTATTTGAACAAACACCAAGTAGTAATTGGGTATCCAAATTTTGCACAGCTCCTAAAGTATGATGTCTGACATCTGTGGGGTGGGCTTACGTTGGCTGGGCATCGACCTCACAAACCCAATACTCTCTCTCAAAGGATTCCCCTCCTCGCATGCAGGGTTTGATCACAAGAAGGGCAGGTAGGAGTAACCCAAAATCCAAACTAGCTTTCCAGAGAACAGACTTGGAAGAACACTGAATGACAAAACTAGCTCATCCCAGCTCTGGGTACAGGCTTAAAATGCAAAATGGAGTGACCTGGCTTTTGTTTCAACTATTGAGATCATCACTTCTGCTTCAGAGTAGACTGGAGCCAGGATGGCACCATTTCAGATTATTTCATTATGTTTATGCACAGATGAGAGAAATTCAGGGTGCTAGTGGTAATTCCATGCATCACGTAATTTAGCACAAACTACAGAATGTGTTTACATTACACAATGCAGTCCAGCACCAAGACAGTTAAAATGGCTCTGAAAAAGCTATCTCACTGCTGGATGCAGCCCATTCAAGTAAGCTCATCAGCTAACCCACTGTAGCATGTCTAGTACCCAAGCTCATTTGCTGAGTTAGCTTTATTTGCTCAACTACATTGGCAATTTCAATGTCATTTGCTGTATGCAGCTTCTGCTGCCCTCAATTAGTCTTTGCCAGTTTGTCATCTTGGTGTTACGGTTTAGCATACTTCAGCAACACAAGTGGCACACTGCTGAACAAGAGTACAGTGCACTACATAAATATGCTCATGCAAAAGAAAACGAAACTTCCTAACCTGTGCTCTTCAAATGAAGAGACGCCATATGATCTTTGATCAGCGAGATCTGGCATCGTGCCTTATAGCATTTTGTGCCCACTTCACATGCCTTCTCTGTGTTCACCCCCTCATTTTTGCTTTTCCATTTTCACTAGCTCCAGCCCTCCAGAGAAATGACTGCTGAAGTAGTGAGGGAGAAAGAGGGAAGGAAAGGAAGGTTTTTCTCTGGCAAAAGGGCCATGAATCTAAACAGCTGGAGCCTCTCCTCTGAAGAAAGGCTCTCCAACCTGAGCTTATGATTCTATGAAAACCAAAGCTGACAATTCCTACTATAGCCTCTGGGGCTATGATTATATCATGTTTTTATTTACTTATTTAAAATTTCTTAAGTCCATCTTGTACTCTCTCCTACCTCAAATACTTGACATTTCTCTGAATTACCTCCCCCCCCTCCTCCCCCCCAAAATACTGTGCCTTTCCAAGCTGTCTTAAGAGGATATGTGTTTGAGATAGCGAGAGACAAAAATATGAAGAATATTTTTCTTCCTTCTGTCCCTTATGTCATATAGGTATGACACGTTATTTGATACAAGATTATGTTATTACTGAACCAATACAGAGGACCAAAAATGTACAGTAATTATTACAGAATATCATTAATATCCATTTAGCAATATATAAATTCTAGGGGATACAAATAAATAAATCCTATCCTTAATCTCTAAGCAGACCAGAATGCTATTTGTTGTAATATATAGTTTTGGCTTTTTTTTTTTTCTCTACTACATAAGCCTGAATAGTATACTATAGATTTTCTTCCACTTCAGCTATGGTTCTTGTCATTCCATAGACCACCGTCTCCAAAAATTTTCCCATCGCATCCACTGTAGTTAGTCTTACCTACTTGACTGAAAAGATTTACCAAGGCCCAAAAGTAGCAACACTTTGTTGTATCTGATGGAGAGCAGATAGTCATGACAGAGAAACTTGGTTCCCCTATTGAATTTGAAAATTAATCCAGCAATGCTGAAAAGCTAAGTAAGTATTCTGCTAAGAATGGCTTTGTGTTTATCCAACAATTACATTAACTCTATGTCATAAATGGATATACTACTGTAATTATACACATACAAAACACTACTTAAAAGTCTGCCTCACTATTTCAGATTATTTCCTTTTAAAAGCAACAAGTATTATGTTCAGATGAGGAGAAGTGAGGAAGAAGGCAAAATGCCTCTAAACCCCAGATATCCTAAATATCCCTCATAAAGTAGCACTTTCAGATCCCACTAAGCTGAGAGCAACTTAATTCCTGCAATTGCAATTCCAGCCACTGCCAGTCATTCTCCCATGAAAGCATTAAAAGTTAAGACTTAATTAGCATCCCTGATTAAATAGCAATTCATATAGCCATTATATCTTCCATCTAGGGAGTGCAGTTCTGCGAAGAAGCAACAGAAGAAGGTTAGAAACAAAACAAAAACAGGTCCCTTCCACAAAATACCTCAACTCCTCACGCAACCCAAACTCACCACTACCCATTTTCTTCAAACTTTACCACAGCAAACATTCGTGATTTATGATGGAAAGCCTACTGCCAGACACACCTTGAACACACACTTTTGTGCAAAGATTCCATCGACAAGCCCATTACAGGGGCTTAAGGAAATCATGTAATTGTAATGACATAAGGGAGCTAAAGAGGCAGCACCAACACTAAGCCCCAACAGACACATCTAGCAGCTGCAGCTCACCAGCCTGCACTACTGGGAGAAGGGACTGGGGTAAAAAGAGAAAAATGCACATCAATAATTAGAGTTTAAACAACAAGCATTTTAGAGCCTTGCTTCAGCTTCTATTTTTCCACTTAATCTTTTCCTACTGTGATGGGTTTATAGAGGTATGAATTGCCCTTGGGACAGCTGAGTTTGCAGAACTTCACACCTGCTGTCCTTTGGGAATCCTGAAATGATATAGAAAAAGCGAGTGAGGGCAATACTGAGGCCATATATATACTACGTTTGGAGAGGACAATCATGGCAACAGAGTTCACTACATGTTGTAGTAGGAAAGAGCTTGTGTTTTGTGGCATAGGAAATCCCTCAGCTTCTGAATTTCCAGCTCCTCCATGTTCTCATTCTGCTATTGGTTCTGTTCAAAAAGCTACTAGCCTATCTCTGCTTCTGGCTGGATTTGGGGCAATCTCCATATGAAGAGGAGCAGTGTCAGAACGCACACAGGAGATAAGAAGTAAGAAACAGCAGCCCATCTCCTGACTCCACACTGGCTGTGTTCTCTCTGACTTAAAGACCATCTCAGCCCTTTCTGAAGCCTGAGAATACACTCGCTTTCAGCTGCCATGTCAAGAGGGAATAACTTACAAGTAGTGAGGAGACATCACCACCAAAAGAGGACTGCAAAAGGGGAACAACAGTCATTTAGGTGTTCATGTTCAATGACAACGAAAGAATGAGATTTTAAAAGCATTGGAAGCATATGCACCCCAGGGTTAGCAGGATGGTTCTTCTACTGTGGTAGTAGTAGAAGTTCTCAGAAGTTCTCAAATCCTGCAGACAAATGATCTTTGGCTTTCAAAGATACGTCAAACTTCAAGGGAGTATTTATGAAGGGGTTCCAGGCTACTGTCCTAGCAACCCTAGGGAATCACATTGTCAATTTGGAAGTGTCTCAGAGAGTAGAGAACTACATTGCATCGTTATGTCTTCACTCATTCAAAACAGAAACCTTAGATAAGTGAAATGAGTCTGTGATGAGGATAAACACACTATCATATGACAAGATTCCAGGAATTTATCCAGACAGCCCAAACAATGATAGACAGGATATATTAAAAGAATGAGTCTCCCTATTTACTGTCTGAAATAACATTTGGATGGCGTTTCTTGCCTGCATGCTTCTCCACGATTTTCCAAGTTCTGTTCCTCTGGCCTTCAGAAAGCCAGAGGGTCAAAGTAGTATATAAAAAATCTGAATGAATATTAAGATTTCTTGCCTTCTGGTAAAAGAAACAAATAAACCACATTCTTCAGTACATTTTCGGGAAAAGATCTGTCCATTACAACGTAGCCCAACAGTCCATCCATTATGCACTATGTTTAGTCCTCTGCTTTTTACAGCATTTCTTGTTCCTGACTCTTAACTCATTTAAGCCTCTTTTCTTTAGAGAGATCTTAGATGCATTCCTCTAGAACAGACTTAAAAATAAAATCAAGATCCAAAATATTTCTTTCTTCATGATGCTCAAAAGCTTCTTTGTCTGTTCTTTCTTCTAGCTTAGACAACATCACAGGTTCTACCCGAGAAAGTGAGTAAACAAGATTTTTCAAAGAAATCCTTAACAGACCCAAAGAACTCAAAGCTATAAAATATAGGGCACCATTGGGCATGCAAATTAATCTACAGATGAGTCCAAAGTAGTTTCAGTTATTTGCAGTGTAACACATGGCTGCTCAGTTGAAGAAATAAACTTGGACCAACAAGCAGTACTAATTACCTATATCCTCCTGTAACCAACACTTGTCCTTTTCAGACTATTTATCTAAATTGCTTGGCAGCTCAGCTGTCTCTCTCTCTTCTCCTGAGGAATAATATCACATGCAGTATGGCATGCAGAAACAATTTATATGCCAGGCAAATTATTTCTGCAGCAGTGTTCCTCATAATGTGCTTATAGCTGCATCCCATCAAAAAGGCAAGTGGCATAATTTGTGACTGTTACAGAAGCCTTCCTTGGCTCTTTTTGAGAAATATATCCAGAATCATGGCAATGTTTCAGCTTTGGTAATTGCTTTCTGTGCATCCGTAGTTCTTTTCTAACAGTTGACAAGTTCTACCTTAGATGTGATTGGTGCCATCTCCAGATTCCAGGAAGCTGTTAAATCAGAGAACAAACTTCGGATTGAGAAAAATAATTACAAGCCTTATTCCCCTTACTTCTCACATCTTTGCCCTACAGGTATTTTTGCACTGTTGTTAAGCTCCTAGAATCCCATTACAGCGATAGCTGGACTCAGTAGAAACCCCAGAAGTATCTCTCTGAGAACATTTCTCTCTTTGACGTACTGATCAGGAACCCAGAAAGAATACTTTTGGTACATTACAGCTCACTTCCCTCAGCCTACACCGGAAACATGGTAGCGTTTGGCTACCTGCCATTTATAAGTTTCTAAAAAGTAGCTAAAAAGACAGACCCACAGTGACACAGATAATAGCAACAAACATTGTCTTGTGACAATCAAATCCAAATGCAATTTTCCCCAAATACACAACTTGTAATGAATTACACATCATTTCCCACTGCAGCGTTTTCATGAGGTGTGATTTCCTATTGAAGAGCAAAATTAAAACAAAAAAATTGATCTGAAGAAGCTACGAAGGCAACAGCTCCATCAAAATAAAATTTAAAATTATCTGACACACACAAGAACTGTTACAAAAAGACCACTAAGTGACATAAACAGCTTTCTATCCTTGGGACTCCGGGTCCACTACCCACAAACAACTTGGAATGGAGCACAGCATGCTATTAGAAGGACTCCTTTAAACAACGAAAAACAAAACCTGTATCATCATGAGGCGCTGTCTTCATTGCATGCCAATAAAATGCCCTTGCTCAGCTTATCAACTTTCAGAAAAGCCCCAGACATGACATTAGCAGCAGCAACTGCAAGCTGAGACCTGAATAGCTCATCACTTGCTCAAGCCTGCAGGCTGAGAACTTGTCATAGTGTCAGGTATTGAAAGGCTGGCAATTTGCTGCAAACTTGAATGCTTGATGTACAATAGCCATCGAGTTATTTTTTCTTATTTTCAGCAAACAATTTTCTAGGCCATTTAGTTGGAAATGTCACCATTCAAACATGAAGCAAATAACACTGCTCTAAGAGACCATCGCTTCTCTTTCTATCAAACATAGATGGTAGTGATGGCAAATAAAACACTTTTTACATCACGTCATAAAATGTGTTAGATTTGCTTTAAACCAGTGAGATTTAATCACATATTGGAAATTAATTAATACTGAAGAAGTTTAGCATAGCTGGGTCAGGGTCTTTCAAGGCAAAGCTGCTCTGGCTGTAGGACTGAGGTTCAGGAGGTGTTGTCATCCCTGCTCTGTGTCCCTTAACAGAGGTTATAGATATGGATGTTTCTCAGCCTAATTTCCTTTTTGTTCTTGTCTGTTTGAACAAAGCAAACAAAAAGCTTGTTTAAGCGTATTTAAGCAAGACCTTGCTGCTAAAAAGCCAAGCATGGTCGCTTTGGGGAATGCAGAGTTAACCTGGGAAGAGTAAGCATTCAAAAACACTGAGAACTGTCCCAAAACCAATACCGACCTATATAATATAATAGGTTTTGTTTACTGAGGCATGAATATAAGTTCTGATTTAAGTGAATAGGCTCAGTGCCAAAGCTATCAATGGAATTATATCTGCTTATGCTGCTGGGAAGTTCTGCTCTTTGCACAGCAATCAGTGAGTTGTAAAATGAGGACTTAATGTTACTTGCTTGGACTCATTTCAAAAGCAATTGCTGCACCTGTTCGTACCAATGCACACACACAAGAGTTTCCTTTATTTTTTCCAGTAACCAGCACAATAAAACCTGGATTTAAATGATAAAGCTTTGATTTACATTCCTAATTATTTCTTTATTCTTTAATAATCACTTGCTTTCCAAAAGGCATCTTTTTCCTAGAGTGAAATAAAAAAAAAACCAAACAAACCAAAAATGAAGATCTGTTTCTGCTTCTTAGACAATAGCTGATTCCTTGCATCTTCCCTCCAGAAAAATAGAAATGCTTCTGGGTTGCACAGTACTGAATGTGAGCAACACATCCAAACTGCTCTGAAGCAGTATGTTCCAGGAGATAACCAGGAAGCAAGGTCTCCCAGAGAATAATGCACAGTAGTTACACTCAAACTGTCCCAAGAGGGTGCATAATTAAAATAAGAGGGGCAGAACAAACCAGATTTCCTCATGGGCAAAATTAGTTCTTATCTGCATAGCACAGATACAGTGTCCTTTCCTTCTTCAATTTAGCTCTAAACTAACCTAAGTCAGTGGTAATGGACATGATCTAAATACACTTTCAAACTGTGCAAACTGAAGGTTTAGTTCTATTAAGTGGAGACTATTCTCAGCACCCATTGTTGCTGAGATCACATCACATTACTGTGAAGAAAAAGAACAGTTTTAGAAAGCCTAACCAAAGTGACACAAAGTTGTCACAGTAAGGAGAGAAATATTCATCTCTGTAAGGTTACAAAAAATTGCTTTCAATGATCAAATTGGAAGCAGCAGAGAAAGTGAACAACCCATGTGACATACATAGAATTCCTTGATTTGTTCTTGATTTCTAAAAGCCATTTAAATGCAGATATAACCAGTACTCTCAGTTCACACACACAGACCACACTGCCTCCACAAGTCCTTTCCAATCTAAGTTTTATTTGATTGTGTTCCCATGTTTCCTGGCACATCACTGAAGGCGACACACTGCTTGGACATACTGGGGGAAGAGGGAAGAAATGTGAGACCCAAGGACTGCAGTTTCTCTTGCTTGATCCTTCAGGTGTCCTTGCAGTGTTTCTAGGTAATTTTAACAGGTTTAGATTTAGTCAAGGAAGACCTACTTGCACCATCAGCAGGCTACTCTGCCCTGATGCTTTCTTTGTGTTTGTACTGCTTCATTGATGCTTCAAAGGAACTGGTGGAAACAGGAAATCTGCCAAAATTGTGTTCATTAAGACAGCTGCTGCAGATAACATTTTTCATTAAGGAAACAGCAATACATT
Source organism: Tetrao urogallus (assembly GCF_951394365.1). Classification (NCBI taxonomy): domain Eukaryota; kingdom Metazoa; phylum Chordata; class Aves; order Galliformes; family Phasianidae; genus Tetrao; species Tetrao urogallus. The sequence continues at coordinate 4,507,137 of NC_136823.1, read as the reverse complement.
CTCTCTCTCCCACTTTCTTGTAGTGCTAATAAACTAAATATAGTTTTCCAGTCAGTGCAAATGTTTGTTTGAGCATCTCCAACCAGTAGCAAAGAAGCTACAATAGAATCATAGAATCACTCAGGTTGGGAAAGATGAAGATGACTTGAAGATCATTGAGTCCAACCACAACCTAAGCATACTACCCTAACTAACAACCCTCCACTAAATCATGGCCCTGAGCACCACATCCAAATGGGTTTTAAACACACCCAGGGATGACGACTCAGTCACCTCTCCGGGGAGCCCATTCCAGTGCCCTTCTGTTTACAAGGGTGGACAGTGATAGCACAACGGGAAATGGTTTTAAATTGAGACAGGGGAGGTTTAGGTTAGATATTAGGCGGAACTTTTTCACACAGAGGGTGGTGAGGCACTGGAACAGGTTGCCAAGGAGGTTGTGGATGCCCCATCCCTGAAGGCATTCAAGGCCAGGCTGGATGTGGCTCTGGGCAGCCTGGTCTGCTGGTTGGTGACCTTGCACATAGCAGGGGGTTGGAATTACATGATCATTGTGGTCCTTTTCAACCCAGGCCATTCTATGACTCTGTAAAGTACTTCCTGATATCCAACCTAACCCTCCCCTGGGACAAATTGAGGCCATTTCCCCTCATCCTGTCACCAGTGAGAAGAGACCAACCCCGCTCTGCTGTAAGCACCTTTCAGGTATTGGAAGAGAGCAATAAGGTCTCCCCTCAGCCTCCTCTTCCCCTGTTAATACGTCTGCATCTCAGACTTCTGTCATTCCTATCCCTAAACCCTTTTTCATGGCTGCTTTTTAAAATGGAAACACCAGGATGGTACAACAGCAAGTCATCAGTGCCTTAGTGAAAGATAAGGGGAAACTGAGGAAACCTATCTTCTCATGCTACAGAAGAAATTGCAAGCATCAAGTGATACAACTGAAAGGAAACGATAAAAACATCTACTTCATAGCTTTAATATATAAGAAAGGAGCAGCTATGGTAGTGTCATATATTGTTTTAAAAATAACATCTCCCATTCATTCATGACTTTTGTGAAGGCAGTACCAAAGATGTACATGCCATTAAGGGAGTAAGCAAGAGATCACCACTGGGTTATATTAAAAAATATGGCTGATTTTTTTAAAGAAACCAAAAACAGATATGCACACATCTTAATGGGATTCTGGTATCTGTCTTCCTTCTAAGGAAAAATAGTACCTTGAATGATTTACGTCTCCTTCGGTTCTGACAGACTAGATTTAATTATGTTTTGGTCTAATGGCTGGCACAGACTAGGAAAGGAAAGATGCAGAGCAGAGTGGGAAAGGGATTATGCCTGCCAATCATATCCACAAATAGCACTACACTTCTTAAGATCTATTGGACCAAATCTTGTAGCCTTTTATCAGCAATTCCCCTTAACTGAGAATGTTCCACATAAGACAGCATTCCATACCTCACATAATTCAGCTGCTGAATACAAACTACCATTTCTAACTCTTGCAGTGATTCTTATTATGCATAACACACTCCAGTGCATACAACAGCCCTTTTTAGGGCTTATCACTGCCAGATGACAAAGTGTCAACTTGAAGCTACCCTTGAAGATTCCCTGTAAAGATGCCAATCTAAGATTCCACAAGCAAAGGCATGTTCGTGTTCTATTACATGTCAGCAGCTATAAACAACTGCCTGAAGGATGTTCCCCGCCACCCCCTCCTGTAAACAAAGCAAGCCTTTTATTTCTGTAGTAGTAGATCTTTCACAAAAACTGTGAACGTTGACTGTTACATGGCAGTGATAACTCATGCTCCTGCTAAATAAAGTTCTCTAGAAATAAACCGTGATGCTGAAGACATTTATTTGCAAGACAGTTCAGACACCCTCAAACAAATCGTTCAGAGTATTTCTGTTACATATTTTTCAGATTCTTCTGCACTTCCAGCCACTGATAGAGTTTCACCTCTGATTTTAAAGAAGCTGTCACCATCATTCAAACGAAGTACAGAGCCTTGCTCTAAACTGAATGCAAATTCTTTTATTTTGCCATTTGAGGAGTGACAATGATTTGTGGCAGCAACAGTGGTTCTACGTGATGGAGACTGAACTAGTCTTATAAAAAATAATTAAAAGAATGGAAGCAGCACTCTTTCATAACAGCCATTTTCCCCTAGACAGAGCAATGCTCCTGGTGAAATGAAGAACCTCCCCCTAGAATGTCACAGCAGCACAGCTGTTATTGAGTCAGTATTTTATGCTCCCCATAACCATGTCTAAATGCACAGAACTCCGATGGTAACTACTCTTAAGAGTACTGAGGTCAGCTGAGTTACAGCTTCCTGCAAAGGTCCCTGGACTTCTACATTGACAACAGTTCCAGTCCCCAGCTTTCACTGGAAAAGCGCTCATTTCTGCTGGCTACGAGTAAACCCTCCATCCTGAAGGTAGAAACATCATGAAGAAATACTGCTGGACAACTGACATCTTGTTAAACCAAACACTTCAGAAAAGCAAACACTTCTCACAAACCCAGCAAATGCCTTCCTGCTACCTTCTTAATTATTCACTGTAGCCCAGTAGGAAAAAAAAACAACACAAGTTAATGTAGAAAATCAGCAGATAGAATCACTTAACGCTTTGCATAGAAATCAACTCAGCATAACAAGTGGTAATGTAGGCACAGCAGAATGTAAGGTACCCACATAAATCTTACACTAGCCATCCCCACTGAAGTGCATGAATACAGAATAAATGAAAAATTATCCATAGACAGCAATATATTTTTCTCTCAGACACAAGATAGGCTGACACATGGAAGTGTAATGATCTCATGTTCCACAGTATCAAGCAACAACTCCATTTCTTTTTGATGCTTGTTTTCTGTGTGGTGGGTTGTTGGTTTTTATTTTTTCTTTTATTATCATCTTTTTGTTGTTTGTTTTTGTTTTAATGGCTACAGCATTCTTCAACTCAGATTTTTTTTTTTTTTTCCTGGTTTATGCTCGTAATCCAGGAGCAAGCAAAAAACAGCAACAAATCTGACATGCTGCATTTCAGGACAGGAACCTGCTGCTACTCAAAGCTCTTCTCTAAAAGCTACCCTCTTCAAGGAGTGCAGTGTCAAACCCCGCTCCTGCTGGGAAAGGCTTGATCTGTTACAGCAGACTGCCTTTTTACTATACTGTCAAAGAGTAGGAGACCAAGTGGAACAAAACAGGAGATGAAAGATGAAAAGTGCCCAGTTATATTCCTTGGCTGTTCCTTAAAGCCAAAAGGTCTAAAAAAGAGCAGTTGCTGTTGCAGCACCAAGCAGCAATCGTTCCAGCATCAATCTGCATCGTTTCTTCCTGTGGTCCCAAAGGTCCCACGAGCAGCAAGGCAAGCACAGAGCTGGGCCTTGATAGATTCCATCAGTTTTTCAAAGAGGACACCAGAGGGTAATATTACACTCATTGTGGCCATTCCTTTGTAGTGTTATTATTCATATGTCCTTCTACCCACAAGGGAGGTACGGTGGATACATCAATATGCACATCTCTGTCATCCATAGGAAGAAAACTGCGCATGAATCTTTTTTTTTTTTTTTGCCACACTGTGTGTTTTTCAGCATTACCCACTATCAGTGCTAAACTGTTTGCACGGAGTGAGCACGCAGCTAATCTCAACTGCAATATACGAATGTGATTAAACCCCATAATACGCTGTGTCAAAAATAAGCTGCAATAGCTTTCCAAGGAGCCTTAATACAATACACTTCAGGGCAACATCTTTATTACCCGTGAAGAAGGAATATTATTCCCCCACCTCACCTCTGGTATAATGGGAACTACAGAACATCCATAAATGAATAGATTTGTAGCCACAGTACACGTGCCTTTTCACTAGCACATATATGTGCTGTATACATATATGTTATATACATATGTATGCATATACTCATTTACATACTTAGCTGCCATATTTTAGGCAACTCACTTTTCTTTAACCACTTGAAGCAAAGCACCATGTAAGCAGCTCTGCCCTTGCAATGCATTTCTGTTGCAATTTTCTGCAGCTTCAAAAATAGCAGTAAGAGGAAAACATAATGGTCTCATGAAATGAAACCAATCATACAGGATTCACTCAGACTGCATTTGTCCCTCAGAAAGAAAAAAGCTTTTGTGTTACTCAAAAGACAAGGCAGCAAGTCCTTCTATAAAGGACAAAAGAACAAATGAATGGGGTTGCCTTTCTAATACTGCTAGTGCTAGCACAGACGTGATCTGCAAACAATAGTGTTTTAGAGGGGAAAAAAACCACCAAAATTTTTGTTGTTATCTTACTGGAGTTTTTCAACAGCCCACCTCAGCAATCCCCAAGCCTGTAGTTAACCACTAACAAATCATTTTGGCTAAGGTTTACATGCTCTTAAAAATAAAGTAATCATTAAGTAATTTTCATTTAACACTCCCACCTCCCTCAAAGAGTTTATAAACTACCTATTTATTCTTATGCAGTCTGCTTCACCACAAAGATTGAGAGAATTCAAATACAATGATCAAGCTCATTTTTAATTTGGAAAAAGTACAGAGCTGTAATAAATACATACCACTAGTCACAGTTCAATTCCCTTTTGTAAGAGAAACTACGTCTAGACAAACCACAATGTTTCTTGGCCTAATGTGCTTTTTGACACTGCCCTTGAACAATTCTTTGTTATTTATATCAAATCAGATTCCCATTGAGACTACACTGGCAGTATGTCATCAGTCTGTAAATCTGTCAGGTCCCTTAGAGGACCTTGGCAACTACTCTTGTAAATCTAGCACCTCCTTGGAAACTCTTCTTGAGTAAAATGAAAATCATCCTCAGAGGAAACTGATACACTTGGAGTAGCTGAATGCAAATGTGGGAAAATTATCTTCCTTAAGCAGCCCTCTGAGCATAACTGCAAAGCAGAATCATCAATCTTCTTTTGCATCCAGCCATGAAGATGAAATTCCGTCACATGTATCTATGCCTGATCAGGTATTACTGCTTCCTCTCAAAGGCTTAACAGCTGGTAGCAGCCCTCAAAGAGGGAGTTCTGGATGATAAACCCAAGACAGTCCCCATTTACTTATATGTACATGAAAAGCAAAACCCTGCCTCTGTTCCTTAGAGGGCCCAGACACCGGGGATCAAACTACAGACAAAACTATTGTTGTATTGCTTGGCTTGCTTTCCTATTCTTCTTTTCAAGACTTCTTATTCCTTTCTCAATTACTCATGCTGATTATTAGGCATATAATATTAACATATTCAATCCACCAATCACATTGCATGCCAGAGATTTGTGGGTTTAGGTGGGATAGGGCAGGGCAGCTGCCTTTCTTAACAGACCTGCACCCGTAGAATCCATTCAGCTAAGGGCATTAATTGTTACTTTAATATTACCCCACTTCTACAGATTTAGTAAGCAAGATGGATTAACAGAATGTTGTACACTAAATGCTACATAAGACCTTAGCAATCACATGCAACTTTTAGATTTAGTGCAGTTCAAACAAGTCACCTAATGTTATGTTAACATAACATCAACATAACTTAATATACTTGGCAATCAAGATGACTTCAGCAGATCCCATCTTTCGTGTTTGTACTGCAGCCTCTCAAACCATGCATTGCACAGGAAGAAAAAAATGTTGAAGAGATACCATAGTATAACCTGTGTTCTTGCCTTTATTAAAAGCAGCACACTTTTGAATCTGGGAATTTGTGTGACCAATGCAATAGACTTACAGACATCAACACCATAAAACACCGCAAAGAAGATAAAGGGTATCCACCAGTATTCCTGATGGTCACTTAGAGCCAGGCTGTGATATGAATTTACAGAAAGTTATATGCATGCCCAGCCAGCCAAACAAAAAAAAAAAAAAAAAAAAAAAAAAAAAAAGCAAAAAACACCAGAAGTAGTAAATTTGTGAATTGACCCTGCTGAGATGCAGTGGTAGTGCATAAAAACAGCAATAAAGAGTAATCGAGGGGGAAAAAAAAAAAAGATATTTGAAGCACTGCATTTGGATTGACCAGCATAGATCAAGGTCAAGTCACACAGCCCTCTAAACAATGACTCCGAGGCACATTAGCCTAGTAGTCCTAAATGTATTCACAGCTCTGACAAATGACACTTCACATGTACTGCAAGTTACCCATTTGTCCCTCAAGATAAGCATATTATTAGAACAGACCCAGAAAATCTCACCAATTCAGATCCTAAAGTTCAGGTTGGATACAGACAACAGTGAGAGATTCAGATAGCATAAGACAGGCATGAAACAATACATATCATCTTCAAAAACCACATCAGTTCAATAATTACACAGTATTTTCTCTGGCAAGAGGCTTTCCGGGGATCAAGAAATACAAAGATATAAGAGACATCTTCAGTAATTCTCAGGTGCCAGTGTTTTTTGTTTGTTCCCTGTTTGTTTCTGCTGCTGTTACAGCTGCCAGAGACGCCTGTTCTGACAGAAACAAACTCTTCATGATGAAAAGGACTTTGACACAGTCCCCCACAAAATTATTCTCTGTATATTGGAATGATATGAGGGTGGACTGTTCAATGGATGAGTAAGTGCTTGCAAGACTATACCCAGAGAGTGGTGGTCAATGGCTTCAGTGCCCGGATGGAGATCAGTGACAAGTGGGGTCCCTCAGGGTTAATACAGGGACTGGTGCACTTCAACATCTTCATCACTGACATCAGTAGCAGGATCGAGTGCACCCTTAGCAGTTTGCAGATGACACCGAGCTGTGTGGTGCAGTCAACAAGCCTGAAGTGCAGAATGCCTTTCAGAGAGATCTAAATAGGCTGAGCAATGGGCCCAGGTGAACCTCATGAGATTCAACAAATCCAAGTGCAAGGTCTTGCACCTGGGTCTTGGCAACCCCCACTAGCAGTACAAGCTGGGAGATAGAGCACAGCCCTGTTGAAAAGGACGTGGGGGTACTGGTGGGCATCAGCTTAACAACCACCCGTGTGCCCTCAGAAAGCCAGCTGCACCTTGGGCTGCATCCAAAGCAGCATAGTCAGTACGGCAAGGGAGATGATCTTGTTCCTCTGCACTGAGATCTCATCTGGAGTAGTGCATCAAGATGTGGAGTCCTCAGTACAGGAGAGATGTGGACCTGCTACAGCACATCCAGAGGAGGGCCACAAAAATGATTGAAGTGGAGACATTCCACCCCTCTGAGGACAGGCTGTGAGACAGGGGCTGTTCAGCTTGGAGAACAGAAGGCTCTGGGGAGATCTGAGAGCCTTTTAATATATAAATGGGGAGGGCTATAAGAAAGAAAGTGACAGACTCTTTAGCAGGGTGTGTTGTGACAGGACAAGGGAAAACGGTTTCAAACTAAAGGAGGTTTAGCCTGGATACAAGGATAAAGGTTTTTTTTTTTTTATTTTTAAGAGTGGTAAGAGACTGGCACTGGTGGACCAGAGAGGTGATAGATGCCCCATCCCTGGGAACATTCAAGGTCAGACTGGACCAGGCTCTGAGCACTGGATGGAGCTGTAGGTTTGTCCATTCATTGCAGGGGAGTTGGACTAGATGAGCTAAAAGGGTCCTTTCCAAGTCAAACAATTCTATGATTCTATTCCATTAAAATTTGGGAAAGCAGGTCTCAGAAGGGATTTAAAAGGTATCACCACACTTTGGTTGGGAAGAATGGTATGAAAGGTTTGCTTCAGTAACATCAGCAGTGAGGAAATGAAAATTTACTATTAGAGGAAGGACAAGTGACTAATCGCCAGCAATACTGCTGCAGGCAAACAAGCATTTCTGGTATCACCCTTCCCCGGGGAATCATATTAGAAGGACAGCTTTAATTTGCTGTATCTCATCTGTGCAATCATTCTGAGCAGTAACGGACACAACTGCTTCTCAGTGAGGAATGAACGTAGCACAGGGATTTCATCTGAGCAGAGGAGAAGGATCCTGAAGAAGAATGTGAGCCTCTGTCGAGATCACATGCCAGGGCTTATCTGCAGCAATGCTGTGCTTTACTCATTAGATAGACCTTTGCTGTTTTATGCCAGTGAGTATCTAGCCTACTTGGGCAATTGTTCCAATTTTCATGTTGCTGCTCCAGGATCCAGAAAACCTATGTAGCAGAAGGATAGCTAAAGCAGTTCAAATTAATTCACCTTTATTAATCACTGCAGAGAATGATAGCAACTCATTACAATTATGCTAACCTGGTTGATGGTGCCATTCTGAAAGGTGTCATTTCCACACATTCAAAGAATTTTAACCAAAACCATAACTAAATCTGATCATGCTCATACAGAATTCCTTCAAACTAAGACTTGCATGCCTTTTCTTCCCTCAGTGACCAACACTGTATTCATTCTCCCGCTGTTAACAACGGCTATTTCTTAGTCATTCTACACCACACTAAAATAGACTCCTTAACAAGCTGAAGCAAGTGAATTTCAGCTGTGTACCATCAAGAGCAATCAAGATGCATTACATAGGTGAACTGAGACATGGTACATGAATCCTGGTGACAGTCATTCTGTGAAACATTGTGTAGGTAAGGGTTCAGTTACAGTGGCACAAGATCATTGTTCAAAGAAGCCCCCCATTAGGGAAGCTGGGATAAAGATAGGATAAAAGGCTGCTTTTTTAGGGATGCTGATATCAGCCTGCTGATAGCGGCACTTCTGCCACCAGGAAAACTAGATCAGACTTAGATCCATCTGTGTTAGTTAATGGAATCAAACAATGACACCCTCATTTTCCACAAACACAAACTACCAAAATGCAGGACAGTCTCAGCATACTGGCAGGCTTCCTGCCCTGTAGACGCAGGTGACACTGCACACAAGGTGTACACAGCTTCCTGGGGCCTTCTGTTGCCACTCCTAACTCAGGACACTCACCCCAAGTGCCTCAGTTCCATGACTTGGTTAACTCCATTTTAACACCAGTTTAAACACCATCAACTTTATGACAAAAAGCTGTGAAAGTACTAAGTATTTGTGACCCTCTCCTCTCTCCTCACATAAAGAGTCAATTTTATTTTATTTTTTTTTCCAAACTAGCAAAATCTCTCTGGATTTAGTCTAGCTACTAAGCTTCCCTCGCTCGCTGGGTCGAACACAGTGCAAAGCAAAAAATGAAGAAGAAATCCAAGAAATCTTGCAATCAATATGCAGCACAGATCTCTGCACCACAGCAGTTACATTATCTTGTGTGGCACATGCACTGTTCCCATGGCGACCAGCATCCTTCATCCCGCTCCATTATTATGGCTATTTGAAGCTTTCAGAATCTCTGGTGTCCAAGCCATGGCTCAAAGCTACTTTGTGCTAATAAGCCTGAAGAATAGATACAAGAAGAAAAGCAGAAAATACAGCAAAGCCTGTTTTGCTAATCTATAAGCAACATGGAAAGCAAGAAGTGGCATGGGAAATACAATTCAATCAGCTAAGGGGAGTAACTCTTATATAACTGCATTCATTAAGTGAGGCAAACGCAGTGCCAATTCACTATAGCCTTTTAATTCCAGAAGAAATAAGTCAGCTCAGTAAGTCTGCTGATGAAGAATGGCTTTGGAATAGGTCATCTTACTGTACATGTACTGCAATATTAATTACTTTGATACCATATATATGTAGTTAAAAAGATTTGTAGTTAAAGATATGTAAGTTAAGATATGAAGATGATAGTACTCCTTCCACCCTTTTTTTTTCCCCTTAAACTGTTGTTATTGGAGTGTGGGGGAGTGTATGTAGGCATTTCCACATCAAAGCATTACAGCAACTTCATTATGCTCTGCACAGCTTAATACAGAGTTCCTCTTGGTCACCAACCAGGGAATTTCAGGCAGAAGTAAATAACCTAATTTATTAAAGCAACCCTTGACAAATCTCCCATAAGTTGCTTGCTAGAGGCTTCATCTCCCCTGAAATACACGTAGGTATGTGTACAGAAACGCTTTGAAACCAGAGGCTTTCAGGGCTCTTAAAAAGAAACATTAAAGGCACATCATAAGTGTCCTTATGATTGACTGAGGAGACCATCAGGCTACAGAACACAGTATATACAGCTACACTTCTGCTTAATTGGCTCACAACGTTCTCAGAAAGGAAGTTTTAAGTGTCTTGAACTTAATATGTCCTTAGCCACATCAGCCACCTTCAGTGCGAGGTCTGGGACATCCAGTGCTTTTGAATGCACACAAGGTCAGAAGCAAGATCAGACTTCGGAATGGACATGTCAGTGAGATGAATGAAGCCACCTGATGCTGCTCCCACAACCCCCATCCATTCAGAAAGCATCCAAGCTTCAAGATCAACAAAGCCCAGTTTCACACAGCTTCTATGAGCAGAGGGAACAGCAGGTCTCACAAAGCTCACTGCTGCTAGAAACTCTCCCTCCTCATGCTGCCATACTCCAGCTTACAAGCAAACACTGTGTCCCAAACAGAGAAGAACAGGAGGAGCCCAGCAGGTCACGTTCCTCTGTGCTGGAGAGCAGTGGTTCATGAAGAACTGACAGCGCTCTTGAAGGAGGATTTTAAAGCATATGTGATGAACATTTAAATGGTTTTTTAGATTCTACAGAAAGTAAGAGTAAAACTTCCACCAGTGTCAAATGAACATGCTGATGCTAAGGAAAATAAGTGTTTGCAGCTGCCATTATGATACGAACACAGCACTGTTTGCCACCTGAAAGCCTCCTGAGCTGCACACACAGCACGTACCCTCACGTCATAACTCCTGCAGTTAACAGGTACAATGAGAGACATTTGTAAGGAATGATATTCTTTCAAAATGTAAAAGCACTGTTCAGATTAATTTTAATTTCAGAGGTTAGCTAGTCCTAAGAAGTTTTGCTAACTGCATATTCCTCAGAATAGATTCCTCTGTAATCAAATAATAATTAAAGCATCTGTGTCGCTACCTATCCCTCTTCTATGTGCAGCATTTACAGAAGGCAGCAAAGATGTACCACGCAAAGAAAATCTCCACTATCAATGCTCATCATCAGCACAATAATAGGGATTTGTGCTAGTGTGGCTTATGAACTTATCTCCTTAGTCTTTCATTAGCCTTTAAAAACAGCGGAGGAGGAGAGAATACTAAACAGTGCCCCCTTGTTGTAACCACAACTGGAGGCCATGTTTATTCCTGTGATACTTGTTTTTAAAACAGCTGCCTCATTTCATCTCAGCTTCACTGAGAAAATAGTCATGCAGTGAGGAAACAGTTGTCGTAGCCTGAAATTAAGAGATGTGTTAAAGAGCAATATCACATAGACAGAGAACAATATTTTCTCTCCAAGCAGCGTATCAATTGTCAGACCAAATCTCCACTGCACTGCAGCCAGGCAAAAAATAGCCCTGACCAACCAACCCCTCCCACACACACCCCACCTCCACAGGAAACAACCACTGCAAGAAGCAAATGCATTCTCCTGAGCTACACCACCACAGAACCCCAAATTAAGCAGTTCCAGCTTCAGATGAAGAGGTGCTGGAGATAGGTGCCCTTGATCATCAAGGGCAAATTGCAGTTTACATTTTAGAAGAAAGGCGATTGTACAAACTGTGCAAACTCTGCCCCTCCTCTCCAACAACTACACTGACACGATACATATGCTGAGCAAACTTCCCTGAGATACAACTATTTGTTATTTAATCTTCAGAGGGAGGAACAAACAGTAATTTCTGGCAAAAGCAAAATTCAAGATCAGACAAACAATTTACTTAAGAATTTTTAGCTGTATTGAAAGGAATACATTGATCAGTAATTGAGAAGGTACACACTTCAAATGAAAATTTTGTGATGTATTTGTTCACGTGATTTTTCCTTCCTGTTTTGCTAGATTTTGATCTCGTTGCACAGTCCTGTAAAGATAAAGAATGAACCTCAACCTGTGCAGGCACTGCTTGGAAAGCATATGAATACAGCTGCCATCAGAAATGGTGATTTTACACTGCGAGCTTTCATTATAGGATGGCTTGTGTTGGAAGGGGCCTCAAAGATCCTCAGTTCCAACCTCCCTGCTCTGGACAGGCTAAATTATTTTAATGTCTAAGTAGTGATGTTATAACACAGAAAAATACCTAATTTATGCAAACGTGATTGTAAGACAGCACTTTAGACTAAAATCAGCATTAATTTTGCTAATAATATATCAACTCTTTAAATACAGAAATATGAAGACATAAATTATGATCTTCCAAATTAAAAAGCCCCATTCTTACCACCTATTTTTGGACAATGTATTTTCAGAACACTTAATATCTAAGTATGCTTAATTTAAACCTGTTCATACCTAATATATAGTGCCAGCCACCAGAACATAAGGCTGACATCTGCTTTCTATTTTATTCCCTTTAGATTTTTACAGGCAGCAGCAGCCCATTGGAATTCCTACAGTGTAAGACAAATACAGGACTTCTGAGACACCAAAGCGATTACTGAAAGCAGTGCAGCAATTAGAGCTTAAGTCAAAGGACTTGCACCTGCTATGCCTTGTGTGTTCCCCATGGCATCTTTTGTAATGAAAAGCACTAATTAACTGAATACAATGCAGAACTACTGTTGAGAAACTAGCATTTTTTGAATGTTTAAGTCTGATCAGAGTAGCAAAGTGGAAATACCAGAATTTAAATGCAAATAGTTTGCATCTGTTCCTGGAGTAAAGCCAAAGCATGACCATCCATGCCAGCATTGTTTCAGCTACAGTAGTGCAACTGATGGCAGTACTTAGTACTAGCTTTTAGCAGATTATATCAGCTCTGTTGTGGACGTGGTCATCATCTGCATCCGCAAGCTCGTGTGTTGGTCTTGAACAATTAAAATAATTGCAAAATACATCCAGGGGAGAAGTCTAAGGGTTTCTTTCTGGAAACTATGTTTTTTTCCTTCTTCAAATTCCTTCGTAACTGAGAGCATATATACAAAGATGCTCTTTCGAAAACAATTTTCTTTCTTTTCATACCAGGGAGCAAATCCCGTTTGCATTCTTGAAGCAGCACTTTCTATGCAGCTGGCAGAAATCATTCATTGGTAAAGGAGATCCAGGTGTCGATGAATTTGCTCATCAGGATGCCTTTTAAATCAACAGAAAAAAACATTTCAAATATCCAACTGCTGGTTTTGCCCTTAGAGAAGGCTCACAAGCAGCCTGAGGAAGTCCTGGATTTTATATATGCGTTATTGTCCTCTAAAATACAAAGAAAAAGAGCCAGTAATCCACTTGGTATTTCAGCCCATTCTCACACAGAGCTTATGACAAAAGCAGACGTCAGGGCTGAAATACCGGCTATCCTTACACTGACAACCAAAGGACATTCTTCTTGCAGCAGAGGAGCAAGACACTGCACTACAGTCACTGGGAGTTCTGAAGCACATCAACCACTGTTTCGTCGAGCCAGACACCAAATAATTCACCTGTGATCTTAGCATAGCTTAGAATACACAACAGAAGTCTGAGGACTGAATTTCCTATTGCTTTCAGTACAATAGAAGACACTGTCACCTCAACCGCTACTTTGAGAGCCTCTACAGTGACTGACCTCATCCTTTATAACAAACAAGATCTGTCATGACAGTGAGCGCTCGCTGCCTTTCTCTATTTGGCCACATCTGCGCTGTCATCGCCTGTTCAAAGAGGTCAGGACTGCAGCATCAACCTTCCAGTACAAGCATTCAGAAAGGCTTTGAGGTGCACGGTTTCCTGCATTTTATGTAACCAAATATGTCACTGTATTAAAAGCACAACCATGCAAATGTCACAGATGACCATCGAACGTGCAGTTGAAAGGCACAGATATGTCCCCAAGTCCAAATTCATTTTTCGTTTCCAACATACAGTGCAAGCTTGAGTTAAAAGAAATCACAGTGAGTAGAAAATCTTAAGATAACTTGAAAAGAAATTGTCACCATGGATTCTCTTCAGAGATAATATTTTTTTCCAAATCACTTGTTCATACTTGAGTCATCCCAGAAAGCAACTAAAGCTCATGGAAATTTGTCACTGCAGATAGGACGACGAGCACAGAATACTTACGGATTATTTAAAAATTTTCTTTTGGCATCTGTAGCTTGGATTGCAGTTACACATGAGGAATAGATTCAAACAGAGGCAAAAATCTCTTCCCCCAACACCTTCCTCCTTCACTTTTTCAGGGGCCTCTGTTTAGTTTGTACTTCCCCATACTTAGTCATGCCATCAGTGCTGCAGTACTTCAGCAATAATAGAAGCTTCTCATCAGCAATCAATACCTTCAGCAAATACATTAACAATTAATTTGCTTCTTAAGAAATTGGCATTTACTTCTGCAGTATGTTTACTGTGACCCACAGCATTCAGGAAACAAATGAGATCAGTTCAGCCTCTGAATATAAGCAGCAGACTTGGTGTTCAACTCTACCCAAGACTATATATTCAATAAGACAGAGATGACAATTGTTTTGTTTTTCCTCTTTTCCACACATCAAACACTGAGATTTACACAGCCCTATCTAAAATATTTCAAACTCATTGGGTATGAATAAGTCAAGTATCACAATACAGCTATTTATCACAAGCACAACTGCCTAACACTTGCACAGACCCAGGCTCATGTGAATAACATGCATGATAAAGACAAGCTGCAGAAAACCCTGATCAACACCAAATGACACAATTCATATCTTTAATCTCTGAAGAAACAGAAAACAGATTCTTACACATTCTACATCCTATAGATATTTAGAATTCCATCCGAAGGAGTTTTCTATGATAGTAATGTTTACAGTATAATGCCCCAAAGCATGGCCATTTGACTGCTTTCACCTTTGTACCCTCATAAGTAAAATTAATTTTAGCAACTGAAGATATCAACTTAAACTTTCCTGCTTCCACCACCCCATCTAAAGCATCTATCTTCACATACATTCAGTAACTTGATTCTGAGAAGGGTTGAAACTCCACATACCCAATTAAAGTCAATTTGAATAAGCCGAGCACCTGAAATTCAAATTCCTTTAGCACTTGCACATGAACGTAATAACTCCAGTTTTTCTACTGCTGTCCTTCATTTCTAGATTTCCACATTGAAAGCATAAGCTGCCAAGTTCCTCAGATTTTGAAATGACCAGAATCAGCCACTATCCCTTTAATGTTCAGCTCGGTCTCCAGAGCAATGTCTTTTTACTAGAGCTCAGTGTGATTCATTGGAATCTGCCAGGCAGGTCAGGAAATCCCCTGGAGCAGAGGAAGAATATTAAAGAGATGGGACATGTATATCAAATCTCATTACCGTTCTCTTATGAGAATCAATCAAGTGAAAGGACGTGGTGATGTCATTATGACATCATTTACTTTGGGATTAGAAATCATAGCTACTTAGCAACCCAAACTGGCCAATACAGAAGAGGTCCGATGGAAGATGTTATCTTCTGACCCAATTACTCCAAGATAAATATTTGTCAGTTCTTGTTTGAAGACTTTAGATGATGGTTAATAACTTCAGAATTCCATTGTTTCCAGTACAGAACATAAAAAATAAAGCATTCTCCTAAGCCTTTTTTAATCATAATAATAATAACCAAACACATTATTTTCCCTAAACAGCTCGTATGGATGCTTCTTTACAGCAATCATCTCTCACAAACTGAAGCCTTACAAAAGGCACAAAGGAAAAGCTTGTGCTAAGCACAGTTCACTGTTTTAAGACCCACTGCAGTCCCCACCAGAAACACAGACCTTTCAGTCCAGGGCACCATCGCATTACAAACCGTATTTGTTTCATTAAACTAAGCTAAAACCGTCTGGATGTGCCCAGAAATCGCAGTGAAAAATACAAAGCAGAGACCCGTGAGGCGCAGAACGGAGCGGGTCACGCTACTTCTGGGACCTGAAAGGGGTTTGATGCCCGCAATCTATGCCTGACCTCATTTTCTTTAAAGTTCACTCATCTCCGTTGAAAACACAGTCGAACCGAGTTCTAAAGCAACTGAGCAAAGATAATACGTGCACTGAAATTATAACTAGGTCCTCAAATCCATTTCCAACAAGCCAGAAACACGGTGCCAGACCGGCACTTCATCTCTGCAAATCCAGGACTGCGTTACAGACGGAGAGCATGGAAACATTAAATATCAAACGAAAGAAAATAAAACACTCCACCTCCTGGAAATAACTTTTATTAGGCTCAGGTTCAGATCTCCGATGAAACGAGGGCTCTGCGTTCTGTGCGTAAAAGCTCTTCACAGAGCCCCGACCTCCGCTCTGCCTTTCTGACCGCGGAGGCAGCGCGCACACGAACGCGAACACGTCAATAGAAAGCCGTAACGGTCGCGGCAGGGTCGCAAAGGCGCGAGGCGCCCGAACGCCGCCAGCGTAGCGGCAACAGGCGGAGCGCAGCGCAGCGCTGCCCGCGGGATCAGCTCTGTGCCTCGCGTTGTGCCTCGGCAGGGCGGCCGCGTCCCCCGGGGCGGCAGCAGCAGCAGCCGCCGGCCCACCTGCCTGCAGCCCTCCTCCTTGCACCCGCCCGGGGAAGGGCGCGGGGCTTCGTCGCACACCGCTGCACCCCACCGAGGTTCGCCTCGCCCAGCGCGCGGCCGCGGACCGGTTGCGGGGATGGGTGGAAGCTCTCACGCAGCGCGCACAGCCTACCTGCCGCGGAGGCGGAGGAAGAAGATGAGAGCGAGCCGCTGCCGCCGCTAACGCCGCCAATCGGCCCGAGCCACCGGCGCTGCCCACCCCGAGCGATAGTAATGTTCATTTAAAGCTCGGCGCCCGCCGCTCCGCCGCGCCCTCCCCGCGCAGTAGCGGGGCCGGCCGCGCGCCGCCCCTTCCCGCCCCCAGCCCGCCTCTGAGCGGAGCGCTGAGGGGGGCAACGGTCGCGCTCGCTCCTCGTCCGACCCCACGCTGCGTCCCCTCACAGAGCGGGGCGGCACCTGGTGAGCCCCACGCTCGGTTGCTGCCTGGTGAGGCCGGAGAGCTCAGGCGGTCCCGTCCTGAGTTACCAAAAGTTGAAGTGCAAAGTTAGGAACGGCGATCCGGGGATGCTAATGTCGAATGCGGTGCTAAACGGACAAACCGTCCTCTGAGCCGTGTGCCAGTGCTGCGCGGTTCTGCCTGGGAGGTTGTCTTAAACAGAGCACAGACCTCTGTTTTGAAAGCGCTGGAACAGTCGTTTCCAAAGTTCTTCACAAATCTCAAAGTGTATGAAGGTAAATGGTTTGAATCCATCCCCTGGAGGAAGCAAAGTTGAAAGCGTCCTTTTCAGCCTGAAGTTTTCTCCCCGTGGGGTGTCCAGTCAGGAGCCCCCAGCCCTCTCAAAGTCACCACAGCACAGGGGAGCAACGTTACCTCATCCCAGAGCCCTCAGAGCGAGCGCCCTCCCTGTTACGGTGCTTCTCCACAGTACAGAGAGCAACTCGGTGTTAGCAAGTAGAATAGAAAAGATTGGCATCTCTGATGTCCCCAGGTGGTGGCCTGAAGAGGAGATAGAGGTGACAGAGTCTGACTGAGCTGAAAGAACGGCTTCCAGAGAGTCCTTCAAGGTAAGCTGGGTTTTCCGTCTGCAGGATGGAAGTGCCCATTTTTGTTACAGAACAGTCAAGCTCACGCCCTCTCTAGTACAGGTGACTGCATTATAACACAGCCTCTATAGTTCAAAAGAGAAAGTAACGTTCACTTCCTCTGCTAATGATAGCACATGGTAATAAAAACGGCACTACACATTGTACTGTTATGCACTGTTATACTTGTCATGGCAGGAAGAACTAGTCCCCATAACGCTGCAATATGACAGAAAGTACAGTGATAACAGCAGGGTGGCAAAGTCTTTGGCTGCAACTAACGAGATCAAGCCCAAACGCAGCAGCCATAAATGCAGAAATAAAGGAAAAGAGCTACTTACCTTTGCAAAGCCTCAGGTAGGCAGGGATCTCCAGCAAGACCCCTTGCCTCCCCCTGCCAACCCTTAAATAACATGTGGGAAGGGCTGGATCCTGGCTCCACCCCTTCCATCACTCAGGTACATTACATGCACCTGAGATCCTCCAGGTTGGCCCTGCCTTCCTATCAGGTACTCCATCACTGTTTCAGTTTGTGACTTAGCATTTCTGCTACAACTCCTTTTCTTTCCAGGCAGGCCCAAAGGGCTTTTTCTTTAGTTATCACACTGTAGGTGGAGTATGAACTTACTCCCATTTTTTCTGGTTAATTTTTTTTAATTTTTATGTTGCCTTATATGGACTATATGTGTGAACTAATGTTTAACACAGTTCATCATATAGCAATAGACACAAACACTCAATTTTATTACTAGAGATAGAGAGGATACACCTTGTAAAATTGGCTAATTGCTATTTTGAAATCCAACTAATTATGCATAGGTTGCCAAATTGCTCAAAACCTTGAATGATTTGCTTGTAAGTTTTAATGTAGAAAATACGTTAGCAGAGTTTAATGCCATTGCTCATTAATTACAAGGAGTACATACGATGAGACTAATAATAGGATTGTCCTGTAATCCAATGTAATAATCAGAAATTGTTTTTGCCTGTGAAGCCTGAAAAGGTGATAGCTAAGGATATTCTAGCTGTCTAATTTATACAGTGGCAAGGAATAACTACTGCTCTGGTATTTCTAGTATTACTTCAGGGTTATATATTTTGTTACTAATTAGCACTTAATTAGCCCTTGTCTTCATCACAATCCCATTGTCCTTGTATTTAGACTAAGTATTGGTTCCAATTCACTGGGTTTTTTTAAAATATAGGATATATTCAGTTGTTGAGACAAAGAGCATTATCCAGAATAATACTGTCTGACTATTCAGTTCACCTGAGAGCAGCTCTTAAAGAGGAGAGCTACTTTTCTCTGGGCATGGATGTGCCCTAACTGCTGAAGAGTACAGAAGAGACTACAACCCACTCCACTGGTGCTGTCTGGCATGGTTATCTGCTATACTGTGTCCATGTGGCTGACCAGGCTTCCCCTGCACTGGTTGCAATGCACTGGGATTTAAGCATCTTTTGCCTCCATGACAAATTTATTTATTTGTTTGTTTGTAAAGTCAAACTGCCATCTGAAAAGTAGCTAACAAGTCATTTGCAGCTACCAAGTAAAAGACTTTATACCGTTTCTTATCACATCTTTGAATGAGGTGTTTTTGCGTTGATGCATTTCTAAATGAAATTTCCATTTAACAGTAGGGAAAAATTTCTGTAATAAATTCCATTAGCAGCCACTTTGCAGAGCAAACTCTAGCCCAGTGTTTTTCCAAATTGTGGCTCATGAGCTGATCACTGTGTGTGATCTGCATTTCAGCAGTACATCTGTATTAAAACAGGAGATCTCAATTCAGTTTGCTCAGGCTGTGATCCATGAGAGTTTTGGAAAGGTAATTTTAACTAACCCATTCCGTTTGGTAATCAGTAATGAAGTATCACAGAGCCAACTACTAACCTATGCTACCTTCCTTCCTGCCTCAGCCTTCCCCTTTACACTCTCCTGACTATCCTTTGAAGGATGTGAGCCTGTGATTCGTGTTGGAGGCAGTGTCATAATCTCCAATTTAGTTGCTAGGTAATCTGTGACAGGGTCCAGTGGGAAGTTCTGCTTAAAACTGGATGACATGCTATGGTTCATTGACGTGAAAAAGTCTGCTACTGTTCCATCACAACATGGGGCTGCAGTTGTAGTGACTTACAAAGTGTGCAGAGTTGTCCAAGACAACATTAAAGTAGTAAATTTAATCTGAACAGTCAAGAGAGTACACTCGGGATTTCAGCACAGTCTGCTCAAGCTTGTGGTGCTTTTGATACTTGGTATCTCTACTGTTCATGGTACTACATGTAAAGATATCTAGCTCTTCATTGCACTCACTATCTGATTCATAATGCTGTTGTCTAGATGATCTGGAAGTTATTTTCCAACCTTAATCATTCTGTGATTCTGTATGATGCACAATTCCTTACAAATATCTCAAAAACTTGAGCTTATATTTGAAGGTGATTTTGTGAGTGAGGGAAACTGTGTAGTTTTCCCTTAGTTTCTTACAGATTGTTTATGAATTTGTTGCCTTTCACCTGCTGCATTGGCAAACTGGTATTTCAGAAGCATGCATCTAGAGGAATCTGTTGAATAACCGGTTCCTGGATGCACAGACCTGTTCCCATATTGGTGTGACTGCCTGCTGACTCCCTTGAAGGACACATTGGTTGGGCACAGGCTTAGAAGCATGGTAAGGCACGTTCTAACACAGACATCTCTGAGAAAGAAGGACATAAATGTGGAGCATCCCCCTGGCTAGCCAATTCTGAGAACAGACCTAAGATTTACAAATAGGACAAGCATTCCAGTGGGATTAAAGAGTCACTTCCAGTAATTTGATGTAACCTGGCTGGCTTGGAGAATCTAACAGCATGCATGAAGGAAATTTTATCTGGTGCTGTCTGAGCAATCTAAGAAAGCCAGTACTAGGGGGTTTGAAGGCAGAAATCTTGAACATATCACAGTTCAATTGAGGAAACTAAAAATTAGTTTAAACTCTAAGCTGTTATCTGCAGGCCTGAAGGAAGAAGATAGTTACACTGATAAGTACAAAGCAAATCAGTACTTGTTTTGGCAGGTTTAAGAACTGCTGCTATCACTGTGTTTGCACCACTTTTAATACATCTAAACGTTACAAGACACAGTGCTGTATTTTTAATGCTGTTCTAGATGACATGATAACCAGACTGTTGCTCTGATCATTCTATTTGTCAACTGCTTAAAAAATTCCAGAGTATAATCTTTCCAAAATGCGGCATTTATATTGAGATGCTGGTTTTCTTTCCAAAAAGGAAAATACATCCCCATGATGAGTGTTTTCTTGTTGTTGTCATTTTGTGTTTATATGAACATGTACAATATTGCAGCTTTTGACAATTACATATCAGATATACAGCAAATAAAGTACTACTACTAGATCCAAGTTTAGTACTACTCTACTTCTGCACTAAACCCAAGCACCATATCCACTAGCAATTAGCCTTTGTGGTGAGTAATTTGACAAATTCTTAAGACATTATCATTCTGGTTCTAAGTCTCAAATCAGCTCTCAAATCTCTGAAAGGTTATGGCTAGCAAGGGCTAGGATAAGAAATGTAATCACACATGCTGCAACAGCAACCTCAGTGTCATGAGCGATGGCTTTGAAGGATCAGAGAGAGCTTCTGCAAGCGCAGACAGCTCAGGGCCTCATCCAAAGTACCCAGAACTCAGTGTGAAAAACTTTCTCGTTGACTTTGATGATGGTGTTTGGAGCAGTCCCTGATAATAATTACATTGGAGCTTAGCCATGGTGACTGCTATTAGAGCTAGGATTTGGCCTTGACAGATGATGATAAATAATCTAATGGTTATTATAGCACTTATTTTTTGCGTTTCTATAGCATTAAAATGCATTCATAATGTTTCATTATATTTTTACATCTCAAAGAATGAAAGTTGGCTTGAATTGTGTTTTAAAAAATAGCGTGCATCTGTCTTGGCTCTCAAGAACAGTTATTGGACTTTGATAACATCTGGAAAGCAAAGCAAAGTACTGCATATAAGGGCAAATTCTAAGTATAGCAGAGACAAAAAGATTTGACTCCCTCATCACAGCATTCAAATAAAGGAAAAAAGAGACTATAGAAGCTTTGTGTGGCTGAGGAAGTACCAAAAGCCATCAGGGACAATAGGTGGCATCAGGGAAGATGGTGGCAGTGCCAACATTTCCTGTCATCCAAAAGAGTTTTCAAAATGTCTTTCTTTCTTCAAAACAGCACACTTCAAGCTATCAGAGATCCTAGCATTAAGACTGATCTTCATAGTTTATTGATATCAGCTAAAGAGAGATTATTTTTAAAAAGCAATTATCATTTTCGGACTGTAAACCATTAAATTAGTAGCAATGTAGCAATGATTTTTTTATTCCATACCTAACAGTGTGCTGAATGCTCTTCTAGAAAGAACAGCACCTTGCTGTCTAAGCAGACATTTTCTCACACAAAACCGTGGTGTCTCACATAGCCTTGCTACACGGTGATATTCCACATTACTCCTGTGCCACTGTGCTGCAGCAGCACAAATCCCTACAAGAGATGCCAGTTTGCAGTCTGTAGGGGCAGAGTACAGTGTGAACTCACTTCCATACGCTATGAGAAGAAAAGTAACAGTTCTTCATTGGGTCTTTTCCCTCTCACCTGCTACTTAAATTATCAGAGAAGAGCAAAAAGTAACTAGTGAAACCTTAGCACTAGAATGGGCTTGTGGAGTGTTGGAGACAGTCAAAATGCACCTGGATGCTTTCCTGTGCTACCTACTTTAGGGAACCTGCTTTAGCAGGTGAGTTGAACTAGGTGATCTCCAGAGGTCCCTTTGGACCTTTATGACTGTGATTCTGTAAAAACACATTGATTGAAATACATGGTTATCTTATTGCAGAGTACTTGTACAAGGAAGTTGGCTGGTGCAAACCATTCTAGGCTACTGCAATTTTTTTTTCCTCTTATTAAAAGTATCTTTCGGAATTGATTGCTTCAGATTTTAAGAATTTGAGAAATCCAGAGGGTTTTATACTCATTGACTGTTGCACTCTTGGGGGCTGCTAGGTCTGGTTTGTGGAAAATGTGCTTAGAAATGCACTAAGTCAATCAAGTGAATTCTTTCATACTGCTTAATTGAATTTCATCAGCATGTTTCTCCTGCTTGCGGTACTGTGATCTTGCTGTGTTGCGGCAGTGTGTGTTGCTGAGTAGAATCTTAAGCTTAGTTTATACAGCGCTTTGAAAGAGGTTTGTTTTCTCACTCTTACAGGGTGGAATCAAACCCTGAAAAGCTGACTGTGTAAGCATAATGTCCATCTTCCACATGATTTTGAACAGGTTTAGAAAGACACAAGTAGCATCACTGTACTTCTACTCTGAGAGGAAGTATGTACTTCTCAATTAGGAGAATTTCTTACACATCATGCACTTCTACATTCGTAGTGTTCTTTAAAGATAAAGGTAATATTTTCCCAATACATCATTACCTCACCAATATGCTCCCAGATTTCACTCCTCAGGAAATTAGACATCACTACATAAAATAAGTCAAGTTTTTCTCTCAATGCTTTTCTGTTGTTTTAAAGATAAAGTGGTGACAGGTGACAAAATCTTCCGTACTGAAATTTCTGACCTTCTTCTGATTAATGAGCGCACTATTTCCTGAGCTGGGATACTCTCATCCACGTGTCAGGCATAATATCAGCTCAAAAAATACATTAAAATTATAACTAATTTTATTATGTAGAGCTGTTTACTGGACTTAACATCATTTTGGAAAATGTACCAACATTTGCATTTTCTCCTGACACTTCTACTATACTCAACTGCATATTTGCAGTGGCAGCTCAGAATACTTAGGCTGTTTTTTTTCCCCTTTCCTCTAATGCGCTTTCTCCACTACTAAGACATTCAAATAACTTTTAAATCCACCTGAATTCCCAAAAGCCACCTGTTTCAGTGATACTGTGCTTTACAGCTTGAAAACATGTCCCTTTAAATTACCTAGAAGGTTTTGCTTTCACTTCAGAACTGATTTGGCTCTTTCCTCAGCCTTCCTACCAAACTCAACACACATCAAAAGGCAATGGGGACCAGTTCCCTTGAAACTATACTATCCTGAGGCCACCACAGTGCTGGGAACTGTGGCGTGAGAGGTGCTGTAGTTCAGATAAAGCAAAACTTAAGAGTTTGGCTGTTGTGGCTCAAGTATTTTTTGTTGTTCCTTTCACAAGAGTAAGATAGAACATTAAGCCCCAGTGTTCTGGCCGTATTCCAACCTGCCTGCCCTATGTTTCTCCTGCAGCTGTAATGCCTCACTATTTCTACGCAGAAAGAGTTGTGTGTTGTTGCTCTAGCTGTTGAAAATTGCCTTGCTCATTTCCCAGAGTGGGCAACTGTAGTGATGAGCGTAAGGTAATCCAACTTTACTGTGAATCTGAGTTGCAGAACCATGCTAGGCTCTTGCAAGATGAAGAATGACAGAGACGTGTATAGAGACATAGGTAAAATATCCAAGGCTTGGTTCCTTTTCTCTGCGCAAAGTCTTATGAGAAAAGTACAGCAGAGGAAAGATTGGTAAGCTCTGTTGATCCCAGTTTATAGGGTGGAAAAGTCACAGTTCTGAATAGGCAAGAACTGTATTCCACTGGCTCTTACAAAGTTTCAGCTTGAATTGTAGTAAATATTAGCTATAGGTTTGGATGTTTTTTTAAGGACATGGACAAACTTCAAAAGTTGGCCCCAATACTGCCTCCAGACCTGGGGCCCCCAGCACAAGAAAGACAGAACTTTTGGACTCGGACCAGAGGAGGCCACAGAGATGCTCAGAGTGCTGGAGCACCTCTCCTACAAAGGCAGTCTGAGGGATTTGGGCTTGTTCAGCCTGGTGAAGACAAGGCTCTGGTAAGCCTTCACTGTGGTTTTCCAGTACCTGAGGGGAACTTATAAACAGGAAAAAGACTTATTTTTACACGGTCTGACAGTGACAGGACAAGGGGGAATGGCTTTAAACTAAAAGAGGGAAGACTTAGATTAGATGTTAGGAAGAAATTTTATGCTCAGAGGTTGGTGAGGTGCTGGAACAGATTTTCCAGAAAGGCTGTGGAGGCGTTTGTTTGCAGGCATTCAAAGCCAGGTTGGATGGGACCCTGGGCAGCCTGGGCTGGTGGGTGGCAACTGTGTCCAGAGCAGGGTTGTTGGAACTAGAGAATGTTTGAGGTCCTTCCAACCTGAGCCATTCTACGATTCTACAAAATTTTTCCTCCTGTGTGTGTGATCTCTGTATACGGAGTCCCAACGAGGGCTACAGAAAGCACAACAGAAGTAAGAGCAGACACTGCCTCTTCATGCAGCTTAGGAGAGCAGCTGTCCAGTTAACACAAATTTGAATTTGAGATTTGATTTATGTGAGAAAAATCCGCAAGGGAGGAAGAGAACTTCAGCAGCTGGAAATATATTTTGATTGCATTCTGATTAATTTCCTGGAGAGAGGGTAATATACTATCATTTTGCAAAAATGTACTCAAGAATTTTTTGTCCTCTTACGAAGCTTTTATAGCTGTATCTTTGCAAAGACATAGAAGTCCTCCATAATGGGTTTTGAGATTCAATTTATATTGCAACCTAGCTCCAGATATGATATTTGTAGCCCATGAAAAAAAATATATATATGAAGTCTGAATGTACAGTGTAGTAGTCGCCTACTACAGTACTGATGCTCTTTTCAATTGTCTGTGAATGCCTGATAAAAACGGGACCCCTTGCAAAAGCTGTTCTAAAGTCAGCTTTAGCTGGCAGAACAGGAATTAAGCAGCTAAAAAAATTTATTTTCTCTAGAAGAATAAGTAGACATTATGCACTCCTAGATTTTCTTGGGTTCTACTGATGATGGCAATTGTATATTCCTATTAGCACAGTGTTTCACATTTTGCTAGTTCACTTATGTCTATATAAAGTTATCCAAACTAGATCTAACGTGTCTTAAAAAAGAGAAACCAAAACAAGCAGCCTAATACGGTAATGTGAAAAGCACACTGAAAGCTGGCACTGCTTTTCCTATGTGCACTAAGAAAATCAATTAAAAAAAAATCTGCTTAATGATCTAAGATAGGCCTCTAGCTTGCTTCCTCACAACAAAACAGTGGCTTCTCTTAGTCAATCCTTCATAGAGCTATGCAAAACAACTCCTTAAAGTTTTCTTGCCCTTGCCAGGTTAGTCACTGCCAAACAACAACAAAACAGCAGCAACATCTTAATACAGTAGCCTCCCAGAAGGAATAAAGGGTGTAAAAGCTAGCTTGTTTAAGCAGTCTTAAAATGATTCTAAGTTCATCCATAAGTGTTTTGAATATGACCTCAATTATTTACCCATGATGCAACTATATCCTTCTCCACAATAGCCAAGCCAGCTGTTACAGCACTGAAACACTGTGCTACTATTACTACAAATTTCAGAAAGAGGAGCCAATTCTTCCCACATCCATTTCATCTTTCTTCACACACACACATATCAGCTAGTCCTAGAAATTATGGTGGATATTTTTATTGAAGTGATACTGGTTAACATTCCTCTCTGCTGCAGCCAGCAATCTTATATTCACTTGATGCTCTCCAAAATATGCTTCTACGATATTGATGAAAATGCCTGCATATTTATGAGTTGCCACACGGCGGTATAAACAGGTTTCTTGATCCTGTGAGCTACAAAGTACAGCCTATGTGGCTAGCAGCCACAGATTACATCCCAGGTATCTCAACAGTGATGTGGAGAGAGATTTCAGGAGAAGGTTACAGGTGAGGGTGATGCCGCTTTCCAGCAGTCTCAGCTAGCTATTGCTGCAAATCAGAAAAGAACTGCTTTCTAGGAAGTGCTGAGCAGCAGTGCTCTGAAAAACTATTTAGTCTCTCAAGCTGAATGCTCAAATCATTATGTTCTTTTGAATGGCTTTAGAGTATCCATTCACCTCTTTCTTAAGGACATATTTCATGACTATCAGAAGTCCAGATTCAAGACAGAAATTATTTGAGGAAGTCAGCGCACAACTTATTCAAAGATGTTTACAATAGGAAAACAGAACTTCTACCACTTGTCAACACAAATATCAGTTTTAGTTTTCTCTGATAACAGTTAAAAAAATGCAGGTAAAGGATGAATTGAAACCTAAACTGATAACATAAATTAGCTATTCTAGCAAAGAAAAAGAATCATGACTTGAACATAGAAATATGCTTGAGATTCAGGCTGTTTTCAAGTGTGATGGGGTAGCTCACAATTCTCATATAAGGACTATTTCTTTGAAGAGTGGTAACTAAGGCAAAATGAACAACCTGTTTCTGCTTTAGAAAGTCAAATATTTTGGGATTGATCCAATCCTCAGATGAATAAACTTGGTAGATCTTATACTCTAATTGCGTGTACCCTTTACATTGGGCACAAAAAAACACAGAAGTCTTGTAACACAAAAAGAACTGTAACTGCAGTTACTTCTTTGGAAGTGTGAGTGAAGGGACTGAAGACAGCAAAGCTGTTTATGCCAATGTTTCCTTGCTTCATGTGGAAGCACAGGACAGATTCAAAATGAATGAATTATGTTACATACAATGTGTTTGGCTTCAGAAGAGTTCAGAAGAATTTTCGCTCTTGAAACATTTTTGGTTTGATGTGATCTTAATTTCCTAGTGACTTTCCTCCACACTCCTGTGTTTTTTCCTCTTCATAAGTAATATAAGCAAGACTTGGCAAATGCATGTGCTCTCTGATAATATTAAATAATGTTAAGCATCTGTTCCTCATGGTTATTGTTTGGAGGAGTTTATTATCACTTTCTAAAAAGAATGTTACATGTATTTCTGATGGATGATGTGTAATGCTAGCTGTCAAGATGCCTAATTCCATAATATAATAATAATGAATCTTACTCATCCCCCTCCAAAATCAAATAAATGAACCAGTCTCGCTTTTTCCAGTGGCTGACCTGGGAACTTTAAGTATTGTACTTTTCCTTTATGCTGTGGACAGTGATTTTTCATAGGACACAACTACTGGATACATTTCTGCTCTAGTGCTCATAAGACTTTTGGCACTGACATCAGAGTTGCAGCGTTAGACAAAGAATGTTACTCAGATTTCATTTAGTGGTTATAATTTTCCTCAATAGGAAGGAAATGTAGCTGTATGGAAATGCATGTTCTGCATGCAGCTAAAATTCACAGTCCTGAAGTAGCTTTGTCATTCTGAACCGTTGCTAGCAGCTGTCTTAATTTTACTTCCAGGCTTAAATGCACTAAGGCATCACTTAACACACCAACTTTTGTATAAAAAGGCAGTTTTCTATCTGTCAGCATCATTCTCTGGAAAATAATGTCTGGTAAGACATAGGTGATGGCAGTCTTTTAAACAAACATATCAGGAGTTATCATTTCATTTATGAGAGGTGTCAGTGAAGGAGTTCTGCAGTCAATGCTTAGTGATTCTTATGTTTCTAACTTGAGGTCTGGACATGAAGGTGAGAGATGTAACTGTCCTGGAAACCCCTGCAAATATCATCAATTAATGACAGGCTGTTGATATTTCTGCTCATGGTTGGGACTGTTTCCTGTGTACTAGACTATCTGAAGTGTCAAATGGGATTCATGGTGAGAACATCTAAGCACAATTTTCATTTATTGTCATGGTTCTTTTTCTTTCTTTTTTTTTTTTTTGTAGAAAATATCTTGAGTTCACCTCACTTTAAGGAATCATTTGGACACCAATAAAACCTTAGATTTCACTAAATAAATAAACTCTTTGATGAAAGATATCACAGGCTTTTAACTAAGGCTGCAGAATGCCCCTCCCTATGGAAAACCGTCCTGCGGCTAGGTACATCCATGACCGCTCTCTGTGGTAAGGAATGGCAGTCCCCACTAAGTAGCTAGTGAAATCACATTTTGGGCAAGGTCACCACAAATATCCTGTTCCATCTGTTGCCACTAAGAAGTGCAGTTTCAATTTTGACACTCTGCTTAGCATCCTTTACTTTGCCATCATATCAATCGACTACCTTTAGATAGGAAATTTGGAACTGGAGATACTTAACTCTATTTCTCCTTCAGAGATGGTTAATTCTATTTCCCCTTCTCTGACCTCAGCAGCTGCACATACAAATGTACTCATACATGCAAGCGTGATGGGAAAACAAATGTGGTAAGATGGTAGTTTCAAAGAAACATCATCAAGGTTGATAGTGTTTTTACTGGATGTCAGCTTGTGAATTCCTCCCCAGGTGCCTTGGCACTTGGAGATATGAAATAAATAAGCTGACAGGTAAGAAATGTTTTAAGCAAAGTAAATGGTTGGAACACTAGACTGCAAGAACAGTACCACAAAAAAAGAAAACAGAAAAGAGAAAAAAGAAAAGATAGACTCAGCGTGACCTATCTGAGGGTTGTAGGTAAAAGCAAGGGAACATTGAAGTACTTCAGAATTACTATAGTGAGAAAATATTGTGGAGGAGGAGGAGGAGGAGACAAGACATAATAACATATTATATGGTACTGACAGTCACTGCCATTTGAAAAGCAATCATAAGGTTTCTCCCTGAAGATGTTTTAAAAACGCACAGGTCATGTCTGTATTTGTGGTACTTTCTGCATCACAGCTGTAAAGAAACTGTCCTGACAATTGCACTTTAACAACATTCCTCAAGCAGAGGAGAAATGCCAAGAGTATGCAAGCACTTACCTGTTCATGAGGATGGTATCCTTCTAATTGCATAGTCTAACTGACTGTGGAAATGACGCTTTTTGTTCAGGTGCATCAGCACCTGATTCCCCTGACAGAACATTCTCTAGTTAGCACGTCCTGGAAAAAATACAGAGCCATGCAATTAGATAACACTAACAGG
The DNA here is from genome assembly GCF_951394365.1 of Tetrao urogallus. Classification (NCBI taxonomy): domain Eukaryota; kingdom Metazoa; phylum Chordata; class Aves; order Galliformes; family Phasianidae; genus Tetrao; species Tetrao urogallus. The sequence continues at coordinate 4,477,690 of NC_136823.1, read as the reverse complement.
TTAGAGAAATACACTTTCTAAATGCAGCTTAGAGTTTTTTGCAGAACTGGTGATGATATTCTGATTTAGCTGTGATAAGATACGTGAGATTTGATTAAAATAAGTGCTTTTCCATTAAAATGTAAATGCTGAAATCAAAATTTGAATTTTTCAAAGCTTTCAGAGAAAAGCAGCAGGCCATCTACTATTCACATTAATAGATTTATTTAATTTAGTTTTTTTTTTTTTAAAGTAAATTATGTAAGTTTCTATCTTGTAAGTGTTGACTGAAGTACAACACAAAGATAAGAAAAGCAGTTATGCTTTACTCATTGCATTTTGTACAATCAAGTGTCCAAAAGATGATCTGCCATTCGAAATCCATTCCAAAATCCCATTTTAAATTTAAATCACTGAGCTATTAGTGTTCGGTGATATAGGTGGAGCCCCTTTAGAAAAGAAGGCAGTTCATGATTTATTTCAGGCAGGGCAAGTTTGTGGACATTTTGCCTTCAAAAGAACTCATTCCCTAGGATTTGGACCATCAGCTCAAAAACAGTTGGCTTTGTTTTTCTCTAGTCACACAAAATTCATACAAGCAAAATGTGAATTCCATACATTCCAGCAAGGGATCAAGACTACCTACAGCCCTTAAAACCGAGTGCTTTGAGCCAGCCTCAGCAACCCTTCAGGCCCCACGCTTGTCATGGGCACTGTGGATACTGAGCATGTATTTGTACAGTTGCTCCTAGCTTACATTCTGAGATAAGCTGAAAGATACACGATGAATAACAGCAGGTAGTAAAATGGAGAATTAGTCAAAATCACACCCAATGAGATGTTCGTAGCAATCTTTTTGTTGTTGTTGTTTTTTAAATTGGAACAGTTTCATGATTAACTTCTCAGTAGGACTGCTTGTTGATACCTTACTAGGAATGACAACAGTTCTAAACTCTAGGCAATGAGGTGCCATTAAACATAAAAATAATGCAAATTCACTACCAAAACTTCAGTAGTAAACCCATCTCCCAGCCAACATCTGCACTCGGAAAAGAGGGTGGAGTTTCCCATAATGTATCAGACACGGGTGAAGGGTTTTCACTAGAGAGAGATGAAAGAGCTACTTTAATGCTGTTCTTGTGGATCACTTTACTGTTGGTATCACTGGATACTGTTGGTTGCACTGTGTAGGGCGAGAGCCAAGGTCCTCTGCCAGAGAAGTTTGGCAGAATTTGGCTTACAGATAAAATTGATTTTCCCACAAAAAGGATGATTATGAGCTCCTTCTTAAATAAATAACAAAACTTTTCAACTGTTCTGTAGTAAGATGGACAGTATTTTTTTTCCTGATTGTCCAACATGAAAGCAGCCAAGCCCAACTTCTAAAAGATACAACTGTACTATGAAATGTTTTGGAATGTAGATATGATTTTAATATCTACTATCTGGTGAAAAATACCTTGTTTTAATTCTTTTTTTTTTTTATGTCATACAAGGGAAAACTCTACTTTCGGTAGTAGATTGGAAATGCTTTTTAACAAAATCAATAAGCATTCTTTAGAGCTTTTTCTCTTTTTCAAATCTAGCCTCATTTTGTAAGTATCATCCAATGGTTCATCAGGAAAATGTACACATACGTTTTTACACACACACATAAACAACACACAAAACTGACTAAATTACAATTCATGTAGTCTGCATTCATAAATGATGAGTAACTTCTTGCCAAAATGAAGTTAATATCAGAATTATTTGATGCTCTTTGCAATGAGCAGAAGGAAGTGACTGAGCTAGAGCGGTCAGTTTTGCCTCTGCTGATGTCTCTGGTATATCTCTGACACCCTCCCTAAGGGCCAGTAGAGGGAAACAGATCCAAACCTGTGATCAAAAACTTCAGTGAGAGCACAGGTACTGAGGCTTTGAGGGCCCTCCTATTGGCAGATGAGGCTGCTTTACAATTTCTGGCTGGCTGTCTGGGAGAGTGATAGGACTCCTATCAACTTCGGCACTCCTTCCATCTCATTTTGTTATGGAGAGTTGAGTGGGATAATAGCAAGAAGAGAGCTGAATCATCTCTCCCTCAGACCAGGTGGCTAAGGGAGTAGAGGGAGGGATACAACAATTTATTCCATGTAACAGGTATACGCACTTAGATGGGGGACTCTGATGCTTCTGGGCAAGTATGATCCTCACAGAAGGCTCTATCTAGTATAGAGTAAGTATAGTAACTCCATGGAGTTTGGCTGAAGGCAGCACATTTCCATTAAAAACTAAGTGAATATTTAGCTCTGATCCAATACTGCAATCTTTCAAGCAGGATACTCCATTTCACCTAAGAGATCTCTCTCTGGCACAGGTGGAATGCAGCAGCATGGAAGGGTTTGATGTCTAGAGATGAGAGGTGTCTGCTAGCATGGGAGTGAAAAACAAAGCCAGGAAGAACAAAGATATTAAAAGAGGCTCTCTGCTGAGTCTTTGTGGAAACTCAGGAAAAAATGAATGTACCTTTTGGAAGTATAGAGAGCTCCATAAGAAACTGGGAAGTGCCGCATATATAAGGGGTGCTCCAAAAGTAATGCTTCATATTTTATGATGGCTCATAATGTCAGAGGTGGATACTGGTGATACGGCAGCAGAGGCTGAGCCTTCCTGCCAACATGCCATTACATTTTATTGCTGTGGGACAGATAGCAACAAAGGGGTAGTCTGACAAGCTGGCACCTGCCATGGAAGTGCAAATGAAGCAAAGGTGTGTCACTGAATTCCTCCATGTGGTAAAAATTGCACTTGTTGGCATTCATCAAAGTTTGCTAAATATTTGTGGTAACGAAACAGTGGATATGAGCACAGTGAGGTGGTGGTGGTGCCTTTTAGCAGTGGCAATAGCAATTCAAGAGCCAAGTCAGGTTTCCAAGAGCCGTGCAGAGTTGTCACCTCTACTTGTGCAGATTTTCACGAGTGCAGCGTGCACATTCTTGTTCATCACTGGCAAAAGTGCAGAGCTAATGGTTGTGACTATGATGAAAAATAGAGTTTTGTAGCTGAGAATTTGTTCTATCAGGAAGTGTTATTGTATTCTTTGTATCTGCTGTACTTTCCATGGAAATAAATAGGAGGCATTACTTTGAGGGCAACCTATGTATATTGTACATAGTCAAAATCTTAAATACTACAAGAACTGCCCAAAAGAATGCTCTTTACATTTGGTAGCATGAAAATGACAGATGAGGAAAGCAAATGCATATTTGCACACATATTGTGGTTTATAGTAACATACCGCAGTGGAAAGGCTTCATAATAGAAGTACTGATTTACATGTGCTGGATATTCCTGAGGAGACCTGTAAATACTTTTCTGTGACATACTGCAGCACAATCGTTCTCTGATCACAGATGGCAATTTGATTATACTCGAAGATATGGGGCTTTATGATTCAGCTACAGGTGGCTCTGTTGTTGACAAATTAAACATTGCCAGTTGACCCTTGTAATGCTATGTCTTAGCTATGTCCTTTGTGCCATCTCAGACTCTGTGCTGTGCCTTTGCTGTATCTGTTTCTACTCCTCTATCAGATCAATTTCCAGGCTATTTAAGTTTATTCTAAATGAAAGCTATCATCACATTTTACCAGTGTTTATGTGTTATTTTGGAGCACTGATAATTTTTAGTAAATTAAATTGTTATACAGCATATGAAAGACTGTGCCTGCTGAAGAAGATAGTTTGAAAAACCTACCCCTTTTCTTGAATGATGCTTTGATGAAAGAAGTACTAACACTGTGCAAATGCCATTTTTGTACAGAAATATCCCTTTATTACTGTTTGTTGTAGCAGAAGAGGCCTAAACACATGAATAAGGCAAAGCATGCTGGGAGACACTATGTTTTATTAGACCAGATGATGCATCTGGAAAGGAGTCAAAGACTACTTCTGATTCAGACCTGCAGCAGAAGCTGCATGCCCCAAAACCTGACTTGTTTACTAGTAATAGCATCTGGTATAATAAAATTTACTGCCTTTTCCTCTAAATCTTGCCTAGATTTTTATTTTGCAATTTGCAATGACTTGCTGCTTTGAATTCTTACTATTTATTTATTTATTTATTTATTTTTAGTTCAAGGTAATAGATGTTTTTAAAAAGCCAAATTCAAAATTTTAGGATTTAGCTCTACTTACAAATATAGCCATTGAGGTCTCATCCTTCAGAACTTAAAATCCAAGTCCTCAAGTCCTTCTCCTTTCACCTCATTACCTGATGTTTTAGTAGGAGAATCTCAAATAACATCTTAGATAAGTCTTCACTGGCATTGGGTCTGGTAAAGAATCCTAAGGGCCTAGCCTATAGCTAACAGTATTAGCTCTGTAAAACGTGCTGACTTGACTGTTGTGCAGATGGGATGACCCTCACTCACACAGAAGGAACATTCTTATCCCAGATGATCAGAGCAGCCATGGAGGAGTTCTAGGAAAAGCAAAGTGGACACTAAGACCTTTGAACATAGAGACCCAAGTTTACCCATAGTTACTGCCAGCCGTTCCACTATCAGCAGTTAACAAAGTCAGTTAAACCCTTTGAAGAAGAGAACGACGATGGGAGAATGTTGAAAGAGCTTTAAAGAAAAACAAGTTAAAACCAAAAAAATCCTGTCAGGCCTGTTTAATTCGGTAACACTCTCTTAAACTTACCACTTACTGAGAGAGTTTGCTGACATGTTATTGTATAATAGACTTGTAACACAGTGGCGGGATGCTGCATTTGAAACGATGAGATGCTGCATGGTAATGACAGGATGCTTGTGCCATGGCAGGGGACTGTTTACGTAACGGTGAGAAGACAGAGACGCTATTTGCTTAATAGTAGGGTGCTGCTTTTATACTGATATAACTGTTTTGACAATGGAAGAGAATGCAGAGTGCTGGCAAGATTTAAGAAACCCCAGCTGCCAAATGACTTTGTTGTTGTTCTCATTCTTTTTACTGAGGCATGGAGTGAGAAGGTCTAACCTTTTGTTCCCATTGCATTTTTTACATTTTATGTTGTTTTGTATTATGTTTAACAAACTGCTGGCATCTGGAGTCACAGCAGTCCTTGGCCCTGAAGCACTGTTTCCATTACAGCTTAGACCCCCTTCTTTGCCTTTTTATTTAAACAACACCCTAATTCTGCATCCGTCTGTACAATAGCTTAGTTGCATGAAACTACAATCACCATGTCCTACCCAGTTTTCTGGTCATTTAACTTATTTTGCCATATGCATAATGCTTTGAAAAAATGTTTATGATAACGTCATACTGTTTTCCATTGGTTTCTGCTTTTTCAAAGACTGATTCAGAAATTATTTGAATGTATATTGAATCATAGAAGAATTTGAGTTGGAAGGAATCTCTGAAGATCATGTAGTTCCATACTCTGCTACGAGCAGGGATAATTTCCCCTAGTTTGGACTGCTGGCTGACTAGATGAAAACCTCATCATAGATTTCTACTTGGCCTATTTTGGTATGATATATAATGGTCAGAATCTGTTCCTTAGGCTAAGTCCAGCTACATTTTATAGCCATTCACTGTGAAGATGGGAATCTGAGGCACCAAGGAATTAAAGAGAGCGGAGTCCCTATCTCTTAGTTCTTGTTCAAATTTTTATTTATATGAGCATTTGTTTTTCACGGGTAGGTCAGGTTACATTTGAGTTCTGCCTTGATAGAAATAACAGAAAAAACACATGTGTTTTTTATGTCTTATGTGACTCCAACAAATATAACATCAATCTCTTGTTACCTCTTGGGTAACAAAGGAAAAAACTGCCTTAGATCTGTGTCTGGATCTTTAAGTAGCATGGCTTAAGGTGTGAGTGAGCTATGAATCCGCACAGGCTGAAGTAATTATGTGATCACAAACTTAAAGACCAGGATCCTGGAGAGGAACATGGTGAAGAAGTGTTGGAATTGCAAAAGTTTAAGTATGGGGGGGGAAAACTGTTATAAGCACAGATAGAAAGGCAGAGGAATCATTGAATAGAATCACTGGGACAACTATACTGGAAAAAAAAAGACCTTCACGATTACAAAACCTAACAATAAACCAACTGAGGCCTACTGAATATCATCAGTCAACTAAATCTCTTAATGCCATACACACACATTTCTTAAACACCTCCAGTAATGGGGACTCCATCATTTCCCTGGGTAGCCTGCTTCATATTTGACTGCTCTCTCCTTGAAGAAATTCAATTGGATATCCAATCTAAACCTCCTCTGGTACAACTTGAGACTGTTTCCTCATGTCCCATCACTTGTTATATGAGAAAAGGGAACAAGACCCCTTTTGTCGTATCTCTTTTTTGGGAGTTGTAGAGAGCAATGAGGTCTCCCCTCAGCTTTCTCTTCTCCAGACTAAACAACTCCAGTTCCCTCAGTTACTTCTAGTATGTCATTTTCCATTCCCTCATAGGCTTCATTGCTTGTCTTTGCACATGCTTGAAAAACTCAGTATTCTTGCAGTATGAGACCCAAACCTGAACACAATATTTGAGATTTGATCTAAGCATACCATGTAAAAGGAGACAATCACTTCCCAGTCCTGCTGACCATACTGTTTCTGATGTAGGCCAGGATGCTGGGACTGTCTGTCAGCAAGCATACAATGAGCCCTGTGATGTGTCATATTCCATACAGGATCAGCTCTTCACCAACCTATGCTGGCTGCCAAACTGCAGGGAAATGACAACAGCTAACTGCTGGTACATTGCAGGGATCCCTGGGTCCACGCACCAGAGTTCCTCACCCAGGAGGGCGAGATCCCCTTGGCTTTATATATGCTCTCATCTAACATGTAACTGTGCACTCCTGCAGATCTGAGACACAAAGGTCCAGAAAGACTGGTTTCCATGCATGAATCAGAACTCTTCCTCAGTTTCCTCCAGAACCCCCAGAATGATTAAAAAAGGAAAGTGAGTAAAGCAGTTTTGTTAATTGAGAAGATGTGTGGTTTGTATTATTTGGATTATTTTCCTCTTTCCTGGGGTGGTGTAGCATCCAAAAGACCTAGCCATTAGTATGATGTGACTGAATTACTCCTGTCCATTAGTGCCTTTGGAGGCTGCAAGTTCCCATGCCCTTTAAATTGGCATAAATTGATGCATGACATCTTTATACATTGCAGACAGAGTTAGAGTCAGATTTTAATCTGACTTGTGAAAGTCAGTTTAAAGATCATTTAATAATAATATATTAAGTACTTTGATTTCCCCCAGTTCTAACAGAGTCGTTTTTACATTCTCTTTGTTGGACTGATGAATACATGTTTTACGGCCCAAGATAAATCACATTTGTTCTAAATACAAGTAAGTAATGCACAGGTTAGATGATATAATGCTCCCAGATTGGAAATGGTGACAGTCAGAGTAAACTAGAATAAATGAGAGCAAAGTTTAAAGAGACCTCAAAGTAATGTGCTCAGCACTGCTAGATAGTAACACCAAAGATAAAGGTCTTTTCAAAGGCTAAACCACTGTGTAAGTTTTCCCACAAAAACAACTCTCAAAACCTTACTGTTTCTTTCTTCTTCTGCATTCTTCCTCCCACTCCCCAACTACATTTTGTGAATAGCTCTAAGTTTATTTTAGAAATTCTTAATATATTCCTCTAATTGTACCTGTAGTTCCTGAATCTCTCACAGTTTCCTAGAGGCAGCTTTATTGTGTACTACATCCATCTTTTCCCCCACTATCATGTTACTCTTGAGAACTTTGACATTTACTCTCTGTGAATAGGCACAAGTCACTGCAAAAATATTTATACTGAGGCTTTTTCCCACGTTGTGTTAGGAAGCACAGGTGATATTAAGCAATTACAACAGCAGTGCTGGCAGTTTGACCACATTGTATTTGAGAAGAGCTGTTTTTAAATCTCACAGATGAGGACATCTAATGACATCTAAAATAATATATGAGATTATCATAGTAGTTCCTTTGGCCCAATAAATTTAGTTGAATTTTCAGACCAATGACAAGAACGTAACACAACAGGATTCTCACATTTGATCTGCGTAAAGAAAGACATAAAAGGACACACTGACTGCTACGTCTGAGAAACTTTTTCAATACTAATTTCATAGGAAAATAGGGGGAGTAAAATACTGCTTATCTTGTTGAACTTTTCAAAGTCAGCAATACATTTTGGGGTTTACACATTTCTTTCTTTTTAGTAGAGAAATACTTATAAACACAAATCATATTATCCTTCTTCCTGTTTCTTCCTTTCATTATTCTTTTTTCTGTAGGGTAAAAGTCATCATCTTTTTCCTCCAGAATGAAATGCAAGTGAGCAAAGAGCACTTTGTTACCTTGTGGTACATAAATAGCTGCCCTTCTTTCAGATCTACTAGGGCTTTAAGTATAGAATTTCACTCTCAAATTGGCACTGACAGAAATTAAACGATACATTCAGTTGAAAATACTTTTTTTTTCAGTGAAGAAAATACTGTAATCTTGATCTATTTTTATGTCTACTGGTTGTTATCTGTTCACACTACATATCTGCCAGACATACTCTCATATCTCATCAGTTGCATGTGTAGAAACAAAATTCAACAAACCAAAAAAAAAAAAACAAAACAAAAACAAACCCAAAGAAAATCAAGTTGGAACAGTGGTCATGAATAACAAAAGGAACAACTGCAACGCAAGATTTTCCCTAATTGGGTCATTATCATTTATAAGTATTATGAAATTGCACCTTAAAGCAATCATCTTTGGTTTGATGTAGGAATTTTTTTCTGGTTTTTTTTTTTTTTTTTTTTTTTTTTGAGCTGATGAGTTACGAGTATTTTTTCTGAAATAATGACAGATGGCAAACAAATGAGGGATAAACTAACCTGCTAAATATTATGACATGAAATGTAGCATTTAAATTCCCATCTGGAATGTCTCTACACTCAAATAGTCTTCTGGGATTTGGGTGTGGATTTACTTGAAGTGCTGCACATTTCTGAGTCTGTAATGTAATTTCAAGTCCCAGGCAATATGCTGAGGCACACGTGATTGCTCAACTGATACCAAAACCTTAGGGACCGCAGAAGGTAGCAATTACATACTCTCACAGGGTGCTCAATGCCTGGGGGCTTTAGACAGTATTATTGCAGAAACCTGCACAGCACTCTGCTTAATAGCCATTTTCTGAAAGCACTGGTATTGTTATCATATACTGATTTCGGCTCTCCCTGAAATTTCATGACTTACTACTCCCTCTTCCTTTACTGTGAGCAATTTCAATACAGTTTATAATAACACAGACAGAATCCTGGTTACTCTTCCAATAAATCCATTATCTCCCAAGCTGTATACTGACGTATGTGCTCTACTTCAAATGGCTTCACAGAAATCATAAATACATAGTCAACCCAACTGCTGAATTATTATGGGGTATACCAATGGTAACATGCAAAACCAACAGATTCCACTTCTTTAAAGGAAATGCAAATTATTTGGAAATGCATTGATGTAATATTTTAATTTGACATCTTCTCACTATCATTACTAATATCCAGAGTGCTGTACATGGATTTCAATCATTTAAATACTATCTTATATATCAAAACTATATTTCATGATGAAAAGCCCTGTTCATGACTTTGGGTAACAATATATTCATACTTATTTCTCTTTTTTTTTTTTTCTGGCTTTTAATTTTAAATGCTGCTGCATTGTATTCAATGCAAACACACACATGTGGATGCATATGCACATAGAGTGCATCTAACTAGTGTTTGGCTTAGCCAAATTTTCCTACTTTGTTTTAATTAAAAAACAAAACAAAAAACCAAAACCCCAAAAAACAGTACAGTGGGCCAAAATTCATTTACTGATCTTTACTAGCAAAAATCCCAAACCCACTAACATTTAGCTTGGGAAAAAAATGTGATTTAATACCTAACTTACTTGAATTAGATTGTACTTGACACTGTATTCACATTTTGCTAAGCATCGTGTCTATTTGGAACACTGTACCCACATTAACTCACAAACTCAGAAAGATTTTCAGGGACTTTTTTTTTTTTTTTTTTTTTTTTTTTAAGATATTAAACCAGTTTTTAAAATGCATTTCAAAACCCACTTTACCATGATTATCACATTATCAGCCAGTGTTACTAGATATACAAATGGACAATCATTTATACAATCCCTTTCTTAACACCAGATCTAATGAACGATGCCCCACTCCTGGTTCTGATGTCTGTCTTTTACTAGATTAAGGCTGACTCAAATTATTCCGTTTATTTTTTTTAGCTTAGTTTATCTTTTTTCCTCCCACCACCCCCAATTTCCCTAACTCCTCTCCCTCAGTTGCAGTTTCCCACACAGCAGCTGGTGTAAAACACAGCTGTATTGTCTTTAATGACGACAGAGAATTCCCTGGGGCCAAATCTTTCCCACATTGACTATTTATGCAAATTCTTGTCTATAGGTTTCCTATGATATGCCTGATTTGCAGATAAATAAACAAGTGGAACATACTGTTTCTGTCTGTGAAAGAATTTCTTACAAAATAATAAAATTAGGGTGATAGAGATGGTATACTTGAGGACTAATGGAAGACTTCTTCATATTACAGAGACCAAACACCTGAGGAATATAATTGCACGAAGAATTATGGCTGTGTTGCATGTAAGGCTAATTGTCAGTGACAGCTCTCAGTTCTGCTAGTAATCTGTCATCAATCAATGGAGAGGCTTGGACAAACCAATTAATATGACCACATCTGGAATATTGTGTCAAGTTCTGGGCCTCTCAGTTCAAGGACAGGGAACTGCTTGAGAGAGTCCAGCGCAGAGCCACAAAGACGTTTAAGGGAGTGCAGCATCTCCCTTACAGAGGAAAGGCCAAGGGAGCTGGGTCTCTTCAGCTTGGAGGAGACTGAGGGGTGACCTCATAAATGCTTATAAATGTGTAAAGGGTGAGTATCAGCAGGATGGAGCCAGGCTCTTCTCAGTGACATCCAATGATAGGGACAAGGGGCAACGGGTGCAAGACGGAACATAGAAGGTTCCACATAAGTATGAGTAAAAGCTTCTTCACAGTGATGGTAATGGAACACTGGAGCAGACTGCCCAGAGTGGCTGTGAGGTGTCATCTGGAGACATTCAAAACCTCCAGTATGCATTCCTGTGTGACCTAGTCTAGATATTCCTGTCCCAGCAGGAGGATGGGACTAGATGATCTCTTGAGGTCCCTTCCAATCCCTGACACTGTGATTCTGTTTTCAGAGCTGTGAAATAGAGATTTCATACCGGTCCACCTTCCTCACAAGGAATTAACTGAGGAATTCCTCAGTTACGAAAAGTGCTTTAAGATGTAAGATATCTTACAAAGTATTAACTATTGCAGATAGGAATTAATACAATTATGAATTGCTAGAGTAAACTCCACTAATTTACTACGCTGCTGCAAAACAACCTGCCAAATGTCCTGTCCCAGTTGTCTCTGAGACAAGCCTCTGCCATAAATTTTTCCAGAGCTCCTATGAAGAATGACTCTGAGTCAGTTCATTGCCATGTTCAACAGCACTCTTGAAACCATTCTAACACACTGCATAATGCCTGCTGAGTTTTGAAAGCCCTTGTTTATTCCCATGAGGTAATTGTGATTTTTATATCTATTTCAAGAACCTATTTGTGAATATCAAAGCAGTGCTAACTACTGTGATTTAGATTCTCTCCTAGTTAAATCCTCTGACTTAAAGGAAACTGTGTCACGTTACAGCTGATGAGCTCTATGGCTCTTTTAATCAGAAAATTTCTGAGAAATTGTTCCATAAAGGTAAACATCTCTGTAAGCAGAAAGTGGGTAAAAAGCTCGTGTACAACTCGCTTAGACACTGGGTGTCCAAGCACTGAAATCTTTTTTGCTTAGACCTGAATGGCTTGTTCATCTCTTTCTATTTGAAGGGAAGGGCTATTCTCTTCTTAAAAATAAAATGATCCAGATGGTGCAAGCAGGACCTTACTTGTCTCTGAGATACTCAACAAGTCCTCTCTACCTGCTTTGTTTTCCTTCCATGACTATAGCAGGAGATGATGCAAAACTCTGTTAATCCAGTGAATGTCTAGAGACTTTTAACTAGAAGAATATTGTAAACAGCTACTTAAAACACATTCTGTACTAAAATTTAAGTAACACTGATTAGCTGTTGCTGTACTATGAAGAGTAGATTAACACTAACTGATTATGTAATGCTATGTTCATCTCTTCAGCTGGCCTCAGAAGGAACTTTTAAAAGTTAAATAAGTCACAAGCCCACCATAGAATAATGTTTATATGAATTTAAATTAGAGACTTAATGGTTAACTTCTTTATTTATGTAACTGAAACTTTATTTATACATTAGTGGAAGCACTGCAAGCCAAGTGACCTCCAAAATATAGAAGTGAAGATTGAAAGTCAACCCTTTCATAGAACAGCGATGTTTCCATCCACTGATTCTAAACAGGGTACGATGGTTTTTTAACACCAAAACCAGCTATGCCTGAAGTAGGATGGGGGACAAAGGGAAAAGGACAGGTTTGGCAGTTAGTAGGACCAAAATGCTGCTACCTAGCCAGGACACATGGGATGCCAAGCCACCCACGGGAAGTAGTGCTTCCTGCAGGACATGATGGCTCTAGGCCTTGTATTCCCAGTTCAGTCATAAGCACCCTCTAAGAACAGGAAGAGAATATAAGTGACTTCCTGGTTTAAGAACCATCTATAATTTTTGACTTGTTACTTGCACTAGTAAGGCATTTCAAAGTCTAGCTATAAACAGTAACAAAAAGGTAGCTCTTAAATCCACCTCCTGCTATTCTCTGTGGTTGCCCCTTGCTTATATGAAGAAAATGCACATTTGTTCTCTCAGCTTATTTCCATACTATGATTTTGTGCATCTTTCTCCTTTCCAGTTGCCTCTTTTTCCAAGAGTTTCCAAGTCCTAGTCCGTAAGGCTTGCTCCTGCGTGGAAGCCAAACTGTATTTTCTATAACCCTTGTCACATCTTTTTAGTTGTTGTCGTTGATTATGTTAAAAGGCATGAGATTCATCGCGACTTACATGAACAAGACAGCTCCTCTTGAAGTCACTCTATAGCTCAAGCTAGAGATGTACATGTGGCAAGAATCAGATCAAATCTCAGAACCCAAGTATCTTGAGAGGCAAGAGCAAGAATGTAAGAACTTGAAGAGCTGTTTACTAACAGCGTTCCTCATTTTCCCCCACTAGAAGCCAACCAAAATGGACTTCGAGTTTGAGTGAATTAGAGTGCATTTGTAGAGTGCATCCTGTTAACAGTGCAATCAGGAAAGCCCTGCACTTCCACAGACTGCTCCACAGTCATTATTGGACTGAAATTGTTCTTTCTGCAGTTTCAGTTTTCTCAGCACACGACAACAAAAATGACAAAGGCTACATTTAGTGACCTCCATGACCCCTGATTTTTTCAGCATCATTTGGAAGCAATCACATTAGCTCATTATCTGTTTATGATTTGAAATTAATTCAGCCTAGAAATTGAAAATCTCAATATAGGATTTTTGAATTAACTGCCTTACAAACAAAACAGGCTTTTATGTCTGGGTCACCAGATCTTTCAGACCCTTTTCTATCCAAAATTAAAGCCTCTCAACTACTCCTGCTGCTAGATGCTCAACTCCTGGTAGTCTAATCTTCAGCAAGTCTCTTCCGGGCAGAAACTCCATTGCCTCTTCCTTGCTCTCACTGTCTGGAAACCTGGTGAGTATTTTATATCCTATGGTCCACTCAGAAAACCTTTCTTGCAGCCTAAATCTTTGTGCATCTGCATTGCTGTTTATCTCTTCATATTTTCTTGCTGACACAGCAGCCAATAGTTAGTCTATACGTCCCTTTGTTACAGGAGAATTATTAGAAACAGATATTAACATGTAGAGTAAGATCACAAGCTGGGCACTGATTTTAAGAAAGTTGTGGCAAATGATTTTTCACAAGATATGCACTGGGCTTTTACTGAATGCCTCATGCAACTGCAGCACTAATTTCTGCTTTTCTGCTTTTGCTTTCATGTCTGCGGCACAACAAACCTTCTTTCCCTGCTTCTTCTGCATGTGGTGGAAATGATAGGCCAGTACTCTTCCCTACAGCTTCATTACTGTGACATTTTCAGTCCTGTTGCAACAGCATTTAATACATTTAAGAAAGATGTGGCTATTTCTTTAAAGAGCAGCAGTGTTTGAGACATATTAAGAGTGTATAATGTTGAAGACTAAAATGATCATTACTGAAAGATTATTTTATGAGTTGTTTACAGATTTACTACTTAGCTACAGTGTACTTTTAGCCCATAGAACATCAGTGCTGATTGATGAAACCCATGTTGCTTTGAGTCAAAGACTGCACAAAACATGCAGTATCTGAAATACATCCAGATTAGATGATACAGTACAAAATAAGGTACTTTTTCTGTCTCTTCATAAGTTTCTTATTGAAAGCTTGTGACCCAATGGTGGATTTTCCTTTGCTTCATTCTCATATACAAAACTATGACCAACAGCAGCACAGTTCTTAAAAATCTTCACTGCACACATTTTCAAGAGCACTGAGTTATGTAGCAATTTACAAGGAGCTAACTGTCAGTGACATGACTCAGGAATGTAGGAGCTGCTAAAGCAGCTGAGTCTGCTCCTAAAGCACTTCGGACTGCCAGTCCAAAAGCAAGCCATGAAAGCTACATAGATGCTCATAATGGCATAGGGGTAAGAGTGTCACAGCCCAGTATGGTCTTCAAAAATAGCTAAGATACAGATGAAAAAGGCAGAAACTATTCTCCGAGAATTAGAACACAGCTTAAATTTTAAAATCGCTCCACTGTGGCACAAACAGCTCATTCCTGTGCCACTACTCACTGCTCATAGGAGCCACACGGTGCTGTCATCTGTCACGCTCGGAGGAGGTGCATCCCTGTCATTGCCTATAATTTTATCCGGGCAGTTTCAGACCCTTTTTCTGTAGCGATATTTCCCCCTTCCTAGTTCAGCTGGGGTCACAATTAACAAAATGCCTTGCAAGCTGAACCAGACTACAGGGAAATAAGCCAGGATAGCCATGCCTCATATTAAATCTCTTGTAGCTGGGTTGTGACTTAAAGACTTTAGGAAGAAAGACTTCTGTAATTTTTTTCCCTTAAAGAAAATGAGTTCTTCATTAGGGTTAAACATTTTTTCTCCTTATTTTTATTCCCTGCCCTCAGATTGGCTCATCCATCACTAGAATCAATATGAATGCAAAGATTTTGGAGGATTTGTTGTCATGGAAACCACTTCTGCTCTCTGATATCCCTTACAGGCTTTCCAGACCTTTTCTTGCCTTTTAAATTACTATTCTGTCCTACATTCTGAACACACTGTATTTTAATTCCACATTGTAAACTTGATTTGAAAGCAAACTGTTCACAACCACAGCAAAAGCAACTGCCAAAAGATAAAACAGTCCCTGCTGAAGACAGAAGTAGCTGACTGAGTGCAGTACAACCTGCAGTCCCAAAATGGCTGCTTAGGAAAGCAAGCCTAAAAGCTCTTTCCCTCAGAAGGCTCAGTAAGCAAGTTATGAGTTCTGTGAGATATGCTTTATGTTTCTCTCTTCTCTCTTTAAGTTCCTCTTTTTCTCTGTGGAGCTCCTTTGTTACCCAGAGAAAGGCTTTTTTGTGATTGAGGCAGTAAGGCATGAAATTAGGATCCAGACCAGTTAGAGTTACTCACATAAATAAAGTCTGCAGGACGTTATCTTTGGAGTCCCTTCTCTTATTTCTAGCTTTTGCAATCTGTTAGTCAAG
This sequence comes from Tetrao urogallus, assembly GCF_951394365.1. Taxonomy (NCBI): domain Eukaryota; kingdom Metazoa; phylum Chordata; class Aves; order Galliformes; family Phasianidae; genus Tetrao; species Tetrao urogallus. Next base: position 4,461,879 of record NC_136823.1, on the reverse strand, counting down.
TCACTTAACTTTTTGCTAGCTTTGCTGTACAGAACATGGAGATAGTAATGCTCACAGCTGCCTATCTGATATGCTGAGGGCTGAGATGCTGCAGAAGACAGTAAGATCAAAGAGAAATCCTTATATAACCATCAACCTGTCATTGCTTGTAGTGAATTCATAACCAGCTGTTCTAGTTTCATTGTATAATGAGGAGATGATACAAAACTCTTTTGTTTTCTTCCATTTTTGTTCGTTTAGGAAGTGCCATTCTTAGAATGCCCAAGAAGCTTAAGAGTAGTTCCTGTTTAGAGTAATGTAATCTGTTCTCTTAGCTTCATGGATAGTGACAGAAACACCCAATGAGGAACTTCACTTTCACAGAATCATTGAATCGCAAGGTTGGAAGTGACCTGCAAGACAATCTAGTCCAACCATCCTCCCATCACCATTGCTGCCACAAGCACTAAACCATATCTCGTAGCTCCTCATCCAGACTCCTCTTGAGCACTGCCAGGGACGGTGACTCCACCACCTCCCTTGAAGCCATTCCAGTGCCTGACCACTCTAAGAGAAAAAGTTCTTCCTTATGTCTAACCTAAACCTCCTCAGGTACAACTTTAAAGCAAAGTAGTGCAAAAGAGCAAGAAACATCACCATGCTCAACAATTGCTTTCACTTACTTAGTGTTGCTGTTCATTTTCATCATGAACACGTTTAGTGAAAAAAAAGTGTCTTCCAAAATGGTGCTATATGAAGCACTATGGATATGGAGGACTCTTATCTGCTTACAGACTCTGCAAAGCATTTCAGGGCCACATACCTGCACTGCTCAGTAAACAAAATTTGGTTTAGGTCACACTAGTTTTATTTGACCCATGCAGCTCATTTTGTTTGCTTTTAAAGCATCCTTAACAAACAAAATCCAGCTAAAATTTCTACTTGAAAAATTTAAAAAGAAAATAGAACAAGATGAATTTTCCAGAATTCAATCCCTCTAACTCTGGGTGTAGAGGGAATGTTGACTTACTAAATTGTAAGTAGATTTTGCAAGTAGTTTTAAAATGAATAAAATGTCAACAAATAGATGATCTGTTTAAAATGTGTTCTTTTACTGTGCCAGAAGTGGAGAGGTCACAGTTAAGCACAACTGTCCCTAGAGGTGACGAGGAGCTCAGGTATATCTATTACAGCCAATACCATCTGCCTATAGGTAGAATCTGCTCCAGGAGAAATCAGTGGTTCAATTCCCCCTACTGTTCTACTAGTAGCTATCCCAACTGCTGACCTGAAGTTGGCCCTTTTTGCAACAGCCGCATCACGACACTTTCCCAAACTTCCTTTCTACTATAGCCTGTTGAGAACTTGTCTAAAACTTTAATAAGTACAGATTAGATGATGATGCCTCACCATCAGCTGCCTGAGAACTGATACGCGGTGGGGTTGTGACTTAAGGACCCTGTTTTGTGTCCTTATTTATAGAGCCCTAAAGTAGTCACTTCTAAAAAATAAGAAGAATCATCCACCCTAGGACATGCAGAGGTTTACTGACAATGTGACTTTGGAGAATGCTTTGACTCTAGATCATTATCATTTAAATAGTTGAAATCAGAGGTCTAGTTAGACTGCTAATCCTCTGACTTAGTATTTCAGGAGAAAGAAACAAGCCACAGTTAGCAAGTCAGCAACAAGTATTCCCTCCCTTTTTTTTTTTTTTCCCTCTCGTTTTTAAATTAATGAAAAATTAGTTTTAAATGCCTTTTCATGGCCTCACATTCAGTACTTGCTGACCTTTGGTCAATGTCTTAAGTGGTTGTAATTTGGCACTGAAGAAAAATGGGTTTGGTTTTTTCACTCTGTAAAGAATACAAAGATGAAAAAACATTCATTCTTGCATTTCTTATAAACTTACTGATTGACTGATATGTGTCAACATGGAACATTCTAAAGTACTGCTAAGGTAATATAAAAAAGAAAAAAAAAAATCCTAGGAAGGGAAAAAATGATGGCAGAAAATGCAAAAAGATAATTCTCCAAATAGAAGACAAAGTCTGTTCCAGTTATTTTTGTAAAGGACTGATTGCAATTTGCATCCTGCTCAACTAGCATCTGCCATCAGCATCACTCAGTAGTCCTTTTATTTACTTTGTATTTTGCCTGTGAATGTTTCTTGATGACATTTCCTTCCCAAATTTTTGCACAGTGATCATCCATCCTTCTTCTTAATCCTGAACATACCTTGCTACAATCTTTTCCAACCATCACACACTTAGGAGCCCAGGCCACCTAACCAGGGCTGTCATTTTGGCACCCCAGTATGCTGGGACATAGTACAATTCATAAATCGCATTCATCAGGGAATACATTTCAGATGTGGGGGTTCTGTGATGCAGGATAGCATCTTGCATTATCCTCTGTGATGAAGGAAAAGAGGAGAAAAAAAATCTTTGAATCACAGTTTGCTTCTCCTCGTTTTATACTAAGCTTGCAGAGATACATCTGGAGATATCAGAGAATAAAACACTGTTGTAAGACAGCCTGCCAAAAATACCCTTAAATCCTTTGTGGTGAAGGGGACATTACTAAATGGAAACTGCACTACGACTCTCATACAAACAAACAAAAATACAGATTTTGAGTGAAGGTGATGTTTTCATTTTCCATTCACCATGTCAAGCAACAGCATTCCCACAGTGACTTAAATTGTCAGGAAACTGTCTCTTTGTTTGGCAAACAGGGACAGAAAAGCATCATCCTGCCAATAGCTCTGCTGTTCCTGTGCAGTGTTTTTTTAAACTCTTCTTGATTCCATAAGTAATTAGACACAGATGATGTTTGTGTTTACCCAGTTGCCTTTTAGTCCTGCTCAAAGTATTTTGATAACTGACATAGGAATTTTCATATTTTATCAGCCATTTATTGTCAGTTTCAAAGTGAACCTGTAGCTTATTTTCCCATAACCCTCAACACGAGGTGTGATGCGCAGGAAGTTCCTCTGCCCACTTCCATTTTCTCAAAGGCCAAAGATTATGGAGAACAACATCTGAGTATCTCCACAGATTCATCTTGAGAATCATTTCACTAAAAATTTATATCGCCTTGAAACTGCTGTGAAGAAAACCACAGTCTGTGTAAATCAGCAGGTGCTTAATCTGTAGAATAGAACGATACCCTTGAACCACTAGCAACACTGGCTGTGAATTAGAAAGATGGAGTTGAATTTCGATAAATACTGCTCACAAGTGGTTATCTAAAGAGCCTACCTGTGAAAAGCCTGCTGCACTCCATTAAAAGGCAGTGAGGAAGAGTACTGATAGCTGGAGCACAATCTGGAATTATTTGCATTTTTTTGCAATTATTTACAGTCAGGAAATGACCTAGCTGTTTGTATTTATTTTAAATCATAGCTGAATATGTGAATAATTCTGATATCTTGCACATTTAAATGAAATCTGCTGTGGGCAAACGTGGCTTTTTTTTCAAAAGAAAGAGTATAGGAGATAAAAGCAGGTCAGGGAGGGGGGAATATGCAGTATAGAAAGAATAACTGGCAGTATGACAGCAGGGGTTTTGCTAATGTAAGCAGCATTTCATGTTAAAAGAAGATAGCAGAAATCTGTGCACAAGCCTGCAGGTTCAGCTGACTACAAGCATATGTAGTTGCAAATTCAATTTAAATACAGCTAGAAAGCTACTAGGCTAGGTTTTGGAATGCTGAGTGTTTATGGACTTGGAGATTCAAAAAGACAGAACAAATTGCACCTTGATGGGAAATGACACCATGGTGTAAGTTCTCTTTTAGCATTAATGAGATTCACATGTCTAATTCCACACACAGTACAGGTGAAGAAAGAAATAGTACTTGTAACTGATTTTCCCAGTAGCAATAAAAGAAGAAAAAGAACATTGTTAAGCCTCCCACAAGACACAGAAGTCTCTCTTATCCAAAAGGAAGGAAGACAAAGGTATATTATTCTGGATTTAAATAAAGAAAATTAATTATCCAGAATACTTAGGTCTCTGGAAATTCTAGCAGTGAAAATAAATCTAGTTTGTGTTCCAAGACATATATTTTAAACTGCATTTCATTTAAATTACGTACTAAAAACAAGCACCACTCGTCAACCCTTGTGACAACTCAGCTGCAAACAGGAGTGGTAAAAAAGTAATTGCAAAAGAACTTGCACTCTGCTTATATCTTTACTAGAACACAGTCATAGATAGCAAGTGGAATAATCACTATTTAACACAGCCAACTAACACTTCTGGTCACAGATAAGGGAAGCACAAAGATGCCATGAGTGAGTCTTACAGGTTTCTGGATCAAGCTGTCTTTCAGACACAGTTGTTTTCTAAGGGTAGAGACGTGCTTGGTTAGCACGTTCTTTATTTGATCACCTGGAAATCACATGCACATCTAGAGTCAAATTGATAGCACTGTTCATAGCATATTGGATGTTTCTCTGCTTTACAGAGATGAAAGCTTGAACTTTTGTTTCTACACATTCCTGAGCATCCTCTCCACTCCAGCCTATATACCCCTCTGTGCCTCAATGGATGGTTCAGGCACAAGTACTAAAGGAGCAAATAAGTGGTGAATGTGCCGTTTGGTGTTCCCTTTAGTGTCAGTCATTATTATATGTGACTAACTAGAGTTAGCAGCTGAATATAGTCTAGGTTAATGAGCCATTCTGTGAGAAGCAGCTTTCCAGTTTGTTGGGTTGATGAATTAATCACCACCACTTAAAGCTTTTTTTTTTTTTTTTTTTGCATTGGAAGGCTGCCTGCTGTCAGTACAGAATCTGGATAGCTATTCTGCATCATGTCATGGCTCCAAACTACATCCCAGGAATAGACAGATACATGTGAACTACTGATACACATTAGCTCACATCTATCAAACACAACAAAAAAATCTCACTCAAGCTATCTTTCTAGAAAACTTCTGAAATCGCTGTGTAAGGCTTAGCAGCATAGACTCAAATTTAGTATAGTACTCTTTCCAGTAATTCTTTTTCATGTCATCCCCTGCTTTTCTCCCCACTGATTCTATCCCTTTCTCCTGTTACAGTTCTTTTCCAGTGGAAAAGAAAAACAAACCAGAACACAATAACAACAAAAACATCAAATATTTCAAATAGTTCTGCTTTTGATCTCCTTTTTTATATAAGTTATGAGAAACTGAATGCTGGAAAACTGATTGGGATATTACAATACAAAAAATGTCATGGAGTTGGACATAAGTCTTGCATTTTAAAGGGAAGGAAAACAGGAAACTATCATAGGCGTTCAAACTTTGTGGGGAAAAAAAAAACCTATTAAATCCGTAATAAGCTGAAAGATGTGAAAAGCTTTCAGGCTGGACGGAGGAACCTGAGAATTCATTAATAGACTTCCAACTGAAATTGAATTTCATCTTTCCCAAGAGACTTCTTCCTCCTTCAAACTAATTTATTTCTACCTGCCAGTAACATCCTTCATAATAGCTGATGATCATCATCCACTTAGCAAAACAGACCTAGACAGACCCAGTCAGCTAGCATGCTGAATAGACTCACACTGAATATGCTAGTTAACAGTGCTTCTGGACTATCAAGGATACCAACAAACATCCTGCACACTCTGTACTACAAAAAGGCTAAAAAGCTGCCTCAAGCAGAGTTGCTGCCTTCCTTCCTTCAAGCACAGGAATCACGCTCACCAAACACAGAAGGGCAGTAAGCTTTAACTGGGTGAATGCAGGTGAATACATCCATCAGAGCCTTTGATTTCACTGAGAGAAACGTTTTCTTTTTTCTTATTCCTCCTTGCAATAAGTCCATGAGTTTATATATGAGGTTCCTTATTTAGACCTAGCCTACCAACACAGGCACACAGAGTGTGACCACCAGAGGCTTATTCTCGGTGTTTGTGAGATGGAATGGATACATTATGAGCGTCTACAACATTACTCAGAAGAATTTCTGGAGTTGCTGGCTTTTGCTGTTGTGGAACACAGAAAAATCTCAAAAAAGATGGAACAAAACCAAACAAATTGTACAAATTGTGTTGCTTTCAATTATATATGCACTTAACTGAAACTACCTAGTTTCCACATAGTTATATTAGAAAGATTTTTCATTTTAGGAAAGCCTCTACTAGAAAGTTTTATGCATAAATCTTACCTTTCTCTTTTTTCTGTTACAGAGAGACAACATTCCAAGCAGCAGGGCATAGCAAAGTCCAGTTGGTACCTAAGAGCCAGAAGCCCATGTGGATATTACAGCCAGTACAACAGAACCTCAGCACCCAAAGCCCAACTCCACAATACTCAAGGAGGCAGACTTACAGATGGCAGCCAGGCTCAATCAAGAGGTCAAGTCATCAGGTGAGTTCAATGTGATGAAACACACGGGCTTACAAGTAGAGATCAATCAGTCTATTGGCTGGCATAAACGTGGCTGTGACCAAACCAGAGGCTAGTACTACTACAAACTGCAGCTCCCAACCCTCCACTGAGTTTAAATGGGACTCCTGGGTCCCATAGGCAGAGGATGTATGTGGAGGCTCCATTTGGGACTGATCAGGACCATTAAGGCTTAAAGGCCTCAGGAAATAGTGTCTCTTTTTCTTTCTCTATCTGGCTGAAGAAAAAAAAAATGTAGATCTGTTACTTAACTCAGATTAAAATCTAAATGTTACTTCACATTAATCATAGAACCATAGAATAATCTGAGTTGGAAGGGACTGTAAGGATCATCAAGTCCAACTCCTGACTCCACACAGGACCACCCAGAAATCAGATCATATGTTTGAGAGCATTGTTCAGACACTTCTTGAACTCCAGCAAGCTCAGTGCCATGACCACTTCCCTGGGGAGGTTGTTCTAGCACATGACCCCATTCCTGGTGAAGAACCTATTCCTGATATCCAACCTGAGCATCCCCACTTGCAGCTTCATGCCATTTGCTTGGGTTCTATCACTGGTCACCAGAGAGATGATGTACATATGATACAATGTGCGATACAAGGTATGATATAATTCCAAAACAAAACTTTCTAACATGGGAACATTGTATCTGCTGGCTTGACAACCACTTAGAGACAGACTGAAAAATGCTATTTTCTGTAGGAGATTATAGAGGGTAGAGGAAAAAGTTCCAACAAAAGTTCAGTTGGAGAATCACCTAAAATGAAAAATATACTTGAAAAATTTATGTCTGAAACTGGTGTTAAATCCTACCGTTCCTTAAGGACTATAAACTGTGAAGGGATAAGGGCTTTTGGTTTGTTTTAATTTTATAATATATTGTTCAAGTTGCCACAAGATGAACTTTAACTGAACTTCTAGCGACTCTAGGGTACTTTAGAAGATATTGTAATATATGCTGAACTTTGGATGGGGTCAGAGATAATAGAATCAATGCTGCCTGGGGCAAGGCTGTTTTTCATGGCATGAAACGATCATTCTTACGGTTTCCATTTTTCAGTACAATTTTCTTCCATAAAGGCTCTCATGAACATATTCAGGCTCTGAGCAAAGTCATGAAACAGTGAGAGAGGGCAGGATTTCAAATTAAGCAAGTGACTTTTGTTCTCTAAGAGCAGGATGTGCGTTTCCTGGAAGCAGCCATGACAATTGCAAAGGCAGATTTCATCAGTCAAAATACTAAAGGCGGCAGGCTGTTATTCATGCATCTGTAGATCATTTGTTCTGTAGTGGTTTTTGTTTGTTTGTTTTTGTTTTCATGCCATCTGGGGATCATGGAAATCACATAGAAAGAAAGAATTGATTTAGTATCTGTCATGGCAGCTCAGTTTTGACTTCATCCACACCTAAGCTATTTCTTTTCTCTTTCATATATGTAGCAAAGGGAATTCTAGTTACTACTTTGTCTCTGAAAACTACTGAGACAAATAATGGAATTGATCTGACTAAATGAGTTAGAAGGGCCCTACAAGGATCATCGAGTCCACTGTGGGATCGATACAGGACCACCCAAAAGTCAAACCCTGTGTCTGAGAGCATTGTCCAAATATATCTGAAATTCCAGCAACTCTGTGCCATGACCCCTACTCTGCAGAGCCTGTTTCAGTATCCAACCACTCTCTGGTGAAGAATCTGTCCCTAACACTCAACTTGACCCTCTCCTGACACAGCTCTGTGTCATTCCCTCAGGTTGTCGCTGTCACCAGAGGGCAGAGATCAGCACTGTCCCTCTGCTTCCCTCATGAGGAGCTCCCTTCAGACTCATTTTCTCTTTGTTAACAAAACAAGGGACTTCAGCCACTCCTCATATGTCTGCTTTTCCAGACTCTTCAACATCTTCATAGCTCTCCTCAGCATGCTCTTAAATAGCTTTATGTTTTTCTTATGTTGTGACACCCAAACCTGCACACGATGCTTGGGGTGAGGCTGAACAGCGCAGAGCAGAGCAGGACAATGTAGGTATCTCTGTGCAAATAAACTACCCAGGATCCCCTTACATTCAGTGAAAACCTAGTCTGTTACAGCTTTCTTTGGAAAAATGCATTCTGAAAAATATTACCACATGGTAACACTTATAAGCATATAAGCATTCTCAACTGAAGCCTTCATATTTTATCATTCTTTTTCAGAGGTTTTATTCCCAATTATTTGTCTCCTATATTCATATAGTTTAAGATTTCTGTAAGCAGAGTAATTGTAACTAGAAAAGACCATTGTGAAATAATACCAATTGCAGGGAACATTCTGACTGCAAGAAAACTGTACTGCTACTTAACCAGGAAAAAACGTTTGAAACTAATGCAACACAGCAAGATGTTATTAAGGTGAGCAAGTTTACACAGTAGTACCAGTGTAATAATCACCCCCCAACCCAACTCCATGGTATTAATTGTAAACAAAATAAATGAAGTCAGTTACATGTGGAACTGAAGAATGGGACATTGAGTCAAGCAAAGCAAAATATATTTTGTTCATCAAATCTTCCCTGCATGCAAGAGTATTTTCCTTTTGGCATTGCTAAGACTCTGTACCCAGTCAGTATTCAAAAATGATCCTCCCCCACATGCTCCCTAGCTGCCCACAGAAATCTTCACTCATTCTCTGAAGAATACTACTAGAAGGACAGTGTTGCATGCCATAATGATAAATCTAGAACATACACATAAGAAAATGTTCTAAACTGGATGAGTGCTATCTAATTGTGGTACACAGATAAATCAGCTACCCAATGTAGAAAACATTTCTTGCTGAAGACCATAAAAACAGTCTTTTTAAGCAATAGAAGTGGCATCTGAAAGCTACTCAAATTGTTCTTTTCACACTAGACTAGCAAAGATTCCTGCCAGTTTTGTTGTTGATATTTGCAAGTTTCACAACCAGTACGTGGAACTGAAAGAAATGTCTATACACGTGTGTACTGATGCACACACTATGTCTGTTTTACATACATGCCCAGATACTGATTCAAACATACACACATTCAGGTTTAGTCATAAACTGCTCTTTTTGCCATTATTGCTGTAGCTAGAAGGTCTAAAATAGCACTGAGCTGGAATGAGGTATAACTGCTTCTGGCAGAAAAAATGAGACAGACTATGAAAGCTCAAGAAAGCTGAAGGCACAACCACTACTCATTTGATACACTGTATGCCAGCTAGTGCAAAACCACTGAAAATTATTGGAGAAACAGAAAGATTCCTCTAGTGAATTACTTGCGTTTGACACACCGGTTTGCACTGTGTAATGATGGGAAGATATATTCTTTGCTTGTTTTTCTATCTTGTATTTGCTAAGTCAAAGAAGCAGAGGTTGGGGCATAATCTTAAGGCTACTATTTGAATGCTCTTCTGAAATGTGTGTCCAAGTGAGATGCTCTGTTACTCTGAGTTGCTGCTAGTCCTGCTAGTCTCAGACCCAGAGACTGTGTGTATGCCTTATTATGTCCTTGAAGAGCCACACTCACATTTGATACTCTGCACAGATATGACCTACACATTCTTGTGAGATTCAAATAGAGATAAAAGTTATTCCCTATTTTCTCTAGTTCAAGTGGTCATGATTTTTAAGTGTCTGTAAACCAGAAGTTCTCACTCAATCCAAGATCTACTTCCTTAGAGTTCTTTGTGAACAGATCCCTTTATTTGCATACAGGCATGGATGCAACCTGACGCTGACTGCAAAAGTGCAGTGTCCTGGCTATTTAATTCAATCCAAGAAGGGAAATAAGTCTATTTCTGCCTTTCCAATTCTAGCTTAGAAGCCTACTGCAGCACCACAGCTTTTTTAACTTATCAAAGAGAAACCATAAACAGGACAATTTTAGAGAAGGGATTGGACTGCAGTAGTAACTGAAGCAAAAGAGTGTCCGTTGTCTAAGGCACAGTTTACCTGAGCAATCTAATGACTGCCATATGACTCTGAGCTATTCACATGAAGGACAACATGGAAATTGCTTATTCTATTCACATCACAGATTAAATTAGAAATTATTTTAGCTATTTAAAACAAAACAAAAAAACCCTCACAGAATTTAAAACAAAATTTAAAACAAAACAAAAAAACCCTCACAGAATATGATTGGAATGCAGTTTTCTTAAGGTTGTTTTTTTTTTTTTTTTTTTTTTTTTTTAAAGGACTAATAACTTTTATTATTTTTCCTATGGCAAAGAGAGAGGCTTACTTATAAAGCAAAATTTTCCAGTAAGAGAACTTGCGTATGTACAAATGCGGATACACACAAGCCTGTACACATTTGTATGTATTTATATGTATATATGCATGCACATTCATGGAAATAATTGCTCGAAGCATGAAAAATGGATTTGATTATGCAAAATTCTCAGCATCCACTGAAATTACTGAGTATGTGTAACTTCCGTTGCCTTCAAAAGGAAAATAAAGATATTCAGCAGCTGCATGTAGGATGCAGCCTGCTTCCACTACTGCAGAAAGCTCTGAGAAATGTGCCAATATACAGATCTCACAGTTTCTGCTTAAAGTGGTGAGAAAATCAATTGCGGACCAAAATGGCTAGAGGCAAAAAGATAAGATGAAATGTGACTGACAGAAAGACAGCATCCAGTAATGCTCAGTCAAGTGAAAAGGCAAAAGAACACAGGAATAGTAAAACCTATCCATTTTTCTTTTAATTGGGAGGGGACATAGCAGGCAGTTTTGGTGCTCTAGGCAGTCCATACTAGGCAAAGCCTATAAATGTTAACTGTTCTATTCTGAAGCAAAACATGCAAAACATATATAGGTCTCTTTATATCTTACACTATGCCACAGTCAAATTGGACTGTGATTTCCAGTGACATTAGGGTGAAATGAGGTTGTCAAATCACGTCAGAATGAAGCAGCATGGAAACATTCTTCTGCTTTCTGGTGCTGAAACTATTTAAGTCAGTCTCTGCTATGCCTCTCTTTCTCCCTGTTGCCCCACTGTGGTCTTCAGTACTGCAAAAACAACCCCAGCAGTGTGAAAGGCAAGGCTCTTTTCCCCTCAGTCTACTTCATACTCTGAAAAAGATTGAAAATCACAGAACCTAAGTGTAGGAACTTAAAATACTGGCATTATAATCTCAGCAATACAGCTTGCTTTCCTTTTCCACTGCTTCAGTTTACCCATCCGTGAAACACATTGTCTGTGGCATCCCCTGAAGGCTTATAAGAGATTGGAGGATTTAATGCACACTAATGTATTTGGCTGAAATAACTCTGTAATTATGAACTATTGTTAATGAATGAATCAAAGCTGAAGCATTTAAAAATCATGTGAGACAGAATTGGAGACCATTTTTTGGTATTAATTTTTTCAGTAATTTCAGCAGTTAGAGGGGACTGAAGAAAAAGAACAAGTGACAAGGATTTAGGTGCTATTAGAAAAGATCAAGCTGAAGAAAAAAATAAATACTGACCCATCCTGCACTGTAGGAAATCTATTTTTCTTGGGGCACTGTAACACAGTACCTGGCTTCTGACAGTTTATGTTCAAAATATTTCAGTGCTTCTGTTTTTCGCATTCTTTCAGCTGTAATCATGTTTGCTTGTAATAATGTAAGAAGGGAAATCTCTCGCCCAGTGCAATGAGGTTGGCTCCTTAGTAAAAGCTGCACTTTAAGATATTGCCTATTCTTCATGATTCCTGAGGCTCTGGGACAGCTTCTCTCCTATGCAGACAAGTAATGTAGGGAAGGCCAGAATAGCAGAGGAAAGAATTAGGAAAGCTTAAGTATTAGAGATGCAAGATAGAGAGAGCTGGAAGCAAAGCCAGAACTACTTAGAAGGCAGGCAACAGCAGAGAAAGCTTTGAACGTAAATCATGTTAACTTTTACAGTAGGGACAGTGGCCCATTACACAGGAGTTAGGAAATACCTCTTAGGAGCTGATTTTCACAGAAATCTCCCTGTATGTATGTTAACTAATTGTTCTGAGGTTCACTTGATCAGGGCTTCACTCCATGATCTTTCAAACCATATACCCAAAAGGCATTTAGTGACACAGGAATAGGAAATTCACAAACAAAATGAAAAGATTTAGAGTTTTACACAGGAGATCTAATTTCTTTGTAACAATTTGCTTATAATTAACAGACAAACAGAACCAGTCTCCATGGGTTCCACAGTCTGATTTAGTAAGACAATCTAGTGGGACACTTGCAACTGCTACTGAAAGCAATGCTGTGTTTCAGAAACTCAGAAAGGACTGTGCTCAATCCAATCCAGAACAAAGCCAAGCTGACATAGGCTGCTGTTGTCAATGATACCAAAATTGCTGGCATGAGTTTGTAAGGCACTGGATAGCACTGAACAATTTTACAATTCTCTTTAGTTTTCGCATACTCTGTTAAAACATCACCCAAAAGCCTGCACCTAAAAGCAAAATAATTCCCCAAACTCTAATTAAACCCATGGCCCCTGTTGGGCACCAGAAGCTGTGGTTTTCCTGAAGAGCAGCTATTTGTTCTGGTATAAGCAGACCAAGAACAGCAAAGGCAGACGTGCATGAGAGATAGGGCAGCATCTCGGTTTCAGGCAGGCTGCTTGCTAGCAAGATAAAGGCACCAGATTCTCACTATGTGTTGTGCCTCCTAAAGATGAATATTCCTTTAGGTAAGCTGAAAAATAATCAGAATTTTCTTTGCTGCCTTGAACTCTGGGCAGCAGTTGCTTCTTCGGTCTATAGATTAGACAGACGAAAGCTCTTTCAGCCTATCCTGATTGGGCATATCACATAAGGATAAAAAATGCCATGGAAAAATTAAAAAAGAAAAAAAGAAAAAAAAAGTTATTGAATAATAAAAAAAGACATTAGTGTGTGGAAAGCACCAGAACTAGAATTGTACGGGCAGCTTGGTGTGACTGAACTGTAGAGCACCTTTCTCCTTATAGGGCTCTGGTAGTCCTTGTTTTCATCGCCACAGGCATTGCTACTGCTGTGCTTCTTTTCCCCACATTTATTTCCATGGCAGTCATAAGAGGACAGGAGAGGCTAGCAACATTTTTGTTTATTAATGGCCTGAAACATTAGGACATTTAAAGGAAATCCAGTAAACATTTATTAAACCAATAGCTAAGGGTAAATGAAGTTGAAATGTAGAAGTAAATGAGTTAATATTGGTGTAGCCATTAAAAATATTGCTGATGTCCTTGAAAACCCTACAGTGACATTATTTCCAGTAAAGTAATTATTAGCATCATCAGGTTCTGAGGCAGTCTTGGACCATCTCTGAGCTTTAAAATCATGCCCATCAAATTTTCTCCTACCACTTGAGCTAGATGGGCTAGTTACTAGCACTTGCTCTGAACAGGTCTTGTCTAAAATGTCTGCAAATAGAAGCTACTGTTCTCCAAATGTTTGTCCTTAAAGCAGTAAGGAGAAAGCCACTACTGGGGTGCAGTTTAATGAGATGTTAATAGAGCAGTAGGAGAACATACCTGTAAGTGCAGCAGAGGTTGTGCTGAGGAGTTCACTTGACGAAAGAACTGTAAAAACGTGGAGAACTCTGAACTACACCAGAAGCTGAAATCAAAACTTTTGTTCAGTGAGGAAGGTCTCGTTAAACAGCCACGGTTTCAAATATGCGCATCCTGTGGAGAGTAAGGTCCTGCTCTGTGTTCTACATGACAGAACTTTGTAGTCACAGAGAAAAAGTATGAGGTGCAAAAAAACTTTTGTGTGACACTGAAAGACAGGCTGGGGTAGGAGAATAAATTAGGATATTATGCAACTTTGTAAAGCAGCTTGTCACTTTGTTTAGTGAAAACTGAAGTGAAAAGCAGAGCAATGTAAAAAGAAAAAAGTTACCCTAGTAAAACAGAAAAACAAACAAATGAAAACAACAACAACAACAACAACATGGCATGGACAGCAAGCTTGCTCCTGTACAACTGTGGTACTGTTTTGACATCAAACTTTCCAACCTCCATTAAACTATGAGCAAATTGCATAACTCTGCAAATACACTTTCATTTTGACACAGCTCACTTACTGTTTCCATCATACTGGAGTTACCACAGCAAACACTGACTGAGTGTATCAGTCATAGATTTACTTTTAGGAGCTCTTAGGCACATATAGGGGATTCTAGGGCTGCTAGCACTGCTGTGATGTTTGAAACTTGATGGAATCCTGGGACCAGTGCTGCCTTAACTGCTTCACTCTGACAGCATAGCACTGATGCTCTCATGCCTTCTGAAGATTTCAAAGCAGCCTGATCTACCTATAGGATCTACCTATAAGCTTTATTTATTTATTTATTCGTTTGTTCCTTCATTCATTCAAGGGAGATTGTGGACTGTAACCATGAAACATTACAGTTTTTCAAGAACTACAGAAAGGAATGTTGATCTGAAAAAATGAATGAATGTGGGGTAAGAAACCCAAGGAAGATAATCAGCCAGTATTTGTAATAAAATGGGAACTGCTCTAACACCTTCATTGTGGTAGTATCCTCTTATCAGATGGTACAACTACCCAGGATGCAGCTCAGTGTTTGAGCCAAATAGCATCTATGTCCTTGAATCTTTTGACTGCAGATAGGTGTCCCCCTGTCCCACCCTGACAGTGATGGTGCATGCCATGCCATCTGTTTCTGCAGGCCACAAAATAAATTTCCAGAGAGTTCTCACCTGACTTGGGTGACATAGGGATGTCAGCATTTAATTGTTCTTCTGGCAGAGCAAAGCTTAGTAAGTTCACCGTGAAGGTGGCAGAGGTTACCCTCCTGTGAAGCTGAGTTCTTTTCCTCCAGGGGAAATGTCTGCAGTGGTGGGTCTGCATGGGGCACACACAGCTGTAGTCTCAGCAAGGACAAATGTCTGAAAGAGAAAACAAACACAGAATAAAGCTGGATAAAATTGCAACTGACACCACATGAAGCTAATCACCCTTTGCAGCTGTTGTGGCTTGGAAGGCAATCAAATAAAAAGCTTTTAGGATATTTTACTTTTGGCTTATTCCTCCTCTAACACTAACCTGCTTCTGAAAGGAGGTCCCTACACTCTGCCAATCACAAGCAAAAAATAGGTCCATCAGTGTATGTGCAAAGCAGGTATCTAATTTACATGCAAAATCAATGTAATTGCAAATGCAAATTGAATAATTTCTGTCAAAGGTGGCTGAATTTAGTCATTTGTATACATCCATAAATACATGAGATTTCGGCAAAATCAATACAGTGCCAGTATCCAGCCTGACGTTTTGAATATTCCAAGAGATCCCGTATCCTCACTATCACTTTGCTCTGTGAATGGCAACCCATAGCAGACCTATGTATATAACAAAGCACACCCTAAATATCCTTATGTGCTTCGCTACCCAGAGTTGGACCAAAAAACACTTTAATTCTGTGGATATTTAAGGCAGATGCTAAAATCAGTTTTGTGTAGCTGAAGGTTGCCTGAACCTGTGAATTCTCTGTGAATTCATCTAGCCCATTTGGACTTGTAAAGAGTCCTGCCTGAACTGCTCAGCATTTCACAAGAACAAACATTGCTGCAGAGCTATGTATTGTTTGGGTTTTCTCAGGAGGGCACCTGTCTTATGTCCCAGTGGTCACCTCCCAGTCTTCTGAGCTGTTTGGCAACATCATGCAATCTTCAAAGCAATTTCAACAAGTTCAGCCTCGTGTATTTTTCTACTGATTGTTCTATGAACCCTTCAGTTCAATTCCTTAGGCAAGGAATTTGCCTACAAACTTTGCAAGAGAAGACTTTAGTCTGGGAACCTCTGGAAACAACTTTACAGTGTTATCTTTATGTGATAGGCTAACATATTGATCAGCAGATTCTATTAAACAGAGGAGACCAGCAATATGGGCTGTAACATTGCAGCTCTCTCTCAGAGACAGTAAAAACAAATGCATGTGTATCCAAATGAAGGTGTGTGAATACTTCTGAAATGACAGGCATACAGCACTTCTGGAAAATGAGAACAGGTCCCTGCAGAGCAGGAACATCTAGCATAAAAGGCTAACTGATCGCATTTACAGATACTAGTTCTTGGAGAGCCTCTATGCTGCTAGTGAGCTCTCATCTGTTCCTATATGTTACATGCAGGTTTGCACTGGTGCATCCATATTTTGGGTAGAAGCTGAGCACTCCACTTACTATTTAGCATTAAAAAAATGAGAAAAAGAATTTATTTGCCACAAAAGTCAAGAAAAAGAGAGTCATCAAATGTTTACTGATTGATGAACATAAAGAGAAAAATCAGAACTTAATTTGGCCTGGGGAGCAAGAGTACATACTTTCAGTGCATGAAAAATGCTATTATAAATCAAACTAAAACTTATCACAATTTCTTGAAAATAACAGTCCAATATTTATTTGACCTACAGTCAAGAAGCAAGAAGAAAATAAACAAGTCTCTGAGAAAGAGAAGCATTCTTAATTATTTTCTTGTAAAAGTATATTTCATTGCTGTGCTGGTGGCTTCTTTGATAAAACGAAAGCAATAATTCAGAGTTCATTTATTTTAGACTTAAGTGTAATATTTTGCTAACTTTGTGATAGACTTATTTTTCAGATTACCTGCATAGCCTCTTCAGTCAAACACTTAGTAGTGTGAAAAACTGTCCAAAAAGCATTAAACAATGCTTCTGAATACAAATTATTTCATGAATATGCAAATCATGCCTCAATGTGACACTTGGCTTGTCTGGAAAACACTGATAGACCAAAAAACATTAAACTTGATCAAGGGTGAGGACAGTTTAATACTTTCAGCATGTTGAGAATGAAACTGTGGATTTTAACGGCTGTGTAATATGCTTCAACTCGTGGATAAAGCAAAATACCAATAACTTACCATAAATATGAACACAGGCAAAATACTGAAAGAAGGGGAAAAAAAAAGAGCAAAAAACCCACAAGATCAAAGCACAGAGCAGATCTGCATGAGGCTGGCATGTTCATTTTCAACAGTAACCAAACAAATCAGCTTTGCCTTTTGTATCTCAGGCAATTCCACCATGGTCATCGGTGCCGAGATGCACTGCACAGCTGCCAGGGCCTACAGAACACACAGTGATTCTGCAAGAGACTGCACAAGTCAAAGCTCTCCTCTTTCAAGCTGTTTTGCCCGACCCAGCCAGAAACTCAACTGCTGGTGTAACTGCCCTGCCTGTTTTGAGGAGACAGGCTGATGTGCTGCTTCTGCACAGAGCCACGGGAACGTGAAAGTAGCTTAGATCTGAAAGCTGTGCAATTGCATTAGCATAGCACAGGGCTGGAGATAATAAGCCCAATGCTTGGCAAGTCTAATGAGCTTGGATCAATGCCATGCTAACAGCAGCAACTCATATTGCAGTTACATCACAGTGTTTGCCTCAAAGACTGCCTAAACGTGCCTGTGTTGTCAAACTCTGCCTTAGGTGGTTCAGGGAAGACCTGCTCTTGTAACTGCTTTGGGTTCCAAAATATATTTAACGCTAGAGCTTGTAGAAGTTTGTAATCAGCACTTTATCCACTGCTTCTGGCTCTCCCACTTATTTCCACCAATTGCAATAAATCATTTTGCAAAGTACAGGGTAGCAGTAAAGTGGTCATCATTGCAGTCAGAGGAAAGAGAAAAACTTTCACCCCTGATAGAAGGGCAACCTCCGCAGTAGGAGTATCAGTTTGCTTTATTAGTTTGGAGATAACCAGGAGATGTGTTTTCCTGAATCTGGACATAGGCACTGCTTCGAGAGTTGGATGGATTTATTCTCCTAGGATGAGCTATTAGGAACACAGACGTAGTCAGTGGTCAGTCCATGGTCTGACTGCGAGGTAAACTGGCTTCGGAAAAAAAGAAACAGAACACACACATTTGAACTTCCCTTCTGTTAGTTTTCCAAAAACGAATGGACCAAAAGTAAGTGTAGAGGCCAGCTCTCCCTCAAGCTCAACATCTGTCTCACTTATATCTGCCTTATTGTCAAACATGCTCCTGGAGGAAGCAGTTTTTAGGGCTTTCACATCCACAGAATCACTTTGAAAGCATCAAAAATGACATTTTCCTAGTCAAGTCTCATTGAACTCTGAGCCAGATTCTTATCTTGCTCTTGGCAGATTATTTCTGTGCTCAGAGACATTCGTATCTTTCTCAGTTTGCCACAAGCAATGCAATTCTCCAGTTCTTCTCATCTTGGGAATCACTGCTGAGAAACAGCAGGATAAAGATATATTTGCAAGAATTGACAGGAAGGAAGGCCAGATAACCAAACAAACATCCTTACAAATTGAAATATGTTCCGTGTAGAAGAATATTTACTCCAAAAGTATTTAAACCAGATTATACTCACACCTAAAACAAATTAAGGCAAATTCAGAACGCTCTAATCCCCAAATAGGTGTGTCCACAGACAGCTCTAACTTTGTGTAACTACTATGAAGCTCAGATACAACAGCAGATACACTGAACAACATTAAGGAATCGGATTTATTTTTCTCATCTGCGTCTACTATGAAGTAAAAACCATCACCATCACTCTATTTAGCTTCACATTCTCTCCCTGAGTTTTGATACAGCTTCATTTGCAAGCAATGCATGGTTATGAGAACTGGTAATTAAATTACTTGATTTTCAATTTGTTGGCATTTCCTGTAGCTATTTACCTCTGAACAACATTGGCACCACATTATTATCTTGATCTGTATCTTGTACCCATGCCGTTGTCTGCAAAAGGTACAGCATAACAAAAAAAAAAAAAAAAATAGTCAAAACAGCCCAGTTAGGTACTTATAGCTGGTTTGGGGTTATTACACTGGGCTGATACACAAACAGATTGGTTTTCCAGACCTCCTGAAACATGACAGCAGCTGCTAATGTGAAAGCGTGATAGACAATTTTCTTCATCATTAATTTTCCACATTGGTGTTTGACAAATAGAAAAAGAAAATTCTATATATAAATCAAATCTTAGTGTGAATTTAAGCTAGAGTTGAACTTTCTGTGAACGAAATCAAAGTCCACTGCCTTTTCACACTCAATACTTT
Source organism: Tetrao urogallus (assembly GCF_951394365.1). Lineage (NCBI taxonomy): Eukaryota > Metazoa > Chordata > Aves > Galliformes > Phasianidae > Tetrao > Tetrao urogallus. Next base: position 4,442,450 of record NC_136823.1, on the reverse strand, counting down.
GAAACTGAATTTCAAACAAGTCAAACTCTCATCCTTTGTACTGTGCGAGAGTGCTGTGGTGTTAAACTGGAAGCACATGTTCATATTTCTTCATTACTTCTTTGGTTTATTTGTTATTACAAATGCTTTTAGATTTTTTAGATGTTATTTATTTTACAAAGGATAGACTTCAGATGCTCTGAGCAAAAGATAGAAAAGGAAACAGTGCCGATTCCTGCCTCTAAAACACAAGTGACCTTACCCTCATACTTTAGAGAAAACTTCAATAGCAAACAGCTGGAACTCAGAATTAAGAGATTCTTATTCAAGCATAGTCAAATAGGCCTTCATGCAGTGAGAACATATAAACTGCACACCATATTTGTGCATGTGAATGAATCCAAATATTTAGAATCATAGAATGGTTTGGGTTGGAAGGGACCTTAAAGATGATTTCCAACTCCCTGCCATGGGCAGGGTTACCCTGACTAAATCAGGCTGTCTGGGGTCCCATCTAACCAGCCTTGTGCAGCTCCAGGGATGGGGCATCTACAACTTCTCTAGGCAGCCTGTGCCAGTGCATCACCACCCTCTGAGTGAAAAGGCACTGGAACAGGCTGCATTAGATTAAAATCAGTGTAGTATTTAAGCCAAAAGATGACTGAATAGAAGTGTGCACAGCCTCTTGACTTGTTCCATAAGGGATTGCTCTCTCATCTCTTGTTCTAGTACATATTGAAACTTGAGAGGGAATTAGTCCCAGCACAGCCGGGCAATTTCCTGAACATGTGTCACAGTGTAATGACTGAAAGCTAGGCCAGATAATTATACACCAACGTACAATATACACCAAGATGTCTGAGACAAAATTCTTACGCATACATGATGTGAGAGAACAAGATTATGTATCTTCTTTAGCCTCAATACCTGAATACATTCTTCACAATTATGTAATTTGAAACTGTTAGGTCCAGTTATCCACCTCATTCATTCTTTGGGATATCTATTAGTATTGGTGCTGTTTTTAATTTTTTGTTGTTGTTGTTGTTTATAATAGCACAGACAAAATTGAAAATGAATACAAAAGCAAATACTTCTCAGCAAGCCTCAGTCACGTGGTAATTTTACTTTTAGAAAGACATCATTACACAAGGGCTTTTTTTTACTTAATAAATTAGGAATTTCCTTTTGCATTCATTTCAATGGAAGTAGAAAAAGACTTCATATGAAATTGCTCAGTCTAGATGACTAGAAAGCTTACACAGACAAAAGCTTATTGCTTTAAAATTACGCTGCAGGTAACATTAATATATTGTATTCAACATACTTTGTTGATTTACTCAAGTGGTTCTGTACCCTGCTGCTGATCCTATAGATGCTGCAGAATTGCTCAAGCAGTTTTCAAAATGAAAAGCACATTGATTATGTTTCTGAGTAAAGTTTTCCTCAAAGTACCAATCCCTACAGCAGTGGAGACAGACAAAAGGCAAAAAAAAGAATATTAAAATTTCTAAAGGGTAAAAGATGAAGTATAATGATAGCCAAAAGAAGGCTCCCTCTTTGTGCTGAACCTCACACATTCCTGATCAGTCAACTCATGAGACTTTGCTCCAATATCTGCAATAGACTTATTAACCAAAATATATACTAGATTTGCTATCTGGCAGAAGAAAACTAAAAAAAAATTTTTTTTTTAAAAGGCTGAGACACTGCGCATAAAAAGCCCTTAAGATTTTGAATCAGACAGAATGCTCAAGCACCAATACTACTTTCTTTTGACCCACTACCAAAGACAAAATATATTTCAACACTGAATTGCAAACAAGTAGCTTTGCCTACTGCTAGACCATGTGCAGTCTGAATAATAATCATCTGCCAAGGAGTTTGAGCTCTAGTGGCAATGAAATCAAGAAGTTAGGACTGGTATGAATCAAGGTGGATTTTGATGCTCCTCAAACCCATATCAAACTTCCTGGAACAACACACTTGCAGTTTTTACCTAGCTTTTCCATTACAAGATAATCTAGTCTATGTGGTTCAACTGGACAAGTCTCTGGTCTCAGGATGCTGGTATAAGCATAATGCTTTCCCATTAGCTTTGAAGGCTTCATTTGCTTTATACTACCAGAAGCATCAAAGCAAGGACGCAGCATGGGAAAGAGAATGGTGTACTATTCTATACTGAATAAGGCACTACAGGTATTTGTGTAATCAAAAAATTATTCAAGATATTTTACTATAAAATTTTACATTAAACTGGTAGGTAAATTAAAGAGTGAAGTCTGGCAACTCATACAATGCATGATGACTACAAATTACCTCTACAAACGGAACACAGTTTAAACAAATACTAAATGATAAGTTCATCTGAACTGAAATATGTGCTTCTCATTTTTACTTGTCTAAGGAGTGCACTAAGACAAAAACAAAAAGCCTGTAACTTACAGAGTATCTATGAGTAAGTTTATATAAAAGCCTTCATTCTGCTCCAGCACCTGCTTCAGAAATTTCTCACATTAGTTCCTTAATAACTGTAATTGTATAAAGATTATTGAAACATGAGAGTGAAATCTCTGAGGTTTTTATTTTGTTTTCTGGTTAATCACATTGCCATATGAAGAAGAATGAATTCTAAATGATAAAGGATGATTTCAGATCATCCAGGTGATAAAAGATAAAAACAATAGAATGGAATACAGAAATTGCTTTGGGACCATAATGTGAGCAAACAGTCCCAATCCTCTAAGCTATCATTTTATTCCCTTGGAGGACTTCACCAGAGTGAGAAGTGCATATCTGGAGGCTGGATAAGTACACAAGTAAGGACAGAGGGAAGAAAAGATAGACATATGCACTTTTACACTTTAAAATCTTGGAAAATTACAAATGGGTTGTCTGCGTCAGCTGGATAATGTCTGAAAAAACTGGTTTTCTCAAATAGAAAGTGTTAAAGAAATAATTAAATAATTCATAAAGGTGGTCAAAAATGATAGCTTAGTAATTTCCTAGGGATATTTTTAGAGCGTAATATTGAGATGTTTTATAGAAACAAACTCACAGTGAGTTTAGTTTCATTCGCGATCATGCTGTGCTGCTATCTCAGGAGAGACAATCCCTCATATATTTAGCTTAGCTCTTCTAATAGAACTGAGAATTAGAACCTGCAGCATACTATAGCAGAAAGGTTTTAACTTTGTTATTACAAATCCAAGTGCATTAGCAGTTTCTTTTTATGGGGTTGTTTCAGAATTAAACGTTTTATAAAAAGAAGATAGCCCTGTAAAATTTTTAATTAAGAAGCCAAAGCATGAAAAAAAGAAGACTGGAAAACAAATTTTGCTGAGCTCTTTGAAAAAAAGGGTAGGAGGAACACACCCTCAACAGAACTATCAAAGCAAAAAGGAACCATTCTTCTTCTGCAGTATAGGTTGAATTTACAAAACACAAAGCAATTAAAAAGTACAGAAACACACAGACATAACTATTTTAAATGATTGAGTCATAGAGTTGCTGAACAATAACAATCCTTTTAAGTCTCTGTAAAGTTAGAATATGCTCCTCACTGTCATGATAAGAAAAGCAAAACATCAAAGTATCTTCAGAATATAGCATATCAAAAATAGCAGAGTAATGCAGATAGAATAGGCTACACTAGCTCTGAATGTGATACTGTGAAACCCAGCATCCACAGCTTTTCCCTCTTTACCACAGGTTTGCCCTGCAAATGCCTTTGGTTACAGAAAAGTCATCCTAATTTCTCCTTAAAGAATAGAGATTCAGTTTCAACATACACGCAACCATATAGACAGAGAGATACAGAGAAAGGAGAGAATAACTTATATTCACATTCCAAAAAATTATAACCTTGGAAAAATAAGCAAAACAATTTAGGAGGTAATTAGTGTATATTCTAAGAACCAGAGACATCTAGGTTGGAAAAGGCCTTCAATGTCATGAAGTCCAACAATAGCCTGACCTACTGAGCCCCATTACTAAACCATATCCCTTGGTAGCATGCTCACATACCTCAAACACTTCCAGGGATGGGTACTCTACCCCTTCCCTGGACTGCCCATTCCAATGCTCGATCACCTTCTCTATTAAAAATTCTTCTTGATATTCAGTATAAGCCTCCCTGGTACTACTTGAGACTGTTTCCTTGTGTCCTATCTCTTGTCACCTGACCAGCAACCTCCTTTCAGGTTGTTGAAGAGAGTGATGAGGTCTCCCCTCAGCCTCCTCTTCTCCAGGCTGAATAACTCCGGCTCTTTCAGGTGCTCCTCATATGTCTTGTTTTCTAATCCTTTCATTAGCTTTGCTACTCTTCTCTGTACATACCAGAACAACTCAGTCTCCTTCTTGTAGTGCAGAAATCTGAATGCAGTATTTAAGGTGTGCTCTCACCACAGTGACGTACAGGGGACAATCACTTTCCTAGTCCGTCTGGCCACAGTACTTCTTATAAAGGCCAGGATGGTGCTAGCCTTCTTGGCCACCTGAGCACACTCTCAGGTCCTTTTCTGTCAAGAAAATTTCCAGCCACTCTGCAAAACTATCCTACCATCCAGCAAAACAACAGTCCTGCCTAACTTTGTATCATCTGCATGCTACTAAGGGTCACTCAATCTCTATTATCCAAATCATTGATAAAGATGTTAAACAAAAACGGTCTCAGTGCTAAGTCCTAGTGAATGGCTCTGGTGAACAGCTACCAACTGGACTGAACTCCATTCACCGTGCCTCCAAGTCAGGCCATCCATACAGGTAACCCAGCAAACTATACATCTGTCCAAGCCACAAGCAGCCAAATTCTCCAGGACAATCTAGAGGAGACATTGTCAAATTCTTTACTGAAATCCATGTAAACAACATCCCCTCATCTACAAAGATCATAGAATCACAGAAACACAAGGCTGGAAACAACTTGCAAGATCATCTAGTCCAACCATCCTCTCATTACCATTACTTCCACAAGCACTAAACCATATCTTGTAGCTCCTCATCCAGATGCCTCTTGAACACTTCCGGGGATGGTGACTCCACCACATTCCTGAGCAGGCCATTCCAGTGTCTGACCACTCTCTGAGAGAAAAAGTTCTTCCTTATGTTTAAGGAATCATCTTGTTTTAGAAAGAGATCAGATCAGTCAGGAAGGACCTATCTTTCATAAATCCATGCTAGCTGCATCTGGATTGCCCCACATGTGCTATATGATGATGACCTGCTCCATACCCTTCTCCAGTACCGAGGTTAGACTGGCAGGCCTATAATTTCCTAAATACTCCTTTCTGCCTTTGTTATAGATTGGAGTCACATTTGCCACCCTCTAGTCAACCAGGACTCTTCAGTTATACAGGACTGATGAACAACTGAATGTGGCTCAGTGTGCACTTTCATCAGCTCCTTCTGCACTTTCGGATGAATCTCATCTGGCCCCACAGACTTCTGAATGTTCAAATGATGTAGGAGGTCATCCAGTTTCCCATTAAATTAGGTTATTTATTTCCCTCTCTATCACTGTCTTCCAACTCAGAGGGCTGGGTACCCAAAGAACAATTAGCCTTACTAATAAATACTCAAGCAAAGAAGGAATTAAGTACCTCAGGCTTATACTCATTTTCATCACTATGTTTACCCTCACATCCAATAAAGGATGGAAATTCTCCTTATTCCTTCTGATTATACAGTGCTTCTCTTGAATCCAGGAAAACAAATCGAGAACTATTTTTCTTTCAGTTTCCAATGAGCTGATCCATACTGCTCTGTATAGCTCCTCCACTTCAAAATACTGGAATACATTCCCTTTTTAATCAACTTATAAGTATACCCACAACTTCCTGCATATCCGTTAATGTCAGCCTCAGATGCTGTACTGCCAGTGGTACTGTATCTAGTCTTACTAACAACATGTAGATAATTAACCTCCAGGGTAGGAAAGGGCCTATATTTCTCCCTCCCTTCCATACACAGGCTCTTTTGAGCATAATTTAAGAGAACATCTATTCAAACCTGCCTTATCTTAACTCCTAAAAACCTCACAATCAATTTCATGAATTCTGTAAATCTTTTTAAGGGCTGATTTTAAGGGCAGACCCCATTTAGAATACAAAGTGTTGTCCTTCATTTAGCATGTATCAAAAGCTTTTGGAATGATGATTAATTAGCACATTGAACTTACATCTGGGGATGATCAAGTGAGCTATAGAACCTGCATAAAGGATTTTCACAGTACAAGTCTTCTCTAAGCATTACCAAAATCTCCTGCCAGTAAATTCAGTGGGAATTCAATCAGTGCCTTCAGTTCTACTGATCACCTTACAGTGAGATGTCCTTTTTTTTAGGTCGTTTGTATCAACAGATAGAACTGACTACATTAGGTTTCTACTAACACTTTCCTTGTCAGAGAAGCATTGTTTTAGGTGATACCAATTGTAGTATAATTCATATTCAAGGAACTGTTCAACTTCTGCTGAAAGGTCAAAGTTCAAATCCTAAGAAAATCAATTACATTCATTTATTAACATCTAGTAACTGGTCACAGGTTCAAGGAGCTCACTGGGAGACCTCTTTCAGACTCAAGGTTGTGTCACGACAGTGAAAAGTTCTCCTTTTATATTCAAAGGAAGTGAAGCACATATTCCTATGGGCAGAACTGAGAAAGGGCAGCACAATCTGGGGTCCTAAACAATGTAGTCTCAAGAAACATTGGTTAGAGGTTAACAGCACCACGTAGCAGCCCTTTCACTGTAGGAGAATGCATCTCATTTCTATCTAAAAGTAGTCTCTCTTTCATATGTATATGGCATATAAAGATACCTTGGATATTTTATTTTCCTCACATACTTTAAATCTGAATTTCTCATCAGCTTGGTAAAAATTGGTATAAAGACATGTACCAACCAGGCTTTTGAAGGTAAATTTTTCTTTTGACCCCTAATCTTTCCTATAATTTCCATTCTAAAATCCTAGTTTTGTGTCTGTGGAATCAGATCAGAGTTTTGTAAACTGAATTCAGGAAATCTTTACCCTTTTCCTTGCATTTAATACTTTAGCTGACTTAGACTGTACGACAAAGGGAGAGAGGATGCAGATTTTTTGCAATTTTAAAAAAACACACTTTTTTTTTTTTTTCCTATTTACAAGTTATATTGCATGATACTTTTAGCTATAACAGAACAGAAACAAGAAATACTCCTACTTTCAGTGTTTACTTAATTTCTCACTGGCTCCATTGTCTGGAGGAACTACTAGCCTGACGTGTGACTGAGAGCGCAACTTCCCTGTATGGATTCAATAGTCTCAGAGATTACATTGCTGGTGACTAAGCAACACTGTGGAAGATGAGAACAATATGTAGACCCATACATTTCTGTCCTTGTATGTTTCACTGCATGAACTATACATTAGACACTTTTAAACAACTGAAACAATACTGAGAGATAGACTTGATGTGGTTGCTTTATCTGTGATATTTTGTAAGGCTTACAGAATGTTAACTTCCCAAATAATTGTGCATAACGGATATTTAATATGTTGTGTAGCACACTCAGTATATTCTTTCTACCAGTCTGGACTCCTTGGACCATGACTTTGAGTTAGAAGATACTCAAATAAGCACTGTGAGCAGATGAGAAGTCAAATCAATAGAATCCTACTGCATATATTCAATAACATTTGAAATTACTAGTACAGTACTTATTCATCCACAGAAATCATCCCAGTCCGTTCTCTTTGTAGGAACGGCAACAAAGAGGGGATTTCATTCTAGCTCTGAATATGGACACGTAACACTGTATTACTTGAGAATGGTATGTTAAGGCATGAGGCATTTTGGAATTGTTTATGTGGTGAAATGAACATAAGGTTCATTGTCCTTTCTTTCTGCCTTTTGCTCAGTCATTTGAATTACTTCTCTGATACTTTTCTGCCTGCTTCAAGATCCTCTGAAAGGAAGAACATTGTTAGAATATGCCAGATAATAATAGAACCACAAGCAACAGTCAGTGAAGAGGGTGCGAGTGGGCAGGAATAGAAAAATCCCATTGTCTAATTATTAAATCTATTCAATAGACTTGGGAAAATGTCAGAATACTTAAACAACCTTCATCCTAACAGCTGTGCTATAATTAGGGAGCTGCTTTAAGAACTGGAGATAGAAGATGACAAAATGAGAATCACAGACATTAGTGGTAGAAAGATCCATTTAGGTAACCAAAATACTTTTCCCTACTGTTCTCTAGTAGGGCTTCACAACCACATAGATGGGGGCCTTTGCAGAATGGACAGAAAGAACAAAAAGCATAAAAAACCCAAACAGTTCATTGAATTTAGGTGGAGCTCAAGTCGTTTCAAAGAGGAAATCAGGAGGAGGCAGAGCACTGTATTAAGTTTTGTGTAAGCAGAAATAGTTCCTCAGACAATAATGAAGTATCTTCTGTGCTGCCACTGAAGTTAGTTTCTTCCAGCAAAGAGATAAAGATAAGATTAATCACTAGCAATCAGTTCATCTGTGATCTCTGATTAATTCTGAAACCTTACCAGTCTTCATGGTGTATCATGAGTTTTGCATTTACAGTATATTCTTAAAGCCCAGCTACTGAAACTAAGTGATTACATGAGAATTTCAGCTTTCATTAAAGACTCGAAATGAATTTCTAACCATGGTAATTGCAATTAAATAAATTTGAAAGCATGGTCTTTAAAAGTCACGCCCCTAACAAGTCAAATAGTATTTTCAAGATTATTAGAATCTCCTTTCTGAGGCGTGCATGTTGGGGAGCGTTGAGCTCACTATTTTGAAATACAAACACATTGATGTTCTTTGGCAGTAATACCCAGTCTGAGAGGATCTATTTTTGTTCTATGTCTAAATTTATTTTAAATTACAAAATAGCAATTATTGAATTTATCCTCATTTTGAAACCAGTTTTGTGCTTATAAGTCTATAAATAAATGGTTAAAGTTACATATAAATCAAAAGAACCTTTTATAACTTATAGATTATTGTGATTGTCTATAGCTGAACGTTGCATTAGAATATTTTTTTACTTACACAGTGTGCCAGAGAAAAGAGCATCCTAACACAGACGTATATGACGATTGGATGACTTAAGCCTGAAATTTGGCTCCCAGGTCCAACAGATTACTATTATAGGAAGGGAAAAACTGCTTCTCTCCCTTTGTTTTGAAAATGGAGATCATAATCTCTTGCTTATTACTTACTTTTTTACTGTTAAGTTGTGCAGTTTCTGGGAGAAGTATTTTCTTCTGTTCATATATGGCAGCAAACAGCATTCAGTCCTTTGAGCTGTCATACAAATAAGAGAGATTTCTACACCTGTTATATTTCTTTTTATTCAGAAACAGAATTCAGATTCACACATAATTTTGGCTGAAGGCTAAAAAAGAATCCGGGGGAAAACTAGATAGTGCCTCAGGAGGACATTCCTTTAATATTAGCTATGGCTTTTTTCTTACAGTCTTCCAGAACTTTGTTTGCTATTCTTTAGAGCAAATATTTGCAGTAATAACAGCATGATCTGTTGGGAAAAGCACAAAATACTCTCAGCACGATACTGCAAGAGCAGTAGGATCTTCCTCAAAGCATCTTTGTATGCATCTCCAGCTAAAGACAGATTGTTTACACTGGAAACAGCCTAATTTAGGATTTCAAAGGAGACTCATCATCACAAGGCAATGCAGACTCACTTGAGCCTTCAATAAGCCAGCATATTACCTACCTGCATTTGTTTAGGAGAGAATACTGGGCTGCATCATTCAGAAGGTCAGTAGCCAGTTTGTAATCCATAGGTGAAACATTTATACGGCAGTTTGGGCTTCATGTTGGAGACATCTCTCATTCTACAGATATAATTCCACTTTCTTGACAACCCATGGAAAAAAGCTTCATTAAAGCTCCATAGAGGTTGCAGGGATGACAACGAAGGACAGGAAAAGTAGCAAGAGAAGAATGAAATGCCATTCTTGTTAGCAGAAGTTCTCAGCAGTGATCTGCTTGCAGTTGAAAAAACTCTGTGCAGTTTTGTTGGTGAAGTATTTTATTCTGAGACTACGCTTCTTGGGATTCTTGTCTGGTTCCTTCAACTTCTCCAATGTTTGGGGTATAGTACATTACCCTGCAACTAAGTTACATTTCACGTGACCTCTGTAGCTCGCATGGAGCACAGGAAAGCTGGCTGGTATCACTGGGGGACCTCTCAAAGTACAATGAAGTTAACACAAGGTCCAAGATGTAATTTTAGGGACAGTTTTCCTTCCTGCTACAGTCAACATCATACACCGCTTTTGAAGCCAGAACGCAGGCAAGCAAGTTACCAAATTTGACAATTTTTTATCTACATGTTTCAATCCCTATCCCACCTACTAGTCATTCCAGTTAAAGAAAAGATCCTTTGACTCCTTTCCACGTGTGCCCTAAATCAGTTAGATTCTTATGATGTGTGAAGTAATTAGGCTGGAAGGGTGAGAGTTGCTGGAACTACCTAGCACAGTACACTTGGCAGAACACACGGTCCAGTGCTTTATGGATGGTATTTGAGCGCTGAGGTTTCAGACAGCAAGCACAGTTGTACAGTTATTAAACATAGCTTTTGATACAACAGTCAGAAAATGAGAGAACTCCTATGCGTCTCCCCAAAAGTGGCAAAGAAGGTAGGGCCCATTGTGCACTGATTATGATAATTTATTAGACTGAATTATTAATTTTTTTAAGACAATGATTATCATCAAGTTGACAGTTTCTAACTTCATTAGAAGTCGCAGCTGCTGCTATCATTATTCTGATTAGTTACCTTGAATTGCTTTGCAAAAGACAATTATCATTACAGCTTCTCTATCACAAGGAGGAAGTAGCTTCTACTGGCAGAACCAAATTAGAAAACAAACTAGAGCATGAAATAAGGGGAAGAGAATGAGTGTGTCAGACACTAGAGAGAAGCTGATCACACCTTCCTGGACTTGAGTATTTTAAATAGAGGCTATCATTCTGAAAGGCAGGAAACAGTAGAACAGATGATGCAAGTAACCACTCATTGGTGCTATTGCTAATCAAGTCAAATGATGCTGTAAGCTGGTGAAAATGGTTTATTTCTGATAAATTATCCTCATTTTGAAACCCCTCAAAATTGGTAGGTATACCTATACCGGAGCCTAGTGATGAATGCGATGCCTGCATCTTTTTCTGAGAAAGAAGATTGAGTATTGTCAGGTTTTTTTAGCTGATTCCTTTTCAGTTGGATCTTCACGAAGGAAAATGGAAGTTTATGGCAAGAAGGCATATAATGAGCAATCCGGAAACTGGAAAATACACTGCACTTCAAAAGAAAAAAAATGGCTCTTATTTTAGAGAAGATACAGAAGGTGGAAAAAACTAAGACATGGCATAAATATGCCTTAAAGAGAAAGGCAAAAACAACAAAAGATAACCTTCCTTCTCAGTGAAATTTAGTGGACTGATAGGGTTAAGAAATGTGAATGGGGACTGGAAGAGCAGGAAAAGTTCAGAAAGTTTCTTCTCTCAGCCAGAGGCTTGTGACATATTCAGTGGTGCTGCCATTGATTTAACAATTACTTATGCCCTGGTTACATCTAAATAAGAAAAATGCAAAATAGGAAGTTTTTCATGCGGACCACGTCACTACACTACACTATGATCACTGTACATAAACTGTACATTAGACACATCCATCCGATGAAAAAGAAAACAAACATCAAAAAAATAAAATCAACAATAAAAACAAAACCCCAGAAAGCTATCATTGTCATGAAATGCTATGAATTGCCAGTATACGGGCTGCTGCTTTACATACTGGAGCAATCAGAGAAAAAAAATAAAGCTCTACTCTGTTTTGTTGTCAGTATATTTTGTCTAACCTTCCATCCCACGTAAGAGAGATAAGAACACAAACAGCTCAAATCCCTTCAAGTTTTCATTTCTTTCATAATTTTTTACAGTTTCTCGAACTTTAAATTTCTTTTTGAAATGGCCTAATTGCAGCACAGTTATCATTCTTCATCTATAGTTCTGGTCACTCACACTGCAACAGCAGCACTTTTCCATCTTCTCTCTGGTTTCAGCTTCTCTGACTTCATGCTGACTAAGACAGTTTTTTGACTTAGACATTATCTTTTCTCTGTAAAATGTAGATCTTTTTCTTTATGATTTCTTTAGCTACTTCCTTTTTAACTCACCCCTCCATTTTTAACTCGGAATCAATTTAGTGTCTATACAAAAGTGTAATTTTCCTTAGTGTGTACTGATGCCAATTTGAAGAAATTCTGCAGTTTGAAGCTTGTGTGCAGCACTGTGATATCAATACAACAACAATAACAAAAAGTCTTAATTTCACATTCGCAATCTCTTTCACATTTTTGGCCTACAGATGTACTATTTAGAAATAAATTGTTCTTATTATTTCCAGCATGTTCCAGAATTCAGTCATACCTGTTTCAAGCTGCATTTCTCTTCTTGGCTTCCATATACAATATCACTCTATCTCAGTTTAATAGATATGACTTTGTAGTGATGATCCAAGGCATCAAAAATACAGCATGAAACTATTCTTGTCCTGAGCGTCTCCACAATTAAAATCAGATGAAGAGCAAACATGGAAAGTAACATAGAAAAGGAGAACCAGAGTTTGAAGTAGAATGCAACTGAGCTAGTAAATCTTCCCCTTGCCATTACCTCTCTCTGTATGGAGAGAGTCTCTACGGAGTCTCCAGACTCCACTCTCCTCAAAACACACTTTCCTCTAACCGTAAAGCCTTTCCATCTACTTATATTACATCTTCCTCTCCCTCAAGACCCTGTTGTTGCTTCTTGGAGGTCCCTATCCTGATATAAAGTTTACGATAATAGAGAAAGCTCAATACCCCTCCATTACTCTACTTTTAGTACCTACGTGCCTTATTAATGAAGAATATTTTCACCCGAAGTGGTATTTAGGTTGCAAAGTCAAGCACTAAACAAATAGGAAGTGTTGGTATTAAACCTTAATTTGGCCTTTTTGCGCAATACGATATAGACTTTAATTACACGAACAGACTATTTTTTCCACATCTAAGTGCATAGATGTGCAAATTCTCTAGCAGTTGACTTGATTACAAGTATGCATAATATAAAAGTTCAATAGTCTATTGATATTTACTCAAATTGCAGAAATTCCACATATTCATTGAGGCAGCTGACTATATTAGGATATTATGCCAAGAGCTGAACAAATGAAATCAGAGTACTGCAAATGACAAGGAACAAATAGCCAGGAAAAAAATTAAAAAAAAAAAAAAAAAAAAAAGGGCTTACAAGAGAAAAAAAAAACATACAGCATGGTGAATACAAGACAAACACATTTGGTTCTGCTGAAACAGAGCAAGAGTTCTACCACAAATGTTTAATCTTTTCTACAGTCCAAGTTAAACAGTCTAATGAGCACAGTGGCCACTTCATACTGGATAACTCCAAAGACTAAACCATAAAAGTGGGACAAAGTCTATGTTTGAAATACACACAAAAAATTAAAGGCGACATCTTGGCCTGTAGGTGGTCTTCCAGCTGAAGAAAAAAATAGAAAAAGGTTAATTTCAAGGTTAGAACTAACCTTGTTCTATTTTTTTTTCCCCAGAGCCCAAAGCAGAGCTCATGGCCAACATGTCACTTCCAATATTCTTTGCTATCTCAACTCTGAGTTTTATATTAACCTTTTCCCTTAAATTCTGTAGTATAAAGGCTAATGCACTGTCGGCTTCATTGCAGTGTGAAGAAGCTCAGCCTGATCTTCTTGTAATTAACCAAACATAAAGGCAGGGAAATGTTGATAGCATTGTTACCATTCTTTCGCACTTCACAAATAAAACAGGATAAGAGGAAATCATGGCAGAGCTGCACTGATAAGACATCCTTGGTTAGTAACAAAAGCAGAGAAATAAATTATTACTCATACATACATATGTATTTATATCTGAGGGAAATACTTGGAATTACAGAGCATTTTTAATTACTACCTGATAAATTGAGAGTATTGTCATTTGCTAGATGCACCAGAAACTAATGCAGAACTCTGACTCTCTCTCACTTTACTGGAGAGAAACGTAGAGACCATACCCAGACTTTCTTGATAAACTCTATTTATTGCATGCGCTGTATAGTTAGCATTAAAAATAGAATAATACTGTTTGAACCCCCCAACCAATCTCAAACAAAATCAGTTTTTCCTCTACTATATTCCTTTTCCCTTACATCTTTTGTTTCTAATTCTCCTCTCCAGCTTGGCCTGTTCACCCCTACTTGCCCCCGCTGATGAAAGAAGAGTTTTGGAAAAGTGCTCTAAATGCCTAACAAATTATTACATACAAATTTTCCATGCAAATGTCTTTGTTTTTTCACCTACCAATAAAAATTTGTGTGAGAAACTCTGAAGTAATAAAGCAAAGCGTTGCACGTGGCTTGTCATGTTGGAGGCAGGAGTATGAGCTCAGCTGCTTGCAGAGAAGCAGAAGAGAACTACTAAGTAGGCCCACAGGCAAAATGAAAGAGTACAGCAGGTTCTACCTGCATGTTGGTGTGAGACAATGGTGAGAACAAAGATTACATAATGTGTGCAGAAATAAGATTAAAACACAGTAGAGGAGCAAGAGCAGCATTGAAGGTTCAAATTGTCTGTATGGCATGTGAATGTTGCTTAAAAATGAACTCCAGCTCATTAAATCCATGTTAATACATAGAAACATTCTTTTTCCTTGGTTTTCACTCTGGTTATATCTAGTCATATGATAAATTGAGCTATGAAATACAGTGTCAGTTTTCCTGCTGCTGTTCCAAAATAGTCTCAAACAACAGGGGGGGAAAAAAAAAAAAGATGTTTATGTTCTAGCTACATTTAAGTTCACATGCTATCTACATAATCTCCACGCCAAAATTTCTTCATAATAAGTTTTTGTGTAACCTGAAGAGAGTATCTCCACATATGCCTTTATACCCTACTTCACTGTGGTGAAGGTATGGGAGAAAGTCCCTGGACAGCCTAGAAGTGTTGACAGTAGCTTTACTCATATGAAAATCTGGCAGCGGTTTTGAGTACAGGTCTGCCATGTTTTACTTAAGGTCTCTTCTATACCAATATCTTCATGAAGAGAAAGCATGAGAGTCTTAGTTTTCATTTTATGCATAAAATTTCCTATATTTCATCTCATTCAATATCTGATATTCAGAGGGTGTTCCACTTGAAAAGCTTAACGTATCTGAAACTTCCTCTTTAAGGCTGTTGTGATCATTTACAGTGGCATCTTATAGCACATCACAGTGGCCCTCAGGTTTTCTTGAGCCAATACCACTCATCTTTCATCAATCTCTCAGTATGCTGCACTGCATATAAAAATACAAAATGCAGTGCAGCATACATGCTTGCACCAAACAGCTTGTTTAAGACTGCCTTCCTGACTTTTCTCACAATATAGCATGGGATACTAAGTCTTCATTTCAAATTACTACAAGTCTTCTCCTAATTCTCCTGTCATATAAGAAAGTCAAGAAAAATCTTGTATTGCAAATACTTCTCATGGCTCAGACTAGAGTGTACAAATATAGTTCACAGAAAAAATCCTACAGGGCAAAGCTGTCAAAAGCAGTGTCACTCCCTCGTTAGTAGTGAAGCCATGTATAGTGAATGCCAAGAGCATAGCTGGGCATTCATTTGCTGCTGGGGCATTTTATCTGGTGCAATTAAAGCCAGGAAAAAAAAAAGTGCTGAAGGTCAAGGATAGATCATTAAATCTTGCTATATAAAAATCTTGTACAGAAAAAATTAATTTCTGTCCTTGTGAAATATTACAGCTATGCTCCATTCTGGAATGTGATTTGTTGGGAAAAACAGCATAAATCAGCTAATAGTAATCCATTCACTTTTTTTTTTTTAATGGTTTTATGTTACTCTGGATAGATGGCAAAGTAAGAGCAGTTCAGTGGGGAAAAAAAATCACAGTAAAATAGGTAACAGAAGAAGCAGATGTATGGTATTTACACAGAGCTAGATTAAATCCATTAGCTGTCCAATACCTGTGGGTTTCAATGATTTGAACAACACTTTATGGCCCTTGGAAGGATTCAAGTTTATTATTTTTTTTTCAAGGGAGTGCAATGAAGGCTTTCCTAAAAATCACAGAGGAAGGAATGATTGCAGGATTTTGTAACAAGCTTAAAGCTGCAAATCTAACAAGTAACTGATTGTTCATGATGATTAAAGATCTTCAGCTTCCAGCAGACAGATCTGCTTCAGTTAGGAGCGATCCTCTGATCACTAGTAAAGATTATTGCTACCCTACCATTTGCTGCAATCTCACTGAAGACCTACAGGAGCAAACTGGTTACAGACTAACATCACAAATTCTCATCAATGACATTCCATATACTCACTAGCCCTAATTCCAAAGCAGAAGTCTTAATGCAAAAATAAATACAAAATCCTAGAGTCATTACAGTTGGAAAAGACCTTTAAGATAATCTACTCCAATCATCCACCTACCATCAACACTGCCCACTAAGCCATGTCCCTAAGTACTACACGTACCCTTTCCTTAAACACTCCAGGAACAGTGACTCCCTGGTTGTCCAGGATGTGGTAGAAGGAAGAAATTCTTCTTAATATCCAACCAGAATCTCCCCTGGCACAACTTGAGGCCATTCCTTTCTACCCAATCACTAGTTAGCAGGGAGAAGAGACCAACTCCCACCCCATGCTATAGCTTCCTTTCAGGTAGTTGTAGAGAGTGATAAGGTCTCTCCTGAGCCTTCTCTTCTCTAGACTAAAAATATCCCAGTTCCCTCAATTGCTTCTCATAAGACTTGTGCTCCAGACCCTTCACTAGATACTCCTGTTAGTACGCTTTCCTTATAAGGCAAAACATTAAGTCAGAAATAGCTTCAATTTTGTTCCTAGGTCAGTGATGAGTACTGTCCCATTTCATTTGAGAGGAAACTCCTCATAATACAGCTTTCCCCTGTGAAGATTTTTGATTCATGAGTCTCTAAGTGGGGAACAATGAATGTTGTTCATTGTTCCAGCAACAAAAGAAGCCAATGTGAAAGTATTGTCCTCTCCAGTGTCAGGCAGTGAACAACTACCTTTTCCCTGTTCACTGAAACAATAAATTTTCAACCTCATTTGCAAAACCTTACCTGTTTTCCTATAAAAGCGTGCCTGTATATCAACTGACGTCAAATTTAAAGACTTGGGTTAAAAAGGTAAAGAAAACTATAAAAGCTTGTGTTCGAGTATTCCCATATACTATTACTTGTCACCTAAGACTTGACACTTCTGGTTTGTCTGTGGATCCAGGATTTCATCATGCATATCCAAAGGCTAACATGCAACGTTTTTTATACATATCAGCAGAAAATCTGTTTTATTACTGTTCCAAGACAGTAGTTCACATATTTTTTTAATGTATGTTACACTTGTATAAATAGAAAGTATGCTACAGTCTTTGCCGACAGTACAGACTTCATGAGATTAGTAAGAGTTGCTATGTTACAGAACAAATTCACAGTTTTGCTATCACCTAGCATGTCTGCTTGGAATAACCTCCTCCAAGAAGAATACATCTAGCACAAGCATACAGTATCTACAGTTTGGTAAGAAGGGCACTGTGACTAACAGTTTTTACCAGCGGAAATACTTTTGGAAGTGTTTAGTTTTGAAAGCTACAAAGTGGACATGTTCTCAGTATGATCCAGACAAGGACACATCAAGGGCTACGTGGCAATCAGCTTCTCTGCAAAATGATGCCAGCTGAATGCTCACAAAGTTTCCAAGTGCTGTATTTAGCTGCAGTGTATATTAGATAAGTCTCATTACCTCTCCCATAAAACACAACAAATATGTTCAATATTTTTTCTAAAGAAAACAGCAATTCTGATTTCTATTCCAATCATATCACAGTACAAGTGCCTTAAAGCTAATGTGCAGGGTTGCTTAGCAACAGTACTAGACCTTCTCTCATCATCCTGCTACTGATTTTTCTGATATTTTGGTTCCTAAGGATGCTTTGTAATAATGAAAGACACCATGTTAAACCTATTTTCTTTCCTCAGAACTTAATCACTATTATTGGTGTGAATGTTGCTTCTTTCTACATCTAACTATGCTATTAGCTCACTTTGGACATCTGGGAGCCCATCATAAGAATCACAAGTTCCAAACAGACAGCACCTGGAGATATTATTGATCCTCTTAAATCCACACAAACATCATTATTTGCAATGAAACCTAGCTCTAGATGTGGATTCCGACTTCACAGAATAATAACAATTTCATGCAGTTACTGCTGGTGACTTTTGGAAAGACTACATGAATGACTGTCATGAGTAATACTCATGTTCTACATTTACTAGTTTAATGGAAAACTTTAAGAAAGAATTATCCCAACTTACAGTACCCCAAAAATCAAACAAACACAAACTGAACTCATTGGTCATCAAACAAGATTATTCAGAAGACTGCACACTGGTAAGCCTTTCCTTTCAAGGATACCTAAACTCAATTATAGTTATTTTTTTTCCTTAATCAATATTGCCACAGTAACAATCTTATGAGCATAAAGCTCAGGAACTGCATATTGACACAGACATGGATTTACATAACTGATTTGCATCTTTAAAAAGGATTAATAGTATTCTTGGGTTAAGAAACTGCAAATTCATGTCCATTTTGCCCAAGTCCTAATGCAATGCCATCTAAAATCTACTAATATCCTATTGAAAAGTCATCACTGAAATAAGGAGCGTGCTTTATTCTTCTTTATTTCTGGTGGAATGAGTAGAAAAGTTAAGCCAGTGAATATCTGTATGCTAATAGTAAAATACATGGACAAAAATCTCAGTATTCTCGTCTCCCATGACCAACACAATGAGTATCAGTGGGACTGAGGCAGATACAGATGAATTTAAAATGTCCAAAAAAGCCAGCAAGATGTGAAATGGATTTCAGCAGTGCCTCTGTGTTTGAGCAAAGTTTTAGGACATTTGTATTTGTGCTCCTGTAATAGACAGCAGGTACTTGGATACGTGCATAGACAGGGCCTGAGAGCTAGACAGTATCTAAGAAGATATGCAGTTAGAAGACTCTTTTTAGAACTTCAGGACAACGGGCCAAAGGTGAAGTTCAGTCAGCATTCTATGTGCTATCCCATCCGATCCTAGAAGGCTACAATTTTCCTGACCTCCCCGTAAAGGTAGTGATATAAAAAAAAAAATTGCCAATGTGCCTCTTTACAAGCTGATGTCAGGTTGTGCAATTTAAGAAATATTCCAAATTGAAAAGCCCTAAATATCCAACCCAGGTTGTTTTTTGCAGTAGTAATGATGAAAGTATTTGATGGGAAGCGTGATGAGACCATCCACTAATTCCACTTGAGAACTAATTAATTCCCATGGAAAATCACTGGCCATCTGTGACCTTAAACCTGAATCACAGAAGCTGAAGTTGTGGTCTCCACAGCACTCAATACACCTTTCCTCTCTTGAAATCCAGAGAGTCATGGCAGGATTTTGTTTGGTGTTCATATGTGGCTAGTAGGTACTCCATTACAGAACATCATACTTAACTGCGAGGCAGGCAGACATCTCCCAGGTCACAGTCTGCCGTGCAAAGGAATCAGTTGGCACTGTTCCCTCTATTTTCATAACAGAAGCAGCTCTAACAAATCAATTCCAAGCAGAACAAGCTGTTTGATGATTATCACTTCGAACAAATATTTTCAGCCACGTGCAAAACACCGTGGACAAAAAAAAGCAAACTCTCAATAAACAGAAAATAGATGATTGTTCCTAAATGACAGCTTTCATGCTGTTTATTCCAAAGGATCCTTAAAGCTTATGTAGTATGAAATAAATTTGCCACTGGTTAAAAATGTAAATTCTTTAAATACATAAAGCCCTAATGAAAGGGCTTCTAACATTTCCCTTTTCCTGATTTTCACTCTTCTCTTTTTATCTTCCTAGAAGAAGACACTGATTATAATTACAGTGGAGACTAAAATGTATACTTGCTTTTGGGTTAAAAAAATTATTTGGAAAGTAAAATGGGCTCTTAGTGTATGTGTGTGTGATTGGGCATGTATGTATACTTCTACGCATGCAGACGTGATACGAATTTCTCTATGAATTTTCTCTTACTGCACCAAGTATATTTGATATTTAAATGTACCTGATTTGTAGAAAGCACACAAAAAAGGCTGCCTATGGAGATGAGAAAGAAATGCTGCTTTGAGATTCCATCACCTCTTTAATGCTTTCAAGACGCACAGTAAAATAAAACACAGAGAACACAGAGACTGACTGTTTCCTGGTAAAAGAATGAGGACTGCAGGATTGGTGCCACAGCCAGTCACTCTCTGCTAATGGTTAGCAAGAGCTTGTGATCGTCACTGCAGGGTCAGCTGTTGTCAGGTTAGAGTACCCTACAACTAACGCTCAGACTCCACTGCCCCTGAGGCACAGCATGCAACAAACTGAACAAATGCATTGTAGCATAAAGATCAGACTTGTGATGGGAGCATTTGCTAGCTAAGCAGACTGATTTCAGATGATGTCCAAATATTTCATATTATTATTATTTTTTTAAAGTATGACCTCCAGTTTAGTGTATTGCGCGCACACACACACCAAGTCATTTGTACATAAGATCAACAGAGCCAGAATGCAGCCACCTACACCACCTTTAGGAGGAGTTGCAGCACCATCAACCTCAGTTATGCATCAGACAACAAATCTGTGACCCTACCCGCTGTGGTAAACTTTACATTCTAGTAACATGATAGAATTTGCTAGGTACCATAAGATTATGTCTGCATTTACTCCAACACATAACCACCACCTTAGCAAGAACTCCACTACACGTATCAGTAGACTGGAAAGCAGATGATCCAGGCTCTTGTCTCATCACTCCTATTTGCTTGCTGTACCAATAGTAGTTGACATCTTATTTTTTCTTGAGGAAACAAAAACATCCATCTTGCATCCCAAGCCTTTCTTCTCACGGTTACTCAGGTCATGTTCTCTTGGACTGAGTCTCCAAAAAAGTAACTAAAATGCGTATTAGTCTTCTTTTTGTTTTCTTTTCCAGTTCACAACGGCCGTACAGTAATTGCCGTTCTTAGGTGGAACGCTGTTTGAAAGTAGTGCTGTGGATATGCTTTACAACAGAGGTTCCATGCCTGGAAACTTTTGAGTGTTGGACTGTTTGAGATGAAACACTCCAAGCAGGGTATACAAACTGCTGGAGTGGTGTCTGGAAAAAAGCTTTCCAGTGGGCTGTGCCCAGGTCTCCTTTTGAAGGGCACTACTTAGTTCATAAAAACGGAATCACAAGAGCAAGTAAGATGGTCTTTAGACTATAGACAATTAGCTACAACAACCTATATACAACTATACAGTCTAGTTACTGTTCTGGAAGCTCACTTGTTTACTTATTGCCAGATTAACAGCCTGCGTCAGAGTGAGAGTGGATGATTAGAAGGAAAGATTCCCTCTTGGGACCTTTCCTAGTTATAAAGTTGTAGGACAGGCAATGGCTAGTTACACTGGTTTATAGTGCAGAAACCATAGTCACTCTGAACTCACACTGTACATATATAGCCACTCTGAGCTCTTGTTCCTACTCTTTTCTGTAATTTTGTAACCCTCAAATCATACAAGCAAAAGCTAATGATGGGAGAAAAACATTTATCTTTTTCATTTAATAATTAATGCTTTCTCCTGTCCTCAGTAGGTCTCTATTGTAGGATTTCCTAAATTTTGCTTTGTCCCTGAGCTGAAGAGATATCAAATCAGATAAATCACTGTTCTTTTCCAGTACAGAGAACTGTAGACAAATTATTCTGTTCCAGTATGGACAATCCTATAGCGTTGTATACAATTGTTTGAGTGTACAATCAGTAGATGAACTATATCAGAAATTTTCAGTTCATGTTAGATGATTACCTGAGCAGAATGTAATACTATAAACTGTAGGTTTTTTTCCAGACTACAGCTGTACAAAGAGACAGGGCTTGAGAGATTCCTTTGTGTTGTGGGAACTCGAGTTCGGCTTTGAAGTTGTAAACCTAGATTCTTTATCTCTTTTTCTCTTCATAAAGAGAACTTGCTTTTTTTTTTAAATTATAATTGTCTAATGCATCAATAATTTTTGCAATTAAATGGAAAAGAATCAATGCTGCAATGGAAGATGAGCACACCCTCACCTGCCTTTAATTATGATAGAGACAGAAGCGTTAGAAGTTCAAATCTGAGTTGTTTTATGGTTATGTTGGTTTTTTCTTTGTTTCCTCCTCATAGAAGCAATTTATTTATATTAGGAAGGAAAAGCTACTCATTCAATTCCTACTAATGTACACTGAAAATGTGATAAACTAACATCAAATGATCCTTACAAAGATGAGAATTCTAGGGATGAGATTTCCAGAGAGTTTGTTTCAGGGCTGGTTTCTCTGACACCATTTGAAAAAATAAATAAGAGTTTGCCACAACTGGGATTTTTTAATGCCCTTCTTCAAAGCCAGTTTTCTTATAGCAGAGAGATGATAGTGAAGCTTTTCTCTCTGTGATGAAATTGATTAAATTCCATATAATCTGTAATAAATATTTCTGTATATTCTGTAATAATTTGTAATACAATTTCTATATTTGACACGAAATTTTTATTAGGTTAGGCTACTTATACTCAGAAGCCTCATAGTATCTTAAGGTCTTTAGCCTTTTATTCCTCTACCAAGTCTATTTGAACTTCACTGAGTACAAAGATTGCTAAGGGCACGAAGAGAACACAAGCACCAAATGCAATAAAACATATTTTTGTGGGAACTTAAGATGAAAGTAAGTTACCCAGCATTTTTAGATAAAACCCTGCCCAGGGAGCTTCGGAGTATACAACTTTACAGGCTTGTCTCCAGGCTCAAATGGGAATTATTGATGCAGTGTTTCTCATGCTCTCTCCCCTCTTCCCACATCTTATTGTTTCTGTGCCAAAATAAGAGAACCAAAAGTCTATTTTTATAGTAAGTTGTTCTGGATTACATCTATCATCATCTGAAGAGATGCTATTATGTGGGCGAACCTTCTCTTTTCATTCTAAACTGGGCTGTATTTTGCAAATTCAGTTTGCAATTCAGCTGAGCAGAGACCAGCAAACCTGCTACTCAGCATTCAGCAGCGACTGCCAGATGCTCACAAGGTATTTAAGAGGCTTTAGGTTGCCTCACTTACCCCTCCAGTTTCTTTCTAGTGTGGATTCAGAAAAAATAAAGTCTGCAGTCTGCTACTGCTTGGAAGTTTTGTGTTTTTGTTTTTGTTTTTTTTTCTCCACACAATAGATTTGTCCAAGTTATTTCTGTTAAAATCATCTATAAATACCTTGCATAACAATTTGAGTGTGTTATGGAATTACTGGGAATTTTGCCTGATTAGAAGAAATAAGTAAAAGCTTTGAGAAAGAAGCTCAAGATTTTACACAGTAATAAAGAGCATCAATTGAAGGGCTGTGGACCTATTCATGTACTTAAAATTGTGAATATACTCAAGTGTTTCTCTCAGCTGAAACAGAATCTGTAAAATAATTTTAGTCCTTATTTCCTCAATACAAAAATGACCACAAAGTATTTAATCACACTGCATGTTAAATCAGAACATGCTACTATAATTTATTCACCATTTTTCTTCACAACAGGTATATTTTTTTCAGGATTTGGTTTCCCTTCCTTTCCATACTCAAAAAACAATTTCTCAGTGGTCGTCCAGAGAAAAAGAGAAGGCTGATCTACACAACTCTGAACTACATCACCCTTGAAACAAGGGGTACATCAAATTATAGCTTACAGGTTTTCTGCACTTCCAAACTTAACATCCCAATGATGGATACAGGGTCATGTACAGCTCTAGGGGAGCAGCAGCTCCTGCTTAGTCATCACATAATGTGCATTGAAGATTTACCAACTGAACATCAGTTGGTACACATTTCTGAAGGGCAAGGAGATAACAGTGGGGATCATCCCTCTTACTGAAGTTGTCTCTAGATTCTCTGCGACTAGCACAAGCCAGAATGAATGACAGCTTCGTTGGAAATTGCTTGCACGTTGAGGTCAAGAGTTCAGGAAAGCCCTCCAGTTCATATGGAACATGGAAACAGAGCAATCATCTTGCTCAAAATAAATTATGTCCCTCCTTCACAGTGCTCATACAGGTTCATTTCAAACATACATTTCCATCTTCACTCTCTCAGACTTGATAGCAGAATCTCAGTGAAACAGTCTGACTGTATACTTGCAGAACTACAGACCATAAAGCCCAATGAAAAGGTTTATCTTACAGTGGTTTCAATGCAATTAACATAAAGTCTCTTCTCAAAAGAGCATGCATGAGGGCAACTTCTTAGGGAGGCAACAAGAATAGGTAGTTAACACCATCTTAGGCTCCCACTTACTCATGTCTGAATGTGGAACAATTTACTGCAGTATTGAAGTTTTCCTTCCGGAAAAGCAAAGCAAAACCTTTACTGCACTTGAATATAAAATCTGGGGAAAGACTGGCCAAACTGGAACAGGTAGCTGAATTTGCACAGCAAGAAGTGTACTGTTCTGTACATATTGGAACCCTGAATTTTTGCTTTCATGAGCACAGGCCTGTAAAGTTCAGCTTCATTTTTCTTCAGAATATACTAAGTTGTACATTGCTGATTGGACATTTGGCATGCATAAACTTTGGATTCGTGGCAGGTGAGCTAGCCATGAAAAACCTTTTTACCTATCAGTAAAAGTTTATAACTTCATTATATTCCTTCTTTGTCAACTGTGTTTGGTTCAATCAAAGTAAAGTTGCAGAATGATTTTTCAACAATTTAAGATGCAAGGGTTAGATGAATCTCACTCTTAAGACCCAGTCTTTCAAAGCAAACATTAGGGACTTCTGGCATTTTGGATACTGAGCTGTTTGGAATGTAAATTATACTAGCTGTAGTTAAGATGGCTATCTATTAAAATCATTTCAGAAATTAAAGATTTGCATTCATATACAACAAAAACAAAACATTCTCTCAGCTGAAGAGATCTTTGCTAAAATCCACAGACCTTCTGTAAATGAGAGTCCCTCAGGAAGAGCTGACCTAGTGCCCACTGAAGTCACTGAATGATGCCTGTGGTCTTTCATACATATTTAATAAGATCAGCAATGCCATAGCTGTCATACAAAGATTAAGATCTACCATCAAACACATTGATGCAGGAAGATGACGCTATACTGTCATACTTCATGGATGATAGTGTAAGAATTACTTTCTTCTTATGGCCAAAGATGTTCCAAGTGATTGAGTTAATTTAAGCTAGTCAAGATCGTTGAATAACAATGAAATCTGAAGAATGTATTGTCTGCATTTAGTTATTAAGGGAGAGCTCTCAGAACAAATGACTGTGCATCAAATAAGTTTGAGCAGCTTAACTTACCATCATGGCCAGTGAAAGCTCTCATACTTTGTATGAACTCAGCCTTAAAGCTAGAGTTGAAGAGCTAAAAAAAAAAAAACCACCTTGCAGTTCCAGCCTCTACAAGTGTAGCACTGCTGGCTTTGCCTGGCATCTAGGGCTTGTCTGGGGAGATGTGCAAAATGAGCAGCAAACCCTGCAGAAGAACTGTATCCCTCCCACTCAAGGAAACACAACAGTGTGGTTGCTTAATTTCAACATGAACGGTATGATGCTATAAAATATTCTAAACAACACACAAAATATTTTGTTTTCAGAGCAGGTTTTTGCTTTTCTCACTATTAAACTCTGTGTAATGGCTGTCCAAAGACACTGTGCATAAGTCAGCAGTTTCCTCCAGCCAGACAATCAAGCTGCTTCCAGTCACTTGAGAAGTGAACATCTGTTACTTAGCAACTGGGGAGGCAATTTGGGAGCATAAACCACACTTGCCACTCTCTTCTAGCAAGCCTGTCACAGGCCCAGCTACTCTGTGCAAGTAATCCTTTCCACAAAGGCAGAAGGCTAATGTGAGAAGATTATACATTTCCAGAAATAAACTTCACTTCAACTGTTCTTCAAACTGCAGTTAGAGAACGTTTAGCATATAATTTCCCCCACAGCTACTGGATATTTAACACAACAACCAGTCAGTCAGACTGTTTCTAGGTCAGAGACAAAGCTAGGGTAAAATATTTAAGTAAATTCATTTCTTGGTTAAGAGTAGGCCTGCTTGCTTTCGCAGTTGTACCATGTATGTGCGTGAGGTTTTGTTCTGTCCTAGAAACTGCCAACAATCAGAAAAGTTGCACTCATACACAGACTACACAGTATCTCCATGCTGGAGACTGAATGGTTTAGCTTAAGGGTTGGTTCACTCTACATCATGCTTGGCAGTTAACACAAGATAATCACAATCTGTTTTAATTGCTGTATTTACTTTTGGAACTTAGTTTCTAGTTTCCATAATCCTTGCTTTTATGTATTTCACATTATATCTTAATCATCCTAAACTCACGATTTGTAGCAGTGACTTTTGTATTTCAACTGAAGAGCCTATCAACAAAATCATTATCTTGCTTAACTGGTTTGGTTCCCTTGGAATAAAAGGGCATGACATATTTATTTAGCTTTGTGCAATTTTCTGACTTCTTATCTTGAGAAGAGACACCATACATCATTCAGATGGTCTTTTGTTTCATCGTGTCAGCTGAAACTTTGGTTTTATGCTTTCTTTTATTACAGTTTTCATGACAATATTGTATTAAAGCAAAATATTTACTTCGTTTGGCATTTTTAGGTGGCATTTTTGAAACTCCTAAAATTCAGATAAGCAGAATATTTAGGGAAGAGATTTAAAATTGTTAAACACATTGCCATATTAGAATACATGTATGTATATATTTATTTAAACAATTTAATGTTTTGTCAAACAGTATCTCCTAGGAGTTTCAGGATTCCCCACACTGACAGCTGCCTCCTACATGACTAAGTTTAGCACATTCCAACTTCCTATTGTCGACTTGATATGCACAACAATTTACAATGTTTAGAGTAGGCAAGCCAGCTTTAAACATTGTTCTTTCCCCTATATCATCTATTTGTATAGACAGATATATCTGTTCATTTTTAATGGAAAAAAAAGTATAATGAAATAAGCAATGAAAACAATAGGGGAAAAAAAAACACACAGAAGCATCTGCTCAACTCTTTCATGAATATTAGCAGTATGTTTAGCTGCACATCTTAACTCTCCGTAAGGCTAGTACAAGCAGACATATTACTTAGCAAATATCTATGCACAGCCTTGAGATATGGGTGCATTGTAACAGTGCATCAAAAGATGAAAGGAACCAAATACAGAGATGAATCAATTGCAAAGTTATTGTCTTGTAAAGAGAACCAGAGAAACATGAGCCAATCCTAGTAACTTGCATTATTTTATTATTGTTCTGATTTTACAGCTGTAAAACTATCCTAAGACCAGAGTTAGAAAAGTAGGCAACTAAATCTAGTGCTCCTTGTTTTGAAATGAGCAAGTAATCATCAACGGAAAGCAATTTCCCATTTAAGTTACTCATAGGTGACCATACTTACCACCAGAACCTGAAGACTACTTCTGCTGCTATGCATCTTCCCATCATTTTTCCAGCATTGTGATACCTGTCTGCTATTTATAGCCATCTTCAAATATGTTTCCTGTTATACTCTCCCAACTCCAGTTGAAATGCATGTTTCTAGTTAGGGGCCAAGATTTGGGGCCCAGGTGCATCTACCACAGAAGTCTGTCAAAGAATTGGCATGTTGTCCTACTTTCACATGTGAACTCAAGAATCATATGCAACATGTTCAATGGGAGGATGGGATGAAAATGGTGTACATGGTCCACCCTAAGTTTGGGTATAAAATTCACCTGCCCCACTGCACAACAGACTCCTAAATGCTTTTGTATTACCAGCTGTTCTATGTTTAACGTATAGATTATAATCCAAAATAGATCAGTAGAACTACATCTTACGCTTAAAGATGTACAAATATTAATAGAAAGGCAAGTATCATTTAAAAAGCTTAGTTTGTTAATTCTTCCTTCAGAAATGATGTGGTGGAATTTTCGAAAAGGAATCTTTCCAGCTATACAGCTAGTGGCAACAACTGAGTTGAAATGAGAGGAAGCAAAAGCTTAGAAAATTATTTCCTCTTAGCTTCTCCACTGCAACCTTGAATCTACTTGCATAAATCCTTAAAGCTTGTCTAGCATGTAAATGAGTTGTGTAGATGATAGCTTCACCATCAGCAATGCTTTGAGTCTTCTAAACACATTATTAACGGTTAATGATTTCTAATTATGGTTTCTGTAGCAATTAAGTTACTGGCTCGTTTTCAAGTATTAAATCAGAATTTTTGCTTTCCCATGCAGTACTCACATGATGGAATACTGGTAGGTAGCAGTGACAGTAACAGTCATTTACACATTCAGAATGGCACTTGCAGCACAACCTGGATGTACTGATGAGGTAAAAATATTTCTTGATGGAAAACAATCAACATTAGTTTTCTGTAAAGCTAGTCACAAATCAGGTCACTTAATCTAAAGTCAATAGCAATTTCAAATCTCAATATTTGAGGGAAAAAAAAAAAATCAATACATAAAGCAGCAAAGAAATCTGATTTGAAAAGGACTTAAAGGAGCTGTAAATGCTCTTCTATATAATTAAAATGTGATATGTAGCCACAACCATACTACATTACACTCTAAAATTATAACAGACTAATCAATTCTTGGAATAGCTCAACAGGGAAGTAATAAACACATTAAAAACATTTGAGACCTTTAAATCAGCCTCACCATCTTTTTAAGTCACACATTACAAGTTACCAGACTTACAGCAGCAGTTGCTAAATAAAGTAACTTGTTTTTGATAGACAGAGGCCAAGCAATGACTGCAATAGCCTATTTCTGGGAAGTTCATGGAAGATTTACTATTTGAAGGAAAGAAATCGCTTAAGAAAGAATTTCCAGTGGAAACTGCGTAGGTAATTGTTTACACAGCAAAGCAATACTGACACTACCCTAGGCTGCTTCTGTAACCAGCTGTAAGTTAAGCCTCAGTCTGAATGAGGTCTTAAAAAGCTGACAGCACTGTTGATGAACATTCTGACTGAAACGAGTGAAACTTTATGTTACTTCCATGGTTAGACAAGTGAGCTTTCATTGAACAATTATGCTTCTTCCTAAACAATATTTCAGCCTCTTATGTCCTCTTACAAAGAAGGCTGACTAAGCATCTTTTTATATCTTCATTTCTGTATCACTTTATATCACTTCATGTTAACTGTTGCTTAGTGTGCTCAGAGATGGAGACATCAGAACAGGACAGTATGATTTGCTTAAAGGCTTGATTCTCGTCCCAGGCAGTGTGAATAGCCTGAAGGAGCTATTGCCTTCAGCAAATAAATTAAAGTTTATAGATTGGTATAGATCTTGGATGTCCGACACTAAACTAAAGCAAGTTATGGATCTAAATTCACAGTGCACAGTTTTTTTTTTTTTTTTTTTAAGTTTTCACTAGAAATAGTTAAGTAGAGAAGAAAATGTAGTGATAATCTGCTCCATTATGTTGAGAGAAAAATCTGCAGTGTAAAGTGCTGCAACACAACACCAACAATACAAATGGATTTACCAAAACCAATATTTTTGCTCCAGAGGAGCACAGTGTGCTATCACTGATTGCCAGACTCTCACTGAAAAGAGCTGTGTGGACTATTTGTCCAAAACCACTAATAACTAGAAGCATAATAATAAAGTAAGATAAGCGCTCTCTCTGAACTAACATCAGCCATTCAGGTCTAGATTTGCATAGGTTGTAGTTTAGACTTCATGCTGCATAATCTCATACTTACCATGCTGTGTCTCAGCACATTTCCCATTGCTTTACGCTGGAGTGTCAACTCAAGCAACTATCAGAAACCATCCACATATTTTATAAATTCAGAAAGATTTTAGAAGGACAGCATATCTTTCTAGATCCCTGATCCTAGGGTCTGCAAACCTTGATTTTCATGGAAAGTTTTTGTACTGTTTGCATAGCTTATCTACAACGGGTTTTTGGTCTATGGCTGTGATTAGACTCCACATGAACCTGCACTTAAGTTTGTACAAGCAATTGCTGACTTTTTAACTACACAGGCTGAGGACTGAGTTTATATCTTTACCTCCACTTAGAAGAACCCTCACATCAAACATCTCTCAGCTCACTACAGGTAAAAGAAAAAAAGAGGAAAAAAAAAAAGAAAAACTTAGCTCCAAAGAATGATCTCACCACTTTGCCTTAATAATAATGCTAGATTATTAAGCAGGAAGATTTTCTTGAAATCTCTTAAGCAGATTTTCATGAAGTCACAGGAATATATCCCAGAAACTTCTAATGGAAAGCTTTTGACTACTCATCAGCCAAATTTCTTCTTTTTAGGAGATTCATTCATTAGGATTTATAAGAGTTATGAAGATACTTATATGCATGAGGACAGGCACTACTAACATGAACAAATCCATTTCTTAAAGCAGAAGGTAGCCTCAGCTTGACAGCAAACTTTGTTCCTACCTGGCTGTGTTTGTTATCACAATTCGGGATGTTTATACATGTAGAAACAAGTTTAGATGAAGGTAGCTTTAAGCTACTTAGCACAGGCCCAAATCTTGAGTATGACAGTTGTACAATCAATGAATGTACAGATGTTGTAGTTATGAGGTATAGCAGGGAGCTTGGCTACATAGTTGTTACACCAAAGCAGAAAAGATAGGATGCTTACCTGTATCCTGGGCTCACTTGTTGGGCTTAACTCCAGCGGAGCACATCTCCAGGAAAGATCCTTCCCCCCTGGCAGTCAGCTCTTAATGGGTCTAGGAGAGGTGCAGCCAGGCTCCACCCCTTCCAGCAGCACAGGTGAATTGCCTTCACCCGTGCTCCCAGGGCTGACTCATTGCTCGCCTCAGGTGATCAATCAGAGGTTCGGGCCGTGATTCAGCCGTTCCCATACTACTGTGAAGACTTCAAAAAAAGAAGAAAGTGGCTGGATAAATCTTGCCCAGTATTAGATATTCTGTAAAAATCATTATTTGGATTTACACTAGAGATAGAGCAGTTTGCCAGCCCAATGGGTTTAGCAGATTGTGTGTCACATGCATAGACCAGACCTGAGAAGACCAAATCTCAGGCAAGCACTCTGTTTCCCTCAGATCATTAAAACTTGGACCAGAGCTACATCCCATAAAGAACAACACATAGCCTTAAAAATACTGCATGTCAAGAATGACAATGTAAGCAATTATCCCCTTCTCTAAAAGGGTTGCTAATAAGGACTTCAGCTACCAAGTTACTTGACTGAAGCAATAATGACATTCATAACCATTAGTTTGAGCCACTCGTAGCTTGTAGCACTTGCAGTCAAATACAGCAAACAGTCAGCTAATATTATCAAGCATCTAATCAGAAGATTAACCAACCTGCCTTGAAATGGAGCACAATCCATAACAAATTGTTACAGATTATTTTTTGTCTGTTACTGTATTAATCAAACAAGGGCGGATTGAAACCAATGAAAGCTGGAACTTTTTTTTAAAGGCTTACAGAGAAAGTCACCAAAGCAAGTAAAGATATCCCTAATACATTTATGATTAAGTGAGGTTGGCATTATTTAGTTAACAAAACAGTTAACAAAAAATTATTTAGTAAACAAAACCTCTGTGGTGGGAGAATTAAAGATCGACTGTAAGAAAAGCACTTATTCTGTCTCAACTGTCTCATAAGTGTTTGCATTTAACAGCACCTCTGTTTCCACTCTCCAGTCCCTCCACACCACATCCCACAAACTGGTTTGGAAAAGTACCTTGAAAATCTGCCACTGATATTTGATTCCTGTTAGGAAAGTTTGCCAGCAGCCTTTCATCCTTTTCAGGTTACACTTTTGAATCTCTCCCCATCTGGGAGAAAAGATAAAGCCAGGTGCCAGCACAAGGCAACAGCATCTTTCTACTCTGAATCACATAACAGCCATGTATAGATCTTGTTATGCTCTCAACATTCCTTTCTCATCGGATTCATTTGAAAACAAACCTTGTGAGATGGAGTTTTTTTGTGGTTTGGTTTCTTTTTTGTTGTTATGATAGTAAAGATTATTACATCAATCTAGATAGTTTCTTTAAGCAGCGTCACACAGCCATGAGCTAGCAGAATGCAAATTAAGAGAAGGAATATTAAAATCTCACTGTGATTATTTTCAAAATAGCATACAAACTCTATTCAGTGACAACAGGAAAAAGGAGTTGCTGGTTTTGCCTGTGTCTATGTCTTGCATTTATATTAATAATCTTTTAGAAATGCTTAAGAGGACTGCTTTTCTGTGAACACTCAAGAGCCATATGGGGAAAACAAAAGACCACTCCCGACATTTATTAAAAGGGTTGAGCTATTTATATGTCATCAGGGAAACATTCATTGATTTCATGGAGATGAGCTGGGTAATGGGGTTCAGAGCTTTACAGTCGTAGCCACTAAGTCAACTGCAGGTCATTAAAGGCAAAAAGAATCATCTAGTTTCTTCTTGGCAGCATATGAACCTAGCTTGCTTCACTAGTGCAAACCTCACCATGAACCCATTTTTCAGTCACCTCTTCCAAAAGTGCCCCAGACTACTGTTTCTAGGAGGTCTGTCCCTCTGAGCTTTCTACCAGTATCAAAAGATATTGGAAAAAATAGCCCAAGTAATGCTATACAAAGAAATAGTTACCTATATGCCAAAGTTATCTATAATAGGGCTCAAGTTAATGGAGAAAAAGTTGTATAGACTCAGTAACTAAATAACTCAGTAGGTTCATGGAGCTAAAACATTCTACAGCACTTTGACATGCTCTGCTGCATGACACATGAATGTTATCTTGCTATAGCTCAGACTTGATTAGTACTTGCTGGATTTTCTAGCTATGTGTATTTGATCTTAATATATTTGATCTTAATATATCTTAAATATGTTTTTGGAGAAATTAGTATGTTTATTTCAAGTTTAAGCAATACCTTCAGATTAATTTCAGGCTAGCAAGAACGTAGAGGTAGAATTCTAACAAATAAAGTCAAAAAAGATATCACTCTGCCCAAAGAAGGATCAGCTATACCTGAATCACTTCAAACAGATTCAGATTATTGCAATCTTTCATCAAAGGAGATTTTCCACCAGTGTGCTTTAATGCTTCTCTGTCCTCCACTGAATCCTGAAAGAATGCTTATCTATCCATATTACAAGCAGCCAACCTCAGTTTATAGCTTTTGCTGATTTGTGCCTCAAATTCTCCTTGCAGCTCCTTCACCCCATTAATTCTTGTTCTGTACTCAAATAAGTCCCTTCTCAACGAAGGCATTTTATATATGAAGCTTATTACAGTAGCATTCTTGGTCCCTGAGATAGATTATGCTCTGGCAGATTACTTATCAACAACCTTTTGTTGCTCTTTGAAAACCAGAAAGTTGAGGAGAAGGTTAGATTCTGCTGATTTTTGAATACTAAAAATTCTCAAACATATATGGGCAAAAGGGCAGAAAAAGTCTGAGTTACACTTTCTTTGGATCTTAGCCCAAAGCAACCCATGCAATCAAAGAAGGTTCTAGAAAGAAATCCTAAAACCTTTCAGATGTATGCAGTGTTGATTTGCCATCCCCAATGATTAACAGAAAGAAAATGAAAACTGAATGTCTTTTGCTAGACATAACAGCAGAGATGTCAATAGCTCTTTCACGGGCCAGCTAAAATTGCAACTTGGATGTTGTTTTGCCCTCCTCTCACTGTGGAATCCAGAGTCCTACAGACTGTACTTTATGTTTTATACAGAACGTGTAAGGATTTGTACTTCCAAAACAGTCTGAACCTTGTGGGAGGGTCATCCAGCGGCATAAGGTTATCCTGAATGTGGCTCCATACAGCAGATAAACCTATTTGCATACTTCCAATTTATAAGATGTCTCTTTCCGTGATCCTGTAAGTAACATTGACATTTGAAAGAAACGTATTAACTGAAGTTTCCAGACTGGGAAGTCTAAAGTTGAATATTTAAACTGATTTTTAAATTAGCTACATAGATAACCTGCCAGTGTTGAGAAAAGCAGAACTCTGTGATGGAATTTGTGGATGCCTAAAAATTCTCAAGAATGCAAACCTAGCAGCTATGAAAATCCCAGCTTGCTGGCTTCAAAGCTCACTTTAGGACAGCCATCTTGCAGAATTCCTGAATGTACCTATTTGCACAAATAACTGGATGCTCTCCCAGGAGTTGCGCCAGCTCAAAACAAATTTCTTCAGTGAGGCATATACTACTTCAGGCCCTTCAACTAATAGTGATTTCATTTGATATGTGCTCTTTCTGCCTTTGTACGTCCCAGTCATTAGGAGAAACTTGCGTGCCATTAACTGATACAAACTACATCACAGGAGGA
Organism: Tetrao urogallus; assembly: GCF_951394365.1. NCBI lineage: Eukaryota > Metazoa > Chordata > Aves > Galliformes > Phasianidae > Tetrao > Tetrao urogallus. Next base: position 4,407,969 of record NC_136823.1, on the reverse strand, counting down.
GAGTTTCACTGGTATAATTTTTTTTTATTTTTTTATTTTTATTTTTTTAAATGAGAACTGATGGAATCACAGAAACTGCAGCCATAAAATATATATAAACACATTGATATTATTCTCCAGAATTAGTTTTTCAATAATTTTAGAATAAGTCAAGACATCAAATTACGCAAATCTCTACTGCTTTCCACTAGCATACATCATGCTTGTTTGGCACAATGCAGTTGGTAGCCAAAACCCAAAAGGATAACAGCTTGCACAAGTCATGCCACACACTGCACAGCCCAAAGCCAAATGAGTTTCTCTTTGCTTGGTTTTGTTTCATTTTTAGAAATACATTAACGGGTTATTCCAGTACACAGAATTCTGGGGACTTCTTGCCAGGCTATTGTTGATCAGCTGGGGAAAGGGGGTACCATATTTTGAACAGTACAGAAAGCCCACAGATCATTTCTTGCTAGTCAGAAAGCTGCAGAAAGTCAAATGAAGTTCAAATGGATCTTTGCTCTTCTCCACATAGGTTGCAAAAAGCCTCAAATTTGATGTAAATCAGTCATACAGCAGAAAAGCAGCATTGGACTAACTTGGAAACAGTTTGCCATTCTAGTAAGAGTCATAATCTGCACTACTGCCTACTACTTCTTCTTGCTTAAATTCAGAACTTTATTTATAATTTTCTTTGTGTAAATAAGATAAATGAACATACATGCCCAATCTCTTGACCAACTTCAGCATTAGATCATGGTTCTGACATCATGTAGTTTTAAACTATGTTCTGTTGAGCTTTTTTTTTTTTAAAGATTATTTTACATTGATATGGAGAATATAATTCCAAGAACCAGACTATAGCATATAGTATATATGTATAGTATAGTATATAGTATATATGTATAGTATATAGAATATAGTAATCCATATTGCACCATAAAAAGACAAAGTGAGGATTTGGCTCAGCAGGCAAGAAAGGAAGCAGTGATTCTATGTTCATCTTTCACTTTTTCAGATTTTTGCAACTCGTTTTACTGAGAATAAGTTATATCACAGGGGGAAAACCACGTAACGCCTAACTTTAGAGGCACCTTTTTCTTTCTATCTTGGCCTCCAATTGCTTTGAAAATATTCTTGTCAGGCAACTAGAAAAACCAAAATGAGTCCTAAACTTAGAGCAATAGTCCAGTTTTAGAATCATGATAGAAAATGAGATGAAACAAATCCAATTACACATTGGTAGCATCTGGAGATTCAGTCTACCATACCAGAGGACTGACACACGTGCTGGGCTGTCTGGTGCTTCTGAGAGTAAGGTCACCGAAGATCTAATTCTTAATGCAAGGAAGAAGGGAGAGAAGAAGTATTAATACTTGATGAGCCCTGGGCAAAACAAGTGTGCATCAGGCACAAGTGAAAGCTGCCTGTGCTGAGCATCATCCTTTCTAAGAAACACCCACTGGAGTAGAAAGATAGAGCTTGCATCAGAGACAAGATTGATGAGATCCTGAAAAGTAACAGCAAAACAGGCCAAAGTATTTTTCCCCCCCCTCTTCTCTGTTCAGTTCTTGGCACAACAAAAGGGGAAAAAAGTGGAACAGATATTTGGGGGAACAATAAAACCAGCCGCAGGTGAGTGAGGTCTCAGTGATGACAGAAGTTTTATGTCCTAGAGCATAGTGCTTTCTTTTTATCAGTAAATGTGGCTAAAAAACAAAACAAACAAACAAAAAAAACCACAACCAAAAACAAACAAAAAAAACAGATCCCTTAAAAAAAAAAGAATAAGGCCATCACTGATAGTTACCCTATTTTTTTTTTTTTTTTTTTTTTTTTTTTTTTTTTTTTTTAAATTTACTGCTCCTGACTTGCTCACATCTGCATTTCATTCTCCTTGGTGTGTACGTTATTCATAACATTTAATGCATAATCTTACTCCTGATAGGAGATCACTTGAAAGAAGCCCCCAGCTATAGATCAATTCCTTCATTCTCAAAAGAAAAAAAATAAATCATAAATTCAATGCAAACAAAGTTCTTGGTTCTAGAATGCTAACGGGCAGATCTCAATGCTACTCTCTTAGTAGAGAACGTTCTGGCTTTCAGCACATTCACAAGCAGCATTGTGCATTCAGCACAGAGGTTTAAAAACCTTATATGAATTAGGATAAACTCAAGTCTCTTCTAAGTAAAGAACTGTACAGAATCCAGCAGCATCAAAAGAGTTATGGATTTCCACGCAAATTTTCTCCCTTCACTCGTCTGTTAGAGTCACACAGGGGATCCGTAGCAGAAATGAGGACTGAATTCAGTTGTCTGTATTTTGTATCATGCACAGAGAAATACAGACATATAGAGCCTTTTCTGATTTGATTAGATGGAAATAAAACTCTCATTCTCTACATATGCTTGCATATACATAGCCAATACAATTTTATTTACAAGTGACAACAGAGCTTACGTTCTGCTTCCATCATTCTGCAGTAATGCCGTGTTGTATAAGCAGAAGCAAGCACTGCCTGGTAATACAGGTACAGGATAGCACTGCACAGTTAGTGCTTCACAGGCTCTCCTTTGTCTCCTGCTTTTCTTCTACAAGTCACTTCAGTGGTGCTGGAGATCTGAATTTCACAACATAAACATAGCTTAATATACATTAAAAAAAATTTGCTCTGAAAGACAAGATTGCCGGAGCAATTTTAAACATTTTCAAAAGCAAACGTTGCTCAGACAGACAAATCTTGTTTTGACACGCGCCCCAGAAATAACCATGGCAGGCTCAGAATTTACATCTACATAAAGAAGGTTAATGAACCAGGAAAATTGTACCGCACAGGAAGCAAATGCCAAATATTGCTCCTAGCTCTTTCTTGTGAGTCAGTGGCTGATGTGGGAAAGGGGGTACTAAAATAAATAGTACCACATACTTAATGCAGTTGGAGCATTCCAAAATGCCATGTAGCTGTCAGTCTGCATGTCAGAACCAACGAACAGGCTTGTCAGGAGGAAGGCAGAGTAAATTCAGAGCTTTAAATAGTCACCAACTTGTACAGTTGTTTATTAACAGTAATGGAAGGAAGGCCTTCTTATGATTGCAAATCAGGCTTTTTATTCAGAACTATATTGTAATTATCTTTTCATGTGAAATTTGTAAGGAATACATATTTATATTTGACAAAAATAATCCTAGTCAGAGGTGACAAAACAATTCAGATTATCTGAACATGCTTAGGGCTCCATCCCAGTATTAAACTTGGGAGCATTAACAGTTTTTTCAGGGAGGTAGGAGAGGAATGGAGAAAGCCAAAAAGCAGTTTTAACTGATACTGACAAATTTAACATAAGCAGTGCAGCTACTTCTACCAACCTGCAACAGTTTTCTACAAGTCTTCACATGGCAACTCTAACTTCATTTTTTCAATTTAAGAATAAAATGATTTTAACCTAAAAGAGGGTACGTTTAGCTTAGATATAAGGAAGAAATTCTTCAGCATGGAAGTGGTGAGGCACTGGAACACATTACTCAGAGGAGCTGTGGGTGCCCATCTCTGGGACTGTTCCAAGCCAGGATGGATAGGGCCCTGGGCAGACTGGTCTAGTGGGTGGTAACCAGCCCACAGCAGGGGTTGGAACTGGGTGGGCTTTAGGGTCCCTCTCAACCCAAGTGATTCTGTGCTTCTAACTTGAAGAAAATTCAAACTAGATGAGTGACTGCATCACAAATATTTCTTGCTGAATTTTAACAGTGTTAGGTGCAGGACAGTACTCTTGCCCTCCTACCTTGGGTGATACAGCCTACAGTTCTTATCTAATAAGCAGAAAGCAGTGACAATAGTCATTAACATTGCTGTAAACATCAAAATCCAGGACTGTCTATGGGGACTCAAGCAATCCTGAACCCAGAAATTACTTTGGAGCATAATAACTTACATGTAGAAGGCCATCTATTTCACGGTCATTCCAAGAACTTGAGGATTACAAATAATTAATTCTAAACAGCGATTTGACAGCAAAGGTTTCAGAAAACATGGAAACAATCTGCAGGATGTAAACCTAGTTAACACTTCCAATTGACAGCTGCAGTGTAGGTACGCCAGCTGTCTCTGGTAGCATCCTTTGAAAAGACACCTCCAGCAAAGGCCGGTAACGAAGCAGCTCAATCACTCCAACAGTGTAACCGTGTGATTTACTTGCACAGCTTGTTGCTAAGTATCTTACCATAAATATTTACAAACACCTCCTACTGTGGCTTCAGAAGATAAAATTATTCTAAGAATTAAGCTCAGGCTTAAGTTGAGCTATGAGTTTGATCACCTCAGACACAGGTAAGGGCAGAACCTCTTCAGAAGTGATCATGCTGGCAATGTTTCCACAGGTATTAAGAAAGCTACACTGCTGCATTCGCTGCCTGTTTCCTGGTAAATTGATTCTTTGCTCAAGATTTGTCTGCTCAGTGTAGGGTACGACGCTTCATTTTTCTTCTCTGTTTAGCATTTGATTACAATTTAGTTGTCTCCAGAGAAAACGACACAGAAGGAATTTTTCTGGAGAAGACCGGCAGGTGTTTAAAACAATAAATCAGGCACACAGTAATGCCTTCCTGAATCGCTGAGAAAAATTCAACACTGCACGTCCACCTTCTTTTTCCCCCAGGACATGTTATGGGTTCTTACTCTTCCTTGAGGCACACATTACTCCCCATTATTTTAAAAACTAAAACCATCGCTGTCACACTGAAATAAGTAGCTCCGCAGCAGCAGCTTCATATTTTTGGAAATAAATTGTAATATACCTTCTCCGTAAAGAATATAAATACAATTTCACGTGCCGGTTAGGCTGCAAAGGAAGCTCTCTTGGCTCTGCGCGCCCGGTTTTGCTACCAAGCTTGGGGACAAGGAGATTTTTGCTGGCACGTGCTGCCACCTAACGGTATGGAAGCCAGATCTTCGGCAGAATGGGAGCTGCAACAAAACCGGGTGGAACTGCAGAAGGACCTGGCAAAGCAGGATCTGAGGCGCTGCGTTTTTACTCTGAGACAGCAGACCACATATCAAGTATACGTAAAGAAGTAGGAAGAGCCAGTGATACAGTTAGCCTCTACTTGCTTTCTGCAAGCAGCGAGTATTGCAAGTCGTTTTTAATATTATCTTGTAGGGTCATCAGGCTTAGAGCAATTGCAACCAAAAGGTGTCCCCACTGCACCACAGAAGTGTCATTAGAGGTACCTTTCTAGAGCACCTTGCAGCTGAGGAGGCTGTTAACCATTCTTTTTCTACTCCACATCAAAAAAAGAAACCTTCCCCAGGGAATGCCTCGACATCACATCATAGCAGAGCACAGGGGCTGCAAACTACATAAGCTATTTTCTCAAGTTTTAGTTCTCCCTCAGCTAGCAGAAGTCCAAAATTTAGGTGAAATTAAAAAGGCAAGAAAAATCTGTTTCACCTGGCTCTATTTGAACAAAGATTGGCAGCTGCTGAAAGAAAACAACATTCCCAGGTGTGAAAAGTACTAACTTCACTGAGTTTTAGTATTTCCCAGGTAGTTCCAGAGTCCATGAAGGTATCTCACAAGCTTATATTTTAATAACTAGTCTAGAGTTACAGTAGCAGATTTAGTGCCCTCAGTGCTGTGCTTTCAACTCCATCCCACCTGGATGTTATTACATTATTTCCCAAAACAGAACTACTAATTTTCAATACAGAATTACCTATTATAACATTTGATTTTTTTTAAAGAAGGGACACACAGTCTATAAAGGCACAGATAGATTAAACTCCTTCAGCTAAATACATAAAGCTTGAGTTTACCACATCTCTATACAATAACTCAAAAGACAAGCAATGTGTAACAGGAATGTGCCAAGCCCAAGCCAGGTGTGATAGTTCCAGCATGGACATGCAAGATTCTCAGTACATTCAGTGGAAAGAAGAGAGATGCAGAGCAGCTTGTTCAAATGATTTAAGTAATTAGGAATTTTAGAACAGTGACAGTATTGTACATACTGCATGCTTACAGTTTGAACCTTGTCTGAGTGATGATGGATGATGGATGAACCTCCAGGGACTGGATTTAGCAGAGGCAGGAGTAACTGGGAAACAGTCTGCGTATTCTGTTAGTCCAAATCCTACAACAGTTATGCCAGCTCAGATCAATAGCACGCAAAAGCCTCCAATATAATGGAAGCTACAATAGTAGAAAAATAATCGAGACAAAAGCCTATCATCCACCTCACACTGCACAACTCCAACCTGATACATCCTTGATGAAGGTAGAATTAACCACAGGCAGTGCATTCATGGTATCAGCTCCAAGTGAAAAAAGCTGTGTAGTACCCAGCAAAAATGTTTCATTTATACTCTTTTCCCTCCTATTCCTAAGAAATAGTATCTGCCTACCTCCTCTTGTACCGCTTTCCTTTTCTTTCTCCATCATGGCTATCATGTGCTGTCAATTACTTATAATTAATTCAAGCTGCCACTAACCTCCAATGCTATCACTTTCCCTTCTTCTACTGTAAAAGCAGAAAATTGCACTGAAGAAAAATGTTTAGAAGGGGAGCAATGACAGCCACAGAAACAATAGGGACTAAAATTTGGAGAGAAGTACATTCTAAAAGAGCCCCAAAATACTTTCCATAAAATCTGAAGTAAAAACTTGATAGCAGGAACTTTTAAACATATCATGGGTTGGTTTTCTGAAGAGTATCTAAAAATAGGTAGATAAAAGCTGATTAAGTATCACTTATGATACAGAGTGCTTTCCTCATGACAGACAACAGGAAGAAATTGGTTGGGTCCTAAGATTTTTAGCTTGACTCTATTACTCTCTTCATTTCCACTTAATGAACTACAGAGCATTATATGTTTTGTTTTTATTTGCTAGTATTTCAACAAAGACAATAAAACCCATTTCACTGGAAAATGGAAGGAAAAAAAACAAGAAGCCTGCAGGCCCAAAAATATTCTTGGGTACATTTCTGTTGAAGTTCATGCATTTGTTCTTCTGAATTAATTTGGGGGCAAGCTGAGAGTAGGGCTTGGTTAGAAAGAATAACAGTGTTTTGTCATCCCCACTGAAACAGAGCTCAGCACAGCATGGTGCTTGGCAGCAGCCTCTGATCACTAACTACCCAGCAAAATTTGCTCCTAAGCCCAGTTGTGTTGATTCAAAGGTGGAAGGATATAAACACATAAACTGCCCTGATGTCTCCCGCTGTGTACAAATAATGACATTATACCTCTTCCCAATGCATAAAGATTGTGAAAGCACAAGTGGTGCAATGTCTTGACTGCATCCATTTTAAATGGTTTGTGTTGTCTTAATCATTTCTACCTCTCGCTTGTGCATGGGATGCCAGGACTTCCTGATGCCAGTGCTGATCAGAGCACAGCAAAATTCCACGTCACTAGCTGCAACCAAACTTAGAACTGGCCCTGGAGGTGTCTGCCTGAGTAACTGCGGTTTGCTCTTCTGAGCATGGCATGGCTTAACTGCAGTTTTTAGCCCTTTGGGAAGAAGAGAAGAATGATTCATCTGAGTGTACTATGATGGCTGTTATCAATTAAGTAAAAAGAGATCAGCCAGAGCTCTCAGATTTCCTGATAGATTGTTTTACAATAAAGTTTAGGAAAGGATGCTGTGCCTCTTGTAGTAAGTACTGGGAGTTGGCTGACTGACTACATCAATAGCAAGCTGATAGAAGCTGAAAGCATATCCCAAATATTGTCGCCATCCATCTATAGCAAGGGACTCTCAGCTGCCTTTATGCTTCTCTTGCTTTGTTTTTGTTTTGTTTTGTTTTTTTCCACTTATGACAACACATGTACTTCTGTTTGCTGGTATCAACAACAAAGCTCAAGGCAATGCTTTTCACAGGGTGGACAAACACAGGTGATGGTCAAAGCAGTTGAAGGTCACAGATGCATAAAATTAGCTTGAAAGCCCAAGCAGAGCATTGTACAGTCTGTGTGAGCAGGGCCAGCAAACAAAACAGGTGTGACTGTGACTGGAATTCAGATGTGCTGAAGGAGTGCTAGACATGGCTGGCATTGGTTGCAGCTCTCAGTGAGCAAAGGTCAAAAAAGCAGAAGGAACAGATTTTAAAATTAAGAGATCTGCTACTCTTCCCTCAAATTCTCACCTTTGATCATGTCAATCCATAACATATGCAGCAGTTGGAAGACGGTATTTATCTTGCAGCAGTACCTCCCTTCAGCACGAATATTTGTATAGCCAGGTAATAAACGTTATGGAGAGTTACAAAGAGCTAAATGTGTGTTTTTATTGGGTAAGGTTTCAGCTAGATTGGTTCCTGAGCTGGCTCTTTCCATGGCTTTTCTAACAATGCTGAAAAAGCAGGGCCCAGAAAAATGCAGTCACAAGGGGGAAAGTATGGGGGAATTCAGAAGGTAGTGGCTGATCTGCCCTTTTCCATGGCAACATGGATGTGATAAGTAAAAGAGACATTAACTTGTGAGATCTGGATACTTCAGTTCAGTTTGTTTCAGCCACAGATTTACTGCATAACCTCAAATGACTTAATTTCCTCATTGATAAATTCCCAATTTAAAATTGAGGGACACATTTCTGCTCTAAGAATATAGTTGTGCTTATTTCATTTGTCAGGTAAGGGTGATATAAAATACAAAGATATAAACTAAAATACACAGTATAAATTTTGCCCATTTTCTTTAATTTTTAAAAACAAAAACATATGAAATCTTGTGCCCTTGAAAACCAAAAGAATCTTTCTATGATCAAAATGTTACATAAACCTTGGACGTTACTGATTTTTATTGAATTATTTTAAATAATACTGTGGATACTTCAGAAAAGGGCAATACTGTTTCTAACACATAAAAAAATCATCACAATATAGTTGTTTTCTGCATTTTCCACCTTCATATTGTTTCAAAAACAAAAATAATAATAATCACAGTACTACTAGGAAATTTGCCCTCCCACAGCCACCCTCCCAAAAAAAGAAATATATTTTAAAAAATATCAGTAAAGTGTTAAACAAGTCAGATATTAAATGCACACATTTACAAGCACAGCATATTAGCAATACAGTATAATGCTTTAGACCATGTCAAACCACATGTATGTGTATAAAGCTAGCAGTGAAATGGTTCATAGCAGCAGAACAGGAAGCCTATTCCATACAAAGCACATAGTTCCTGTGCAGATATTTGGATGAATACTACAGTTCAAGGTACACTGACAAGCCAAAAAGCACAAGTCAGGGTTTGTATTTTTTTCCTGCTACAGCAACATGTGTTATGATTTAAAGGGTAATCTTGATTTGTCTGAGATTTTCCTTTTGAACCTAATGGGTGGCCCAGTTAACCAGTGTGGATTCCACCTACTGGCACATTTTACTGTAAACATTCATAAAAATAACTTCATTGAAATCACGGCGAAAGGCCAAGCACGACCTCATAGTGCAGCTACATTTGCTCATCCTTCACTGAAAATGGGTTGATATTTACATCACAGGGCTCATCTGTGATTTTGGGGTCTTAGGTTCTGGGTGGAGAGAAAAACTAGAAAGGAACACCAAGTTAGAAATATTTGTCACTTACTTGGACATAAGAAAAAAAAATACTAGATTGTGGAGTGGAACTGTTTTCAGCTTGCAGTCATGTCATTTTATTTTCTACAGCTATGTAACTCAATCTGGAGTTTCAGTTTTGGGAACATTTCTCTTTATCATATATAATTTCCCAACTGAGAGTGATTTTCATCAGTCACCTCCAGTTCTGTATGTCAATCTCAAGAGACCCCCTGAGCTGGCCCAACATTCACAAGATAATGGCTTTGCACTATTATGAAGGCTGGCTCCTTCAACATGTCCTTTACTAAGCACCTAGTGATAAAGACATGCAAATTCAAGCAAGACTTTGAATGTTTGAAGTGGAATTGCGGTAGGAAAGTTTTTAGACACCAAAAATACAAATAAAATGAAGTGAAACAAAATAGACCAATTAATGCTGCCACTTGAGACAGTGATTCTATGAAAGATGCTTTTTTAACAGGTATGGTATCGAGATCATAATGAAATTTTGCCTACTTATACAGCTCCACGTAATATTAAGGTGTGCCTAGTGACTTCTAGTGAACTGTTTTCACTACTAAAAGGCCAGTGGACACTTTTTTTTCCAATAAATTCATATATTGGTATCTGAGGTTTGCTGATCTTGAATTGCAGAGAGGACAGCTGATTTCATGACATTTTGTCAGCGTTCTCTTAGGCTGTTTTGTCTCTCCCCACTGAATACTGTGCAGTATTCCTCTACAGGTTTATCATCCAGCCATTAAATGAAAAACAGGATGGGAAAATAATTAATTGTCCAGAAATAACATTTTGGAATATTGGCAGAAGGGGAAAAAAAAGAGAGAACCAAGAGTCTACCCACAGATTTTGATACTTGAAGCAAGCATTTGCTTACCTCATGGTAAAATTCCATCAGTTGGATTCGTATAAAATCTGTTTTCAATCAGAGGGAGTAAGTTAATACAACTGATTGAATAAAAAGGCTTCATATCAGAAAGCTCTACTATTGCCTTTGTGAAACAGAGAAGTAACAACTTCCCAGCCCTAATTCCTTCATCTGCACAATGTACAAATTACCTCCTGGAACTCTGGTAAAAATTAAGGACCAATTACTCTGGTGTTCCACAAAATAAATTCCTACTCTAACTGCAGTGCAGGCCTCAATACCATTCAGAGTAAAAAATCAGTGCCTAATCTGAGAGTTTTTAGAAAGTATCTGGAAAATCAGAACAGCCACGCAGTGCTACACATCACGATTACAGGATCCCTGATTTCTTTTAAGGGGATTGAACAGACAGACTGCCAAATGTTTGAAGAGACAGAGGCCAAGGTATGGAGAGCTCTAAACCTGATCTTTTTTTTCCTTAGAACATCTCTGCATACACAGAGAGACCTTGACCTCCTCCTGTTGTACAAGCATAAACACATTTCACTTCAGGGGATGGGAAGTGTCAACCGAAATGAAGTACTGGCTACCCAGCCACTAAAGAAAACGAAAAAGCTTTAGAAGTCTTCTGAAGCAGTACATGTCATCTCAGAGGGCATTAACTTGCAAGAAAAGAAAATTTTATAACTCTTTAAAAATATATATTCTTAATCCAATCTCCAGAAATAAAACCAACGAAGAACAGTGACTCAGAAGTGGGGCTATCTCACAACATTTTCAGGCCTGTTGGAAACAGATGGAACATGGAGGGAAGGCAGGAAAAGCAGTCGAGGCGGTGCTTCCAAGCTTCACAAAACTTGCCCTGAAAGAGGAGCTTTGTTAGGTGCAAAACTCAGTCTTGCAGCTGTGCTGGCCCAGAAGAAAGGCTGAATCATAGACGGTGTGGTACAAAAGCCACTGATCTCAGTTGGAAAAGCTCCTGCTGGTTTCAGTTGACTTTGGGTACAGCCCACTTTAGACAGCTCTAAGGTAACGGCATTTAACATGTGTGTTAAATAATGTAGCAACATATCCTCAGCTTCTTCCAATATAAACAACGGGACATTCTGGTACTTTTTATATACATACATTAAAAGCTGAAATGGTCTGAAATACCTGGAGATTAGAATGCATATAGCTATACAATGTCACACCTGCCAGAAATCAGAATATAAAAGCTTTACAGCCCATTATACAGGTCTCTCTAATTTCTAAAAAGCATTTACTGAAATTACCATATTACAAGAAGTCATTACTAACATATCATATAATACTATTTCTTTTTCTTTTACATAATCTTATTACTTATATAGTAATTTTTAAAAAATCACTTTTAAACAAGTATACAATTTTCACTTTAAAATTAACTGGTTAATAAAATTTTGTGCAAAACAAGCCAGCTTCTATAATTAAGTGAATTTATTTATTTTTATACAAAAAAAAAAAAAAAAAAAGGAAAAAAAAAGAAAAAAAAAAAGAGTTCTTTCAGAAATGTGTCTCCTTTTCCGTAATGGCTGAAATGGTGCCATCTCCTTTCAGTTTGGCATCGCAGTCATTTATTGCTGCAATGTAGCATCTTCCTCCAAGTTTCCCTCTCATCTTCAGATCCGAGCTAGGTGTAATCAACTTCCTGAATTTCTAGAGAATGCAAGAAAATGGAAATCATTACCTTTTTCCTGCTCACAGTATTTCTCAAACATTGACTTTAAAGCTGTCTTTTCTTGGAAGTTCACTTCTCGTGACCCTGTCCATCCAGAAGACTGCATTGCAATTCTTTTCACATCACACCAGAGCAAAGGATAGAGAAGGAAGGTGAAGACAAAGTAAAAGAGAATTTTCATGCTAATTTTCAGCTACAGTCTCCTTCATGAGTAAATTCAGAACAATGCTCTGGCTATAGCCTGTTTCATAGATTCACAGGGGTTGGTAGGGACCTGTAGAGATCATCAACATAAGAAGGTACTAGTGAGATACCTACTTTTATTGTGTATTATCTAAGGAACTGTAGATAGAATCATAACATTGTTCAGGTTGGAAAAGACCTTCAAGGTCATCAAGTCCAACCTCAACTTAACCATAGTACCCTAACTCTAACACCCACCACAAAGTCACGTCCCTGAACACCCCATCCAGATGGTTTTTAAACACATCCAGGATGGTGACTCAACCACCTCCCTGGGGAGCCTATTCCAGTGCTTAACAACCCTTCTGTAAAGTTTTTCCTGATGTAAAACTTCTAAACTATCTAAACTTCTCCTGGCGCAACCTGGGGCCATTTCCCCTTGTCCTCTCACCGAGATGACAGAGCCATCTTCTTCTGGAATATGAGAAATCCCAAAAAGCTAAAAAGATTGATGTTCTTGTTTCTTTGATCATAGGCATCTTCACTGTCTTTTGAGAAATTTTCTTAAATTTAATAATCTTAGTCTAGACCTGAGATAGCCTGATACCAAATCTTAGTAAATTGTACTGAATATTTATTTTTGCCTCTATTTCTCACTTAGAGAACTGTAATTGGAGAAAGTGTCCAGCAAACCTATGTGAGTGTTTGCTACCCTGCTCCTGGATGAAAATCCTAGGGACACAAACATCAATTATCAAAATCATGGAAAGACTTGAATGAAAGGCTGATATAAACCTTCTTGATTTAGATAATGTTATAGACATTTTAAACTTCAAATTCAGCAGGAAAAGGAACACAGCAGATTAGAGTACTGGTTAGCTACCACAGGCTCAAGCCAGTGAAAGCAGAAAAGCAGTGTGGAAATTCCAATTAAAACAGAGAGACTACAGATGCTTCTTTCCACCAAAGACAGTGCCAGGCTGCAAGAGTCAAATACCATTGGAACACATATTTGGAGCCTACCTGAAACAAAGACATTGATTTTCTGATGAAACTGTGCATAGTCTTATGCAAGCAAGACTTCCATTCCAACTTCTTTGTCAGTATTGCTAAACTGAAAATCTCACCTCTATGAAAGTGCCTTCTGCCTTCCAGAACTTAATGCAGATCCACAAAGGGATACAAATCATGGAAGAGAGAGCCATTAGCCACCCTATGCCATAGCCCCAGTCAGGATATGTATATACATTGTTATACTTCAAAGGCTTGTATTTCACCAGGAAAAAAATGAAGATTCCCTGAAATAAGCAGAGAAAAATATTAGCAGTATTTCAAATAGCACTGCCTGTCTAACAAGAAAATGATTGTGTGTTTAGGCAAGGCCAATCTACCTAAGGGTAGGAAGCAGAGCTTTACAGTCAGAAAAAGAAAAAAAAAACAACCAAAAAACAAATAACACAGCAATACATTCTTCTATGTACATCTGAAATAATGTGTCTCAGATCCTTGCACTGAAATTAACAACCTTTCAAGTTTTAATCCTATTTACCACTCAGTGACAATAAAACCTGCATTTTGATGGCGAACAGTACCTGGGCAGGAAAGATTAAGTTTTGCTACCATGAACCAGCTGTGATTAGGTGACACTCTCCCACCTGTCATGATGAAAAATGAAAGCCACAGTTGTCAAAGTTGCCTTAATCTGCTGTCATAACTGCAGTTCTGCAGGCCAAATCTTTCATCCTCTCAGAAGCTCTAATATATTTGTATAAATTAAACCAGTGTATAATTAAGCAGTTTAGACTTCCTAAGGGTACATAATACAGAAAGTTGCCATGTGTTTACTCCAAAGTCACAACACGAGTGTACAAGAGCAAGTGACATTTTCTGCATTTCTGAGTTGGAGAAAAATAGACAGGAATTTTCACAACCTTGAAAATGGTTGAGCTCAATGAGCCTGGATCTTCAGGTGTTCTAATGTCTGTGCTTGCTATCACTTCGTTACGGGAAAACTGAGAAGTTTTAGTATCTAATATTCAAAATCTTGTGGATCACGTTTATGGGCAATTTGATCATGCATCTTTTGTAATTTTGTCTCTTTTATGTAGCCAAAGCACAGTGCTGTACTTTCAGCTTCCTCCTTCCCCTTCTTCATGCATATGAATTGTATCTTTTGTTTATTCTACTATCTAAGCTAGAAGGAAAAATGTGCAGACTTCTTTGGAATATGTCTAGTCACCCAAAGAGAGGGGAGGAAACAGGATGCTGGAGTGACTGGGAAACCTACACAAGTCTGGAGGAGTTTGAGTTATGCTTGGTGGGTACAGAGTGTATTACCGAAGCACTGAAGAAAAATCTCTCCTATATTGGCAAACGTTCACTTAGGCCTCTGAGTTTATCTCTTCCTATTACTGTATATACAAAGATTTCTAACAATTCACAGAACACATAAATTTAACAATTTTTAAAGATTCTATAGAGTTTTTGCATTAAAACATACACTGCAAATCAATAGGTATTTTTCTCAACTGTTGAACTATTAACAGCAATAAACTTCCAGAACTACACATAAAATATCCCTTGCATCTAAAACAAGTTGCTCAGATATTCTATACTTACTGCACAAATACCTGGAGTTAAGACCATCCAGCACCACTTGATCAATGACAATGGTTTATACCCAATCATATCCTCAATGTTATCATAAAACCGATTGCTGCCTGCCCAAAAAAGCAAAGCAAAAGATGATGTAGAATGTACATGCACAAGGTTACAGAGATCAGCATTTAAAACTGAACAGACAAAAATGTGGGTTCTGTCAAAGCTTCAGAAATTGAGGCTGCTATCTCTTTGTCTCACACATACAACTGTCTTTTGTTCCATGCTTCTGGCAGGGATTGCTGCCTACATACATGTCTGACAAATAGCAACAGAGAGCAGTGGTGGGCAAGCTGTCAGACAAGAATGACTTCTGTCAGTAACAGTTTGAGTAGCCCAAGCTGAAAAGTACATATCCTACAAGCTCATGCATGAATCCTTAATTAGCTCACGACACACGAGATCTGAAATTCATATATGCTTTACAAAATAACATTCTGAGTCTTTTGTATGCAAAGAAATGCTTGAGGAAGTGCCATGAACATACCTGGATCTGTGCTGGTTTTCTCCTGACGTTGCTGACAGAAGCAGCAGAGTGAGGAACACTACTAGGTCCCTTTTGTGTTAATGAGGTATGAACTCCAAGTGGATTTATCTGTGAGTGTCAGATGTAGAAGGGAACGTGGCCTGCACAGACATTTTGTGAGAGAAGAAGGACTTACTGCTTTCTAAGGCAGCTAGTGGAAAGTGAAGGTCAGTCCCACAAAAGGGCAAGAAAAAAATCCAGGAGAAAGCATGGGAATGTAAAGGGCCCTGCTTTGCAAGCGTACATGGCCTATGTGTTTGTTTTCCTTGTGGAAACAGAAAACTTCATAAATACTCAAAACTGCAGCAATTTTTCAGAGACTCACCATAAACCCAGCCTATGCAGACACATTCAAATATGGCAACAAAAAGAAGGCACATGCCACTAGCTGCATAGGAGTCGAATAACTGAAAGACGTACATTCCACCCTGCAAGACAGATACAGAAAGAGGACAAAAAAAACACAAAAAAACCAAAATGAAGTGTCATGTTGGCAATGGTATGAATAATTCATAACAAATATGTATTTAATTTCACAACCAGTCTGTTGGTTATCTGGCAATCTTCCTGTCAAAGTCGGTTCCTTCCTGAAAAAAGAATATTCATTTTTCACTGATTTTTGTGAACGACCTCTTGTTTCAAGCACTTCAAATTATTCCCTATGCCAGCTGAATACTGCACATTTGCTTTAAGGTAGTAAATAGTGTACAAAGAGAACTACGTTGCACTTGTTTCTGAAATGCTATCCCACTTCCATACCTTTTTTCTTCAATTTCACTTGTTATCACAGAAAATGTGATAGATGAATGCAGGAGATTTTGATTTCCAGATCAGAGTAGAAATAGGGTTTTGTTTGTTTTTGTGTCGGTACCACTAATACATAAACAAGTTAAAATGCTGGGAAAGAAGGCAAAATCTATTGCTACTAGAATCTCCAGTGGCAGAGACTGCAAAACAAGTAATTTGAATATAACTCAGACTTTCGGCTGCATTAATTACACGAGTCTATATTAAGTGATAAAGCATGAAATAATAAACATCCTGACTCAAGCAAGCTTTTTATTGTTAATGGTTTTTTTTTAACAATTAAAAATTTGCTTTTTCAAATTGTTTTAAAATAACAATCATTGCATTTCCAAAAACCAGAGCAGCCAAAACCAAGCAGCATCTTCAGTGAGCACAGAATCCATACACAGTGTGCACTTGGTTATCAACGGTCCTATAATTTTCTGCATTATGTAGTACCACAGCACAAATTAGCATGAAGAAAGGTATACGTGCTCAACCAAGACATGTTTGTCTTGGTTTTATCAGTATTCCTTATCACTACATTGTGCAGCAGGCTGTTGGGTGCTGGAGCACAGTGCACTGTGGAGCTGTACTTCCTAGGTCCCGTGATTCAAGCAGTCTCAGTTACTCCTATATGACAGTCTTCCTCTTCCTTATTACTTGAATACAGCTTAATTATTTAAATTGTCACATCTATCAAAAACACCATTATTTTCTTCATTTCCTGTATTTTTTCTCATTCTTAATCAGAGGTGCTCAGAGAACTGGCTGACTTTCTAGAGTCTTTGCCTCTAGGCAAGATGAGAAGAAAAACTTTAAAGTCAAATTAATAACATTATGGAAAACCTGACTAATATTATACGAATAATATTATACCAATCTACATGCAAGATACTTAATCTCTTATCCCATATGCATTCAACACTGAAATAATAATGAGATTCACAGACCATTTCAATTGAAATAAATCTTATTTCAGCCACTGCATCATTTAACACCAACAGTCACCATCTTCTTTTTTGAATGAGCCCTTTACTTCTGAATAAAATTAATAAACTTTCTTGTGGTGAGTTTTCAGCTCCTTCACACTGAGGTCTGTGTAATTTCTGTTCAACTGCAGAGGGTCAGGTCTCTTTTGAGAAAGACATCTGAGTAGACTGGTATAAAATGTCACTTCAACAAGAAAGAAAAAAAGAAAGCAAGCAACAACAAATTTCATTTTGTCCTAGTCTCCATTTTTCTCCCATGGTATGGATGAAATTTGTTCTTCTTCAGCAACAAAGCAAACTGAAAAGTACATGGTGCAAGGACCATGGATCTCTGCAGAAGGAATTTAAGTGTCACCAGATGAGTTGATGAAGCCCTGGGAAGCTGCTTCTCTGGGAAACCCTGCCTGATACTGCTGGACAAGACACACATAGTTGACTTTCACAGTTAAGACAGCCAGGGTTCTCCAGACACACATTCCTCTGGCATTTAACTCCACAGCTCATCAGACTTGAAACACTTGTTCACTTCTCTCCCTAGTGCAGGGAGGCTCTGATGTCTGAGCAAGTGAAAAAACATGAGCAGAGGAGAGTATGGACTCTGCCTGTATTTTCAAAGTTTTGAGAAGCTAAAACAAAAAAGAAGACGACTGTTTATTCAAGTCACTCTCTAAAGGTAGCACTGAGCAGCAGGACTAAAATCCTACAAAAGCAGCAAAAGATCCCAGAGTTTGATTTGTTTGAAAAAAAAAAATTTTTTTTTTTTTTTCTCTTATCAAATCAGTTTCTGCTCAGAAATGGACTTTACTGATGGGGTTGGCCTGATGATAGAAAAATCAATCACATTTTAAGCTTTTTTTCACTTCATCATCTTTACTAATTTTTTCATCTAACATTTTATTGTCTTCAGATTGGTCTGCCCAGAGTAAGTCAGCTGAAACCATCGTCAGTATATGCGGTCGGCTGGTGCAAAGCAGATGGAATTTCCTTGGCCAGATAAATTCAGCTATTTCCTAAACTCAAAAAACTGAGTTTAGGAATAAAACTGAGGACACGTTTCAAATGTTATAAATTAATTGATAACAGTCTCTCAAGGATTTTGTAGTCATATTTCTGACAGTGCACTCTGTCTATGGCAAACATTCACGTGCTTTATCTGTCACTTTTATAAGACACACATTTCCTTTAGTCTGTAGGTGTTGAACAAAGAACCTCTTACCTCAGTTAACATTATTAGACCAATGAAATATGACACAATGGAAAGGCCAAGAATCAACAGTTCTCTTCTGTAGCCCCTTCGGAAAATCTTTGGATACATATCTACAACAGCTGTCACAAGGCTTTCAACACACACGAACTAGAACAAATGATAAGAAAGTACAAATAAAATATGTATCTCATCTACTCCTGGGATTTGGATTTGCTACAAAACACTTCAAATATCCTTCTATGCTTTCATCATTGAGAAAGACTGAATGATCCCTGAGGATACTACAAACAGAAGCTCAAACTGAGAGGAACATCATTTCAGAATTAAAAAGCCTACAGCTATGGATTTCCAGTCTACCACCAAATTCAAATATTTGAAGCCGCTAATATTATCTCGGAATTTATTTGCCCTGTAGCAGTTGGATTACATAAAACTTAAATCTTTCAAACATTGCTTGAATGATGTGCGACTTTTGTAGGACTGCAGCAGAATTTCATTCTAAGGAAACTGTTTCTCCAAGGTGAAGCTCTTTCCATTTTACAGAAGAAAGACATTCTATAAAGCTATTAAGTGCCCAAGATATCTAATGAGGGAGGGAAAAAGCATTCCTGCTATCTTTAAAAATCACCAGAAAACCAGAGACCCGAGTGCCTGGCTCACAGCTCTGGAGCAAGGTTTCCAAAAGAGCCACCAAAGTGAATGCCCAAATATAGACTACATAAAGCTGTATTGAGGCTGAAACAATGGTAAATAATAACAGAATCTCCATTGTCACATAAATGAGATTCAAAATAATAAACTTGAATCAATGGTTTTAGGCAAGGAATTAAGTCAAGAGTTCATTCTTCCATAAAGATAAATGCCGTTTAAATCAAGGATGATGACACACACATACAAGGAACTTCAAAGTATTTCAAGTGTGTTTATTTCATACCTGACTATCTAGTCCAAGGAAGATGAGCATCATGAAGAACAGAGTTGCCCACAGAGGAGAAAGAGGCATCATGGTAACAGCTTTAGGGTAAGCAATGAATGCTAGTCCTGGTCCTGAAACAAAAGAAAACAAAGAGTTTCACACAGTTATATACTTTATATAACGACAATAAAGAACTATTAACTTTCATTATGTTTCTAAGTCCAAGTGATGGTAATGTAAGTTGGATAGCTAATTTCTTGTAAACATGGGCCTTATTGTCCGTCTGGACTTAAAGTAAGAAATTTTATACTTAATCATTCTGAGTGTCTCAATGTATGAGCTTGAGAGAAAAAGTACTGACATTAGGAGATGGTGTAAGCAGTCTAGATATCAAAAATATGTGGTTGGATAGTACATCTTAAGAAGGCGTTGAGATGACTTCCAAAATTTTTTCCAAAAAGCTTTAAAGCTGTTTTCTCAAATAAGTAAGAACTCTTCATATGGAATTATTCTAACATATTCTAAGAGGTAACAGGTCTTTAATTTGATTTCTTTTCAAAATATCTGCAAAACAGTTAACTTATCCAAAGGATGTGACACAGACTAGCTATTGTGACAACTCTGGGTCTTTTTTCTGTAATCAGAAGACTGCTTTTGGAACTTACCTGATTCTGCAACTTCTGCAATGGGAACACCTTGTTCATAAGCCATAAATCCAAGCACTGAAAAGATAGCAAAACCAGCAACAAAGCTTGTGCCACTGTTCAAGCAGCAGAGCATGATGCAGTCTCTGAAAATATAAATAAGAAATACTGCAGTTGCCAGAGCCTGGGTTTCATTCATAGAATGAGCCATAAGATTAACATCTGTTTCTGTTTTGATTTTTTGTTTCTGTTCGTTTTCTGTTCTGGGAAGGAAAAGTGAGAGGGAATCTGGATTCACTGATTAACAAGCCACTGAATTTTTGAAAGCAAGTGCCCAGGCCCAACAAGCAGTGGAAAGAAAAGAAAGTTTATCTAATTTTCCATCAATTTTTAATAAGTATCCTTGGTAGAAAGGCATCAGAGTCAGACTGAAGTCCTAACGGATTTCAAATGATGGGAAACAGTCAAATTTTTATGAAAACTTTACATTCTTCCAAATGAATGCCTTGACAATCACCTGAATAATTCAGGGACTCCACCCTCTATCTTCACCTTGCCTGACAGCCTGGATATTGCTGGAAATTCATTCTACCTTCCTTAAGGAGCTTCTCTGATGAGAGAGAAGAGTCTGTAGAGCTTTCTGCATCCCTGCAGTCACTTCCTTGTCTATACAGATTCTCTAAAGGCAAATTCACATTACTCTTTTAATCTTAGAATGGAAGCTTGATCAAGAACACTTTCTTTTTCTTTCAAATTTTGTCAGTTTGTTAACAGCAGGTGAAATTGCTGACTTTTCATCTGTACCACAGCAAGCAGCAAGGAAGCCAACTCCTGAATTGTAAAAGGGCTTATATGCAAAAATTATGTTGCTGAGGTACAGTCCCCAGTACAACGGTGGGGAACTGCTCTGTGCCCAGCAGGGAGCTGGATCAGTTCTATAAATACAGAGCACATGAAGCAGGAACAAGAACATTTTTCTCTTCTGTCTACAGAGTCTGAAGATAATCCTTTCCTTAGGGATTTCTTAGCTTACTAAAAATTACAGGAAACTTCTGTACATATATATATATATGTACAGAATTATATATTTAAACTATGTGGAAAGCACTGCCAGCTGATTTTACTGCCACTGTTTTTGTCTGTTCAGAATAATCACTGTTGATATGAACTGCTGTAAATCCACAGAGGATCTGGCCTCAGGTAATTGTCTCACTGTCTTAAAACATTAAAATGACAGATTAATAAAGACAATAGAAGTTCATTTCCAGCTCAAAAATGTGCATTAACTTGGTTGCAATTAATTTACAATATTAGTGATGTGGATCAAGTTGCTAGTAAGAAAACTCCTTTTCCCACTAAAATATGTAACATCACCATTTTCCACTGCAATGTACCTTTGTTCTCCAATAGAACAGGGTGCAGAATAGCAGCAGTATGTTACAATCAGACAAGAAACTGTACATACTACAAGAGGCAAAATCATGGCCTGATTTTAATTTTTTAAGTGGTAGTTAGGATGTAAGTTTAATTCTGCTTTCTTTTTTTGAGAAAAGGCAGCATTTTTTTTCTGTCTCTGTATGTCTTAATCTGTTAACAGCCTAGTTTCTCTCAGCTCTTTCTGCAGTTAACTTCTGCCCTACCCATTTCCTCAGTTTTCTGAAGAATCTGATTTTGTGACGCCACCAAATCTGTCCTATTGAGGAATTTTGTGAAAATATTTTCTTAACTGAATTGCAAAGCTTGAATTTATTAAAAACTATTCTGCTGCAGCACCATTCTCAGGAGCTTTAAAAATGAGCAGCTGCCAATCTTCTTCACATGGGTGCCAACGTATGCTGTCAGAGGAAATAAAATTACATAAATTTACACAAATCAAAAATCCTGATTAAGTAAGTTATAAAACAATCACAAAAAACATTACTGCAGTCCTTGAGGCAGTAAAAAGGTAGTTATAAAATAGGATGCAACTCAAAAGAAATTAAATAACTGAGAGAATGAGCACTCTTAGTTAAAGCATCTCTTATGCTGGTAAAAAAAAAAAAAAAGAGAGAGAAAGCCCTTATTGCCCACTGCTCTGTAGGAGCATTTGTTGCTCTCCTCTCTTTTGAGGCATCTCTATGGTTGTTCTGAAAGTAATGTCCATCAACACTGTTTGAAGTGTTTGGGACTTACACTATTTAATGCAGCAAGATGTCTGGCAGTTTGGCACTCGTAGCCATGCAAAACAATAACTTTTGCTGACAAGTTACTTGAGTGTTTGAGATGGCAGAGTACCCTTAATTGCTTTTGGAGAGTTTACATTCAGCTGGTGGATACATTTGTGTGGCTGTGGTTTCCAGATCTCTCTTTCTCTGCTGGATCCTACTATTCTGTGTTTCTCTGACAGAAGCACAAATTGCTGTTAGGAAAACGTTTTCTGAAACCGGCTTCTAAATTCTTCAAGTAAAGCTATAATTTAGAATTTAAATATTTTCACAATGGGATTTGTTCTCCCACAGTTTTCTTTTTTTCTTTTGATTTAGAACTGTTTTACAATTTATTTCATTTATTAAAAAATGTAATTTTAGTTCTCTGTCTGGAGATGTGCAAGGTCCTGCACCTGGATAGGGGCAATCCCAAGTACAAATACAGATTAGGTGGAAAATAGCTTGAGAGCAGCCCTGAGGAGAAGGATTTGTGGGTGTCAGTTGATAACAGACTCAACAAGAGCAGGCAATGTGCTCTTGCAGCCCAGAAGGCCAACTGTATCTGAGTTGCATCAAGAGAAACATGACCAGCAGGTCGAGGGAGGTGATTCTGCCCCTCTGCTCTGCTCTTGTGAGACCCCACCAAGAGTACTATGTCCAATTCTGGGTCCCCAACACAAGAAAGAATGGAGCTGTTGGAGCAGGTGCAGAAGAGATCATCAGAAAGATAATCAGAAAGTTGAAACACCTCTCTTATGAGGACAGGATGAGAGAGCTGGTGCTCTTCAGCCTGGAGAAAAGAAGGTTCTGGGGGGGACTTTATAGCAGCCTTCCAGTACCTGAAGGGAGGTTGTGGTAAGGTGGGTGTGAGCCTCTTCTCCCATGTAGTTAGTCAAGTTAAGGCAGGGAAGATTCAGGTTAGACGTTAGGAAATACTTCTCCAAGAGAGTGGCCAGGTGCTAGAACAGATTACTCAGGGAAGTGGTAGAGTTATAGTCCCTGGAGGTGCTCAAGAAGCATTTAGAATGTTGTACTGAGGGATGTGGTTTAATGGGAAATATTGGTAAAATGTGGATGGTCTGGATGATCTTAGAGGTCTTTTCCAACCTTGGTGATTCTATGACAAGATTAAAACCTACTGAAAGTCATTATCAATTTCCTTGCTGATATCTATACAGACTTGCAATAACATGCTACGTATGCGTTCTACTTTGGCGTCAGTAAACTATGATAACATTGACATGCAGAATAGACCAAACTGTTTTAACAGCTGTTCTTCATGGAATTTTTTTTGGAGCAGATAAACATTATACAATCAAATATGGCACACAAGCATCTATGAAATTTTGTGTATTGTACAGTTGAGCATGTGTGTACTGAGTGACTTGTGGCTGTAGAGAAGTCAGAGGTAATCAAAGGGAATGAAAAAAAAACAAAAACTGGAAAAGAGTTCTGAAAAAACAAGTTACACGTCTCTGGTTCTGCAAAAAATGAATCCAATCACTCATGTGAGTTGTTGAAAGAAAAGGGAAATACTTCAGAGTGAAGCACTGTGGAAACTTCCGTCACTGGAAATAAATGTAAAGCATAGAATGTATTATTACCTGTAGCAGTTGTTATTATAGTTGTTGTAACTTCCCAGGGCTGTCAGGCACCCAAGGCATATCGCGTAAGAGAAAAATATCTGTGTACCAGCATCCACCCAAACCTAAAGACAAAATGTAGAGTGGTTAGAAGAGGTCAGGAAGGAGTCATAGGTACATCTACACTGACTGCAAATTTGCAGAGCAAACCATGCAGAGAAATTGCATCTGGCAAAACTTTTCTAAGTTGCAACCTGAAAAATGATACATGTTGTGAGTTAAACTCCCCACTCCCTCCTAAAGGTATAAACACGAAATAGCCCACCTGGTCTTTACACATTCAAACTAACCTTAAGTAGAAAGAGACACAGAATTTCTAGAAAAAAAAAACCCCAGTGAGTAAAAATCTTTAATGGTTTTATTAACACTGTAAGATATAATTTTAAGCTAAATAAATCAGCTATATTTATCTCATTCTCCACTGATATTTTTAAATTAAAATTTCATAATTTAGCATGAAGAAAATAAAGACAAAATATGAGATTTATATATACTACACAAATAGATGAACGGAGGAAAGAGAAGACAGCTTATTTAGGGAAAGGTGATAGGTCTCTGTACAGTTGAAGAATAGAAGTCCTGTAGAGCTAATGAAATAAATAAATTCATAGTATCAGTGACAACATTTATATCCTAAACTGACCAAAAACTGCACTGTAAACCAGAAAAAGAGAAAAGAGCACGAACTGACACAGTACAATTATTGTCCTCGCAGCAACCACGGAAAATTAACTTTTTTTTTTTTAAGTTTTAGAAATTAAACAGATTATTTCATTATTCATTAATCGTTCCACTTAATTTTGGGTGGAATATTACTGGAGATGATTATATGCTTTTAACTTCTGGTTTGGCCATGAGAGTGGTGTGAAGAATCCACACCTGCATAGCTGCACTACTACTTCCAATCCAATAAGTTCTTACTTCTGACCTCTGAGATAAATGAGCTCTTTTTTTTTTTTTTTTTTTTTTTTTTTTTTTTTTTAGAGCAGAGCAAGCAAAGCACTTTTCAGAGAAGTAACAAAACAGTGCCTGGCTGATAACCAGAGGCAGTAGCTACGTAGCCATTAACTACTTCGAGTTTGCGACAGGAAGGAGATGAAATTCTACTCAGGTACTGACTTCATGACTGTACTAATAATAGCAAACAAATCCTCATAAATATACAAAGGGGATGTACTTGTTTTGCATCTGATCAAATGAGTCCTTGGTTTCTGGAGTTGCTGAGGGTGTTTCTGTTTAGGAATAACATTAAGATCACATTTGATTTGCATCAATGGCTTAAATGGTTTCATTGCTGTCATACTGAATAAGATACAGCTGATTACATCTCAAAGTTTCACCACTTGGTAAGGGAAAAACTGCACAGAGAAAGCCTTTTGACAGACGGGCTCTTTAACAAGATTGGAAGCTCCCAAAAAGCTGCAAGTAGCATAGGTCAACTGAAAATGCACGGTCCTCTTAAGCATAAACAAAAGCTAGGAAACTGGATCAGCAGATGTAGAATCTGCTGTTTCCTTCCGTTTCGGTCTTTGCACAATGCATTGTTGCAGGGCATTGTACAGCACTTAGATGAGCATTAGCCTTTCCTGTTGGCATACGCCAGCTCCCAAAGTCTGATTATTCCTGGGACAGCAAGTCCTAGTGGAAATGGGGTCAAAGAGGAATTGTACTCTGAAGTGAGAAACTCCAGAGCTGCTTGAGAACAGGAGCAGAGAGCACATCCTTCTAGAGGTCCTGAAGTTAGTTTGAAAATAAGAGATAAAAATCTGGCCTTAAGTGGTATCTTTTCCTCTAATGAAAACGAGTCTCCTCTAAAGACAGTGACACCTGACTGTGAATCAATATAAAAACAGAGGGAAAAACTTTAAATGTTCTGTAATCAAGTGTTCACATACTTATAGAAGTGTTCACATATTTATATTTGCATCAGATTGAAGAGCCCTTTGCATTTGTTGCACTCTGAGATTTCAAAGTAGAAATTCCACCAGAAATTGTGGCTAATGCTTAAAAAGGCAGGAGGAAGAAATTTCATTTGCTGCAAAGAATAATAGAATCAGTGTAGCTTTGCTTATAGAGTCAGAGAACCAATGAGATTTGATTTGTGATTACCTAATATTTCAATTTCAGGTTTCTGAAATGTCAGAAAGATCTACAATTGATCAAGGAAGCAGCAAACTGGGAAATGAAATCAGGAATTACAGGTAGGATTTTGGTAGCTGGAAAAATATGAGATGGTCAACTCTCCTATTTTGTCACAAGCCTAAAGATGTTGACATTTTAAAAGTAAGAAGCTTATATTACGTGTCACTTCTTTATTTTCTTGCCCCAAAAACTGGTGACCATTTGACAAATTTGGCATTAAAAGGCAATGTTCATTAGCAGTTGTAGGTTTTGTTGGCACACAAATTATTTGTTCATCTTAGTTGCACCCAGACTTAGTCATTCATAAACTGTACCTCAAGGAAACTCATTTTCATGAAAACTGGGTACAGATGGCTCCTTGTAGATACTGCTCAAACCCAGGCACCATCCAGCTGGGTTACGGCAACAAAAGCATTATTAATTATTTCTGAGAGTGCTGAATCGCTGTAGTGCATTAGCTGGGTAATTTTGTAATGTCTGGCTTAGACTAAAAGTTGTAACGTTTTCCAAGTATATAGAATGAATGTAGCAGGATTCTGCAGAACAATGAAATTCTGAAGGACAGAGACAAAAGAAAACACTGCCAGCGAACTGCAAAGCAAAGATTTTGGAGCCGGCAGCTGGTGAAAGGCTGGGACAAAAGGAGCATGCTTTTTCTGAGATGTGACTGGGCTCAATGCGTTTCTGGCATGAGCAAATTCCAGAGGAAAGAACCTGTACTAGGGAACATCCTGTTCATGCTTTATAAACTATTTACCTTGAAAGTCCTTTAGTTAGTGATATTTAAATCAATTCAATAGCATGCATTCATACATTTGGGGTCTGAAAATATTTCAGTCTTCCACTAAGTCTTATTTTAAAAGAAGTAACTGTTTCTTCTTATTTTTCCTCACCTCATATTCTTAAAGTTTCCAGGCAAAAACAATATTAAAGTACAAGAAACATTATTTATTATAACTTAAAATTAAAAACAAAAAAACAAATGCCAAAGGGTTGACCTTCAATCCCTGTGCTCACAGTTTGCCTCTGGGCTACAGCTGCTGTCCTGACATGCTAGGCCCAGCACCAGCTTAGCAGCAGTATGGGCAAACCAGAAGAATGCAAACACAGTGCTGCTCTTCTTCTGATTCCTGTGCAGAAATAATTCTTGCTGCTTGCTGCTAGGATCAATGAGCCTATGTGATGAAGCTTTTGTCCCAAAGGGAGAAAAGACAGTAAAGAAGCTTCAGCTCTATGCCACGACCTGCTTTGTCTAGGTGGAAATGAGAAGATGCAAATTCTCTTCATGTTCTATTTTCTAAGTGGGAAGGAGAAGAGCAGAGCTGCTTGTGCCCCGCTCTCTGTTTTGAGGCTTGCTCGTGCTTTATTCTACAGCAATCTCAGCTGTCCTGCCCATTACCAAATTACACAGGTACAACACAGATCCACAAAGCAGAATAAAAGCATTGATTTGTTTACTAATATGGAGAATTATGTTTAGCAAAGTCAACCCCACAAAAGCCAGCAATATCCATGAATGCACATGACCATGTAACCTTAATTCAGTCTTCCTGTGCATAGGGCTAGGATTCAATCTTCGCTTATATAACAGTACTACTCCAGACTCTGCTCAAGGAGAACTGTAGCACATATAATGAATGAAGAAGGAAAAAGTAGGATGTGTAGTGTAGTGCAAACAATATTGAATATTGATCCAGAGGATTAGCTTTGTTTCATGTTGCTGCTATAAAGTTTTCATGTGATGTTATGTCCACAAATCACAACACTTTCACAAATGTTCTGCCACGTTTCCTGTATTGGAAGAAGGAAACCTCAGAGATCAAAATTCACATGTGCAGCAGCCACACACCTGCTCTTAGGAGGGAGCCCTTGCAACCCAATTCCTTGTCATTTCCATGTATCAAATCATCAGGTTTATCACTGTTTATCAAATGCTTTCCTGCTCTCAAAGCAAAGCAAAACTGTACCACAAAGCTATTGTGGAATCCTCCCATGACTTCAGGAAACATGGTCCCAGGATAAGCTGACCTTAACCATCACTTCCACAAACCATCACAACAATCAACTGAATGTATTTTAAAAGGTGCAAATATCTAGGAAAAATGGGAAAATCAAGTAATTATTTTCAGTCTGATCCTCCTAAGAGGTACGTAATTTTAAAAATAGTATATGGTCACCTGAAAAACTTAATTTTGTATCACAGCTAGGAAGATATCTGAGAAATTTCACTAATCTATTTTGCTGTGTATAGCTCTTCATTTGCGTGTTAGTCTACAGAAAAGTGTAAGACACCTAATTAGGTACACTGAGGATATTCTGAGCAGAGTGGAGAGGTTAGTTAAAATGTGATAGTCAGAAATTAAGCTAAATTTCACAGATTTCTCAGTGGTATAAAATCACCATAATACTTCCACTGTCAGGAGGCACTTTGGATAGTGTTGAAATAATGGCTGATCTAAAAGAACTACAAGGTTGGTGTACAATTCACTTATCCACATGTAACTGGAGCAACGACCACGCACCATGAGTACTCTTGCATTTAACAGAACATGCACACTGCTTATCTTTCTTTCCATGACTTCTGTAATGAACAGTTAACAGCCCTATTAGAAATGAAAAACACATAATGGCTGCTAATATTTGTACTCACTCTTAAGGTGCTTACTTATTTCTAACAAAATCAAGGGAATTCATTTCATGAAGATGCTTTTTTTTTCATTCTTAACAGTGAGACTGAACGCTCACTTCAGCTGCAAAACTCAAAGCATTCTTAACTACAGAGTGGTTAATGACAATTCCATAATGAAGCACTCCATCTGAGAACATATGAGATCTCATAGGAGAGTTAAATGCTGCACTCATTCTCTAAAACATGATATTCCAAATGTCAATAGTCATTTACTTCCCATTTTGTTGTCAGAGAATGAGCAATCACTTCATAGTTCTCTTTTAATTTAAATTATTCATTAATTTTGATGAATCTCAGCAGTATTTGTATTTTAAAGAGCAGCTTTCCTTTGGTTTCAAATAAAGATTTTACAAATAAATCCTGTGCTGTCAGGAAATGATAAATAGAAGTGTGAGTTAAAAGCAGTAACAAGGCCCGAGTAAAACAACTCATTACAAAACACTCTCAACTAAAAGTATTGTCAGAATTTAAGTCACACACCTTGAAAGGTTTAATGGTCATGTGCCAGTGTTTCATACAGTATATGGAGAATATGTGAAAAATGTCCAAAATTCATGTCGGCTACTGAATATTCTACCTGTACCAGGCCTCAAAGCTTAGCACTTTCAGGTTGGCTTCTGAGGCACATGGTGTGTGAGCCTGCGAGCAGTGACTTACATCTGAGCTATCAGAGTCAGTGAGGCCATCTGTGTATTTGATGTACTGTATGTGTAAGGATGGCAGAGCTGTAAGAAACTATCAGTGGTAGACATTAATCTTCAAGTAGTGCCTACATTTAAAGGGGGCGTCAGATATGATGGAATTATTTACCTGTCCAATGGTGAGTACTGACAGAATTTTTTGCAGAATCACAGTCTTTCAACAGAACCTGCCAGCTGTGGACCTGACAGGTTTCTTTTGTTTCCTCTTAATTCACCTCCTGAATTACAGTGATTAAGGAACTGCCTTTGGTGATGACAACTACAGGACCAAGTACTTCTACAGGAGGTTGGGATAAGCCTAATTTCAGACTGCCAAAAATGCAGACGGAGCACTGTAGGAGATCTTAAAATATATGCTGCACCAAATATAATGAGAAAACTGCAGTTTCATATGACTTTGTGCAAAGTCCCTGCTTCAACTTATCCTTTCATTGCAGTCTGAATTTTTCATTTCTATCAATTCATCTTATAAAGGCTGCTCTCAGTTATTAACATGCCTGACTGAGCAGGAGCTGAAACTGAAAGCCAAGCTTATCTTGCTGCTGTAATCCAACATAAAAACACACTCATGCTATAAGCCTATACCTGGAATTCAGAGGTCAATCAGATGGACAGGGAGATGCTACTGAGATATTCTGACCGTGTTTCAAGATCAGACTGGAACCTTTCTTTCCCCTCCTGATAAAAAAAAAACTTCATTTTAAACTAGCAGTTACAGAAAGAGCTGTAATTGTATATGAAACTGGAATCCGGTACTCAAAATAGTATTTTTATGTTGGGAAAATAAAGAACACGTGGAATCTACTTCCACGTAACAGTATCACATAGCTTGAAGTTGCTGAGGCATAAAACCATTTATATTTACAAGACTATTTTTTCCAGCCTTAGATCCCATGTCCTGTAAAAATAACAAAAACATCACTTAGATGAACTTTTTTGTTCTCTCATGCTGCAAATCTAACCAGCATGCTACTGACTGAAGTGGGTCTGTTCAGTTCAGTGTAGGCTGGCATGCAACTATAAGAATCATTCCCAGATGGCTTCATAAACTGCTATTTAATACATTCTTCTGCTAAATGCTACATTTATCTCTCTCTATATATCTTCTTATTTCTCATTACTAAAGCAATCTTTCCTATAGGATCAATTTAAAAATTTGGATGCTATTGCCTCAGCAAATGAGAAACACTCAATACACTTCGAACTGTATTTCAGCATACTTTCAATACACTTATTTTCCATTACATCTACTCCTTTAAAAGAAAATTTTCAATATGTAAGTTTATTAAATTGAAATTCACTGAACCTAAAGCAGAAATGTGACACAGAAAAATGAAGTTGTAAATCAAAGACTATTCACTGAAAAGGTGCCGATCTCCAGACTACTTGAAATACTTAGGCAGTAAGCAATAGAAAAGAGATTCAACACAATGTTTTAGAAGTGAAACAACTCCTCCAGGCATACCCAGGTGCTATCAGTTATCTCTATGCAGCTTCAGTCAACTCAAATGGTGGCTGAGGAAAAAGCTAAGGTTGTCATGTTCAGAAAATGAAAGAAACTGCTGGATCCAAGCACACTGGCACTGACTGTGTTACCTAAAATAAATGAGGTGTTTAGCCCCTGGCCCTTATCCCCAGATGACTTTTTGGGGAAAAAAAAAAGAAGTAGGATGGAAAAAAATAATAAAAAAAATAAAATCTCTGCTTCATTCAGTTATATGTGAAATATTATTAAATGGGAAACTAAACCAAAACAAAATATGAACTGCGTACTCTGGAGAAGCAGGAAAAAAAAAGGTTGGATGTTGGACTTTGTTTCTAAAGTTTACTATCCAGGCATTTTTAAACAACACTGCTTCTGAAAGCACAGCCTTCATTAGAGCAAGAAAACACAACTTGAACGGCCAGGCAGAAAATGGCTGAATTAAGCTCTTTTTTCCTTCTCTTTAACGGTAGTGATTCTCAAAAGATTAAAAGTAGGTTAGGAGAAGAATAAAACAGCTATGTTTCTAGTGTCTACCTGACAACAGCTTTTGTAAAAGTGAATAATTACATGAAAAACACTTCCTTTCCACCTCTCTTTGGGATCTCTGTGGGTTGCTAGGCAGTCTCTCTCCTACTTTCTGCTAATGTTACTTACGAAGGGGATGAATACAGCAAATTCATTATGAGAACGGTGAGCTGAAGGGGAAGAGGACCTAAATACATGAAGTTTTGTTTATTCACTGCTGTTTTTGGAGGCCAACACTATAGCTCAGATTACTTTACACATTTAAATGCTAATTTGCCCAACATGATTGTTAGCCAAGTACCACCCTGTTAAAATGGAACAGGACCTTCCTCAATGCAGAGCTGCGTTAGTAGTATGTTTCTGTGTTGACAGCCAATGTTGGAAGTCAGGTGCTGGAGCAAGGCATAGCAAAGCTCCTCTGGGACTTGAAGGAAGAACTCTTTCACTCACTTTGACTGCCTTTCATGACTGAAAAAATGTTTGTTACTGGACTAGTTTACTTTCCTGAACTAATTAACCCAAATCTTAGCAGATATCTTAATTGCTTTGGCAAGATTCCAAAGCAAGCAACCACAAAGTACTATTGTACTACTACTCTGTTTTCATAATCATGAGTGTACCCATATATGTTAAGGTGCGCATTCATTACAATGAAATTAATATTATTCAAAATTCCTCTTCTCTGCCTAGTGCTACCTGTGATAAGTAGTAACTTGAACACTCATTTGAGATAGCAGGTATGCATATGTGTTTGTGGCAAGAGCAGTGAACAAATGGATGCACGGATTTCAGGTACAGGGCTTTGTGGGTTTTCAAGTGTCCAATTCCCTTACTCTCATTACAGTCTTCTGAGCCTGCAATCTATTCTGATTATGGTTTTGATTTTATCATCCTCAAAATTACCTCACTCAGCACAACAGAACAGGAGATGAGAAAAAGACCAGAGGCTTTGAATCCTTTTCCCAGAGTCAACGTATCGTGAGGGTAGGATTCAAATACACAAACTGCAACCTAGCAAGAACTTAGGCAGCTAAGCAGATTGCAGATGTTTTACGTTACTGTGCTACTTGTTGCTTATCAATTGTCTCCTTGACTTGGCCCATCGTTGAGAACCACTATCTGCACACCGCATGTACCCCATGCATCTGCACAACTTTATCCCAAATGTAACATCACTACAGATACCTCACTAAGGAGCAGCTCCCACTTTTAACTCTGTTATGAAACTGCAATACAGTGAATCGGTTTGTTAAAAGAGCAATCTCCTCCTCCTTCACTCATTTCTGGAAGGTACAAGGCTCAGATACACTTAATGCTGAGATGCTTGTTTATTTCCATTGCTGATCTTTATGTTGCCTCCCTTTCTAATTGGCATCTCAGCCCTCAAGATGAGACTTGCATATTTTCATTTACAACCAGTACTTACTACTGCCTAGAACACAAGTAAGAATGGAGTCATCTCATAATACAGAATTTTCCCCTGAAATATATACCAGCTTTCCACTACAGTTTTGATGCATAAAGTGACTGACCACGTAAACTGCACGTAAACATTCAGGAGATTTTACCAGGGTGAAAACATTTACGTTTCTATGAAGAACATGATTTCTGGAGGAAAAAAAATCTTATATGAGTAGCTGAAACAGTTCTGAAACAGTTTTCTGTCTAATTTTAATGAAACTTTGTGAAATTAGAAATGCCTTTGGTTGGTTCGTAGCTTAAATTTGGGAATCTGGCAAACTGATTTTTTTTTTTCAATAAACATTGATAGGAGGCAAAAAAAATCTCACTCAATCCCAACACTAGAACATCATCTGTTCCTTTCACTAAGATCTATTTTCTGCAACTGCATACTACATGTACAGGGTTCATATCAGCAGGAACAGTCTCCATCATTCTTCTGTGATGAAGTCTGTTTGTATTGACAGCTTTCAGTTATTGAAAGCCATCTGGTGTTATGGAAAGATAAAGTCACTGACTTCTAGAGCAACGCCTTGTTTCAGTTGTCTTTAGTCCTCTCACAGTGCACAGTAAATCAGCAGAATTTATTCCTTCTCATGCATTTGCACGATATCAAGCTTCAGCCATTAAGCAGTTAAGGAATTCAGTGTTTTGTTTTCATTGTGTACAATATGAAAAAGCATGAATGCTTTCTTTGCCTTTTTGATATAGAGTATATATTCAGTGTCATAAAGACAACAGGTCTTTTTTTCTTAGCATGTTTAGGGACCAAAGCATGCTTAATTTTATTTCCTAGAAATGACATTTACAGGATTGTCACCTTTTTAGAAATAAATGCAGGAAATGCAGATAACTTATTTCAAATATGAGGGTGTTCATTAGTGTACCTATTTACTGACCATCATCAAATGCTCTCAGAAAGAAATATTTGGCTGTTGCCACATATACAGTGCCTGTGAACAGTTAGAGGCTTTTCAGTATGAGGGCAGCTCCAAAAGTAACGCATCCTATATTATTACATTGCCCCCTGATGTCAGAGGCAGGTGTTGATAGCAGCAGAAGAGCAGTCTGACAAAATGGCATCTGACATGCAAGTGCATATGAAGTAAATGAATGTAATAGAATTCCTCCACGTGGAAAACTTTGCACACACTGACATTCATCAATGCCTGCTGACGTTTTATGGAGACCAAATAGCAAATGTGAAAACACTGAGGTGGTGGGTGCTGCTTTTATGCAAATGCAGTGGGATTGCATATTTTCTCAGCAAATTGATAATTTCAAAGTACCTACTTTCTATTACAGAACTGCTCAACTATAATATCACAGTAATAATGCAGACCATTCTCTGATAGGTTTTTTGTTTGTTCCTGACACTCTTTTGAGATTCTCACTGAGCATCCTTGAAGCTGGAGGAACACTGCAGATATTAAAAAAAAATAGTATTCGGTCCTGATTTCCAATATTTTTTAAAAGTGCAAATGTATTGTTTTTCAATCATTATTCCAAGAATTTAACTTGAAAATTAAGAAAAAAAATGGTATCTTTCAAAAAGTTAATTCTCGAGAATTATGTTTAAGAAATCTTCTTAAGAATACTTAGATAAAAAACTGCATTTTTAATGCTGTTTTTTCTAAAGCATTCAGCATTCTAAACAGCATCTTTCTAAAGAGCGAAGTTTGAGGCAGGAGTAAATGTGTTACAGAAATATGGGAATTATTTGAATTTTTACTGAAAACAACCTACATCACATATTAAAATAAGTATTCTACAAAGGAATTCCCATCCATTTCTTCAATATAGACCCCATCTAAGTACTAAATGATGATACAGAATGGTACATAAATCCTAAATGAAGCAAAATTTGACCAGGGAGTAAAATATTGTATATTGTGTATGTATTATTATTTAATTATTGCAGTTGAATGCTGATCCAAAGGTTTCAGATGTATTAATGAATCAACTTAATACCATGTATTATTCATGCCCAGTAATAAATAGAACACATTTCAAATTCCACTAAAAATAATTGATCCACTCATATTTAATTGCTTATGAACCTTTCTTAAAATAGAGCAAAAATGCCTGGAAAAAAAGTACTTCCTTACCTTTGAAAACTTCAGCAACTGACTTAATGGCTTTTTTTGTTGTTGTTGTTTTTTTTTTTCTGTGTGTGTGTCTTGCTGGCAGAAATATTTGTCAAGCTAAAGTTTGAAATATGTAAAGAGTTGATATACATTCTATTATTCTAATGAAACATTTGAAAATGGGCTTGAGGACATAAAATGCAAAGTAAAATTTAAAAATCCTCATCAAATTATGGAGAATGATAAATCGAGTTGGGTTGGAAAAATCAAGCTCATCATAACATAGCTTCCATCTGAGTAAAAAACAGCCCTCTGCAACACAATCAAAAATTGGGAAGCGAAAATTTGTCTCCCAAACCTTATTCATGTTTACTATATCACTCTATAGAGTGGAAACTGCTCCCTTTGAAAATGTGCTCTTCTTTTTTATATAATTTCCTCTTGTTTGCTTGCTTTTGTCACTTCAATAGTTACAGCACCTGCCCTAGATCCTGTTTGAGGGAATCAATGCACTAACTGCTTGATTCACACTTTCTCAGATTAAATGACCTGACCACCTTCTTCCAGCTGGCACTGGGGAAGATGGCAATGAGTCTCTCAGTAATCTTTTTATGGCTATGGCTTTTACTCATGCAACTTCTTTTTGCAGAGACTGCAGTTAGTGAGTGATTGTAAGAAAATGATCTGTCTCTATTGACTTTTCATGGAAAGCAGGGAGCAACAGTCATAAAAGCATGGCTTTCTAAACCACAGCATTGCCTTTCTCTAGCCACTGCCAAAAGCATAAAATCCAAAAGCAAACTAAACTCAAGTCTGCAGTGTTGCCTTGCCCAGAGGTAAAGAACATATTTCCCCTTCTCAACTGCACTGGCACAGTGCCGTGGACGGGCACTTCACCACTGGATTCCAGCCCAGCTGCTGGAATTGTGCCACTGGCAACTGCATTTCAAAAACTCAGAAACCAATCAAATTTCTGCAGCATTACCAGGGCAAAATTAATCTATTTCCACATCCATTCCATCTATATTTGGTGGTGGAAACGTGACAGACGATACCGGCAAAGTTTAGAAACTGCATAAAAGATGAACTCCAGTCCAGAGAGTTTATCGTTCTTAAAATGTTTGGTAGTAGTCAGCAACTG
This sequence comes from Tetrao urogallus, assembly GCF_951394365.1. Lineage (NCBI taxonomy): Eukaryota > Metazoa > Chordata > Aves > Galliformes > Phasianidae > Tetrao > Tetrao urogallus. The sequence continues at coordinate 4,371,868 of NC_136823.1, read as the reverse complement.
CATGGATGAAGGTGATGTAAGATTATTTTGATTTTCAAAACTATTTTGGAAAATTCTTTCACCAAAAGCTTTGGAAACTAAGGATATTTGATTTAAGAAAGAAAGTTTTTGTCGAAGAAAAGATGAAAAGATTGAAAATGGCTGATAAGGGGAAAGGAATAATTTTAGTCATTTTTTTACAGTAGAGGAAGCATGTGCTTCTGCTGTTCTGTTTCTCCACAAGTAGCAATGACGTTAGGCTAGTAAGACCAGCAAAGATGATAGTTAAAAAATAGATCTTTACCTATCATCTTATATGCTTTCAAGCAAATGATACATTGCCTTCTCTGCTGCTGACCAGCATGCTTAGCATAAGCTTTCATTAAAATTCTATAAGTTTGTTTCATATACTTCCTTTAACACCTGCTGCTCTGCAGAAAAAATATTGCATTGCATCTCCTCTCCATTCCACTAACATTCCTTTCTCTGCTCTCTCCCACCTGATATCGCAGGTATCCAAATAAGGGCCATTATGTTTCTACATCTATAAAACTTCTGGCACAATTTCCCCCACCAATACGTCATGAGATTATGAAAATTATGAACAATTGCTATGAAAGTATTAAAGATACCAATTAATTACGAATCTGTAGCAGTCAGCCACTGATGCATCATTTTCTAGTCACATAAGCACACACTCTGATAAGCTGCCACAGACATCACTGTGTTTGGGACCAGGGGTAGAGGAGGCTGCACCTGCAGGACAGACACACCAGCACCGAAAAGCTGGATAGAAATTCTCCAATGGAAACATGCTGGAACCACAGGCTGTGGGTGGACTCATGTTTAACAGCTCACAATTGACCTACTCATAATGAGTTGAATGAATTTATACTTCTGCCCTCCGCATTCACTAGCATTGAGTTCCACCACTTAACTATTCATCCAGTTAAATAGTACACTCTTTTATGTTTTGCTAAATGCTCTGCATCTCTGTTTTGACAGACTTTTACCAAATCCAAGGCAGGGTTCCAGTAGGACCTCCTGAGTTACTGGCTGGCTGCCACTCAAAAAGGCAATGCGGCCTTGGCTGCAGAAACAGGAGGGCTATGCTCTAATTTCAGGTCTAACTGTGTTTAAAGCCTCGTCCCTCAAGGAAAGGGAAAGGGAAAAGGAAAGGGAAAGGAAAGCAAGGAAAGCAAGGAAAGCAAGGAAAGCAAGGAAAGCAAGGAAAGCAAGGAAAGCAAGGAAAGCAAGGAAAGCAAGGAAAGCAAGGAAAGCAAGGAAAGCAAGGAAAGCAAGGAAAGCAAGGAAAGCAAGGAAAGCAAGGAAAGCAAGGAAAGCAAGGAAAGCAAGGAAAGCAAGGAAAGCAAGGAAAGCAAAGTGTCTGTTTCCTATATATTGTCCTGCAGATTTACCACTGCTATTTAGTGAGCAAACCAATTGTCTAAGGAGCATCATGAATTGATACTGTTATCTGGAAAGCAACTACAATCTATTAATTGTCTACAATACCCACCAAAACTGTGATCCTGCTTTCAGCTCATATCCAATGAATATGTCTGCTATAGTTTATTTATTTGGAAAAAATATATTGTTTAAAGACTAAATGGAAAGAGGCAAAGCACTCAAAAACAAACAAACAAACAAACAAAAAACTGAAAACAAACAGGAATGTCTGTAGAAAGTCCCAGTAATAAACAAATTAATAAAAAAATAAACCAATTAAATGTTGCCAAGTGACAATTTATTACCCATTACTGTTACACAAACAAATGCTTAACTGAAAACAGCACTGATTTCATGTTGCCCACACAATAACCTAAGCATTGCCCTCCACAAACATAATAAAATCTGAATGCCAAGGCAGAATAAATAATAAATATATAATTTGTAGATAATAGTCTTTTTAAAATGGCAATCCCAGAGAACTTATGTCTTGTGCAATATAATCCTTTAAAAACTGTCACTGATAATGTAGGTCAGCAATCCAAAATAACAAAAAGTATAATTTTACAACAACTTAATCGTGTTTTAGTCACAGCCTTCAACAAAGCTACGGATGTGGATAATCTCATCCCAACTCAGCAAAAACTGCCCCAGAAAACTAAGAAATGCCATACACTTAATCTACAACATTAGCCACATCCATAAAACATCTTAAATCCTCTTTTCATTTGAGAACTGTCATTTTCTATTTAATGTGACTTATGACAATAAAATTGAAAGGATTCAAATTACTAGAAAGACAGCCTAACATAAATATTTTACCACTTCAGCTACTTATGTATGTATTATATGTACATAAATAGATATTTGGATATAAATATGTAACAAAAGTATTCAATCAGTGCAAGTGCAGCTCAGTGTACTTTTTTAAGTACTGTCAAAATCCAAAGCTCAGGGAAGCACTGCAGCAAACACGGATCAATTTTATTCCAGTCAGTTAAGCTGCATCAAAAGGTTACTCATCTGTTAAAATGACTTGAGTAGAACACATTGGAAATGCTTTCCTAAGGCGGCTTTCTCTTTCCAGGGTCAGTGCAGGAAGTTTGGGAGCCCCAACACCTCTCTCACCCCAAGCACATACCTTCTGGCCAGCACTGCTGCCAGTGCTTTCTCAGCCTTGTATCTGCAGGTCACTGGTAACCCACGGGTTTTAAATGGCACTGAAGCCTTGAAGAGTCCATATTTACAGAAAATCTTTTTTCTCCTTTAGCCTCTTTAATTGATGATTAAATTATGATTTAAATATTTGAATTTTATCAATGATTCAATACTGCAAGTGATGGTCATTAATTTAGGTATTTTACAGAACCATAGTTTGAGCAACTAAGCTTCAAAGTCCACCCTTCCTTTACTCTTGTATGCACATCAGAAGTCTCCAGTCCTAATGGCCAGACGGAGATGGGAAGTCATGTAGCACCTGCAGTAGACAAGTGCTGCTATTAAGGTTGTGTGCACAAGACTCCCAAGAAATTTGGTCTGGTACAGAGAGGCAAACTGACCAACTTCTGACTTGTTCTGTTGACTGGGACAAATGTGATTCTGTGGATGAAGAGCACAGTTGCAACTGCAGCTGACAGGGTGACAGTTGCAACAATGTGAAGATGACAACGTGGTGTGTACCATCTGAGGGAGCATCTCAGAGCTTATTCCTGATGAACAGTAGCAGGATTCAGTTTGGAACCAGTCAAAACAAACAAACCAAAATTGACACACACTGAGATTTATGTGCCAAGAATCTCTGACATCTCTAGCAAGCTTTGGTTGACTATGTTATTCCTCTGCCTCAGATATCAAGAACTAACAATGGCAAAAGGCATTCGATGTTTTTTGGAATTATTCTCAGCTACAAGAAGTTACTGAGATGCCACCTGACAGTTTAAAGAGTTTCAGATCACTAGGAGCTACAAATCCTATCACTAACTTTGAGCTTCATAAGAGGTTCAACAGTTACAAAAATCACTTCCCTAGATGATTTTCAAAAATAAATCTAAGTGGAGAGGAAGTAAATAAAGTAATACAGAAAATTAGTTTCAGGCCTTCGGACAGACGCTTGTCATCACTTCCCTGTGACGGATTTGCAGTGGAGAATTTAATTTGGAAAACAAACATTATATGCTGATATCCTAAGTTTATTTTTAAACGCTTATCAGAAACATTCAGAGAACTGATGTGCAATTTTTCCTGATCTCCAGCCAGAAGCATGGAGTGATCCACGCATCATTCCAAGCCACAAAAGTCTTTGATGCTGTAACTTGTTCCTCAGAGTCACTTGCAATACTTCTCTTCCTTCTGAAGAACAGCTTGCTTCTATTTGATACTGCCAATCTACAGTCTGAATTACTTTAGTATGGAAAGAAGAAAAAAGGCACCATGCTTTTAATTATTCATCTTTCCCAAATGCTACAAACTCAGTCTTACATTCTTTGACTCCATATACTGATAGTCCACTATCTATTTGCACGTGTTTGACACTAATGACAACCATCTGCAAAGTAGGAATCTTACACATTAGTTTTATACCTAAGGCTAAACAAGGTGAGTCTGGACCGCCTAACCTACTTTGTAGAGAAGACCAAACTACGGAACAAAACATTTGAGCCTGCAATCCCTAGCCGTGCTTGACATGCCTTGCTTTCCTCCATAAGACAGCAACTCTCTGAAGACCAGTGTCCCAACAACACCTTCTTCAGGCAAAGGCAGTGAGTTAACTGCAGCTTTCGTTTTCCACCTATGTTCAGCTCACCTTCATGGATGGATAAACAAGTTTGTTCAGACCTCTAGGCTGGAAAAATGCCTGCCCTCACTACACATTTTCATGAACATTCCTTGGAGTAATCGCCTTGTTTTATTATTTTACACAGAGGGATTCAGACTATTGTAAAAGAATGAGTTGTGACGAGAGCAGCAGGAACCGTACACCCAACTGTAAGATCTTACAAAACATGCCACTCAAATTTCATCAAAATTGTGTTGCGAGCCTAGTTCTTCTCTTAAGAGAGCTGAGCAGTAGAAAACCTTTCCTTTACACCATGGATTGGCAGAAACTTACAGTGAAGTTCAAGATTAAAATAAATAAATAAATAAATAAAAAGTGCTGCTTAGGATTTGTATTCAGTGCCTGCCTTTTGTTAAAGCCAGGAGAGCTACTTAAAGTGTTGACATTGTTTGAGATCGCATTTAATTCTGCAGAGAAATGAATATTTAATTTACGTTATTTATCAATTGCATCAAACATTAAAGCATTTGGTCAAAAATTGAAAGGACATTTTGAGAAATCAAATATTATTTCCCTATTTTTAAATGAATCGTTTCACACTTAACTCCTAAATAAGGTTTTGTTTCAAAATGGAATAAAAATTAAAAGAATAAAGGAAAATGCTTATTCAAATTATAATCACTTTCTAAAGCTCTGATCTGTGTGAAATGTGGTGCGGACGGTTGTTAGAGTTAAGGTAGTATGGTTAGGTTATAGTTGGACTTGATGATCTTCAAGGTCTTTTCCAACCTGAGAATTCTATGATTCCAAATGTTTTGCGATTTGCTCCAACAAATTATCAATACACGAACACAGAACTTAAGTGCAAAAGCACCAACAACCAGATTCTGCCTCTGATTATTTACAAATTCAGCAGTGCTTTCTTGATTCAAATGTTCTCTGAAAGGTTTGCACGGATTGAAAATAAACAAACAAATGAAAGAGCAGTGAACTTGCATCCCAAAGTGCATCAACATCTGATGATTTCCTGCCAAGTCTGTAACAAATTTACACAAAGCATTTTATCGCCTCTCTTCGTGACAGGAAAATGCTTCCCTTCCTATCCTTATTTACAGTCCTAAACTGAAGTAAATAGCGTTTGGTTGGCACTGGAGCAACAAAGCAGATTATTGCCTCTGTTCTTCTGGCAGAATAAAAAGTATGTATCTTTGCAGCCAGGATTTTGGTGCAAATGGCCACCAAATGTGCAACTTATTTGAGTCTGTGTTTAAAGTAACTATTTATAAACAACCATATGGAAAAATATCATAACATATGGAAATCTATTTTAAAATAACAGGAATTCCAGAAAAGGTCACTAAATTAAAAAACATGTTTTGAAAATTAAGATCGACACAGGAGTAAGTGTACCTCTTAAAATACTTCTTTCAGAGAAAAGAATCTGAGCAGCTCCTCCACATTATGAAATGCATCACAACAGACTGAAGTTAAAAATTATCTGAGCATCCCATCCTGTCATTTATCTTCATGGGCAATTTTAATAATATAAGCATAGCATATATTTTATATTGTATACATATATAAAAAAATTATTTGAGTACATATAAACACTACAGAATGCATAGGGAAGAAGCAGTTATGTATGCTAAGTAACTGACAGTCAATACAGCTTCAATGGCCTAAATGAAAAGCAATACTAATAAAAAGTGGACTTGCTCTACCCACAAGGAAATAATTTTGCATAGACGTTCAGAGTAGGGAGCATCTGAAAGTAACAGCTGCAGATACACATATCTTCATCTTCCTAATCTCTCCTGTGTGTGGCTGCTTGCTGGGAGCTACCTGGCAGTTGGTGACTCTTGATGGGAGAGGCAGCTCATTTTTCCCATATACACTAAGGCAATGCACCAGCAACTGACATAGGTCACCTCCCACCTTCCTCCTCCTCTGTCATTTTTTACCTATTTCCCACAGCACCCTTGCAACTTAATCGCACACGTATGACCAGCTGCCATACAAACTGTACACTTGCAGGAAAGCACAGTAGGAAGAGTGAAGAGCAGCAGCCAGGCACGTTCAGTTGTAAGGTAAATATGTAGACATTGGCACAGAAGGCCCCACAGCTCAGAGTAATCCTTAGTCATCACATACAGTGACCTGGAGAGAGGTATTTGCTGTTTGTTTCTTTCTGCCTGCCTCCTCATTTGGTATGTATTTACATTAGTTCAGAGAACACCTGAGGAGAACTCCAGTACCAATCTCATGTAGGCTATCTAGTGAACTGTGCTCCATGCAGTCTTAGCTACAGACCTTTCCAATCTCACAGTCAATCCCTGCAGGATGGCACCTCTGTGATGAGTTTGTGCAGTGAACGCACTGCTTTCAGGCGTGCAGTTTTGTCCACCCTTTCCTCTGCTGGTTTGTTTAGAGAGTTCAATTTGTATTCTTACTCTAGGACAGAAATAATCGCAGAAATGTCTGGAGAATGACAAAGTGCATGTTCTAAAGATTTTGAAAGAAAAACATGTAAATGTACTTTTCTTTTGGACAGTAAATAAGACATTTTCTGTAAGTTGTAACTTGTTCCAGTAGTGCCCTGCTCTTTTTTTTTCTCATCTCATTCCTCTGGAATATCTCTTCAAGGATTTGCCAAGAATCCTGTTGCAATTTTTACAATACTTACATATTTCCAATGCCTCTCATTCTATGACATCATATACCCACTTGTGACCTGTCCCGGAGCCAGTGTGCAACCTTTATTTGCTTTCTTTATTGATTATCCTTCACTAAGAACAAGATGCCTTATTACTATTCCTTTATTACTGTCATTGCTCATTTAGTATTTTTGCACCACTTTTTAATTTAATCTGTAACAAATTTTATCAACGACTTTTCTCTTGCTGGGGGACCTGATGTCTTGAGCAGATGACAGGCTGAACTCACTGACCATATTAACAACTAAAAGTGTTCCAGAGAATGTAAATCAATTTACACATAAAACAGCTCTTTGTGTTTATCTAGTTCTTTTTAGGTGCCATCGTTGTAAACAGTGAAAATTTCACCCTGTTCTGCCAACACAGCAAGCTAATGCGTGGACCTTGTCTCCCTCCAGTGGCACGTCCCACTGGCCATAAAGTCTAACATTAAAGTGCTGTTAGTCTCCCTGACACTCGGGTGATGTCTCTCCATTGCCATGGTTGCTAGGGGGCTGTAGGAAAAGCTGGGAGAGATTCCATGTGGCCTAAAAGCCCTGGGCAAATTACAAAATGACCCCATTCTTTCAACAAGTCCCTACTAACTGCCAGAATCTGCTATTGCCTGCTCAGCTTGCTGTTGCTTATGTAGCAGTAGCAAGAAACACAAGAAAGAACTGGGGAAGTGGGGGGGCCGGGGGGGGGGGCTGGAGGGTGGGAGACAAACTATTTGCTCAGTGCTTGAAATAAGGCAATATTTTCCAAGGCAATAGTTGGACCTTTGAAATCAAATTTGGTACATAACAAAACACTACATAAATTTCACAGCGTTAAGCTGCTGAAAATCCAGGGCTGTATCTATATACATAGATGGCATAATCAGTCAGATGGCCACATCAGTCAGTGCTACAAACTAACAGTCCTGCAGTTTTGTTTGCAATTTTGATTGTTCCTTTCCCACAGCAAACTGAGATATATATGCACAATGGAGTGACTTGTGTGTGAACAAATATCGGGCTATTCCATGCACTGCAGAGGTTTTTTTTGTTTCATTGATTGTTTTTTTGTGACAGGAGAAGACCCTGAGTGCGTTCTCCCCATGCATTTTGAAATGCATACGCTCAGTGACCTCAGTGCAGATTCAACACAGCAGTAAATACATTCCTTGGAGTAGGGCTAACGCAATGTGCTCCCAGACTTGCCTTCAGCCAGTCTTTGGAGCAACTGTGAACATGTTCCCAGGAGTGATTTATGGTTTTGTTAAACATCTCTGTCTGTTCAGCAAGTGCTGCATTGCAGCAATTTGTTGGTCTAGCTCTTCTTTAAAACCACTTAAATAATTTGTAATGCAAAAGACAAAGAGCATAGTAAAATGGAAGATTCTCATTACACAGATTATAAAATGCACGGCAGGGCAAAATGTTTTTAAACATTGCACCAGCCTTTGTACAGTGCTTACCTTACAATTTAAAGCCTCAGTTATTTGTATGACGGAAAACAGCAGAGTTGTGCAGAGAAGAATCTGTTCCTATTCAAGTTTTAATTTTAGAAAGTTGGGGAAGGAATTTAATACTTAAAAGGAACAGGAGAGCCTCACAACTGCAGCAATACTTTTTTTCTTTCAGAGGCACAACAGCTTGAAATGTAGATTCCGTATCAAATACACGACACTGCTTGTTCAAAAATACACATTAGAGTTGGAGTTACATACACAGTAAATTCAGCTCAGGATTTTCATACCTATGGCCCTTGCACAGCCTTCTGGCATTCACTCCTCTTTTTTACATTCACAACAGTTCATAGCTGTGCATCGTAACTGTTTGGTTTGGAAAGTGAATACCTACTGATGTAAACAATATAGAGAATGGGGGGGAAACGGCAGGGGAAAAAGATTACAGAGCTTTTATCAGAACTGCATAGGTGTGATGGGAACTGACTTTCTCTTCTTTTCATTCCTACTGTTTATTTTTTTCTCCCCAGCTAATTCTTTGAACTAAATGTCTGCATGATTACTTGAAACAGTGAAAAGTGCAGTAAATTGCTGAAGGTATTACTAGACTTAGTGATAAGGTTGGTATGATTGCAGGCAGGTGATCTGCTGTGGAACCTTTTTTCTATGTACCATACTTAAAAACCAGGCTGACTGTACTCTACTGAATGCATTCTGTTCAGTAAGTTCCTCATTAGAATTAGGTTTCTCACTTGTAACATTCCAAACAAACAGAAGTATCAAAACACTTGTCCAGATATGAGACATCATTTCATTGCCAACATACTGATTTTTTTTGTTCCTTCTAAATTTTGTGAAATAGGAAGAAAGCCTTAGGACTTCTGATTAGATAAAACAGTTGCCTCCACTTTTGAGGCTACGATTTTTATTTTTTTTTTTTTTGCCTTCAGAAACAGGGGCTTCATTTGGCCTCAAGATGGCGATGCGATTGTGATAGTTGCTTTCAAGGCTGCATGGACTAGCAGTGGAGCGAGGGGGAATTAATCTCAGTCGTTTATATTTCTGCTAAAAAGAGACTCCTTGGCAATGAATCATAACGATGTTACTACTGATGCTCTCATCACAGAGAACTGTGCTTGGAAATCACAAGTTCAGGAATGATAAATTCCTTCATATTTTTCCAGTTTAAATAGAACAGGACTGAATGAAATACCACCTCTACATCAGCGTCCCACAGTGCTCACACACACTTGCATACCATATGTAGGCTAAATGAACAGGAATTGTTAACAGCTGTGATGAATTACAATCAAAAGAAAATAATTGCAGGTCCATGCCAAAAAAGAGTAATAACTAGAAAAATACACTTATGCTAATGAGAAAATCAAGGAGATTTTAAAGAAAAGTAAAATTTTCAGGCAAAAATAACATTTTAACTTGCATCCGCTCTAAGTGGATGTCTACTGAAAAAACACATTTTCTCTGCAACTTATATCCAATGTAGTACATTTTTTTTCCTCACACAGAGCATGTGAACAGCCAGAGCCATGGGCAGGGACACCTTATATTAGATCAGGCTGCCAAATCCCCATCCAGCCTTGCCTTGAGCACCTCCAGGGATGGGGCAGTGATGTCTCTAAGTGATCAGCACTGATGTTAATATCAAACGTTTTCTTTTGGTGATTTGGTTGAAAGGAGAGAGTGCTCTCTCAGCAAGTTGTTGGATGATACTACTTGTAAGCTTTGGAGATAGATCTACAGTCTGGAAGGCAGGGCTGGGATTCAGAGTGATATCAGAAAGCTAGTAAAATAGGAGACAGGAACGTCATTAATACAAAAAGCAAATTCAAAGTCCTTCACCTGGGACAGAATCATCCCACGTAACAACACAGACTGCACACAGACTTAAGAACTGAAAAGGACCTGGTGCTTTTGTAGAGCAACAGATTGGACACGAATCAGCAGTGTGCTTTTAAAAATAAAACAAAATAAATCAGTTGCATTCTGGCCTATGTTAGCAAGAGTCTATGCAGAACACTGAGGAAACTTAAGCTTTTGTCATGACAAATTTCAGCATGTCTGCCACAGCATCACAATGGAGTAACTAGAGGTTCTCTCTGCAAACACCCTTCTTGTCACTTCTGTTTCTTTCCCCCTTGGCTCTGTTCAGAGAAGATGGAAAAAGAGGACAAAAAGCTGAGCTACTAGATGTGCATCGTAGAAATGTTTCTGGCATCAGAAATTTTACTGCAACATTCACACTTCATCACTGCAAATGAAAGTTCAGATGAATTTAAAAACAATTCTAACTGTGGTGGCTCATATTTTGTTGTGCTTTTATGTAATTTATATTTCATATTTAAGGTCATGAGTAATTGCTTCACAGGTAAAGCACAACTGTCATTCCCCCAAATGGAACTGCATTCTGTGAAATTCAGCCCCAAAACCATGTTACTGAACTTTATTCAAGACTTTTGTAAACACCAACTATTCAGAAAAGACTGCAACTATAAATCATGTCTACCTCTACAGATGCTGTTATGAATATTTCCATTAAAGCAATACTTTTGTATGGTTGTTTTCTTTTTTTTTTTTTTTTTTTTTTTTTTTTTTTTTTTTTTTGCATGTGAATGTTTTAAATAAATTAGTAAATCAGCCAGATACAGCACACAGGCATGCAATAAACAAGGAGATTCTATTCTCACTTCCCTCCACACTTTAAGGATCCACAGCTACAGCAGGGATTAAATTTACCACAATTTCAGACACAGCAAATTGTTTTGTCTGCTAGTCCCTATCAAAGAATTTAAAATCTCTTCAGCACACAAATATTAGGAAAATCCCATTACAGGGAATCAAACTTCTTTCCTGCAGAAAGGAACAGGGAATACCACTCACAAGCACGAACTACATATTAAGTGACTTACATCTGTTGAGAGGTAACTAGAACCATATTCTGAGGTCAGACATAAGAAGCATAATAATCCTATTAACTTTTCAGAATACTTCTTTTGTGTGAGTTAGAGCTCAGGAAGGACCCCATGTTTAATCTATAAACAGCAGCTATGTCTTCCAGATTGGAGGTAAAGGAGCACATTTCAAATCAATTTGAATATGGGGGCTATAGAGACCTTAGTGCTGATGAAGTAAAGCATCACTGAAGCTTGAATATGTTACTCTACTATTATCATGAAAAGTGATCAGTATGAGCTCTGCAGATACTCAGGACAGAACATGGAATTTTCAGACCATGAGGGCCCAGTCTGCTGAAAACATAAAAATGAAATAGTTTTCAAATGCTGTGCTCTCTAAGAGAAGCTGAAAAGACAGATGAATAGCTGCTTAGAAAGCTATAACAAACCATGGAATGCAAATTGCACAAAAACAAAAGATTCAAGAACTTCAGACTAAAGCAAGCTTTGAAGAGAAACTCAACCCACAGTAAACATAGCTGGCACTGTGGTTCAAATACTGCTCTCCTAATACAGACACACAGTCTTCTTGGAACATCATTTAAACAGACCTCTAAGCAAAGAGAAAAACAACGTCTGCTAGTACACATGCATTATGCTTTGATACTGTGGAGTAGATCCAAACAAACAAGGAGTGAAGATGAAACTGAAAACACAAATATTACAGTTAGTTCAGCTGCCTCCTAATTTCTCCTAGACAAAAACTTCTAGAACAAATTCAGAAGTGGCTTGTGGAATGTTTTGGGATATTTTTTTCTAATTTTTTTTTTTTTAATGCAAAAGAATCATGGTTTTGAACATTACTGTGTTCTGCTTTGCAAGAAAATGTTAAAAATATATCTTCTACTTTTACAATTGTGATGCCAAGCTTCTTTGTTATCTTGAGAAGTGCCAAGGACACTACCCATAACCCAGAAATCTTCTACCAGAGCTGATTTGTCTAAACAAAGCTCAATTTCAATAAAATACACTTTTTTCAAAATACAAATAATGCTCTAAAACCATTTCACCACCTGTGCTACAATTAAGCCATCTACATTATTGCTAATGAACTGTGTTGTGAACTATGGAGCCTATCCTATTTCATCTTTCCCACAAAAAGAGATAAATCTTTTAAATACCAAAGTTTGCTAAGCCTGGAAGTCTATTAGATAAAATCACACTGAAACAGAGGGAAAAAATATTGGCTTGTTAAACCAAAACATGAAGCCTTCTTTAAAGACACTCCAGTATCAGCTGAGCTGTATGTGCTGGACCAACTGATGGAGGCACATGTGGCATTGTGCTTCTCAGACTCCTTGCTTAACACTCTGCTTTGGAAATTGTCATGGCAACAATGTACTTCTTTACAAATGGAAACAGTATGGTAAATAGGCATATAAAAACCCCTTGTAAACTGACAATAACGTTGTTTAAGCTTGCATGCCCTCCTTCAGTGACAAACAGCAGCAAGGGTGTTGGTTGCATGTGGAAAATCCACAGAGGCAAAATCCTGTTAAAAGGCTTCTCGTGTGCCAGTGGACAAATGAAGGAAGCAAAAAACCTAAGTAGCAGGTCTACCTCCTGCTCACATGAGGTCAACAGACATCACAGGTGGAAGAACACGTACAAGAAACGAGTACTTGTCACTTTGTGCTAAGACTGTAGGTAACTTCAGTTGTCAGAACCACATAATAAAGTGAAACGCTAGTTAAAACTGAACATAATAAACGCATGCCATCCATGTTCTCAGATAAGCATATTAGAGACATTTCATGTTTCTGCTGAGATGAATTAAGACATAGAGTTCACTTGAAATGGGGCTTGGTGAATTTACCACAGTATGTGTCTGCTAAGTATTGCAAACAAATGATTGGAAGTACATGAAGGAATTCTGCTTTTTTTTTTTTTTGCTCTCTCACTGTGCTAATTTCTCAGGAGAACTGAGGATACCTTTATTCAAGGCTAAGGCTAGATGTTAGGAAGCCATAGCACATCTCTGGGTTCCTAACTCCATTTCCACAACTGTTCTTTTACCTCTCATCTATGCAGGCACAGAACAGTTGCTGCTTTTAGGCTGAATGGCATTTCTACAAGATTAAATTTTCATTGGAAATTTTTGTATTTTAAATTTTTTTTTCCCCCTGGTGTTTTCCGTTTGGTTAATCTTTGAGGGTAAGAAAAAACACATCACCTTGTTTACTAATGGTATCAACGTCTATTGTCTTTTGCAACACCAAACCAGATAAGTAAAACACTGTATACAATCTGTTAGCTATTATAGAGCTTGTATCATTTTCCCTCTTTGATATCACAGAAATAACACATTATTAATTATTTTATTGTAGTAATCAATCATTAAAAAAAAAAACAAAAACTCAACTTAAGCCATCATTTTCATGTTCAACTCCACTCTGGAAATACCTGAAAAAAGTTAATGCTTTGAGTGTCTTGCTGGACCTTTATCTCTTCATGGTATATAAAGACGACTTCTTCAATGTCAATAATGATCTGAATGACTAATTTCTATATTACTCTTGACTGAGATTTAGCTTTGGAATGAGCACAGAAAGGTACAGCTCTCAAATGGCTAATTTAGAGTCAGGTTTGTTCCTGATGAAACCAGTAGCAACACTTTGCCTCTCAGTGGCAGAATGTACAACAGCAACTGAGTACGTCGGAAAATTCTGATCTGTCAGCCAAGGTAACTCTACTAAAAGAGTAATACAATCCAACCCAACAAATGTAAGCAGTGATAGCTTTAAATCTCTATCTACAACTCCAAATCTCCACCAATAAACATCTACCCAGGAATCACCCGCATTCAGATTTTAATATCAATAAACTTTTGCGGTTTTTCCCAGACAAAGAAGAAAGTAAATGCATGGGCCATGGTCCTACCTGTGGGTCAGACAGTCGGGAAATGTCAGGATACAAATAGAATTTTATTCCTTCAGAAGCACCTGGCAACGTTACCCCTCGAATCAGAAGAATCATCAGCATGATATAGGGGAATGTGGCTGTTACGTATACAACCTAGGAAAAACAAGCAAACATTAGAAAATCATTTTCTTCCAAGTGCAATAAAGTGCATCGTCTATCTTCCAGTTAGATTTTAAAACACTTAAATTATTTCTGGAAGAAAAGGGGCCTTTGATGCCTTTGTTCACACAGATGAATGTTGTCCTTCAACCATATTCCCTTTTAAATGATTTACAACTTGCAGGAAAGGTCAATATTTTCAATAAAAACTGTGAAGTTTCTAAATCTATTATTTACTCTGGTTAGTGACAGTTGGCTGCATTGTATATTGTGGTGTACACATACACTATACAACTACTACTCCAAACACTGGTAGAGGGACACTGATTCACTATCACAAGAAATTCATTGCGTTATCTTATATGAAGTATATAACAACACATGCAATGAACTCTCAGCCACCTAGTAATTACTAAACTGATGTCATATGACTGCCTTGCTTGCAAGTCCGTGCTTGAAGAACGAACATTTCATAAACATACATAAATACTACGTGTATCCTTCTGAGATCTGCTGTGTTACCCTTATCAAGTGAGGCATTCTAAGGAAGTGCTGAAACCCAGTCATTTTTGTTTTTACTTATGTGGCCAGATTTTTTTCAGAAATCGGTGTTCTTTAGTAGATGGGGAACAACTGAACATTTCTGGAAACCTGTGAGAAGTCGTATTTTCCAAAGAAAAAAATGAGCAGAGTTTCTCTAATTATACAGTCACCTAGCTGAGAGCCAAATATAGCTATTCAAATCTGGAGTTGGATTAAATGATTGATTCCACATCGCTACAAATACATTTCCTCTAAGAAGTATTGTAACTTAAACTTAATTCTCTGTTAACTATTTCTATCTGCACAAAGCAGGTCCAATATACCCTAACATGAGATGATGCTTTAATACATCTGACTTGCACAAATCAAAGTGAATTAAACTGCAAGAATAATGAGCAACATTTGGTAAAAAGATATAACTTGTAAAGCCCTCAAAAACAGACATCTCAAATTCAGAATTGTAACATCAGACAACCCATGACAGGACAAACACATTTTCATGACAAATGAATGGAATTTTGATTTTCAAGCCACGTTGAATACATAATCCCAAATATGAAATCTTGTCATGTGTGCTTCACGTGGCACAGACAGAAAAGAAGAAGTTGAAAACATGCAGCAGATCTTTGAATGTGTCCATCTGCCCAAGTCATACTTAGACATCTCATTCTTCCTGGCCTTAATAGGAGGTAATTACCTACATATCTTTCAAGTCCCCTATCCCTTTTGAAAATACAAATAATTATTTTCCCAGGAAATCAAACCAACCATTATAAACCTGTAAAGTGCAAAATTCTGAATTGATTAATTCACAGGTCAACACAATGCAAAATGGAAAGATTTATCCCACTACTTTCTTCTACTATTATTGACTTAGTGAAAATGCAAACGAATATGACTGAGTTCAAATAGATATTGTCTCAAAGAGACTGTCCTCTGTAGCAAGGCTCAAAATGAAAACAGAATGTGGGTTAATGAGAAGAAAAGCAATGGACATGGTCCTGATCTGAGTCCTGTATTGAATGGAGAGAGTGGGGATCCCCTTCCTTTCTGGCTACAATACTGAAAAAAGATAATAAATAGGGAGGAAAATTGGTTCAGTATTTCTGGCAATAAATGCTAATATAAATACTCAAAACAATAAACGAGATACCAAGGAAGTACACATAGGAAAGATACAGCCTTCCTGAGCTAACATTGCTGGTAGCTTCTTTGCTACTGGAACAGGTACTCAGTGTGCTGAGAGGGGAGGGAAGGCCACTATTTGTAGTTAGTGTTTGAGTATCCCTGTGTGTTGGTGTACTCCATTCCATTGTGTCCAGTGTATCATTTGTCACTGTGCTTGTTTTATTATGCTTCTCAAGAGCTCACGAAATTAAAGAGGATGAGGCATTTTAGAAATCAAATGTCATTATTATTATCATCATCACATCTGTAGGCATTAAAAGTTTCCTAAATCATTTTCTTTTCTTTCAACACATCAAACCTCTCTGAATATAAATGTGAACACAACTGTTTCTAATTACACCACATCCTGTTTTAATTGACTTTAATTGCTTGGTATGTTAATTTGCATTCCAGTGCTCAAAATGCTTTTTTTTAAACTTGTCAGAGCTGTGCCAGTATTAGAGGAGTTGGAAACAAAATAAAAATGTCTGGCATGGTATTTCTTGCACTTAGTTCTCCTATTGCAATACAACAGGGAAATCTACAAAGATGTTTATACATATCACTATGTAGAAAGACACCATGAGCTTTGGCTGCCATGAACTTTAAGTATCAAAACATTGGAACTTCAATTAGCAGAAATTTAAGAGACTTAGATGCTTATGTAACATAAGTTAGGTAGGCATAAAATTACACAATGAAAACTGACCTAGCTACCAGTTTGTGTCTTTTCATACCAAAACACCCAGATCTGGTACAAGGGTACAGATCAGGCTATGAGGACTGTTGAACTTCCCATCCTAAATTAAAAAGGTGCTTTTCAGAACAGTCTGGCAAGACCAATCCCAGATATTCAAGTGAGAGTGACTTGTGAGCAATGTAGAAAAAATCTCTGATAAATCTACGAGAATAAGGAGGAAGCTCCGCGTGCAATGAATTGAGCAACATAGTCTCAGAAGTCTAAAAGCTTAAATGGAATAAAGATTTATCATCACTTGATATTTTAGAACATTATTCCCCTTGAATTCCTCTATTTTTCTTCAGGAGATAAGCGAAAGTAGCAGCAAAGATGGAATCATCATCGATTTGCCATAAATCAGAAGAGTTATACTGAGAAAATGATGTGACTCCATGCTTTGCCCATCTTTAACTTTCATTTAGAGTTTTTGACTATTGGCTAGTCATTTAACTTATTTATTTAGTGGACACAATGACCACTGAAAACTCGATTGACAGCACCAACTTCTTTTATCAGGAAGAGACTGCTAAAGTTTGCAGGTATCAGTAGCATACAAGGTTTGTCTACAAAGTAGAAAAAGATGAAATTATATCTCCAGTGCAGTACATTTGTGCAGAGAAACTACTTGGGAACCAAAAATTTCACTGCCAGAGTGATGTGACAGAGGAAAAGAGTAGTTCTTATCCTGCTTTACAGTACCGATGTTAGTAAAATTGTACAAGGAATTATTTTATCACAGTCTGTGTCTTTGTACACATGCCAATGTATTATAAATGTAGGCACATATTCCCTTAAAAAAAAAGTCTACATGCCACAGTTTACCCAGCCATCTTGTTCCACTAATAATTTTTCAGTTTTTCAAATTTTAACATCATAGATGTTAACAGCAGATAACGGTATGATTTTCTTTTACAACCATACATGCTAATTTTTCCATTCATCATTGTCTGAAACTCTTCTGCTGACATGACACCATACCATCTATGAATATACAAATCACAACAGAAGAGAGATGAGATTTTTCAACGCTAACTGGATTTACAAGAAGAACAGTACAAAGGAATGACAGCTGATTCACAAGTTTTTTCAAAACTATGTCAAAAAGGAAAAACACATTTTCTAGATCTACCAATATTTTTAAGCTAAAATTTCATATGCAGAAAAGAAACCAAACAAAAAGCCAACAAAATACCAGATAAGTGGATTTGTAAGAGGTATGAGTGGGGTAGAAGATAGATCTAGCACAACAGATGAGGGCTCTATTTTCTCTGTGTTTTTCAGATTTACTTAGCATCATTTGCTGTTTTTCTTGTTTGTTAACCCATAGAGACAAAACTGCACCAGAATAATCTTCTCAATCACCCTTAGACCAGTTTATTGTTCACAAGACACAGAGTCTTTTGCAGCTGCTCATTATTAACTGTGTGTGACAACAGTTCCACTTGGTATAGAAAGCAGCTGAAAAACCAACAGGTAAGAAATTTTAGTAGGATTTCTGATGATAAGAAATAATTTCTTAGCTCTGAGGAAAAAAACACTGGGAATGCATGGCACAGTAGAAAATTAGGTGGCAAAAGATAGCTTCAGAAAGGTATAAAGGAATCTTAGTAAGTGCACAGTGATTACAGGAAGTAGAATATTAATCATGAAATAGTAACACCAGAAATACATAAATAACTTTAATTTCAGATCACACCAAGTTCAATGGCTGAGGAACAGGAAAGTCTCCATTTAGCAGAGCTGTGCAAGTCCTTATTTTTATCCGTGCGGTAATTAAGGCAATGAATAAATAAATAAATGTCAGAGTCAAGCTGATACAGTTCTCTTTAGAATTAAATGAAGACTCCAAAACTTCATATCAATACAAAAAAATCTATTCCATTCCATTTTGTCTGGGTTCTTTTTAACGAATGGATGGAACATCCATCTTGACTGAATACCTTTAACAAACCAAAGTTAATGTTCCTAAGCTTAATTTAAAAATTAAACATGGGTGAAGATACTTTTCCCCTGTATTTGTTTCTAGTATCAATTATTATTTAAATTGGGTCTGATTTTATGATCTTTGCAGCATTTCCCAAATTTCATTTCAACAACATTTTCTGTGGCTCTACTCAGAAATTCAGGAGGAGGATAGGATGACAAAATATTTGACTAAGTGGAATCTTAGTACTCTACCAATCCAGGATTACAAAGAACATAAGAAAGTAAAGAAAAAGTACCAAAGACAGACAATAACAATGAACTACAGCTGTTTCTTCTGAAGTAAACAATAAACATAGATGAATTGCTATTTCTATACATATATATTTCTTAAACAACATAAAGTGTTCTAAATTTATTACTTGAAATTCTTTCTCAAGTTATTACCAGCTGGCTTTGTTTCCAGATCTCCCAGGATTATTGAGATCAAGATCTGTCTTTTCTTCTGAAATTGTTCTTCAAGATTGTTGGCTATTTTGATGTGGCCTACAGATCTTACATTGAATTTTCAAAATGTATTGTCTAGGGCAAATGCAGAGTTCTACTTCCATTTATTTGTGTAAGATTTCCTACTTCAGTCAATAAAACTACCTAAAGACATTCATTTCTTAGGTTACCAAGAGAAACTAAACTTAAATAGTAACAAATATAGTCTCAGGGATTTCAAGACAAGTGTCCTGTATTTTATCCTGCTTGAAGAGCATTTTATTACAGCCATAAATGGGACAGCATAGAACTTGAACAGCAAATAAAACACACGTGTACTGAAACTATGCTTATCTAGAATAATGGTTTTTTAATTATTTTTGCTAGCAACCTAGTGCACAAAGAGAAAGACCTGTTCTATTCCAGTCTTCCTCACAATAATACAGGAAGCACTTCAAACATTTTCACTAAGCTCATTACTGCAAGCAAAAGTGTTTACATGCAGCTCCCATCAAGTAGTGAATTTGCAGAGACACAAATATCTCAAAATCAAAGACTGCTATTTAATCAAGTAAAAGTCAACTTTAAAAATCAGTCAGGAAGAATTTTAAATATGAATTAGGACTAATTAATCAACTGAGGATTTTTTTTTTCCCCCTACAATTTGTAAAGGTCTTCAAAAAGTTTAAGCTTTTATAAATCAAAGCTTTTTTTTTTTTTTTCAGAACCTTCCAGACCTTTCAGACTTCTTGTTTTCTACTACACATAGCAAGCCAGATACTGATATTAGTTATAAACAGGCATAGAAACCTGAAATTTTCTTAAATAGCTTTCAGTATGGACTGAGTTTCTGATGATTCTGATATAAGACAATTCAATTTCTACAAAATGAATGTACAGAATTGTTCCTTACTGGGCACCTCAATTTCCAGTTTACTGAGTTTAGACATGACAGAAATGAGGTACAAATAAGGCACTAAGTGGACTTCATTTATAGCTAATTTAGACATGCCTGTCCAGATCTCACTGAAGGCTCTATCCAGTAGTTTTTGATATATTCTGAGAATGTTTAACCCATGAAGCAGATAAAGATGCAAGGGTCAGAACAGGACAGGGGACAAGAGATGATTTTCCTGTTTGTAGGACAAAACAGAGCTCATCATTTATTACTGAAAAGTTGTGTTTGTTGAGCCAGAAGATGATACAATCTCACCACCATGGTGACTGCTGAGAGATATATTCATCATAAAACATTTGTAATACTATGTGTTTATTAAGTATAGTAATTATTAATAGCTATATATAATCATAGAATCATAAAGACTGGAAAGACTACTAGTCCAGTCTAACCATCAGCCCATCACAATCATCCCATTAAGTCTTTTCACTCAATGTGACATCTACCATTTCTTGAAAACCTCCAGGGATGGTGACTCCACCAACTGCCTGGGCAGCCTGTTCCAACAACATAATAAATAGCTTTACCACTTAAACTATCCTCCAGCTCCCACATTCTCCACATTTCCATTCCCTGTGGCTATTACTTTTATTACAGTGCAGTTAGTCACATCTGTATTTTACCTCAAGGCTTACTGCACTTAACTTTCCTACTTCTGTAGACTCTAAATCTAGCCCTTAAATCACCTCATGGCCCTCTTGCAGAATGCTGATCTGACACAGTGTGCTGCAAATCAATTCTGCTTTTGAGCTGAACTTCACAGTATGAGAAGTAGATTTGATGCAATGCATCAGAAAAGGAGAAGAATCACACAATAAAGATACTGGCCTGGACTTGAAACTATGATTCTGCTCCAGTTTTATCTTTCTACCTCAGGCACATCTCCCTGTCCTCACTTTATACCTGGAGTTCAACAGGGATCTCCAAATGCCCATTATGCAAATCAGATGTAAGGACAAGCTCTTTGGGGAATACAGGCATCTTACTGTGTTCACCCAAGACTTGTAATAATGTGGTTTTTACCTCAGTAAGGCACTTCAGGAACAAGTGACTTACAAATTAAGTTAAATACTGACATCAATTGGTGTTCATTATCGCAGATAGAACCATGTACCTTTTCTACCCACAGAAAATAAGAAAAATCTTTTTTTGCAGAATTCTTGGTGTCATGCTGTTGACACACATGACATGACAACAATCAAAGCTTATACAGGATGATTTGAGTTTCTTTATTTTCTTATTTTATTTTATTTTTTATTTTTGAAAGGCAAATTGAATAGCAGGTGCATTGCAGCCAACTCTTTTCTCTGGGATGTGTTTTAGTAGCCAATATAGCACCAGCAACTGCTGAAGCTGCCTTTGTTGCTCGTGTAGAAATTTATTTCAGTAAGTTTTCTTAAGAAAGAGTTTGGATTCAATCCATGACACCGAGATGGTACACAGAATTAAATTTCGTAAATCTCTCACGTGATGCCTGGTAAACAGAACTACTACAAAGACACTTTTACATCATGGATAAACTGACTACAACCTAGAGAGTGCATTCTCACTGGCAGGAATTTGATACAGTACTAACCTTCACATATAGTGCCATGGGTGTGGTTACCTACATACTGCCTTGTAAATTGCTAATGAGCCAATCCTGATGCTTTATAGACTCCCACTACCCAAGAACAAACCACCCATGTGAGAATTAGGGTATTTTACCTGTTTTACTTTGGCAGAAGAAATATGAAACCAAAGAATCACTAAGAAAGACAGTGCTATAAATATATCAACTCTCATGGTTCTACATTATGTTGCAAGACCAAGCAGTTCTTTTGCATGTTCTTGATGAATAAAAACAAGACCCAACAAAAGCAGTATCCAAAAGGAATTTTTGTATACTCGTAACCAAACCAAATGAACAGCCTCATAACTCAGCAGTCACAAAGCACAGATGAGCTTAGTAGAAAGCAGTCGTGTCATATATTTGAAATAAATAAATTTTAGCCCTGACACAGTTGTATCAGCAAAGACTGAACAACTGTTTGTCTTCTGTTATGCATTGTTAGCTGATTTCTTCTGGTAGGGAATAAAAGAACTCATAAGAAGGGCAGGTCCTATAAGTAGAAAAACATGAAGAAATCACATGAGTGCATAGTAACTTCAAGGAGAGAATAACCCATTATGTGTTACCTGCAGCCAATTAGTAAATTTCTCCTACAGATATCTCTATGCTAATCTATGTCATTGTGCTTCACCTTTAATTTTCCAGAAAATTCTGTGAATTATCACTAAAATGACCAAAGGCAGCCTTCCTCCTTTCCTTTCTATCCTTGCTTTTTTTCTATACATTAACTTGACAGAACAGGTGATTTTCTCTGCCCCAAAATTTCACACACACGTTCCCGAGCTGCACTGAAATCCACTCTACACTTAGGCTGTGGACCAGGGCTCAGATCCAGAATAACAAAAGATTGATATGAAAACGGGCCTGCAGTGTTAAGGTTCACCTAGCAAGGAATGAAATCATGCAGATGCAATTCTGATTTATGTTTACTACTTGATACTCTTCTCAGCTGCTAGAGAAAAGCTTGAGAAAACCACTCTGAAAGGCACAAAAATCTCCCTTTCTAACAAATCTGAGGTGTCCTTAAATGCTCAGTGCACAGGAGAGTGAAAAAAAAAATCTCAGTAGCTGTTTTAAAACCTCACACAGAGGAGGCGGATAGCAGGAACTCAGCATGCATCTCATGAATGTTCTACTTTCTCTCTTTGAATACAGAGATCAGTCTTGGACAGAGTGTTAAAGCCTTGCAGTGAAGGGCTATTCTCTGCTATTACTTTAGGCTAAAACAAAAGACACTTCAGGAGATATAATCATTGCTGCCCAGTTCCTTTTCCTGGGCTCCTCACAATGGGCCCCAGTCCTTTTTTTTTTTTTCTTCATCCATACATCTTTCTCTTTTATCTTCTCCTTCTGTCCTTTTACTCTTTCTTTCTGCCTCACTGAACCCATTAAGGTTTTTACATAGCCTGCTATTGAGAAATAAATTTTCTTTGAGACTACTGACTGAACCTTAACTGCTGGCAAGCAAGGCTTAACTCCTTGAGGGAGGGCAGAAATAAATGTGTAAAAGATATGAAACTGTCTACCTCTGATTTTCAGGTCTCAAACCACACCACATTCCTTCCCATGTCTTGCTAACCTTCTAATTCTAGCAGTTTCATAGAGCACTTTGGGTTGGAAGGGACCTTATATGTCACCAGGTTCCAATCTCCCTTTCAGATATATGGACACTTTCTGTTAGGTTAGGTGGTCCAAAGTCCTATCCATCCTGGTTTTCTGTGCAACTTGCTCCAGCACAACACCACTCTCATAGCAAAGAATCTAAATCTAAATCTACACTCAGTTTAAAGCCATTATTCCTTGTTCTATTGCTACACTTCCTAATAGAAAGTCCTTCTTCAGCTTTCATATACACCCCCTACCTATTTCACTCATTGGTCTTGACACATTGAGTTGCATCTCTGCCCATATTTCCTACCAGATCAGTGTACCCTTTTCAACTGTTTCCCTTGTTTCTATTTGCCTTGTTTTACTTCCATATGTCAATCCTTTTTACACAACTGTAAATTAGAAGGCACTATGACATCAGCAAAGCTGCACTACCACGAAACATCTAAGTTTCATGCATTACGGCAGACAAAAATAAAAGCAGTATTCACACCTTCCAATACTAAATACTATGATAAAATACTTCAGACAAAGCTAGACACAAAATGGGTTCACTGTAGTTTATTCCAGAACCAGAATTGCATGAAAGACAAAACACTTCTCCCTCTGGGATGATCAACTACCCTTAGGCAGGTCGACAACGTGAGAGAAGCAAAGGAGCAACAGGGACAAAGTAGAGACCTTCCTGAGAAAAGGTAAAGATCATCAATGCAAACCAAATGAGGCATACACAGAAAATGCAGGAGAAGGGAGGAAAACTAGAAAAAGGGAAGTAACATCAGAAAGTACAGCATTCAGCAGTGAAAGATGACACTATACTCAGTCAAGCAGTCTGACAGCTTAACATTTATTGTTGTTGACAGCTTGAACCATTCACACAATGTTTTTTCCTCAACAGAAAAATTAACAATAATACATAACCAATATTTAAGTGAAATTGTCACCTTTGAAATTGTCACATTATTTTCTAATGCATACTGAGAAGCTTGATTTGTTAGAATAAACTTTCAAAAGCCCAGGTGTCAACTTCAGATTAAACTATTCAGGCCAATTAGAACTGCAGCCTGGGACAGAAGGTCTTCAAGACTCCCACAGAGTGCAAACACAGGATCCTCCATTTTTAGTTAAAACTTACTTAATTGCAGATGTTAATTGTACAGTAGCACAATTCATTGGCTATCTTATTAACTTGCTCTAAATGATCATCCAGTTCATGACTCTTTTCTGTCCATCAATTTTTACAGATTAATATTAATATCAGAGCTACCTACAAAACCATCATGCTATTTTTGTTGATAGGTTTATGCCAAGACAGTCCAGGCTTGGCATGGCTGGAGACACTCACACATGGCTGCTTTCTCCTGTCTCTGGTTCTTTAATACATAAAGTTTAGAATCTATTGAATATCTTGTCAATTTACCCTTAAATGGCCACAAACTCTAGTCATCTCAGCAGATGAAATGAATCAGTAGAAATAATTAAAGAGTCAGAAATAGAAAAGCATAGGAAAGGACAAGAGCCATGCTGTCAAAACATGAATTTCACAAAGTTCAGCTTAATACCCTCAAACACTTCAAGATTTATACGTAAATAAAACCCTGAAACCATGAACAATCCGTCTACATGGGAGCCAACCAAATTTGCCAAACATATCATTTAGAGTGAGACAGGCTTTTATCAGAACATTAAGCAGACAAAAAAACCCACCTAGCTTTACAGGTTAATATACTATGTATATATACACAGAAAACAAATAACAGCATAGGAGTGAAATAATTATGCCATCGCTTGCATATATTCAACCCAATACACTGCATATTTCTGGTAGGTTAAACAGTACTGCTGTTCCCTTAGAAAAAGCAAGTTTTTAGCTTTGCTGAAGTGTTTATAACTTTCCCAAAGACATCATAATAGAAAACAAAATACTTAAATGAATAATTGAAGTAACCAGTTAAAAAAAAAATAAATTCAGAATGCCTCATACTTTAATATGTGATAACTACAGAGA
Source organism: Tetrao urogallus (assembly GCF_951394365.1). Taxonomy (NCBI): domain Eukaryota; kingdom Metazoa; phylum Chordata; class Aves; order Galliformes; family Phasianidae; genus Tetrao; species Tetrao urogallus. The sequence goes on along the minus strand of NC_136823.1, from coordinate 4,346,484 downwards.
AAGTTTTCAAAGTCCTAAAATCATAGAATTCCTACAGCTTGAAGGGATCTTTAAAGGCCGTCCCTACAATGAACAGGGACAGCACAGCTAGATCAGGTTGCCTAGGGCCTGACCCAGCCTTGCCTTGAAAGTCTCCACAGACGGGTCATCCACCACATCTCTAAGTAATCTGTTCCAGTGTCTCACCACCCTCACTGTAAAATATTTTTTTCTTATGTCTAACCTAAATCTACCCTTTTTGAGCTTGAAGCCAGTTCCCCTTGTTCTGTCACCACAGACACTGCTAAAGAGTCTGTCTCCTTCTTTTTGTAGTTCTCCTTTAAATATTGAAAGACCACTATCAGGTCACCTTCTCTTATCCAGGCTGAACAGCCCTGTCTCAGCCTGTCCCCAGAGGAGAGCTGTTCCATCACTTGGATCATTTTTGTGGCCCTCCTCTGTATGCACACCAACATGTCCATGTCTGTCCTGTACTGAGGATTCCACATCTGGATGCAGTGCTCCAGGTGAGGTCTGACAGCAAGTAGTAGAGGGGCAGGATCATCTCCCTGACCTGCTGACCACGCTGCTTTTGATGCAGCCCAGGATACGGTTGGCTTTCTGGGCTGTGAGAGCACACTGCTGGCTCATGTCCAGCTTCCCATCCCCCTGGTCTTTTTCAGCAGAGCTGCACGGAATCCTTTCATCCCCAAGCTTGTATTGGCAGTGAGAATTGCCTTGACCCAGGTGCAAGATCTTGCATTTCCATTTGTTGAATCTCATGAGATGCACCTGGGCCTGTCTAGGTCCTCTGAATGGCATCCCATCCCTCTGATGTGTCAGCTGCACCCCACATCTTGGTGTCATCTGCAAACTCACTGAGGGTGCACTCGACCCCACTGTTGATGTCACTCATGTAGATACTAAAGTGTACTGGCCCCAGCACCAAGCCCTGGGGGACACTACTCATCACTGATCTCCAATGCAGACACTGAGCCATTGACCACCACTCTCTGAACTCGATCCTGCAGCCAGTTCTTTGTCCATCGACCAGTCCACCTATCAAATCCCTATCTTTCCAATTTGGAGAGAAGGATGTTGTGGGGCACCGTGTCAAAGGCCTTACTGAGGTAGAGGTAGGGAACATTAGGGGCTCTTCCCTTGTCCACTGATGCAGTGAGTTCATATTTATTAATTTAAAATGATTGCAAATTATTTTCTTAACCAAACAATATCCTTTTTAAAGATGTAATGGATAGTGTGAGGTTACTGAATGAAAAATCAGGAGAAAAGAAAGAAAAGCTTTAGGAGGAGATGCCGTGTAATCACTATGCTATTCTTCCAAACTTTGACTCATAGTACAATTTAATCAAGCATCTTATACAACTCATGTACATGTAGATAGGGCATCTATATGAATGGCTATTCTGACTACTGTTTATACAAGTGAGCACAACAATACCTTTTAGCAACAATTTTTGTGCTTTGGTTAATGGAGTACCCACAGAGCTGAAGTAGTTAGCAAGTTATAAACAGAACCATAAAATGATTTCTGACGTGCTTTCAAGACAAAGCTTGATAAGGCGTACAAGACATTTAAAAGTCAATTATGATCTAAAAACAAAAAGAAGCAACAATAACAATGAGAACAAGTTTTAGAGGGATATCCACAACTTTTTACAGGACAAAACATAGGAGCTCTGTGTCTAGGAGCTCTGAGCTCAATTGTTTTGTAGGCACTCATTAACTGTGAAAGAGTTGATCCCTCCTGAAAGTCCTGGTGCTAAGTCAGTACAATATCTCTAACCTTATATTTCTGAATCAGGTTCTTTTGTTGTTTTTTTAGCCTCTCCTTATGTTTTGGCTTTGAAGTGTAAGTGGAGAAACCGCGTAAGGTCAACAACTAAAATTAGGGTGTGCTGAAATTCAGGGAACTCAACACAAAATTTAGGAAGGGATAAAACATTGAGAGATCAAAGTCAGAAAAAATACTGTTCAAAGATTATTAGGCCATCTCTGTGATGCATAAATTAGTTAAAAATTACAAATAAAGAGCCTCTTATGGGATTTCTTTTTTCCAAATGATCCTAAAGCTCTACCACATTTTCACCAGGAGACAGATGGAAGTTAAAAAAAAAAAAAAAAAGCTACATAACTTTCTGTTTGGTTTTGTCTATAATAAAAGAAGATTCTTCATGGTACTAATGAGAACTCATTTGTGATGATTCAAAAATGACATGAGTCTTGGTCTCAGTGATCATTACAAGCAGTATGATAGTCTAATATCAAAATCCTGCTGATACACAATATACTAACACTTCCTATCAGAAAATGCTTACTGCATGTTGAGTCAATTGAAACAAGGAATTTGGCTTACAGCATTATAGTAGGCTATTTTATTTTTATCTCTTTACTAAATGAAATTTCCCTGGCCAACAGAAATTTTCCTTCTCCTACCCTCTTTTTTTTTTTTTCTCCAAATCAGTATTACCCAAATGATAGCAGCCATATACTGGGAGAAATAACCACACTTACTGGTCTAATTTATGGGAAGATTTCAGAGCACAAATTGGACTGAACTCTAAATTTTATTATAGTTTACTAATATAGTAAGGAATATAAGTTCATTAGTTGTTTGCATTTATTATTAGCATTATAATTGTATTAGACCCTATATAAATACAATAATGGTATATTATTAGCATTATAATTGTAGTAGACCCTATATATAAATAATCAAGAAGGAGTTGTAAGCAAAAAGAAAATGGTGGAGCACAAATTCTTATGTTAATATTACCTAGTATGTTACAAATGTTCTGCAAAACATGACTTTTGGCAATCTATAATATCCTTTGGCAGACCTACTGAAATATGCAGCAGAGTTTGCATTATTCATTCATTGAGCCCAAGTCATTGCAATGAGACAGAGAGCATCCTTACATTATTTTCTTGGAAATGTAAATGATATCGCACATGAAAAATATGGATTAGTATAGAAATCTTTCTTGAAACAGGGAGTCACTATGAGGTCATAGGAGTGATCTCTATCTGAAAAAATATTTGTATTGCCATTAGAAAAAGAAAAAAATATTAGAAAAAAATAGAAAAATATCTAATAGTCAGAAAGGACTCTCAGAAGAACTGAGTAGGAAGTTCTGATGTCCCTTTCTCAAAGTTTAAAGCTCAAGGACAATTAGTCAAATTAATAAACAGACAGTTAGGATCCACAAAAGAACTGGTATCCTTTTCATTGCTACATGAAGAAGATTTCACAGATGTTATTTGAATATCAAAAATTAGCAAGACCCAGCTACTATGCAAGCTGTACACATCATAGAAATATTCAGAATTGCCATAGTTATTAAACATAAATGTTTTTCAAAGATGAAGCACTAAACTAAGAGCTAATGATTAGAGTCTAGGATAATACCTAATGTGTTCAGAAAATTAATCTTTATCAGTCTCCTATGTAGTTCTTACCTCAACTTTGGGAGCATTTTTGGGCAAGATTGTCATATGTTATCAATCTCAGTAAGTTATAATATACGAATAACATTCTGTTGGCATATTTAGCTGTCAGAGCTACTTGAAATTGTTTTAATATTAGACATTAATTGGAATGGAAAACTAAAAGGTTTTACAAGAAAGCGATGAGTTTCAAGAACTCAAGAAGTGGAAAAGGTTGAAACACCTCATTAACAGTGTCACAGGAACTTCATTTGGAGTTAAGCTGTATATTAGATTTAATACATTTATTAATTTAAAATATTAAACATTCAATTCATAATCTGAGTAGATGAATTCTGTATTAGTGCTACTCAGAGAATGATGGTTTGATTTAATGACAACTTTTATTGCTTAGATTTTTTTTCCTGCCATCATGCATTAGGATGCAGAGAAAAAGAGGAAAGGAATAAACTGACCTCTTGAATATTTCACAGAGCATAGTTATCTGAAAACATTATGTCTCTTTTGACCTTTATCTTTCTTCTTCATTTTCCCCTTCCTCTTTATCTCCTGATATTCTGCCCCACAGACACCAGTCTTTGAATATGTCTTCAAAAGTAATAAAATTTAAGACATTTTCTGCTTTGAATAAATGTGTTATTTCATTGAAAATAATCAATCCAGCTGATGTGTATAGGAAATTTAACAGCCTAGCATAAAAAAAAATAATATTACAATAAAAATCTAGAGGAAAATCTTAAATGCTCCCTGGAAATAAACACATAACAAAATTCAATCTAGCACAAAAGACTAGAGAGAGATTAACTTAATTAGGAACTTTTAAAACGCACCATTATATCAGACACAGAAACTCAGACCAGAAAACTGCTCTGCCATCTCTATTTCTGAGGACTTTGATCCTTTGTAACACCACAACATTTGACTACTAAATCTGTGCTTAGAAAGTCCAAGGAGGCAGTAAGATGGCACAGGTTTGCAGGGACCTTCTCAGTGATAAGAGGCAAGCGTAAGAATATTACAATTCTGAAACAAATCTGAAAAATGAATTAAAATCAGGGTAAAAAAAATGTATCGCTGAAACCAATTGCACTATTACACATGGATCTACTAAAAGGCTTTCCTTACTAATTACAGAAGCAGAAACGAAATAAGAAAGAATCACTGTTGGCTATGAAATAATCTTACTGCAACAGCAGATCCTCTGACAGACTGCTGAAGACCAGAGTGTGGTCTTTAGTGTGAGGAATCAGTTGCCTTCCTCATGATTTTGTAGATAAAAGCGCAGCTTGTGGCAAAACAATCTCAGTAGTATAAATACATAATGAATCTACTTCATGCAGGACCCCTCTGAGACCAATAAAGCTGAAGACTGAGCACCGATTTCACTTTCTTTGCATTTCTTTTGCAAGACAGCTAAGTTAATTCTGGTTAGTTGAAATCAGAAATGGTATCATCCTGTTTCAAGTGGGCAAGAAATGTTTCTATCTCAGGTTATTTCACTTAACCTCATGTGGAAGGTGGTTATCAAAATGAAACTGAAGAAAAATACATTTATTACATTTCCTAGTGAGCTAAGATTTTAGTTAAGCAGTCAGGAAAAAAATCTAACAGTTTCACTTGAATCACTTTCAAATGCGAGACCTTTTTCTGGGCAAGTGGTATAAACTGCAGGAATCTTATGCGATACGTACATGGGGAATAACAAAAATCCAAATGTAAACTGCACAAATGCTAAAAGAAAGTACATTCCCTCCAAGATCACTAGAGACTCCTCCTATTAGCAGATCATTCCTACCAATGCTATTTTTCTTCAGTGCTGTACACAGTTTTGCACAGCCCTGTATTCACACACATATGTGCATTCAAAATACATGCTTTTCCTTCACCTCTGGGACAAGATTATTCTATGCTAGAATAGATATCCCTCGTTAGACATTCTTTCTGATGGAAAAAAAAAGATTGGTTTTGCTCAACTTCATTTCTTTGCTGCCTGTTGTAGCTCTAAACCACTCTCGTACCTCCTTGGAGTACATACTTCAAAGACATATATATATTTACCTTGCCATACCTTTATCTCACTTTTTTGCCTCTATATTTTTGTCTTCTTTTTCCCCCTTTCCTCTAAACTATTATTGCTTATATGTATCTCTAGACATGCCTCTCAGCTTCTTTCAAGCAGCAACTTGATAAAAGTAGGGCTGTCTAAATCCATCTGTGTAAATTACTTAGGTGAAAAACGCAGTGCCAGGTTAACTGACACAGTTGGCAGATAGAAACAGAATTCAGCAAATAATTGCAGCCATAATTTTGAGAGGAAGAAGAATGAATGTGCTCATGAAAGCTAGAAAAAGTCATTTCAATATTTTCCAAATAATAATAAAAACTACACACTATATTTCAAATATTTCATTTATCAATGCAGCCTACTGAAACAGAAACAAAAAAAAAAAATTAACCATAATTACAAACTAACCATATAGTAAACAACCAAAAATTAGATAAACAAAATGTTTCAGCAATCCAGCATTTTTTTTCTTGTATTCTTTGGCTTCCACATGAGAAACCGTTGGGTTTTCTCAGGTTCCTACCAGAACAATTACTCTTTTCCTCTCTCTGCTTAGTCAACTAATCACATATTCTACTCAGATCTATGTCTGCTACTACACTGAGGTAACGCCTCCATTGTCCCAGGACTTCCTTAGGCTGTGAAGTTGTATTGCTCTGTTGGGTTTCCAATATAGAATGGCTGGATTTTTATTTTGAATTTTTTATTTTTGCCTAATACATCCATCTTCATCTGAGTTTTTATTTTTTAATGTTTTTTTTCTGCTTTTGTTGATCAATTTTATTTTCCTCAGCATTATTATAGTTTCCTGGTATTTCTGAATGCACTGCTTGTTTGTGTAATTTGTTTTGTCACAGAGAGTTTCAACCCTGTTCAGTTAAGGACTGAATTCATATTTTAATACCACGTGTACAGAAAACAACACAACTCTTGCTGATCTCAGGGTCCAAGGGCTGGCTGTTAAGGAACAAAACAACCACAGGGAAAACAACAACAAAAAAAACCAGCCTCACGTAAAAGAATTAGGAAATAAGGTGAACAAACCAATGCAAAAAAAAAAAAAAAAAAAAAAAAAAAAAAAGGACTTATTCTTAATTAATCAGTATTAGTACTTCATAAACTCTATAAATGCAGCTACTTAGAAAAATGTAAAACACACATAAATTCTACCATTACAGTGTAAGGAAAGGTAAATAATAACACACAGGTTTGGGGCACAAGAGAGTGATACTTCAGTTGATACACAGTATTTCAACCCTACCTTCCCAGTTGACTTTGTTCCTTTCCAGATGCAAAAGTAGCAGATAGTCCAAGCAGCGAGGAGGCACAGTGCAAGTTCCCAGCGAAGATTCCCAATATGTTCAATGCCATCAGATATGGCCAGCACCCTGCGTCTACCAAGGGGGAAACAATAAGAAAAATTAAACAATACTGAAACAAAATAGTACTGCACAGAAAACACTGATCTAAAACCAAACCATATTCAACCAGGAAGACTTCTGGTTACTGACTAGAAAGAATGGACCACGTCAGGTATAAAGATACAAAAGGGGAAAAAAGGGGATATTGCCAGTGAATTTAAAATCAGGTTAAAAATAAACAAGTGTGCGACTCTCACAGGTCAGTGAAAAAAAATCAAAAAGATTTTTAAATAGATTCAGCATGGAAAGTTTTGTACAAAAGAAAAGTCAAAGAAAGAAAAACAAAACTTCTACCTCTCTGAATCATCAGCAGAAGATACAGATCCAAAACAAAACACTCCAATAATGTTTTTTGCTCTGTTTTATTGTTGTAGTTTCAGTTTTATTGTTCTTCCAATAAGAAATATTTGAGTTGAAACCTTTATTTTTGCCTTGTAAAACCTGTTTTTATAAATGCCCTTTTGTAAATTGAACTATGATTTTACAACTTTTATATTTAAAGTCGAACTTCATAACATCTTTCAGGTGGATCATATTTTGGAAACAGGAGGAAAGTTTCAATGTTTTTTAAAATTGCCTTTTTTGGGGGAAAAGCAATCAATAAAAATATATACTGCATTTACTATTTCAAAACAGCATATTTAAAATACTAGAGAAGGCCACTCAGATCTAAAAACTTAACTTCCCATTTTAGGAACATTCCTCACATCCCCGTAGCCAAAGGATTTACTAAATTAGTAAACAACACAGAGAGGGGTTTATTTTGTTGTTTTCATAAAACAAGAGTGAGCAGATATAAAAGTCACTTGTTAGTATTCAGACAGGAAACCTGTGGGACCAAACTTCAGAATTAATCTCTTATCTGAGAGATTTCACATTCCTTTCATGTTCTTTGATTTTTGCTTTAGATAAGCGCACAGTTTAAGGAAAAAGTTCTTTACCAGCCTGTAAATAAAACACAGGTAGTTCGGATTTTGTTGGATAAAGAGTTAAAAGTACAAACTTACTCCTATCAACATCATTGATTTTCATGAACTCCCTTGAGTTTTTTCAATTGCTCTTTAACCTAAAAGAAACCCTAATCAACTTAAATGAAGCAATTAGTCATTTGCTAGTTTTACGCTCTGAATAATTAATATCAGCCATTCAGGCCTTTTGTGGCCTTTAATCACATCTCAGCTGGGTCTGGTCACAGCTCGTTTTATCTGTGTTTCCATAACTATACTGGCAGCGTTATATGCTGTATATACATAGACAAATTCATATATAAATTTCCAGCATTCAGCCTTACACAAATTATAGTGATCCAAAATGCCCTTGAAATTTTTGTTAGGTGTTGCTTGCACAACCCCTAAATATAAGCAACTCCTTTTCCCAGGCAGCAGGGCAGACAATTGAGGCTTTTGACTCACAATCCATACCTTGTGGCTACACAGCTTTCAGAAAGGAGGTGACCACAACAAGCCAACGGGCAGAGTCAATTTTATATGCACACATGCTGCCTATCTATTTTCTCTTGCAAAATTTCTTCATAAGGCAGCACAATTAAGATTCTGCCAGCACCCTTCTATCTGTTGCTGTCATTTCTTCTATCCTCTGTTAAATAAAAAGGGGGTTGCATCACATCATCTTACGCGCTCTCTCTTACAAGGTCTTGAGAAACACCTTCCATGCATCAGCAGCGACTGCTCACAATGAAGACTCTTGCATTCCCTAATTATAGACAGAAAATGTGCTAGGTGTTGCAGACAGCTGGAGAAGAATCTGATCTGATTCTACTCTTGGAGATTTGTACACATCCATATGGACAATTAACTGCATCACACCAGTCACTAATTCCAATGAGTACCAACTACGCAGCTGCACTGAAACATTCCATGCTCGCGTCCTGCCTACAGCTCTGCGAAGGGCTACAAGCACTAATCAACTTCCAGACCCATGAACGTCTCAAGTGAGAAATGTGCAAAATAGCAATTATAATGAAAGTATATAGATGATACACTGACATAGTCAGGGCTCAAAGTTCACAGAATAGTATTAGACATGCCATAATCCACATCCAGTTTTCAAAGGCAACTTTGTCTTAAGAACACAATTCTCAGTGAAGACTTGAGAAACTTTGAAAGCAACTAGTTTCTGGAAGCTGTCCACAGAATGCCCACGCTCAGTCTTTGAATGCTCTATGAGAAGTGTCAAATAGCAGGGACGCATACCTTTCCCATCCAGAAGCCTTGGTGAGATGCTTTTGTAAATGGCAGATTAATGACCTCCAAACAATTAGCCCTGCTTCTCACACTTAAAAAAGACACATCGTGACAAACAATTTCAACTGCTAGCACTGTAGTGAGTATTTTTAAATATATTAAAGCACTACAAATTATTTCATGGTTTCTTTGTTTAAGAAAATGAAGGTTTAAAGTTTCCCATAGAAAGCGAGCAGCAACAAGTCTGAAACATCTAATTAAACTATAACATATATTGTGCCACATACATCCAAGAGAAAGCCTTGCTCAGAGGCAATAAGTGATTTCCTGAGGATGCATGATGCAACCCTGCACCATGTCAGGACCTTAGCTCTCCTTCTGAAACTGCCTGAAACAGCAGTGGCAGAGGTTAGGCATTGAAAAGAGAAGTCATTCAGAACATGAAATTCTGTTCACGAAGCCTCATCTCAGTCTGACTGTGCACACCCTCATATACGTCCTTTCATTATTCAACACAAATTAATAAAAAAGGGGGGAGCATTTTAAAAAATACATGGCCCTACCCTGCAACTAAGTGAGGCTGATGTATTCAGGGACTGGAAGATGACAGCTGATTGCAGCTTCTCACTCCTCAGCAGTCCAACTTCTATCTAAAAGCTGCTGTGACCTTGAATAGATTACCTAGACAGCAGAAAGAAGTAGCATCTTCACTTAATACTGCAAGACCTCCTATGTTATTTTATCCTCCTCATCTCATCTTTTCATGGGAAGAAAGACAGAGAAAGAGCAAGAATAGTAAAACAATGTAGAAAGTAATACTGTTTATTTTAGAGTAACAACCATTTGAAAATGTTCTATATTAAGATGCCCAGGAACAGTCACATCTGTGAAGGTTGTACCAGTGCTTCATCACTTCTGATAGTTCATATTAAAGCAGAACAGATGGGAAGAGTAATATATGTGCACAGAATAATTTATGCAGATTCAGATGAGAAGAGGTTGCGAGTGCCTTGTGGTCCCTCTGGGCGAAGTGATTCTTGAACAGAGGACCCAAGGAATCCTAAGCAGCCCTAAGAAACTCTTGGTATAAACTATTATGTGGTCTTGTGAAAGGAGACAGTGAGATCCTCACACGAGCTGCAAACTGATCAAGTTTTCATAAGCTAATTTATCAGGTGATACTACAAGTAAAAATGAAAAGCAATGAATTTCTTAGCCAGAAGTGCTCTGTTTAGATAACTATACCAACTGGACAGCCTCAGGGAAGACGCTGGCGACAACTGACTGATTTGTTGAACTCAGGTATTGGGAATCAGAAAACTAGGGAATGCTTTCCAAACACCTCTGCACAATAAAAAATTGTAATTGTCAAAACTAGCATCCCAGGTGGTATCAGGATGCAAGTGGCCATGCAGCTCAGCAGAGGTGCAGGTAAACACCAGTCATACTGCAAAACAAACAATTGTTAGTAATTGCCTCTTAGAATTTGCTTGAATTTTTCTTTCCAAGAAGAATAATGCATGTCCATCCTTAACAGCAGTAGTCAAAAAAATCCAGAAGCATTGTGAAGACTTCATTTTCATATTTGCTTTTAAACACAACAGTTCAATTTCATGACCAGCCAATAACCGGGAAAGAAGCCAGAAGATTGGTGGCATTTGAACATCTAGAAAAGAATGTTGAAGGAAGATGCCCATCTGGATTAGGGTTAATTTGGAATTTAAAGATTAAGCCAGACCAGAGTTTTTCTATCAGTAGTAGCAAAATATTAACTCTACACAGGATATTTTGCTTGTAAATGGAAAATCAAGATCTCTTCTTTGAATTTAAACCAGAGCAGATTTGCAACATGCTTAACATTCAAAAACACACAGAAGCTTTACACTACCTCTTGCTACGTACATATAGCTTGACTACTACTGAAGAATAATTTCTATTTTTCTCCATAGAAATAACACAAATTAAAAGTTAATAGCCTCAAATGAAGAAAAGACAAATGTAAGTGGAATAACAGGATATACCTGAAGTGCAGCACACTTTGTTTGCTTCCTGTGAGCTTCCAGAAATGTTGATGTTTCGTCACAAAGACATTTATAACCAGACTGAACAAAATCATGGCATTATTACTTAGAGGGCAATTTCATTCTGGTTACAGTTTATTGGATCAAATATTGTAAGCCGAATGCTGACAGTTCATTTTGAATCAAAAAAGTAGCGTGTATAAGATAAAGGAACAAGTAGAGATTGAGAGAGAGTATAGAGTCAGAAATCTCAGCATGTTTTCAGTAGACCTCAGCAAGTAACCAGGCATCATTCCATGACCTCTTGCTACCTACATTTGAGAAACACACTGCTGCTAATGGTTACCTTGCTTCTTTCAATCAACATCATTTCATGTATTTCCCCTAAAAAAATATGGAAAGGAAATCAAGTGAAAAAGTATTACTTACTTACTGAAATTGCTTTTGTTTGTGAATTTCCTAAAATACCTTTTAATTTAGTGGTTCAGTAGACCAGGTGGAAAGAAGGGCCCCTACATTTCTGAAACTGCTGCAGATGGGCATACTATAGAGTAACTGATTATTCTGACTACTCGTAGCTAAAAATAACCTTTTCATCCACATTGAAAACAGTTTGAAAGCTGCTGCTTCTACAAGTGCACTCTCTTGGGACACAGGAACCACAGCACTACATTTCCCATGGACTGGGAGAACACTTTTCCGGAGAAAGAGCATCTTTAATAAAGTGTTCCAATGTGCAGAGCTGTAGCACGCTCTTGAAGAGAAAGAGGACTAAGTGCTACTAACGCATTATTGACAGGAATGTTCTGAGGTAATTCTTGCATTATTTCACGGTTTGGAAAGCTGAAGAGTGCATTCAATCTTTTTAAGGACATGCCCCTTTGTGTTCCCTCTCTGATCTGGAGCAGTTTACAAGACATTTTTCTTTGACAAAACAAATACATGAAGTAGAGAACACAGCCTCTTGAGGTCATTTCTCATCTGTTTATCCAGGAAAATAGGTGGCAATGCCATCTGTGTACTGCACACCAGACTCTGTCCTCAGTGCACTGCATGGGGAATTAAAGCTGCAGTAGTGTTATGGTGCAGTTTGCTTTCATGTTTTAATATGCCCTTTTTATACCTGTGGATTTTTCACACCCTGTCTATGTACCTTGCGTGTCACCGAGCTCCTTGTGCAAACAGTGTAACAGATTTGAGCAGCAGTGCCACATAGCTTTCCCATCAGCTCAGGAGCATCATCAACTCTCAGTCATTCTCCATTCCCAAGCAGAAGTTTTTCATCAAAAAACGTTTTCTAAACTCTCATTTTTCTTTATCTCTCAACTTTATGCAGCTGATATTGCCTGATTTCTGTGAAAATGTATCGCTTTGAGTGTTTCATACCCAAATTTATTAGAGTATTGTGTGCAAGTATACAATTTCTGACACTCAGAAACTTAATCTAAAACTGGTGGGATTCAGTTTTTGTGTACCTGGATCCTCTGTTGATACCTGAATTACAAGGCCAAAGAGTCACCAGCATCTAAGATTCTAGTAAGCAGCTGCAGAAGGACAATCTCATTGTGGACCGCCACACAGCCAAAAGCTTATTCAAGTAGTTAACAGTCATAAAGTCAGCTTTCTTTGGAAGAACCGTAGTGACTGCAGTATTCCAGACACATTGATAAAGGTGATAAAGTAGCATTATTTTTCTCACAGTGATCAGAGGAAGTTGTTTATCTAACAAAGAGCATTTGTGACACATTATTTACTGATGACACTTTAGCTAATTACATACTGACATCAATAACTTAAAGCTGCTTTCAGCTTTTTCTCCACCAGCAATATTCATTCTTCGTTATCTAAGTCACTTCAGTTTTCCCACTATCTGACAATCTTAAAAAAAAAAAAAAAAAAAAGAAAAAAAAGAAAAAAAAGAATGCTGCAGCTCACTTGACCCTGCAGCCTTACTAGGAAGCAGCAATGCTGCGAATTTTTGCTCTAGTCAGTGCTTAACCAGCCTCTTTCCTCAGATTTTGCAATTAGGAGCAGCTTTAAGGATCTCAGAGGTACTGAAATTGATATTTTGGTTCTATTATAACACAAAGCTCTACGGAACAGCACAGAAACTTTTCTAGAACAGAGAGCTGCAACATTTCCTTATGGTTGTCTAGTACATGCTAACTGCTTGATATTTTGGAAAGCAGACCAATCAATTCATCTGGAGCATACAACTCAAAAGTGGAAAAGCCTATGAAGAGTAAAAGCTTGAAAAAATGCTAGTATGGAAGTAAATAGAAACAAACAAGCAAAAAAATAAATAAATAAAATAGAATGGCTTAGGTAGAAAGGCACTTTGAAGATCATTCAGCCTCAACCTCCCTCCTGTGGGCAGGACTGCCTACCACTAGAACAGGTTGCCCAGGGCCCCACCCAAACTGGCCTGGGATGCCTCCAGAGATTTGTTCTCTATGGAATAAAGAGAAGTTTATTTCTAACAATAATATATAAACATACAGCCAGTGGTATTTCAGAGAAGGCTCTAAGCTGTTCCAGTTTACTAACTGGACACACAAGTTATTGTACTAAGAGATAAAAGCTAAGAAAAGACAAGTTCACCAGAATTACATGCTTCACACCTTTCCTTGAATACAGAATGTTCTTCTCTTACAATGAGAGAAAAGAACACTACAGAGGGTATACAAAATGCTAAAAAATTGAGGCAGTATGCTTCACTGTCTTACATAGTCCCATTGTAATTTTTTTCAAAGTACGCTAAATGGTGAAGACATAAAACCCTGTAAAATCAAATGGCTAGCAGTTTATTTTATAATTCTCATAATATTTCTTTTAATAATAAATCTTCTCAAACTGTAAGAATTCTCTTCTTGAATATCACTGTATTTTATACTTGCCTTTCAGAAAGCAGCAGACAGATAATTCCCAGTGGTCACACTAGTGAGAATCCCATGACTGAAGAATTATGCACAGCTATGAAATATTTACCTCTTACAGCATATTTCTGAGATCTACACATATCAGAAAGAATTATTTCTACTTGAGTTACATTTGCTGCTGCTCAGCCTAGTTTTTTTCCTTCTGAAGTCCTAAAACTGTTATGTTACACCATTCATTATCCAACATTTTTAAACTTACCAAAATTTAAAATATTAAAGTTTCCTCAGCAGACTTCTCTCTAAAATTTCTCATGCTGCTGGAAAATAATTAAAAGTATTTGTGTTAACCTGTCTCATTGAAATCAGTACTTATCTGAACGAGACATCACTTAGCAACTACTGTGCATATATACATACAGCACCAACTTGTTTGTATCTGTGTATTTACAACTAGAGAGAGCGTGATGTATAAACTCGGAACATTTTGCTTCTCCTGTAGCTATTTCTGACCTACTTTCCTTCAACCTGTTTTACTGAAGTCATGGAAACAACTTCTTAACCAAATCAAAGTTTAATTCTATCAAATCACCTTTTTTTTGTATCATTCCACTCACCTCAACTCTACAGTTTCTTGGATTTCTCTCATAACCTTCAGTCCCTGTGACGTTTATCCTCTACTCCACCTACTGCCCTATGAAGAAGTTATACAGTGTTTTAAAAAAGTAAAACAAAAACAAAAATACTACGTTGTTTTCATTCACCAAGTGATGTAAATTAGTTTAGCACTCAGGCCACAGTAGCTGTGAACTGGTGGCACCGAAAGAAATTTAGGTCAACCTGATAGCTCTCAAATTTTCTGTTGTGCTGTTTAGGCAGTTTGTTGACTTGTATTCCATTGTTCATTTTTAAGCATTCATATGAGAACAGCTTTAGACCAAAAGAAATACTGAGAACCATTCCCCGATTACGCAAAACAGTCCTCGATGGTGAGTTCTTGGCCCTGCACTAAGTTGTACTTACAAAGGAAACTAAGAATGGAAAAAGCAAAGGAGCAGGGACGCAAGGCAGTAAAGAACAGTTGACAGGTCAAAAGAGAAAAGTAAGAATACTGTAAGTGAGATATTTTGGGAGGTCTTGATTCCTTTGTCCATATTTACAACTATGGAATCTTCATAAAATTACCATCACGACCCTCCTGCAACACTTACATGACTCTTACTTAAATTCAGGTAAATTCGACTGGCTCCATTTTTCATTTGTTTACTAAAAACAATAGCCAGAAGAGTTGAAATCATTAAAAAAAATATATATATCTGAGGAGGGGACTTCAGGAGCGTAACAGCCAATTTCTGTTTCTGCACAGCAGGACAACTGTGCCTACATGGTTGCTTGAAGGCTTGCACTGTCTGACGTTGTTCAGTCTTCATAAGAAACTCATGAAACCCGTAACACTAGCTAATGAATCTTCCTGAGGAAAACCTCCTGACACTAAAACTCAGTTTCCTTGCTGCCCCACTAGAATATAGCAGAAAAGAGTGAAAAACCTACCAAACTTTTTTTGCACATTTAAAGCATCTCTCCTTTAGGAACTTTAAACTAAACAATCACCCTTTCAGCTACCTCCCTGAGTCCACAAAGTTGTAGTTGGAAAATACTCTTAAAAAGTGTCTTAATTCAAATAAAACCCAATTTTGTTGTTATTGTTAGTTGACTTTGCTTTGTTTTTGTGGAGAATAAGGTCTACAATGGCACTGTTTCAAAAGCCAAAATCAATATCAGGCTGCTGAAATGCACGCACCCATTTCCTTTATGCAGTACCCACACTAACAGATAACCAAGAGGAAGATTAATGTTATTGTCCTGTTTAACTTTTTCAGAATTACTTTGGCGTCTCAAAAATTCTTTGCATCAGTGTCCTTAAGAATTTTGATACCAAGACACTGAACAAATCTAATGGACATATTCTTGGACAGCTAAAAATGGTAGTCTATTAATTTTTATAAAAACACATTTAAAGAATTCTAGATACATGGAAGAAACATGCCCCAGAAGAGCTGCATGCTATTTGTCTTGCTAGTCTTGCAGCTCTTATTTCCATGATAAACTAGTGAAGACAATAGAATCATAGAACTACTCCGGTTGGAAAAGACCTGCAAAAGAAAGTCCAGCCTAACCATACTACCCTAGCTAACAGCCCTCCACTAAATCATGTCCCTGAGCACCACATCCAAATGGTTTTTAAACACATTCAAATCTTGTAAAACTGAAATTTAACATTTCAGCTTCAACTGTGAAAGGTACATTTGTTTCTTTAGGAGAGCTACTGGACTACTTGGCTTCAGATAGCAGTTATCCTGGACAGTATCTCAGTTTCAGTAACCTTCAGTATTCTAGAAGATTTAGAACTTTGCTCAGTTACAACTGTAGAAGAACATGTACGACAGCTTTCAACATCATTCATTGTTGACTAGTTTGAATGGTTCCCAAGTCTTTGGGAAACTTAAAGAATCTGTATTTCTACATGATATCTACACTTTGAATCTGCTAAAGAGTAAAATAGATATTTGTTCAAAGTACCGTGGCCTTGCATTGTGACCCAAAAATTTATCAGAACTTGGATCACCACCTTTAAAGAAGGAAAGATCAAGCCATGTAAAGGATTATTTTAAAGACTATGTAGTATTCAGATGAATCTGTCATTGTACTTCCCTTTTTCTACCCTAAAGTAGGGAACCCCTAACCATTTACTAAGTATGGTCTCCAGTAAAGCAAGGATTTCCACATCCTTTACTGAAGTTGTTATCTTAAAGAGGATGTTTTCTCTTTTGTACTTGCACAAAATCTGGCAATACTGAAAGAAGGCTTTTCAGTAGTGGCCTTCCCTCAAATAACAAAGTTACATATATACAAAGTAAATGAAAACTGAAGCAAAGTCAGAAAAAAAACACATCTGGTTATTTTAGCATGCTCTGAATCGACTGATTCATTAACCTTCATGCGACATAAGTAAGGTTTTGTTGTTGTAGACCTTTCACAATTTTTAAATGTAATTATTTTCAATTTCCCTGTAAGTAAACTGTTTTGCTCAACATCAAGAAATGCCTTTTACAGAGGTGCGTCTGTAAACACACACTCGTATGTTACAAATAATATGGAAATTTTTGATACTTCAAAATAAAAAAAAATAAATAGAAAATTAAAAAGGTTTAGCACTCCAGCAAAACTAGATACCCAGCTCAACAGCTTCCAAAGACATCAGCTTTACAAGCATGTCTTTCAGCACCCTGCACGCATTTTCCAACTGTTAGAAAATGCAATAACATATTTACTAGAACTCTAAGAACTGTGTGATCAAGAGGTGATTTTAGCTCCCGTGTGATTTTCGCTACAAAAATGTAACACTGCAGGTAAAACTTTCCCACACTTCCCACTGAATGCTACAAAGACATTTTCAATCATGGAAAATGAAATAGATGCTTTGTGAATATTATCTGAAATACTGATATTAATCCATGTAACTTGGAAAACAAAAGATCAAATTTGTTCATGGCTCCCTAACAATCAAACAAAACCAAGTTTGTTATTTTTAGCTCCTACAACTACTGAAAAAGAATTTGCAACATTATACAATTACTTTTCAAAACCACAAATGTGTAGCTCCTAACTTTCACTGGAGAACTAAAAGTTTCCCTTACGAATTCTATTTTAAGATATAAATATATTTATTCAGATTCACAGCATTGCCTAGAGATGTTGCAGAGTTTCCTTCCTTGGAGTTATTGAAAAATGACCTGCACGTGGTCATGGCCAACCTGCCCCAGGTGGCTGTGCTTCACTAGGTGGTTAGACAAGATGACCTCCAAAGGTCCCTTCCAAACTCAAGTATTGTTATTTGCATACACAGGGAGAACATTTGAACCACTGACTCATGTACATTCATTTTTCTTCTTAACTGAATTAAAACTAGCACAGCTAATTTATAGCAATTTATTCTACAATAAAGACAATTATCAGACCTCTGACACTTAAGCACTTCTGCACTCTCTGTAGCTCAGAGCCCCTTCTGTAAAGTGGGAATAATTAGATCTTACATAGATTTTATGAAGATAAATGAATGTGAAGGTAATCAAGAAATCTATGATTGCAAAAGTGTTGACACTACGAGCACCCTAAAAAGCCTGGATTAAATCAATATCTTCGTCAACAGATTACAGAATACAGGAAAATGAATAAAGAGAACAATAACAAAATACAGAATACCAAGATGGCATTTTCTTCCTATTCATCCTTTTCAGTTCTACTGAAAAGAATATTATGTGTTTCTTTAACCAAAAATAATCAAATTCATATAAAATATCAACTTACAGTAGCACAGTCTTACTTTTGGCATTTTGTACTATTCAAGTACATGACTTTGAGGTAATTTTTTCTGTGTATTTGAAATGTTACACAAAACATTCCAGATAAAATCAAAATCAAGGGAAAGTTCATCTGTCTGGATTAGGCTAACATTTACCCTTGGCTTAGCACTTTGAGACCTACCCCATTTCCTTCTTTCAACTGAAATCAGGCAGAATTTGTGGTTCTGAGGCAAAACCAGATGAAGAGCTCATGCGAATCCAAACAAAAAGCTGTTTTCACATGGCCTCTCTTGAACTAAACTGGAACAAGCAAGTCTGGCACAGCTCAGTGTTCTTCGACAAGACATGCACAAAGGGTCTGGTTCTGAGAGGTGCTGAAGGTCTCTGGGTACTGAGCACTGCAGGATTGAGCCCAACTTGTTAATGACTTTTCATAGGATAGGGGGGATTAAGCACAATGTGACTCTTGCAGTCAGTCGCAGACTGAATGAAACAGGAAAAACTCTTTCTGACTTTTCAAGGAAAGGGTTTGTGCCTTCTCCTTTTTGCTGAGAACAAATCCTTTTCTTTTCCCCTAAACAAAAAAAAAAAAAAGGTTTTTTACTTGGAAACGCTCAGGATGTGTCACTCCCTTCAGAGAATGACAGGACAACAACTAGACCCTCTTTAGCAGAGGACTAAGTTGTTGTCATACAGCCAATAAAAAACTATTGAGGTGGAATGAACCACAAAACCGTGGGTTCTCTGTCTGTCCAGCTCCCTTCCCAGGCACAAGAAATCTCAAATTCCTGTCCACGGTGGCAGACCGGAATAACAGTCAAAGGAGCACAAAGATACAGTTGCTGTCCCCTATACCTACCAGACTGCTTCCCCACCTAGGAAAACACACAGCACAATGGAATAGTTTATTTTCTAATCTCTATACTACTTCCCTGGCTATAAAGTTAGCCCCATCTGTGGCTACCTATCTCTTTCATAGGTCTGCTTTAACATATCCAAAATGATCAACACCTCTATTATTACTGCAGCTTATGCTATTTACCGTTTAAGATTTGTACAAAAAAAAAAAAAAACCTACCTTCAAATTATTATTTTGGCATACCTTCAAACTATTATTTTTTTTTTTTTTTTAAATCTTTTATCAGGCTGGTCTTCTAGGATGAGATGAAAAACAGTAATTAACTGGACAGTTTCTGAATCCTGGGCACCAGTATTAAATGAAAGAAATTTCAGACTCTCGTCTGTCCTTTGTAAAATGAGTTTGAAGTTTAAAAATTGAGTTTTGATCAATTCAGTTGCTTACTTCTGAAAACTGTATATGCATATGGAATGTGAAACTAATCAATACCCTAAATTACCAAATCTTTTTAAGGAAGGTAAGAAATCCTCCTTAAGCTCCTGATTTTTTCCCAGAGTTGTCAACACTGATAGCTGAAGTCAATGACAAGTCAGCTAACTCAAATTAAGTCTTAAAACAGACATTAACAGGGATAGACTTTTTTAACTACGCAGGAGAGCAAGTAAAGTGAATCTAATCCCCCAGACTTTGCATGCTGCTCCTTCAGCAGCATCAGGCCATTATGGCAGCAAAGCTACAAGTAATTATCAGAATTATCAGTAATAAGGAGAAAAGAAAAAATTTACTCCTTTCCAAAGACACTCTTGAAGACATCCCTTCTAGGATTTGTGCATTCATTTATGCACACACAAATCCAGCTTGTGCCCTGCTACTAACCTCTGCTGGCATTTACAGAATGCCAGTCTAGTCTGCTGTGCAATACATAGCAACCGCTGTATTCCTCATTGTGATCAACTCTTGGAGCAATTGGCCTGAAGAAAACACATGGCACTGATAACTCATGCAGTTCATAGGTTTCTTCCTCTCCAGTCTCCAAGAATGAAGGGGTACCTTTTGCTTTTTTTTTCTTTGTTAATTTTTAAATTAGAACAATTAAAATGTCTGAAGATTCTGTGAATACAATTGGAGACTGCAGTGAGGTTATATGCTTACCAAAGGAAAAACTTAACATCAGCTTGACAATTAACAAATGCACTATTCGATTCTACTTGAAATTAGATGACTACTCACAATAATTACCACTCTGATTCATAAATTGTCTCAAGAATAGATGCTAATAGTTCAAAAGACTTTTTACCCCAGCTAGCTCTTTCCACAATAAATTGTGTTTATCATGACCATAACTTAGAGAAGTTTGAATTGCAGTTTCAACACTGCAAAAAGCAAAACGTACAGAAGGATCTGAATAGTGATGTTGTTCAGAAGAAAACTAGCGCCTCCCCCATCCTCCACAGGCATCAAGTAATATAACTGCAAGAAATCTAGTCATTATGCAAATCAATTCAGTCCTGTGATTGGTTATTGCAGTGTGAAAAGCTTCATCACTATCTCTGAGTTCTGAAATTAACAGCTAGCATCTGCCCTGTCCAGTTTAGCCCATCAACTTTCTTTTAACTTCGTTTTTAGAAGAATCTTTCAATAAACTTATGATTATTGACACTAGCATTTATAAAGGAGTGAAATAATATCATGTGAACAAGACTTTTACTAAGCTTTTAGCTAACACTTCTGGAAACAGTTATCTGCAGGTTGACTTACTGCACAAATTAACTAGCCTGGTGATACATTTATTACATAATAATTACTCTGTGATCTGCACTGTATATTTTTAAGCACAGAGCTCTACTGTACCTGATGTATCTAAATTATAAAATTTAGCTCCAGGTGGTCATCTTAGTGCAAAGCCAATCCCAGTATGTGAAGTTTGCTCTTCCCCTTCTCAACTAGTTTATCATATCCATTCTGAATTTGAAACTCATGTAACAATGTACCTTCTTAAATTTTAACAAGGGAATTATCATGGAAGATAGGAAACAGAGGGAGGTGGTATAAGACAACCATCATGGCTTCAACAAGGGCAAGTCATACCTGATCACCTTAGTGGACTTCTGTATAAGCATAACAGAACTTCAGTAAGGCCTTTAATGTGGTCCCACACAACATCTTTCTCTCCAGTTTAGGAAGATATGAGTTTGACAGATGGAGGGTTTGATGGATGAAGAACCAGTTGCAAGATTGTACCCAGAGTGGTGGCCAGTGGTTCACTGTCTGAATGGAGATCAGTGATAAGTGGGGTCAGCCAGGGGTCAGTACTGGGATCATTTTACCAACTTCAACAATGACACTGACAGCAGGATCATTGGTGCAGAGGACACCAAGCTGTGTGGTGCAGTCAACAAGCCTGAGGGACAGGATGCCATCCAGAGAGATCTAGACAGGCTGAGCAATGGGCCCAGGTGAACCTTGTGAGATTCAGTAACTCCAAGTACAAGGTTCGCCCTTGGATCGTGGCAATCCCAGCTATCAATTCAAGCTGGGAGATGTAAGGATAGAGCACAGCTCTGCCAAAACAGACTTGAGGGTACTGGTGGATGGATGGGAAGTTGGACATGAGTCAGCAATATGCCTTTGCAGCCCAGAAAACCAAATGCATGAAAAGAAGTATGACCAGCTGAATGAGACAGGTGATCCTGCCCCTCTTCTCGGCTCTAGTTGGACTTCACCTCTGTCCAGGTGAGGAGTCCTCAGTACATTAGAAACATAGCACTGGTGGAGGGAGTCCAGAGGAGGACCATGAAAATAATCCAAGGGATGGAACTCCTCCATGAAGCTAGGCTGAAGGAGCTAGGGCTGTTCAGACTGGAGATGAGAAAGCTCCAGGGAGAGCTGAGAACAGCCTTTCAGTAGTCAAAAGCGGGGGGGGGGAGAGGGGGAAGTAGGGCTGCAAGAAAGGAGAGACCCTTTAGCAGGGTCTGCTGTGACAGAAAAAGAGGAAACGGTTTCAAACTAAGGAAAGATCTAGATTGGACATAAGGAAGAAGGTGGGCTATTTTTTGTTCATTTTTATACATGCAATAAACACAGTGATGCACAGGTTGCCCAGAGAGACAGTGGATGCTCTGCCCCCAGAGACATTCAAGATCAGGCAGGACTGGGCTTTGAGCAACTTGACCTAGCTGTAGATACATTCAGTTTTCAAGGATGGAAAGTCAAGCACCACTTTTGCTTGGGCACCAAAAGCAGATAAGTTTAATATCATAAGCTACTTTGGTCAGTAAAAACTGTTAATATTATGAAAAGCTTTTCCACAGAACAACAAAAAAACTAATAACAAGAAGTGGTTCGGAGGGTTTTTTTTTTTAATGACTTCAAGAAGTCCAGAATGTGCATTTTCATACACGATTGTAACAGACGTTAGAGAAAAAGTTAATCTGATTATCAGCCTTTATGGTTTCATAACTCATTCCTAACTCAGCCTAACTCAGGTAGTCAAATACATCCAGAATTTGAAGGATTCAAAATGTACTGTAACAGGAATCCAAGTTCAGCTACATAATCTTTTTCAGCTTCATTTTTAGAGAATTCTGAGAAAGAATGCATTTGAAATGCTCCTGCACATAGGTTGCAATAACTTCGACATCGAAAATCAGACAATCTCCCAAAAACCATACTACAGAAATACTAAACAAAAAACAGAACAAAAAAAAAACAGAACAGCAAACAGAACACCTAGACACACAGGGAGATAAGAACTTAGCTTGTGCCCTCCTTAGAAATCAACTGAACATTGCCTGCTTCCTTAGATAGCTGGAGATACTTACAGTTGCCAAGTTTTGAATATAATTGAATAAGTAAAAAAAACAAAACAGTGAGCAAATAAGGCTAGTACTGGAGAAAATACTTTGTTCATTTACTCTAGCTGTGCCCCTTAAATTAAAAAAAAGTTCAGTTTCAGCTGTCCTAAAGAACCATAATTTGTGTTAAAATGAAGTCATAGAAACAAAGAAGATTTTCTTATGTGGCACCTCTTATTATAAAGATTACCTGGGAAGTAGATAGAGTAGGCATATTGTAATTTAGCAGACTGAGTGCTTAGGTTATTCTGATTTTAACAGAAAAGAAACATGAAAACTTGTACAATTTAATATTGTTTTAATACATTATTTACTGAAACAATAACTACCACCTGCTAAGACTAAGATAACTTATTTAGCAAGAGTAGGCGGACCAGAGGCAAAGACAAAAGCATATGCTAATGTTCAAGAAAATGATGCCAAATGCAGAGTTCTCCCTTGAAGAACAGTCTTAACTTATAACCCTTTCAAAGGTAACTATTGCAGTTTGGGGAAAAAAAAACAAACAACAAAACAACTGTAACTGCAGTCCCACAATAACGCTTTTCCAAATAATAAATTGGTAATTAGAATGGGCTCTCAAGAATATTTAGTAACCAGAAACTCTGTAATACACTCCTTTAAATTAAGAAGAGCTACTTTAACATTAAAGTAAAAATCTAGTTCTGTGACTGTCTTAATACAAACTGTGCCTTGCAAAGAACAAGTATGCAACTACACATGTACTAATTAAATATTTATAGTAAGAAAAAAATGTGTCATCACAAAAGCAGTCCGTATTTTGTGAAGAGATAATTCTTTATCACTAACTAGAAACCAGAATCAAGGAGACGCAAGAGTGTTAAGCTTTCTTTTTCTAACTGAAAAACGAACACAGTCCATTCAAATATAATGATGTACAGACTGCAAAATATTAGTTAGCTCAGATGAAGATGCAACTGTTATGGAAGAAAAGAGAGCAAACACCCTGGGAAAACAAAACAAAACAACCAACAAAACAACCACCATCAAACAACAAGAAACACTTAAAATCATCCTCTTTCACCTCTGCCTCATTAGTATGTATTTGAGGCTCTTTCCTCCAGCAGTAGGAGCCAAGATCCCAAGTAAGTGGCACACTTTGTTCTATGTTCTTTCAGAATATAGAATTCTTCTCCTTGAATCCTCTAAAAAGAGTTAAAACTTCTCATCTTGAATCTTTTGACTATATGAGAAAATTTACAGCTGAACTCATATCACTAAGTGCTATCAGTTTATAAAATACCTAATAACCTGTAAACAAAAAAAAATTGGAAGATAATGAACAGTCAGATCAAGCAGATTATTTATGTGCACTTACTCCCAGAATTCCATCACCGGAGACGTAGCATTTTGCAAAGAGATTTGACTGCAGTTGCTCATATTAAGTTTCTGAAATTCCACACAGTTTTCTATAAAAACAACAACAAAGTTGTTATATTGACATGTACATACATTTCTTCTGGTCCAACTTCTAGTTTGTGCATTTGTAAAGCCACTTACTATATCATACTCTACATGGTCAAAAGGATTTCTAGATATTCTAAAATCCTCCAGCTGCTACTTCTGTAATAGTATTTTGATCACCAGATCAGAGGCTAGAAAAATATCCATGTAGTACTCTACACATTCCTACACTTTCTAAATGCACTTTGGCAATGACAAGGGCCAACTAAACATCTGAGGCTAAATGAAGAAGCTTTGAGAAATTGAGGCAATCATTCAGGAACTACAACATAATACTTCCTCAAGTGGTTGTTCAATGGCCAATGGCAACAACTGGCTGATGAAACAACCAACAACAAGTCTCCACTTTGTTTCATAGAGCAAGTGGAAAGTCACTCTTTAACTTGTATCTAAAATAAAGAAGAAGAGCTCTTCTGTTGAATTCACTTACTGTATTCTGAGAGAATGGGTATGATTGAAAATGAGAGTCCTGGGATTTAGCCAGAATATTTTACAGAAGTAACAAAGGCAAAAGCTTTCTTTTCCCATCTGACATTATATTTCACAGGAACAAATGCTTATACAATGACCTAAATCAGAAAGGTATGTTTAAGTCTTCACTGCACGACCTGTGCAACATGGTCTAGAGAGCCTGCTTCAGCAGGGGGGGGTGGATTAGACAATCTCTAGAGATCCCTTCCAACCCTTACAATTCTGTGATTCTGTGATTTCATTTCATCACAGTTTGACATGATCAGCCCATTCCCACAGACTTTTCTACCACAATAGTTGTGTTCTCAACACTAATTCATTTTATTACTTGGAAGTCATTATTTGTACAGCACATATTCCCACCAAGGTCATACCTGTATTCCATTCATGCCCACATGTAGCCCAGGGAAGTTCTGTAGTAAAGCAGTTAAACAGATAGAAGATAGCCCATGCTAAAATAATGATGTAATATACATTTAGATGTGCCTCTATAACTTGGGTAGCATATCCAATGCCTGGAGAGGAGGAAGAGAGAACAAAGAATTTGTACTTTTCAGATAATTTAAGAACAAATGCTTACTACTATAAGTACATCCTAACTTTTGTAAGATTTTTTCCTTCATTTAAAATTTAATGCGGTAGAACACAGAAAAGGTTGTTACCTTCAAACAAAGGGCAAACTTTCCTCCAGCACGTAATGCCTCCTTCACTAGTAAACTGTCCCAAGGCTGTCTCCAGGAAAAAAACTGGTATCCCACAGCAAATAAAGAAAACCACATACGGGATGAGGAAAGCACCTATGAGTAAACATTGTGGTGGTATTGGTTACAATGAACACAGTTCCTTGATAGCTTAGCAAAAAATTTATTTTCATTCCTTAGCTAATTCTTGCAGGTGCAGTGCTAAAAGTGCAAAAAGTGTTTACTTCTGGCACCAAATATTAAAAGTTAACTCTTAAGCCATTATTGTGGACTGAAAACAAAGAACCAATACAAAAACCACCCCATCCCCAGTCAAAACACAAAGCATACTTAAGTTTTTCAGAATAGGCTAAACTCTGCTGAACATTCTCTCAAGCACAGGAAAGATCACATTCTTGCTTAGCCACACCATTCTGATCTGATTATCATCAAATCATTCTACCCTCTCTTCTCTTACTTTCTTTTCTCAGGAGAAAAGCAGGGATGAAGAAGCATTATGGAAATGAAATCCAAGTACTGTGATGTTATTTAGATAAGATCAATGACGAGGATCGTAAGAAGGGAATGACAAAATACACCTTAGGACTTCTTACACAGAGAAAGAAAACAGGACTTGGCATTGCCATCTAGAAATTGTAGGGAATTTACAAAACATCAGCTTTTTTTCTTACATGCTGACAGTAAACTCCAGCAAAGATAGCGAGCAGTACAACTTGAAGCCTTCAATAAAATACCATTCTTCTCTTATTAACACAGAGCAGAAATTCTGTATTATTTCATGATTAACCACGTTATTAGGTACGGCAGACAGAGAACATGACTGAAGTATGAACAAAGAAGCAACAGAAGATACCTGTTAGGCACATTGTCACTTGCTAATACAGTAGATTTAAAGTATTCAATTTAGAACTGAACCTAAATAACAAGGAATGAAATACAGCCTTTTCACTATACAGAGACCCCATTAACATACAAGGCCAAAATATTTTTTTTTTCCTTCATTCCCCTGGTACTCAGATTTCTTAATAAACCAAAGGATGAGATAGAAAGCAACTAACTACACTGATTCAGGGGGAAACAAGGAAGGAAGAATACAAATACTAGGAGGAAACAGTAACTATTTGGGCCATTTTTACTGACACCGGTGAACAAAGTTCCACTGGTTTAATCAGACAAACACAGTGAAGTACTCCACAAAAGTTTTGATAGATGTAGTAACTGCACACATCAATCAGTTCTTTAGAGCACTAACATTCCTACTTCAACAGGAGTCCTGAAGATTGATCTGATCATTAATGAACAACACTTTATGCAAATAGCTTGAAAGACAACATCTTTCCAGGCCATGATTTAAAGAACTGCTGTCCAGCATGAAAACAAGTTTAGCTCACTCACATGGACAAGCACAGTGAGTTTAACATAGCAACTTAATGAAACTTATTATAATGGCTTAAATATTTTTTTTAAAATTCCTCTACAACAGATACCCATCAGGAAACAACAGAGTATACCAAGTTTGCCTGCTTGCAAACCAATTAGTTTCCATGAAATATCTAATTCAAGAAACATAAGCGAACTATTTAAAAAAAAAAAAAAAAAAAAAAAAAAAAAAAAAAAAAAAGCAAGTGTCCATAAGAGCAAATCAGAAATATAGAAGCTTATGCCTACATTATCTGTTGGTAGTGCCAGAGAGAGCTTAGACCTGAAGTACCCATCCTGCTTCTGAATTTGTTCCGTACCTAGCAGGCATTCTATTTAGTAACTAGCTCATATACCTCTTCATTATGATTACATATTACACATAAAGTATTTCCCAGTATTTACAGTCAGTGCAACAAACAAGACCCAAGTCTAATTCTAGTTCAGCAGTCTAGAGAGTTACAGGAACAGAGGTGTTAGCCAAAGGTCGTAGACTAAGACCTCACCAAAGAAAACTGAAGTTAATGGCAAACTTCCCATGGTACCAGGACATGGCCAATCAAACATGCATTCATTCTATTCTTAAAGACTGCTGTAGTGATTAATGATGATACTTAAGTAAGCCAGCAACTGTTCAGCAAGTCATCCAACAGACTGATTAGAGACTAAAAGTACAGTAGCATGCTAAAATGAGTGAATTCTTGTCATCTTAGTTTTGCCACAGTACAAATGTGTTAAAGAGGAGCTGCAAACTAGTAACACACCTACCACAAGAGTAGTCTTTAGAAACAGCAGACAAAATGGCCAAAACCACCCCTGAGTTCACCTAGTTTTGTGCAAACGAGGGAAAGAAATCTGGCATAGCACTGTTAGCAAACAAACCTGTTAAGAACAGATCTTTGCATATATCAGTCACTGAGCATATCACTGTTCTTGAAGGATATACGTTTACACTAGGGCCGATTCAGACATTAAGTGGGAGAATGTTGAATCTAGCTCACAGGATTCTAAACTTAAGGTTTTGTCTTTCTTCCTTCATTTCTGTGTGAGACATGGCTGATGTGCTTACTCTTAATTGTCATGTATCTTACCTAGCTGATACCTGACTGTAAGTAATACATATCATACAATACATTATACTTCTGTGATTTGAGAGAGAAAAGAATAGACTTCTACCATCTTATTTTAAGGTATACAGACCCTGCTCTCTTGGCTTAGTAACAGTCAGCTTTGTATCTTCCCCTCCCTTACTGTACTGATTGGGGAAGTAATGATTAAAAAAAAAAAAAAGAGTGTTTGACTTAAAGGACTTTTTTTTTTTGTCATAAAAAAAGTAGCATTTTCAGAAACAATATTCTTCCTCCCCAAAGTATGCTATTCAGAAAAATAAACTGCTACTTTATTCTCTGTCAGACAAACTTTGTTGAGTAGGCTCGATTCTGTATGCACAAGAAAATGTTCTATTCTAACCAGTTTCTTTTACCTTAAAAAAAGCCAACAACAATAATATATAAATACATTAATAATGAAAAAAAAAAAGCAACCTCACAACCAAAGAAAAACCTTGAGAAATTAAACTGCGTAGTATTTGGGGAGAAGAAGGTAAAGGAAACATCACATTTTTTAATTCATTCTCAGGTGCTTAATACTTCCCTACCTACACACACAAACACTTAAGTCCTGAACCCCTCTTACTAGTGCAAGAAATCACTGTGAAACACCCCTAAGTGTTTATTTCCCAGATGTTTACAGTGAGCTGCAAATCAACACATGACGCCATCTTACCTCCTCCATTCTTGTAGCAAAGATATGGGAATCTCCATACATTTCCCAACCCAATAATCTCCCCTGCCACAGAAAGCACAAATTCAACCTTATTATTCCAGTGACCTCTTTCATGAACTTTCTTATCATTGCTGTGGACGAGGTTGGTACTTGAAGCTTCTGGATCCAAAACATCTTCTGGCTTGCCGTTAATTATAGGAATAGTCTTTTCAGCTGTCATGGCTGTTCAGCCTGAAGAAAGCAAAAGAAAAATATGCAGATATCACTTGTTAATTACAACACTCAAGGACTAAGAAACTCCTTAGCATATCATTAGCTTCAAATTATGTGTTACCTACATAAATTTACAGGTGAAAATGAACAGGGCAATTCCATAAGGCCAAAAAAGTTGTAAAAGATGATAAACTTTTTTAATAAAAAAGATTAAAAAAAAAAAAAAGGAAAAAAATTTCATACATGAAAGTAAAAAGGTTTTCAAGTTGGGACAGTCATAGTAGAACGTTATTCTAATGGCTGGGTAGTAAAACCTTCCAAAAATCCTTCACCAAGCAGGTACACAAGTTTGACTAACCTCACAGAGGACAGGGATCTCCTGCATGTTCCAGGCATAAGACCAAGAAGAAAGGAAGAAAGGGATGTGCTGAAGGGGCCTGATCGGTTCTGGCCTGCCTGGAGAAGCAGGGAATCTCCCAGACTACTCACCCAGGGTTCTGCTTATGTCTGCGCGGTTGGGAGAGGGACTGGCTCTCTAGCCGACACTCGGCTCCGAGCGCACCTCCGCGTGCTGCCGTTCTCCTCTCTGTTGCACAGGAGACGAGGGGCACAGCAGCTGAGGGCAGCCGGAGGCAGAGGCGGGGACGGCGGGGACAGCGCGGGCAGCGCGAGGAGATCGGGGAGCCGGGAAGCCTCGTCCTGCGCTGCGGCTGCCGCCCGGCCGGCCGGCGGCGATAGGATGCGCCCCGAGCCTCGGAGCCGCAATTTGCAAACGCTCAGCCTTCCCCCGAGCGACGGTATAACACCCGCCTCTCCCCTCCGCCCACTTCAGGCTGTCCCAGTGGCTCCCCTCTTCTCCTCCTCTTCTTCCTCCCCCTCCTCCCGGCATCGCCGCCCGAGCATCCCCAGCTACTCGCTCCCCGCCCCGCCGGTGAGACAGCCGGGGCCGAGCACCGGGCGGCAGCGAACCCCGCACTCCCCGCATGCGGCTCGTGGAGGGCCCGCGGCTCCCGCACACCTGCAGCGCTGCAGTGCCCGCTGCTTGCTCAGGCGGCAGCCCGGAGCCTGGTTTGCTGCCTTCTCTTCCTTCTTTTTCCTTTTTTTTTTTTTTTTTTTTTTTTTTTTTTTTTTTTTTTTTTTTTTTTTTTTTTTTTTTTTTTCCCCTCTCTCCTCCTCCATTCCTTCAAGCTCAGGTGTGGCACATGAGAAAGGAGGCCAGCTTAAAGCAGATAACAGTAACTGCAGTTGGGGGAGAGGGAGCAGGCAGGGTACTGGCAGTAAGAAAAGGGTAAAGAAATGTTGGGGGAACATTTGGAAGGTGTGGACACGCTATGGGCCCTTTCTAGTCACACTGGAAAGCGTAGAAGCAACCCACATAAGCATTTCTAACCAGCATTTTGCTTAAAATTTGATTTGAATAAGTGTAAAATGGAAGAAAGAATAGAAAAATAAAATACAAACCATTCTGTTTCAGATTGAATGAAATATTTTGGAGTCATCTTTTTCTCCCCCCATTCTAATCATCTCTACACACATACGTAGTCCTGTGGTTTGTTCAGCCTATTCCATCATTCATCTCCACAGCTGGAAAACGGCTCACATTTTCATTCCAAATCTTCCCTCAGATCCATGTGCCCTGTGACAGCAGTGATCATCAATATTTCGTTCTGCAGCCCCTGGAGATGCATTTGGGACCACTATCTCTTAAAACCTGGATTAATTTAAGCACTCTGGAGAATGCTGTCCTGGAGACAGCAAGCCCTTCCTTGTGAGCTCTCCCCATTACCTTACAACTCCATGGTTTATCACACTGTCAGGAAAACTGTCATCCAGTGCTTACTGAAGACCTCTTGAAAAATGCCCACGGGCAGATTTTATACTAACTTTTATATTAACCTGACTTTAGAAATGAGTCTGATTACACCCTACTTGTAGCCTAAGTACATCTACATATTCAAACTTCTTCTATGGCTGAAGTTTTATTTTGGCTTTTAAATTATGCGTGCCTCAAGACTGGGTGTTGGGGCCTCAGTCTACACTCTGTCAAATGTACTTAACTGTATTCTCTGCCACCTTCATATGCAGATCTGACAGGCATAGGATGAGGTCCTTTCTTTGCTAATTGATACCCATATGGAGAGTGCTGGTCTCTAGTATACTATGAAATGAAAAACAGCCAATGGTAGAACTATGGTAAAACATTATGCATTATGGAAGAATTCATATCTATCTATCTATCTATCTATACGTGGGTTTTCTTTATCAAAAGGATGGGGAAGGGAGGACTTTTTTTATGTGTATACGTTTTTGCTTTCGTTTTTCAGTGGTGTGGGAGTGGGGAGAGGTAAGGTTAGGAGGCATCAGGGTTTTGTTTGTTACTTTGTTTTGGTTTTAATGCAGCTGGTATCTACTAAGGATAGAATAGATTCATATTTTTCCCAACTTTGCTTTGTATAAATCAAACTCAGTTTTTAGATTCTCCCTTACCCCACCTTTCATCTACATTCCAACAGGGATCAAAACAGGCACTGTTTTTTCTGTATTCCAGCCAGGCTGAGCAGACTCAACAGGAAACACTTGAACATCAAAGGTGATACTGAATTCTTATCTTATTACTAAAAATAGCTCTAAAAATGGATGGAAGCTAAGGGGCAGTAAATGTGTGACTAATGATACAATAACATGGAGGGAACAGTCTTCTGTGTTCAACTAGAATAAGTTTTACCTCACCAACAGGGAAGTTTACACTTCTATATAGCGTGCCCAATACATTGGCCAGTGCTAAATGTATCAGAACAGTGTCACCCTGTTGATACTCTGCCTAGTGTTCTTTGTAGCAAGTCATACCATGAGTAGCTTTCTGATGCAAATAGACTAACACCAGACTGAAGGGGACTGCTCCAAAGAACAGTCTATAAGATGACTGGCAGATGCAAAAGGTATTTAATCACTGCTGATTTGCTTAGTATTTGAAATTAGAAATATGCAAAGACAAATATTTTATTCACTATGTACTCTTGCACTGATTCCCATTTGATCTGACAACTGAAGAGCTTACAACATAATTGCTAGCTGATGATCCTTGTGAATACTGAAATCCAGCACAGTTTGCAACATAAAGCTTCCAAAATTTTATAAAAGGTTGATTATCCCTTTTCTTTTTTCAATCCAAGGAAGCCTCCTCTATTGCAAGGAAAACAGTTCTCTCGATTACATCTCAGTTGGTGCACTAACCTTGTGTACTGCGTGCTCCTCATCATGAATTCACGTCTGCTTCTGTCAGTCTGTTGGGAGATCTGCACATGGCGTGAAACCAGAGAAGAACACAGTGAATGGGATGGGAGCAAGTCTTGTGAAATGGTTGAACTGTAAGACAAAAAACACAGTTACCAACATCAGCAGGCCGTTCCTAGTTAAAACCAGTATCTAACACTAAAACATTCATTAATTATCTAAAGCATACTTCATGTTCTATAGAGGGGCTAGTCGCATCACAAATCTCAAGTAATCTAGTTATGTCCAAGATGATTTTTTCTGCACTGTCTGCTCCATTCCTGATCTGCACAAGCATTTGGAGTTCTTACCTCCAACCCATTCACCGTAAGTAAATTTCCTGGCCATTCCTCCTGAGTTCCACATTAAAATGATGTTACCTAGCAAAATAATTCATTTGCCTTATTCAGATTTTATCTCCAAACCCCTAAGGAAACCATTAAAGCTCTATGTAGGAAGTAGACTGTGAGCAGAAGACAAATGTTTCTGCCAGTTAAAGAAGGGTGTGCGAAGTTCCAAATGTTCTAGAACTAATCATATTTAGATTTGTAAACTAAAATTAATAAAGACAAGAAATTAACATGTGGAGACCATGCTGATAAAAGAACCTCCAAGAAAAAGCCATGTTTCCACAGGATATGTCAGGGTGCTAAAATGCACGGCAGTAGCATTGCCCAGACGTAACAAGGAATACATGCTGCACTTTCACTGGCTGCAGGCAGAACACATTCAGGCTATTAATTCATACTCTTCTGGGACATCTGATCAGTCCATATCTTCAAGGCACAAACACCTAGTGTGAAGACATACCAGTACAAGGAAGGTTAACTCTCTTCCCTTTTTTCTGTCCTACCTCTACAAAATTCAGAAGGCACACGAAGAAAACTGCTTGAGACAGTTTTACATTTTGACTCCCTAATGCTCTGGGCTCTTCTGGGAATTCAGGATGCTCTGCTCATCCGATGCTTTTTGATCCTTATTAGGATGCCTGAGTTTCTGTAGCAATTGATTCAGATAAGATGAAGTTTCTACTACACCACAAAAATCTTTTGGCTCATGTAGATGCTTCTATTTTTGTACTTTTTTCCTGAATAAAACAAATAATAAAGGTTATAAGTAGCTATACAGAAAATAATTTTAATTAATATTAAAGCTACTATGAACATATCTGATTTTGTAATAGCAAGACCAATGCAACTTTCAAGGGTTTAACATGAGCAAAAAACACGTTATATAGATCTGGAAATGAAAAACAAACTGTGTTCCATTTCTACTCCTTATTAAACCACAGTGCCTGTGCTTGATTTCTTGTTCTTTCAGTAACCCTATGTCAATGTAATTGAAGTGGGGTATGGAGGGAAACAATCCTATCCAGGTTTAAGTTTTAGTTTAGATTTGATGTAAGCAAAATCTGCTCAAGTCTTATGTAAGGATTTCACAAAGTTAGGCCCTTCACGAGTAAATAGCTACACAAAAGAGAAGAAATACAATAAGAACGTCATTAGTGATACAGATCTGACACAACATTTTGGATCAAAAGACTGAGATCATAAAGCAGTTTGTGAACTAAGACATCTTTAGCTAGGCTTTTGCAGAACAGACTTAAGTCTAACAGCAGCAGGCTCTCTGAATCTTGTCTGATCAGTCTCTGAAATAGAAAAAAAAAAAAACCTGTCTTGAAGTTAAACAACTGATTGCTGGGCTCCCATTTAGAGAGGCTTAACAGCTATCATTGTAGATCTCTCTCTCAAATTTATCCCCCATGACTGACAATGGTTTAGATGCTGAACTCACATTTCAAAAGAACTGCTGAAACCACTATCACATCCATTGATGTGGCCCTTCGGGGGATTTCTCTTGCCCTTTCTGTCAGGCTGAGATCCATCTTTTCTTTCTGTTAGATGCATTTCACCCTTCAGGACATTGTATCTTCGATGCAGGACTGGGTGCTATTTTCCACAGTACAGCTTTTCCATTACAGACGCACTAATATATGTCTTCATCTTTAACCATCTCTGAGGCACCTTGCTTTTAA
This sequence comes from Tetrao urogallus, assembly GCF_951394365.1. Classification (NCBI taxonomy): domain Eukaryota; kingdom Metazoa; phylum Chordata; class Aves; order Galliformes; family Phasianidae; genus Tetrao; species Tetrao urogallus. The sequence goes on along the minus strand of NC_136823.1, from coordinate 4,311,991 downwards.
AAGTTTTAGTTCCAGCTCCCCTACAGCATTCCTCACTGCCTGCCTAAACAGTTAGAGTCTTTTCTTGACAGTCAATCAGCTCCTGCTTTTAATTTACTATTTTTTACTGTATGACTAAAGTGATCCAGTGCTCCACTGACAAGGTACCACAGTCTGTGAGTTCTCCATGCTGCCTCATAAAGGCAAGCACTGTTTCCACTGTATTTTATGTATACCCCACTCTGCTAATATTGTTTGAAATATCTTGAGCTTCCTAAGCATGAGTTTTACTGGCAGAGAGCACTAGAAGGGAACTTTCAGTAGCGGGGTTCATACACATCTTCCCAGAGTTAGCAGTCATCTATTCAAATTGAAGAGATCATTCTATGTTGTGCCAGTCACGTCTGATGACTTAGCAAACAAAAACATTTTTACTTCTGTCAGTACTTCAGACAATAAAAGTAACAAGAAATGGAACAGTAAGCATGAATTTTTATTAATAAAAAAAAACAAACAGCCATCGTCATGCCTCTGTCTGGAAACTTTGAGTTGCTCTACTTCTGCATAAGAGAATGTGAACTATGCTTCTAGTCACTTAAAGTGACCACTTCAATAGTTTAGCTAATGCATGCAGCCAATTCATGTTTTATTTTGGTATTTTCTGTTTTCAAAAATGGAGCGTAACATCAATATACTGCCTCAGAATTTTAAAAATATCAGAAGCTTTAAAAAAAATGAAGTCTTAAAAAGAGATCTGTCATTTTCAAGATGTTTTCTTTATCGAGTTCATTTTGCTTGACGCTGCATGTTAGAAAATAAAAAGCACAATTTTTTTTCCCCAGGTCTTACCAAATCCAACCTATTATCTTCAGTATTTATGTTTCAGCATGAAGTGTTTAAGCACAGGAATACCTACAGTTTTATAGAAAGTACCATATCCTACATTCTTATAGCAGGCCTAGTATTTACACAGACACTGTTACTATATGTGCTCAATCACATAGATCACATAGGACAACTACTAACTCAGCAAACAATCCTTTCTTTGGCTGTCTGTCAGCACGCTGTTAGTTAACACTTAATTGCCTTCAACAAGATTCTTGCAGAGCAGGTGATGTGATGCTGCAGACCCTTCAACCAGTTTCATTTCCGTGCACAGCTGTTGAAAACTGTTTTGCTTCCTTTTTGGCATTTTATTTTTAATCAGATATATATGTATTAATCAGATATGAAACTCCTCTGACTAAAATACTTTCCTCACAGATGTGAGAAATCAACTGACAATTGACACCAGGCCAACATGTGTAGATTTATATTCTGTGATTCAGCCAAAATGAACCTTAGCTAGAAGACCAGAAAAAACAAGTTGCTGTAAAACTCCAACCCATTATGTCCAGAAATAGCAATAGCTCCATGCTGTAAACAACAAAATATACAATAGTCAAGCTTCATGACAGTTAATTAAAACTACAATCATATGCCAGACCTGGTGTGTGGACTTGTTTTTCCACATCCTAAAGAGGAAGTACCTACTACCTTTTAATAGAATATAGTCCACAAGAATGGTAAATGGAGAAGATATGAAGGCATAGCAAGACCATGAAGAGTCACAAAAAAAGAAATATTTTTCTTTTTTTGCAGGAATAATTCCTTACAGAGTGGGAGGCTAGGCATCAACTCCAACAGTTTGGTTCTGCCTCTTCTGAATATTGTTCTAGTCATTGTGTCCTGATGTTTTCTTTAAGAAAAAGCTTCTAGACAAGAAAGAATATCTACACAATCATCACCGATGAGTTGATGTCTACTCACTAGGTGTCACGCCCTGTATCAGTCCCACTGAAGAAGTTTTTACTGGTGGAATCAAAGTAGACTAACATATACTAAAGTGTAAGGGCATAAGTGTTGTATTCACAAATATAGGTTCTTATTAGCCCTGAGACTTCCATGCTGCATTTGGTTATTAGTGCCTCCACTTAGTACTGAGACTAAATTGAGAAGAGAATAATGAGGAGCACAAGAATTGGATCTGCAGAGGAATCCATATTCACAGCCACTCAGTTGCATATTTGAATAATGTGCTGCAGATAAATACTTGGATTTTTTTTTTTTGTAAGCTCATCATTTAAAAACCTTTAGCACATTGAAGCCCTGTCTGTAATTCATTCTCTAATAGGAAATTTTTAGTTAGTCCTGTGTGAAGCCAGGAATTGGACTTGATGATGCTTGTGGGATCTTTACCAGATCAAGATATTCTATAATTCTAACTAAACTTAATTTGAATCAAGGCTTAAGCCAAGTAGCTGTCACAAAATAAGAATCAAACCTTACATTGCAAACTCAACATACCATTTCCAGGAGGTAAATTTCAAAGGCAGTTTTTCCTTTTCTGAAGATGTGTAACTGAATATGAGACTTCTCCAGTTATTTGCAGTTTGAAAGGGTCTTGTGCACCTTAAAAAAAGGACTGATAGAAAGATCTATGATCTATAGCAGTTTATAGTAAAATGCTATTTGAATTACATGTTCACTGTGTCTACTTATGCCAAAGCACAGTTAAATTCATTCAGGCCACAATTCTACCTAAACATCATATATTGAATACATACTTTTTCATGATTGCAAGAGCTTCCAGCCAATAAAACAACCTGCAATGCTCTGTCATGCTTTTTATGCTCTATTGCATAGTCACACAAGGCACCAGGCCATCAGCCAGACACAGGATAAGCATTTCACTGCTCACCTGTAGTAATTTGTGAACAACTCCTACAATTATGTATTATACTCCTGAGCATCCATCTGAAACTTTTGTACTCAGAAATAGTTTCCACAGCTTTACTATTCATACAAAGACAATAGAGACAGAGGCTTGCAAATTTCAGACTTATTACTGCATACTAAAGGCTCTCTACTGGCTAGAACAGGAGTTTACAGTCACTAAGTCACTTAAAGTTTTTGCAAATCTTAACTGGTCTCCAGAGTTAGGCTGAGATAGCAGTTTTCAATGCTTCTGCTATTACAGACCATAATGTTAACTCATACTAACCTGGAAGCAAAGACCATCCCATCACCTGCATAACGTTCAGGCCAGATTAACTTAGTACTGAGTCAGATAGTCAGAAGCAGGTCACACAAAAATTGCAAAGCACACTAACATCAACTGCGTTTGTAAAACTGAAGTGGAAAGAAAACAACAGTAACAATAACATCTGTAATTAAAGTAGCCAAGGCTATGATGATACGGCTCTACCATACAGCTTTGTGACTATAACTGCATTCATCTTTCTGGAAAATAAGACCATTTTCTCATTTCTTTGCTTACACTAGAGTGCTTCAGAAGAAAGTTGTGTTGGAGTTCCAAGTCTTCTCTGTGTGAGAGAATATTTTTCAAACCTGGAAGAGCCACTGGAAACTTACTGCCCCTTCTAAGCCATACTGAAAATCTGTAGGAAGCTCTTTCAGGATTACATGGTGAAGAGGCCATGTGGTGACTCTCCCGAGAGAGACAAGCATCGTCACCATGCAGTAAATGGATCCTTTAGCCGTTGCTAGAATTGATGCTGTAAAGTAAGTTCATTGTCACACGTTCCCTCAGTTAAGAATTCAGGCATACTGGCAGTTACACCTTGTTACACCTCGTTCCATTGAAGGGAAAACAACTTTGAATGCCAGGGAAATCTATATGAAGTTTTCACCAGAAGTAGAACAAACCATGTATAAATTATACATCTTCTGTTATTTATTAACGACAGAAGTAGCAGGGTTGTTTTTTTCCCCCCCACAAGAAAAGCAGGAAATATTATACGATAGTTCCTATTATTGTGAAAAAAACTTTTTTTTTTTAAATGAAGATTCCTTTTAGTAAATTTAAGTATCTGAAAAGTACAGTCTTTCACTGTATAAATCGCTCAATTCCTATTTCCATAATAATAATATATAATTTCAAGTTAGTCGTTTGCAACAGACGTTGCATATTTTGCTTTTTTTTGCCTTCAGCTTGAATAAATCCTAGACTTCACATGTTCCAACAGAAAGTAGGAATTCTCAATAGGCCATTTGTAGAATATTCCACATATCTAAGTATGAGGACCCCATCAATAATAGGCAGATGGGCTTCAAATGAAAGGATCTCTTTTGATTTTTTTGTCTCTACAATAAGCATTGTGTGTTCTGCTGACTGTTAGTGCAAGTAATTTCTCATCCTTGGTTAACAATGATAAAAGTGTATGACGTTTCAGATGCCTGTGTTAAATGCATTTTCAATTATAAAACTACTATTTTAAGGTTTTTAAGATTGCGTCAAAGCACATTAACCAGTGGAAGTGCTGTGACATTCTCCAGCTAGGCATTCCTATTTAATTTCGTGTTGATGGTTACGTGAGAGTGTTCATACCGCTCTAACGCAGGCATAATTTTTTTTAACACATGGCTCCACACGATTCTTCAAATTATTTGCTTCAGTCCTACTTCACTAGCAGCATCCTGAAGTTTTACGCCCCCTTTCCTGTTTGCAAGTCAGAATCCTGGCCAAACACAGAAAACAACCCATCTACAAGACCATTTGATTAAAACAAAATCTGGCTGCTGGCTAATGGCTTGCTCAGGAAGGATTTGGGCTGCATTAAAATGAAGAGGCCAAAGAAAGTTTCTGAGCTGCATTCAAAATCTGAAGTGAAAGGTCAAAATACCATAGAGAATGGCACCTCATCTGTACAAGGGCAGACTAAAAGCTCACTGGAACTCCCTTTTATCACCTTCAAAGTTTACCATATTATTTTACTCCTAGCTGAAATAGATATAAATTACAGTTTCATATTAGCACAAATTAGCATTCAAGAAAAAAAAAAAAAAAAAACCCAAATGGGAATAGTTAACTGCAAGGAAACTTTAATACATTTTTAAGCTTTATGGTTCATATTTTTTTCCCCCCACAAATATTCTCCTCTTCATGAAAATTATTATTTTGCACTTCATTTTAACCAAAATATTATTACCAACTCTTGTCAAGTTGGTTAAGACATCTGAAGAGCTGTCTAAATCCACTATTTGCAACATACAAAACATTATTCTAATTCCTCACAGAAAGTTAATTCTCATTCTGCTAAAATAATTAACAGCAGTGGTAGACTTCTCATTATTTGTAAAATTAGAGATGTATTTAACCCCCATTCTGTTCCCCAAGTTCTATCTAAATCTAGAAGTCTAGGTCTCTTAGAGAAAGCAGATAATTCATCTTACATGCTAGAATTAAATAATTTTTAAAAGTGTCCTTATATTTTATTGATTCTGGACATAAAACAATATTCCTCTCATATTAAAGAAGCTAGATCTTGATTCAATCTGAATTTTCTTTCTAAAGCTCTTTTAGAGCAGCTCCTGATAAAATTATCTTTCAATAAAAGTCCATCCTTACACACTGACCCACCTCAAAAGCATAGAAAAAGTTGTTCCAAATCCCAGTTCTGAATTCACAATAATAAAAAATGAATAGCTACAGTAGGACATAACATCAATGATATTTATGTTAGCCCATCATTGACATAAAAAAGTCAGCTAATACATTTCCTAAGGCTATGGGGTTATTTTTGGTTTGTTTTCATTTTTTAAAGCAGCAATAAATAAAAAGCTTACACAGCTTAGACAACTAACATTCACATCATAAAGGCTTGCCTCTATTTCCTTCTCTTTGAATATTTTATTCATTTTTCACTTTTTTGTGTATAAGAATTATCTTTAAATTAATATCCTTTAAACTGCTCCATTCATTATTTTGAAGTTTAAATATTATGAGATTACATATTTTAATATTTTTTGAAGCTGACTGGGAGAAAGCTTGAGGCAGAGATTTTCAAAAGCATCGGGACATAAAGATCTTCAGAATACATTTTAAGGCAACTGAATTTCAAAAGCTCTTGAAAAATCACATCCTCTATGAAGGTCCCAATCTCAGGAAGTGAAAGCACTGTGGTTACTGCCTAATGGCCCAGTCAGTCAGCTATCAATCCAAATAAGACAGCCAATGCAGAGGAGATTCATTCAGTCTACTCTAATAAAAAAATAACAACACAAAATCCACACCAGTTTTACCAAATAAATTTTAATTTTGATTAATCACACAAAAAATATACTGAGTGGGATCAGGCAAAACCAACTGCTGAAAATGCGACTGAAGTGTGGTCAGCACAACATGACAAATGTGTAATCTGTTACAGGCTGTGCCATAAAAGCTGTAAGATAGCCAGCAGCAATAAGCAACAATCTCCAGGTCAGCTGTCTCAGCCTGAACAGCCCCATCAGCACTCTGCCTTCATTCTCCTCATGCTTGATAACACCTGTAAGAGTACTTTTTTGCTGTTGTTGTTGTTGTTCTTCCAAGGCATGATTATGTGAATGCAATGGAATTGATCCATCTTTTCAATTATTTTATTTAAAAATCTCACTGGGTCATATTTATTTATTCAGCATTATCAAATTTCTATTATTTCTTACCACTTAGCATATTTAACATTTAATGCATTTTTAACATTGTTTAATATTAAAATAATGTTTCAACAAAGTATTACACTTTTTTCCCTGCAATTTTAACTCTATCACCATAATCGTAATTAACTAACTTCATTGCTTAAGTTAATTTCAAATTTAAGTACAAACACCTGTTAGATAATTTTGCACATTGGTGTCAAGGCAACACCTTTCCTGATGTGTGGGTTTTACATGACAGATTACTAGTGTTAGAAAATACCTGAAATCTGCTCTAAAATTTATGCTTTTCATTAGAACAGCATCATTTCATTTGGTCAGGTAGATGAAGTTCTTACTCCAAATGGGCCAAAACCACATCCTGGAGAAATTAAATGGAAAGTTAGGTTTCAAATTAACAACTAATTTCTTCAATTGAGGTCAGCCCAAAATGTATTCTACATTCTGTGATAATGAGAAAGGATGTCAGCATTCAAGGTCTACATCTAGACTTGATGTAATTCTGTGGTCACAGTAAAATGAGCCACCCATGTACGCTGCTGCTATTTATTAATATTACCAATTTACAACAACAATATATTCCAGATTAGTCACTGTTTGCACCAGATTCTAAATGTAATACTTAGCTATTTATATATGGAAAAATCCTCGAGTTTTCTACACTATTCTACACTGTTCCTATGAGTGCTTTCTATAGAATGAGCTTCCTGATATACTATGTTTGCATCAGCACTAAAATTTTACTATGTTCCAAGCTTGGAATCAGTATGCCCAATTGCTGTGAGGAATGATTCATAGAGATGAACAAACTGTTGGCAGCTAAAAAAAGAAACCAAGCCAAGCTTGCCTGCTTTCATTACTAGCTATGAGCTCCAACCAGATATGCCCTGATCTAATAAACCTTTCAAGGGAATTCTGCAGACAGAAAATTTGGTGTAAAAAAAAAAAATCAGTGCACCTCAGTGGCTGAAGCTGAATTTTTACATAGGTGTTCTGATGTTATTCAATATCAAAACAAAACTCAGACTGAAGAATCTCACTTAATAGAAAATAAATGTAGTAAGAGAATTCCCAATTTCTCAAAGTGAAATACTGATTAACAAGAGATGATGGAGAGAGGTAGCAGCAAGGATGCTCAGAAGAGCTTCCCCACCCCCAAGGCATTCTGCATTCAGGTGAACCAGAAGAGCCTCAGCACAACTCACCCATTACCATTTCCAGAGAATCTGGTTAAACCTCTCACTGCTTACAAAAGCTTAAAAATTTATTCCATGACTGTTCTTTCAAAGAAGAGTTGAGATCTGTAATTAATAGCTGTCTTTGTGTCGTTGATTTTGAAAGTGAAAAGCTTCCCATTGTCAATTACTGCATGTTGACACAATGGAAAGGTATTTTTGTTTTCAAATCCGTGGTTTGCAGCAATGAAGTTAAAAGTTAACAGCCATTAAAACAGGTCATACCACTCCCATTCCCTTGAAAACTTCTCACTTCAGTACAGACAGGTCCCGCAGGATGTACAGCAATACAGCAGAAGTTACTTGCTACGTGCTGCTATTCAGCACTGCTCCAGCCATAGACCTTTTCTAAACAGTGGCCTACCCTCTCTCAGTCCCCTTCTATACTTGAGTGGTCATGCTATTATTTAGAAAATGGGTTTCTCAGCAGGAGAGGTATGACAACAAAACACGCCGTTGGCTCAGCAACCCAATGTTGTCAAAGCTGAATATCAGGCTGGAACAGGACTTGATATTCCTTAGAATACCCTAATTAACTGTTTGACTTTTTCTACTTCCTAGGAAGATTAAAGTATCAATGCAAATCAGACAATCATGGACCACCTAGTATTCTGCTACATCCGTTTACTAACGGAAATGTGTGTAAAAGTAGAAACCAACCTCTTGCACGCTGACCAGAGTACATCCTATTCAATTAAACCAATTAAAAGTCATTAACATTCGCAAACACTTTTCTGGTAGGTACACTGCTTCTGGAGTGCACTTTGTCTGCAGAGTTTTAGAACAGGCAGTTCCCGTGCCCAAACATCCCCACCTCCTGCTGAATTCCCAGGCTGACAAGTTGCTGCCATGTTTTCACTTTTACAACCAAGTACTTGTTATTCTACTTGTTTTTCAGTACTGCATATTTCCTGTTACTCTTATTCTTAATAAGAACTTTAATTGAGCAGCTACTATCCATGGATTCCATCAGCTAGAATGCAGTAATGCCCGAGTTCCCACTGCTTCACGTTCATAGCATTATGCTACAACACATTGTCAGATGTCAGCCATTTACATGGCTGATCTATGAAAAAAGGTTAAAAAAACAAACAACAACCAAACAGCCTACTTTCACTCTGGCTATTTTCCTGAATTATTTTCCAAAGGCTTTTCATAAAGACCATTATGAATTTACCAAACTCTCCAAAAACCAAATTACTCTGGGGCCTCGCTCTGTATAAGACTCATCTTTCCTTGATGTGTTTGACACCATCTTTCCATAAGATATAATTAAGTGCAGCCTCAGACCTCTAAGGTGAGAATACATACCTCGCCTTAACTGAAAAGAAGATTGCTTTGTTCTATAATAATGACTATATGTAATGATCTATTTTGAATGTTCATAGACAATAATTCCCACTGTAGGAGTTCCTGTTCGAAAACAAATAGAAAATGAATTTTTACTGATAACTAATCCATGTAATATTTTATCACTTCTGCCCTCACTGAACATTGAAAATATTACTTGCTTCATCCTGCACCAGAAACAAATAATCAAACATTTATGCAAGACCAAACACCAAGTATTCAAAACCACGTCTTCTAGCACACCCAAAAACAAAATTTTTCTACACATTAGCTCAAATGACAAGTAAGGAGGTACTAGGGTTGTTTTGCATAGTAGTATTAAAACCATGACATACACTGACTTACCAGATTACTGTAGCCTCACATATTTGGCCTGCTTATGACAAGTATGCATTGTGCAAATACTACTAAGGAATAAACGGAAATATTTTTCAGTAGTATTACTATAGATTTCAAATTACATGGGGATAAGTTCAGACCAGAAGTTCACACCTGGAGTTTGTATTGCAAAGCAAAGTCAGAAGTGTTTAATTGAGTAAAGCTGGAATTTCCTAAGGAACTTTTAAATCCATTACAAGGGGAGTCCAGAAGCACAAAGCATGAACTGCCAGGAAACAGTTACAATACTATAAAATGACAGAGAACAAAAAAAGTTGACACTGTGGCTCATGAGCAAAGAAGATGCAGGTATTTTACCCCTACCAGGGTACAACAGCCAGAATTGTCCTACTTCTCAACCATAACATTGCTAGATCAAAACAAGATCACATTCAAAATATTATATATATATATATATACACACACACACACACACATACATACACTAAGCATTCCTGAAGGAATCCCCTTCTTGACTGAAAGACTAATCTTTACAGACTTTACTAATCTTTTCTGCTTTACATCCAGATAAGGCATCTTCTTTTCATTTGGTTTGACAAAGGAAGTCCATAACTGTTACACAACAAATATGCTAATCCTTGTACTACTTGCTAGGTCAAGTGACAGGGTTCACACAAGTTGGAAGGAATAGCAATCTCCTTCTGACTGACAGGTTATCTAACCCATAATGAAAATGAAAAACGTTAAGCCAAATAGCAAAAAGTGGACAGTATAAATTGAGAACAGCAGTATAGACTAAGATGTATAAGAATGATTGCTGGGAATGAGAGGCTGTCTAATGCCATTAAAAAGTGGAGCACTGATAATGTCAATATCTGTGGTGACTCTGACACGTTGGCAGAAGCACAAGATGAAGAGACAAGACAAGAAGAAATCCAGACTGTCAGCATGAGACATTAACGCTGAAGGGAATTTCTAGATGACTAAATAAACAAGTGAGACCAGTGTTAAAGAGTCTGCAGCAGAACTAGAATGTCAGCTAGCAGGTGGAAGCCTCATAACCTATACCACCTCTCCAGTGTAATCAACAGCTAGACACTGTGTGCAAAGGCCTGATGGAAATCAAGTGAGGCTCACAGAAACCTCAGGGACATCTCCACACAACAGTGTCAGCAGTCAAAGCTGCTGGAGACTGCTAAGAGTTCTGAAATGCACAGCTTGAAAAGGGGCATTGCAGCTTCAGCTGCAGCAGGTTTGCACACACAGGGAAGAGGCAAGATCAGCAGTTAACTATTAAATCAAGGATGCCTAGCACTTGGGCTTGCCTGGGTCACAAAGGGCAAAGAGAAATTATCTTGGGTCACATATAGGATATATAATATCATTAATATATGCAAGTAACAAAACATTTTCTATTATTTTTATCTTAAAAAAATTAAAAAGAAGGCAACAAAACATAAAATTAGCAGGTTGTGCAATTAAAGCAAATTGCATTGCCAAATATTAGAATATGACAGTTATTTCATTTATGCTTATTGTATGGGAACTGCTGAGTCACAGCCTGAACCTCTGATTGATCACCTGAGGCAAGCCATGAGTCAGCCAGAGGAGCACAGGTGAAGGCAATTCCACCCCTCCTAGACCTATTTAAGAGCTGGCTACCAGAGGGGAAGGATCTCTTCTGGAGATCACCTCTCTTGGCATTTTGTGGTGAGCTCAGCCGAAGGGTAAGCTCTTCCACCTATTCTCTTTTTGTGATCGTTGTCTACTTTGTCTAACTCTCTTGATTGTGTTGTGATTGTAACATCTTGATATCTATTGATTATACAATTGCATTGTGATTGTGGTGTCTTGATATCTATTGATTATACACTTAGGAAATTTGTAGCTTTTTCCAGCTGAAAAACAACAAAAAAAGAATTTCATTTCTCGTATTCATCTGGGAAATGTGCAAAGTTAATCTTGCTAATGCTGAGCAAGATTTGATGGATGTTCTAAGTCCAAACATTTCTTGCAACACTCTCAAGATCATGCATATTTGAGTAGCTTGAGAAGCTTTACATATAGTTATTCTCCAGTCCAAAATGTGTCAAGCTCATTTCTTCACAGGACAGTAAGTGGCCATTTTTGCACAATAAAAATAATCTGATCCATTTGTAACTTAATGCCATGTAATTTAATTCCACATATCTACAGATTTGTGATTACAAACACATGATTCACTTATTCTTTGGTAGCTTCTGAGTTACCCAAACTCATCCTAGCACAAAACAGTTACTTCAGATACACAGCAACTCTTAATAATACAACTTATTAATAAAATGTGAATCTACATTTATATGTAGCTCTTGTATGTAGTCTTACAGATAGATGTAGCACACTAAAAACTTGCAATATGTGGATAAAGTTTTCTCTACTTGGGAAAAAATGGAATGATCATCTTTTTAATGTAACAACTGTTCACTGAGGATTCACTAAGTGTTGTGGCTATTAGGACACATATTCCAAGTGCCTGGCTAAGATATCATATCAAATCAAGCTGCTTGGACAAATTTAGGTGAGATATATTAAACCAGTTGAGTCATGTAACTTGGATGATGAATACTTCATGAAATACAGTGAACCCTTGGCTATCTATAATACAATACAGTCTAGATCTGTGACATTCGTTAAACCGCAGGAGAGAATTTTAATAATTCATCTGTAGTTTCACATCACTACAGAAAAATTTCTAAGTTCTGTTGCTAGCAATAAAGAAAATGCAATAACCAGCATCATAATGCTCTTTTTAAGCTGTTATTTTTTCTGCAGCCAACAAACAGTGGCTGAAATTACTAGTAGGCCATTAGAAGACAAGACTGACCCATTCAGATTTACTTTTTAAAGCAGTATTTAGACAACAATTTGAACAAGTTAAAGTGTAACTTAGCACGGACAATGCCCTATCACTGGTGAATACTGTTGGCAGAAAGACAAATGTATATGAGATTTTGTTCAGCTTCAATCCAACAATACATTCAACACATCTGGAGGTAATGCTGCCATCAGTTTTACCAAGGGACACCAGGCCACCACTGATTGCTTTAGAAATCCACTGTGGTAACATCAGCCTGTCTGCAATAAATAGTAACCTCCTCAAGGACATGGACATAAACCACAAGATATTATAAACAAAAGCCTAGTTAAATGCTTGCCAATTTTCACAATTGTGCAATCTCATTTCATATGTATCCTTTTGAACATTAACATACTATGTGATTAGTATTCTAGAGCAGTATTTTACCTGCAGCTTCTGCAGTGAATCCCAAACAATATTGGCCCCAACCCAGGCTTGAGTGAGCAGGTTCTCTGTCTAGCATTTTAATTACCTTAAATATGTGTGTGTGTATGTATATATATATATATATATAAATAAAAATATGCATGTGTGTATATAAGTTCTTACCTTTAATTATTTCATTTTCTTGTGTTATTTTTCTGAAACTTTCCCCCTGTGACCAAGGAAGAGCAGAATCTGGTTGCAGAACTACTCTGCCATTGAACTAAGTGCATTTACTGACCCTTCACATATACTTAAATGCTAGTATTTGCTTTCCACTGAAAGACCTGACACTATAAAGATGAACATACACTTCAATATGTTCTCATAATCAAAGATGGAACTGAACCCACAAATCACAAAGGGATTTTCTGTAAGTAAAAATAAGAGGTGAAGAGCAGTGTGCAACTAGAGATTAGACTGCATTTAAATACAGATCAGGAAAAGGAACGCTTTCTTTCACAGAATTCTTCTCAGAAACACAAAGCAGTACATAGCAGTCTTTTGAGAAAGAATTTAAATATACCACCAAGCAGGAGAAGGCTTGAAATCAGTAAGTTACCTACTATATAATTAAAATACACACACCTCACTGAGAAGATACATACATCTACGCAAAATAAATGTATTGCAGTATTCCTCCTAGAATAATCTGACCTTTCAACATGGAAAGCTTAGGAATCAAGTCACATTTTTTTTTTAATTTAAATGAATCTGAGAAATCATGAGTCACTAAGATAGTAAGTGACAAAAGTTGGTGAGAGTACACTCAGTAAGACAGGGGAATTATTGCTTAGCCTTGGCACGAATAGCTGCACTACAGAAATATCCAATCTCAGTGTCTTAAAAGCAGCATTAAACCTTAATTCTTCTCTAGTAACTACAGAACACACCTGTTTATATTCAAGCTTAATGTTCAGTGACAAGCTTCTATTATTACAGATAATGTAAATACTCAAAGACACTGCCTAAAACAAATATCTCTAAAAAAAGAAGAAATTTTAGATGATAATTAAAAGCGCCCATTCAATGCCTCAAAATAAAGCTTATCAGCATTGTTCATACCATCTACGCCATTATCCCAGACTGGTCAATAGCTTGTTTTATAGAAGAGACTGAAGGATTTCTATTATTTGCAATCATTTTAGTAAGAAATTTGCCACGCAGTTCACAGACATCTGTTACAAGAATTAACACCTTGAAGGAAAGAGGCTGAAGCTAAACAGCAAAGTTACTCTTTGACAAGAAGTAACAGCTATATTAATCTTAATATATTTTCTCCCCTCTCTTTTTTCTAGAAAGAAGAAAAGGCGCAGCTTTACAGGGAGCCAGTATATCACATTGCTATGTCTTAGAGATAGGCCTTGCAAAAAAAAAAAAAAGCTAGCTACCTGATGTGTAGTTATTTTTAGAAGCTGAACATATCACCAGAAAAGTCTGTTCTGCATTCCCAGAGCCAAGACAATATGTCGCTCTCAGACTGGATGCATTTCTGAAGCCTGCGGGCAAGGATCCACTAGTGACAGTGCATATCAGCACAGAAACCAAACAGCAAAGCTACAGTGGAAAGTACAAAATGAGGCAGAAAACGTGCTGAAGGAAAAATAACTGTTGAAACAGACTACTTTATAATCATCTGTGTCCTCATCAAGAAGAACAGGATGGGAATGAAGTACTAGCCAGATCACTGAGATAAAGGTAGAAAAGACTAGCTTGCTACAGGAACAGAAACCAAAATACAGTTTGTCCTCTGAGCAGGAAGAGAAGCAGCTATCCAGAGGATAGGTCTCCAGTAACATTGAAAAGGCATTAAACTAAAGAAAACAAACTCTTAACTGCTATAGGACCTTGAATTCACATTACAAGTCAAGCACTGAGAATGGCACCCAGTGTGTAATTAATATCTTGATTCCACAGGGAGCAACACTGCTTAAAGTACAGCAATGTTGCATTAATGCTACCACCAAGACACTACTTATCACTTCAGCCCAAATTTTTACCTCATGTTCCATATCACCCCCCAAAGAAAATAAATTGCTGGTGTAGATACACACATAAACCTCCTATGGGACTTTCAGAAAGCTATTTCCCTCCCTTGTCCTTGAGATTTTGCTTTAGATCTAAGTCCTTTTTGGAGCAAGCCCTTCCCCTCTGTCTGTGCCTCCCAAACTCTAAGGATTTGCTGCACAGCCCCAGACATGGGGCACACAGTTGTTTTTGAATCATTTCAATCTCACAGCAGCAGCTCAGCCTGACCTAGAGAGTAGTGGATGAGGCTATCTGAGCACGCTTTCTGTGCTGCTGTCTCTGAACTGCAAACAAGCACATTAAACTTGTATCATTTTGCTGCAATATGAAAAGTGGGGAGAGCTCCTTTAGTATAAAATATTGATACCAAGCAAAATTAACCACAGCAGTAAAAAAAAAAAAAAAAAAAAAAAAAAAAGTGAAGAAAAATTGTTCAGCTGTCTGTTCTACCCATACTAGTATTTTAAGTCAGATAGTCTGGAATTGCTTACTTACGAAAATAATGCTAATATAACTCATAAGACAACTATGTGGGAGAAATAATTCTATCACAGAACAGTTGAGTTTGGAAGGGACCTCTGGAGGTCATCTCAGTCACTCTCCCTCTCATGCCCTCCAACTCAAACAGGGCCACCTCCAGAGCACACTGTCCAGATTCATGTCTTTTAAATATCTCCAAGGAAAGTTAATCTTACATTGTTACATTAAACTGCAAGAGCTATATAAGGAGGATTAGGATAGAAGCAGAGGAACAATGTCATTCTAAATCAAAAACAACCATTCCTGTTTTCAAGCCTTCAAGTCCTATTGTTTCAGCATCTTCAGCTGTAGTGTATGAAGTACAGGACGGGAGGCTAGTTATCACCTCATCCACTCCATAAAACCATATTAAATAATAACATTATTGGCCACCCTCCCATAACAAATATTCTGGCTTATTATGCACTTAATTAACAAGTCTATTAATTTTTGTCTCTGATTGAGACAGTTATGTGTAATTACTTCCTACAGCTTTAGCACTAGCAGGTTTGTTGTTTTAATATTGGCAGATAGGATCTCCCATCCCCTCATTTACCTCAGAGATTCAGAGTCATCTTTGAGCTATTTAAAATTATACACACACAAAGTGTGTAGCTCTGTGTATTACATCCTATCCTTTACTTCTTCATTTACTGTTGCAAAACTCAAAAATATAACATTTTAGCTTCTCACCTCAAGGTTAAACTTTCTTGAAATTACTAAACGCATTTAAACCTATCGACAAAATGATTGGCAGGCAGATATATCTAACATGACTGTACAAACCTGCTCTTCTTTGGAAACCATACAAAAACAACCAAAATCATAACGCCTGTCAGCAGCATTTGCTGAGATGCTGCTCTTCTGCCACTATCTACAGATAGTATGCTGCTTGCAAGACAAGTGTGCCAATGAGCAATAAAAAGTAATTTTCTTACTACCCTCCAAATGAAGGTAGTTCACTTCATGCGCTGATAGTTCCTCTGCTCATCTCTGGCTCCATGTTGGCTGTTTATATACAGCACAGTTTCCAGTGCATCAGAGAACCTTAAAATGAACAATCATAGCCCTATACATCCAAATACCATTAGGTTTTGTCTCATGTCTGATGTTTGGATCTCAATGTTTGCACAGCCTTTCCGAAGAGAACCATCTCCCATTTCATACCAGGCCAAACCACTTGTCAGAGGCATTATGCATTAAGAGATCAGATAATCTCAAATTCTAAAAACATTACAAAGATCAAAAGATCTCTCTCTCTCGGAAAAGAAAAAAAAAATTATATATATATATATACACACACATATATAGAGGCAAGCCTTGGTAGTGCTTCCCACTGCTTACAGCAGGAGAATTCCAGCTAACATGCTTAGAACTTTAAATTTAGCAAGGAGTTCAAGTATTAGTTAAAAGTACTGTAATAATTATCTGTTAGCATTATTCATACATGTAGTGAAACCCACTGGGTCTCCCTAGAAGCTGACTTTACCCCATATTCAGTAGCACAAAGCTCTCAGTCCTTCCTTTGACATCTGCATGGGACACCAGCCGAGGAGATTCAGCACTTTCAGTTTTAATGCTGCAGAGTGAGGAGCCATTATTATCTCCCAGACTAGGATACTTGCTTGGATTCTGATGAATTACATGATAACTATAATCAAACACAAGCAGAAGCTATTATGTAGCAGTAAGTACTGATAATTAAGTGGCACCCATTCTTCCCTTTATTTTGCAAAGCTGCACACAGAATACCAATCCAAATTCCCAAATTAAGCACTGCAGGTCCTAGTCCTCCTCTTTGGACCAGCTGACCTGATTTGCCTCCTCTGTTCTACTGATAAAACCCCCATGGACGTCCACTTGCCTTTATTAAGTGGAATTAGGGTGAAAAATGACTTACACAATCCATACGAGTTATATTTCCTGGTCAAGATGAACGTGCCTGAACAGCTGCTTGCCACACATAGAAACGTGCAGAAAAACAGAAGACCTTTCACCACTTACATCTCTTTTTGTGCACTAACAACAGCTTTCCTCCCCACGCCCCTCAACCGAGTTGTTCTGAGGTAAAACGTGACCGCTATCCCATCGTAAGGCGAGTACGGCCGCCATCAGTAGACCAGGAAACCAAGAGCAAGACCCCACAGCGCCCACGTTTGCTGTGGGAAGATGCAGCCCCGCACAACACAGCCCCCGCCCACACAGAAGCGCCTAGAACCTTCCGCAGCGCCCGCCGCGTGGTGCTCCGCAGCCGCTGCAGGACTCGGGAGGAGCGGCGCCTTTCTGCTGGGAAACCGAGGTGAGAAACGTGGAGAAAGTGCAAACTCCGAGGAAAATATTGCTCAGGGTTGCGTTGTGTGAGATAACCGATAAAAAAAGGCTAGTTATATTGAAGGCGTACCAAGGAAAGCACTTACTTGAGCTTCCCGGCTGCAAGGGAGAAGACATTCCTGGTGCTCTGCTGGCTGTAACCTTTTTGCCGGTAGGGTCCTGAACGCAGGTTTGCTGAGCAAAACGACTCTTTGTGCCTGAAGCCTTTTTTTTTGTGGTATAACTTTCTCTATTGACCCCTTCAGTACTTTCTTTTTGGCTCTAGCCGTCTGCAAACCCGCTCCCCTCCCGAGGCAGTAAGGAACAAAGGGAGCAGCTCTGGGTTTTATAATCACTTCGCTGCCCTTTGAGGACACGTGTTGTGCGTTTAGGATAACAAAGAGACGGCCATCAGCTCCCATGGCCCCTCAGGTGCTCCGTTATCACGATTTTGGAATTACGCCAATTAACCTGAGGAATTGGGGGAAGGAGGGGCTCTTGGTTTTGTTTTTAATTCTTCCAAACTTTACTGCAAACTTTAACATCGATTTTTTTTTTCCTATACTTTTGATATTGTTTGCTGCACAGCAGCTACAAGCAGCCCTGCTAGCTGTATGGTAGTTAAAAAACAAGTCGTGGATGAAATATGTAAAAAAAAAAGTCTTGAGTTCAGCCTCTTTTGCTCTTATCTTTATTAAATATAACCTGTATTTACTTCTCTGAGGAGACTAGATTCCTGCTACTCTTTCCCTCACAGCCCAGACGAGCTGTTGTATATATAAAGAACCCACACATTTTTCTTTAGGGAAAAAAGAAATAGGTGTGGGAAAAGCAAATGAACAACTCAACCCATCCAAGGCATTATCATCTCCATGCAGGTTCAGCCAGGCAGGAATTAATGCGTGGCATTTGAGCCATCATAGCAAACAGACTAGGGGCAGTTCCTTGCTGAATTTGGCATATGGCTGCTGTTAACTCCTCTGCTGGGTGCGCGTGCTTGGACCAGGCTGCCGAAAGAGGTTGTGGATGCCCCATCCCTGGAGGTGCTCAAGGCCGGAATGGATGGGGACCTGGGCAGCCTGGTCTAGCATTAAATGAGGAGGTTGGTGGTCCTGCATGTGGCATGGGAATTGGAGATTAATGATCCTTGAGGTCCCTTCCAACCCTTGCCATTCTGTGATTCTGTGACCTCCCTTCAGTGAGTAACCCTGTCATCAGCTGCCAGCCTGCACGTGGAGGGGGTGGAAGCCCTCTCACAGACTGTGTGCTGTGGCTACATCAGGGCACTCCTGTATGTGCTTTATCAAAAAGCATCTTACCAGCTTTCCCAATTTGTTTTTGGAAGTGTGGTCTTTCCCAGGTGGTTTTTCACGCTACCTCCTGACTGTTAGTGAAAGAGTCGAAAGACAGCACTGCAGGAAGAGTTAGGGGTTTGATTTCTGGAGGAACAGCAGCATGTATCTGATTCTTCATATTGGTTATTTCGCTTACCAGCCCAGAAGGGTAAACGTCTGAGTTAGGAACAGCTAGTAAATTATTTAGTAACAAAAATTGGGTGTTGATGAAGTTGTCACAGTCTGCAAACTTGTAACAAAGAAAGGTTGACAGTACAGGAAGTGCTTTTAGCAGAACTCGTGCTGTATCTTATGGCAAAACAGCTCTGTGTGCGGGCACGAAGGCTCTGCACGTCTAGCAATGTCGGCTCCCTCTGGTGGCTTCTTCCCGTAAACGCTAGTTATGGGCTTTTTCCATCAAAAGTCGTGCAGTCCCGTGGGCTGGAGTTGGTCAGGTCGAGTAATAACTGTCTTTGAGAGCACGGCAAGTCTCCTGAAATGCACTGATCAAGAAATGTTTCTCCCATGAGCAAATTTAAAATCTCAAGAACTGAAGAGGTTTTTTGTTGTTATGCAAACCAGGGAAGTAATCAGGAATGTTCGATTTTTATATTAGAGCTTTTGTAAAAGAAGTGTAACTATTAAGTAACATAGTCATTTTGTAACACTTGAAATAAGTTATGCTGAATTTTAATTCCAGCCCTAGCGTATTTAGAAAATTAGTCCCAAAACAAACATTTACTTACAGAGATGTAGGAATAAAATGAGGTTAGAATGGAGAATGGGAGACTAGAAGACGACTTAAAATAAGCAAAGAGCATAAATACTTACAAAAGCTATTCTTGGGCATGCATCAGTGTTGAGTGTATCTTACAGCTCAACAATATCTCTTATTAAAGAAATCCCACAGCAAAAGCACAGATAATTGCATAACTAACACGATTACACAGCTCCCTGCACGCATTCTAGGCTGTCCCATCTGTATCCCATGTGGACATATCCAAGACCTTCCGTAGTTTGCTTAAGTAGTCAAAAATTCATACATCTCTAAATATAACCTCCAAACTGAGAAACCGTTTGCACCTTGTTGCTGGTCAGAAGCGAGCATTTCAGTTGACACAGGTAACTGTGGCACGTGTGGTACAATATACTCCAGGCTTCAGGTGACACTGGTGAAACCTGAATTAAGCTGACAGAGTCGTGGTGCCTGCACAGGCAGAAGCAAGGAAGTGATGTTTGTTAATGTCGTCTAAATGTTGTGTTATTGATGTCAGTCTTTCTGGAACTCCCCAAGCACTCAGTTCCAAAACAACAAAGAATGTGGTTGTACCCAATTTTGGCTGCAGATATTTTGTTATAGCAGAACGAACTTTGTTTCTGAATACAGCACAACTTTTTTTCGCTTGAAATTTTTTTTGAATAAATACTGCACTAAAGGGCTCGTCCTCGAGCCTGTGCATGGAATGTTCTCCAGGTCTCAAGTAGCCCTTTGTGAAGCTTCTGCCCTTATTCAGTCAAGTATTGCATAGCCTTTCAAACTGTTAAAAGTTATTTTGGGATTGTTTCTCTGGTTCTTGCCTCCATGCTCTTAACACATGTTAGAATTGTCAGAATATTATTAGAGCAAGTTGTGCCTTTAAGAAATGTTCTTCTGTCAGTTTGTTTTATGTTTTAGGCCAATCTTTCTAGAATCCTTACCTAACCTTTACGGTACTGGAGAAGGGGGAAAAAATGGTTGCTAGGATACTTGCAAAAAGGCAAATTAGCTGCACTGGAATTAAAACAAATGGATTAGAAATCTCTAACCTTTTTAGTTAAACATCCGGTTTCAACAACTGCCAAAATTTCATGGTTCTTTTTGAGAAAAGAAATTCAAAATATTAATAGTACTCCAATTTCACGGGCATATGGAATTTTAAAGCATTTCCCTACTAAGTTCCATTTAGTATATCGAACTATGCATTGCCGTTTGCAGAATATTTGATAATTACTTTTTTGTCTTTTGATGTTCTATGTTTTGCCATCCCCATATAAAGTACAGCTGTGTGGTTCTTTGTCTTCCATCAAACTGAGCTCCCAGCTGAGCGAAACAGAGACCTTGAAACCAAGTAGAGTGAAAGGCTTCAATGAAATGCTTACTTTCTGACTGTGATACTTAATACTCATTTTACTTCACCTTAATTCTTCTGAACTTTTCTTTATTAATAGCTTTGGCAACAGCAACAAAAAAAAAATCAACAAGAAAAATAATAAAGATTTAAGGTGCTTTTTATTCCCCTTGATTCACATACTGACAAGAAATCAATCAGATTTTCTTCTGAAACTTTAATGTCATAAAATTCCTTGCTTATTTCAAGAAAATGTCTTCTGGATATTCAAATTGGCTGCGACAGAAAGGGTTCTGTAATTGTCACTACTCTGGGACAATCAGAGCATTAGCTCTGAGGTAGAACAAGAACGTAAGCTATCAGGACCACTGCAGTTCACTATTTTAGGCTCTCTCTATTGCTTGGCCATTCCATCAAGTCTTGCAGGTTTAATGCAAGAATTGAAGCCAATTTTACTCTATACAGTGATCACCATGTGATCCCTCAAACTTACCATGAAATCACGCTTTAGAGACTAGCAAGTACATTTGTGTTAATGGCTTTTATTTGCTTTTTACCCTGAGTAAGGCCTGAAGTGTAGCCCTCACCTTTATTGCATGCACGGGACATCTTCTGGAAAACAAGGCAGATCAGGCATTTTCTTTGTTAAGGACCAGAAAGAGGAATAAACAGTATCTACTCCTAAGATGTTCATGGTCAGTTGAGTAAACAGAAGGCAGAGTAGGATTAAGCCTTGCTGTGTCAATGTTCCTAATGCAAATCTAGTAGAAAGAGCTCCTTGCTGTTAAGTCACAGATGTGAAGAATTGTTTGCCTCAGTGCATGATTAAAGAGAAACGAATACATGCCAAGAGTTGGTGTTGCAAATGCAATATAAAATGCACATCTGATACTTCACCTTGCCAAAAATAGTCAGAATTCACTTCTTTTTTTAATATCTGAGGATAGTTTTAAAACTCACAGGGAAGAAGAACACTACCAGATTCACATTCAGTTCCTATGACTAGAATCCACTCCCGCATTCTATTGTCTTACTACAATAAGAATCTGTTCTGCATTCTTTCTGATTCCACATAGATTGCAGATGAAACGCATAGGAATTCCTGACATAGTGAAGATCGCTATGCTGCTCTGTCATAACTGTTTTCTTTCTTCACCAAATTCAATACACAGTATTTTACGTAAAAGAAGTGTACGCCAGGGGAATTCTCCTCTGTTTCGGTTTTTGTAACAGAATAATAGAATGGCTTGGGTTGGAAAGGGCTGCAGAAAGCATCTAGTTCCAACCTCCCCATTTGACTCTTTTGCATCCATGTTCTTTTTTTCTTCCTCTGATTTCTGTTATGTGCTGCAAGGATAAGTTTGTAGTTCTGATATGCTGTTATTAAAAACAAAAAAAAACCAACAACCAACCAACACAAAAACACACAAAAGGATAATCATTGCCTGCATCAATGAAACCAGGCTACTCACCATCTGAGGAGAACTGGTAAGAATCCAAACGTAGCAGCATAGACAGCAAAACGCAAATTAGAATGGAAACACATTTGGGTAATTGCTAACATGCCAGGGAATATAAATCTATGTCAAAAAATATTAGTGTGTAGTGTTTTTGCAGTATCTATTGAATTAAAAACACACAGGCTATAATTACTACAAAGCTCAAGGTTTCTAAGGGAAAGTAGACTGTATGAATAAAGATCATTTTGTAAGAACTGGCATTAAGGAAAATGGCGTTAAGGCACTGGAAAAACAGACTGATCCCTAAGGGATGCAAAGCATGCCCCATGGGACAGGAGCTTCACCAGTGGGACTCTGTCCCACCATAGCTGAGCGAGGCAAGCAGGACAGACCCAGAAATGGGAGTCAGGGCCAGCTAAAACCCTAAATCAGTATGCAAATCTGTGGTGTTGAAGTAGGTCCAGGTCAAGCCAGGAACACAGATTCATGCATCAGGATTAAAGTTGAATCTGATTATCAGAAGCAGAGCTACACATAAGCAGGAGTTTCCAGGCACATCCACAGTAAATTAGGAAGGCCCAAGGTCAAGCTAGCAAATAAGACCACAGGCTAGAGGTCTGCTCTGCAGGGACCATAGAAACAAATACCTGCAGCATAGCTCAGAGCTTAAACAGAACCCAGCTTAAAAGGATCCTGGGCCTGAGGACAGGGAGTGGAAGCCTCAGGTGAGGCTGATCAGGGCAATCAGACAATCTGAGAGCTTTGGGTCATGCAGTATTATTAAGTTCTTGTTATAGTGGAAGTAAACACGAATAGTAAATAAAAATAAACAGACTTGAGAACCAGAGACACTGCAGAACCCATCATCCAAATGCTAACAGAATATTTGGAATAAACCTCGGTTATAACAGCAGCAAAAAATAAAGTGATTTTTTTCAGAGATACAGGTAAGAGGCAGTGTGTGTGAGAATTGAAAGGATTCCCACAGAGCTTGGTCCAGAGACTTTTGAAAACATCCTTCTCTGAGCAGTGTGTTTAACTTGTTCCTTCCCTCTGTACTTGTTGAAGATTTTGCATAATGCAGTGACTAGAAACTTTCTGTTTATCTGAATTAAGAAACACTAAACACTAAGAATAGAGTTTCTGGGTAAAACTGGAAGGACTAAATGGCTGAATAATAACTTCTGAAAAAGAGGATCTGGCCAGTTACTTTGGAAAAAAGTCCATTCCGTTGCCAGAGAACTTGGGAGAAGTTAAGGCCACCCAGAAGGCAGGTAGCCTGCCAAATTGAAATTGAAAATACATCCTGCAGTAAGGGCTGCAGTTTGCTTTCAGGACTTAGGACTGTTGTGACCTTACCTTTTCATGCCTCATTGTACACAGCTGTAATAGAGACCCTGCAGCTGAAATTTTACATTTGTCATTACTTACTCCCACCTGTCTGAAAAGGTCACAGTAAGAATAAAAGCAGTGCTGCATGAGGCAGGATGACTGCAGCATCATTAGTGCCGTTCAGTGCAAGTCTTCAGAGCTTCCAGACCAAGTCTACCCTGAGTTGTATGTGGGGATTTTTTGCACTTGTAATTCTTAAATTTCTAGATACGCTGTTACTCAGTTTTTAATTCCCCTTCATTGAACGCTCATTAAAAAAAAAAAAAAAAAGTAGAGCAAAACAAATTCTGAATATTTTCTGTTATTCACATCCAGTGTCTCTGTGCTTACTTGAAGCACTATGAGGTTATTGCAGCGATGTGCTGCTCTGATGTTGCCTTCACCATCTGCATGGTACCTTAGTCAAGCACATTAGGAGCAAAACCAGACATGACCCAGGTAAAATTACAGTTCTTCCCAAAAATATATCTGGGGTTTTTCCAATGACAACATTCCTCCCATGAGTTTGTTACTGGAATACTGTATTTATATTGTGAAAGTTTAAAGTAGTAGGTTTTATAGCCAGAATATGATAAGCTGTTCTGACAACCTAAGTTGGTAGCGCAGCTATCTATTTTTTGTTGGTAATCACTGCATCAAAGTGAGTAATGAACCACTGAATTATATTCCAGCTTTAAAAAGTATATATATCTATTTTGATTATACCTTACAAGTGTGAGAGAAGTAGACAGAACGTCTTGATTTTTACATGGATTGAGTGATGTTTCATTGGCAAGTTGTTCCTTTGTTCTTCATTTTCTTTTTTTTTTTAAATGTGACTTTTGTAGCTGTTCAATTTAGTTTTCCATTAAGACATTATTTTTTATCCAGCAAAAAATTCCAGTATCATATTTCTAAATGCAGAGAAAGAAAAATGACCCTATAATAAGCAAGGAGGAAGGATAGATTAAATCTCTCTGTGAAGTAGATGGGAGGTAACTTTAAAAAAAAAAAGCATTCAGGGGCAGCAGTATTTTTTCAAGAACATACACAAATCTCATTCCATTTTTTTTAAATTTATTTTTATTATTATTTTTTATTTTTTATTTCTGACTTGTGGTTGTTGTTTGTTGGGTTCTCTTTTTTGGTGTTTTTGTTTGTTTGTTTTAATTAGTCCTTATTCCAAATCTTTACCTTTAGTCTGTCTCAGCATAATAATTATTCAGCAAAATTCAGAAGCGCTTGCAAATGCATCAGTTAATTTTTGTAAGCACAGGCTTGAAGAGAAGATGAGCTAAAGGGAAGTATAGCTCAAGTGGAGAATATATTTATAAACTGAGGCAGATGGAAGAGGCAGAATTATACCATTCCTAGAGGTGACCATAAATCTCATCTCTGCATTTCACGCAGCGTTGCTCTGCAGGATTTAAAGATGAATGATCAGCACAATAATTGAGAAAGTGATTGTGGCAATCTGTTTACCAAGGAGAAGCAATAGTGTTAAAGAGAGGCTCTCAACACTTACTACATCATCTCCCGGTGCTTTTTGTTTGAGCTTATTTCCAGAAAAGGTAGTTTTGTCATGGAAGTCTGTGCTATATCCTTCAGGCATTAGGTTTTGAGCCTGCTTGTATATCTCTATATTTGCCAACCACTGATTTGATCTTTGTCATACAGATATCAGTTCTTGTCTGGTTTATTGTTTCACTCTCTTCACTAGAAAATCTTGACATTTTCTGCTAACAGAAATGTTCCAGTGTCCATAACATTACTTTCTGAATCATTCCAATTTAGACATTTTTGAATCACATCTATGCATCCTCATATTAGGGTCCGTCCAGCACAGTTATGATTCCCACACTTGTTCGTTTGCAGTTGTTTCTCATTTATAAGTATTAGAAACAAACATTGTAATCGTGCACATTTCCCGGAGTTTTTCCTATAGCGATGAGCCTGAGCTGAGTTACAGTCTTGCAAAGGCATTTTGACTTGGGTAGAGTTGACTGCTGCCCAAGTACTAACTAGTGGCAGATATGGCTGATGCTGGCAAAATGCAGTGTGGTGAAAATAACAGTTCAGGAAAACAACTCAAAGATGCCACGTTTTAGTCATATCACCAACATCCACCTCTGATATCATGGGTCAGTATAATGACACAGGCATTACTTTTGGAACAGCCCTCATAGTTTGTATTGCCTTTATTAAAGCAGGTACTAATACCATTAGGCAGCGTAAAGCTTAGTACTAAAAAGAAAAGAAACAAAAAAGAGTCATTTATATTTAAAAACAAATGTGTGCTCTTCCTGTAAACTGAATTTTAAAAGCCCCAAAAGATAATGTATTGTTTGAAAACTGAAATAGTTTGATTCTTCAATTGGATTGAATTATTTTATGACAAAGCAAGTCTTAAATTAACTGCGTATTACTCAGAAATTCATTGACAGAAAGCAGTGACCTTTCCATTAACCAAACTGTTGTGCTGTTTATTTTAGACAGTCTGCTTAATTCTCCTTTGCTTTCATTTTTGTATTGAAGATCACAGCCCTCCAGTATGTCCAATTTAAGTTTTCATTGCTGATGATAAGTTTAAATTGAAAATAGTTTCCTAAAATTACTGGTGTCATTACAGATAGCACAGAACAATGTAATTATCTGCAGTACAAATCATTGAAGCTACGTAAGAAAGAAAACTGAAAATCAGCTGCAAGAGCAGACGTGCCTTATGAGCTCTGCAGACTCATTAATGACTTACATTTAGAGCCTGAACTGCCAGCATCACAAATTGTTACTTCATTATTAGCTTCATCGATCTTTAGGTGTTTTGTGCCCCTTGAGTATGGCAGCGGAGCTTTGCATAACTACTTGAGAAACTTGGAGCAGCAGTACAACTGTAGTCCTTAGTGATTAATTGATGTAGAGATATATTAAGTTTCTCTTGCTCCATTTTTACATTTTTGTCATACAGAACAGTGTAGGGTATGCAGAATGTTTTGATAGTTCTCGATTTTTTTTTTTTTTTGCTATGCATTTACTTGTTGCAAAGTTCTGTAGTATAACAGATTTTAGGTTCCTGTAGCTTCACTAAAAAAAAAAAAAAAAAGTATTTAAATCAAGACAAAGTTTAAAACCTTTTCCCCCCTTCATATCTCTCCAGTTTGATTGTATAATGAAAGTAACTAGATGGGATATTAAAATAAAAGATGGTGTTTGTCATCAGCTTTGTGTGGGTTGGTGGGAGTGGCAGCTAAAGCCGTTTATTTTCTTCCAGGCATTTATTTGGGTTTCTCTTAAGCCTTAGCCCAGCAATGAGCGAGGCAGCTGGAACAACATGGCTCATGGAACTGGGGATACGATGTCAGACATAAGGAGATGCTGCTCCTTTTAGCTGCTCATCGTACTCCTATTTACAGCATAAATTCAGTGTGCTCTAAAGAATGGCAGTGGCTTGCACTACAGAACAGGGATCTCCATGAAGCAAGTACATAGACATGTGATGAATTGCCTCTACACTGAGCCGTGTAGCCTTCATGTAACTCCCTGCTTTGTGGGTATTATGCAATACTAAACTTTCCAGTTTTTCTTCTTGTCAGCACCTTCAATAGCCTTTGAATACACAAGCCCTCATGGCTAGGTTACTGGGACAGGAAGAAAGGCATGGTTTTCCCTGATTGCTTTGCTTCTGCCACCCAAAAAACCATGCACTTTACACGCAGCAGGAAAGCATATACTTCTAAGGCAGATTTGAATAACAACAAAATATTTTTCAAGGAAAACAAATCCTTTTCAGGATGTTTCTGTATTATAATCCAGACATATGGTATGGTGATGTTCCTAGAAGAGCTAGTAAAGACGATAATCTGTTATCACTCCTCATAAACCTAAGGTAACAGAACTTTATACTCATTCCTATGCTTACACGTAGATTTATGTAAATATATGTAGTGCCATAATTTTTGCTGTTTGACACCATCAGAAACATTTACCTCAGTTTAACAAGGAAAAACAAGAGTGATTCAAGTTAGCTCCAACAGAGATCTTATTCTTTAGAGAAATAAGATTGGGTATGGACTTGAATAAATTCAGCTTTAAACTTCAGCAGCTTGTGGGAGTCTGTGAATGGCTCATCATGTATTCAAGACACACTGTTAGATACAAATGCCAACCAACAGAGCTGCAGTATACAGATCAGGATATTTTTCCACCTTGAAGCAGTGATTTACTTTCTGAAAACCATACCAAAAGAAATCCTGCAAAGTCTGAGTACTCTATTTTGTGAATTTTTTCTCATGTAATAGTTTTTTTTTTCTTCCATTTAAAGTACTGACAGAATACTGGGACTGTAAACAGGGAAAAATAAATAGTTCACAGAGAGAATTGAAACGATGGAGAAAAATTCTGGTTTATCTCTTTGGAGGAATAAAAGCTTGCTGCTGTGATATTTCAGTTAGCTTATTTTTCCCTTCTAACTGGGTGAAATTCACTTTGCTGAGATTTCTTTAGAAAGTCTACGTGCAGGGAGGCTGAACTTTCCCACAGGAAAAAGCACATGTTGTTTTGTTCCACGTTAATCAAGATTTTAGCACCAGCACTACACAACGTTGGTAGTCACCTGCAATGTGCTTTTACATATGAGTAAAATTAAGCAGCTCCCACTGCTGCAGTTGACAGCAGAAAATCTGGGGAAGGTTTCAGAACAAGAGAAGAAAAATTAGTCTGCTTTATTTATGCACTGAGCATGCTCCACTAGCACTGTGCATCGTATGATTCCTTGTTTCTAAGGGAACAACTGTGATGCTGAACACATAGTTGCTATGATGAACATGGGTTGGTGTTTTTCCTGTCAGAGTATTTTTAATACATAAATCTGAAATTATTTGCTGCTATTGAGATAGATTTGTGTTTACAAACATATAATATTAACTTACGATGAGATAGAAGGGCTTGTTAATCTATCTTGAAATTAACTACAACAATGTATATACAACACAATGTGCAAAGGAACAAAGATGTTATATATATGTATTTAAATATATTTATATAGGTATGTTTATACATACATATCTTTATGATGAATGACTATTCAGATTGTTCTGCTTTCATGAGCAGCTGACTCCAGAAGTACATCTAGATCACCCAGATCCAGCTGCTAGGGTAGCAGGATGCTGCTGTTGCAAAGTTAGAAATAATCTTAATAGAAAGGAAGACAACAGTGAATGAGATGGTACTTCTATCTGTCAGTTAGTGTAGACCACCAAAATAAAGAGAAAAGATTTCCAGTGGCATTTAGCAGAGTAGTTGGTGTGCCCGTTCTCCAGTTGCTAGAGAGCCATTAATTCAGGAGCACTTAGGCCTTCAGCCTTGAAGTCTAAAACATGACACAGTTTTGCAGTAACTTGAGCAAGTTGCTTGCTGAGATGCTGCATGCAAGGGACTGTAGGTTTTTATTTATTTCTTTCCAGCTTGCTTGTGTTTTTTTGTTGTTTTTTTTTCCCCCTGGTATGAACATCACTAGTACAATTAATGACATTATTAAATATTCCATAGTGTAATTAAGGAGAAGGAACCTATTGAAAATGAAACAGATTGGAACTGAACATGAACTTTAAAGAGTCTATAAATCTGAAAAGAGACAATTTTACAAATTCTGTTTTTAGGAGCATTTGTTAAGAGGACAGTGAGATATCCAAGCTTTCACGCATTTTAACAGATAATCTGTTTACAGCCAGGAAACAAATATTGTTAAGATCAGAAGTAGAAACCAGCCTAGCACCCGGGAATGCTTTTGTGCAGAAATGGACACAAACTGGGATGCCTTCCTTCTGAATGGAACTGTTTTGGATTAAAGGAATTTCTACCTGAACAGTGTTTGCATTCAGCTATCATAGCCTGTGGTTCTGACAGCTGTTTGGGTGGTCCTAGAGGTAAACATATTTCTGAGGGTCAGCATCAACTGACAGATAATCTGAACAGAGCTGTGAAGATAGGAAATAGTGCTTTTATGTTACCAGCAGATGAAATCATCCAGTACCAGTGTAATACCCACCACAACTCATGAGAGAAGTGGAATGAAATGGACATACACGGATTCAGATGTAACTTGGACTTGCCTGTGAAGTTAGCATCTGAAAGAAAAACTTTTTCCTTATCCATTGCTAGTGAGTGGCAGTCATATCCTGTTGGATGGCTAGCGCTCAGAATTAAATGCAAAAATAGGTTATTGGTTTCAAACTGGCAAGAGAATGAGCAATGAAGTGAGTAATTACCTCGTTTGCATACCCAGTCTGGCACGTTCATATGAAGATAAAATGCAGTTTTTTCACTTGGCTCAGCCTGGGCTGTATCAAAGCCATCCATGTTTCTCCAGACTTGGACAGCTGGGACATTCTGTTCAGCCATATTCAGTGTGAGCCCACATGGAAAAGGAAGGTTGCACCTATATGTGTAATGTGCTATAAAGGAGTCTCACTTCTGTTTTAGCTGTAAGAGTCAGGGATACCTTGTAAGACGATTCTCACAAGCATGAAAGTATGACAGCAAGACATCTTTAAGACATCTTTAGTTGTCCATTACAATACCCTGATAATTGATTGGCACTCATGAGCCAAGCTGATGACATGTGCCTTCTGTGAAGGTATCATAGTACATATCTGAAGATGATTTACCTCTGGGCTTAGCTTCTATACCAATAAAGACTTGTTTGGTTTCCCAGGAGATGCATTTTTTCCTAGTTCTTTTTTCATAGAAGACTTCTTTAATGACTCAGAAATCTTTCTTATTGACCCAGAATTTTGTTCTCTCCTCCCTTCCCCCCTTTCCTTCTATCTTTATAATGATGCTTTCTAGTAATGTGTTTTATAGCAGCAAGGATTTTAACAAACCAAGCTGGGTAGTTATGTTTGCACGTAATGAAAATAAACGTAGTTTTTTCATGTTAAAATCAAACAGAACTCTGTGCAGGTTTCAGGCTGATTCAGTTTATATTTTACAATACATATAGTCTTCAGCCTTAAATTAAGTTTCCTGTCTTTCTCTAAGGAAGATGAATGCTGTACAGGAGGCTATTCAATAAATTAATGTCTGCCAAGAAGTATTAGAGTGAATTTCTGTTCTTACTGTATATCACATCTGACTGCAGATGCTTCCTGGCTTGCCTCCAATCAAGTTGATGTTGTAGTAAATATTAACTGTCCCCTATTAAGTAGCAGTCAGGAAAAGCAGACTTATGTTCCTTCCTAAAAAGAGAATTCTAAGTCACAGCACTTAAACATACAATCTTTAAGCATACACTTTACCTGTCATTCTCAGTAAAGATGTGTGCTTGGGTCAGGCCATCTAGTTCAGTTTTTCTCTGAGAAAAGAGCCTTACATCAAGTTCTTTGTCTATATTGAAGCCTATGTGATGAAAACTGTAACATCTTTTGTAGATGAATTCTTGCTTTATTACATTCTGTTCATAAGCAGAGATACATGCATGAAATTTACAACATTTTGTGAAGCTCTTAGGAATATTGCTCTAAATTTTTTCACCCGATTTTATTTAAGGTTGAATGTGAAATTGGAAAATGATTCTGTGCAGTGGAACAGAAATCAGAAAGCTTTCAAAGCTCAAAACTTTATAGAGTTATTTAAGCAGAATTACAGCTGCAGAATAATTACTTGCAGATTGATAATTCCATGGAGAGCCGTGGTGACTTTTATGTTTTGTTGGTTTTTTTTTTCCTGCTCAAAAGACGACCATGTGGAAAATCTAAACGTTATTTTAACTGTGCATTAGGTAAATAAAAGCTTTCCTTTAGAAAGTTTTATGCATGGATGTAATGCAATAAGATCTGAAGTTGATGCATGTCTTTGTAGGAAAATTTTTTTCATCTTCTCTCTTTACTTCTGATACCAAGTATAAAACACTTTCCTGATGTGTAAGCACAGGTGGTACCAACTAAGAAATTTGTTGCAGTAATAAACACTCCCAGACATTTCATTTTGAACTTCTGAACTTCTTAAGTTACTGAGGGCAAACAGAATTAGTCAGCTTTACGACGATACCACCAACAGCAAACTATATTCATTTTTGTGTTGCAAGAGCCCTCTGTCAAAACAATTATCCTGCTGACTGTTACCTTGAATGATCTTTAGACTTCCCAGTTTTATGGAATGTACCAAATCTGGATCGCTTTCAAAACATAGAAGAATCACAAACTGCAATAGGGTTCTGAAGAATAACTAGAAGATGCCAGGAGAGTTATAAGAAGGGAATTTGATAATTCCCTGGTGCCATTCAAATCAAATACACTACAAGACAGGAAGTGCTTCATTCTGCAAACACCAGGCCTGCTGTATGGTTTTCTAGATAAGAGCAGACTCACTTAGGTTGCTACATTTTCATTATGTTCTAAAAGAAACAGACTTAGTCTTCGTTGTGTTTTCTATAAGTGTTCTTCTAAGGTGTGCTTTGATCATAGTAGGTAATTTCCATTTCTTTTCACTATTCACAAGTACTGTTCAGAGATGCTTTAGATACATATGCCTAACATGTAAGTAAAAATAGAAAGGAAAGGAGGATAACATTTTACTATTGTACAAAAAGACTCAGGTGCAGCTACTCTTAAAGACTCCCCCTTTAAGAATTACCTTGTTTATAACATATGAGCTTTTTTTTTCCTACATATCTATTAACTAAAGCTCAGACCTGTTAAGTCTGCTTGTCTGGACAGGCTAGAAGAGAACCAGAACAAATCAAGCTGTAGAGACTAGGTTGAGTACTCAAGTAATTTAGGAAAGGCCAACAGATGTAAAGGGGAATCAGTGAGAAAGCCAACAAGCTCACTTTTTTTTTTTTTTTTTTTTGGAGACTGAAATGTAGGAAAACAAAAATAAGCTTATTTTATATACTTAAATTATTCAAAATGAATAGCAATAAAAGCTTGGACGAACAAGAATTACCAAAGTACAAAAATTACCAAAGCTAGTTCATTTATTTAACCTAAGCACATCCTGAACTCTGCCCATGAGCAATAGCACTCCTGCCATATCTTGTGAGCACTCCAATAGATATCGATTTCAAATTATTTGAAACTCCACTTTTGGTAATTAATTATATTTACTCCCTGAATGTGACAATTCTAGTGACATCTTAGGTCTTAATTCTGTGCAGTGTAGTTTCATATTCATTAACTTTTAGCCTGTTCACTGCTGCAGATAGACCATGAGCTTTCAGACACAGAATATTTAAATACTTGTGAGTTGTTACATAAATGCAGTTTTATTTGAGTAGGTGAGATTGGAAGAATATAAGGAGGAACCACAAAGGGAGGCAATGCAGCTAGGAAGCAAAACTAGTGAGGGCACAGCTCCTGGGGCAAACCAGTACGCACATAAAATCCCTGGACTTCTCTCATACTGCTTCGCTTCCCCTGTTCCCAATATTTTCATTGTAGCTAGGACTTAGAATGGAATTTGTCATACTCATTTTCAAGGCAGCCCAGCCCAGAACAACAGCAACAAAGACTGGTGTTAAGGTCAGGAAGCAGCTTAGCAACCCAGACCAGAGAAGCATGGAGGCAAGGAGAAAGCTTTCATTCTGGGCTTAGCTGTGGTGAAAATGCAGGGCTGCTCAGGCAGGAGTGGAGAATGGAAACAGAACAGCGCTTCAAGATTTCAGAAGAGGACAAAAGTTGGTGGGAATGACAGCAAGAACAGGAAGATCAGTTTCTCGTGGTCGTTTGCAGCTCAGGTATTCTTTACAGAGTTGAATTCCGTGTCAGACTTCAAGAATATCTTGCTGCAGTTTGTGTTTCAGCGATGCAGTTAACCACCATTCTGTGGACTTTTGCCCTTGCTGCTGCAAACTCAGTTCACATACCATTTTTTTTCCCCCCACCAAAAATATCCCATCCAAGGGATAGCATAAAAACTAAACCAAGACCAATAGATAACTATAATCTCTTATTTTTACCACGTGTATGCTGTGAAGAGCTAGGGCACGCTTTGAATCTCAACTTGTTGCGCAACCAGATGCCCATACCGTTGTGCCTGCAAATGCATGTAATGACACTGTAGTTTTGGATGAAAATTTTCTGGTATTTTGGATTTAGGTATTTTCTTTCGGGTCTCAAAGATACTTTGTAGTTTGGCCTTGTGTTTAAAACTGTTTATTTTGAAAATTATCACTCTTAAGAGAACTTGTATTATCTGCTACTAAATCTGGACTTCAGATGCATTTTTTAAAATGAAAGTCATATGGGACAAATGCAAACCCTAGAATACAAACCAGTCTCAATTCCATACACTTTCAGAAACCAAAAATAAGAAAATGAAATATCAGATTTTGCTTTGGAACTACTTTGAAGCTTCAATGGAGTTATTTATGGGAATAAAGTATGTAGGCTTTTAATGATACATATGTATACTTTCAAAATCAAAATTTCACACACAAAAAAACATGCTTTTGGTGTGTAATCACTAGAAAACCAAAACACCAGTGTAAAATTGGCATCTGTAATCTTCATATATCTCAAACAGAAAATAGGAACAAACATGATCCATATTGGTGGTGATTGGCATGGAGTATGGAGATAGCTCCAAAATTTCAGGAGCACCTGAAGACAGCGGGATTCTAGCTACAGACTTGCACACAGGTTGAAATAGATCCCCCCTGAGAAGCTTGTTAATTTATTAGGAAGTAGGAACATTTCTCCAGACTATTTCTAGCACATTTCTCAATGGTAGTAATTAGGCAGAATGCTTTTTATTTAGCTTTCTTATGGTCTAGGGTGACACTTTGTGGCTAATCTGAGCAGTGAAGTTTTAATTGCAAGTTATCTCCTGGAATAGCTCAGAATGAAATCAACGTAACATGCTGTGAACAGGCAAGGTTAGAGCACATCAGTGTTAAGACTGAAGTATAAGACAGCGAGCTTGTTTGAACTTCAGTAACTATCACCTTCATAGAAATCACTGGACTTCAAAAACTGTGAACCCACAGTTCTGTCTTGAAAGGTTTAGAACACTCAGCCTGTGGTCTGAATCTTTTATAAGAGAAAAAGCATTGATGGGATTTCTTGAATTCATAGAATTGTTGTTAATTCATCATAAGCTACGTTCTCCTGAGCCTATTAGGAAAAAAACAGGAAGCGCTATTCCTTCTCCAGCATCTTGACTTCTTTCTTCATAGCACTAAGCTTGAAACTCATTTTCCCTAGTTTGATCCTCTCAGTTCCATGCCTTTTTCCCCCCTGGAGCGACTGTTCAGACCTTTGTTTTTTTTATTTGTATTACTTCTGCCTCCTCCGTTCACAGGGATGCACGCACTCACTATCTGATCCTGCCAATAATACCAGACCTCTATATGCGCACTCATTCTTGAATTAAACATAGCTCGTAAATCCACAGCTTCACTGGTTCAGCTCCATAGCATTTCACAATCGTGAACTTAACCTCTGTCCAGGGAAAACTCCATTTATGTGAGTCAAAGCTGAATGCAGAGTGCCAGCCAGAAGCTTTCAGTACTCAAATCAGTTCCTCTGTAAGGTTTTTCAGCATGCAGCACTGTGCCGCCTGAGTGTACAATTAGTAGGCACACAGAGGTGAGGCTAAGATTATCAAGGTGAAAAAAAATAAATGGAAATGCTCACCGGTGTTGTAGGCTTGCAGTAAACTCCACAAGGAGCGATCTCCAGAGGGAGATCCTTCCTCAGTGGCAGTCAGCCCTTAAGTGGGATCTAGGAGAGGTGCAGCCAGGCTCCACCCCTTCCTGTAGCACAGGTGAATCGCCTTCACCTGTACTATCACAGCTGACTCGTTGCTCGCCTCAGGCAGTCAGAGGTTCAGGCTGTGATCAACAGTTCCCATGCACCTGGGGAATAAAGTTTGAGAGTGTGTGCAGCATCCTCCGAGTGAGTGTTGCAGCATGACAATTGCCATCAGTTTAAATTCCCCCAAGCCTTATCTCACACCTCCGTTTGCAGGCATTTGCCTTTAAAACGTGGAGCATAAAACAGTCTGAGCCTGCTACAGTGTCCATATATCACCTAAAGCAGCAATGTGCAATTCAAGTAGTTTTGTATCACAGAATCCTGCTTATTTTTTCCCCTCTCCCTCCCCTTTACCTGAACTATGAGTGAGACAGATTAATAGTGTTTATACTTCCTTGGTTTTCCCAGAAACTGACTGAGCTGCAGGGTTTCCTTCAGAACCAGCACGTCTCTGAAGGATTCAGAAGCCATCCAACCCAGACTCTTGCTGCACTTGTTCCGTGTTGAAACCACTTAACCTGCAGCTTCCTGAGCTTCTTAGTCCGTTCTCCCTGTCACGACTCTGAGTGTTCTGTAGCCATTTGCTAAGAAGTTAGAAAACTCCCTTATCTGGAGTTGTATTTGAGATGTGATCTTACTTAGGCTACCAGAAGGTGCAGTGCTCCCACAATATATTGTGAATCAGTTGGAGGAATTGCTAGATATGATAAGGGCTGTTATTTCAGTTCCATGTAAAAATAAGAATGGTGAGATGAACTTGTTAGTTTTTTCTTATCCTCAAGGTAGATAATTTCATGAACGTTGGTATAGAAAATACTTAAGTATTATTCCTGAGGTCTTAAAAATAGATCACTTTGTTAAGCTTTTCTGCAACCATATTTAAGCCCAATGGAAATTAAAGTTTATTAAAACTAGTTTTTTTTAAAATCACTGTATTTGTGACCATCTGCACTGGTATTGAGCGTGACATTTTTCAGGAGAAAAAAATATCCTGAATAAGTGCTTAAGCTAACGGTCTAATTTTTCTGTGTTAGTTTTGTTTTGATGATCCATCTGCCACAAAAATAGTATAAAAAAACGCAACACAAACCAACGCAACAAACATAATCCCACCCACATCAGTTTAAAAAGAAATAAGAGGAAAATAAATAGAAAACCAAAGCAATTTGGAATTCTTAGAAATAGTTCATCCTTTTGATCTGAATAACTTTAACATTTAAGGGATTGCTTCAAAGCTCTGCAGTTTTCTGGGAATTACTAAAGCTTGAACACAGGATGTTTCAAGTGATAATTTGTTGGTTCTGTGATGGTGAAGGACTGTAAAAATGACATTAATGAGATTCATTTCTATCTCTTATGCCTTTTGTAG
The DNA here is from genome assembly GCF_951394365.1 of Tetrao urogallus. Lineage (NCBI taxonomy): Eukaryota > Metazoa > Chordata > Aves > Galliformes > Phasianidae > Tetrao > Tetrao urogallus. The sequence goes on along the minus strand of NC_136823.1, from coordinate 4,275,043 downwards.
CTGTATTTTAACCTCTGCTGAGGGCACCAAGAATGGATGAAGACAGTTTCCATTCTTTTTAAATTAATAAAATCTGTTCTGAAGTTGAGACTCGGATAATTCGTAGATTACTTATTCTCATATGAAAGTGATAATGTGGAAGTAATTACTATGCGTAGGGCATTCATTAAACCTGCAGAGGAGTAGACAAAGAGAAAAACGTGCACTTTGCTAACAGTGCACAGTCATGTTGTGCTACGTGGGCTGTGGGACCTGAGGATAATTTGATTGCTACTGATTTCACACTCTTGCTCTTCATCATTATTCATAACACGTTCTTCAAACCTGGTGATTTGCTACCAGATCTTTTTCAATTCAATATGAAAGCAAGTATTTCTTATAACACAGACCGTTAACATTGCTGAGAATGCCCTCTCCCCTCATCAGTGCCTACACTGGGGATTGAATCTACATCTTAAAAACTGAGCATAGGGAATCATTACAGTTTTCATCACGGCACAGATTCAGAAACTGTGGGGACAGAAGTAGGTTGCTGTAATCCTTGGAAATATAACACTGATACTTCCCCCCACCCAGCTTTTCCATGTCAAAAAGCACATATGTTTGTTCTGTCTGGAAATTAGCTTTTTTGTTGTTCAAAAATCCATTTTTGATGTTTCTCTCTGCCTGGAACCAAAAGATGTTAACTCTGTAGCAACAATTCACTGTACTGATATAGTTTTAGCTCAGCCTTTATTGCTCTAATAGGTAACAAAAAATTAATTGCATACTTTCTTCATTTCTTAGTTATAATCTGAATAACAGGCTGAAAAATGTAACACGGAAGCTCCTCAAACAAACTGAATATGACTTGAGTGTGAATAATATCAGTACAGAGAAACGCAAACTCACTATGAAAGTGTTGGTTCTGGGAAAAAAAAAAAAAGGAAACAACCACTTCCCTTTTCTAAAGCATTAATCTGGGCTTTGTTTGTAATCAGTTATTATTATTGCTAGCCACACAACATGGCTTTTCACACTGAGATACTGCATACTTTCAATACAGCGAAGATATCTGAGAAAGCAAACAGCTACAGAATTAAAGTATAAGTCAGATTTTACTGCATCCTTAATTGGCCTTCTGTCTATCAAGCAACATGAAAGACAACATGAATAAAAAGCATGAATAGCCAGTGAGGTCACAGAGAGTTAGTATAGCTTCAATGAGAAAGATCATGCCAGGTTGAAGTCAAAGTAGAGTAAAGATGATTGTTAAAATAAGAAATTTATCAGATCAGAAGTGAAGTAAACAGTAATTGCGAGATAGCTCACTGCATACCAACATAGAATAAAGCAGCGAAATAAGAGACAAATGAAAAGGGCAAGCATATTGTTTAAGTCAAACTGCAAGGGTTATCTATTGGTGCAGTCACAGGATATATAAATTTCACCAGAAGCACTGTGGTAGTATCCTCCCAGCTGGCTCAGTAACACAGTATGTGTTAATAATAATCTCAAAGGACACAACATTTGAATAGAATTGAGATTTTCCAAGAAATAAAAACTGTACATCCTCATTTACCATGCATTTGACTTTACCTTATAATCAAATCAGTGCATAGCTGCTCACGCTGCAGTTGGCTCATTACACTAGCACAAAGTAGAATCATTTTCCCTTCTTGCTCCATAATGCATTCTCTGTTAACGTGCTCATTTGCTGTTATGTCAAGGCTTCATCTTAAGGAGCTCCCACACCTGCAACTACCATTCAAGCCAACCTTCAGTTTTTAGTGGACTTGATGCTTACTTTATCTGTAAAGTAGGTAACTAAAATAGCTGGCACCAGACAGAACTAACAGACCTCAGAGGTTTGATTTTGGTAGTTGCTTACAAATCTAGGACTATCAAGGATGCTACACATCCTGAATAGCTAGTGCTCTTGCAGAGTGTGACTTCCAAAGGCACCCATCTTGCACCTGCTTTGTGTATTGATTGGGAAGTGCCAACAGTCCTCACAACAAGATTTCAAACACCTGTAGTTTTGGTTGTAAATGAGCTTAAGCCACTTAAGTCTTAAAAAGCTTGTGACTGTATTAGCTTTTTTTAATTAGTCTTTTTTTTTTTCATAACTCTTTTTACTAGGTTGAAATTATGTTGATCAAAGTCTGAGCTGCATTGGTTTTGAAATAACAGAGCATTTTAAGAAAGCCACTGTTTAAACTAGATGAGAAAGTTACTTCTCAGTTTTTTGTGTCTAGTAACTATATCAAAACTGAGTGTGTTATAAGGTATGACAAGGAGTTTCATTCTTAGTTGGGTGTGTCTGATTCAAGTAGCCTTTGAAATTATTAGCACTGTAAAGATGCTATTAAAAATATATTTATCAAAAATAAAAAAGGAGCAGCAACATAAATTTTAAATTAATTGTCTATTACAGTAGATACATTTTGGCTTCTTTTCTATAAAGAGAACTTTCATATTATTTCAGGAGTTTTGTAACCACTTGCATTCCCTTACTCTTTTTAGAAATTCTTTCAGAGTTTCTTGATGTATCATTTCCCTGATTGTCCCAGGAGCACAGAGGAGCAAATGACAGCACTGCGTTGACACCATTTTAGTTACAGCTACAGAAAACAAACATGGGACATATATAAAGTATCCAAAACTGCTGTCATGGTAAAAGCAGCATTTCTTCTCTGCTTTGTGCAGGCATTATCGTGATGCTTCTTCCTCTGTGATGAAATCTTAACATCAGAATTAGATGTTTTCTGAGCCCAGAATAATTTGATAACTAGTTGCTATTTTCTTAAGCTATACACTTTTCCCTTTCTTTGATTAGATTTTTTTTTTGATGTTTTGTGGAAATAACTTTTAAGGAGAGATCACTCAGTATGATGTTTGTTTGAGTTCCCCATCAAAATCAGCAGGGGATCTTGAAGAAAGTTTCTTTTAAATTCTTTGACAAAGATGTGATTTGTGCAGTACAGCAGTGTATTACATGAGCTACTGATCAGACTCTCAAATTATAACACTTTTGTCCCATTTCAGGATACAACAGAACAGTCTGAGTATAGAGTCTGCTGCAGTTTCTATTTATGAACACAGATCTTAAGTAATCATTTCTGTGACTATAACTGGCCAGCAAAGTATTGTTTCTCTGATGTGGGGTGGCTCAAAGTTGTATCAGGAGATTGCTAGAACTTGCAGTGTCTGGTGTTTGAAAGAACAGCAGATTTCCTCTCTGACTTACCAACTCACAGTTAGCTTAGGAAAAGCTTTGCCAGTGGCATAGCATAGATCAACCTGCAAATTTTGTGGAACAAAATGTAATGACAGCATCAGCTGGGCAGGAACACTAAGGAGACAAAGTGTTCCATCATTATTAGCTAGTGCTTCTAGCCTTAAACATTAAAATGGAAAGAAAGGCAGTTGAATAATCTCTAAAGCATACTCCACTGATTTGTTTTCTTTGTGTAATTTCATATAGGGAAAGCACAATTTTACCCAGGCGTCATGGTATGTAGGAGACTATTGGACACTAATATGTAGGTAAAAATGCATATTTCACTAAAAGCATTTTCATCACCTTGGCTTATAGGAAACAGCATTAAAGTGTAATAGAAAAACAGTGAAAACAACCAAATTCCTCACCAGAGGAGAATAGGACAATAAAACCAAATTTAAGTGATTTAAGCTCTTGACAATTAAACCACACCAAAAAAGCATATATGTAATCAGAAATGGCTTTTGCAGATAGAGCCAATGTTGTGCAAGAGCTGCTCAAAAAGTAATGCCTCCTATTATATTATATTGGCCCACAACATCAGAGGCAGCTGTTGGTGGCATGGTGGTAGAGGCTGAACCTTGCTGCCAGTATTCCATGACATGTTGTTGCCATAAAAGAGATGGCAGCAGAAGGGCAGTTTACCAGAATGGCATCTGACATGGAAGTGTGTATGGAGCAGAGGTGTGCCACTGAATTCCTCCATGTAGAAAACATGGCACCCACTGACATTCATTGATCATTGCTGAATGTTTATGGGGACCAGGCAGTGGATGTGAGCGCAGTGAATGTTGGGCTGTGTTGGCAGCATTTTCCTATCAGTAATGCCATCGTAGCAGCTGTGAAACAGTGGGTCATCTCCTCTGGTGCAGATTTTTATGAGCATGGCACACAGACATCCTTGGTAAAAACGCAGAGCTAATGGTGTTGACTGTGTTGAAAAATAGTGTTTTGTGGCAGAGAATTTGCTCTATCAAATAGTGTTATTGTGCTCTTTCTAGCTGTTCTAGTTCCCAAGGAAGTATATAGGAGGCATTAGTATCAGAGTGACCTATGTACATCCTGCAGATCTGTGAGGAAGTGTTTTCCCAGCCCTGCTCCCACTTCCAGCAAAAATGTCAGTTAAAATGAAGCATGTTGGCATTTTGTCAGATGGAGGCACCTGCCTAGCGGAGAGCCAGCTTGCTCTACAGCAGCCATCGAGCAGAGTTTTGTGACTCTGCATTTTTGCTTCTGAAATCTTCATTCTCTGTGACACATTGGGTACCTTAGCAGTAAGGCAGACAGTACTGAATGCTCTGTCTTTGGCGAAAACAAAGAACAACTAGAGACATCTGTTCAAGTCCCTTAGATGTAGGCTTGCTAGAACTGTCATTTTAATCTGAAATAATCGTGGCTTTATTCTGTCCTCTCCATCTGAAATAATTGTTGATTTATTCTTTCCTGTCTCCATCTATTGTCAGTTTCTGTTGCTGCTGCTGTCCTGGCACCAGCCTTCACCAAACCATATGGTACAGCAACCCATGAAATTGCCTGGAAAGCAGCTGAAATTGTACAGCAGCAACAGCAACAGTTTTCAGCAGATTCAGAGTCTGATCCAGTTCACCATGTAACTACATAAACCCTAGATAATAAACTCTAGACTTGGCATGTTAAACCTTTTGGTGATGTGGCAAGAATTTTTATGTTGAAGTACCTTTGCATTGCAATCCTAAGTATTGGGCACGTGTATTAGTGACAGAAAGCATTCTATTTGAATCCATTACTTGCCAAACTGAGTAGATACTTATATTCCCAATGGCAGGTAGCCATTGTAACTCTCGTAAACTTTGTCTTCTATAAAAGCCTTTCAAACAGTCAAATTAACAATTATTATTGATTATGCCTATGCGAAGTAAGCATAAGAAAGCCTTCCTAGTTGACATACTTTAATGGCAAAGTGTTTTTAACTTATTCATATGATTTTTCACCGAATGTTTATCTTGTTTTCTTTAATCTTTTAGGAAATTATTTATAATGTCTCTGAGATGACAGAAATATTCAAAACATTTTTCAAGAAAACTCAGTAACTTGCTTTTCATAATCTCAGACTATGTTGTAAAAAAGTAAAGTCATCTAATTTACTAAGCGTCAACACTGCTTGTACCAGCTCAACTTGTTATCACTGTTAAACACACAAACAGGAAGAGGACAGGGAGATGCTCTGCTGCTTGGAAAGCAGAAAAAATTAATCACAGAAAGAATAAGTGGAAAAGTACATTCCCTTACTAGGAATTTAATATTCCAGTTGGTACCAGGCAAAAATGGTCTTCCAGATTGGCAGCATAAAATAAAGTTACTGAAAGTTTATTTGAAGATGCTGGAGAAAGTCATAAATATTTCCTTTGTTTTGTCTTTCCACAGCCTGTCTTGTTTAAGACATAAGTGGTTTGATTACAGGTAACACCCAGTTATTATGCTATACAACTGCACAAAATTAGATTGCAATATATTAATGGCTGTTTGTAAGAACAAAAAAAACCAATCAGTTCTCTCTCATTCAGTAACTGTCATCAATGTGTAGTTGAACAAAACTGAGCATTACCTGTGCAGACTTCATGTCCATACAAAACTAGAGACATGAATATATGTAGTTTATAATCCAAAGCAGTCTACATGTCAGTCTGGTCCAGATCTGGACCGTGAATAAACTGTATTAAGTCCTTGCCAGCGTCTCCCACTGCTGCAGGAATACAAATATAAGTAAGAAATGTCTGCTGCTTACCTTTCTGTGGTTTCTCGAAAGCACTTACAATAATACCGTAAGACCAAGAGGAAGTGTGAAGTGTTGAACCACAACCTTCCCACAGCCTATGTTAGTGCCTAGCTTTGAAGTTAACCAGTATCACAAGTTGTGACATTTATTTCGTACCAGGGAATCATTGAAAAAAATAATTTGGAAGACAATGACAGAGATAATTTCCTTCTTCTGGTCGATCTTCTGGTCAGATCATATGTTATGGGTAATAGCTGAGCAAGAGTTTTTTAGATCAGGATTTTGCATCTGGATGCCTAAACCTCACTGTGGCAACCTCATTCTATTTACTGGACATGAAGTCTAAGATTTTGGACTTCAGCTGGAAGAGACAGAGAACACTACTTGAGTATCTGCTGGATTAGAACTCAATGCCTCAATCAAACTAATAATAACCACTTAGAATTTTACTTCAGTGTATAGGGAAGTATAAATGCACCTGCATTTCTTTTTCCTTTCTCCTTACTGTTCTTTTTGCTTCTCCTTCGTCCATTACTTAGGAACCATTTCCTCCAGCCCATCTCATGCAGCGGCACTCAGTGTAGCATCAGCATGCATGGTCAGTACCTGATTTTCTATCATCTGTGAGTGTATGACTTCCCTCATTGTCTTCCTAGCAGAATACTTAGCATGCGTAAAAGAACAGCAAGAATAAAACCTGCGTCCTTATTTTGAATAAGGATGTGAGTTCCCTGTGATGGACTGGTAAGTTATGTGCCTTTCTGAATCTTCAGTTTGGTGCAGAGGGAAAGAAGTTAGAATAGTGAGGAATTTCCTCCTTCATATTCTCCTGAATTTACAACTCACTTCCATGCAATGCAAAAAACATGTCACAAACACTCTTGAAAAGGTGCAATTGCTAAAACAGATCTCTGAAACTGGCAGAAGCTTAACATATGTATGTATTTGTTTAAAACACTGAACAATCCCAGTTCTCTTTCTTCTACACTTCAAGATGTAGAAATTCTGGGCTGAGGGTCTGAGAAGCAAAACTGGAAATCCCTCATTTTTCCCCTGCATTGCATATGTAGAGATTTTAGGGCAGGTCTTGTCTGGCAGGACATGACTGCTGGACTTAACTCCCCAGTTCTAGAAGGCTTCGATCCTTTTTCTGATAGCGACAGAGAGGGAAAGAGATGCAGAAAATAGTATCAGTAGAGGGATATGTCAGTGGGCCAAAGTGATAGGAATATAGACTTAGATGCTCATCTTAGGACCAACATTGAACTAACATTCATACACAAAATGGCAGGGCCTTCATTTGTCTTATCTTCATCACCTGTCTTATTCTGTACTTACTCATTTCAGCTAAGTTCACTACAGCATTCACATCAGCCATTCCCACCACAGTGCACCACCACAGCTTTGTTTCACTGACTCCAAGTCAGGTACAAAAGCACTGCGGGCTGACTTAGCAACTGGGCGTAAGGAAAGCCTATGGGAGCCAATGCAAACTCTGAGTGGTAAGCAGGCTTCATAGTGCCAATCCAGAGCAGGTACATACATGTTTACATTGTGCCAGTGGGAATCCAAAGCTGGATTTAATAACTTCAGGTGACAATAAAGAAAGCTGTTACGTTCAGACCATTATTGTTCATGCTGCTTTGTGAATTTATTTCTTTAAATTTTCCACTTGTGCTCCTGCCAAGAGAGATCTATAAGACAGTAAGCAGCAAGAGTAAAACTTTATCATTTTGTTTCAAACTATAAAATAATTTACATCACATATTTTACTTACTTTTGTCTTTTTTTTTGTTGTTTTTTTTTTGTTTTGAAACCACAAACATTCCAGCATCACACTGTAGGAATAAGAATAACAATAGAAAGCATAACCTTTTGCATAGTATTAAATGAACAGACAGAGTAAGTTCTTTATTTACAATTATTGTCTAGATAAAAAAATTCATAAAAACAGATGAATGAACATATATTAATAACCCCTAGTGGGATGGATTGCCAATGTACCACTGTATTGTTGTCCACAAATCTCATGCTGCTAAGTACAGTACGTTGAGAGCGAGCATTTATATATTGCAGGGAATTTAACAAACTGATCATTTTGGTTTTTGATCCATTGTTCCCATCACAGAGAGGTCAAGCAATAAAAGAAAGGATTTGTGATGCACGACTTGTAGTTGAAAGGTCATAGCTATTCTGCTTTAAAAAAAATCTATCATTTATCATATACATAAAGCACAGTCTCTGCTCACAAAAGCCCAAGTTATCTATGCATCTCAGTTTATATATGTTTTACTATATATACACAGAATGCAGTGTTCATTTTCTTAACAGTTTTCAAGTCTGCAAATGGTACCTTAGGGAGGGATACTCCTACAGGAAAATTTAAAAAAAAAATGAAACCAAGAAAAAATATGAAGTTTGAAAATAAAAAGGCAAACAGTCAGTGTTAAGATGCTGAAAACAAGTTGTTCCAGTATTAATAACTTTTGTAGATGTTCAAGTCCAAAGCTAGAGGCTTCCCTGTAAATAGATAACACTTTTTTTGTTTTTTTCTTCTGAGTATGATATCCCAAATAGGCCATAGAAACCCAATACATGTTATACAAAGGTAAGTCACCGTATTTACAAAGCGAAGAACAATCCTGACTGAGTTTCAATCACTTTGTTGCTAGGAATTAGCTAAAATAATAATGCTTCCATGCTAGCTTTTTACTGTTAAGAAACGGGTAACACTATCTGCTGAAAACATTTGTATACACCTCCCACGACCTGTTCTGCTGTTGAATGAAAAGTTTGGATCAGATAGCGAACTACGAGTTTGAGCCAAAAACATTCAAGCTTCTACACAAGAGTCCGGAAGCTGGCAATTCAAGCTGATTTGAGCTTTACCTGGCTGAATAGTCTTGATGCACCCTGAAAACGTTTTAGTCAGTTCAGTCTGCAGTTTGGCCATGAGTCTAATCCGTTTAGGAGAGTTCTGGCTTGGTTTAGTTCTTGTGACTGCAGAGATGCACCATGTTATTAGCCAACCTTAAGACAATCAGTAATACCTTAACAAATCAATTTGTCAAGCTAGTTTGAGAGTTTTTCAATACATCTGGCATAATCAGTGGTGTAATTCAAAATATCTTTTGCACTGTACAATTATGGAAAAGATTATATGCTGAAAAGTCTCCGAGCAAACTTTATATTAAATACAAAAATTATTTATGAAAAATCTGTGATCCACAAAGTGCTTAGCGTTCAAGTGGTTGACATAGCAATTATATAAGCTCATAAATTTTAAGTTATTAGGGCTGTTACCATCTTGAAAAATATTTTTCACCCTCCTTACTGCAGGTTTTCACAGTAGCTTTCTTTGTAGAAAGCTCAAGGTAAAACAGTGTACTGTGTTACAGTATACTTTGTGACTACAGGAAGACAAGCTTCTTTAAAAATAAAATCACACAAAGAATATCTCAATATACAGTTAATATCGTTTCATTCAGATCTAATAGTGCAGAAATGATATTTTCCATAAAAAATAAATCAAAGCAACAACCTACAGTGATTTTCATCCAAAATGCCAACAGCCTGTACTTCATAAGTAATAAGGAAATAAATGCCTATATTACTAACTGAAAAGAATTAACACAATATGTCACAATATTTAAACATTAGTTTGATCTCCATATAGACAAACCAGATATAACTTATTTTAAATCTGTTATTTATAAACTCAACTCAGTTTCACATATTATCTGTCTAAAAATATTTTTTGGAAGCCATTGCCATATGTTTCAAGAATGAAATAGCCTCCATTTTCAAATGTTGCACCAAAACAAATTCAAGCAGATTATCAGAGGGGAAAAAAAAAAAAGAGAGAACCTGATCATTCTGATTTTTATTTGAAACAAAGGAAGCCTGTTTTACCTCCCTGTATATAGGATCACAATGCTACATCCAATGTGTTATTATATTTTGGCTTCTTTCGTTATTTACTAGCAATATCTACAATATTTAACAAAAAAAAAAGAAAAAAAAAAGAAAAAGAAAAACCCAAAACAACAACAAAAAGGCAGAAATCAGAATGCAGTTGCAATAAAATATCCAGGGTGCAATATTACAGACTTTTCAATGAGCTGAGCCGAGCCATTTTTATACTACTTCGGCAGGAAGTGCTTTCTTAACCCTACAAATAGTTAAGGATATTATCTACAGGTTTGTAAACAAATTACATTCTTTTTTAGGACATAAATAAGTTAAAATAGTCAGAGCAATTTGAGCAGAAACAAGGCAACATGCCAACAAAGAAACTTTATATATATATAACTGTATATATATATATAGATATATACATATATATAATTAATTATGTATATACTTATATGTATATATCTCTATATATAGTCTCATAAATGTTTAAGTTCCTCTGTCCAACTGGTGCAAATCTACTGTGCAAGTTAAGCTTTGCAACTTCAAAAAAGTTCTTTAAATTAATCTATACAATTGAGTCCATGCCACACAAGCATTTCAAAAAACTCACAGACCAGTGAATTGGATAAATAGCCGCAGAAAGAAGTCCTCTGCAGTTCCTGCTTAAGGAGGAAAAAATAAAAATAAAAATTAAAAAAAGGAAGAAAAAGAAAGAAAGAAGGGCCAGAAGTGTACAGTACATTCATGCAGGATTTTTTTTTGTTTGTTTTGTTTTCTGAAAGGGAACAAGAGGGGGGTATGTAAATCAGCCATTCATTCTTTCCCCAAAACCATTGTGATTAACAATTCATTCACTTGTCTCAGAGTGAATAAGAGTTCAAACAGCTTTTCAGCCAGCAATGTTTTTTAATATATATATTTATAGATTTCGGTTGCTGTGGTTGTTTATTTTATTTTATTTTACTTTAATTATTATTATTATTATTTTTTTTTTTTTTGCAGTGACCTTTTCAGCTAAAGTGATGTCTCCAGGCTATGTATTGGGCTTCCTGGACTAGAAGAGGTAGCTGATTTACTTGTGTCAGTTGTAAGATTTATTCCACTGTCGATAGCACTGTTGTTCTTGTTCAATGAAGACGGTGGACTCGAGTTTTTCTTGAGAGCAGGGTCTTCTTCTAGGTCTGTGTCATCAATGAGTGGGATGTGGGGCTGGGAATCTTCTATCCTAAACTCAGGATGAGTCATAAAGTTGTGAATAGAGGTTCTAGATTCTGGTTTTTCTAAACCTTCATAGAGAGAGCTACGGAATGCCTTCACGACGCGGATCTAGGGGGAGAAAAGGAAAGAGGTGTCAGAGCTCACACCTTCAAGGGGCCAAAATGTGTTAGAGAATACTTTGTGAAAAATGTAGCATATGGTTAGGGCAGTGCAGGCAGCTGAAGTCCATAGTCTCTGGATGTTATATGCATAAACGAGTGGCTCAGTAATGTGCATTTTGAATATCTGTATCAACTGCAATATTAAAATAAATCAAGTTTAAAGCCATCAAAGAACTGATGGGAAGTACTGGTTAAAGAAAGCGAACGTCCACTCGTGTGGTACATCCCTAGTAAAAGACAAGCCATGTTAATTGTAATGCAAATGTAAAATCATGCATGTTGATAGTTTTGCAGTGAGTAAGTAGGAAGGCTTTTTTATTTAAAAAAAGTCTCTTTTGTTTTGTTATAAAACATTACATATAACTAATCACACTCCACAAACAGAAAAGCACAGAACACAGACACAGTTGGATGGGTACGTATGAGACACACAGGAGCCAAGTGTGAAAATTATAAGTAATACCAATGTTTCAAAGCAAAATCTAAATGAATGCAGCCAAGAGCACAAAAAGCCAAGCAGACAAAATACTAAGCATAATCATGCTACCACAGGGAAAAAAAAAAAAAATCACAGTTACCACAGAGATAACTTGCACACAACAACTACACTTGGAAGCCTGGATAATGTGAACATTGTATTGTTGAACCAACTTTTTTTTTTCCTTCATGCATATGTGAGGTAAACACTCGAGTATAGACCCACTGTTCTAGCCATTTAACTTTTTAATATATAGAAAACATAATAAAGTAATGTATTGATTGTTGGGTTGAATTGAATTGCGTTGTTAAACAGCAAGCTCTTTCATTTTCTGTGTCTCAGTCGCAATACTCTTTGTAAAGTTAAAAGCTGAAAGTGACACAATTGATGCCGTATATGCAGTCTTTAAACTAGGTCAGCAGACTTCTGCCAGGATAAATGTAATGTTGTTAACCACCTGACAATAAGAACACAGGTGAAAATAAACTAGGAGGCTCAGCCCATTAGACTGTGAACAACAGTGCAAATTGCTTTCTCGGTAAGAAATGAAAGGAGCAGTGAGGGGCATGGCAGAGTGGGGACACTAGTGCTCTGTGGGTGGGCAAAGGGAGGGATGCAGTCCGTATCCCAGTGACCTACAGTTCTGAAGAGACGTGAAGGGTTGTGCTATGTGTTACTACTGAAAAAACATAACTGCTTGGAAAGGAGTGGGGGGGCAGAGAGGAAAAAACAGAATGGCAAAAACGTGATCTGTTGGCAAATGTTTTATGACTAAGTATGAGTTCTATCCTTCTACTTCCATGTAGTTCATGAGTGAATTTTTAGCATTTCTTAAAGGGAAAACCAAAACACAGGCAGAGGCAGAAAAGGTGCAAGCAGGCATTGTGAAAGCTTTTCCAAGCACATTTGAAATGGTTGGTGGTAGGTATGTGTGTCATTTTACATGTGGATATGCTGCACATTATTGGTTGGTTTAATATGTCACTAATTCGTATAGTTTTATTTTCCCCTTAAATGAGCAGATCGGTTTAATAGTTACAGGCTCACATTGTTACAGCTGCAGGATCAGGCTGACCAAGTCGTACAGAATATCAGCAGATTTGAGAAAGAGGCTGACTTATAGTTTGATCTCTTTGAACTCTGTCCTTTGTTTTCTCTACATTTGAATGTTCATCATCTTTCAAAATCCTAAGCCACCTTCAAATGCATGGCCTTTGGTTAGTCCAAATAAATCCCTTTCTCTGTATAAATGCATTTGGTAGGATAGAGCACAATACAAAAAGCAGGTTCACGTGACTACTTATGTTCGAAATAGGAAAACTAACACGGTAGAGAACAGTCTGTGCAGGTCTGGGATAGTAGATTTCAGGAGGTTAGCAGGTGCAAGACAAGAGGGGCATAGAAGAGCAAGGTTTGTGCAGTGCTATCTACAGTGTATATAACATCTGTTTGAGAGAGCACCTGGAATTACAAATCGGGGCTTTATGCAAGTTGAATCACTTTGAGTCGTGCTCTGCTCTGTGATGGTTCTGTAGTGAACCAACAAGAGATTAATTTGCATTACTAAATATATGGGATTTGAACTCTTATTCCTATGAGTTGACATACTAATTCCCTCATTACCTAGACCTTTCTGTCTTCTCTTTGAAAGTGCAAAGTAGTTTGTCTAAACAATGATAAGATAGTATGTTTGCCAAAGCAATCTTTGAGGCATTACCAGGTTGCCCTATTTGAAATCAGGGAACTGCTCTGTGACATGCCCACTTTATAATATGGGCTGATGCAGGGGTATTTTCTGCAAAGCTACCTATTATTTCTGCTCTCTGGATAAAAATAGCAATCATCTCATTCAGTTGCAGCTTTTCACCATATCTGATTAAACAGAATCCTTAATTCTCTTGAATATCTCCACATTTTATTACATAGATTTAGGTTCTATTTGCCAGCTAGATTCTTTTAAATAAAAGTACATTAAATTTTCACTTTAAAAATACAGGCTTGGATTATTATGTTACACTGGTGGAGATTTTGTAGGATTCAATAAAAGTAAAGCTTTTCTTCAGGCCACAAAGGCCGTGGGTTTAAGCCTTTGCAGGCTAGCAAGTGAGGAATTTAGTTTCATACAGTGAGACTGCAAGTTCTGCAGTAAGAAACAACCACTGAAGCCACTGGTAGTCTGCTTAATAAAATTGCAAAAGCTGACTCAGAAAATGATACTACAGGGCAAGTATGGATTTTAACTGTGCATCTATATTGCATTTACTTCCAAGACTTGGAATCTAATTTACATTTAATACCAAGCTTTCAGTCAATCTAAGTAGCTTGCTGGTATCATACGTAGCTGGGGGAAACCTACAGAATCAGACTGTGTTTGAAAACAAGGTATGAAAACCTGCCCACCATGGCTTGAATTCAGTACTCCGCTGGGACTGCTGAAGAACCACTGAAAGAAAAGACTACAGCAACATCTTTTGCTTAGACTAGATGTGTTTACACAGCAGTCTGAAGATACATAATTTCAGAATGTATGATCAGCTAGCAGTTGCATCATTTTGTGTGGAGATCTTGCAGGAACATTTAGACATGATGGGCAAAGATTCTATATGCTCATAGTGATTTTTTGGTAAAATATAATCGTTTAAAACTTCTTTATAACTACTGATATGTAAGTAACCGATCTGCTGAATGCAACTGTAACATAAGTGCAAAATTTGGGCAAATCCCTGAAGCTGAGATTATATAAAGTTAGCTAGTTTTCTTCTCTAAGGATCTGTAGAAAACTGCCTTCTTAACATCTCTCTACAGTTTTAGAGTGGTGTAGAGTTTTTTCCATACATATTTGGGGTTTGCCACCTTGAATACAAAGTTGGCATTTTAATTTAAATGCAGTAACAATGCCCTATTTAAGCTAAGAACTGAAAAGATACTGCTTACCCAGAGTTACATGGCCCAACAGCAACAAATTCTGTTAATCCATGCTTAATGAAGTTCAAGGTTATTTGAAGTAATATCTAATGTTGAAATGTTTAGAGGCTCTACTGAAGCAAAGCCCACACAGTGTGATAATTTTTTTTTTTAAGATATATTATAGCTGATGAACTTCAAAAAATGTTATGGCTGTACAGCATGTAAAAGCAGGGACATACCCATGATGGATAGAACCGAGAAAATGTGTTTTTATGAACTATGTGAAGCTCATGTAAATGAGGTTTCTTTATGATGCTGACAATGCCAAGGGAAGACAAACAGTGTGATACAGCTCCCTTTTCTCACAGTAATGGAGACAACAGAAAAAAATGAACTGCTTTTAAACAAAAGACTGTGGGAACAACAATTCAGGACATTTTTGACATGGCTCTAAGTTTCCACTTCTTTCTTCTCTGTAGCTGTAATAGAAAAAACTTGAGTTTCATCCCACCTTGACAGTTATACTTATTATACTGCATTAGGCAAGAAAAATAAAGGAAATAGAAATTTAGATACTACATTTTTTTCCCCATCAGAAGAAAAGATGAAGTTCAGAATCTCGCTCTTAAATACAACAATATAGGCAAAATACACAAAGCCTCTTTATCATCTGCACATCTGTTACGGTTGGTAGCATG
Source organism: Tetrao urogallus (assembly GCF_951394365.1). NCBI lineage: Eukaryota > Metazoa > Chordata > Aves > Galliformes > Phasianidae > Tetrao > Tetrao urogallus. The sequence goes on along the minus strand of NC_136823.1, from coordinate 4,259,649 downwards.
TGGGCTTATACTCGAATGTTTACCTGGCTTCTTATAAGCCAAGTATCTTGAGTTTGGTTCACATTCATTTCAGGCTCAAGGTTAAAGACTCACAACCTCTTTTTATTTCACTCTCTCCTGCTGAACCCTTTTGTCCAATGTTCTCTAGCCCTCTGGGAAAACAAACACATTTAATATTCAGACAGTAGAGAGTAGGGCACTGCAAAAGCAAATAAATTCTATACTGAAAGATCAGTAAGGTGATTAGTATAAAATTGTAAACAAGAGGTCAATTTTGCAAAGAGATGCCAACTCTTACATGTAACTGATACTATTCTACATCAATAGTATAATTATACTAATTAGAGAAAGTTTGCTCAAGTACTTTGGGATATGTGAAGCTTGGAGATACAAGGCATATCTTCAGTGTGTTTGTTCCTGTTTATTTTTGAATCCTCTAAGGTGTATCAGATTGGATTAGATATCACAGGAAAAGATAATATATATATGGGAGTCACGTGTATGCATGAGTATGATGTTCTGGATATTCTCCTCCTACATAAATATGCCATAGTTTCAATAAGCACTGCTGAAAAGTCAAACCACACATAGCAAGGGCAGAATATAATAACCACATCATCCATGAAAACCTCAGGTCTGATCCTCATTTCACAAAGTTTCATGTCTTTTACTCCACTGAATTTTATAGCATGAGATCAGAAGTGTGTCTTCCACTTTCTTAGCATATCTCCTTTATTACAGAATTGTTCCAGATTTTTGGAGCCTAACAGGTTTTTATCAGATTTGCCAAAGCTTAAATATAAAATGCAATCTTTTTAAAGAAAAGATTTCTCTGTTATGAGTCTAAATCTTCTTGCCACAGCGCATCTCCAGTTGAGGACTGGACTTCGTATTTAGACTTAAAACGTAGTTATTTTCCTGAAGGAAGGATACACAGCAGTCTATTAAGATTTTGGACATCCCAGTGGACTGGGGCAATCTTTGTGATAACCAGCGGAAACTTGCAAGTTCTACCATGATATTTCTGCCTCTGTCAGACAACAGATTAATAATGTCCCTAAATGCTGAAACTTTTATAAACATCACTTTAGCTGCAGGTTTCATTTTCTACTTGCTCCATTTCCTCAGGTGACCATGTTGCTCTGGAAAACATATGGCAGTTTCAGTCAGGCTGGTTTGCCCACCAAGTTAACCATCTGTGATCTGAATTTAGATCACTATTGGACAGTAAATTTGCTTTACATTTATTAAATTAGATGTTTTCCATGAAAAAAAAAAAAAAAAGCTCCCATTTTTCTTCATGAGAAAATTTGATCGAAACAAAGAACCTCTTGAGTTTCAGTTGTAATGGCTGTCCAGCTCAATCATTACATTTATAGGAAACTAAATAAGAAATAATAGATGAGAAAAGGCTGCTGAACAGTGATAATTTCTCAGTACAAGAGTATCTGATTTTCATGCACAACAGATCACAAAAAGCTAAGCCAAACTCTCCCTTTAAAAATCTTTATTAATAAAAATGTCATACTAAGCGCTAGAATCAAGATTTCTGAATGTTCTATGATGAAGTTTCTGGCATAATTTGCAGATTTTAATGCCTGCTCTTGAGGCAAGAGCAGCAGACCAAAAGCTTCCACCTAAAGTTATTGCTTCTTGGTGAGTCTGAGCAATTTCAGGTACTTGCAAATTAAAGCGACAATGAAAAACACCTTGGATCAGCCACTTCTAAGAAATGGGAGACCCCAGCCTTTATAATGCTATGCTTTTTTTCCAGTTACTTTTTCTTCTTGGCTGGAAAACGCTTAAAAATAAATTTTCAAAGAAGAAGTGTGTATGATGGAAAAACACTAAGAATATTTTGTGATAATTTGGAAAAGATTTTAATTGCCTGCTAGAAACTCCTGAGTCATCACTGCATCTGTGTGTTTGTGTGTCATCTGTACAAGTGGCTTGTTTGATGCCACTGCTGCTAATGTTAATATCGCAAAAAGTTTGATTCAGTGAAATATCCACTTCTAAAAATCTCAGCAAAATATGATAGCCTTCAATGGAACAAATCCAAAGGAACCCAAAGGCACAAAAACTGCAGCAGGCTTGTGGTGTGGGAGGCTGCTTGTTGGTGTAGTTTTTCTTTTGATTGTTTTTCCCCAGATGTATCCTATAGCTAACAATATTTCTGTTTTATAAACTTTAAAGAAAGAGTTTTTTGTATGTTTTTTTTTTGTTTGTTTCCCGTAAAGAGATCTGCAGCTTCTTCCACTTAGGAACATTATTAACTATATTGTCTATATGGGAACGGAGGGAAGAACAAAGAGCATTGACAAATTTTAAACCATATTTTCTTGAAGGAATTGCCTATTGAAAACACAAACAGCATTTGACAACTAGGTAAAAATAGATAAAGAATAACTTGTTTACTTTGTGTACAGTTAGATCCTCTGCCTAATTAAACCATGAACTAGCAAAGGTTTTAAGCATATACCTGATTTTACATATAAGCTGACCTTCGGTGTTCTAAATTCTGAGCTTCTAAAATAATAAAAAAACAGTCATTCCTCCACATCATCTGATTTTGCTTCCTCAAAATAAAAAGTAGAAGGAAATACACGTTCTTAAATTCAGCAATTTTACTTTCAGTCCTCAAGAGCTGGTAAAGCTCAGCCTGGTATCTAAAACCACTTTTGACACTGTCATGTAACCTGTAATGATGACATAAGACTGGGTATATATGTGTGTGTTCATGCATATGATACAGCAGAATCTGAGAAAATGGCCATGACCACATTGAATACAGATTTAATCTCACATTTTCAATTGCCGTAGTTTAATGGTGTCCATATGAATTACATATTTAGTTTGAACTTGCAATCTTCTACTTTTACTAGAGTACATAAAATGCCAGATTTATTTTTGCAAAAGCTTTCACTGTGTTTAAAGCCATAAGGTTTTTTCAGAAGTGATAAGGCATTCATAAGGCAGACTTTATTATAAACTAACGCTGACATCCAGAAATACAGGATTTGTTCTCAGCAGAAATACTGAGATCTGAACAATATCAGCTTAACTAGGGAAGTTTTAGTATCACAGTAAGTATTTCTTTGTATACAGATTACTTTCAGTTAAGGCATTCTGCAATCCTATGAAAGATGATGCAGGTAATAGCTTGCTAACCTGTTTTACAGCTACTGAAGATAGGCAGCATTTGACAGGGAGCTGTATCTTTACTCATGCAGTAACATTCTGTATGGTTATTAATAACTTATAAATCTGAACGTTTATTTGAATCAAACATTAGTCTGCCCAGCAACAATACACAATGACAAGATTTTTGTTTCCAAATTGATATTATAAACTGCAGAAGAAATGATGCAACAAAGTGTTACATTAAAAGGTTATATACAAGTAGTAAAGAACTTGCTTGGTAAAATTAGATTTATATATTTTTATGACAGCACCATTTGATGCTCTTATTTCTGCAGAATGTCTGTATTTTGGACACCCAAAATGATAACTGAAGTATCCTTACAGGTGCAGTGTGCTGAGCAGCAGCTCTCTGAAAACGAACAGCATCTCATACTAGCAGCCCTCAAGAATTATGCCCTTTTGTCTTTGCTGTACCTTTAAGGTTTTCCCTTGATGTGTGAGATCCACATATGGAATATTTTAAAAAGTTCCAAGAAAGGCTTCAAAATCAGAGGTACAGTTATCTTATTATTCCTCTCACCCCACAATTTATGTGTAAGTACCCCACAAATCATATTTAGGGTTTCGTTTATTCTGAGCATCTGAGTCCTTAGCTCCATGTTTCAAGCAAGGAGTTGATGTGTAAGCCTATATTTTCTCAGAAAATGCCAATCCCAAGAAGTATTTCAATTAAATTTGGATTCAAAAAATTTCACCAGGTTCTAGAAGAGATTTACAATGGAAGCAGTTTGGGAATAAACCTTTTCTTTTTCACTGTCACTGAATTTGTGTTATTGTATTAATAACTCAAAACATTCCCTAAGGATTATAATTTGAAGGACGCATCAATTTAATAGTGAAAAATCATTACATTGCAGTAATAAAATTCTAGCAAAATTCCACACAGCAGTTGAGAATCACTTTAAAAGCATCAATCTGTACTTACTCTCTGCAGTGGAGATGCATATCCCTGCATAGCTCAATAATTCAGTCTTTTTTTTTCCCTGTAGAAATGTTTTATTTTCTCAAATAGACAGCAAACACCATAGCAGACTACACTTCCCTTATTAATTAACTTCAGCTCATAACCTAGTAAGTCCTTTCTCAGGATGCACTATTCAATTCTTAGCTGATTTGCTGCATTGGAGAGAAAAGGAGGAAGATAAATTAACTGTTCTATATTTGCTAGATTTATCCTTTCAGACCACTGGCTTCAGGATATTGATGAAACATTTCCCACATCAGAATGAGCTGTTCTCTGCTTTCTGCTCAAATGCAGAAATGTTACTAAAGACTTTCTCCCTGAATGAAAAGCTGGGTTTGTCGGTAGCGTTCTGTGTTCAGCTTGGTGTGAAATGAGGCACCTCAGGCTCTGACCTCTCTGTAGGAGGTTGTAGTGCCTGTGGCACAGCAGTGGCATGCAGCCTTTGCTTCACTTGGTCATGCTGCTACCCTGAAATTGTTGATGCTGTTGGAGTAAAAGTCAGGAGGACAAACTTTCACCAAGACAGAAAAAGATAAAAATTTTCTCTAAGAGCAAATCATCAAAGCTAGAATCTTAATGACTTCTTGGGTTCTTAGCAAAAGTACAGTTTCTCCTTTGATATTTAATTCCAGTAAAGGTTCTAATGCATGTCTAAAATTTCTTTATTCTTGATGTTCAAATACTGAAGAGGTTGCACTCAAACTGAAAGGAAAGGTCAAACTTCCTTTCCTTCTCCAGGGGCTCTGGAACATTACATTCCTCTCTCGTCTGCTTTGTCTCTGTCTGCCTTCCCTCTGGCAAACTTCTTGCAACAGGCATATACTATATGATTTTGTAAAGTATGGGAGAGCTTTATAAAGTGAGTTCTATACATTTAAATATTTGTGTAATGCTAAACAAAGTTAGATGTCTAAGAGTCTTCCCAGACTAATGAAGATGTTTCAGTGAAGTAGTCCTGTCAGAGTTTTTTTTCTGTTCACTCTCTCTTCACTAGATGCTTCACTTACATCTAGAGGAGAGCCGTTTCAAGATTTCAGCATTTAAGAATACAGTTTTTCTAGCAAATTAGTTTATTTTGTTGCACTGATACTGTTCTTTAACTTGCCTGTCTACCTCCTTCCTTAATGCTTATCTCTCGTCAAATTTAGAGGTGCTTTTCTTTCATAATTCACATAAACCATAATCCGTTAGCCTTTCATCATAAGCCAGATTCTTTGTTTCTTTATTCATTCCTGTACCTGTGCCAACTAGAGTACATATTCACTGAACATGAGTGACCTACATTATACACAGTCTTCCAAATGTAATGATCATTTACCTGATAAGCTGGAGCTGTTTTGTTTGTTTTTTTGTCTAATGTAAGATTTTCACAGTACTTTTTAGAGAATATGTTTTGTAAGCAGTAGAAAAACATAGAATGGCATTAGGAAAATATAACACAGAAACCTCAGAGTGTCCATACACTGGATAAAAACTACTGCTCTAACAGTAAGTTAACATTAACCTGCAGTGAATGATGAAGAGCATCTACTGTACACAAAGTAATCCAGTTATTTGTGTCTGGGTACGTGTAAACTAATATCACATGACAAAACGGGAGAGTGCAAAGTAGCTCAGTCTCAAATGACTGCTACGTAAGTTGGCATCTCTGTAGATCTGATGCATTAAGAATACACACTCACGCCCAGCCGCAGCAGCAGATGTGCTGGTAGGAGAGGAAAGAGCATTGGATAACGATACGTGACTAGGGCTAGAAATATTGGTTACATCCTGGGTCTGGCTTGTGACGGAGGACTGTCTCCTTAGAGCCCCCTGAAAGGAAGTGCCACTCTTGAAAGTATTGACTACTTCGATCTGTAATGGAGGAAAGAATGAGACAAGTTGCTTAAAGTATGGATACAGTTGCAAAACTAACAGGAATAATAATGAAAAACAATAAATCAATCGTGCACGCAGTTTAATTTCTATGGAAGTAAATACTTTTTTAGAGTCCTTCTTAACGTTTTAAATATGAAATGGTCCAGTTTTTCTGCTGAATAAAATGAAGCAGCTCGATAGGAGGCAATGAAGCTGCATGAGTTCAAACAATTAGCATATTTGAAATAAAAATATTGCAAAATTAAACCATTTTATTTTTATGTAAATAAAGTGAATACAACTGAATAGTTGAATTAGCTAACGTCTACTTCTTCTTACTGAGAATAAAATTGCTTTGCTATTGCTTTTTAGGCATTCTTCCAGGGGGAGGAAAGTTCAGTTATTTAATTTTTTGGGGGGAAGCCTATAGAAATATTACAAATATTTTGTCTACAATTATTATGCAAATTAATTTTGTCTACAAAAAAACCAAGGTTGTCAGCGTACTAGCTTGATAAAATGGGAAATATTCTTTTTTCTATAATGCAAGTTTGTATAAATTAAGCAGTGATAATGAATGATGGTCTATCCTAATTACAGAATAAAATATTAATATTTTATATTTATATGGTGCTTAAAATTAAACACAAAATTGCGCTGAACTGGACCGAATATTTCAGTAAACAGAACAACCAGTTTCTACTTGTCATTTCCATATGCATATTGTAACCCACTGTTAGATGTGTCTTCGCTGAATATCTTCCTTTAGTACTTTAAACCATGAACTCAGAATACGAGTTAAAAAGGAGGTATTTCACGATGTCACCAGCATTACACAATATAAAGCAGGCTCTATATACCCAATGTTTTTAAAGCCAAGGATTGGCAGTAGATAGCAGCTACAAATCCCTAAACAGAATGTCTTCTTTGTTACAATCGTACAACCACAACACAACAAAACAGGAACAGAATGCGTTAGCAGATTTCACCCATCTAGTTGTATGAAGAAGCCCAATGTTTCCAGATTTTATCTTGCAACACAGATTTTTTTAAGAGTTACAGCCTAGAAAGTAGTTAGGAAAAGGTAAAGCGGTATATTTATCAAGTTAAATAGCACAAACCTTGGTATAAGCCCTCCTAAATTTTCTAAGTTGAAAGCATTATAATAAATTTGGTAACATTTTCTAGTGCAGCCAGTCTTACTAATAAATACATTCACATGGCTTAATCTCTAACAATACGGATGCGTCCCCCCCATTAGCTTATTCTTTGGAGATCACTATTTTCCTTTATGTTTTCACAGAAATAACCATGCCAAAGCCAGCTGTAAAAAGAACCAAAGGTTATTGCTTTGATTACCATGCTGTACTTCTGCTAGACAAACATGAAGCATCCTTGTTCATTGACCCTTTTCTTTTTTCCAGTAAGACCCCTAAATACAACGTGCGTTTAATGTGCACACTGATGGATGTGCAGTTTTAAAGCAGTCATTACAACATTCTGCAGCTTTGCTCTCTGTGTTTTCTGCAGCAGCCTTATTTTGAGCTGTATGTCCAATAAAAAATAAAAAAATAAAAATACAATATGGAATGTGTTGCCATTTGGAACAAGAATGCAAGTGAATTGGTGGCATTTTGAAAACAGCATATGGTTCAAAGCACTGGTTATTTATGAAGGCATGTTAAATACTTACCTGAAATGCTTACTATACAAAAGCAGAATTACATTAAAGATCCTGGGTTTTCATTATCTGACATACATAACAGAGCACTCTTCAGAAGAGAACTTCAAGAAAGATTTTGAAAGCACTCACTGAGAGCATGAACAGCACTGTGGAAGATTAAGGTGGTAGATCCAAAGCCAAAGGGCATTTTTGGATATATAAAAGCCTTTCCTGTTAACTGAAAGACTCTAGCATAAGAATGAAAAGATAAGGGAAGATCTGTATTTAATAGTTTCTCCAGAGAACAAAAATTCTCTGGTGTGTAATTTAATTTTTCTCCTGAAAAAGAGTTACTACAGATCTTCATGGAGTAAATGCAGAGGAAAAAGATGACAACCATTTTAGAATCCTAAAGGTGGAACATACAGGAATGCATTCTCTCTGAAGTGAATGAAGGAGAAGATCCTGGCCTACTAACGAGTTTATCTTTCAAAATCAGAAAACAGCAAAGAAAGAGTTCGCCCAAATAAATAAATAAGTAAACAGTGCATTTTAAAATGAGATGATTTTGTAATTACAGAAGACTGTATTTATTTAGAACAATTCATATTGCTAAAAATGAGAAAGCAAAGGCTAAATCCTACATCATAAAATGTTTGAAAAACTTCTAACAGAACAGAGAATGTCATCATGTTTTGATTATAGGCCTTCAGGCAAAGAAAAAAAAAGCATACTGTAATTTTTCTCTCTCATCTTTCTTTAAATTCCATGCTATTTTTGATGTACAAACAGTTAATAAACACGTTAGAGATTAGCAGTTTAAAAAAGAATAAAAATGGATCTTAGCACAGCAGAATGGTCCTGGCAGGATAGGTGTGCCAAAATCTTCTTCTGATCCTTAACATGGAAGAGAATTTCAGCAAGCTGTTCTGATGTTATTAATGACCCTAGGAGATCAGTAAATCCATCCAAAATTTATTTTATTTGTTTAAGAATAAGAAGAAATTGGCTTTGCTCAATCTCTGATAAACAGTTTGCTTTAGTATTAGAAAAGCAAAATAAACTTTAATTGGCATTAAATAAAACAGTTTCCATTCTAATTATGTGGTCTCCAGCAATCTTTTTGTATTAAATACTATATGAAATGAAAAAAAAAAAAGGAAAAAAAAAAAGAGGTACTAGCTTTTTATTTAACTTTCAAAGCATTTGCTGGGAGTGACTGTCATTGCCGTGGTGTTTGCATTTGCTTAGGAAGGTTTTAGTTCAGAAATGAATGAAAATCTCTATATGGAATATCCAAAGAAAAATATTTTTTTTCCATAGCAGTCTCTAGACACATTAATTTCTGAAAAAAATTAGAAGTATTTCTGTAGCAATTAAGAAGGTATCTGTATTTATAAAACTATTTTGTCTTGTTTTTTGCTCTCAAAACAGTTTTAATATTTAGTAAGTTTAGAAAGTTTTAATATTTAGTAAGTTCCTTTTTTTGGCCACATTAAGTAGATAACACATACTCTGAATTACAGACTGAAAGAAGCAGAGGGAGGACAGAGCCTTTGTGTTATGAAAATTGAATATATAACCTGAAAAGTTTTCAAACTTCCATATGTAAATTTTTTCCTACTGAAATGTGAGCTAACTACAGAAACTTGTCAGTAAGCAACTTAAAAAGATGCACTGAACTCGTGGAACTTAAAATGAAGAATTCTTGAGAACTGCAAGAAAGAACTGGAAATCACTGCTGAAAACTAGCAGAGAAAAGACCTGTCATTAATGAAATTTGAGACTATTTTTGTATCTTCATGAAGCTTCTGTAATTAGAATGAGCCATGTGTGAAACTTCGCGTTACCAGTCTTCTGAGAGTGCTGTGCAGTAATGAAACTCTGCCAGTCAGAAGACAGTACGTGTTCATCCAGAGAAGACATAAACTGTAAGACAGTAAAGTACGCAAACGAACAGAAGTAGACAAAATCAGAAATACAGAGTCAGTGTCTGTGACTTTGGTGTGTGCATTTTTCATGCACTTTTCTTTCACGTAAATTCATGCACGTGCAGCATGAAATAGAGATGGATCTGGCATCTCAGTGTGAAGAATCAGCAATGGAAATTCTTTCTCTAGTGCCTAGAGAAACCTGTGCTTTGAAAGTGCAATCAAAAAAAAAAAAAACAAAAAAAAAACCAACAACCAGGCCAAAGTCTGTATTACTGTAAAGTTTTTGTCAGTTTGGATGAGGTTTTATTGGAAATCTGTTAGTTATCTGTAGGAAAAACAAACAAAAACTTTCATAGATTCTTTATAACTTTCTTAGGAGTGAAGGCTTTTGTTGAATGCTGGAGCTGTATGTCCACAATGGTCTGAACAGAGAATAATCCAAAATAAACATCACCCATTATACAGCACAAGTGCATGACGGTTGAGACTGGATTTGTTGATATTTGAGTCTACAGCTTATTCCTAATCTTAGCTGTCATCCTCTTATATATATAAAGTGAGGGGATGCTCTACCTTCTTTTTTTGCATCTCCAGAAGTGCATTAGACATCAGAGGATTCTTGCAAATCCTCCAGCTCCCCAAGGATGCTACAGACATCCTCATCTTCTTCCATCAACTCTTCTTTAGATGGCTTCCTGGGAAACGTAGTACAAGTGTATGAATTCATTTGGATGGGCCGCAACACACAGCACATCAAAATGCGCTCAAGGTCCATCCAACAAGGTATCTAATTTGACCTGTACATAGGTTCATCGCTCTGCAGCAGACATCTGAAAACTGCAACTGGAGACTCTTTTTGAGTCTCTTGGCCCATTTCCTTTTTCCATTATCATTCCACAGGTGTGAAATGTAAATGTAAAAATCAAAGTCACTGAATGAACAAAATGAGAAAAAAGATCACAGAGCCTTTTGGTAGGAGAGAAAGTAGTATATCCTACCAAGGATACATCTACAACTAAGAGCAGAACAGAAACTAAGATGGATGTTAGGAAAGAAACGTAATTAATTTCATTTTGTTTTAAATAGTGTAAAAGAATAATTTTTCTGTGAATTAAGTGGACAAAGATATGCAGAAGAACTAAAAGCTACCTCTCAGACTAGAAAAAGAGCTGAAAGGATGTAATTTTCTTTGTTTCTGTAGTTGTTTACACTCACCACAACCAGAAAGACATCCTGACAGAAATGCCAACAGGCAACACTCCTCCTATAGCCATCAGGAAGAAAAGAATGCACATTTAGAGGTCATCTTTCCAAAACGATCACCACTACCTGGGCACTGGTTTGTACCTTTTTAAGTAAGAGAACTATGACAATTTGAATTTTCTCTGCTGATGAGTGCTCCTGACTCAAGACAGGAGTCAAGACACATAACCCTAAAGCTGAAGATCCATTTTTAATCATCAGCTGCTCAGGAATTCACCAAAATCCTTAACCTTTCTCAAACAGCAGTTTCCATCCTCCTTCCCTTCTGTTTTTGCTGTGATGCACTGAGTAGACCTGACCATCCTAGCTTCAGTTAACTGCTTTCCCATTTTTCTAAAAGGCATGGCTGCATCTTTTCTCCGGGGAAAAAAAAAAAGTATCCATTTGTATATAGAAAACGGGAGAAAGTACCATCCATCTCAAATTAAGACCAAAATGTCAAACTCAAAATCTTCTTAGATGTAAATATTCTTTAAAAGATCCTTCAAATAATAAGTATTTTCTTAACTATTCACCTCTTACTTTTGTGTAAGTATTATGCAAAACACTCATGGAACCATCTGATATCACGGGGAATACATGTCTTTAAAAGTTGCTCTCTTCTGCAAGCTGGCATAGGTGTTAGAAAGACTAAAGTGCTTTAAAAGATTCTACTTCACTGCAAGAGAAAAGGCAAAACAGTTCAAATACTTTTCTAGCATTTTTACTTACTAGGCTAAACTGCACTAAATTTCATAGTGTGGCTCAGTGCAAGTATTTAGTATTTAGTATTTTTACCATTCATCTGAATCCTTTAATTTTGCTTTAAAAAAATCATAGATTTTTGTATTTAGGAAAAGTAGAAAAAAGTAATTCTAAAATAGCACCCAGAGCAGCCAGTGCACACAATTCAGTATTCAGTGGATGCTTAAGCCCTTACTATTTCAAATGCAGAATCAGATTTTTCAAGACCTTAAAGGGAAGACAAATTAATTCCTGTTACATATGAATGTATATATGTATAAATATCTGTAAATACATGACAGTAACATATTTTATCTTTTTAAAAATCAAGGGATGCTTTACACTTCTGATCCAAATATTTTTCCCTTATTGCATAAGTGGGACCAACAATACATTTTAGGCAAAATAAAATGGCATGTTTTAGAAAGCCTTTGTAACGTTTTGCTAGCAATAGCGTAAGGTAGCATTTTCCAAGTAGCACTGTTTTTTCAGCTGCCATCACTGAAGTAGAAAAACACAGTAGAGTCAAAAAAGGTATTCCTATTTTGAATATTTTTATAATATTTACAGTTCCCACTATACACTCACATTTTAAAGTTTACCTGTTTTACTATTTCACACAATGCTCCTTTGAAAATAGTAAAGCAGTTTCCAAGTACCATTGTTCCAGTATAGGAGTGTTCTCTGTGGATTTCTATAACATTAGCTTGTCTTAATCACAGATTACGTCTAGAAAATGGGGGCATTTACTTTTTAGCATACCTGAGTTTGGATTCTGTTAAGCCCTCTGAACCAGAGAATTTGTCCACGTCGAAGTTCTCTCTCTGCATGATCAATTTCTTCAACATCTTCATTGAGTTCTTCTTCAGGAACCTCTTCCTTCTCAGTGAGCCGCCCTGCCTCCTTTAAGAACTTTAGCCTACTTGTTGGGATGGTTGCAATGACCTAAAATTACAAAGTGCTGCTGAAAACATCAACATAATTCAATAGCAAAAACAATAAGCTGCTAATTGTAAAAGAATTTTGATATTTCAATGAGATTTTTAATCTTCCAGAAAAGGTTCAGGTTTGCGTATTTGTTACGGTACTTTACATTTATACAACTGTATTTTATAAACAATCAGCATTATGTGCATTGCTAGACCGCATTAGAAATACATGGCTGTGGAGCAAGCTGATGGCTGGAAAGAAGCATTGTCCTTCCTCAAAAAAAATAAGGGGGGATGTGGGTATTTGAATGTAATTATTTACAGGAAACTAAACAAGATTGATACTTTGCAATTAGTGTTCAGGCATTTCTGATGACTGAAAACGGACTAATGGCTGTTAATGTAAGCTGAAAATCAGTTGCATCTCATGCGTATAAGTCTTTTCACACTAAAATTGGTTCAGGTATTCCGTTACCCTTTGATTTGGAAAATCGAAATAGTTTTCTCAGCATGTAAAAGAAACAAGGTTTCTAACAATGCACCTCTGAGTATCTTCCTGTTGGACTTTTTGTAGAGTTCTCTCTTACTCTGTCCTCATTGCTAATACATTCAGTTTATGTCAGCCCATTTTCTTATTCAGTTTGGCTATCTAAATGGTCGTTGGAAGTAATTAGTAGAAGAGATAGCTACCGATCTTAAGGAATTGTAAATAGCAAATTAAGATGGTGTTGAATATGATTACTGTGGATAAATTTCAATGTTGTTATCTTGGGTACTCATTTTTTTCTGATTTCTTCTGTCAGCTTGAATAGAAATACAGATGGCCATTTAAACATGACATTAGCTAGAACATTTTAAATGCTAAAAAAATTCTACTTCAAAATTAACTATTAGACACGTCTAGTAAAAAAAAAACTGCTTTCTTTTTTTTTTTTTTCTTTTGTTTCAGCAGTGAGCAGTCACTGAAGCCTAGATGTGTGGATAAAAATGGAGTCAGCTGGAAAAGAAAAGAATAAGCAGATAAGAAACTACAGCTCTTGGACATTCGACAGCCATGGAAGTTGCTGTCTGATGGATGAAAGTCTTACTCAGTTTGTCATACTGATTTTTGCAGCTGTCAAGCATGTGGTATTGTCCAGATCACATAAGCCACAGCACAGACTAAGCGAAGTTATTCTGAAAATAAGAGCGTTGAAGGTACTCCATACAGCTGACAGTTGGAGGAAAATGGATGAATAGGCACCATATATTTTCAGGATGAGAACATACTGTTGATTCTGCTGATGGTCTCCTTGAACTTTGTATACCACAACTACTTTTATTACATCACTGTTAAAGACAGATAAAGAAATGTCCAAAGCTATGAAACCTTTTAAAATGTACTTTGTGCTGGAAAACCTGAAGAGCTTGAAAAAAGAAATTATCATGACACAAGCAAAGACAGAGCAGGAGTGAAAAAATAAAAGGTAAGTGCTAGTCATTGCAGTACTTACTGAAACTGCTACAGCTTCCCAGCTTTCAAAAAGTTTGATGCCAGTACTCTATAGAGAGAGGCTACTTGATATCTGATGAAACTGATGTGGATGAAGGGCTTGCAAGACAGCATTTATATAAACAACTATATTTGGTACTGATTGTGTGATAGAACATAGCTCTCATTTTTCTCCCCACGTAACTTAATAACTCAAATTTCACCTTCAGATAGTAACTACATTAGCACAATGTAATAATGGTGATTTTCAGCAAAATGTGTATTAAAAGCTGTTCTAATTGAGCTTATTCTTCCAAAAAAATCAAAGGTCCAGCTGTCCAAAAAGCTTATGTAGTAATATTTTTCCCATAATACATCAGTTTTGAAAGCTAGAATTTACTCATTACAATTCAATCAAATCAATTCTGTATTCAACTGCATCAGCAATTTCTTGCTTGGCAAATGAGCAGATCAATATGCATCTTTATATCTGAGAAGCAAAATGTTAATATTTTTTGCACTTCTTATGATGTGTCAGGTAGCACCCACTTAAAGACATTAAAAGTATATTCAAAGATTAAAAAAAAAAAAACTACTAGTATTTGTAATCCAATTTTATATATAAAATGTAATACTTTAACAAAACTAGTTGTAACTGTACTATGACAGCTAATCACGTAACTTAATTATCACATGGACACTTTTTTTTACTTGTATATATAACCTGGTATCACCTAATGATGATACAGGTTTTAGCAGAATTCATAAATGATGTGAATTAATCTGCACTTTTCTGCAACTATGCTAGGAAAAATTTTCTGTCACCCCTTCCTCTGTCCTTTGTACACAAAAGTAGGATTGCTGCAGGCGTATATTAAATGCACTAGGCTTGGTCTTATGCAGGTTACAAGGTGTGGTGTGACATAGCACTGGAATGTCTTTTCACTTTCAAAAATTTGTCATGGCCAAACAGACATTGCTTTGGGTAGTCTATAAGAAGCTTATAGTGCATTTGCTATATGGTTTTATGTTTATAGGTTGTGAATCAAATGTCTTTCACACAGAGCACTGAGGATGTTAGCATAGATTTTTGTGATAGCATACCCTGCTTAGGGAAAGAAAAGATATGAAAATTAACAGGAATGAAAAGTAAAAGTGGGATAAAATGATCGAAGTAGTTAGGGAGCTATTTGTATTTCAGTATGTGGGAAATATGATGTTCTGAGAAGGAAACAGGATAGTAGGATCATGAACTGCTTTTTTGTGTGACTTGTGGCAAAAAATTGGTCTTTGACTGGTTTATTAAAAAAAAAGGTGTTTTGCATGTTCTTAGATGCTTACCTGACCCCATACAAGTTCTCCTAATCCAATAAATACACACCACATCCACTGATCAAGCTGCAGGGGAGAACAGCTAAATGGTTTTCCTCCAAACTGGACAATTACTATCTACAAAGAAAAGCAGAGAAATGGGGTAAGTACTTTATTTTGGATGGCAGTTTATTTTGAAATTGCCTCTGCACAAGAAATTTTTCTCTCTGATATTTTATTGTACACTTACAGATGTGTTATCATGATAGACTGACACTGCCGAAATGTAGTTCTATTGGAGAAAGATGGTGGGAAAATCACACATGAAAAGAACCTATTCATATTATGCAGAAGACACAACCAGCACCCATAGAACCTGAACAAGTTTCTAAGCCTGGTTAGATTGAGAATGTTTTGCTAACTGAAATTCAGATATTACTGTTTTTTGTTAGCAGTACTGCTACAAAATAATGGCCCTTACAACACAATTCAGATATTTAAACTCTCAAAAGCCGCATAACAGTAGTTAAAAGTCATTTGTGTCTTCTAGTAAGTAAACAATGAACAAACAGTGAACACTGACTCTTTCTGTGTGAATTGTAAATATACAGGAAGAAGGAAGGGGGCAAAGAATGGAAGGCAGCGGACGGGAAATGTTTGGAGTAAGGGAAAAGTGGACAAATAAATGTGAATATAATGCTAAACTTGAAAGAAGTTACAACTTCACATTAAGAATTTTCCAACTGCTCTATGATGGGTATTTCATCTTTTAAACCATCTTCCTTCAATATGAAAATCTTATTATTTTATTCTGAAAGCAGAAAAAAGGGATTAAAGTATAAAAAAAGCTGCTGCTTTTCTAAGGAGAGGAGTGATAATTATCCCTTTATTTCTCAAGCTGCTGTGGAGCTTTCAGAAGAATTTTCTGACTCTTTGGATGCTACGTTATAAGAGTCTCCATTTTGTTCCTTTGAAATTTTTGCCAAAGCTGTTGATTTTTTTCAGAGAGGTTTTGGATGAGGACAGTTAGTGTAACTGCTGCGCTAAGAGTTGAAGTGAGCCTCTACTCAGCAGAAAGTACAAAAGGAATAGTAAATCTATGAAAAATACTTTGCTGCTATTTGTACTTACAAAATACTTAATAATTTCTCCTAAAAAATAAAGACACACAGTTTGACAGTGACATTTAACCTTAGAAGAATGGATTAATGCTATAGAGTTATTGTAAAATACCACGTTGCTATTGGTTCGTATATTTAATAATATCTTTAAAAAAGTAAACAAACCATGACAGCTATTGTTACATCTTCAGATTAATTTAAGATTTCACTTGGTGATAATGATCAACACTTATGTTGTGGTAGGATGACTACACAACATTTTCCGTTATAGACAAACATTGATTAAGGAAGTACATTAATCCAGGTGGTTTTACAGTTCCTGTGCCTCCTACATCTTTTAGATTAAACAGGCGTAGAAAAAGTCACCTAAATTTCTTTTGAGTAGTATTAAATTTTGACCAAATCATTACCTGAATAGCAAATGTACCCAGTACAATAGTGCAAAAAATAGGATTTCTGAAGATGCCATCAAAGACATTTCTCTCTCCATGGATTTTGCGTGCGTTGATTTCATTGAAAAGCTGCATCATGACAAAAGTGTTGAAGATAATGGTGTAGTGCTCTGAAGGAGGAGAGTGGAGCGGTGCATTTCTCCCACTGTCAATTTTAAACATTTTCTCACCTAGGTATAAGACAAAAGTAAAGGTTTCCACTAGAATACAACAAATGGAGTTTTTTTTTAATTTCCTCTGTTTGCTTTAGCTAGTTGCCTGCTTTGCTCTACTTTTTTCTCACCTTATTATCTACAGGCAAAATTCTGCACTCCAGAAAGCAAAAGACGTCTAAAGTTCCTGAGCAGAAAGCTTCCCCAGTGATAACTTTTCTCTAATAACTCAATATACCAGCTCACAGTTTTCATAGTATTTTTCCTCTAACCAAGTGGTAAATACTCTAAGTCAATTCCTTCTGATGCAGTAAGCACTAAAGACCCATTGTCAGTATGTTTCCATTTTTCTACCAGAATTAGAAGCAGTCACTCTTCAGCAGTTTTTAACCTATTTGCTAGTACGCTTGCCATGACTCTTGACAAGTGTTCATGGATATTAATGATAAAAACACAGGCATTCCTGATTTTAAATAGATTTGATTATGATCATCCTGTTAAATCTGCTCTGAAACACAACATCATGCATTGCTCTTTATTTTGATAATTTGATTTTCACTTTTAGATCTGACCAATAAAGAGGATAAAATCCTTTATGAGTAATAGTGAAATTGAGATAAGATTTGAAAAAATACCTGATGGACCTCATTTCACATTGACAAAAGTTTACAGATAACACGCAGTTAGGAGTAAGGTATTCATTTGAAGTAAGAATGAGACTTTCATATGAAAGAGTAAATAACGAATGAAATAAAGAGTAAAGGTTATCACACTACAACCCACATTCGTAACAAGTGTTGCAATAATAAAAGCAAATAAATCTTTAACATTTTCTGCTATCCCACTAGCGCTATACGCAGAATTTCTGAAGTAAGAAACAAAGGTTTCCTGAGGTTTCCCTTTGACGTCATAATTCTGTCAGCTAAGTTGACAGTGATTTATTTTGCCTTGGGATATTTGAGCAGTTCACGTTGGGGTCACTGGGAATAATGAGCATGGTTCTAAAGCAAGAATTTGGCTTATAGCCTTTTGACAGAAAGTATATTATTATATCAAAAAATATATTAGTAACACAATATGAGACCGTAAAAGTTGGACTCTGAGAGAGTAGAGATTTTTAAGCAGATAACATATCTCCAAGGAGATCACTAAGGCTTGGAAAACATTCTCCTTAATACATATAAAGGAAAAAATAATGGCAGAAACATTACAGTATTTTATCTTATACACACACAAAAAGTCATTACACCTATTTGCTTTCATTCAGTGCACACACAAACATACAAATAGCTGTAAGAGTGAGAGTACCTATCCTTAAGTCATTTATTGCACTGTGTCACTTAAATGGCATAGCAAAGGATGCTGCTGCAAAAAGATGTAGTTGATCAAAACAGAAATCTGAAATCTTACTAGAATCTGTACTTAGAACATCTCACTGTAAAAGTGACCCTTCTCAAAGATCAGAAAGGAAAAGGCTGTACTTCCTGGGCTTCTGAGAAAATTAGTTACAGGTTTACCAGAGACACAAAAATAATTCGGATTGGGTAAGAAAAGCCTGGTTTTCTTTTCATCAAGTTTCACTATAAAGTATTTTAAGCCATAACACTCCTCAAAAAACAGCCTATCATAATATTAGGAAGCATCTGTCTCCAAAACCTGGCAATTATTTTGATTCAAATAGTTCTATTGTAAGCAGGCCATCACCACCACCTCAGTTGAGGTGACGTAAACTGTCAGTTTGAGCTAAGATGGAGCAGGGCTTTCAAAACAAAGTTCAAAAAACTCCTAAAATTTTCAAAACCATAAATTTAAACGTATAGCTTTTAGGAAATTCTGTATGTAATGATAAAACATGGGAAAAACAACACGTGCCATTTAACCGCAGTGACGTATTGTCAAGAACAAAATATCTACTGATAAAACTATCAGCCCTGTGGGCGATTTCACTCATTGTTGCGGAGCAGTAGCAGTCTGTTGTTAATGCCTGCACTTCTCTGCAGCAAGAAACACTCCTCCTCCTTCCTCTCTCACTTGCAAATACAAAGCATAAGAAAAACATCCACTTCTAGTAATGCCTGAAAAAGAGTCCAGGATGGAAATAAGAAAATAGATAAATTCTTTCTCCCTTAATATTCGTTTTCAAATTAAATGACATAACAGCTTGTTATTTTTATCACCTAATTCTGATTACTTGCTTATTTGTAATACTTAAGATCAATATTATTTCTTGAATTACGTTTTGTTCCCTGATTGCAGCCTCTCAAAATACTGGTAAAATGAGTCTTGATTTTTGTTGCTTTTGATAACAAGTTTCAAAATCCAACGTGGGAGGAGCAGACTAGATACTCCAATTAAAATGTAACCTTCCAAGTCACATTTTAAAATGAAATTATCTCCAATCTTCATTTTGTTAGTAGGCAAAACAGCCCTCTCAAGGTGAAGTGGCTGAATTCCTCTGTTGGGTCTCCCCTTATGTTCCTAATCCCCTTATACAGTTCAGTCCTGTTAGCTGCCTAACTATGTGTATGTGTGTCGAGTGGTTACATTTAAAGCCTTCTGACATCCGGCTCCATGTGATCTAGGTGCCTCTAAACCATGCAGCAAGCCTGACTTTCTTACCAACAAAAAGAAGTGTAAATATTAGAGTAAGCTGGTAGACAGCATGGCCCAGAATGTTCTTCATCATGGTACGGGATATAAGAGGTTTGTTCCTGCCATATGGCTTTCTTAGCAATAGAGCTTCTGTTGGAGGTTCAGTGGCCAGAGCAAGTGAGGCAAAAGTGTCCATAATTAGATTGACCCACAGCATCTGTACAGCTTTTAGAGGAGAGTCCTGTGGAGACAAATTATAAAGTTACTTATTTCCTTAAAAAATAATTTTTGTCAGGTCATTTACTGTGATTTCATTTCCTCCTTTGCAACTGCAACTGCAAGAAGTGTTGAAGACAAGATACTAAAATACACGGACCTTTGGTTTACCGTACTATGTCTGTTCTTTCATTGCTCAGACAAGATCAGAATCACAGGAAACAGTGATCAGAGCAGAAATAAATGATTCCAATTTATGTTTTTTCAAGTTATTTCAATCACCAGTATTTACAATCACACAGTTTTTATAAAGTGTAACAGTAATTTATAGTACATTTCATAATGCTGTCTGTACTTCAACACACAATGAAGTACGCGCTTCATATTGTAACTGAGTTCATGTAACTGCATAACACAAATATAGCCTTTTTTCCTGGAAGAAAAATCATGCTGAAGCAATTTAAAAAGTAATGGTTCATTACTTGCAGCTTTCACCTGTACAAAAACAGTACCCATTTTTGGAATCAGCTAGAAATTGTTAAAAAATTAGGAAGCGATGGCTAAGACGTTTTAAGACATGTCGCACATAAATAAGACCTTTTAAAAACATTGATGGTGAAAACACCCGATATTTGAATTTTAAAAAATATCCAGATGCTCATTAAAATGCTTCAGATTTTCAAAAGGAAATCCTGATTAATCTGTTGAGTAACTGGATAGCAGATTAGAAAATATGGAACTTGCTTCTTGTCAGAATAAAGCATCTATTTCTGAATCAGATTGCCAGCCGCTAGAAGGAGCTCTTTCCTCATTTAATTCAAGACAGAAAGTGTCTAAGGTCTGATTATAGAGGACTGTACCTTACGTTTAAAAAAATAATAAATAGCACTGATCTTAGGAGAAAATGTGGATGGCTATTATACAGAAGTGATTTTTAATTCATTTGGTCAGCTGTAGTGATAGATTGCTGCAATTGCTTCCAAGAGTCCAATCAGGAAAAAACAAGTTTGTCGTTACGGGTTTTTTGCTTGTTTGTTTTTGTTGTTTTTTTAACAACTTCCTATGCCTTTAGACTGAATACAAAATAGGCAGCATTAGTAAAACATGCATTCTGTTTCAAATAGAACCTTTTCATGGAAGCCCCACAAAATCCCAAAGCCGTAAGATACCAATGTGACAAATTTGATAGTAGAAGGGAGTTAGTATACAGTGTGACAGTCTGAAGATCGGGGCACTGTTTTTATAAGAACTTCAGCGTCATTCAGTATTGAAACAAAGATATGTATGAAACAGCAAATAAAAAAAATTTTATGAGCTCTGCTCTTTTCCTCAAAGAAAAATATTCCCCTCACAGCAAGAAAGACATGGAGGCCTGGAGTGTGTTCAGAGAAGGGCAGCTAAGCTGGTGAGGGGTCTGGAGCACAGGCTTTATGAGGAGTGGCTGAAGGAGCTGGGATTGTTCATTCTGGAAAAGAGGAGGCTCAGGGGAGACCTTATCACTCCTATAACTGCCTGAAGGGAGGTGTTGTGGCAAGGTGGTGGTTAAGAATCTTATCCCATGTAACTAGCAATAAGACTAGAGGGGATGGCTTCAAGCTGCACCAGGAGAGATTCAGGTTGGATTTATTCTCCAAAATTTATTCTCAGACATTGTGGTCAGGTGCCAGAATGTGCTGACCATGGAAGTGGTCGAATCTCCATTGCTGCAGGTGTTTGAGAAATGCTTAGATGTGGTACTAAGGGACATGGTTTAGTGGGAAATACTGGTGGCAGGTAAACAGTTGGACTAGATGATCTTGGAGGTCTTTTTCAACCTTAGTGATTCTATGATTCTGTGATTCATTTTTAATGAAATATGATCAAATTTTGAGTGCCAGTATCCATTTAGTATCCCAAAAATGCATGAAGAATAGGTAAACGATCAGGTCTGTTGTGAATCTGGCTTATATTCCAACTCTCCTGAGTTAAAGTATTATTTTCTCTTGAAAAATATTCTTAAGAGCCTTATAATTAAATATATTTTGACACGCTAAAAAAAACGCACGTTCTTTTTCAGTGTTTTCATAGGGATGGAGAAGAGCAACCTGCTCTTTCAGTCCTACAGGTTGGGTACACTAAGGATGGGTGGAGGATTATCATTAATAGATTCTCGACCTCTTGGTCATGGGTTGCATTAACTGGGCTTATCTGGAGATTCAGTTCATCCATTTGACATGCAGCTGCAGAAAGAGGAAACATCTCCATCTTAGAAGGTATAAATCTAAAACCACTCAAAAATTATGAGACTTCATTTATTGTAATTCATACTAATGGTTCAGCTGCAAGCGTAGCAAAAGTTGTTAGCCGCCAGGGCTCATAGATCCTAGCCAGTATATGGAAGAGAAAACGTGTTTTCTCCTGAAGAACTGTCATATTTTTGTCTTTGTAGTTTTGACTGAGTTTTCTCAAGAAACATTCCCTACGTTGAGGTGCTATAGAAGCTGAATTTGCTACTTTGTGTGCTGACATCTATGTCAGCGAAAACGGAATTTGTCTGTTATGCTTAATAAATAGAGTCAAATGATCAGATTTCTATCAACGCCTGACATATTTCTAGCACAACAAAAACAAAACAAAACAAAAAAACAACATTCTTTCAATCTCTAAATCACACAACTGTAATTGGCAGTCATCAGTTTTGGCATCAACACGTTCTCACCATTTCGCACTGCCAATCACCTTGGGTGGCTATGGTGCCTCTAATAATTATCTATTATAGGCAGTGCTATACTGTTCAGTCAAGTGTGAAAGCTCATTCTAAGCTGAAGCCAAAACATTAAATACACATTAGTCTGGGCAGGAGGTGGAATTAAATTTCCACTGCAGCTCCACCTGATTTCTGATTAGTTGGTGGAAACTAAGGAAAATAGCTATCAGCTAAGGAGCTTACTCTTTCGTTACAGATTTTATTCACTTGTGCTGTAAAAGTGGAAGGCAAAGTCAATGTCATTTTTGCTGCATTTTAGCCCCTGACTGGCTAGCAATGAATTCTTCATTTGCTGTCTTAAAACTATGGGGATGGAAGTTTCTCAAACTGAAAACCTCCCAAAATCATGACTTATTTGTCAAATTTCTTTCCACTTGACCTTGGAATAGGTTAGCATTGGCCTAGAGGTAAAAGGAAAATGTCCCTTAAGTCAAGTGATGTTACACTTCATTTTGGAAACACTTAAAAGTACAAATCACAAAAGGCTGGAAATAAACTGCAAATCTTTTGTGACATGCAGTCTCTCTAAAATGTTAGTGCTTGTTACTTTTGATTTAGATGACAAGCTGCGTGGGAATGAAAAGGTATTTTTACCCTTACCCCTTTATTTCTACTTGTCAGAGTACACATGTATCCATTCATAAAAACAAGTGTGTCTGGTAGTTTGTATACATAGATGTAAAAATAAAACCTTTGCTAGCACTGCTAGATCACACTGTCTGATAACTGAATGAAAGTGGCCAATGGTTCTGTGCCTTCTGAAAAGATTGCAATATGTTATAGCTTTTTTTTCCAATTTTCCAGTGGTATTATTTCATGTTTTGTCAAATACAGTTCTGCAGTAAACCATGTAAATTACTGTCTTACACATGTGAATATATATCCTTCCCTTTTTTTAAATAAGGTCTGTAAAAACAGTAGGTGATTCATGCAGCAGTTCATTGCTGAAGTGCTTTTTAATTAGCATTTAATTTTCCAAACATGTCCTTTTAAAAAATTAAGTCTTTCTTTAGTACGAGAATAATAACTTGAATACAAAATGTTAAAATGTGGTCTTTGTTCTATCTTTCTTTAATGCAACCTTTTGGAATAATTACATTTCCTCAACAGTTGGAAGTGGAGATAAAATTTTGCACAGATGTAGATTTGTTAGCTTAATACTTCCAGTAAAAAATGTTTCCATTTGACTGAACTACAATTTAAAATCTCATATTGTACATAGTCTTTTTTTTTTTTTTTTAACAGTTCCAAATATAACGACCTAATTATTTGCTTGATATTGTGGATGCTGGGGACTGGAAACAGCATGAAATTTCATATGGAAATCTATATGATACTCAGAGACATGTAATAATGACTCATTTGCAGTACAGCATTCACAATTGGTAGGCAGAGTTCCAGAGTTCCAAAAGAACCCTCACTGCATTGAAGGCTCTGCAGTCAGATGTTACCCAGAGAAATAAGTCAGATTACAGTTGTTTGTAGCTCATTAGTCCAGTGAAAAAGAAATCAATTGCTAAACTGAAAGAAAAATTACATGCAAACTGTTCAGGATGGTCATACCCTCACCACTTTAAAAGCATGCACTGGATTATACACAAAGAAGGAAGCAAGAGGTAAATTAATTAGATTACTTGAAAGATTAGGTGAAGTAATCTGTCTCAGCTGTACTGTGCCATGGAAACTGCACTGACCATTGCTGGCTGCTGTGTACACAATGGACAAGTGTGCAGCCGTAGACTGAGTGATCTAGATTCAACTTTTAATCAGAGACTTTGAAGTTGGGTTTTCTTGTATGACCTACGTTTCAAAGCATTTACAGAACCACAACACAAAATTTCACTAACAGAACTTTCATAGATCAAGGTGCTGTAAGCTGATGCAGGGCACAGGCTAATCTAGATCACTCTAAGGGGCAGCATCACTTTGGCAGCAGTCACTTAGGACGTGATTTCTGCTTTCTTTACTTAACTTCACACTGGGACTGATGACATAGGATAACAAATGACCATTTCCATCAGTCCTATTTAGCCTGCATAATAAATTCTTCAATAGCCAAATGCTTCTCCTTTGTAATTCCTCTCTAAAATTGGAATAGCATTAAGTATGGTATAAATGTTGGATACTGAGTTAAACTATTGCAGCAACAAAGGAGCACAAAGAAGAAACATAGTAGACATTCTCTGCAAAAAAACAACATCAAAAAGTCGTAAGCGTAAAAGAAGCTTAATACATCTCAGTGTGCTGTTTCTGAACTACAGAAAACCTTTTCTGAGAGGTAACATTAAGAAGCATGAAATAAACATTGCCCCTTAAATTGAAATTTTCTCATTCTAAATTTGATAAAACCACCAAAAGGGCAGGCTGGGTAATACTCATTAACCTGAATATTAGTCATGGACTAAAATTAAATTCTGTGGGTCAAACAAAGCCAAATCGACTACCTGAAAGCAAAGTAAATTTCAATCTATGTTCATTTTGAAGGTCATAGAAAGCTGTGCTGCTTTTTGGAAACTCTGGATTTCAGCTTTGTTTATTAAGAACTTAATTGATTCAGTCAAAATAATAATTAAAAACCTGTGCACAGTTTTGCAGACTTCTATCCATGCACACCTAGCCTACTGCATGATTTTTCAGTACATTCGTGCATTCTGTGCTAGAGCTATTATCATAGCAACAAGAGAGTGCAGTATGTTCCCAAGTGTAATTTTTAGTAGAGCTTATGAGCCAAACAAACATAATGCCCTTTCACTGCCTAGAATCTTTGAGTCAAAGCCTAACGTAATAATGTTCATTCGTAAGGCAAGATCCTTGCTGAATGAGATTGAAATGAGAGCTGCTTGAGATCATCAGCAGTCAGCCAGTTCAGTGTAAACAGAACCACAGTGGAAATAACTGCTGCCTTTTTCCTAGTTTCAATTTTAGCTCCTTTCAGATCTCTTCCTTTACAGAATATTTATGTTTTTACTGCCAAATTAATGAATTACATAAGAATCTCTTTGTGCAGAAATACACAAATTCTAGGAGCTTGCACATTAGAAAAAACCATCAACAGAAACTGTGAACCTGACAGTCTCAGTGATGGTGTTAGAGACCATGGGGTTAATACAAACACACTGGGCCTGATCCAGATCCTTTTGGAAGCTGATAGAATGATCCAAAGGATGAAAAAAGCTCTGGAAATAGAAAGGGGAACGTGCCTGCATTGATCAAATGCTACACAAGACCTCAATGTAGAATAGTATTTGCACTGATTCAATAACGTTTACCTCTTCAAGAATGAAATAGAAATTTTTTACTTAACAACTAGAGTTAATTTTTTCTGGTGCTTTCAGAAAGCAATGAAAAATCAGCGGACAGTAACAACAACAACAAAAAAATTGCCTGACATAAATGTGTGTCAATAGTGATTGAATGTCTGCAAAACAAGGGCTCAAAAGGAATCAGTCCCCTCAGTTCAATTCTGGTACTCTTACCATGTTGCTATTAGCCCTTTTTTTGTATATTATTTAGTACAATTGTTGAAATCTGGAAAGGTTTACCTTCCACATCTTTATTACTTATTCATGTAATTTCTGTTGTCAGTAAAAAGCACTTTACAGCTGAATGTTTTCTCAGTATGCTTGTGATTATTTTCCATGGGAAAACGAAGTTTCAGACTTCTGTCTTAGTCATAGGCTCAGTTGTGACAACAAGGCATCATGAAGACATGGAGGCAGCATGGTAGGCAACTAGCACTTAGCACCTTGCCGTTTTTTACTTCTCAGAAAATCAATAAATTGAGGTTTTAGTGCTTTTGCACAGAGTAAAAATACTTATTTCATATATTAGGATCACTGCTGCTTGCTTCTAAAACCAATTTCTGATTTCTCTAAGAATTTCAGCCCTAGCTCTAATGCTTAATTAGTTCAGAGGAGATAAATGACAACAGTTGCACCCACTCAGCTGCTGCGATGCGCTAGCAGAAGCTGGGAACTGGGAGACTGCTCACACACAGCTCAGATACGGCCTCTAAACGTCTGTCAAGGCTTAGGAGAAGTTTGACCTCATGGTTTCATAAAGGTACACGAGTTTCTGGTTTCAAGGATTAATTCCATGATTGCAATGTAAGTTTACCCCAGAGCAGAGCTAATAACTTATTCATTGTTCTGCTCAGGTGTGCATGAGGTGGAATTTACCTGCTGAAACAGGTACATGTGGCTGCATGATGTACACAGAAACATCAGTGCATCTCAACCAGAAGAAGCTTTTTTTAACAGTATCTCTCTGCAGCATCTGAAATGCATGTTTATTTACATTTGGGGGAGTAATAGCATTAATAAACTACTGGTTTTCTATTTTTAATGGAGGATGAACTTCCATTATAAATACTACGAATTCTTGATAAGTAAAAGAAAAAAAATATTAATTAAGAAATAGTAACTTGTAGGAAAAAACATGGTATGCTTTTGTAAACGACCAAAACGTGTTGCATGTGCAGCAAGACTACAATAAGAGATTAGTGTAGAGGGAGAAAAGGGGATCCAATTCTAACTGTGGGCATCATTTAATTGGCTTGTTATGTGCACCTAAAATTAAAAGGACTTGCCTGAAAGCTACAAAACAATTGTTTTATCAGTCAAAATGTTCCCCTGCTGGGATTACTTCTGTGTACTGCTATCTTGAAAATAATAGTCTCGTTTCATAATCTGTCATTAAACACATACTTATTATTTGAATATTCTGAAAGGAAAAACAAAGTCACTTCTTCCAATTCTTGGCACTTTCTGCTCTTTCATCACAGGCTCAGTCACAGCTGTAATATGCAGCCAAAAAAAGGGAGGAATTTACTTCCTAGATAAGATGGATTTGCTCACTTCCTTTCGTCAACAGCTATTTAACACTTACCAATTTGATCCTAAGTAAATCCTTAATTTTCAGAAGAACTTCAGAAAGAATGCTTGTGTTGTACAAAGTAAGAATTAAATGTAAATCACCTTCATCTTCAGTTAAGAAAAGATGTAGCTAATAGGATTTGGCCTTGTGCTTTTAGTAATGCTGAAGTTATCCTTACCTGGGTAATGCATGCTCCGGTGAAAGCCACTATCACAGCCACAATGTTAACAGTGAGCTGGAACTGCAGGAATTTGGAGATACTGTCATACACATTACGTCCCCACATTACAGCCTTCACAATGCTACTGAAATTGTCATCTGTTAGGATGATATCTGAGGCCTCCTTTGCAACATCTGTTCCAGCAATGCCCTGGAAAAAATAATGGGGAATAAAGTTGCCGGGAAGTACATGGACAGAACATAAACCTCTGCATACTCAAGGTCATAGTTACATAGAGTTACCCTGCACCATAGCAGTGATGCTGAGTATATTCTGCACTTCATACTCGCTAGGATGTTGGCTAACTGAATCTATTTTTGAAGGTGAATAAAGAAGCAGAAAAGGGCATTGACAGAAAGCATTGGAATTCTTATCATGATACCGCTGAATGCTGTGTAGCATCAGCTTCTTGACTAGTTAACTTTTGAGTTGTTCTTGTGTGGCATTTTTTTTAATCACTGAGAATATTCTATCAGTATATTTGAACAGAAATGATAAAAATAGAATTACGTATCTTAATACATATTCTCTATTCATATATGCTAAGAGTCATAGTATGTTGGAAGGACATGTTTACATGTAGCACTGGATTTTAGCAATGCAAATGGGTACTGCACTTCTAGGAAGAACATTGAGTTCATTTTTCTGTTCAGGCATTGGATTCTACTTAGTCAATCTGCAAAATATTGATTAAGTATGAAAATAAGCAAGACAATCTATTATACAGAATTAAAGGATTCTGAAGGAACGCAACCCATCCCTTCCAATATGTTGCTTCATTTATTATCCTTCTCAACACTTCAATAATGAAAAACTTCTTACAGCAGATTTATAATGACACAAATATTAATAAATAAGCTCAAGATTATACCATTGCAAAGCCAACATCGGCTTTCTTAAGTGCTGGTCCATCATTGGTTCCATCACCAGTCACAGCTACAACCTGCCTCTGTTCCACCTGTGTGCTGTCAATAATACCTGCAAAAAATGTATATGTCTGTGTATGCATACATATATATATATATAAAATAGGTAGCAAGATAAAACTTCCCTGGTATTTCCAACCAGTACCTGTGTAGCACAGATTGCATGAATCTTACAGAGATTAATAGTTGATTTCTAAGGAAAATAATGATGAAATACATGATCAATATTATATTCAATATCCCTATTAGAAGTTTTATGGAAATATCCAGAACCATCAAAAAAACAACAAAATTTGCACAGACATCAAAGGATATATGGTCAGCTCATTCTATTCTTCTGGAAGGTTTCTATTATTCATAGTTATGTATCACAATAAATCTATGTCAGTCCATCTCTTGACTAAACTTCAGTGGACTTTTTTTGCTGAAGATTTAAGATCACGTTAAAAGTTTTCCTGAACTTGGTTTTAACTATATTGCCTGTTTGGCTGAGATGCCTTCTGGCAATCAGTAGTGAGTATAACCTAAAGATAACAAATGTCATTAATTTT
Source organism: Tetrao urogallus (assembly GCF_951394365.1). Taxonomy (NCBI): domain Eukaryota; kingdom Metazoa; phylum Chordata; class Aves; order Galliformes; family Phasianidae; genus Tetrao; species Tetrao urogallus. The sequence continues at coordinate 4,230,479 of NC_136823.1, read as the reverse complement.
ATCCAGCTGGAACCAAATGACCTTTTTAACAGAAAGATGTTTGACAGCGATTTGAGAAAATATAAAATAATTCTATGAATTCTGAACCCAAACATTCTAATAAATAGTCATAATAAAATAATTCCCACTTTCCTTTGACAAATTATCTCAAATTGAAAACACTAAAAGTAGTTGGTGAATCGATTTTCACCTAATTGCCAAAAACAAAACTACTTTCTACTTATGCAGAAAGATTTAATACTTCTACAGTCACAAAAGCAGCTCAGCATTTTAAGAGGATGGGAATAATTCTCTGCGCATGCTTTTGTTTCCACATTAGAGTCCATCTGTCAATTTATTGGGAATACAGGATTTCTGTGTAGGTAACATGGGGGGAGGGGAAAATGACATTTCTTTTGCTAAAATATTTTGCACAAAGCCATACCATATACTCCAAAAACAATTATCAAAACCTATCCAGTGTGAAAAGCTTTCAACTACTCTGGGAAAAAAAATAATTCCCATACCAGATAACCATCCAGAAATAGGAAATTGCAGATTACAGAGCAATAGCAACCTCTTGGCAAAGTTAAGCCTTATCAGACACGCAGAAGATTGCAGTGCAGTATGGAAGCAGTAAGTGTCCTGCATTTTTCAGTCTTAAGAAAAATTTTAAAAAGAGCATTCGCTTTCCACTGGCACTATGAACTCAAATAAATGGCGTATTATTCTGATAACATCTTAGAATGAGAGCTTTCAGTTTGTTGGGGTGATTTACTTTTGGTATTACTAAACAAACAGGAACAACAGCTGACACTGTTAAAAAGTATCTTGTCTTTCCTCTTGCAATCAATTTGCTCTTTGGTTTTAAATTAATAGCTTGAGCTTCTAAAGAAATTCATTAATGCTATGACACTTGGTGCTATTAACTGCTCCAAACAGGTAGAGTGCATCTTCTCATGATTAGATTCCAAATGGGAGCGCAGCCTTCATGAAGCTGAAGGGTTTTCAGGAAATGACTTCCTAATGGATATAAGTAGTGGCCAAATGTCAACGATTACACTACTCAGCTGCCCATTTTTATCCATAAAAGCAAACTATGCAGCTGGGATGAGCCAAACACTCTCCAGAGCACAGAACTGTATAATCAGCAGTCACGGAAAGACAGATAAAATGTTGTTCTTGCAGATAGTGGCTGAGATGCTGATGGTAACCATCTGAGCAACACAGAACCATCAGAACCATGTATGTATGGAATAAAAGTCTGTAGTGCTATTGGCAGAGAGAAGGTCTTTGAGGAACTTCTCTGTAGATCAGACAAATTTCTAAAATGAAGCAGCAGCAATTGTTTAGGATTCAGAAGATTCACCTTTACTATTCATAGCTATAGCCATGCTCCTTGACTTCTCAATATTATTTTAAATGTCTCTCCTCCTTCCTTCCTCACATCGCTGTACTGTTGAGCTCTTTTTTTTTCTCCTTTCTTTTGATGTCATTTTGTTAATAGTTGTGATATATTTTTACAATTTCATCTCAGAAGTTTTCTTTAGTATCAAGTAATATCCTAATACAGATTTTACAAAAGGTATACAGACACAAAAGAGGGATGCCAGGGAAGGGCATTTTACTTGAGCTGTGGAGAACTACTACTGCTGTATTGATCAGTGAGAAGTTCAAATAAGGGTAGGATCTGACAGACTGCCAATCACAAAGTGCCCATTTCCACTCAGTGATAATGGGCAAAAATAAAAATCAGTATTAATTTCTCAAGCCTAACAGTCAGGTAAATTGTAAAAAATAAACTGCTGTACTCCAGTTAAATGCTTGCATACATTATTTCAATCAACCACCTTTTGCAAGGCATATCAGGGGAATTCATAAAGTTTGGCAGAGATTTGTCTCAAAACAGCCTTTACTGTTTCACTGATCTGTGCTCTCCTCTTAAGCTGTTCAACTACAATTTTTCTCTGCCAAAATGAATTTTGTTCAGCACCCACAGGAGGAATACCTAGAGCATAACATTACAGTCGGTTCCAGATACTGATTCCACTGATGCTATGGGAATTTGGGACGCAGACATGAACCTTCTTTAAGACATTAATTTGCCAGAGAAAGCAACTTGCTTCTGATGAGGGAAAAAATCACATTTTTGTTTTTTTAAAAGAACTGTGTATAGCCAAGAGGAGCACTGTATGTACAATACAAATGTGCTATGAAAGATACCAGCACTGCATACACAGCTGTAAGCATTCAGGATGTACACAAGTTCAGGTGCTACTAATGCAGGAAAGCTGATCATCCCATACACTTAATCATATTTATCTTTCTTTGACAAGCCAAATAAAGACAGATGTGGTAATACATTTTCACAGGCTTGTTCTGTTGAGATTCATGTTTTACACTTCTCAAACCTCATGTTCATCTAACAAGAATTTAGAAAATCTGACTGAAGGAGATAATTTGAATTCACTTAATGCTTACCTACTTGCATGATAGAACTTCAAAGGTTAACGTGAAAGTGTTTAAAATAACATTGCAGACAGCATTGGTAAGTATTAAGTGAATACTGTTCTGCAAAGATCATGATAGTAGAAAATCAGGGAAAAATATGGCACAAACGTGTGGGATTTTTGTTCTGAGCAGGTACCTTTATATTTCAGTTAGAAGACTAATATTTAAGTTCAGAACTTCAGTTGATACATTTATTTTTAATTAATTTACCTAGTGTCATGGCATTTCAGTACTAATGAGGTCAGCAGTACAATAATACTGTCACAAGGAAGAATATTTGGAATATTTTAGTAATTAAAGGTAATAATTACAAAAATTTGTTCTAAAGTTTCTTTTCTGCTTTCTAATCTTACAAAGAAAGAGAACAGCTGTTTTTAGTATCATGGAAAAATAATCTCAACCAAATTTAAACATACTGGAAAACACAGCTTCTTTAACTTGTAAGCTGACTATTTTATCTTCTGCATTTTCTGATAAGATGAGGATGCTGTTTCCATCAGTAACAAGCTGCTTCTTTTTACTGTTTTAAAAACCAATATGACAATTTTGAAATATTTCAGTAATAATATAATGACACATCACTATAGATAACAAGCATTTGTATTGCTATATTTTAAGGTAAACAATAATTTGAAATCATACCAACTGACTTCATGAAGTCAATAAGAGACTGCATTTCAACTGGATTGAGACATCTAAGTGAACTGTTTTTGTTTCACTGAAACACTTTGTGATGCTAAATCACTTTGACATTTTTTTTCAATCCATCTCTACTTCAAATACATAAATATTTGAGAGAACACGCTCTGCCCAGCCTTAAATGCTGAGCCATGTGTTTCTCTAGTCCCTCAGCAATAGTAAAAACAGAAATGTAAAAGAAAAGAACCCTTTTGCTGGGTGAGACTGCACTGTGTTACAGAAGAAAAAAAAATTTCCCTCCAGCAGCCCTATGTCATTAAAAATTAAATATAAAAAAAGTTTATTTTGTGATGTGTGTTTTTACCCTAAAGCAGCTAGAATACATCAAAGAAAAGAAAATCCTCTTGATCCCTCAAGTGTCTGAGAAAAATATAACATTTTAACAAGAAGCTCAAAACTAGAGAACATTTAAATAGTTTCTTGTAACTTTTAATGGCCCTTAGAGTATTGCCATCCAAAAAATTCCATCATGATTTCCATAGGCTTGTTCTTGAACATTGTTTGGTATTTAATTGGTCTATCATTTGACTTTGTCATACCTTAGCAACATTAATTGTATTTGTTATATTCAGCAGTAGTAAATATATTTTGGATTGTCAAAGTACATATGCTATAGAATATCAGTAATTTGTTGCTTATTTTTCTTCAGCTTTTATTGATTTCTTTTTCCCTGGCAAAGGTTCTGTTTTCCTCTTCAGGGAAAATCCTACATGATTCAAATGAGTACTTCCAGGGGACTTTTTTAATCAACTCAATGAAGCATAAATTGCTGTATGCTTCTGTAACAAATAAAGCTATAATAGGCTTTACAAGTCATGCCCTACAAGAGCTACAAGACAGTACATCGTATGCACTAGGGCAGCTAACTTTGTGCTGTTTGAATTCTGAGATGCAGAACTAGTAATAATGTTGTCCAAACCAACCATCTCCAAACTTTTGATTGTGAATGACTATCAGTAAAAATTTGAGCAAATGCCCCCAAAATATACATATTATTTGTAAATTGCACTCATACTACTATACTAATATGTTAGTCACATTAAAAAAATTACACAAAATACAAATTGAAAAGGATAAGATAGAGATGAAATAAAATTAGTTCAAAAATGAGATTTTGTTTATAAATGACAAATATTTTCTTACTGCATCCCAGTGGACTGTCTTGCACCTCACTTTGGAGATCACTGGTCTCAACAGTGTGTCAAGAATGTGAATAACAGCAGTCTGTTTCCAGCTGCCTTATCTTGTGTGCTATGCCAGAGCTTACACTGATCCTGGTACTTCTGAATGAACTGTGCTTCTTGAGTTCTTCACATACACTAGTCCCAACCTCAGAGCCCAACTGATCCAGTCTTCAAGTTCTCCAGGGAACATTGGCTCTGAAGTCATTCAGGCATTTTAAAAAAACTACATCCAGATCAAGAACGTCTGTAATCAGTCACAATAAGTAATTTCAAGACAACTTTGGCATACCAAAAGGAGAGAGCCAGAAATGATTTTCTACCTAAATCTGAATTCTTTAAGCAGTCAAGACAGCTGAAAGATCTTTTTGTGGCCACCCACAAAAACTTCCTGATCAGAAATTTTCTGACTTACTAAGCTTTTGATTGTGAGATCAAAGGTCAAAAGAATAAAATGTCAAGCCAGCACTAAATGTGAGATTTGAAAAAGGTTTTGTAAAGAATGATACAAATAAATTCCCCTTTTAAAGAAGCATCCATCTGCAAACGGCATGGTGAGACAGCATGGTTTCTATGGTACAGTTTTTATAGGACAAAAACAGATTCTAAAAACAAATGGAAATTTAAAGGAAATCTATGCAGAGCACACAATTAAGGAGTCTACAGGAAAATGGAACTGCCTTGAAATAGGTATAACAGTCTATGCCTAGTTACATGATTTTTGAAAACTAATATTGTAATAAGAAAATTACTATTGTAATAAGAAAAATTACTCATTTTTCAACAATATTTTTCTAGCCAGCTAAAACACACTTTCCATTCCCAGCCAGAGCCTCATTCTAGTCCAATTAAAAATTCGCAGGGCAAATAAGTTAATACTTTTACTTGACTTATGCTGACTGATGCTTCTGCTATTCCTGCCAATGAGTTTCTTTTTGTTTTCCTTTTGAAAGTTGAGGTAGAATGCAAGCACAAGGGACTTAATTACCAAGAAAGTTTTCTTGCACTGTGAATAGAGCAGTGATTTGTAATTAAAGATAGCTCAGATGCAGTTTAACAGTAATATTTTTACAATGCAAAAGATGTACTGAGCCTTCTCCAATAACTTTGCCATTACTTTACATACATGCTCACATATGCTCACTCACCTTTGACCAAAGTATGTTTGTCCGTGGGAGACGACCGAGCGAGTACTCGAAGCTTTGGCCAGATTTTGTCAATCCGCTCTTGCTCAATCTGGAAAACAGTAACAAAAACAACAAGGTAACTGTTAGTCTGTAGTTAGAAAAATGCAAAATACACTTGTGTCCAAGCAGCAGAGGATTCATTTCACTAAGATCTGTTCTCCAGAAGCACAGAAAAATTACAGCAGACATCAATGGCAGCAAGACCAAAAAAGTCATTTTTTGTACTACTGGAAGTCTTTTACTGGTTAACATAGGTCAATTTTGCCACTGTATTTTATCTGCCTTTCTTATGCTCTTCGCACATCGTCCCACTCAGAAACATGACTGTAGGATAGTACAGTTTCTCAAAGCCGATCAAACAGCTTACAATTTACAATTTGAAACGGGTTGTTTTATTCTGCATTATAATCCAAGTTCTTCATTTTGTCATCAGTAATGGCAGAATTTTCTCAGTTATACCACAGCAGCAACTAGGACAAACCTGCAGCATATCCTCATGCTCCCAGGATTCCTTCAGGCAATGTAAGGAGTAAATGCCTGTCCTCACAATGGATTCTAAGACACAGCATAGAGTTCACCTTTTTTAAGCTGGCTTCAATAATCTGTCTTTTATATGCGGAATTAAAAATCTGAAGAACAGACTGAAATTATTCAAACTGTTAGAATGAGTGAATGTAGTAATAGATGGATTACATAAAGTGTTATAAAGGGAAAGTATCTGGTTCTCAGCATTTCGATGAGACTTAAGCCTGCAGAGTTGACTTCTTTCTCCTCTTAGCTAAGAAACCTGTTTTTCCTGTCCTTAGTTTGAGTTTCTTGAAGGGTATGCTATGGTTCTAAAATATGCTGAATAAATCTAGCACAAAACTTGTAGCGGTTCTGCATTCTAAGAAGGAAAGAGTGGCTTTTCAAAAGTATTTTAAGTTGCAAAAGAATACTGCTAGAAAGAAGTACCAGTCTCTCCAAGTAATCTTTACTGAAGCAATGTACACGTCAGCACAGGAGAAGCAGCATGTCAGTATTCTCACTGTTTTTGTGGCACATTCTTAATATGTATGGATTTAGCACATGAATTACCTCTCCCTTCTCATTTCGGATCCTCCTGTTAAATTCTTTCCCTTCAAGGCAAAGAAAGTCTTCTCCTGGATGAATGATTCCACATTTTATGGCAATGGCACGTGCTGTGTTGATATTGTCTCCAGTGACCATGCGGACCGTAATTCCAGCTCGCTGGCACTTTCTTATGGCTTCTGGGACCTACAAAAGCAATATAACAGGGAAAGAAAATTTCCAGATATGAGACAGAAATACAAGCCAGATGTTCCCAATCAGGTCAGTTTTCAGATCAGTTGCCTAAAGATTCTCTTGATTTTAATATAAACAGGAGTATTCCGTAGCTTTGCTTTATTTTTTTTTTCTTTTCAGCACTGAGGTACAGTGTGCTGAACCTAAAATACTCAATATACATGAAAACATGAGAATACAGTTATCTTGTACAGAAAAATAATATAATTTAACTTCTGATCCAGATTTTCCTTTCAGTAAAATCAAGTTTCTATAACAGCATTACTACTCAAATTTATGCGTATCAACAGGTGGAATTTCCAGATATAAATGACTTCAGTGTTTCATGAATCATTTATTTAAAAAAAAATTAAAAATGAAGGATGATTTCCCTTAGCTTTTTTTCTTCATGAAACTACCTTCTACTGCTGCACAGTAGGTATATCAATGACAGAGAATTTAGTGTGTAATGGTACGTGAGATGAACGTAGAATCTGCACACTTACTTGAAACCAATTTATTTAAAAATAAAAAAGGCTTTTTAAATAGAAATATGCAATGAAAAGAATTCTCATTTTAAAATAGTAATAATCAGCAATTTTCAAAAACAAAACAAACCTATTCAGTTTAAGAAGTGGCATCAAAATGAATATTACTGACTACAGTAGCACCACCTTACTGTAGTCAGCCGTCAGTGTAGTGCAGGTATGCTGTAGAACTTGTCGCTAATTAGACTGGATTGACCTCATCCATTACTACAGAAACTGTCAAGAAAGGAGCCACCATTTACAACATTGCACTGCTAATGTTGTGCTTGGCGAGTCATTTTAAGTTCCCCTATATTTACAGTCGACACTGCTGGGGGCAGCACGTTGCCTTTGATTGACAACCACCATCTTATTCAGCGTGGCAAACACTCTACTTCTAAAGAGATCATAGAGCCAGAAAGGCTATACATTTTGGACTGAATGTCACACTAGAGATAAATATTATACACTCTTAAACCGTACTGTAGATAATGATTATTCTAATCAGCGAGTACAATTTCACACCATGTTTCTGCATCTTCATTAACATACTTTTTCCACAGGAAAAAAATAGTGCTATTCACTTGAATAATGATACTAGAAATGTCTCCAACACTTCTAAATCAACTCAGCCAGATGCACATATACAGGAAATAATGGCTCATCTGGTCAGTTGTGTTCTTTCCTCTTTAATAAACTAGAGGCAGTTGAGGCATCTCTTTTCCAAAATGCCTCATTGAACACCTAGTTGAGGAACAGACCAGTACTTTTCTCACTACTGTGAAGAAAACTGCTGCACCCACAGAAACGTGCCATTGGCAGAATGACTTTCTACATAGATGACAGAAGCAAGAGAAAAATCAAGGGTCAGAGGTTTATCTTCCCATTCCCTCATCTCTGTTAACTGCAAATATTCTTCCCAACAATTGCATCCTGGAAACATTATTTGGGCCACCCGAAGCCTCTTTACATTATGATAGAGAATTCTGTGGGACACATACAACCAGCTCAGATTTATGACTTAAGCAAATGACTTCTGATTTACTCAGTTTCTACAGTAATAATAATCTTGACTACCTCCCATTTGCCAAGTTGGAGCGCCCTTAATATCCACTTAACTCTGGTGACCCTCATGCATAGGGTTATGACAGATTTAGATGACTGCCTCTAAATCCAGCATAGTATATGAACCATGAAGGAGAAAAATAAATTACAGTACAAACAGAAAAACAGAAATATTCACATAAAGTGCCGGTCCCATTAACCAAGGTCATGGGAGGACAACCTAGTTTCAAATACACCTCAAACTCACATATAGTTAGGGAAATAATTCTAGCTCCCACTTCTCTCATTTTTGGACAGCTGGTGGGTGGTATCTGACTTACACTGTGTACAGTAATTATGCCTAAAATATTGTTCATGTTTTTTAATGCTGTAGGGAAGAAAGAGTCGTGGCAGACTGAGTGGGCAGTGGAAGCAGATATTTTCCATCCGTATGCAGAATTTAGGCACATACTTCAAATGTTTAAATTTTCTTTCTGCAAAGAAAACCTTTCTACATATGCATGCAGAGGTTATCCAGTGAACAAATACCTACCATAATCAGGTGACAAATACGTGAAATTTAGAACTGATTTATATTCAGTGCCTAGATATAACAGATTGGAGCTGTACCTTGGCAAATTGCTATAAACCAGTACAGACTCATTAAAGCCAATAAGGAAAGACTGACAAAATAAACAGACATATCTCTGTGGGCACAAGACATCATTCTGCTGGTTCTTTTATTGTAGATTTATCGAAGGAAAAAAAATGTAAAAAAAAAGAAGCTAACTATCAAGTAGGTATTTAGTTCAGTGGCTGATAAAAGCAGCTGCTGACAATGAATAAGCTAGAGCCTGAATTTCATCAACCTAAGTAACCAAAGTATGCAAAATTCATGGGTGTCCAGTGGTTACACTCCAGCTAAAGCTTGTCAGTTGCTGGATACCATTGTTGAATAATTCATCATCTTGTAATGCATGGAAGGAAATGCAATGGCAAGAAAGACCCTGCACTATAATCAGAACAGATGCAGTACTCTTGATAGCATGGCAACACTGACTGCAGTATGCCAAATATGTGAATATTTGAACACACCAACAGTGCATATAGGCAAAAAAATCTTAAGTAAAACAAAGCTAAAAAATCAAGCCTTTCTTAGTGAAAACATCAGAGCAGAAGGGACAGTAAAGATTTTCAGGATGGTGACACTGGATTGGTTTATTGGAATTACTTAATCTGCCAATTCTGACAGAATAAATCCTGATATCCATGAATACTGAGAATATCAATAAAACAGAAATAATAATAACAGTTCTCATTTTTATGCTTTTTCTCCTGCAGAAAACACTGATAATTTATAAACCCCAATGGTGTTTCTGTTTAATAGGTGGAATTAATCCTGGTAAAATAATATGATCATTTATTACAGCTCAATATCTTACTGTTTGCAACTACAATGGCAATTTGAGTGATACATAATTCCCACTAAGCGAGATGTATCATACAGAGACAATTTTCAAGAAATTCATGTTGTTATTGTGTCTTGGAGTTTTTTGGATTATAAAACAGTTGAAAGGGATATGGGGAAAAATTCCCACAAAACAAAGTCTCAGAAAAAGAACTATAGGCTTGTCCAACATATGGCAAAATCTGAAATGATAAACATTTTATCATGTCTCTTGCAATGAAAAAAAAAGTCACTACAATTTTTTTATATAATTACAAGAAAATCGATACATGTCAGATAATTTTCTAGAAACAAAGTGCTTTGATACCTTCATGTTCTTTGATCCTTTAAACAGACTTTAGACTTGACCTCTTTGTACAAAATTACTGCCTATGAAATGAGAGCAGCTTTCTCATAAAACATGCTCAGAATAAGGAAAGGATGATTTGCAGCTATTTTAAAAATTATCTGCAAATCCTATTGCTACCCATTCCCTCAGTCTTACACATAATCTGACTTAAAGCTATTTTTGAACAATGTGTATCATTAGTCAGTTTTGGAGGTGAAGAGAACTGGTTCATAGTTCCATTGGTCACTGACACTTTACAAAGTTCCTGAGCTTATCTGTATTCTAGTTAGAGCATTAGGAGTGGGATCCATGCAGAAAGAATATTTTAATATTATTTTAAAATAGTTTTCAAGATGCAGTGTGAAGTGTAGGGACAGATGGATTAGCAGCAAGACACCATCTGATGACAGTTAAAGTGAAAGCTGTTTATCCAGTGACTGCAGAGGTAAAGGTTTTATCATTGTTTTCACTTAGCCAAGACTTACTGGATATGATTACATTTCTCAATACTGAAAAAAAGTCAAACATATCCATGATCATTCAAAGTGCAGTTATGCAATTGGTGCCTGTAGGTGTAATTATATCATGCTAGTTTCCTTCGCTTATTTTCCAAAGTTACAGCAGTCAAAAGTGTATAAAGGACTAATTTAAAACTGACTTAGGGAAATAATTTTCCTTGCACGTCTAACATTGCCACCATTTCTCAGTGGATCAAACACAAAGATTTAGATGTTATTTAAGAAATCAAAAAAAAAAAAAAAGAAGAAGAATGACAAGACAGTAAAAAAGACCAATATTGGAACCAAGGTTCCAACTTTATGCAGAATCAGAACATACTCTTTTTGTGTAGGGAAATTCCAGTTACCATTCAGTGATCCTATTCTAGAGGAAACCCACAGTCATTAATCATCTACTGAAATAACTGCACCATCAAAGAATTAATTTCCTGAAGCAAAATGGGATAACATTTACTCACGCCCTCTCATCTGCAGTGGGTGTTGGGACTGGTGCTCTCAAATCACATTGTGCAGCTGCATGCTATGGCCATATGCTTATGGTTGAGTCAGTGAGTAAAACATCAAAAGAAGATATTGCAGATGCCAGCATTTTATTCTCTACATTTTAAATTTTGGGGTGTACCCTCAGTAGGTCAGTTTCTACACTGTAAAATTGAACTGATTTTCCACTGCCAGGATTAACTATCAAGGACCACATATGTTTGTCACAAACAATGTTTCTACCTCCCTTTGTGCCTTTGGTATTACTGTAGTAATATAATTCACAAGTGTAGTAGCAGGATAAGTCTCATTAAAGACCGATTTGGAATAATACGTCACCTCCTTCCATTGTGCACATACTGATTTTCTCAGTTAACTTGAATTTAAGCTTTAGGCCCATTTTTAAAGCCATTTAAGAACAGCATCCATGAAATCTACAGCATGTCCAAGATAAAGCTTTTCCTTGTCCAAAGATGCTATTTACAAGTTCTCCTGAACAGCCACAAGTTACATTCTTAGGACAGTTTGTAAAGTGGCAGATGTTTTAGTAAAACACAGATCTCTGAGACTACATGTGTTAGCTGTGGAAGATATCACACAATTACAGTCATGGCAATTACAGTCACTAGTCCTGTTTTTTTTCTACTTGCACCTCACCACGTTGAGAGCACAATAAAACTCCTGCTGACAATTCTCCAGCATACTCTTCCATGAGAGAAATTTAAATCATTTAAATCCTCTAGCTCACAAAGACCTATGCTGCTAAATTTAAATGAACTTTTATCAAATTAATTATTTTTTTTTATATGATTGAGAATCAACTAAAGGTTGCTTTTAAAGTTCACTACCATCATCTTTGTTACAGCTACATAAAACAAGAAAAAGAAAAGATGAAAACCACAAGAAATCTAGAAATCAATTCACGTTTCATTCTCTAAAAACTACTTTATAACATAAGAATTTAATTTACCTCTGGTCTTACTGGATCTTCAATGCCGACAACACAGATGCAAGTCAGATCAGATAAAATGTCATTTTCATTGTCCCAGTCAGGTTCTGGGCTGCTGTTGAAGTCTCGGAAAGCAACACAGATAGTTCTCAATCCATCACAGGCCATTGGTTCAATCACTTTCTTCACCATTTCATCCCTGTCGCGTGGTCTGAAGATACGAGGTTCACCAGCTGCATTAAGGATCCTGGAACACCTATTTTATTTCAGTAAAAAATGAAAGTGTGATTGTATATTATATGACTGCTGAAAAGTATTTCCATGTATTAGCTCTTTTCCTTCAACATCTTCTTTTTTGTGCAAATTTCTAGATTAAACTCAAAGATTCACTACTGAAATATTGTCAGGAAGAATTTGTCTGTAACTTCTTATGGAGACTCTCAGACCCTTTCATCCATTACTTCCCAAAACCACATGTAATTAGTGAGCTAAGAACTTGCAAAGAAATTTAAACATCCTTATTTTCCAAATGTGTTTATGAACTGAAAGAAACTATTCATAAATGACTGAATATAGATGAAAAATGCATTAAAAGATCCAAATTTTATGTTAGCCAATGATAAGAAAAATATGTCAAACAATTTTGCAAGTGGGGGATTGAGGATAACAGTAACAGCTTTGTACTGAATCGTGTCATTTTTCTACTGTGATTAGCATATTCCAGATACCAGAATTGCCAGGAATGTCTTATTAGCATCAGAAAGTTCTGCATCATTAAGATTTTGGAAAAACACAAGAAATCCATTGAACTTACTTCTTCAGAACAATTTCAGAAGCTCCTTTGCTGTACATTCGGAAGCTACCATCTGGCATTTTAATGACAGTACTCATTGACTTTCTCACAGAGTTGAATGTGTAAACTTTATAAAGTTTCTCCTCGGGGATGAGGCTCCGAACAGGCTCATAATCCTGCTTCAAATCCAGGACAAAGCCCAAGAGACCGCATTCCGTCTTATTGCCCACCTGCCGAGGCAGGCCGCCCTCCTTTTCTGGTGGCTGAAAGAAGAAAAAATTAGATATTAGTTTCTATAACTTCGCTGTACACAACATTTCTGCCCAATTAATAACAAAGTTACAGTGGACAATTTAAAATCTGAATTTAAATATGCAGTCACGTCCCTTCCCATTTTTAAAAACTACCCATGTACCTTCAGTCTCGCATGTCTTCTAAGTCAGCCATGGACAGTTGAAGAGTTTCTGATAGCATATCATTAAAAATGTAATTACTTACTTTAGGACCAACATAATTGATTTTTATTTACTGCAAACAGAATATTTGGTGTTCTCATTTGAAGTGAATTGGTTTTGTTGGTTTTAATGGTGAATTAAAGAAAGATAGCCTTTTGTTCTAGCAGCCAGTTCTTAATAAAAAAGTAAATCTACATCTAATCATAATAGTAAATCTCCATGAAAATGGCATTTTCAAGAACCTGCTGAACAATAATTCTACTTCTAGAAGCACCTGTTTCTAGAATACATTAGTCAGCTGCTTCAGACAGCAAATGCTTCATATGTTAAAAAAAAAAAGAAAGAGTATGCTAATCATTCTGTAACTCCTCATGTTTCTCAGTACTTACAAGCACGAGGAGGGCTGCACTGTCCTATTAAACAAACATATTTCACATAGAACTTTCATAGGGGGGGTAAATATCTCCAAATAAAAAGTTCCTGTGTTACGAAGATTCCAGATAGACTTAAGGGACTCATGTGAGCTCTAGACTGCTGATAACTTAAATTTTCCTCTACTGAATAGAATTAGAAAAGTGTTTACTTAAGCTGTGAGACCCAAAAGAAGAACAAGTTCTTTCAAAATTTTAATTTGCAAAGTATCACACCATTTAAAGCATTTGCATTTGGTAAGCCTAAGCCATCAGTTCCTGTGTGACTTAAACATTTCCCTCACGTTTTGCAGAATCAGAGATGAGTGACTATATTCAGAATGACGTCCCTGTTGTCAGCGTAGACTTTTAAATCCAGTCTACTTGTGAAATATCTGTGGGATGAAGGATAACTCAGGGAATGATAAACTCAAATTGCAAATCCGTAAACCTACAGAGATTTAAATTCTTGCAACAAGTTCTGTCACAAAGAGCAGAAAGGGGAACTTTAGGGAACTATTAGTAAATATCCCAGAGAAACACTTTTGCAGCTAGTTTGAAAATGAATGACTGATAGATAATAACAGACCAATATGGGGGGACAAAAAAACTTGACCAGATTTACCTAAGAACTACATTTCTATCACCAGACAAGGTGCATACACCTGGTGACAAATTAATATGATTTCCTTAACAGAGAGAGATGTTTCTAAGGTGAACAGTGCAGAATAAAAAAAATCAGTTCCAGAAAAATTTATCCTTTCAGAAACAAATTGTAACACTGCTAGATTTGATATGAGCCATGACCTCACATGGGTCAGATTTGTATTACTATGACATTTTAGCATTACACCCCGTAGTCAAAGTAAAACACACCTAAAAATACGCTAATATGGTACATTAGTTTTATTACATACTGTAAAAGCATGCCCTCCTACAATCCCATAACAGTGATGCAACTTCCCTTTGGATTCTCAAATTCACTTAAGAATTTCTGCCTTAAGACCCAGTGACATACAGTTACATGTATTTCAAAGGATTGTTGAATTCAGCAGACAGAAAAATTTCAGGTAGGAACCAACAAATTACTCTTCAAAATGCTGGTTCACTTGAATAAATAAGGTTAATTTTCACAACATTGCAGGCCACAGATCTCAAAACATGCTAAGAACTTCAGGTTATTCAAAACAGTGGATTTAGTCAACTTCACTGCATGAGTAGCAGTGTTAGGGAGGGCTGATTTCTCTGCATACATTTTATCAAACTCATTCCATTTTAGCTTTAAATCCCTATTAATGTTGATTTTCTCTGCCACTAAAGACAGTGAATCTCAACACTGACATAAACGTGGACATAGCAAGCAAGGAAATCCACACTGGAAACCATTTAAATACAGACAGATTTCTTTCCAACACAAACACAGAATCCTAGAAAATAGTTTATTTATACATAGATTTCATCATAAGTAGCTGTGAATGGATACTGAGAAAATAAAAATCTACCTACATTTCACAGTATGCAAACTACAGTCCTTGCAAAATTTGGTTTTGTTTGTTCATAGAGTAGATCACACTTCCCTCAACTCACAGTGGTCTAAAAATAGACTACTTTTAGTGATCATCTTCTGAATGCTAATACGTAAGCATAGGGAAAAAATACCAGTGAAAAGAAAATGAACAGACATTTCAGAAAGGTTTCAAAATCTGCTAACAAGTGGCCACCTCCCTCTAGAGCAGCTGCTGTCTCTGTACTCTTTGTACATTACATTAAAATAAAACATATGGTGATGAGAGCTGGCAAGTAGCACTTCCTTCCCTGTACTGTTTCAGCTGAAAATCTATATGCCAAAACTAGTTTCCTTGAAGACCATTCTTGACAATCCTTTGCAGAAGCTGCTAGCTGTTAAAATTTTGTACTGTGGTGAATCTAAATGTATTGTTTGCTGAAACCTGCAGTTTATGGCACATGGAACACAATTTGAAAGACTGCACAAAGTAGTTACTTTTGAATAATTAACTAGGAATCACTTCATTAACTCAGAGAATGAAAATGCTTTCGCATCGTATGAGAAAAAGCCTCTGAAATGTGATTTGCAGAATAAAAACTTTTAAATGCATTGGTTTTCCTGAGCTCAGTTCTACTGGGAAGACATTGATCCGATGCTCAATAAATAGTTCCCACTAACCACTGTATGATTTCAAATGCTTCTCCCAAGTCTTTACATTATTTACGCAAGAATAGTATTTCAATTTTAAGTACATACTTTCATGTAAAACAAACTGCAGGCAGATGTTAAAAAGTTGTTACAAGAATCAAATCAAAACAGGTCTCCAGGTCAAAGTATACCAAAACCAACAGTTAGCATTGATTTACTACCGAATTTGGATTTAAAAAGAAATTCAGAATTATTTCAATAGAAAAACACCAGTTAAAATGGGTGAATGGAAAAAAGAAAGATAAAATGGAGAGCGTATCTTATAAAATTTTTCCATCTTTTAAAAATATATTAAGAAATTAAAAGGCTTTGTTTTTTACTGTAACACTTAGTAAACTTCATTTTCTCATTTGCCATTTTTGATGTAAGAAGAGAGAAACTGGCAAGTAGATCCACCTAGTCTTTCCAAATCAAAGTATTAGGGTTTCATATATTATATGAAGCCTTCACTTGTTTCAGACTATGTTTTTCTGTTCTAGAATAATGATTATCAGAAATTTATCAGAAACTTCTATGAAAATAATAAACTAACTTTGCTAGATTATGTCTTTATTGTATTGAATAGACATGTAATGTCCATTCACAACAGACAGAGGAAAATACATTTTTCGAATTAAATTGTGAAAAAATTCCATTCTGTACTTGAACCAAAGAATCACAGAATAGCTGAGGTTTCAAGGGAATTCTAGAGGTCAACTTGTCCAACCTCCCTTCACCAGCAGGGCCACCTAGAGCTACTTGTTCATCACCACGTCCATATGCCTTTAAATCTCCAGTGAGGGAGAATCCACAACCCCCTTCAGTAACCTGTTTCAGTGGCTCGGCCACCCTCACCATTAAAAAGATTTTCTGTTGTTCAGAGAAAACATTTTGAGTTCCAGTTTGTGCCCCTTGTCTCTTGTCCTCGACTAGGCATCACTGACAAGAGCCTGGCTCCATCTTCATTGCATCCTCCCTTCAGAGATGGACAGACATTGAGTAAGATTCACGTGAGTCTCCAGGCTCAGCTGAGAGGTCCCAGCTCTCTGTCTCCTCATAGGAGAGAAGCTCCTGTCCCTTCAGCATCTTTGGGACCCTTCACTAGACTCTCTTCAGTGGCAAAAACATCTCTTGTACTGTGAAGCCCAACACTGGACAGAGCTCTCCAGTTGTTTCAGTGCTGAGCAGAGGGGAAAAAATCACCTCCTTCAGGCTGCTGGCAACACTTTCCCTAGAGTAGCTCAGGATACCATTAGTTTTCTATGCTGCAAGACTTCACACCTTCTGGGCAGACTACGTCTTCCATGTTAATTATCCACATGACTAGGACAATCTTATTTAACCAAGTGCAGACATTTTATTCTTGAAAACCCTTATATGTAGAAAAACAAACATACAGCATCCTGAAGATAAAATTCAATACACATCGCTGTTTTCAGCTCTATACTATCAAAAAGCTATGAGTTCACGTAGAACACAATAAAAAATACACTGAAAATAAAAAATAGCTTTTTGTATCTTGTACAGATTCTGATCCTCAGTCCTCTTGAGGACAATTCTAGAATTAAGATAATTAAGTGATGAGGAAGATCACAGTCTGTCCTCAGACTGTTTGGAATTTTAAGTGGCTTTTCACATAAACAAACATTAAGTTGTCTCTTTGTCACACAGAGCACTGAAAATAACACGTTATATTATAGAGAATGCTTTCTGATAATATATTTGCCATTCGTAATCACCACTATAAGGTACAATCCTGTTGAAATTCATTTAAAATAAAAAATCAGTTTGAATTGAGGTCAGCATAAAGGGATTGAGAGAGAACTTCTAACTTCTTTGAGCTGCTTGCATAACTGTTTTGGCATCAGAAGCAACAGACTGAGTTAACCTTATGTACGTCCTGATCTCATTCACTGGCTTTAAAGCCCAACATTTAAAACTTAAAAGCTTTTATTTTTTTGAATGGTTTAAATTAGAGTAACGTAAGTGTTCCCATTCATCTGTGGTGCCTGTTCATCAGAAAATGAAATTTCTCCTTTATACCTTCAACAGGATTTTAAATGTTCATATGTTAAACCAACACAGATCTCTTCCTTTAATTTTCATATTCAAGCAGAGCATTTCAATTGTATCCAATTTCATCCACAACCCCTAAGATCCTGATTTTGATCGGCTTGCTCCAAAATACATCATCTTTTGTGGTTCCATTACATAGTCATCATTTCAAGGCTTCTAATGGTACATACATTTTGAACTCAGTTTAGGCAGCAAAAAATGTATGTGCACCTCTTAATGCATACTGTGTATGTTCTGGAAGCAAAGACTGACATTCCAGACAAACTAAACCAAAAACACTTGAAATATGTTTCAGCAGTCTCAAGAGAGATCAAATCTGAAGACGAAAATTAGAAATGTAAACAATATTGTTTAATAGCAGTTGTAAGTTGTTACTTAATACTGGTGGGCAGCAGAGCTGCCTTTTCACTGAACTACTTACTGTATGTCTCCTTAATTACTAACTGCTAAATGCAGCCAGCAGTATCATATCACTTAGCTCTCTGTTCTACAGTGAAGTTGTGTACTGATATTGCATATCAAGGCTAAATCAGGACTCTAAACCTGCTGCCTGTTCAAATTATTAAAGCCATGAGATTACCTCCGTATCTCTCATAGCTATTGACCAGGACAAACTGCTGAGCTCAGCTGCAATGAGTAGGAGAGAAGCAGTTTAAAAGACTCCCCTATGTGACTCATCAGACGTGAGCTGGACCCTTCAGCTGACAAGAAGCAGGCTCCTCAGATGAGTGACAGCAGTGCCATTTGGCCTTTCTTCTTATTTAATCGCCATTTAACTAACAGATCTGTTCAGACTTTCTAGCAAATTAATTGTAGGATTTTTTGACTCAGTACTGTATGGGGAGTAAGAAAGAATATATCTGTACAATAGCTTCCTGCATCAGATTAGCGTCGGAAGTATTTAACATTTCTTCCTATTCTCTGAGGACAGACCTTGAAATGCTAAACAATTTATTTAATTAATGCAACACTGTGGTTTCGTTTAATTCTCATTTCCAGCACTTGAGATGGATACAGATTATGCAAACAAAACACGATATAAAATCTGCATATTTTAACATCTCTTGTTGCCTCAAATAATGGCAATGCAGTCATTGTATTAAAAAGAGGCCAGCAGTAATTACGTAATGCAGCAAGCAGCATGACATTTCCTATCAGCACAGCAAAGTTAGGAGAGCAGCAGTGATGTGGCTCAGTGAATGCGGATTCATGCTTGTTTCAGCTCACATAGCAGGAATGAGCAAAAAATGATACTATCCATAAATTCCCCCAAGAGTGGTTATGAAAGACGAAATCATGCATGAAGAACAAACTGAAAGGCTGGTGTGACAGCCTCTGTACTCCCTCTCTGGTTGACTGTTACCCATTTTAACATACAGAGAGAGCTAATAGTTTGCCCTTAACTTTAATAACAAACAATTGAAGTATCCCTATAGTTTGAAAGACAAATTTACTTCTAATTCATTTGAATACAAAAGCATACACACAAAAAATACCATAGCAAGCCTGAAAGTTGTTTCTTCTTCACACGAGTTAAAGGTTGATATATCAATCCTTTTTTTCACAGAAATACAAAATATTTGAGACAGAAAGGTATTAGAGTCTGTTTTGAGGGATCATCCAGTCCAGTGCCATTACCAAAACTGGCTCAACATCAGCAGGTTGCTCAGCACTGTGTCCAGTCAGGATTTGAATGTCTCTAAAAACTCTTCTGGCTTCCTATTCTAAGGTCTGATCCTGACTGTGAAGTACATTTTTTATGTTTAAATGAAATTTTCTATTTCTGTGTTCTCTCATTACCTATTTTTAATTCTTTCACTGGGCACCAATGAGAAGAACCTGGATACATCTTCTGTACAGCTTCCCATCGCAGACACATGTGTACACCACATTACAGGGTAAAAGAATGAACTCTTAATAACCATGAATAACATTACTGAGTAATAACACACTTACGATTAGGATATTCTAGCCTCAGTGTGGACAGATCAAAATGAATCTTAAGACCCTTTTTTCTCCATATTTGCCTCAGAACAGTCTTACTATATTATGTCACCAGATCTTATTTGTCTGTATGTAAAGACTTCCTACTGTTACTGATCAAAATCATTCATATTTTCCATAATAATCTAATTGAATTAAAATTTAACTCTCAAATTCTGAAGATAATGCATTCGATTTCCAAATCTGAGACACTAGAACCTTCACTCTTGTTCTTTTGTGCAGTCGCATTCACAGGGAAGTGGCAATTGTTAGATGTATGCCAGTGCTATTCCTGCTTTGTTTAAGCACAAGAACTGTTGACAAGTAACCTATAATTAAATATAATTAAATAAAAATTAAAGTAATTAAACACAACAATTGTTATTAGCTAACTTTAATTAACAACCAATTTACTTCAAATATAGTCTAAGGTTTCAGTTAATGCTAGCTAGTAAGAAAGATGCAAGAGTGTGCTTCTTCCCTGTAAAGAACATCTTTGGAGCACACAGATGAATGAGGAATGTGCCATTTCTAAGCTAAAACTCAGCATAATTAAGAACAGATTAACAGATTTCATAACTGTCCAATAATTTGTCCCACAGTTTTGGAAAAGTTAGCTATACTTTCATGAATGACAAACAAGTTGAACATTTTTCTTCAAATGCAAAGGAGAAATTGTACTTAATTGAAGAACTGTAACTGGTACCTTCATAATGACAACAAAGCACCTGCTACCTTGTTTTAGGTCTGTTAAACTGAGGCTTTACAGTGTGCTGATATCAGACAGGTTTCATGAATCGCATGAACAGTTGCAGACACGGAAAACAGAAACAGGAGACAGTCCACATAATGGTGAGTTTATCAGACAGTGAGAATCCAATTTCAGGGAAGCTTCTGCAATTTAAAAATGTTATTAGCAAATTAGAAAAATTAATGGGGAATTGTGTTTTTGCCAGTATTAATAGCATTGATGCATGTGTCTTAAGGCTAGAATCTCATTTTTTAGCTTTGAGGAAGGAGAGAGACATTTTCTTCAGTTTATCAATGATCTCAGTAGCAATCATCCATTTGGAAAACATCCTTTGAGTGATGTTCATACAGGCTGTAGTAATCTATCGATGGTTCTTTCCCTAGAACTACAGTGCTTTCTCTACAGGGTTGCCTATGAAAACCTTAGTGCTCCTGAAATTGACATAATCAAAATGTTACTTTTCTTCCCTTTTAATTAAGTTATAAGGAATTAATGAAATTATTAATCTCACTTAGTAGTCTGAAATGCATCACACCATCTATTCCATGTTGTCTCTATATATACTCTTTTTAATTGGCATAACCTTCTCCATGCCTTTTACTAATTCAAAATGAAAAGAAGGAAAACTTGTTATGTGTTCTAGACATTAAACCACTGTTCTAAGCTAATGCATTATCTGAAAAACCCTCATTAGAGAGCTGTGATAAGGATCATACTGTATAAAATTTTCATATCACATCAAACAATAGCAAATGCATGCCCTTTACATTTAAACATCAAAAGCTTTAATTTGAAATATAACTAGCACTGTTTACAGGTAGCTGGTTTGTGTCTGCGGTATCAAAACGTACAAAACTTGCCAATACTTTGAATTTTCTACTTCTGCCTTTTAAATATAGCTCGGATAGGAAAACTGAACTTTCAGCAAGACCAAACCACAGCAAAAATCAGTCCTGCTGCTCACTTTCTGGTTGCAGCATAAACAAATTGAATAGTTTAAGGAACTGAATGTACAAATTGTAAAGCAAATCTACCCACATAAAAAATAAAGCTTTTTTTTTCACTTGACTTAAGCTACTGATTATAGTCTATCATAATTACAGAAGATGTCTATCAATAGTATTCATTTCCAGAGTAAGGAAAAGGATTCTTCAACCATCCATTTCTAAATAAATCCAAAAAGACTAGCAACAGCTATTTTGTTTATCAAACAAAATGTACTCATCCTCTTTAAATCCAGCACGTATCAGCTGAACTTATTTTTAAATTGGCTTTGGTTAGTTAGGGTTGTTGTTATTTTTTTTGTTAAGCAAATGCAGGAATTCAAGTGTATATAATACATTATAGTAATGCTTATCTAATATTTTCTCACAGGGACTTTTTTTGCATGATTGGTGGGGTAACGTTTGATGTACATTATAAATTCCGTCCTCTGGCCAGTTCCTCTCCAGGATACCATGAATGATGCCTTTGCTGGGCAGAACAACAGACTGAGAGACTGCAGCCAATTTTCATCTGATTGTTCATTCAAAAGGAAATAGTAAAAGAATGATGGAGAGCTCGAACATCTTGTCCTTTCTTAAAAGAAAATTCTCTAAGGACAACTTGTCTCTCACCTTTTAGAAATATAACTAGCAAATCAGCACTGAACATTGTCAATCCTTCTTTGGAGTGAAGGGAAGTGTAAAGTAACTTAATTATCTGCTCACTTGAATAAAAAGTAGAAACCACAGAAGAATAACACTGATATGAGAAATATGCAGTGGAGCTTTTTAACACACTCAAGACTTTCATCCAGAATTGATGAACAGTGAGCTGTATCTACTGCCCAGCACTCATTCATGATTTCAGATAGATTTAAGTGTCATGGTATCTTCCTAAAGAATAGCCAGAAGCCAGCCATACTCTCTTTGCCTTTACACACGAGACAGGTAAGTAATAGTACTTCTAAAAAAAACACTTCTGAAATTAAAAAAATTACCTTCTAAAAGCTTAATTTTCTGCACCAAGTGTCTGCCAAAACAAATCTGTCATTTCATTAGCGATGCTAAAGAACAGCATAGTTCTGAACACATTAAAATACTCATGGCATCTTTTCAAAACCTGTGGAGTTTCATCTGATGGTCTCTGACTGCATAAAGGACTTTATGTAACATTCTAGTAATAAAAAGACAACCTTCCACAAACGGCATAGTATATAATAAATAATTATGTAACTTCTATGAAACATTATATGGTGATTCATCTTATATTGTTTTTAATAAGCCTTTTTTTTTTGCATCACTGTTTGCTTATAAAACCTGTCATTTTTATAAAGCTGGTATTATCACGTGAAATTATTACATTTCTGTTCCTGATGATAAGGGAAATCTATGTTAAAACAGATTAGAGAATGCGAAAGCAATCTATTTCACAGAATAGGTGCCTGAAGTAAGTGGTTTATGTCCACTCACAGAAAAACAAAAGCTCCCATCAAGAAAATCTGCTTTGTGATAACATCCCCTACAAAGTGCTAACACTGAATTAGAGCCAGTGTTAATAATGAGCTCCAAAGTGTGATGACTATCACAGCAGGGTACCACAGGCATGAACAGAAACACGTGTTAGAATCATTCACTGTGCAACCCGTTTTTAATGAAATAATAATCTTTTTAAAAGGATCCAAAAAATGATCAGACAACTACAAGTAGCATTTATATATCTAGATGAAAACACTTTGTAATATCATGCAGGAAAGGGGACTCCTAAAGCTTGCTTTCATCTACAGGTATGTTTGGAAATAACTGGCATTTATCCTTACAAGTGAATCATCCTGCACCAGTGCAGGAATGGAGGAAAAGAAGAACATAAAGGTAACATAAATAACTTAAAAGAAAATCCTATGCAAGTGGATAGAAAAACTTGCATCATGACAAGTTAAAAAAAAAAATTAAGTTATTCATTCTCATACAGTTAAGCAGGAAAACCAGAAAAGAAAAAAAAAAGCTATCATTCTAGTAAGAAAAAGCTTTTAAGTGACTGTCACTCTTATTTATCTTGCAGTGATTAATTATTCTGATGGGAAAAATCTGAATCTGCAATTACCAAATTGCGAAGGCAAACAAGGCCAGTAGGAATACGGTTTTATATATCACTGTTCTCTCTAGTATGAAGAAAAAAAATAAATCTAATTCAACTGTATTATCAACTTTCAGCTAGTATGTCAGGCTATACTGTACAATGTGGGACTGTTCATCCATCCTCGTTACCCATATGCATGTGTGACTAAGGCACAGCAGTCTGCTTTTATAAAGAAGAAGATAAGGAACTAAGGAAGTTTTGTCTGCACTCACAGGCTGTCTACTGCCAGGTTCCTTTGCAACTATAGTTCACTGCATAAGAAGCACTTAGGAGAAATAGCTAGCTCTATCTGAGTGTATCACACACCCGCTGCATGCAGCGTTTCAGCCATACTGTGGGAACCCGCCTTGCCTCTGCCAACCCAGCCAGAAATGAAAAAATCCATCCTTCCGTAGCACATAGCAGTGTCAACAGCAGATTTACGGAATGGCCCTGCTCTGATCTCTGCTCCCTAATCCTGCTTTGCTTAGGTAAATCCACCCCACAGACAACTGTGAAGGAGCTTTCTGTACAGCTGATGCCATTCCAACCCCCCACATACAACTCTCAGAAGAGGAGGCTTTATTAAAAGATGTTCTCAGCTTGCAGGACAACGCACGTACATCCTGACCACAGGAAGGGAGTGATGGGCATCACACGTCCTGTGCTGTACACACCCCTGGCCTGTCCTAAACACACTCATCTCAGTTATTAACTCAGTAGCTCATTTAGTAAGAAAAGTTGTATTTGTACCTCATATTATATAAAACTTCAACGGCAAGCCATGTGTGAAGATCATTACTTTCTGTTAATTACCATTCCTACAGCAGAGACAGTTAACTGCATGATCTGTTATCTCTAATAATAATTATTTACACAGCAAATGATATGCATGCTGTGCATTGTTTTCTCCTGTCTAGATCATTCTGGTAAAATGTTTATCAAAAAAAGACTTTCAAAGAAAATATCAAGGAATTTTTTTTTGTTTATGTACGGAAAGATACTTTGCCTGCAAAGTCTCATTGCCTCATCTACAACACATACCTACATTATGTATTTGTCTAACACTGCAAACAAAATACAGAAATTGAATGCACTGACAAAGGTAAAATATATGCTTCTGGAATTAAAACTCATAAAAATACACAGATCTGTAGAAATCAATTCAATCTGATTTTCATCAAATTACATGAATTTTTAGAAATAAATTTACAGTGCACTGCACTTTGGAAATGCAACTAAGATGGAAAGGGACAAATTGGGTAGTGCTGGAAAAACGTTTTCATCATCTAAGCAATTGGTTTGTTGTACAAAAAGACAACAAGATCAAGGCTGGAACTCTAGAAAAGTGAATGAATTTCCTGCTTCACTTAGGGAGCTTTAAATTGAGCAAGGAACCATCACTCACCAGGAAAATTCTAAGCTCCTGTAAGACTTTGTGTTTTCTTTCCTCGTTTACCCAATCCCAATCACCACTGCCTGGCATTTGTACAACATTGTAAGAGACAGTTGCTGGCACTGCCATCTGAGAAGTAACTTTGTGTAAGTAATACTGTTTATTTTCCAAGTCATTAGTCAGATTGGCATTAACCTTTTAATTTTAAACGGATCAAATGCAGCATTTATCTAGAGACTGAGAAACGCTCAAGAGAATATTTTAATGCCATCACCTGCGCACTTAAAAAACAAGAGGATAAACAGTTTTCACAAATTTCTGCTACCAAGACAACACGCTGAAAGCATCCAGTGACAGATTCACGTTCCCAGTGTACTCCACAGTGCAGAAAGAAGGTTCAGGCCCTTTGCTCCACGTTGCCTGCTGCAGTGCCAGTTGACCAGGAGCCAGTCCCCAGTGCCGTCACGTGTGCTATGTTACTTATAATCATCCCAGGTGTTTCTTACTGTTTGCTAATTTCTACGATTATTATGTAAGGATAAAACCCTCCATAGATCCATATTCACACAAAATGGCTGCCAAATAGCACTCCTCTTCTTCTGCCTGACTCAGTCTTAAAGATACTGAAATCTTGACTCTATCCAAAGGTGGAATGTATTTTTGAGCGCTGCTGGAGGAAAGAAAGCCGAGGAAAGAAAACCATTATAAAGGATGATCTCTGCTCAGACTTTCACCAGAATTAACTGAAATCCCTCCATTCCAAAAATACTGATACAAACCTCTCCACAGACAAAGCTTACAATCTCCTGTGAAGAAACTGCAATGCAGCAAGGTAGGGAATGCCTCTCAGCACAAAGGGGAGCACGCAGTGTGTTTTTTGGGCAAGTACCTATTTTAACTTGGAACACTGTGCGTAATAACGGGAGAAGTTACACATAAAAAAAATCTAGCATGAACATTCATATCAAATAAAAAGAAATGGCAATTTTATCTGTATTTTTTAATGCAAGAAACAAGTGCTTATGAAGAGTTTCAAAGAAGACCATAAGTAAAAATGTTCTTCCAATTTTAACTACCATATTAACTGAAACTGTAGTTCAAAGAATAAAAGCTATTTTCCCATGGTCTTCCTCTGAATAAAGAAGAGGATTCTAGTGACATCCAGTTGCAGTTTCGTTGAGTCTAATTGCCCTTGGCAAAGAGCTGCAGTAAAATACGGAATCTTTTGCTGTTGCCTCAGGAAATACAAATTCTGATATTTTCTGTTTATAGGTATGGCATAATCTGATTTTTGGCTTTTGAGCCTGGTGTAAGAAATGAAACAATCTCTCTCTAATTTTTAGAGACTCTATTCTGTTTTGAATACAGGACTTCACTGTACATGAGAAATGTGGACCTTTAAAGTTGCACCCAGAGGAGGGTCACAAAAATGATTCGAGGGATGCAACACCTGTCCTATAAGGGCAGGCTGAGAGCTGGGGCTGTGCAGCCAGGAGATGAGAAGGCTGCAGGGAGTCCTGAGTGTCTAAAGGGTCTGTAAGAAGGAAGGGGACAGACTCTTTAGCAGGGGAAATGGTTTCAAATTGAAACAGGGGAGGTTTAGATTGAATATAAGGGAGAAGTTTTTTTAGAATAAGGGTAGTGAGGCACTGGCACGGGTTGCCCATAGAGGTGATAGATGCCTTCATATTTAAAGTCAGGCTGGATGGAGCTGTGAGAACCTGATGGAGCTGTAGGTGTCCCTGCCTATTGCAGTGGAGTTGGACTAGATGGCCTTTAAGGGTTCCTTCCAACTCAAAGATTCTATGGCTCTACGCCAGTTCTCAGCAGGACAACAATACATTAATGATCAATGATCCTGTATAAATACACACATACAGGTACCTAGAGATATAAAAGATGAGGTCTGTGCTATGTAAGACAAGAATTAGAGAGCTGCAAGCATCTACTGTTGAAAAGATAGGAGATTTCCATCCTCTTTTGTCGCCCTGATAAATTTTTAAATTAATCTAGGGAAAAATCAGGAAAAAATCCACAAACCTATTAATTCTGGTGGGTTTTTTTTGTGTACGCTGTTTGTTTTCTTTTTGTTCATAAATTCCAAATTATCCATGTTTTTGAATACAGCTTTCAAGCTTCCAAGAAGACCTTAACTGTATTGGAATTGATGAAATTATTAAAAGTAAAGGAAAATGACAGTGAAATTCTGTTGGCTAAATGGTATATATATTATGTACATAGTACATACATTGTATATACATTACACAAATAGTTTATACATATAAATATATATGACTACTGAGAGTTTGTTTCCATCATGTCAAAATAAGGTAGACAAGATGAATTGAAGCGTTCAGTTGTTTCAAGCTGGGTCACAGGAGGCTTGCGAACAGGAAATTATAGAACATCAAAAAAGACTTTGTCTCTTGGGAAGATGTTAAAGGGATCAGGAGTGCCACTATACCAATGCATGCAGTGTGTGAAATAAGCAGAAGGAACTGGAAATCTTGATGCACTTGGAAAACTATCACCTTACTGCTATCAGGAAAAGCATGGTGGGATGATTCACATAACTGGAATAATTACCATTGAGGGCTTTCTAGAAGGGATAGGCAAGGTAGAAAGAATGAGGGAGTTGCCCTCTATGTTAAAAAGTGGATGTACTGCGAGGAGCTCCCTCAAAGGCAGTCAGGAACACGTTGAAAGCCAGTGTGTTAAGATCAGGAATGGGAGCAATGAGGGACAGCTGGTGGTCAGGGTCTACTACAGGCCACCAAATCGAGGCAGGTCTGTTGACAAGGCCATGCTTCAGCTGCAACAAGTTTCCATATTAAGTCTTGAAATTCAATGTTTTTAAAACCAATTGTATAAAAGCAAAGTAAATGTTGAACTTCACACACCTCTTTGAAGACTTTCTGATGGGACGCTATCTCCCAGCAACCTAGATAGCTGTCCTACTTTTGGATGCAGATACATTCCTCACAGATGAAAAGAACCCTTCCACTGCCTCTACATCTGTGCTGTCAGTCCCCACTGTAGAAGCTCATTTATTCATGTGAAGCAGCTATTGTGCTAGAACCTTATTCTCCTCTGCTTCTACAATTTCAGTACTGTAGAATGCAATTTCTTCTTATGGCTGTCATATTATGGGTTACCTACTTGTTCTGTCAGCCTCCCTCCACCTCTTTTCTTCAAGAAAGTATGAATTGTATTCATTCCAGTATTTCTGCATCAGACAATTAGTTAAAAGAACTATTTATCCTTAACAATGAAATCCTGTGCCAAAGTCTCTTGAACTGCTTTCAGTATGACATTAGGGATTTAGTTCACTTATTTTCATAAGACCTTTCAGTATATATGCATGAAAAAGTAATTACAAAAGGCAATAAGGTGAATTAACACCTCCCTTTTCTCCTGGTAAATACAAGTGGCTGAATCTGTGTTGCAGTCCCATCCTGTGGCTATGCTGCACACCAACTTGCATCCTCAGCATCATTCTCCCATTGACAGATCCCCTTCTCTGGGAAGTTTGTGGGAACCTCCTGTTTGCTCCTTGCTGGGAGTATGTCCGGTTTTCAAACCTACAGCCTTGTGAGTACAGACCTGTAAGAATGTACTGTGAAGAGTCTCATCTGGGGCTGTAGTCAGAATGTAGTGGCAGTTTGGGTGCTGGCAACCTTGGCAAACTTCACTGTTTTTCTAGAGATGTGTCAGTGTCATAAGCGTGTGGTTTTGTGCTTTACAATAAACAGGAAATACATTGCTTTCTTTGTTCTGAGAGCAGTTGTTATTTTCTTAATTCACCACCTTTGTTTTATCCAATAAAGCCATTATTGTCCAAAAAGCTGTACAAGGGCACATTCATTAGCTAGTATTTATCCACAGGTAAGCGTTTACTTCATTTTGTAAGCTTTGGAAGGCAGTGAATGTTCTGCACTTTTCTGTGACATCTTTTTCCTTCAACAGCGTCAGTAAAAGGATGTCAATACACTATGCTGCACACCATACAAATGCAGTAAATGATGCTCCAGATCCTCAGAACTGAAAACAGCCCTCACAGTGCAGATATTCACCTATTACAAGCATAAGTAGCTCTCTTTTTTTGCTCTTCAGGCAGCTATCAAGTGCCCATTGAAATGCCTGTGTTAAATCATGACAATGACTGGTTCAGGCAGGTCCATTCGTACTGAAAATCCCATGACTAAATGTGAGACATGACCATTTTTTAGTAAGAACACATTATACTTGTCCAGCAAGCATGTAATCTTTGCCCTCTGACAGATTTGAGGAAATCAGAAGAAAAATAAATCATAAAGAATAAAGAAAATAATGCTCTGAAAGTAAAGCTTCCTATTTATTTCCACGGAAACTTTAAAATCTACAAAGAACACAGTAACAGTCTGATAGTGCTAATTCTCAACTACAAAATGTGGTTTTCAACATAGTCATCACCATGAGCTCTGCATTTGCGCCAAAGATGAACAAGAAAAAGCCTGCGTGCCACACTCACCAAAATCTGCAGCAGCAGAGATGACCCACTATCGCCACTGCCGTTGCTGAAATGCACCACCTGCTGCCTCACTGAGCTCACATCCACTGTTTGGTCTCCAAACCAGCCAAGTTCAGCCAGTTCAGCCAAATGTCAGTGAATACCAATGAGTGCTATTTTTTTCTGAACAGAAGAATTCATTGACACTTTTTTGCTTCGTATGTACTTCCATGTCAGACGCCATTTTGTCAGAGTGCCCTTTGCTGCCATTTCTCTTATGGTAACAAACTGTAATGGAATACTGCTTTACTCCCAACATTTGCCTCTGTCATCATGAACCAACATAATAAAATTGGAGGCATTACTTTTGGAGCAGCTCTCATTTCTAGAACTGTATTTATGCATGCAAAAGCTTAAATCACTACTTTTGCCATAAGGAGTCTGTATTTCAGTATTGCTCCCTGATATTCAAGGTCACTGTGCTTTCAAACCAAGTGAAATTGAGTGATTCCCAAAATGGAAATTTTGTTTTCAGACTAAGAGGTGCTTCACAGCCTTTGTCACAGCTTACCTCCAAAAAATTAAGTCCAATTTATATTTTTGGTAGTTAAAGCTACATAAAACTGTAACACTGGGGAAAAACAGGCTTTCTGGAAAACATCTTCACATAAACAGCATAAGAGCAGCACTGAAGATGCTCAAAGACTAACAGAATGCAAAAACAGCTCAGAGAATACTTTAATCCTTGAGAAGCACTGAAAAGAATTGTATATAACTTTGCAGTTGTTTGATTAGAATAACTTCTTTTTAATTTCTCAGGGAACCTCAAATCTTTTCTTCCAAGCAGCGGTATTATTTTCTTTTTATATTTTTATCAATGGTTCAGTTGCCTCTTAATCAAAAGATAATGGAAGATGAAACATTGCTCACTCAGCAGATAACATAGGTCCTATATGTGATCACTCTGAACAGAAGTTCACACAATGAGCATGTACAGTAACTGGATCACTAATAATGTATGTAAAATATGTCGTCGTATCTAAAATTCAGTTGTTACGACATTTTCTCATACACCCTTTGGGTCTGAGCTGATATTCACCATTCTATTAACTACATTCTGAGAATGAGTGCAAAAGCATGTGTTCAGTATTAACAGTTAGAAAAACAACTGCACCCTTTATCTGACTCCCCTCTGTATTTTTTTCTGTATTTATTTACTAACTGTAGTGAGTAAGGGCTTTGAAACAGTATTTTCTATCATAAACTTTAGCTTAAGCTTGCTGTAACAACCACCTCCTCTGATACTGGAGTATTCTCCTGGGGTCCACGCTTCAAGGTTTGACCTTATAATGCTGTTAAAAAATGACCACTAATTTTATACAGTTATGTTACAGTATTCCAGAGCATCCTGTGATTTCCAGAGAACAAATGGCTTCATCTATTAATTTTGAATAGAATTGATCCGTGCAAAGGCATAAAATAACTGCAGTAGTGGAACGCTGACTCCTAACAAGCACACAACAGTCTTTTCAGTGAGAAGGAATGACTCTAGCTAACAGGAAAGAAAATAAAACAACACCAATGGTTAGATCACAACAACTGCTATTAACCAGGAATGTTTCTGTTAAATGAAACAGCTGCCTTAAGACAGAGGTTATTAAACGTATATGTTATACATGCGAGCCTTTGGAAAGTGGTGTAATATCTTCCCACATCTCATCCAGAAAGCTAAAAATTCAGATGAGAGTCTGAACCAGCAGGAAGGTGAACACAAACACCTCATTTCTGTGTTTGGCTTCAAGCATTCAAAACAAACAGCAAAATGCTGAACAACTGAGTCACAGCTGACATTAAGTCTTGCTCTGCCAGCTGCACCTACCTGAACTAGCAGTCTGCTGTTCTGTGCCACCTCATCTCAGAAATGAACAAGTTCTGCCAGTGCTGGTAACGTTCTCTCAAATCCCTACCACAGATGAACTCCACAGTGATAGCTAGAACTGATACTGGCAATTAGCAGTTATACAAACACCAATGTCCATATTGACCTATTGCCCTTCGTTCCTATTTGTCTCTATTTCCATTTTTTAATTCCAGTGTGTGTCCTGAGGCAGAGTTTGGTTCCATTTCAATTCCTGCAGGAGGAAGCACCTAGACTTGCAGGGGCTATAATCATATCAACATAACTAAGATATATGTTCCTGTTTCTAAAAATGAAACGTTACACTGATCTATGAAAGCATGCTCATTAACAGCAAAACATTCCTGCTAATTTTCAGTTTGTGTAAATTAGATTTCCAGAAGCCACTGCCATAAAATATCTATGTATCTTTTACACTGAGCCACCTAAGAAAGGAAGGCAGGCCCGTTTTCATTTTGGCTAACCTGTTTGGCGTGGATCTGGACAGATCATAAGAAAAAGACAGAATGAGATCCAGAATTCAGGTGAGAACTGATGCTGCTATTTTGGATTCTCACACCTGAAAATGGTACGTAGCTGAGTGAGCTCTGCACTTCCAGAGTATCTGAACTTCAAGTCAAAAGGAGTAGCTCTGACCTCAGTTGTCTATTACAGCTACTTGTCCTTGTAGAGCAACAGAAGAGCTGTGTTCATTAAGGGCTGATTTCAGTTGCAAGGAGGGAACAAACAGTACCTATTTGAGCTGCTGAAGGCTTCATGTCCTCTCAGTGTAGAAAGTAGCTCAAATCTGCTCTATTTCCAGAGAGCTTTCAGTGAGAACAGAGCAGTGGGTGCCTCACAGTATTCCAACAATTGTTTTTTTTTTTGTGATTGTGCTTAAAAAAACCCTACTTCTAAAATATTATGAGGTACATATATGATGCAGCTCAGCTCATTATTGATCTATAAAAAGGACAATGCATAAACTCACAAGCTAAGAAGATATTTGGTCTGATACTAAGTTTGACCTTTCAAAGAAAAAAATATACTGAGATTGCAAAAGTTTTCAGTCTCTTACTGGCCATATACAGAAAAGTCTAGTGGCACAATCCACCAGATTTTTCCATTATGTCCTCCTTCAGTGAGTAAATAGAACATTTGGAGTCATAATTCATTTGAAAATGTAACAATAAGGATTATTCACTGATACAACCAATCTCACTTGTCTTACTGAAGAATTAATGGAAGATTTCACATGAAAGTAATTTTACAGATAGGAAGCCTCAGTGAAAACTCATTTTATGAGTAAAGAAACCAGCACACAGGTTGGACCATCCCATCTGTTGGCAGTAAAACATTGCAAATATAGCATGGTCTTGTATGTACAAGTACAACCCTGTTCACAAAAAAAGAAGCCCACGTAAGTATTTTCACAACCTCTGCTCTCATTTTGAGGAATTCAGCAGCATTTAACAATTCATGCAGGATGTTAAGGAATTAATAATGCTTTCACAAGTTATCACTCCTTCTACCATGTTTCATTTTACCACTGGAAAAAAAAAACCACAACAAACTACTCACCAGAATTTTTGTAGTGTAAGCACTGTTGATAGCAATTGCATTAACCAGTAATTCGAGAGTCTTAGCAGGTACAGAATCAGGGTCAGGGATCTCTTTGTAGTGCACATCACCAATATAGGCTTGGACGACTGTCATCCGGTTGGTTGTTAGTGTCCCTGTTTTGTCAGAGCATATGGCTGTAGCATTACCCATAGTTTCACAGGCATCTAAGTGGCGGACCAGGTTGTTATCTTTCATCATTTTCTGAGGGGAAAAAAAAAAGTCCAAGATTTGCTTTGACAAATCTCAAACATCAGTCATACAAAGGAAAAAGTATATATCTTATTCACTAGAAGCTCAATCAGAATTTTGTGTCCAGTAATTAGTACTGTATTTACTGTGTAAATCAATCAAGCCCTGACCATCCCTGGAATAGTTTTGTTTTTTTTTTTTTATCAAATGAAATAGTTCTATCCTTTTATCATGGATAAATACTTTAAGGAGCAGGTAGAACAGCAAAGATCAGCTGCAGTACTGGAAATACTGAAAACAATAGGATTTTAAAAACAGTATAACTATAGCAAACATAAGAAACCGGGCAGTTTTACACACTTCCTTTTGGTTTGCTTTGCTTCTTACAGCTGAAGTCCTAAATCTAGAGATCAATCAGGAATACTTAGTAGCATAAATAAGGTTACCTAGTAATTCAACAACTGTATATGCACAGAATATGATTGAGAAGCTATCCTGTAAACTATTCATATTTCTATATTTTAACCTTTTAATGTTTAGTCAAACTTTTTAGCCTTTATTTAATACCATTTCCAATACCAGTGTCACCCTACAGCACACAGAGTGACTACCAATCAAACTAAATCAAACTAAAATAATCACCAATGACTTAAAAAATCCACCACCATTCCATACTGCATATTTTTCACAAGATGGACAGTCTTCCTGGGGTTGTAAGTTGCCCTTACTCAAACTTTTTCAATATTAAAAACCTCTGTGTCCAATCACCTGACCCCAACTTTCAGAGCAATACCTTATGCTCACAGGACACAGTGTCACCAGCTGAAGCCAAAATGTGTAACTGTTTGATACTGCACCCATAGTTACACAGGGATGGATGTGCTGCATGCACTGTGTGAAGGCCATCAGGAGAATGGAAAAATATTTTTAAAGCAGTTAGGCTCCTTACTGGCAAAATCACGTGGCTGAGATCTGCTCTTTTTTTCCCTAGTAAGATCTGACTACCTATAAATCAAGGTATTTCTTCATAATGTTCACGTTATTTACCTGCTAAATGGAAACAAATCACAGAGTTTTCACCTGGGATTGCTAGAATGTTTATGTAAGGCCCATCATTCTTTGATTTTGTGACAGAATCATTTGCATTGGCTAAAAAGCCACTGTAACTGCACTGAAGAAGAATTCTACTTCCTTCGAAAAAAGAATCCTGAAAACTTCAAATCCTTGTCGAAACTTTTTACTATTGCAAAAGCAAGTCTGAAGACAAACTTATATTAAAAGCCTACACTACTCTT
Source organism: Tetrao urogallus (assembly GCF_951394365.1). Lineage (NCBI taxonomy): Eukaryota > Metazoa > Chordata > Aves > Galliformes > Phasianidae > Tetrao > Tetrao urogallus. The sequence continues at coordinate 4,195,674 of NC_136823.1, read as the reverse complement.
AAAAGTAAGCCCTGCTCAATAAATTCCTGGTAACTTTGTAAACTAAGCAGGGATTTCTGTTGTTTGAAAACTGTGAAGTTTAAAAGACTTGAGTTAGCATACAAATGCATTTTTTTGTTTTGTCAGAAGTACTTTCAAAGCAATACTTTAAAGAAATTTCTCATTATCATTTTAATGACATTAATTTACAGGCCAACTTCAATCAAACCTGACAAAAGCTGAAGAATAACACACTAGCAAACTCGACAGAAAGCTATTTTTCTCCTATAATTATTTTGAACGTTTCTTACCTTTACAGAATAAGCCAAAGAAATAGTGACAGCAAGTGGAAGACCCTCAGGGACAGCAACCACAAGTACAGTAACACCAATAATGAAGAATTTAACAAAATACTGAACATAGACAGGAGTGCACTCAGGTAACCACTGTTTCTTTTTCACCACAAAAGTGTCAATGGCAAAATATAGTACCAAAATGATTACAGTGATGGCAGACATCACCAAACCTGTAAATAGAAATATGCAATTACTACAAAGTAAAAATTAAAAATATGTGCAATTAGAACTTAGAGTGTAATGTAAAATTATTTTCACTCTTCATGAGAGTTTACATTGCCACCAGTACAAATAATGATGAATTTTATAACGTCAAAGAAAAAATTATTATAATACATTTGCAGCAAAAGCCATTATTACAGTAAGTTTACAAGAACCATCCATACATTCTAACGAAGAGGGAGGTACTCCATTCCACAGAGCAGCTAGCTGCTGCTACAGTAATTTCTAAGCACTGTCACATTGCTGCCCTTAAAACTTACCAGGCAGTCTAAAGTTGTGCTGTTGTTTAACCTAAGTTTTTCAGGTTTAGTACATCACTATTCTGTACATATTCAAACATCAGTTGCTCGTCTTTCTTTTTGAATATGTTTACCTTAAGAGGCTTAAGAAAAGGAGCCTCTTCCTATAATTTGCTGTTATCTAGAATATTTCAGACAGGCGTCCAGTTGAATACAATGAAGTAACATTGCAGAATTGTCCACTGAACAGTTATTTAATTGGTCTTCTTGTAAATTTTACTAATACTAGTGTTCCCAAAGTTTTTCTTACAAAGGAATCTACACAAATAGTGCATATTTCTGTGAGGAGAGGCTCAAAGGCATACAACCCTGACAGCATTCCACAAGAGAGATTAATAAGTATTTCACTGAAGACATGAAGATCCTGGCTGGGCACAAATGTGCTCTCATACAGACTGTGGTAAGACAGCATTTCTCATGCACAGTTTTGCTTCTGGATTAAAGTGACAAACAAAAACCGGTTTCCTTTGGAACACCTACTTAACCTTGTTGTTATTACTCTTTGACATTCTCTGATGAAGAGGGTAAGCCTGTTTTTCAGAGTAAATTAATTTCTCCCTAATGAGATCATGGAAAAAAAGGATGATACAGTGAATTCCATGTTTTGACTGAAGTGATAGACAGACAAATAAATAAAAAAATAAGTAAAAGGATTTTAAGGTTGACAGGATTTTGATGACTCAGGGAGACCACCACTTAATATCAGAGGATAAAGAAAAACCCACTAAAACATTATATAGGGAAATCTTTATGACAACTCAAGAGATTCCCATAGATTGCCTGATGTAGAAGGAAAAATAAGACTAAAGAGATCATAATTAATTCATATTACTTGCCACATTACTGTTAGAAAGATGTATACAATTACTTGAAAATTACAAAAGAGATGTAGAAAAAGTACTTACTGTTGAAAAATATGTAATTTAAGAAGTTAATAAACACAAGAAATTATGAGGTTTCATATCAGTGTGTATTGCTATATAGCCAGCAACAAAACAAGAGAAGCCTGAGTAATATGAAAGTGGGCAAACCATGAAAGTGAATATTAAAGAGAGATAATTGTAAATTACGAGCCACATACTGTCCAGGAAAAAAAGACAGAAGTGGTATCATGGTTTTCTGCCATCAAAAAAAGTGCAATAAACTAAAAAGGATTTAGAAGGAATAGGAGGGATAAAAATCAGACTGATAAAGAAGGATAAGGGTGTTCAATGGAAGTGAAGATAGGAATCTGCTGTAGGAGCACAGCCATGTATCTGGGTAGAGTCTGAGACCTCTTTAATACCACTAGAAAAAAATAGTTAGCAAGCATTACATCATTTTGAAAGACCTAAACTTTCTACCTGCACTGTTGGAGAAGTGCCACTTTTAACAGCATGGATCAGGTGGTATTGAAAGAATAGCCAACAGATACATCATATTTGCATAGAAGGTGTGAACATGGAAGTCACGAGATAATAAATAGAATAACTTCAGAATCCATAAGTGGGAAATACTGTCAGAGTGACATTTTTAGATTATATTAGAGATTCTATAACTATGTACTTGGAAGGGAAGAGGAAATTAATATAATGTAATTACTGCATTTGGGAATATCAACTAAGCTACATTTCATTTTGCTTCATATATTCATTGCAATCCAAGTTGCCCAAAGCTTTCCGTTTCTTGATTGTAAAAACTGGGCTTTAGAAAATGAAAGATCTTCAGTACCACCTACTATCTTCAGAACCATACTATGACAGCCCATTTCTAAATGTTGCACTAATAAAGCACTACTCTGTTAAGAATTATTTGTTTATAAGCCCTTAGTGCTTAGTAATAATATTCTGCTATTCAGTCAGTTATCCCATCATACCTGCTTTGCCTATCTGGACTGCCAGCTTGGTCAGCTTTCCCTGTAGGACAGATTTTTCCTTCTTGTGCATGTTGGATTTCTTCTTGTCTTTGTCATCTCCTTCTCCCCCCTCAGCACTCTTCAGTGGCTGCATCTCCATGGCAGCAGCCCCATCTTGCTGCTTGGCTAATAACGCAGAACAAAACTGTTACTTCAGAACTGTCTTCCATTCTTTTTCTTGTAGTGTTGACACTGAATTAAACTAGCAGCACTCATTGGAGCTGATGAATATAACTTTGCACAGGATTACCCTCTGCTCCCACAGCAGACAGATGCCCAGGTGAGGACCCAGTGGGGTTCCAGAGGGACACAAATGTACAAGTTTACCCACATGCACTTCACACAAGGGAATATGTATGTAATGCACCATTTGTCAAGTACCATGAAAACCTCTAATTCTGGGTTGGTTTGTTTGTTTACCACCAACAATATTCTGTATCATACACATATATATCACTTAATGTTTTGCAACACTTGGCAAGAAACAGTACATCAGCACTGCAGGATTTCCTAGAATAGCAGATCTCAAATATTTTGGCAGGTTGACTGTCTATAATTTTCTAAATTTTGGTATATCTCATAGACTACAATGCAGACTTATAATCTTAGTGTTAATTAAACCATTTTAAAGGCAGTGTGGTTGCAGGGATGATCCATACACCTGCTGCTCAACTCCATGGGCATCTCAGTGACCAGTGGACCATAATTTGTGAACCACTATTCTAGAATAATACCAAACTTAAATAAAAGTTTCCTTAGCATTCATTATCAGATTGCCTGATCTGACCTTCAAGTCAGACAGCAATACCATCGTCATTCTTCGGTAAAAAACAAAACTATAACTTTGAAGGCTAAAGCATCCTTTCTTGAAAGAATGCTGATGCTGATACAAGGAAACTTCAATTTAGTATCAGAAAGAAATAGACGCTTTTTAAAAGCAGTGACACTCCATAATTTATATATGTGTATATGTCTGGTACAGAAAGGAAAGCAAATTAAACAGAATGAGATGAAACAGATCTGCTCTGGTTTGGCATTCATGAACAGTTTTTAGAAAATTTTGCTTATTTGACCTGGAAATGTAACTGGTCTGTCGAACCTTAAACCATAACTTAACCTTAAACCATGACTTTATTTAATACTTCTGTACAACTAACAACTGAGTTCATCTGCTCTGTTTTTGATCCATTAACTTTGCTAAGTTTAGAATTTTCCAAAAAGAATAAAATGGTGTAGTTTAAATTCCTTATTTAGCATAATCTAAAGAAATCATGATATCTGGTGTCTCCTGTCTAATAAAAATGGAACTATAGCTTTGCTTCAGAGGTAAAATATTTACTTCCATGTCTTCCTGAGATTGTACAGTAAATAAGAAACACCTAATGTTCTTAATCTTCCTTATCCTTATAGCACACTTTTATACTGCTGAATAACCCAAGGCATTACATTTCCTTTTGCTATTATTTTATCTTCTCCCCACAAATAAAAATGTCTATACAACACCATTAAACACCAAAGTCAACAAGACATACCAAAAAGAGGGTTGGAAACTCACTAATGATACATAGCATAAATAATTTGCACACGAAAATGAATTCAAACAAGCTTTGAGACATGAAAGTATCTTATATAATGATATCTTCCTCTCCTAAGAATCTGATACATCGAAATTCTATAAATTACAATTTCTTTGGTAGGGCCATTTGTACACTTGTGCAGAAACCACAGATTTTCATTTTATTTTTCAACAGCATCTAACTACATGCTAAACATGACATCCACAACCTTCTTAATAGGAAAGAAGATTACCTTTGTTCTGGCTGTTCTCCATATTCCCATCCTGCATTTTGCCTATATGATGAAAAATTTCAACAGACAACAGACAGTAAACAATCTTCACCCAAGACAACATGAAAATGGAAATTAAAATAAAAAGGGCAGACAAAGTTAATGGCAGTGTTACAGATACTAATTTATGATCAGTAGCCTTTGTTATATGTTTACTTAGAAGCATGGATGACATAAGGTGGATACATTAAGCATCTGCAAGTCAAGTTCAATGGCATAACAGAAAATACTAAATATCATTACTTTTTACAAACAGATTGTGTAAGTAATGAAGATGAAACTAATAAAAAGAATCCAGTACAAAGCAGAAGTTTAATAATACTCCTGAACTGAAATCTCAGACATCTACAACTCAATAAAACCACAGGTAAAAAATTGGCAAACACCAGTACGTAGCGTGACTTAATTAACATCCACCAAAATTAAATGAATTATTTTGGCAAATTAAGACAACAAATAACTAAGCTGTTAATAAATACAAATATATTAAACTGTAAAATGACATCTTTCTTATTTTTGCCATGATATTTAGCAAGTTGCTCCTGTAAATATGAACGTCAGGTGATGATCCTATTTCCTGATCTATTCTAAACAAAGATGTAAAATATATTTGTAATTTCCAGTGTAATGATTTAGCTACATTTAGTTTTGCCATATCAAACCCATCATTTGTAACACAACATATCAAATTGCCTTTGAAATAAAAATGGCACAGTACCAGTTAGAGCACAGGAAACTCTGCTATTCAGAATAACTGGTAAACAAAGAGTATTTAAAACTTGTTGAGGTACACTGTGAAACTTTCACAGTGATAAAAAAAATTAATCTAATGGAATAAACTACAAATGTCCTGAATGGATGGCATCATCACGCTGTAGTTAGTTATCATTCTAAATAGAAAAATAACACTAAGGAAAAACAATAGTCAAAACATCTTCACGGGATTTTGACACATTCTGCTAAGAAAAGTATCATAAGAGTTTGTTAAAAAACAATAATAATACAGCAGCTAAGTTCTGCTCTTCTGCCTCCTTGTGATTACAGAGCTGATACCAGCACGCATAATAAAGCAGCAGAAATTATGCTTCAGCTTGTATTAATCTTTTCACACTATGCTGTGAAAGCACAGTAGCAAATCTGAAAGGCTAAGATGCACATTTCTTACATGTTTGCATTTTCAGTAATTGGAAAATCACTAAAAACTCAACTCTTAAAAAGAGCAAAAATGGCTGAAAAAGCTGAAAATGTATTACTGTGACATTTCACTTCATACTCTACTGTTCATTTTTCTGAATACAATTCAAGCAGTACAATTAAAGATTCAACTAAAAAAATACAAATACTGTTTTCTATATGAATCAGTATTTTGCTATTGTCTATATTTGCCGTTTAATAGAGGTGAAATCATTATCATAATGAATTACACTAACAATGCATCTATCCTGGCTACCTGAAAATACAAGGACACAAAAATGGTCATTCGTAACCAACAATGTAAACACACCTATTTAAGAAAAATACTCTAAACCTCTGCAGTACTGTGCTGCACTTCAGTTAATATTTCAGGGACTGCTATGGGGAGTAAAGTGAGTTATTAAAACTAGTTGAATTCAAATTATTTAGATAGACCAGCGAAGAATTAGACAATTAGGTAAAGAAAATAATAGAGTAAAGGGAAATAAGTGGTTTGGTTCCAAGCATTCCCTGTAATTTATTGAATCCTAAGTCTGCAATTGACAAATCTTAAGAAGAAAGTAAGAAATTAATGTGACAGAATCAGTACTGATGAGAAATCCTTCTCCTTTCAGCTTGTGTTAGGACTAGAGATATTACCTGACCTGGGTGCATTGTTTACAAAAAGAAAAGGATACATAAATATTAAGATTTTAATACAATTCTTAATACAAAATTCCTCTTAACAGTTCTTAACATACCACTGAAACTTCTCCCCCTCTTTGGGGACAGTGTGCCCTGAAATCTGGGGCAATTACTCAGAGTTTATTTTCCATGCAAAGATGAAAAATCAGAATGTTGAGAAAAGACTTACAGAGCCTCTTAAGATTTGTATTCTGTTAAAGGCTTCGCATTTAAATATAGAATGTTTTTTTGCATTTTGCCTCTACCTCATGAACATTTCCATCTCTTTACTTGGAACATACCCATGATGTTATTACTGCCAGAGTTCTTACTCTAAAAACAGTAACCTCAGCAAAGAAAAACTCCCCTTTCACTTCTACAGCCCTTAAGAAAGGAGGAATCAGTGAGACAAAGTAATAAACTCCTACTGCTGGCATTAGAAGTTACTTGTTCATTGGAGGAACTGCTTGAAAACACCCAGAGAAGCTAATCTAGTTTTATTCTGCTGTGCTGTGGTGGAGTGAAAAAAGAAGCTACCCTACTGATTTTCCAAAATGTCTCCTTGTGCAACAGAAATGAGCTACAGCTCTCCTAATGCCAACTCAGTTATATTATGCAACTCATAAGAACAGATGTGCATTGCAGATCTATATATAGGGGGAAATGTGACGTCAAACATGTCAAGTGAAAGATTAGGAATTCTTTCATGAAGTGTGATATGAGCCAATGAGATTAACTACAAAGGAATAAACCTGATCTCATTGTCTCAAGTTGGATATTTTAGATACTTTTATGCAGAGGGATCTAGGAATAAAGCAGACAGTGATCAACACTGCTTTCTCCAATCCAGTCTAATTTGGGATAACCATGCAATAAACAAACTGAGGTTGCTGCTTCCCGTATTTAAAAAAATACATATTTTATATTTTCTAAACACAATACTATAAATTCCAAGGAATTTTCATGAATTGTGACCATTCTGTAAATTTGTATCCTTTTGAGAACTGAGTATAATTTGTGGATATATGCATATTTACATATTAACTAATAAGACTAACTAACAATTATACATTTTTATTTCAAGTGCCAGAACTCTACAGAATGTGTAGCAGTTCCTTCACCACAGCAGGAGGCCAACAATAGCACATGTCAGAAACCTATACAGCTTCATCACAGTAAGTTCAGGGACTGCACATAAAAAGCATTTTTTTCTGGGCCAACTGTGTATTTGTAAGTAGGATATAAACCAATTTATTTTAAATTGTGACAAGTTGATTTTCAACTAACAAGTAATGGCATTTCCGGTGCTAAGTACTTATTCAGGTATATGATGTTTTTTTGTTCCTTGGAGGTGTGTGCTACACAGAGGTATAAGCTGTTGGGTAAAACTGTTCATTTCCAGTTATACCTCAGGGAAAATCCTTAGACATTATTGAAAGTTTAGTTTAATCTAGGCTGGAAAAATGGTTACAAGAAGTTGATATCCTTCTGTTAGAATTTAATTCTTTCCTTTCTTTCTTCTCTCCAAACCCTGCAGAAACACAGCTATGAGAGCTGCTCTGAAAGTAATGCCTCCTATTTTATTATGTTGGCCCATGATGTTAGAGGCAGATGTTGGTGGGATGGCAGATGAAGTTGAACCTTCCCACCTATCTTCTATTACATTTTGTCGCTGTGCAACAGATGGCAGCAGAGAGGCAGCCTGACAGAATGGTGTCTGACATGAAGTACTTATAAAGCAAAGGACTGGAACTGAATTCTTCCATGTGGAAAAAATGCACCCTTTGACATTCACTCATACTTGATGAACATTCATGGAGTCATGATTGGAGTCATTGGAGGCCAAGCAGTGAATGTGAGCACAGCTAGGTGGTGGGTGGTATGTGTCAGCAGTGGGGACAGGGACAGTGCGTCATCTTGGCTGGTGTAGATTTTTATGAGCATGGCACGTCATGCAGACATGCTGACCATCGCTGGTGAAAATGCTGAGCTAATAGTGGTCACTGTGCTGAAAAATAGTGTTTTGTAACTGAGAATTTGCTCCAAATAGTATCTGTATGCACTTTGTATCTTTTGTAGTTTTCATGGAAATAAATATGAGGCTTTTCTTTCAGAGCTACCAATGTACCTCTTAAGTGTTCTCTAACTCATCATCACTGCTGAATAGAAAAATGCATAATATTAACAGAAACCAGACTAGGGCAATTTCCCAGGGAATTTCAAAGCACTCACATTCATCTGTGTTTGCAGTCTCAGCTCTCTTCTGAACATACTATCAGAAAAGTTGATTTATAGAAAGTTTCCTCTCTCATATTGATCAAAGTTCTGCAGAATTAATCCAACTGCCTCATGTTAGAAAAGTTAAAAGCAGAAACATACTCTGCTGAATTACTGACTTCAACACTTACCACTGAAAAGCACTGAGTTTCTTTGTCTAACGATAGCTTTAAGATAAACAGGGATACTAACTATTGTTTCTAATGGGAGAGAAGATAGAAAGTCCCACAGATACTTGCTTTAACGCACTGATTTAATATCCTTTGACACTCAATTTCAATATTAAGTTCAGACATTAAGATCAAATGCAAAAGATATTTGCCAGGCAATTAAATTGTGCTAACGGAGAGACTAGGTTAGAATAAATCAAGATTAATTTCTTCAGCTTAGTGAGCAATGGTTTTCCAGCAAAACACTTAGGCAAATGCTTAACTTAGTGCTCAGCCACTGCAGGCCTGAGACTAAATATAATTCTGCAGTCTCCAGGGAGACAGAAGGAGGTAATCTGGTAAGACTTGGTTCTGTGGGTGTATTTGTTTTGCACACAAAAAAAGTGTGCGAGAATTATAAATAAAGGAAAATGAGAGAGTCCTCATTAATTTCCTGGTTCTTAGTCTCTAAGAAACCTGAAATTGGGATGTTGGAACTAGGATGGTTTAGGGATAAGAGAGGGATGGGACTTGTAGGCAGGTTTAATATCTTTTCTGATTTTGTCAAGTTATTCCACTAGTTTATCTTACTAACTCTTCAGAACTTGCTATGTCAGAAACTAGCTTTACATGCATAATGCAACAACTACTGACCTATAAAGGAAAAATTTCAGTTATGAACATGACAAAAAAATAAAATGGCGCTTGTCAGTGTAGTTGATGCTCTACCAGAGGGAAAGGGCTCTTTAGTTTAGTAAAGACTGAACGCACTTTATGAAGAGAAAAAATACAGCTGTTCTAAGACTAGTGTTCTAGACTAACTGACCCATTCCATTTAATACTGCCATTAAAGTTTTAGAAAAGACTGAAACACCTGCATGCTACAAATGGGGTCAAGAAGCTGTAGTAAGAGACAGTCAAAATTGAACTACATATATATATATTTAATCAGTGCAGACTGGCTCGTAGTCACAGACTAAGAGCATGCACAAATACCCACACAATCCCATTTCAGTCAGCCTCTTCTCGAAAAGATGCTGACAACAGCAATTTTTTAAATGAAAACACTGCAACTTGAAATTGAGCCAGCTTCCTGACCCCAACATTATTTCTCAAAACTACGTGAGGACTTTATGAACACTTATGAGAGTGCCACATCAGAAGAAAAGATGACACAGTCCCTTCATCATGGTGTTCTTCAGCTCTGTGCTGATCAATGCGTAACGAGTTTTACAATGAAACTTTATGTACAGGCAACTCAGAAGTTTTGAAACTAGTCTTTGTTAAACTGAAGATTTTAAATGCAATTTTAATCAACAGCAAAGAGATCACAGTTCCTATTTGTTCAACTTCCATGCCTAATTCCAGGTGAATGAAATAATTCATTCATAGCATCTTTGTGGCATCTCTTATAAGCTACTGTAGAGTTTATGGAATAGGAGCATTCAGAGGGTAATGACACACATAAAACAACTGTGCAGTTCATAGAGGAAAGAGGGAATCTTATATAGTTGGGAGAGAGATCTATCAAATAAAACAAGCTAGATGTTCTTGACGTACCATTGACTAAGCTGGCATTTGCATTATCAGTGGCATTTGCACTTGCTGCACCATCTGTAGCTGAAGGAGGGTGGGAGGAGGGATGGGAAGAATCTACTGAATAATAATGGATAAAAACAAACAACAAAAAACAACAAAAAAAACCAATAAATAATAATAACAAATGCACATGACAAAAGCAAAAACATTTATGAAATACTGTGGCTTTGTTTTCTCCAAAATCAATGTTTTAAATTAATCAACTTAATTGACAAAAGCAAAACATCAATACAGAAAAGAAAAAACTCATACATAAAAGAACAATAATTACTAAATAAACAAGGAGGACATTTCACAAGCTTGACAGTTGGTGAGAACTGACTACACATAACACTATGTATGGTCCTTAATGTGAATTTTTTACTTAATCTATAAAAGATCTGAAGATATTAAAAATGGTTGAAACATTTCCCTTGAGTAAATGAACTTACGGGATGCATCAGGATTTTTAAAACATGCAGCATACTACATAGTATATGCAACATGACAGATTTTGTATTTGATGTAACACTGCATGCTTCAGTACATTACTGCTGGCGCAGCCTAGTTTCACATGGGCTGGCCCAATCCTTGTCCTGTCATCACCTAGTAAAAACATACACTGATTTGAGCAGAAATACTAAGTTTTCCATACTATATGCAGAAACGTAGAAGAAATACAGGCTCTTGGAAAATACAGCTTCGTGGAGAATAACATGTTGTTTTAAATTCAAATGATAGGCATTCTGTAATTGCCAGTTTTGAGGTAAAATGAAAAAAGTAACAGAATATGAAGTCCTCATTTTGTTTTCAGCAATTATCTCCATATTAGAGAAACTGCACAAGCAACACATGGATGGGAAAGTGATTCCTTTCTATTATTTTACTGTGGACTTTCTACTAGAGTACAGAAGATGAATCTCTGTAAATAATAAAGTTCTACTTGTTTCTGTTAGCCAGTTGTTAACCAACCACACACAAGTCCTCTGATGAGACCAGGCCAGGAGTCTTGAACGAAACATAATGACTGTTTCATGCTGTACCGGTTTGTCGTTCAAGAAAAATCGTTTTAATTTACAAATGGTAAGTTGAGAGAAGAAAATGAACAGCATACGGGATTTAGAAGCACATCCTGTGTAAGCAGTTTGAAATTTGAAAGTTGAAAATTTCGATTGCAAATGATGACTGATGATAACAACACTGTTTTGGTTACTCATGCTTATTTTTTATTCCATTTGGATACTCACACTAACCGGCACAGCACGAACTGCTAATAGCAAATCACGCATTTCAGCATTTCATAAACAGTAATTTACTTGTGGAGATTAACTGAGTATTCAAGCTTAACATTAAGATTTGCAACACCAATAATGCGTGCACACATAAGTGTTTGCCATGAACAATCCTGTTGATTTGAAATTGTTCTTTAATTTAACTGGACCAATTAAAAGACAGTTATTTTGATCATTCATTCAACCCTGATTTGCACCAAAGCTTGCTGGCTAAAAGCCTCATCTGATGTGGCAGAATGCTTACTCTACCTGGAAGCTGATTTCCATCCTCCTGTTTCACACCTGTATGATGATTTTTACAAAACGTTAATAACAATAAAAACATACACCCCCATGAGACTGAAGCAAATTGTTAGGACTGGTAGGATTTCAGTGAATGGCAGGTTTATATACCTAAGTTGGGGCTCAATCAGCAAACACCTTTGTGTAGATACTCTCCTGCACCAGCACAAATCTGCTGGTAACACTACAAAATGAGGAGGAATGTTCTTGGTATTGCAGCTGTATGCAGTTGGATTAAGTGTCAGCTTAGAAAGATCTTACACATCTCTGCAAGAACCTCTGTCTCCAGGAAATAAGTGATGAGCACTGAGCATTGCATTACTTTGCTATCTCAGATTTCTCTTTCACTAGGCTATACACAGTGAAACACTGGAGAATTATCAGTGTCTTGAGCAAAATAAAACAAACAAAGGACCTCAGGGCAGGCAGTTGTTACATTCAAGCAGATACTGAAGTTGCCCCTTCCATAGATGCAAATGCAAGAGAGCAAAACCTTTGCAAATTTTAGGTGACTATTGATTTATGTGAAAAGATATGACAGTGGGAGTATGCCCATGTATTCCCTTGCATTTAATTATATACTGAGAGTCTGCAATTTCACAATGGGAAAACATCTTGTTATCCAATGCATGTTATTGGGTAACGGCTTTTGCTGTTTTTCCATGTGACATGCAATGACAAAAATGGGTACAAAAAAGTTTGTAGAATCTTTTTTGTTTGTTTGTTGGTGGGACTTTTTTCTTTGACTGATTTGTTGGTTGTTTATTTATTTACTTATTTGGGTCAAGAATTGAGGAGATTTCTGGCTATTAAAGAAAAAAAAAAAAAAGCTTTCTTAAGAACAGTTGTATGTGTTGAGAAATCTACCTTTTTTGTCTTTCTTTTCTTCTTCTTCTCCTCCAGCACCTAACAGAGTAAAGATGATGCCCGTCTGAGAATTCACACCCACAGCAGTTACAAGCATTCGTCCAGAGCCTTCCATGACGTGAGTACCTGAAATTATGGAATATAAGCATTTTATATATATGTATATGTACACACATATTTACATACACACATATTTAAATACACACACGCGTAGGTGTACATATATATAAGAACCATTAAATATGTTATGCATTCCTTTCAAGAGAAAATGCATATTTAATTGTACTGAAAGTGCTAATCTACAGGTTTTACTCAAGCAAATGTTAGGAGCCTCTTAGAAAACTTCTGCTATGAGTTATGAGTTGTGGGGACATAAGCAAACTAAAACTTCCTAGAAACAGTCATGAGTATTTTGATCTAGCATCTTGGGAAAGACCTACAACACTGGGTATTAAAAAAAAAGAAAAAGCTTGGAAGTCAGAATGATGTACTGTTATGACATGCACTTAAAGCCAATTACTAAAAAATATTTAAAAAAAAAATAAAGAGAGCCTGAAACCATAGTGAGACAGAGAAGAATTCTCAAACAGGCTTATTGTAAACTACCACAAAACGGATTTTAACCAGCTGAGTGATGCATCTGCTGACTGAGCAATTACAGAACATTACTGATTTCTGATGGAGAATCTTATTGGTCATTCACATCTAATCAGCCTAAATGGACATGGAAAAATTTCTTCTACATCCTTTTCTTGAAAAAGCATTTTATGGGATGGAGCCTCATCAACACAGCTTTCTTTCACTGAGCAATCTGAGAAGCTGAAAAAAGGAATATTTTTCATTAAATAGATAAATATTAATATATATATTATCTCCTCATAACCTTTTCTTAAAATCCATTTTTTATTACTGCTCATCCATTTGTTGTCCTCAACATACTAAGTAATCCAACTATATATTTGTCATCAAAATCTCTTTTTCTAAGTAATTAAAGCAGGAACACAGAATAGAGAGCACACCTGTCCACATTAAGCCTATTTTAAGAGCATAAATATCACAACATTAAGAAAAATTCAGCAGAAGTAAGAAAAGCAGTAACAAAGCCATTACTGATCAGATCTAATTAAAAAAATACACATCTTAGTGTGTTGAAAAATGTTTCCATGGTTTTACTGTACAGTTTGCCCCTTTCACAAGGCAGAGCAAAACCACAGTCAGCCAAACAACCAAACCCAAGTCATATTTAAGTCAAAGGAACAATAAATATCCTTGAGTTAGGATAGGCTTGGTTGTACAGGTTCAAGCAAGACAAAATTGCCTGAATGTTTACTTACAGCTTAAGAACCTCCCAGAAGGTCATCATTAAAAATATCTTTTACTTGCTTTTGTATATGTATGTTTTGAAGGAATCTTGTATACTGGATTACAAAGGTGCATGAATACAAAAAAAAAACAACACAGCTTGGGCATGAAAAACAGCTTCATTGAGAAAACTGGTACCCACCACCAATGTCCAAGCTTACAGATGCACAGCTGGAAAACTCTAAACATCTTAGGCTAAAATGCTTTGCTTAAACTTGCAAACCTCTTCTTATTCTTGTAAACATAATTCAAAAAAGTCGAGGCACATAAAAAAGCATGTACTAAATACTAATTGATCAGAAGACTACAGTTTGTTAGTGTCGTTGCAGATTTATTTAGTACCTCAGCTAAACAGAAGAGCTGAATCTCCTTTCATCTAAGTCTGGCTACCTTGTTATTTAAGTGGTGCTATAATTCATTCACATTAGCTTGAAGGGAGATGCGGGCTCTACGAAATTGATCAGCTGCTGAAACATGAGCAGAATTCTGCAATGAATGAATGTTTTTCACTTACTCTGTTCACTAAACATGTTTCAACTTCATGTGGAACAATTACACGGAATTCTTCCTTCAGTTTTTCAATATTAATACAATACATTTTAGTTGAGAAACATTGAATATAGATAGAAAATGAAGGAGAAAACTTATATGAGAAAAGAGATAATTAGGTTTCACAGTTAAGGAAGGTGCATTGCAGCACGCACATTTTCAGATAAAAATGCAGTTAAATACATGACTGCTCAGAAACCCTCCAATCTAACAGTACTAATGACATAGGTTAGAAACCAGGTTCAAAAATAAGAAAAGAAGAGCATGCCACTCTGGTGCTTAGTTCCAAGAAGCTCATGATGACCAAAAGTTCTCTATCTGCATGTCTAAACCACTAGTTGCTGAAATTATTAAGAGGTGACTGAAGTCAGTAACAAAGTGAAACAACCACCACAGTATTCTCTACAAAAAAAAAGGTTTACTGCAAAAACTCATCTGCATGTAATCTCAGCATATCCAAATAATCCGTTTCAAGTTAGATGCTGTGTTCTGAAAACTTCTGCTTCGCAAAGCAGAAGCGTAGCTTTGAATATTTGCTGGCAAAGAATTAAGACAGAATCAGAACCATTTTTCTCTAGGCAATAACTGACCCGATTCCTTAATCAAGTTTCCTTTCTATTTCCATACCCTAACGAAGAACCGTGACAAAGAGATTTCTTTCTTTATTTGTTCCTGAATAAGCTGACTTCTCTTTGTTTCAAAGAAACAAGGAACTTTTAGATATAAGGATGCAGTGCTGAAACTTAGGGTAACGTAAAGTTGTTAGTCTCATTTCAGTGAGAACTACAATGGGTCAGCTCCTCCCTGTAACTCTTTCATACCTTCATCAAATTCATCTAAATAACTGCAATGGAGCTTTAACCAATCAGCCTTCTAGTTTTTTATAAGTCAACTATTCCCACATGGTACTCTGAAATAATTCACTGTGTGCAGTGCTGAGGCCAGACTCGTATTAAGAACTTCTGTTTATAGGAATCATGGATGTCTCTGAATTTCAGACTCAAGGGTGTATCAATTTGAATCAAAGCGGTTGCGCGTCAGACAGTGTTCATCTTTTGCTTGATACACAGCCATGCTCACTGTGAAAAAACTTAATGTTATCACAGCCTTGTTAATGCTGAAGACTGTTGATACAGTTACTTCGGCTACACTACGCATGCAAATCTCCATTAGAGACCTAAAAGGAGGAAAATGTTTCAGACATAAGTACGGTGGATTGCTTTCGGGTGTATTAGTGTTTATAATGCTATTTCTGTCTTACCAGGTGGTACCAAATGTAGCTGTATACAGATGGAAATGAACCATCTGGTTTAGTCAGCACTTGCACTTTTAGAATTGTTTCCCAAGTATAGTAAATGACTATCTGGATATTAAACAGGACATTAAGCACAGAAACTCATTTAGTTTAATTATGTCATTGAAACCAATAGAATATTAAAAATCTTGTTTCAGGTGCCAGCAGTGAAAACAATGCTTCGTGAAACAGTGTTGATGTGTCACCAAATTTAGACTCACAGAAACAAACTATGGCTGCCACTCAAATGGTACCTTCCTTCAGCTGTTCACATGTCAAACCTGAACTCTTTTCATTTCCAACAGATGACTGACAGACAACAGTGGAAAGCATCAGCCCAGTCATCTTTTTCTAAATTAAAAAGCCTAGCTGGAGTGAGCTCACCGATGCCCTCAAGAGCAAAGACAAGAGGAAAAACTGAGGTCTTTTTCCAGAAGTTTTTGTCTCTTTGTTTATTTGATTTTCTTTTTTATTGACTATATGGGACTGTGCTAACATCCAGCAGGAATTCAATTGTTAAACTCATTGTGAAATAAATGTGACACGACAGCCTTCCACTTTTTTGATTTCTTAGCTATTTCCAGACCACGTATCAGTCCCAGTACCATTGATATTAAAACTTAAATTACATCTCAGAAGAAGGTGGTATTTTGCATGCCAGAATCTCATGTAATCAAATCTACTCATAAGCAAATAGAGTTCAAGGGTTTTCTAACAAAGCATGAGTATAATTTCATTAGTAGAAGTATGGAACATAGGTTTCTGTAGCTATTGTTAAAATATCACATTAATTCTTCAGCATTTTTGTAATTACAGTAGAGAAGGAAATTTTATATAGAGTACACATTCTAACTTTGCCATAAAACCACAAAAACAAACTTCTATCTTCCTAGCAAAAGCTTTTGGAAGCAGGAAAAAAAATATTTTCTCCAAACTCAACTACTTTCCCTTTCTCTTCCTTCCCTTCATGCCTCTCAGAGCAATACCATTATGTTTTTTCCACAGTAAGTGAATTCTATGGGTATCCAAAAAGATGTCATTCCATTCAGGAATTTGTGAGAGTACATTAACCAGATGGGAAAGAGAAGTCTTCTCATAAATAATGGCTTCAAATGTACTTGAAAATATTATTTCAGATTCCAATGTATTGATTATCATGAAACCAGCAGACAGTTCTTTTGTAATCACATTCCAGCTGAAATCTATTACCAACTGATCCATTTAGAATTAAAAAAGAAAACTATTTTATTTAACTGATTTATTTGGATTACAGTATGCAAATATTATGAAAAACGTGAACAAACCTCAACTGCCATGGACCATAAATGTGAACATTTTAGTGTATTCATTTTTTTTTCTAAGCACAATTATGGTTTTTTTTCCTATTATTTCTAACATAAATATAAAAAAAGCATTTCAAGAGGCTTTAAAACATAATGGTAAAATTGAAGCAGGTATACAGTGAATTGAAACAATTTTTACTTCCCAGGATAGTGCTTTCTTTATTTTTCATCTAAAAATGTTCATTATTTTCTCAATTCATAAAATAAATGCCACAATCAGAAATAATTGCATGCAATCAAAAAGCAATAGAATGTCTCTCATCAGAAACAGGCAGGGTCAGTGTCTGTGTTCAAAAGATCAGCTGTATCTAGGTTACCAAACCTTGATGGTGTGAAAAAAACAAATCAAAACCAAACATGAACAAAGCAGTGCATAAAAGATAAACTCAGCATGAATTGAAGAAAATTTACCTGATAGTAGCATTGGATCTTTGTCAACAGATTTGCGGACCTGGTCTGACTCTCCAGTCAAAGAACTTTCATCAATTTTAAGATCATTTCCTTGAATAAATATCCCATCAGCAGGTAGGAGATCACCTTTCAGTAAGAACATGGTAATGGAAAACCACAGTTTTTTTAGTGTTTTTATAATTACATATTTTTTTCTATACAATTACAAGAAACCATAATTTTATTAAATTGTAAAATGAAAGCAAAGGTGAAAGAAGAAAAACCATAATGGTCCATGTTAGCCATATTACTGCAGTGCCATAGGAAAAGGCCCTTATTTGGCAAATACTAGCTTAACTCTATCCCGAGAATCACACTTCACATATGATGAGCATAATAATCAGAGTGAGGGGAACAGTCTTTTTGACAATAGGGTTTCTCAACCAGACTTCATAAGAATAAACAGTGGCTAATAGACAGTCAAGAAGTCCCACACCTTTCCTCTCCCAGGAAGCCTGCAGCTAAGCCCAGGAGAGACCTGATGGCAGGAGGGGAGGTCCATCCAGTATATAATTGTAAGGCACCTGCCCACTAGCAACACTCAGTCTGGGAAGAATTACAGGATGCATAGTTTTGGAGTGGCCTACCAAGTGTGCACACGGGCACAATTCCTTAACAAAGTGTTTAAAAATACTTTCTCATATTCATAATTAGACATAATAAAAAAAAAAATAAATCCAAATACTCTAATCCTCCATGAAAGAAAATTAACACTGCATTAACAGTTTCTGGCCTTGTCAGGGAAAGAAAGTGAAGATTGCAAAAATAAAATTTATTACCAAGTGCAGTTTTATTGTAAGTTTCTTGGGCTGAGTTATTCTTTTGCCCCAGCAGTGTTATTACTGTCACACTACGGAAAGACTGTTCTATCTTTTCAATTAGTTCCAGTGAATGAGTCCCAAATATACTTTATTCTGCTAGAAAGGGGGAAGAGGAATATATAAACTTGAAAAAAAAAGTAGTCATATAGTTGAGAAAACTTACCATATTTCACCTGTGCAATGTCACCAACTACTATCTCTGCCACTGGGATTTGGATCACCTGCCCACCTCGGACAACAGTAAATTTCTGTTCCTGCTCAATACGACTTTGAAGCCCACGAAACTGCTTCTCCTTGCTCCAGTCATTAAAGGCAGTGACAAGTACAACACAGATAACAGACAGCAGGATGGCAGCACCTTCAATCCAGCCAGCTTCAGCCTCACCTTCATCTTCAGCTCCTCCTGTTGCAGTGCCACACCCTGCAAAGACAATTTTAAGAATCAAGTTCAGTCAAGCAAAGATCAGGTCTATCACATCTGTCACAAGGAAAACTTGCTGTGAAATGGCAACAAATTTAAGGAATAGAATGAGTTTTAAAAGTACTATCTGCTAAATAAAGAATGCAGAGTAAGAGAACAAGAAAAACAGAATAGAGAATAAGTAGAAATAAAGTTGTCTGGGGAAAGGAGTAAGAAAAAAAGCACAGAATAAACGTTAGCTCTTTTAATTTCTCTACTAAGCAAGTAGTTATCCTTGGTAAATGAAGACTAAAACAGTGGATAAAGAAGGCATTGATTCTCTTGTCTAGGAGGGTTGACAGTTTCACCTGAGCCATCAAGCACTTAAAAACTAAAGCAATGAGTAACATAAAACAGTTGAAAGCCATAGGATTAAATGAAGAATATTATTCTTTTAATTGAAGATGAGGAACGCAACAAAATAGATCAGATGCGTAACTTCTCAAACAATTTATATTCTTATGACTTAACTGATTACTATGTTTCTGTTTTGGAAATAGGAGAAACACGAATACACATTGAAATACATTTCTAAAGAGTGCTGACAACTTATTAATGATAAACATTATAGAGATAGAATTGTATTTAACGTACCATTTAATATTTACAGATAAGACTGACTTAGTTTTATCTAAGATAAAGGTTATGTGCCTTCCTAAAAGGTCAAAGAAACAACCTTCAATATCATTTCTAAGTGTTCTCAACCAAATGCACTCTCAAGGAACACTTGATAAAAAACGACTCAGATCAACAATAAATGTGATAATGAGGGCTATTAGGGAACATTGAGTAATGTTCCCTCATAAAAGAACTTAGTATAAATTCATCATCAATCCAGTTAATAATTAATAACCAATATAATCCACGTCTTTCTTTCGGAGAAATACATGGGCACATTGTAGAGCAATAAGTAGATTATTTACGTCACAGATATAACAGTATTAGAAAGTACATTCTAAAAAACTGAACTATACTGGCTGCTTTGAAAGTAATGCTTTTCCTATCTTATTATGTTGGTCCATGACTTCAAAGGTGGATGTTGGTGCTACGGCAGTAGAGGTTGAATCTTCCCACCAAAATTCCATGACATTTTCTTGCCATGCAACAGATGACAGCAGTCTGACAAAATGGCATCTGACATGGAAGTACTTACAAAGAAAAGAGATGTAATATAATTCCTCCATGTCAAGAAAATGGCACCCACATTGACATTTGCAAGACATTGATGGTGACCAAACAACAGATGTGAGCACAGGTAGGAGGTGGTGGTGCGTTTTTCAACACTGGCATTAATGGGTCACCATAAAAGATTAATTGGTCATGCATGCTCTTCTTCATCACTGACGAAAATGCAGAGCTAATGGTGGTTGCCATGTTGAAAAACAGATTCTGCAGCTGAGAATTTGCTCCATCATACAGTACTACTGTGTTCTTACATGTTGTAGTTTCCATGGTAATAATAGGAGGCTTTACTTTTGGAGCAACCTATGTATCTGAAGCATTTTTTAGACAGTTGCTAATTATTTATTTCCAAGCAGTATACAACTAAAATTTGAATAGGCTCTCTAGATAGCATCCACAGAACAGACCCAAAAATATGTATCTGTCTTTTTTTTTTTTTAACAGAATTAATCATAAAAAATAAAGTTTCTGATAGCAAACAGGTAAGTACACGTATTAGCATCACAGAATTCAAATATTTCCCAGCCCAAAGGGGACCAAAAAAAGAACCCAATCTGAGCATAACAGCCTCCTCTCCGGAATGAAAGAGAAAGAAAATAATTTTTTTACTTCTAACAGAGACCCCAAGTACAGGGACCTCAGCAACACAGGAACTGTGTTGATTCCATCTAAGACTAAAGTTTAATTTTGGAATATTCATCACCTGCCACTAGATGAAATTAACAACTAATTTTATTTCTATTTTTAATCTAGAAAGATTTTACCATAACATAAGCATCGTAATTCATTAACCAACTGAATAATTACCATGTGTGAACAGTAAAGAAATTACCAAAAAAGTCAAAAGAAGGTATTATCAAAGACTGAACATCTACTAAATGATCAGCAGAAAATTAAACTAAACTTTCTTTATCATGCTTGCTGCAATTTAAACTCAGACTCTAACTGTAAAGCAAGACACACTCCCAAAAGAAAGGGCTTCCTTTGCAGGGTTGCCCTTAGACTGATGGACCACATCTCTACGTGCAGTACAAGAACGTTGCTGATGATATAATTTTTATAGCATCCAAAAAATGAAGTAATCTCCATTTCAGTACCTTGAGTTGCTTAAAATCAGTCACAGCTGCAACTTACAAACTCCCGGGTGCAATTTCTTCATTTAGCAGATACTACTTGTGGGAAGGACAAACAAAATTTGTTCTTTAACCTTTAAATCATCTTAATTGGACCGTGTTAGATTTTAGATTTCTTTTCCAAACCAGTGAATTCACTTTTGCCTCCAGTAGATTAAACTGTTTCCCAGCACATACAATTCTATTTTAGCAAATACAAGACAAAAATTCACCATCATTTTTCATTAAGAAAGATTCAGAAGTAATTATCAAGAAAATCCTTTTCTTTTTAACAGTATGCTTCCTCCCCAGTTTCTCACAAAAGGAACCCTGCCAGATCAGTCCACAAAGACTGATTTTACTTCCTTTCTGGATTTTAAAATCCTTACTGGTTGAAATTTAATCTAGCTTGTCTAACAGTTAACGTAAGTGTCATAATGCTGATATGCCTGGGGGTAGAAAGGCCCTACAGAGGAATCTGGACAGGCAGGATATCTGGGCTGAGGCCAATGGGGTGAAGTTCAACAAGACCAAGTGCTGGGTCCTTCACCTTGGCCACAACAACCCCATGCAACACTACAGGCTTAGAGCAGAGTGGCTGGAAGACTCTGCGGAAGAAATGGACCTGGAGGTGTGATGTTGGTTGATGCTCAGCTGAATAAGCCAGCAGTGACCCAAGTGGCTGAGAAGGCCAATGGTATCTGGGCTGGTATCAGAAATAGTGTTGCCAGCAGGAGCACGGAGATGATTGTCCCTTAATACTCAGCTCTGGTGAGGACGCACCTTGAGTACTATATTCAGTTTTGGGCCCCCCACTACAAGGAAGACAGTGAGGTCCTGGAGCACATCCAAAATCACTGAAGCTGGAGAGGAGTCTGGAGCACAAGCCTTAAAAGGAGCGGCTGAGGGAACTGAGGGAATCTTCAGCCTGGATAAGAGGTTCAGGGGAGACCTTATCACTCTCCACAGCTACATGAAAGGGGGCTCTGGTGAGGTGAGGTTAAGTGACTTCTCCCACCTAACTAGTAACAGGACTAAAGGGAATAGGCTCAAGTTGCACCAGGGGAGGTCCAGGTTGGATATTAGGAAAAATTTATTCACTGTAAGAGTAATCAGGTGCTGGAATGAGCTGCCCAGAGAGATTGATAATTGCATCACAGTCTCTGGAGGTGTTCAAGAATTGTTTAAATGTACTAAGGGACATTGTTTAGTGGGAAAAAATTGGTGGGAGGATAGTTGGACTGGATGATCTTGGAGGTCTTTTCCAACCTTGGTAATTCTATGATTGAACTAAGATGATTGTGACTAGATTGAACTCATCACTTTTAACCCAAGTCATTCAATGAATACCGTTCCCAGTACCTTCATAAAACCAGAAAAATTAGTCTAACGTAAAATGTAAATAATATCAGATCCTATCATTAAGATGAAAGGAATCATGCTTGCTTGTCTCATAGATCATGCACAAAAAAAGAACATGTTTCACTTTCCATATTATGGCTGAAGAAACATTTGTAGGAAAAAAAGAAAACACACTAAACTAAAACCGCGTTTGTGGAAAGCATCCCTAAATTGAACCAGCTTCTCTGCTAATGATTCACAATTCTAGCTTTCAAAGTGCTGAGAAAATTCTCCAAAACCTAATGGAAATAATACGTTGAAGTGTGCTCTGTTTTATTTTCTGTTGAGTCAGACAGTACTAACTTCAGATGGAAGAAAGGCATGGAGGGAAGGAATTCTTGGAGAGAGAGACAGGAGTAGGGAAATTAATTGAAGCTCATGATCAAAAACAGGAGTTAGTATTTTAGGTGGATAGAAGAAATAGTGAGCTACTTTGTGGATTTTAGAACCGCTATTGGTTGAGATTCAGCCTAGTTTCAGTAAATAAACAATCAGTGTTGCTTCTTACAGTGAAACACTTGTCCAGGTTATCTGAGATAATGACACATAAATTTACCCACAGAGGCAATAGGTAGCATGAAGCAGAAGCCTTACAATATTTTTATTCAATACGACTCAAAATTATGATAGTAAACTAGGATACGAGGTACATGAGTCGATTTCTCTTTTTGTCAGTGGATTGTAACTCAGGACCACAGCTTTAAGTAGCATGAAAATGTTGATGGTAAGAAATGGGAATCTCACTCATTGACCTGCTGCTATCCAGCCCACAGGCTGACAAACCAAGAATCTCTTCTAAGTAGCATCAATGTGCATGTTCTTGTCTGCTTTCACTGATTGCCTCAATCCCAAATATCAGATGAATGGTGCTTTTCATCTATCAGGAAGAAAAAAAACAGTACCTCGTTGTCAGTGTGTTTAAGGTTAAGAAGAAGCAGAATTTCAGCTATGTAAGGAGTATGAACATAAAGCATTAGATAGGTCCAAGCTTAAGCAGCACCTGAGCAAAACTTTTGAGCATCTACGTATTCTTAACGACGATTCAGAATTGATGTTGTACTTACTGGGGATCTAACCTAACATAACTACAATTGGGACACTGTATTCGCTTTTTGCAGTCCTGTGGAAATAAAACAGGTTGAGAGTGTGTGAGAAATTAATGCCAAAATTGCACATTACTTTGGTTATAGGAATAAACGGTAGCTGCTGCAAGGGAATAAAGTCTCCAGCATTTTTATAAGTATGATTTCAGAACAGACTGTTTTAATGGAGGGTTACAGACAAGCAGGATTTAAAGAATGCAACTAGCCCTTCAAGAGATGATCAGTCAGGAAACATTTTATTGACCTATGTTGCATTCTTGCTTCATAATTATTTAAGAAGCATTCACTTTAAATAGGAGTAAGTGGAAACTTGTGCCTCTATCATTATGCAGCCCGTGGAGAGGAGCCTGCAGTGAGCAGGAGGTCGGGGGGACCTGCTGATAGTGAGGCCCATGCAGGAGCAGTTCCTGAAGGACAGGTCCTGTGGTAGGGAACTGTCCTGAGGAAGGAGAGGGAGAGAGGAGCATGGTATGGAATGCATGAACGTTCAGTAAGAAACTGCCTGTATTCCTAAGACAAAAAAGCACTTATACTTCTTAACTACATATGTTATATTATCCATCCTCCTTTCTGTATGCAGTATCACCTTTCTAGATATGGGGAAAATAAGGAATATAAATAAGACACAAAAGAGTAGTAATAATATGCTTAAGTAAAATATGCTTACTGCAGTCTCAAGCACCTAATGTTTATCATAAATGCTCATATAACTCCTAGAAATTTTGTTTAGATCTAAGATTGCTATTATGCTTTCACAGGAGAGTACTTGGCTCCTGATGTTACTGAAAAATTGCCTGAGATCTCATTATGGATAGGTGCAGGCTGAAAATCATCACAAAAGTATTTTTAATTTGTATATGTGTGATTTGTAATAGGGCTTTATTCCAAAACAGTGAATACTGAAATACTCATTTAAAATTATCTTTAACATGGGTACTATGTGTCAAAAAGTTGAATTTCAAAAATGTAAACAGGTTTTTAATATGAAGCTACTTTCCACCATAACCATGAACATATGCCGTGTGTGTCATTCCCAGAAGTCTCGTTTTCATTAGATGGAAAATACATACTCAGTTTGAAACTGTGGTTACGCAGATTTGACTGCAAGTCAAGATTGGAAAGGGGTTTAACTCCGTCAGCACAGGAGAAGCAGATGAAGTCACAAAAGGGATTGGTTTGTTCAAAAAGAGCGTGCAAAGAACACACAGGTGATCTGAAGCCCCCATGGGACCACGTAACCTCAAAGAGCATTCAGAGATACAAAAGGGGACTGATATCACTGTGACCTTCACAAATTTTCTCAAAGGAACATTCTCAAAAATTGTTAATAAAAAAAAAAAAGAAAAAAGAAGAATTTTCCAAGCTTACAATTCGATGTGAAATAGATCAGCAAAAATTGTTGAAAGAGTTTTCTACAAAAAGGAGAAGACAGAATCCAAAGGTAAAGAAGATTCAGGAAAAAAAGGGAAAAGTAATTCAAACCAGAACATGTGCTGGGTTCACCTGAAGTCTCAGCAACTTGGGTTTCAGTCTCATCAGACTGCAGGTAATCTGGGTGCAAAAGCTGGGAGCTAGAAAGAGACACCCAGGAGCCTGGAAAGCCGAGCACTCAGCCTGTGCTGGGCCCTGTGAAGCACTTACCTAAATGTCAGTTATTTCAAAATCAGCAAAAAGCCTATTCTGCATCTGCAAGATTTTCATTACGCGTAACACTTTAGGGACTAAAAAGAGGACAGAGAGACATAGGATGTTAAAGGGAGCTGTCTCATAGAAAAAAATTTGAATACACTTGTATCAAAAGGAAAAGGTGCAAAAGGGCACAGATGCACAAGAGGAGGTTAAAGCACATGAAAAAAGAAAGCACGCAACTTCATTGCTACCAGCAGGAAAAAAATAATTCGACTGCTGTTATAAATCATTTGAATTTGGTGAAAGCAAGAAAAGGGGAAAGCAAAAAACAGCAAAAGGCTGCACTAATAGCCAGAGAGCACTGCCTGACATTTTAGCAGGATCATTTCCTGATAGAATGCTTTTAAGCTAACGAACCTCATTTCAGTACTGATATTTGTCCTAAAATCTTCCAAATCAGAGCCAGCACTAAAAGATGCACATAAGCACAGCAAAGCTAAAAAGATACATCTCTGATTTCTAATGCGATTTCTAATAGTCGTGCGGAGTTTCTTAAAGCTATTTTGAGTACAGTAATAATTACAAGCCATGTAGACTTATAATAACTTTAAAATAAAAAAGTATTTTAAAAAAATCTATGAACATCTGTATTCCTAAGTCCCAGCCTACAGCACATACCTCTCAGTTACTCATTTCAACCTACACATTTCTGTTTTTAAGCTGAGAGTACCTCGTGGCATTTAAATTCCCCAGGAAAATCTCAAACCACCCCCAGAGGTAATTTTTTTTTTTTTTGTTGGTCAAACTGGTTTTGCCATCAAAGACAACAGTTCCCAGAATAAAAACTTTCCATTTTATACCTTTCAATAAAAGCCATTTTTCCTTAGCTGAGATTCCAGCACTGATATTACTAAAGCAAATTGAGCAGTTCTAAGTTACAGCTTTTTTCATTAACAGAGTTAGGCTCACTACTGACTGTAAGTGATGTTACTTCATTTATTGTATTCAACTGAATAGGAAAAGGATCCAAAAAAAAGTCCCCAAATATTCAGTAAACATCAAACTCCATTCATGAATAAGACTTTACGTGTAACAGACACTGTAATATCCATTTTTAAAAACCCCTTCCTGTGCCATATCATTTGCTGTAATGTGATTCCACAGAGTGACTGCCAACCACCAAAGGACCAACATCTCCCTCCCAACATGGTGCATCCCCAGCTGCTGAACTGCCTCCAACACAGGCACAACACAGGCACGAACGGCACCGCAGAGCCACCACTAACAGCAAAGAAGCAGAAGTCTCTAGAGCTTCAAAACAGAACTTTTCTTTCTTTCTCCCATGTTCTCCAAGGATTTATTCAATTATGAAAAATATTTTCTGATTACTTGTAGTAAGCGAAACTTGCTCTCCAGAAACGTGCTTGTTCCTGTGATGAGTCAAACACAAGGATTTACTAACATCAGATGCTTACAGTACACGTTTCAGGTTTATGGTGCTTGTGTATTCAGTGCAAGTGATTTTGGATGCATATTTCAAACTTCAAGAGAAGAATGAGAATTCTTCTCTTTATAATATTTTATTTAGTTATATAAGGACTCTAGTGAGGTTAAAAAAAAAGAGACAGAAAAAAGACACTGTCCCTGTAGGTTAGTTATGCAAGAGCATCAACTTTAGAATTCCATATTAAATATTTACACGTATTCAACATAGTCATGCAAGAAAACAAATGTGTAAGCCCTAGATGCACATGCATTCACACATTCCTCAGTCTGATCACAAACATTTGTGAGCTGAGGAATGTTCATTTCAATCACCTCAGCTTTATCACTCAATTGCTCAACTTCAGTAGACACAATATGTCAAACAAGGTTCTTCAGACTAGCACCAAAGCAATGCATTCTGCGAATATCACCTGAAGGGATGAGGTCCCAACTCCACCAAAGGCAGCGGAAGGGAAGAGGACCATACAAGTATTTCTGTAATACATCATATTCAGTTCTGTTTTGTTATGCTGTCAATACAGGACCTGCTCTTAGGGGGATGGAAGACAAAGCCCTGATATCTGATTGCTAGAGTTTCGCTGTACTTTGCTCAGTGCCAAAAACACCTTGAAAACATGGCCACATATTCAATGGGTAAAACACAGTTTTCAAATATGAACTCAAGCCAGAA
Source organism: Tetrao urogallus (assembly GCF_951394365.1). Lineage (NCBI taxonomy): Eukaryota > Metazoa > Chordata > Aves > Galliformes > Phasianidae > Tetrao > Tetrao urogallus. Next base: position 4,167,892 of record NC_136823.1, on the reverse strand, counting down.
AAGTTGCTCTTTGTGACAAGAGGAGTTCAAGTGCAGTTACTCAACAATGCTTCTAAGGTCATATCCTAGGGGAGTTTTATTATGGAATTAATTCTCTTGGAGAGCTTCTTCCTGGAAAATAAGTGAGAATATTTTATACTTCATCCCAGAGTTCTAAATCTCATTACCTCATGTCCCCAGCTGAGAGTTAAACAGCACTTGGCAACATGGAAATCTTTCTAATGAGCAATATGAAAAAACAGCTCAGTTTTGGCAATGATCTCTACTCATCTCTAATGAAGGAAGGTATCTATGGGACTTAATTTTTTGCAGTCTAACACACATTTGTGGAAACCAGATGTAGGCCACTTTACATTATGAAACAATTATTTAATTTTCAGGTCCCACATGACACAAGGTGCACATTTTGCACTTCACAAGTTCTTAATGTTTTGTCCTGAAGCCAGCCCAAATCTGAAACTTCTGTCATTCATCAGTACCACTGACATCCAGTAATCAGTTTGCTCCCTAAGCACATTTTATTAACAGCATAGAACAGACATTTTCAATATAGTTGAGCAAAGCCAGAGTGAAAGCACTTCTTTGGACAAATGCTTGGCCCCAGAAAACTGATGTTCCACTTAATCCCATCTGTATTTTACGACTGATACATCTCTCTTTTTTTTTTCTTTTTTTTAAACCTGAATTTATAATGTATTTAGTATTGTTTCCATACTTCTTTTAGACTTATCAGTTCTTGGGCAGAGTGATACTTAAATATTTCCAGATTGCAATAAAAATACACATTTACTGAACAAATAGGGAAGGGGAGAGAGGAGGAAGATGAGGGAAATCCCACCAGCAGATTAGAAAATCAGATGATGAGGTTCTGGAAGAGCAGAAACTCACCAGTTCTATTTCATTTAAAAAAGAAAAGTTGGGTCCATAGGAACTAGAGGGAAAACAGTGACAGACAGACTGCATACCCAGCCAGAAATACGGACATTGAGAATCTGTCAGTTTGTGATCAGGAAGTTTGAGAAAAGGCAACACCTACTACACAAAATTGTAATGCAACTTTAAATAATTCAGAAGTGGGCAACTTGGGAGCATTTTAGAATATGGTAAAAACAACAACAACAAAAAAACCCAGCATCTTACAAAACAACCACTGCAATATATTTTCATCTCCACACTTATAAAAGAGCAGTTACATTCACTGAATTATCTTTTCAGGAAACATTTGCTGTGTAATTCAGTACAAATTTGAAAAACAAGTGTTTTCACACATCATCAAAAATACTTATCCCACGGTAATAAACAATCATAAACACTTCACATGCATTACTAAATTATAAAACTTTTTTTGAAAAAGACAAAATGATGAAATTTAAGAGAAGACTGCTTATTTAATTCTTCAACTAATTAATTAATTTATGCTAATTTGGAGAACCGAAGACTTTCAGCCAGAGACTAAGGTTCCCAGTTTAAATACAAAAAATAAACTGTAAAAATACAGTTTAACACATTCTATGAGGCCTCTGAGGGCTGCACCTACCCTAGGAAAGCTGTGCTGCAATAGTTAAATAAGAGATTGTCTAGAAAAGATACAGCTTATAAACAGCATATATATATCTGTTACCATAACCTGCAACTGTTCCATTAAAATTTGTATTTATCATCTCTGTCTATAGATATATTAAAAAAATACATCTGTCAGAAACAACCATTTTGATGCGACATTTCACTACAAATATCAGGACATATAAAAATGAAGCCATGAAATTCTCCAAACTTAAGTTCCTCTTCAAAGAATGCCGATGAAATGTGAGAGTCTTAACCTTAATGACAATCGCTCAAATGGTTTAGACATGAAAGACCCTGGGAAAAACAGAAGACTTTGGTTCAGTTGCAAAGCAGAAGCATGTACCAAACATTTGCAATGCAACCTGGCTTAATGGCAAGCCTTTATGCCTATCGTGAGGGTTCCTGGGGATAACTCTCAACTGATTCAACTGTACCAGAAATGTGCTCGAGTTTACATTGAATCAAAAAATGAACAAAACATTTCATAGCGATGAAGAATATGCGGCACAAATAAAGGACTTATTTTGGATGATGTTACTCAAATGTCAGAACTATGAGAAAACTGAATGTAAAGGACAAGCTAAATTTGAAAGATACAAGTACTAAATTGAATTAATAATGTAGAAGACTGTGATCTCACAGAAGTGCATGGGTTTTGAATCACTTTACTGGACTCCTAATATAAGTGGCACTAGCTGACTTGCAGTAAAAAGAGGAGGGAAAAGAAAGCCTTTTTTCATGATGACGTACCGTAAAACCATTCTTGGAATAGGTTATTATGCCTGTGCAAAATATATACATACATGAATAAAAAAATTTGGAAGAAATGAAAATTTCTGATAGCATGGATATTAGCAGCGAAGTGGCTGTTTGTGTGTTGACATTTTTTCACTCAGATAAGTTTAAGTAAGCCAGATTTAGAATTTTACTCTCTTAGTTAAAAATAAATAAATCATACATAGGGCACACTGTAGCTATTGGGAACATGAATGGGCTACTTTGGGCCTGAACACACTTCTGCAGTAGAAAAGAGAACACTGAGCACATTTGGACTTCCAGATATCTATATGTTCTTTGTACAAGCCAGTCAGAAAGCAAAAGCTGTGGCCATTGAAGTTATGTTCTAGAAACAGGAAGATTGCTCCCATTAGTCATGGAGCAGTCCCAGAATATCTCCAGTACTTAATAAATACAGTTGGATAGAGAATAGGAATTGAACACTTCCTCAGCTACCACACATCTTACAGATCACTGAAAGCACCAGGAAACGTAAAAGTCTAGGACAATACATAAATGCTTATGTGCAAAACTGGTATCAGCAAGGAGCATGACTTTAAATAGACTTTTCCCCGACTATAAACTTAAGAAAAATAAACCAAAAAAATATTTCCTAAATACATAATCAGATTGAGAACTTCCTTGCTTATACTTCTACTAAATTCTTATAGACAAAGCCCACTTTTTTTCTGCCTGAAGCAGAATAATCAGAAGAACAAACTGTTAAAGGATATTTTAGGGCTGCTTCTGCCTGCAAGACAAATGCTTGTACTGTTATGTTGTGCCTTGGTTCCATTCTAAAACAGGCAAAATGTACCTCCAGAAACTCTCCTTTTCTGTTCTCTTGTTTTGAAATGAGATGTTCTAATAAAGATGATTTCAGAGACAGACCACATTTAACAACAAAAACGCTACCAAAAACTTGCAAGAGTCTATTGGAAAATCTGACAGAGACGTCATTGGGCTTCTAAAGAAACCAAATGGGAGCACAGCCTGAATTTGTGATTGCTGGCTGATGCACTTCTTCATACATACCAGACCATTTACAGAGGAACTCTCAAATTCTTGTAACACATAAGCCTTACGGAGAGAGCGTAAGGTTACTCAGTGTGGGTTGCTGGTTTTAATAGACCTCTTCAAAGGAATTCACGGATTCTCAGAGGTGCACAGACCATAGCTTGAAAGCCACCGATGAAGAAAATTTGCAAGTCAGTAGGCTTAAGCAACCTAGCCCAGCTAAGGTACTGCAAAATCAGAAAATCAAACCAGTGCTCTTTTCAGCTCAGGCTATGCCAATGTGCTACAGAACAGGTCCTGAAACACCTCCACCTCCCTCAGTGCTCTAATGCATCATTCTTCAGCCATTTTCATGAGAACAAGAGAACCACGCTGAGGTAGAAATGGAAGATTTATAGACCTCAATCACAAAACCAGCTCATAAACTGCAGCATTTATTATTGTATTTAATCCCTTACACTCATTACTCTGTGCTATGCATTCTAAGAGGTGAAAATTCATGTAAGTAAAAGATTAAACACCATATCATAATGTCATCACGTAGCAGAGTGCTACATATCTGCCTCATCACCACAGCTTTGGTGTTCAGAAGGGTAGACCTGTTTTCAAACAAACAGCCCTGAGTGCATGCAGACTTTGATTTTTCATTTCATTTGTTTGCACACATGCAGACTACTGGGCACACAGCACCCTCCTTTGAAACTCAACAAATAACCCTAGAACTTGATCCTGAAGTGCTTTTCATTAAAGTATAATAAACAGGCGATTTTGAGAATTTGGAACATTCTTGAGATTTTAAAACTGCTGAATTAAAGCTGATTTCTGGAATCACAAACAAACATGAAAGTAATCAGCACTGCTGTACTTCACATTGTTGCTTTAACTTTGGCAATACAAATGTTTATGGAGCTTTTGGCTTGTTATCATCTGGGGTAATAAATTCTAATACTACTTTTTTTAATCAGCAAATTAAAATCAGTACATTAATTTAAGAGAGTTTGGGCTCCTTTTGTCAAAGCTGATTGATGACTAGTATTCCTCTGCAATATTAACATGTTGTTGTTTAAAATGCTGCTCAAATTTCAAATGCTCACTGGCAAAGTTCAGTAAGTTACTGTAAGTATTTATGCCTCAGCATTTATAAATAAGTTGTCTTCAAGAAGTTAAAATATGTCTGAAAATATGACTTCATATAGGTCTTCATATGTATATAAAATAAAACAAGGCAATTTCTTACAAGAGACTTTTAGGTTAAAACCAGGAAAAACTGTCTCACAGCACGGACACACAAACTATCTGGGAAAGATGCAAAATTTCCATTACTGGAAACCTGGAGAATTAAGTAAGATTAAATTTCTGTCTAGAATGGCTTAAATACTGCTGATAGCGCTTCTGAGTATGGGGACAGACTAAATGACCTCAAAGATCACATCAAATTCTCATGCTCTGCCTCTTTGTGTTTGCTATTGGATGCTCTTCATGACCTTACTACCTAGGACTTTCTAGTTCACATATTTAGGAGCCCTAATTCTGAATTTGCCCTGTCTTTTAAACCTAGAAAACAACATAAAAGCATAAATCTTTCAGAAACAAAATACTGTAGCCAGTTAATCATGAAAAGCACCTTTTACATGTATTGGAAGAAGGGAAGATATTGTACATGCATGAGTTTGGACACATCTGTAACAGCTGGGCATTTCAGCCTGCTCTGTTCTCTGTTCCTGGATATTTACAAACCAAAGCACAATTTAGGGCAGGGATTAACAAGTAAGATACTTTTTCATTCCTTCACTATAAGAAACAGATTGGGCTAATGTCAGGAGAAGCCATATGCTGCTTCACCTCATCCTAGCTTGGGGAAGAAGGTTAAGTGGTGGGGTTCTGGCAGAACAAGCAGTTTTTAAGAGAGCAAATACTTCTGTTTCTCCTGTTTTCCAGGATGCCAACTGCTTCATCACTTATCCTGACAGACGGTTCAGACATTAAAAAAAAAATCCTTTTGCAATCTCATGTTTTAACTTTTATGATGAACAATGAAAGCATTGGAGTGTTGGCAACACTCTTCTAAAGTTGTACTGATAACTCTGAAATTAATCTATATTTGAGATTCATCCAGTCTACATAAAGATACTGTTTCCAAATACCTGCACTTCTATCATCTCAGCTTTTCTTGAATTGTCATCCTGGGACATCACAATTAAAACCTCTAGAGTACTGGCAGCTGGATCAGTGTTATTTAGTAGCAAAGATGATAAGGATTCCTACTAGGAGATATCAGCTTTTAAGGCTGCACTGCCTTTATACCTCCTTCATATGACCTGTTTTTTTTCGTTGATTCAGTATTCTCCAGTGTCTGAAGTAGGTTATGTAACACTTACAGGAAAATATATCCACTTCAGGATTTTACAGTACAAAGTCATTTGAAAGCTGGGACAAACAGGAGGAGATTCCAAATGTGTTCTAATTAAGGACTACAATGAAATTAAGTTGGAACTAAAACACTCTAAAGACCTACCTGGTTTGGTCTAAGATTACACTGTCCTACGCCAATGGCTGGCAACTGAAGAATTAAAATGAGTGCTCATGGCCTGCAAATAGCACAACTAAAGAATACTAAAACGGCTGCTAGGTTTCCCTGCTGTGCCAAAGGTGATTAGTTGACACTGACTGCAAGGATTAGAAGACAGTTCTGCTGTTCCGTTGACCTTTTGAGATATACAAGAGACTCAAAAATGTTTGCTAATTATTGTCATTTTTGCCAGCTGCAACAGAATTCGGAAAATACTTTAAGTAATTGTTCAGGGATGCAGGGCTGGTTCAACTTATCTTTTACTTTCATTATTTGTGAAGCAGGATGGCAAACCAGAACTCAAATTGCTGAAAAGTACTAAAATGAATGGCACTCAGCTCATTTCTTTTAAAAAAGCTTCACATTTTCTACATTTCTTCTTGCTTTATGGAAAAGACACAAAGAGATAATGGATTTTCATTGTACAAAAACATTGCTTGACCAATTTTTTTTTTTTTATATATATATAAAAGACACACGACTTGTTGAATAACTTTATCATCTTCAAGTAGCTTGAAAAGAAGCACCTTAAAAATTGGAAGGGGTGATGGCAAAATACTTGCAGTTGCTTCTTGCTGTGCATTGATATTTTAGGAAATCTGTAAAACAGCAAACGATCTTACAAGTTGGATTGTCACACTGCCTACATTTATATATTTTAATATAATCTGTGCTATCATGTGAAGTGTTTATTTTAATAGTCTGAGATTTAAAGATGCAAAAAAATACAGAATTAACTTTATTCAGCAGATTCATTTCCAACTAAAATTCAGCTGATTCTTTCTCATTAATCAATATGCTAAATGAATATTAATGAAATCCAGGGAGACAGATTTTTAGAGACTGGGAGACATATTCAACATCTTCCTGTGGCCTACTGAATTCAGGTGTTAAGGAAAATGCATGATGAAATTCCAAATGTGAACTATATGGGTAAAGCCAAAGTAAAAATTGATAAATGCTGTATTAAAGCATTCCATTTATATTCAGTTACACTAATTGTGTCTCAGTAAACGTACTGAACACCTTGCTAAATGAGTAGCTCTCCTCCCTCAGGGGACAGCTCAGAATTTTTATGTGGTTATTTATCTGAGGTTACTTTTAATTAAGTTAAATCTAATTTGTTTGAAGTTCCTCAATAACTACTGCTTTCACTTTTTTTTTTTTTTTTTTTTTTTTTTTTTTTTTTTACAACTGCTTGTCACTTAGGATCACCTAAGTACAGGAGAAGCAGATACTTCTAACCTGACCTGGAAAGGCTGGAGATTGGACAATGCAGAGCCCTATACCTGGAGAGGAATAACCACACTCTTCAGTACAGGCTAGGAGCTGATTTGCCAGAGAGGAGCTCTGCAGAGATGGACCTTGGGGTCCTGGTGGCCAGCAGGATGGCCACGAGCCAGCTGTATGCCCCTGTGGTCAGGAAGGCCAGCGGGATCCTTGGGTTCATTAAAAAAGAGTGTGGCCAATAGAAGTGATCCTTCCCCCTCTGCTCTGTCCTGGTGAGGCCGCATCTGGAGTGCTGCGTTCAGTTCTGGGTTCCTCAATTCAAGAAAGAGAACTTCTCAAGAGAATCTAGCAAATGGCTGCAAGGATGATGAGGGGCCTGGAGCATCCCCCTTATGAAGAAAGGCCGAGAGACCTGGGGCTGTTCAGGCTGGAGAGGACTGACAGCAGACCTTACCAATGCTTATCAGTATCTAAATGAGCAGGTGCCAAGTAATTGGGGCAGGCCCTTCCACTGTGCCCAACAACGGAACAGGACAACAAGCACAAACCGGGATGCAGGAAGTTCCATATGAACGTTAGAAGGAACTTCTTTACTTTGAGGATGACGGAGCACTGGAACAGGCTGCCCAGAGAGGTTGTGGAGTCTCGGGGGATATTCAAGACCTGCCTGGACGCCTTCCTGTGCTACCCACTCCAGGGAACACAGTGCGTTGGACTAAATGATCTCCACTGGTCAATCCCTGTGATTTTGTGACACTCTGAGCCATACTAGAAATACTAGAAATTTTCTACTGCTCATTTCTAGTGTAAAGATGATACAAATAATCAGCATTAATGTGAAACAATATGTTTACTTTTGGCAGGAACTGATTGTACTGTGCCACAGAACTCAACAATACAAAAGTACCATTTCCAACACCAGATGAGCTGGTAGTGCTCCTGCAGGGCTAACCCTGCTATTCATTTCATACCCAATGTTTGCTTCCTGCCCAAATGACACCTGTGTGTTTCTTCTGAGCCAGTATGCGTTTGCGTACACAAAAGTGTATTTCAAGGTTTCCCCAACAGGGTTTTTAATTTATACTACTTAAGAATAAATTGATTTCAACAGACAAATATAAAATTTATAGAATCCCAAATGATAAGGAAAAAAAAACAACAGAAGAATCTACTTTTTAGAAAGGGAGTATAGGAAATTTGTGATCTGACCAATCACTCAACTAAAGATTTTTTTTCCTGTAAGAGCAGGAAAAAAATTAAGAATTGGATGCTAAAGGAGTGACAGACCTGAAAATACTAACACGAATGCAGTTTTGTCATAAATGTTAGCAAAGAAAAAAAAAAAAAAAGGCAAGCAAATGACATATTTAAAGGCCAGAAAGAGAGAAAAGTGTGTCAAGCCTGTGGTCAAGCTGTCCTATTGTGCATGGCTGCTCAGAAAGGGTCTTCTTCCTTATTTTCCCATGTTGACAGAACTGTAGAGCCTGCCAGCTCTTCTTCTAAGCCCCAGCATTCATCCTCGTGGGGATGTGGCAAAGTGATGCACTGCTCTCCTTCCAAACAGAAAGGAAACACAAATCTCTTGCATGCCAATAAATTGAAGAAATTAACTTCTAAGAATTGTCCCCGGGGCAATACAGCTGTGAGCCATTATTTCTTGTGATGGGGCCAAGGTTTTTGTTGTTTTTTTTTTTGTTTGTTTGTTTGTTTTACCCCTCCCTCTCCATTGTCCCATATTCTTAACATGCATCTGATAAAAGCTGATTTGGCATGGCAGGCTCAGATTTATAGCTGCATCCTCCAACACGGGAAAAATCTCTCTATGTTCAGAGAAATGCATACAGATGACAAACCCTGCATATAAATCTGAAGATCATAAAAAACAGGTATAGAAGCTTGGCTGATTTGCAAATATAGACAGTGTGTGGGAAAAATTACCCTTGGGCTGTACACAAATAAATATAGAAAAAACAATTTACGTGAACAGTTTGAAGCTGGATGAGAAACTTCAGCTGGTTATAAATACAAACACAGAATATTTAATAGACTTCTTAACAGAGACCTTAGAGTTGTATCAGAAAAGCAGTACATTTTATTATCCTCTGAGGCAGAGGATGCCTGCTGTGTTAACACAGCTGAATTCTCTGTAGAAGGCTAGAAAGCACATGAAAAGCAGTCATGACACAAACTGATCTAAGGATCATAGGACAAGGGACATAAGATTGATAAGATTGAAGGAGGTCCCATCCAACTCAAAAGATTCTGTTGTTTCTATTGGCACATTCATTTCCACTTCTGACTGCAACCTGCTGTCCATTCCATCCGTATACATGTACTTTTTCAAAGTTTACATATAAGGAGCATGAGGTTTGCTAGATTGACAAGGAACAGATGAATCATGAGTACAATGAGTGCTACCATGACCAGGAGCATGGAAAGAAGCAGCCATTCTCATGGGAGCTTTAGAGCAGCTGTACCTTCTGTCCTGTAGGGGTGCCCTTTCTGATTTAAATCTCCAGGTTACCACCTGATGACCAAGAAGTAGGGTACATTACAGGAATGATAAGGAAATACTTGAATGTTGAACATGTGGAAGCATTATCCTCCCTAAGGGAACTAAGTCAGAAGAGGTTAGCAGGCATCCCGGCCACAGCCTCAAGAAGCAACACAACACCACCAAAAGTAAGCAACTGGCTTAGGAGGACCAAATTTCAGGATAGCGTATCCTGTACCGTCCTGGATGAACTCATCTACAATCCAAAAATAAATAAGTAAAAATACAAAATACAAAACCACGAAGCCAGGATCCCATATCATTGATAAATTCTCTTTGTAAATCACTGGCTCACTATTACCTTCACTAGTCTGCAATCTATTAACCCAGGACACTGAAGAATTTTGTTCTGAGGAATAAAGTATTTTTAACTTGCCACATTTTAACTACTCACATCCCTGTGTGAACAACACTACAGCAGTGACTACATCTGCACCAGCACAGTTTTTTTCTTTTTCTCAGTACAGGTTTACTAAAATACAGAAAAAATTTTGCACGTCTTTGAAAGAATGGAAAAACGATTTTATGTGGATGAGTGAGGAGAGCAGTAATTGCCACAGGGCTGACAATAATTTATGCAGAAGTTCTCAATTGCTCCTAATGGCCTGTCAGATGGTGAAAGGGAATGCAAAGCAGATCACAAAAACAGCAGTACAGCTTCTGATAACAAATTCTTGAAACTTTCACTCTTACTAAGAAATGGGAAAATAGAGTTGAAGTAGCTTCTGGAGAAGCAATAAACCCAACCACACTATTATCTACTAATTCACATAGATAGGATTTTGTGATTGCAGTAGGAAAAGAAATAATGTTTTCCAACATTTGTTCATTTTTTAAATGAGAATGGAAAAAAAAGTAGGAGAACAAAAACTTCATGTACTTCAAACAATAGAATACTAGCAGGTAAGAGGCTGATTGATGAAGATAGTTACTGGTACTGTAAAAACCACAGAAATTTGAATTCTTTCCAATAACAGAAAGTGAATTCAACTCAGAAAATAATTATCTATTTACTTTTCTCAGGACAGTACCAAAACGTTGAGATTTGGAAATGCAACCATACTGCAGTCAGAAGACTTCAACTTGGGGAACATATCAACATCTATGGTATCAAATCAGAAAAAAAAGAGTCTACTAACCCCCAAAATTTAAACTTTAGAGCACATATCCGCCTAATACATCAAAACATACTGATGTATACAAACATTAGTCCACACCATCAGACAAGTTTCTCAAAGCAATTCTTGCACTATGATATTTTTTGGATATTTGTATTTTGGCTTTCAAACACATCAGGAAAAAAAAAAAATACTTTGCACTTAAACTGCAGAACCCACTTTAATACTAACTCAGTTACAGCTTCAAAACGTAAAGTAGGATTCAAGCATCTAAAAAGAAAGTGTTATCTGTTCTAAAAAGTTAAATATGACCTCAACTTGCCACATGACGTAATAAAGCCATTGGTAGGTGAAGATTGAGATTTGTGAAAGGCATAGAAATGTATTAAATATATGGGCAGCATATACATTTGCTATTAAAATGCTATTTAAAAAAATACACATGATAGTGTTTAGCGGTGTCCCAAAGTCATTTGTTTTCATGTTGCCATTTAAAAACAGCCCAAATCTCAAACCATTAGGCATGAGGGAAATTTCTCTCTTGGCTCTCCCAGTCTCTCCAGTGCTGCAAGGCACGTGGCCGGGCACGGGCGGGACCTGCCTGCTCATAAAGGTGTCCTGGGAAAGGACATCTACCAATAAACTGTATGTATCCTTGGCATCCATTTAAAATTACACTGATTTTAAAATGAGAGAATCTCCCACATATAAGGAATTGCTCAAAAATAAATAAATAAATAAATACACCGTTGGAAAAATTCAAAGGACCAAATTTAAAATGTGTTCAAAAAGCTGGACTACAGAATATTCTCTATGTTGATCTATTCTCTCTTGTGTAAAGCATGGCAAAAATCTTCAAGGAAAACAGCTTTAAAATGATGGGGAAACCAGAGGCCATTGAATGGAAACACTGTGCTGTGGGAAAACACGAATACGTTTTCCCAGGTTGCACTGCTGAGCTTTCTGTACCATTCCAGAATTTCAGATGTGTCATACATTCCCACGGGAAAAGAAACATTTTAAATATTGCATTAAACCAAAACAGCAACGGTAATAATAACGATACAAAATCAGAATCCGATGGCATAAACCTTCTTTTCCTAGAACCCTGTAACAATCCTGTTTTCAGAATTATTTCCCTACTAAATAATCTTTATAGTAAGAGAACACTTGGCACATTTGTGCCTAGGAAAGAAGATTGCAGGCTTCAATCCTAATTTTGTAAACCATCGTTAGTGGTTTATGATGTCCCAGGGTATATTACTATGTCCAGTTATGAGGTAATAAAAATAATGTTTTCTTCAGTTAAAAAAAAACAAATTACCTCCTTTCCCTACTCATGCCTAAATCAAACACCTGCTGAAAACAATAACAACATAATTCAAGGTGAGAAAGCAACAAAAGCTTCCTGATCATATATAAAAGACAAGGAATTTTAAGTGTGCTACAAGTGCTCTGCGGAGCTACGTGCGTATTGTGTTTGTGAATGGGAAAGGAAAAAGGAAGGGTCTTCAAGGAAAGTAGCCAAAGGAAACTGAAGCAAATGCAAAAAGCATTTCAAGGCTATATTTAGAAGAAGGCATTCTTCATACATTTGCCAAGCTATTCACGTCATTTCACACAGCAGGTTTTATCCAGCTTTATAAGTCTGAGAGAGCAGGAAAGAAAAAATCTGGATCAGTTGCCAGAAATGGAAATCTTGCATTTATGCAGAGGAATAAATATTTTAAGCATGTGAATTCAAGAGTACTTTCCAAAGGAGGGAGAGGAAAAAAAAGAATAAAAAGGAGGGGAGGGGGACTTAAAGCCTTCTACAGATATCACAGCAGTAACATGACATAGCCTCCAATGCTCTTTGTTGAGCTGGGTTTGCCAGCCATGGAAAAAACACTGAAAACACTGAAATGAGTGAATTTCACTAAGTCCAAGTCCTGCTCATGTCTGCATGCACAGGATCATCAATTACGTAAGCAATTACATATTTCTGCTTTGTAACGCATTAAGCAATAATCTAAGATTAATAAATACCAACCACAAGCTCAAATATGAAAACAGAAATGCTCAAGTTTCATAAGAATATGATGATTTTTAACTCACTTAACATGCAGCATGAAGTTCAGTGGCTTGCATAAAGAAGTGTCAAGCACACAAATAATGTCACTACCACGTGTAATGGAAATAGAAGAAAACAACACAGAGTTCCTCTTCGCGACCTGCTGAAGGGTAGGGATGGAAGCAATTGGAAATACAGGACTTTTTTTTTCTTTTCTTTTTTTTTTTTTTTTAACTTTAACTTATGTCAATTAATTCAATCGAAAGTTTTTACCTTCATTCCCTTCTCCAGGTGGCTGATAAAATGAAAGCCCCAAGGATATGATGGCTGCAATTTCCAAGATTATAAGAGTCACATCCTGCAGCGCTTCCCACACTAGCTGTATGAATGTTTTTGGCTTCTTTGGGGGTATGAAGTTTTTTCCAAAAATAAGCTTTCTTTTTTCTAGATCTGCAGCAGTGCCAGCTAACCCTGTAAATAAAAACAAACAAAAAGTAATTAAAATTGCAGAGAAATATACAGTAACTGCTTATATCTGTCTTTTTGTATATTATAGAATAAATTAAAATATATTTGAAGAATTTAAAAATAAATTACTTCATTAGCGATAAAACAAGCTTTACCATCCATGGCATATTAACAAACAGACAGATTAGCCACTTAAATTTTGCTTTTGCAAGATGATTTGTCACTACTTTCTGAAAAGGATGTTAATTAGTACCAATTCTTGTCAGTTTTAACCCTAAACAAGTCTGTGAATAGTAGGCTTACTTTACTAAGTCCTATACAGGTAGATAAAAGCATACATATGTGTATGCAATGACTTCTGAATATAATCATAAGGTCAAACTAAGTTATATTTGAGATGTTACATCTGGAATGAGGCTGAAATGGCTGTCGGCAGCATTCAGTAGTACCAGAAGCAGCAGCACATCTTTGTTCTGACCTCAGGTCAATGACCTCAAAGAAAAATTCAATAAGGCATGTCATGTTCTTCAAAGCAACTGCTCTCGGTGCATATGTACTGTCACATAATTGCTGGAATGAACTGCATCAATTTTTTTTCCCTTGAAGAGACAGCCACAGTGACAGTATGTTTGCATAAAGGGAAACAAGGTTTCCTCAGATCTGTATAGATGTTCGGATTTTTGCATGATGCCTCAAATTCTGGATACAGTGTAAGATACATGTGATTGTAGTTGTGCTGAGTAACCTTTCACTTAGGTGTTTTTTCCTGTTTTTTTAATTGTATTGAGTCTGTTCACGTCTAGCACTTTTTCTGTTAAAACAAACAAACAAACTACAAAATACAAATGTTAGTGCAGAAGAAGCATAAAGAACATCAACAGAGCAAGTGGTCACATGTATCTGTCAGACAATATTGATACCAGTTGGAACATTTACAGCCTGTAAGATTTGAATGTAATTAGCGATGTGAAATTAGTCATGCTTATTCACACTGAGCTGACACAATGAAAATAGGTGAACCCCAGAGGGCTACAAAGGTGCCTGCATGAGAGCAAGAACCATCCCACGCTGGAAGGATTCCCATCATCCCCCTCCTCATGCACTTCAGGGTAACTCCATCTCTCCTCTAAGAACCCTGACTCCTGTGGGTCCATGAGGAACAGGAAGCCCTGTTGCAAGGATCCCCAATTTGCCAAGCAGAAGCAGCGAGGATCCAAACATGCTAACAGCACTCAGCTCTGCATCTCCTCCATTCAGGATTGGTGCAGCCATTCCCAGTAGTGCAGCAGATGCATGGCAGTGAAATACTTGCTGGATGAAAGCACCCAGCACTAGCCTAATTGCCTAAAGCGATGCTGCTCTGAACGTATCAATCCTGCCATAATACAGCCAAAGACGTTGACTCACCTTTCACTTGAAGTATATAATTACAACTGCTGTGTAGCTCCTGGCTCTTGACTAACTCATCAAACTTTCATTTCACCTTCAGCTTCTCAGAAACACTATCCTCTCCCAGATAAAGGCATGCTGTAGTTATTATTACCTCACCCAATTTAATTTGCAGTACCTACTGCAGAGTGAGACTACAACAGACAGGTTCCAGCTGCTATAAAATGTGACCATCTCCATGATTCATACAATCACACACCAAACTTCTCAGCTCCTCCATGAGTTCTCATTCAGCTTCCAATGTGGGGTAAAGGCTCTGCCCCCATGAAATGTGAATTGCAGACAGTGAGTCATTTGCGTAGTTGCACTGTGAACCAGTGCAGACCACAGAAGTTAGGACAATGCACATGAGAGATCAGAAAGGCCACTCACTCCTGATGGGATTTGATGCAGTGACAAGCCTTTAGGAGGAACGAGACAAAGCCAGTTCAATCAGCTTCCAGAGGGCTGCAAAGCCCTTGAATACAAAACAGGCTTTTCATTAAAAATGGCACGCACAATTTTTGCTATTTCCCCAAAACGTATCCAGAATACAGCAATGACTTCATATGTTAAGGAGCAAATTCATTATCAACGTTGAGAGTGTAGCAATTTTGAACAGAAATGGTTGTATCATGCATCTACAAGCAGACATGCAAAACATGTCTGAAACGGAGAGACCTCAAACATATTGGAAAGCAGAAGAAAAAAGTGCCTGCAAAAGGATTATTTTCCACCATGGAACATATGTGCACAGCAGTGGGCCAGCTCCGGCAGGTGAGCACATGATTGGTTACTCAACAGCATGACAGGGATGGATGATGCAGCGCAGGAAATACTGGACGTATACTTGAACGATCTTAATTACATTTATCTAGATATGATGGATTCACCATTTCACAAAGCGTGCTTATATATGGCCTCCTGACATCAAAGTACATATATCCTGCCCTACAGTACTGATCTTAGCACACACAGAAGTGCTTTATAGGTACATACATTTCTTTGGAAAGGACTCCAAAGAAATCCAAGAGCTCATGCTCCTCTAACACAAAAACTGTTCACTGACCTTGACATTTAGATACTATAAGGTTGAGGACTAAATGGGGCCTAAAGCATCTATGTCCAATAGTATCTTCCAGATTATAGATTACGTAACCTACATTACATTACCTACTCTTTCTTCTTTAATTATAACATTTATTTTCCTGTAAATTATTTAGAAATGATGGAAAATGAAATTCAATGTTCAGTTCTAATCAAAAGGTTTCCATCCTCCTCAGGTCTGGCTATCACTCTAAAAGCCCTACTCAGCTTTCTTTTTTTTTTTTTTCCTCTGAATGCCAGAAACTGACAAATGCCTGTATTTATTGAGCAAGAGGAAAGGAGAGCGTGAAGTAACCTGAAGACCAGCGATAAAGCCACATCATAACTGTGCCAAGCATTACTGCAGAGATAAGGTCAGAAAGGGACTACAAAATACACAGAGCAATCCATGTTATACACAGAGATACAGCTAAGAGAGTTGGGAATCTAAGGCAAAGATGTTTGTTTTGCAAAAGCTTCCATTAGTTCTCAGTGCTGCTGTCAGCAGAAGGTACACAGGGGCACTCCTTATTTCTTCAAAGAATCTGTTTTGTTTTAATTAGAAACGTTATTTTACGTAGTCCTGAAGGTGTCTTAGACAAGGCAAACTTTGTGGCTTGAAGAGGACTGGAGGTCACTCAGGCTTTCTGTTGCACAGGCAGATCTGTAGGGCGCTGCTCCCAGTGAGCGCACACTGCCGAGCAGTACAGATGGTGGAAACGTCAGTTAGCACAGCAAGAGCTGCAAGTGGACATCTGTCCTCACCATTACTTTTAACGAGGAGATGGCGTTCCTGCTGCTAGATTTGCTTTTTCCTCCTCCCTTTATTACACATACTGACTTCATTATTGTTCTTGAATATTTTTTTCTTTTCCATTCGTCGCTTAATCTACGTATTGACTGCTGTGACAATAATGAAACAATAGCACAGATGAGAGCAATTGGAAATATCATTTCTATATGAGGAGACAAAACATTTCAGGAAGTGAGAAAGAATCAGTGGAGATTAGAAAATTTAATGGAGATATTGGTTCTACCTGACTTCAGAACTCATGCATTCCTGCATTCAGTGCTGTATTTGGTACAATGGTAAGTCACACACTGGCTGCTTATAAATGCATGTGTCCACATAAAGATAATTTTTTAAAAAATACTTTTTTATGTTGAGGCTACACAACACTTCTCTGCTTGGCCAAAGTGTTTTACAGTCATTATGCAGTTTTTGTATTAAATTTATCCACAAATAGGATGCATATATGTAGTAAATACTGTGAACACTGACTACTGATGCATTAAGCAATTGAATAATTTTACAAGGCTTGTTTCCAAAACTTTTCCCAGAAATTTGTCTGAAATTTGAGGAGAAGAAAAATGTGATTACATAGAAAATCTTTTCTATGATGTAGAGTATATTAATTTCTTCTTTCATCTAGCTCGCCTTTGTAACACAGATTTACTTATTATTTTAACTGTTGCTGTTTCAAAGGGAAAGAAAGATTAAAAACCTGGAGAAACAACAATTAATGCTTGTTTTTTTTTCAGTTCCTTATCTACAACTGCCAGTTACTGACACTGAATATAAAACCAGTTAATGCTTCCTGAAAAATTATATTTTTCCTGACAATCATCTCCACTGCAACCAAATGCAGCATCACAAACAGGATGATTTTGATGATGCAAAAACAGCAAAATCACGTTGCTACTGAAGCAACAATTCAGGAGAAAAAAAATACAAGGTAAAGCTTAAGAGAATGGTTAGAATGGTTCACATCCACTTAAACTATGGAATGAAGACCCACGTTAACAAAACCCAAACCAGAACTATTTGAACAGTGAAATCTACAGACAATTAAATACAACACACACAAATACCTCCTCTTCTAACACTGACCTCCCACGCTCCTCCCAGCCTACTCTCAAACTCCATTCTCAAATGGTGAGCATTTCCTAGCATAACAGTACCTCCACATTCACAGAAATTAAAAACTAAACAATTACCAAGGTGATACTTCACCTTAACTATCTTTGCCTTATTTTACCACTTCCATTTATGCCTCATTCAAGCCTGAAATCATCCCTGCCACTACTACTGCTACCTAACCCTTCTGTATAGCTAGCCCAGGTCCACTGACATCTATAGTTCTTACATAAGTGCTCTGAAATCCAGTAGGAATTAGAAATATTAGCTCACTTACTATTATTTTAATACAGAGAAGTCAAACTCACAATCTTATTCTACATTTTTTTCATGGGATTCTGTTTTCTGGCTTTGGGAGCAAATTTCTAGGTACTACTCTTCTTCTCTCTCTTGACAAATCTGGATGTGATGGCAGGCCTTCTTTTCTTCTGCTTCCATCAGTCTACAAAGTGCTATCTTCTGAGTGAAATCGCTCAGTAAAATTTAGATGAGTACCTAGTAACCAGCAGATTTAGCTTCAGAGATCTTCCTTCCCTTCTGGAGAGGGAACAACTCTCCCTGCCTAATAGAACAAGGCAAGGAACCACAGGCAGTGAACTATGATTATTGTTACTGTTTTGCTAAAGGCTAAGGAAGGTGTATTTTTTTTTTGTATGTATAATTATGTCACCAAGCTCAACATGAGGAGCTACGAGATATGGTTTAGTAGCTTGTGGTACTAATAGGAATGGGAGGGTGGTTGGACTAGATGATCTTGCAGGTCATTTCCAACCTTGCGATTCTGTGATTCTATGATGTAGTGCAACATCAGTTGTCTTAAACACTACAGTTTAATAGATCATTAAGTGTTCATGACACTGGTGTAAAGGGTTTCTAAGCAAAACAAACACCTGCTTTGGTACCAGGTATGCCAAAAGAACATACACTGATCACATTAGACCACCTACTTTACGAGCAATGGCAGGATATGTGTATATCTTTATACTACAAAGACATGAGACAAAGTGAACACATTCACACATATAATGGATTGCTCCATCTCCTCCGAGTTTTATCACATATCTTCCTTGAAAAATTCTTAGAATTTCAATGTACTGCATCTGATTAGTCCATCTTAAAACCAGTTAAAGCCAGTCTGTCAGTAGTATTGAAGGAAAACATTTACTGGTTCCAGCAAGCTGAATTTGAATTCCACCAGTGAATTTCACCTCAATGGATAATTGCTTTCTTTTAATCTCAAAACAACAAAGCTGACTGCAAAGCATAATTAATCTTATTACCTGCTTTCATTAATATCACCTGCTTATATTTGCTTACATAAGTTGTAAGAAATTTGTCT
Organism: Tetrao urogallus; assembly: GCF_951394365.1. Taxonomy (NCBI): domain Eukaryota; kingdom Metazoa; phylum Chordata; class Aves; order Galliformes; family Phasianidae; genus Tetrao; species Tetrao urogallus. The sequence goes on along the minus strand of NC_136823.1, from coordinate 4,148,769 downwards.
AGAATTTAAAAGCATTTGGAATCATAAACCATCCAGCATATGTCCTGTAAGCCTTACGCTGCTCATGCTGCTACTTTGATGACCCCAGCTGGCCATGCTGCCTGCAGGCCTTTACATGATTTAGAATCCCCTCGAGTCAAATGTCTTACAGTCAGAGCTGACCAGGCAGCACACAGAGAGGTGCACAGAGGTGACAGAACCATGAAATGAATTAAAGGTCCCTCCACCTCCTCAGTAACCATCTTCTTCTTCACATCTGACAGCAACAACCAGCCAAGTCAGCCTGTCTTGTCCTACAGAGTTCTCCAATGGCCACAGCTGCAGTGGGGGGATCACACCTCAGCATCAGTAAAGCTTCAAGCTGATAAAGGATTCTCCTAAACATATTTATCATTAGAGTTGCAATCAACAACTATCACTCTGAAGTCACACCTCTGAACCACACGTGGTGCTGTTGTTAGGCAGTGTTGGTTTCTTTTTTTTTAAATAAACTAAATGAAAAACTTAATGTTTTTACTTACATACTGATACCTCTAATGTAAATACATTAACAGATAAACAGAACAGATAAACAACAACTTGCCTTTCTACAATGAGTTTCTCTCTCTCATTCTCCTATGTAAAGAAATGGATAAATAAAGGTATCCCTACTTTACAAGGCAGAGAAAGGCTGCAGTTCTTGCCCCATACAATTTGGTGGCAGCTGAGGGCAGTAAATGCCCATCTCCAAGGATTTCTGATTTACAATCAGCTGCAAGATACCATGCAGTCTTTGCTATTGCCAGGAAACACTAAATACTCAGAGACAAGTTTAATTCATTTACCCCATCTATGCATTTTGGTTTTATTTCTCCTATTTTAATTTATTTTTCTCTTCTCTGAAGAAGCTATTAAACAGGAACAAATAATTTACCTACAATAACTGATACCAACAACACAGAAATTGTTTCCAACACTGACTGCAAATACCTAAAAAGCCACATATCTGCAAGCCATGCTACAATTTCATAATAATCTAAAAACCAGACTTACACGCAGGGCATTCCCATCAAGCCAACAGACAAGACACCATGTATTAAAGGCAAGATCTGAATCCTAACACATGGACAATATTTTTTGCCTTGCCTAAAATGACACCAAAAAAGTTCCTACCCAGGCTGATAAAATGTTCATTGAGAGTTACAGTCCAGTATAAAAGCACAGGAATTAATTAGGGTTTCTTATTTACTAAAGTAGTGGTATCAGTGGGAGTACAGATGTCAAGAAGGAAGAAAATTCCACTGGAACTAATTTCTTCAGCTCTTACTCCAGTCAATAATCATTACACCATTTACACGTCTCATTCTGTGCATCTCAGATATTCTTCTTTTGTTCTTTTGAGGTAATATCAGGGGCAACAAAAGCAATAAAGGCATTAATTTCAGTACTGCACAAGATGTGGTTATTTCAATGAAGCTGATAGAAAGTATAAGGGAAATACCATTCAAAAACAAACTTAAAATGCTGAGTTACGATTGTTCCAGATCACTTGAAAGCTTTTTCTTGCTCTCAGTATTTACATCGAGTATATCTTACAACAACTTAAAACAGCACTCACTGGCTATCCTATGGTATCACACTGAAAAAGCACTAACATGAATAAGGTAATTGCAGAGAAAAGCAACCATGTTAACTTAACAGAAGAGACCCAAGAGCTCAGCCAAGAAAAAGAGTAGCAAGTAAATGAGCCCATAAAAAAGACTAAGTTGAAAGCCTTCTGTAATTAACACACCTTCATAACCACTTACCATCACTCTCACTGGAGCTCTACAAAAAAATTCCCTTTTTTACTTCATGTGTATTGCTGACAGTAATCATGGGAACGACAGAAAGGGCAAAAAGTCCCTGAAATCAGTTGGTTATTCCAACATCTCCAACTGCCTGTGTGCCCAGGCCTATTTTTACAGTCAATAGCTAGTGACACTGCCTGGGCACTGCTGCTATTAAGTAACATCTCAGCAAAGAAATCCAGAATTACCATATCCACAAATTTCCCTTTTCCCAGCACCCTGACAGCTTCACGCTGTTCCATCGGGTCCTGACACTAATACCAGAGGGAAAGGCAAACAGTGACATAGCTTTACATGTGTTGTCATCACAACAACAGTATGGAAAAGAGGTTTTTTGTAGATGAGGCCAGGAACCTCTGCCAAATAACTTAAAATATGTTTAAATAAATAACACAGGAAAAAATCTTAAGTTCTGAAGAAAGAAGCACGTGTTGTTGTGATGTCTGTAAGGGAACAAAATAAAAACACCTAAAAAAAACCACTTTGTTAAGCTTCCACAGCATGATTCTCTCCCCTCCCACCCTTACTTTAAAAAAATAAACAAACCAGATAGCAGTGAGCTGTGTTTTTCTGAGGTGTTACCTCCAAGCGCTGCTACTTGGCAGCTCTTAACTTCATTGCTATCTTTGTCAGTGTCATCTGCTTTTCCTGTGAGCAGTGTCAGCTCGTCAGCTGCACAGCAACTGTACTTGCTTCAAGCTGTGCCTTTGCAAGAGGCAGAGCACTTGCTGTAGCTTATCTTAAGCTGCTGTGTATCTGAGACAGAATTCAAGGTACCTAAAAAGAGAACACTGAAGAAAAAGAGTCCTGTGATCTTTATACCATCTGCAAGCAATATTAAATTGCTTCTGCATGTGACAGTGATGTCACTTAAAATCACAATGCTCAACTTGTGAGAAGATGGTAAGAAAATAAGACGCATTTTGAGCATCCCAGTGCACTACTCCCATTGCCCAGGAGTCTTAGAATAGTTGGACCTTTGAAACCTCCATGAGCTCCCTGCTACTTACATAACACTGCACTGCATGCAGCATTGCCATCTCCATGCTCTCCAGAAACAAGTGGGACAAACGCTGAAGATCATCACCTACCTTTCCTCTAAGCACCACATAAATGTGAAGGAACAGTAAAAATGAAAGGAGCTGTAAAGTTTCATCCAGCACCTGAATATCTCACAACACAGATATATAGTCAACTTTAAAAGACACCGGGACTGGTATTTCAAAGCAAGTCCAAATAGCTCCCTATTGTTCCATTTTCTAAATGCATTAAGAAAAGATGTGAAGAGAAGCCTCAAGACCTTCCAGCCTACTGGTAATTAGTTAATTCAGCTCCTGGGTGAAAAGAGCAGCAGGGCAAGAGCATGGGGTCAGCAGAGTGATTTAGTTGGGCTGACGGTACTATCTCAACAAAATTGATGTTATTCCTTCAAAGTATTCTTAACTGTTTGCAAAGCATAATAAAAGGTGCTTATTTAATAGTGTGAGAAGTGACAGTTTTCTTGACTCTGACTTGTGAATGACTAGCAAATACAAATGGTGACCAAACCAATCTCAAAGCGTTGTGTGGGCTATGGCGTTATTTTATTCATGTATCCACATGCAATACCACTCCATTAGGAACACAACACCCACAGACTTTTCCTATTTTAGCGCATTAAAAAGCCCAAAGAATAGACTCTCTCAATATGAAGCATATGTTGTCAATCACCTTGATTATCGCTCAGTATAATTAACCTTACCTGAATGCAGTAATCACTAATGAAATTCTCCAGATTATTTTCAAGTACAAAGCAAATACTAAATTAAATTGTAAAGAAAGTACCTCAAGAAAGGAGCTCCTAGTCAACAGTTGCAGTATGAGCGTAAGACAGAACGAGTCAAGGACACCTGGTATTTTTGTGCAGAACAAACCAATGCTTTGCAAACCACTTTGGTATCAAATCTTAATAGAAATATTTGAGTCTTCACCAATGTTCGCTTCTAAATTTTCTCCACAGATGAATTGTGGAGGAATTGGTAAATCTCACTAACCTGCTTTCCACTATTTATTGAGTATATATACTGAGTATGTTTCTGAGGAAAACTGAGACGCTGACCTGCATCTTCGGGCTGGGGTGAAGTGGAAACCCTCCCTCACAACTGGAGGCACATCAGTTAACTACAGCATCTGAACAGGGTCAGCTCAGACCCTTGGGAATTCAAGGTAGCAGGGGCAAGCACCAGGACAAGGAGAAGCACGCAGCATGGGCACACTTTGGGAGATTTCTGAAAAAAGGCAACTCCGCACCCAGACCTCATTTTTCATTGATGAGAGAGGTGGGAAACATCTTAGAGATACAAAGGATTCTATGTGGAGTTTGGGAAATCCAAAAAAGCGCTGAAAATTGCTCAAGTATAAAGAAATAGAGAGGTTGTGGAGTCTCCTTCGCTGGAGATACTCAAAACCTGTCTGGATCTGATCCTGGACAATGTACTCTAGGTAACCCTGCTTGAAGCACAGGGACTGGACAAGATGATCCCAAGTGGTCCCCTTCCAACTTCAGCCATCTTGGGAAAGTTCAAGGAGACAGCAAAATTAAACGGATTTGAATTCAAATCTCTCAATTTTCTAGATCATAATATTTATGCATTTTTTATGTTAAGAATGATTTTTTCTATTTTGTCTTGGCTTGAAAAGTTGAAAACCTTGAGTGTTTTTTGGTAAGGACAATTCCAAGAGAACGTAATACAGCAATTCTTCTTCAAAGCTCTGGCAGAGGAGTGCTCACATTACAAATGCTTAGGAATTTGTTTTAGATACATAAGCAGAAATTTAAAAAATCAAATTGTATCGTAATAGAAGTATCAAATTTATACTAACAATAGCCTTGGGCAACTTCAGCAAGTAAACAAAAATAGCATTTCCTTATTACTGCCCAATAAACCCTACAGTTATTAATTAACCTGTACTAAATATTTGGAAGCTTAAGTTTTTATTTAATATGAAATCTCAAATTAGAAGTTGGCTATTCAATTTATGGCCTAACTTTCACTGCATACTGGTTTCCTATATTTACACTATGCTAGGTATTCGATTTTAATTCCAGCCCATTAATTCATTGCTTTGCTTAATCTAGCTCAACTGGGAAGGGTCCCTCTTAATCCAAAACAAAAACATCCATACAAAGAGTTAATCCATAGCGGTTAATCAGGAATAGATGTTCCAAAATAAATCCACAGGCTCAAGATAAGTAAATCCCTTAGACTGAGTTTAATTTGGACCACTTTCACCTCAGTTTCAAAGCTGATGCTAAAGACAAATACATCCCCATCCCACAACTACAGCAATACAGTTATTTGGAGCTGAAGCCATACATCATACAGCAGGAGAACACGGCAATTTTCTTTAGTAAATCAGACAAAAGTTTTTGCTCATAGAGAAACAAAAATAGTGAGGAATCAAGAAGTAACAAAAGGAGATTTCTTCTTGTATGAAAATTGGGCAGAATTCCAGGCACTACTGCGATTTAACACAGAGACATATATTTAGTTATTAGTTGCTTAAGGACTCCATTAAATCTCTTCTTACCTCCTGGAGGGTGTGCACACAACTACAGATGTGAGCATACAAGCAGAGCAACAGAAACGTGATTTTTTTCTTATGCACCAGCTATTGTATTAATGGAGTGGTCTCTCATAATTTGGAGTTTATCTTAAAAGACAAATGCAGTCTAGGGACTCATTATGTGCAGTCCATCTTAAGAGCATGAACAATCTTCATCTCTGGTCTAAAGGTTAAAGTGAAAGAGCAAAGGATCTCGAGGCCAGTTGTAGGAAACACATCTGATGGCAGCAGACACCAGTACAATTTGTCTGTACACACGTAAAATCTCTATTAGTTCAGTTAACAAGTAAAGCTCTGGGACTTTTGAGTTAATAACAGTCAGTACAAAACAGTACACAGATACTGGATAAGATGCAACTATCAAAATTACACTACAGATGATTTCTTTATTTGAAAGTACATTTTAGTTAAGAGCGTTCTCAAACACCCATTCACATGCCACTGAAGATGGAGAAAAGAAGAAATCCCAGGTAGGCTCACACCAAGAAAAGCAGCATTTAAAATGTTTATGGCCTAACTAGAGCTGTTAGTTTATCCCTTCCATAACTAACTGAAAACTGTATTTTAATTTTCATATGCTTCTCTTTAGGTACAAAAATTAGAACAAGCTTTTCTTTCCATAGCTCTTTACTTATGCTTATTTTTCTTCTATGGCTTCTGCCTCATGCAAAATGTTTTGTCCAAATTCATGGTAAGGTGGGATGGCCAAAAATTTATACAAATTGCTACCAACCATAGCAAAAATATTTGGGAAAATGGGCAATCTTCCAAAAACTGGGAACATTCCAGAAAAGCAGAATATGATTCAAAAGCACTTTGTCAACTGTGCAACCATTTTGTTTATAGCTGCAATGCAGCATTCTTTTCAGGTCTTTTCATCTCACTTAAAGGATAAAATGACCCAACTGCCTACTCTGTTCCATCATTATTCATTAATGAAGAGACTGGGCCTAGAGGATTGTCACTGCAGGATTAAAAAAAAGGTTCATTAATACATCCCTTAAGCGTGGCACACATTAACACAGAACAAGAGACAAAGACATGAAAATCAGAAACTTTCAAAGTCTGCTTTAGCAACCTTTAGAGAACATCATCAGTTTAAACGTTACTGGTAACAAACAATATTATAAAATTATGTTGATTAATATAGAAAGGGCAAACCCCTTGAAACGTTTTTCAGCGAGATGAACAGCAGGGCTAAGGATGCTTTCAGGCAGACATCTTGAGCATGCATTTATTTTCTACAGGTTATGTAAGTGGTGAGCAGAGATGAACCAAACGGTCAGGCTGAAGCATTCAGGACACTCAAAGGCAGACTGCACCCCTCCCTCTCTCTATTGCCCTAATTCTTCTATGCCTTCTGTTAAACTTATTTATATTTTTCCCTGTTTCTGTTTGCCTCCTATGTCCTTTCCTTTTCCTGAAGCTCATCTTGCACATTTTCCCTCTTCCCTTCATATACTTTTTCGCATTCCTTACTTTCCCCTTTGTTTTATCTCAAAGAAACCAATGCCTCTGATAAATATCAGGTAGCTCTTCCTTCTTCCCTCTCAGTTTCTACTGCTCACTACCTCCCTCTCTGAAACTTCTTACTTTTCTGACACTGCGTATCTTCTGGGCCACAGCTGTTCCTTAGCTCTACACAGCTGTATTTATTTATTCAAATGAGGAGCGTGAGTACCAAATACATAACATTTTTGAAGAGCAGTATGTTGCAATACTCATATGCTGTCAGAACTGATGCTTTCCTAGATGGCTCTGCAATACTATGTACATGTTCACTGCAGACTTAGGAATGACATTCAAGAAAAGCTCTTTTATGGAAACAAAACACTGCCCACTACGCAGGTCTCAGAAAATCTTAAGAAAAATATTCTATTTGTTTAATGATTACAGAAAATAGAATGCAACAAAAAAAATCAGAAGGAAGTCTATTACGTGAGACAATTAATACCAAGTACCAATATTACACTCCATATATGCTCTCAAGATTTTAGAACTTACTGGAAAAATGAGCAATTCTTGTTATTACGGAAACAGGTTACATAAAATAAGAAGACAACACTGATCTTTTAACTTCCTGAGCACTGTCTGTGTCAGTCTTTATCTGCAATTAAGCTTAGTGCATATGAAGTTCACCGGCTGACGAAGCTCAGAGGACTGATACAGCCTAGGACAGGTAACTCAAGCTCCCTCTACACTGACCTACCAAACTCTGACCTATTAGACCTGTCTGGTAAAAGTGAGAAGGGATTACAATTTCATTCAGATCTTGATATCTGAGCAATTCATTGACAAGAGTACCAATTATGTTCAATCCTGTCACCTTTCCCCCTACTTCTGGGCTGGACTGATTTGCCATGAAATGGTAATCTTGCATCATGCTGAATTTGATAAGAGTGACCTAAGATGAAACGTTCTGGGTCTTGAAAATGAGCCTTAATTCATCCAGTTTGTTAATTTATCATAATTCTAATGCTATAAAATCACTGGTTTAATCTATGTTTGGGTATCTACCACACTCTTGTTTACACACAGTCACAGTGATGTATGCAAAAACTAAGGCTGTTATCAATACCAATGAAAACATACATGATAATGCTTCACAGAGATTACTCATGCTTTTGTGCTCACCTGCATCAAAATGTCAGATCAGTGAAATATGTTTCCTCTGTCAATGTAAGGAGAACCTGGGTGACAACATTAACTGATGCAAAACCATCAGTCCGGTCCACCTACCATGCTTGTATCTTATCTGTACAAAGTTATTCAATAGCAATGTACATGAGCATGTTCTTTAAAAAAAAATACAGCAACTAAAGCACCTACACCTAACTGAAAACAATACAGACCAACCCTCCCTCCCCTTTTTCCCCTAACCCCCACCAAAGAAAAGGTGTATTTAGGTTAAATGTTGGACTACCCAGCTCCCTCGCTAGGACTTTGGAGCAGGGCTGATCAGAAGGTTCAGGACAGGCATGCTGCCCAGTGCTTGCTGCACACACCCTGCAGCTATGCATGCAGGGACCTCCCTTCCCCACCACAGCAGCGTGCCACATTTGCTAGGATGAAGATGAAGATGTCACAGCAAAAAGATGCAATTTTATATCTTATTTAAAGTCACTGTAAACATTATTTTGTGAGTGCCAATGCCAGGCTGACATGGTTACTAAGTCTCTACGTGAATCCCCCGACATTGCAAACTATACCTTTATGTTCTTTCCTCTGCTGTGATTTCACTGCTATGGTACGTTTTGTCTACGTGCTTTTTCTCCCTCTAAATCTGGCCTGCATCTGCTGTGCTTTATGTAATGCTGCTCTGTGCAAAGTCATAGGACCCAATTACAAAATTTCAGCAGGAAACTGCATCCAAAGACTTTGCTTTAACTGATTCGAAGAGATTCTGGTTTCTCTATCGAGGCCTCAGCTTCACAAAGTGGAATTCCTTGAGTCTGAAGACAGTCAAACTGGTCCTGATTCCCGGCATTATCAAGCTGCTGCCTTCAACACCCTTGACTTGCCCTTGAAATGGCTTTCTGCAGCCATGACTCACTCCGCTACGGCACTCATTTTACTGGCAGAAAATTGAGCTGAGTGACAGAGAGCTAAGCATGGAGGGACATCTCCGTGCAAGGGACAGCAGATTCCTGGGGCATGAGGAAGGAACACCATGCAATCAAAGTGGTCTTGCTATTGAAGAAGAGAAAAAAAAAAAAGAAAAAAAAAAAAGTATTCACAATTTAATTTTCCTGGCTTCAAACACACAATTTCATTTGGGTGTAGGAAAAGAATCATACAGCAAAGCTTTCCCCTTACAATCAGCTATTTAAGGGGGAAAAGGAGTACAGCGGGAAGCATTTGAATCATACAAGCATTAGGAGAAAACAACAAATTACAAACAGGCAGGTAATTTAGCTGTTTGCAGGCTTTTTTCCTCTTCACGTACCACATCACTATGTTACCAGCTGGACGTCTGCTCTTCAGAAAGAAACCCCTTTACTACTGTATTGTATTTATTGAAAATTCGGGATATAATTTTCACAGCGGTATAAAATAGAGGACCAAATGTTCTTGTGCTATGGTAGACCACGAACATTTATTTGAATAGGAAAATTACGTCTGGAATTTGCCTTCATACAGATCAGGCACGATGTCTGGAAGCTGTAGTTACAGGCACAACAGGGAAAGCTTTCTGGAACATTTTCACCTGAAAACTATGCATGGTCATTAGACTGTTTGTTTCCCAATAATTGTTAATAACTTGAGATGGGTGTGGTTATCACCTAAGCTTCCTGTATTCTCTCCCACTTGAATGCCCGCTAAGTGTTTATAAATGATGATTAGACCTGAGTCCACCACCTGGCACAGTGGGGATCTGAATCATAATTGGAGACCAACAGAACACAAGCATATTGAAAAAGTAAACAATTTACATTTTAATTTGGCAAGGCCAGTGCTACATACAAGTCATTATGGATATCTGAGTTCACTAATTTTTGCTAAAATTTAGGAAACATTGAAAAGCCAAGTGGAAGGTACCTTGTTTCCCCTGCCCAACCCTGGGGGCAGCTCCTGAGCCAGCTGGGAACATTTCCAGCTCTATTTGCTTGCACAGTTAGACAAATAGCTATGCTGACACTAAAAACCAGAGGCAACAAACAGCAAGGAACTAGAGGGTGGCTACAGTCACACCTTCAAGCACCTAATTGCGATCTCACAGACTCCTAACTCCTTCATCAACAGTGCTACCAGTAGGACTGAAATTAAAAATATCACCCCATGGCAACCATAGGTTTACATCTTAATGGCCTGTACGAACTCCAGCAATGGTCAAAAGGTTCTGTTTATCCACATAGCAAAGACTGTTTATCCTCACAGCAAATGGAGCTACACGCTCTTTGCTTGTACATGTTTGCATAACATAGTGCTCAGCTATTAGCAGTAGGGTAATTCTTGACCCTTTCTGATGTCTGAATTCTCACAAAGCTCCATAAGTTTTAGCTCCGCAAGAGTAGAAAAACCAAATGTACGTGAGAATTTACACAATACATGTCATGACATAGATCAGAAGCATTTGTTCTTCCTTAACGTATGTCTTTCACATGGTTATCACTTTCTGTACTCAGAGACAGAACATATACAAATGTGGAAAACACCAGGAATACCACAGTGATGATGAAAGGGAGGTGAAAATTACAATTCTGAACACTGAACACAAACATGAAACAAAGCTGAGTTAAGAACTCTGGGTTGAACTCAATAGATATTTATGCATGGAAAAGGCACTTAAGTGCATTCTTTTTTTTTTTTTTTTAAAGCTATGCTAATCCAAATTGGGACTGTCTATTTGGATACAGTATTAGACTGTATCTAAAGGAGTCTCTGGTGAAAACGTGTCTCCAGAGAATGGAATTGGCATGCATGGGTTGCATCGGATGAAATTTTTTTCCCCAAGCACACGGCTTCTGTGGCTTGTCATCAGCAAACCAGTCTAATACTGAAATCTATTGCAGTCCAGCTGAATTAGTGGACAAGCAAGAGATGGAAACATTTGCCCAATCTAAGGCTTACATTTGTAACATGAATCGCAAAAGTAAGGGTGGATAAAGATGCTATTTTTATGGACACACTGAATTCAGTTTGGCACTTCTCTTGTTGAGGGCTCATTGGATAGAAAGGATATAACTGCTTTTGAAACTTTGAGAGAATTAAACGTAATCTACCTCCCAGTTATTTCTAAAATTATACACAGACAAGAGAGTGCATTAAAGGTCTTCTACTTTGAATCTCGTCATGCCATAAAACTTCTGATCTGGAAAAAATGTGAGACCTCTAGGAACGATAAGTACAAAAGCATTATCTTTAAATACTGTCAGAAAATAAATAAAACTGACTTATGGGAGTGCAGCTGAGAAATTAACTTATGTGCAGACAAGGATTTAACCAATTGCGGAAATATCTGAAACGCAATGGGGTTTCTTCATTGGTTTGTTTTTTCCTCACCCCCACACTACTACATATCTCCAAGTAATTCTCATTTCAGACTGAATCACCATGCTGTTGAGCAGACTGAATGAAGAGCTGGTGCCTGCAGCCTGCACTCACTTTTGAAACATAAAAATTCTATATCAGGAAGAACAATATTTCAAAAAACAAGTGGTAGAATTTCATCATTGCTCTTTTTCTTGAATTGCTACACAAATATAAGTGATCTGGCCTCCCAACTTTTTTGATTACCAGCAGACTAACAAAACGTATGAAACCCAGGCATTTTTGGCAGTTTGCAACACACACACACACACAAAAAAGCACAGGAACATACCGCAGAGATTGCTATGTTTCGACTTAATTAAATACTTTTATACAAAAGTCACAGGCTAGTCTGAACTATTAGAAAGCAAACATCCTCTAGTACTGTGCTCCCCAACTGTTGTTTCTCCAAGATATTTTCCTGATGTTGTGTGCCTCTATCTACTCTTTTAGTTAACCACTGTTGACAAAATGTCGACATTTTTACGCCTAACGTTAAGAAAATTAGTTAAAATAGAAGCTCAGGTATCATCTGTTTTGTAATGTGTATCTTCCCAGATAATTTTTCAGAGGAATTTGAATAGAAATCGTGCCAAAAACACAGCTTATTCCAAGATACACTGCCTCTTTGCTCTCCCTGCAGACTGTGCTTGGACCTCAGAACAGACCACAGGAACTAAAACGATGCTGGTTCTGGAGAAGATTCCCAGGTTCCCACTGACCAGAAGTCTTCAGAGATCCATGTGAACAGAGTGAGACTGAATACAAACCAACCAAGCACATCTGCCTCGGCCTTCTCATCCTTGGTGCAGATGCCAAACCATCCAGAGAAGTCCTGAGAGCCTCTGCAGGTACCATAAATCTCCAAACCATTATGAACAATACTTAAAAACAGTGCTAACTACCATTAGATCAGATTCTGAGCTCTTACAAAAGGGACTAAGTGAAATCATTTACATAGTTACAATTACAGAACGAGCCTTATTTATTACTTTGAGAGTCCAGGCATCCTAAGCAGAAGGAACAAGTCATAAATAAACAGATTTGCCTTGAGATACAGTATCCCAAGGGGATATCAATGCCATTTCTATTATACCCTTACAGATCTCAAAAAAGCAGCTAAGGAAAGAAAAAGATGCACTTAAAAGCTACCAGACTGTCCTGCATGACTAAGATGATTCATAAATCGTACATAATTTCCTTTCTCAAAAGATACAGGTAATTAACAGTTCTGTATAAAAATAAACTCTGCAAAGCAAAATTCTGCATTTGACATGGAAATTGATGGTCCATTCTGACAGTGCTGATTACAAAATTGGCTCAAAAATTAAATTAAGCAATTTGTTTATAATAAAACCCCAAAGAAACACATCCAACTTCAAAGATCTGTTGAGTAAAACTCACTTCAAATATTTCTTACTGTGCAGTTATGATCCAAATATCTGGAATATCTTCATATGACATTTTTACTTTTATTGCATAGGTCTTAATAAGCTAATTTAATAAGTTTAAAATAAGTTTTGGGCTCTGGCCAAATCTCATTTCCTAAGAATTTACAAGCTGAACATAAAAATGAGGATGCAGAGTTGAGCAGCAGTAACTCCATAGCGCACACCAACACAATCGCTGCAATCTTTCAGTAGATAAAAACGTTGTGACCCAACCCATCCTACCCTTTCACTCCATTCAGGGGACAAGCTGCATTTTGTACACAAAAAAAGTGACAAAGAGGGCTGCCAAATGCCTCTCCTTGGCTCTCTTACCATTCCAGTCAGTAACAAGGCAGAAAATATTTTTGGTAAAAACTCAAATTGCTATTGACTTTTATGAGACTTCACTGCACTTCTTGAAAGAAGAAAGTCCAAATTCTGCAGCAGCTGAGTACTCATAAACCTCAGTGATGTTTTGAAATGGGAAGTCAAGTTTCTAGGAATCTGTTACATTGGATATTACTGCCAAAAAAAAAAAAAAAATCTAGAAAGATATAACAAAACAACAAAAAGCAAATACTCCCTCACGTAATTAGTGTTCATTGCAACAGATTGCTGTGGCGAAGGCCACAATGAAAAACAAAGGAAATGGAAAAGAATATAAAGACGTTATTTATAGGGGAAAGAAATTCTCTATTAAAGGCTTGAGTTCCCACATTCCCATACAGACGTCACTTATAAGCAGTACTTGAATCACCAATTCAAGTTCAACATTTCCATTAGAAATGCAACACTTAAGAAACTTTTTATATGCTTTGATTTGCAAACCCTAAGGAAGAAAACTGTGTGCTCAGGAGTGAAGGGGCAGCAATGCCTGGAAAGACAAGATCCCTAAGTGCCAGGGACATGCAGACTAAGGGGCAGTTAGGTCCAGCCACAGGCAGCTCTACTGCACAGCTCCTTTTATGCAGCACCTTGCAAAGCCACAGGAGATGCAGGGTGAGTTACAGACACACTGAGTTCTCTGCAGGGCCATATATGGGCTGATATCCAGTCTGTGCTGATCAGCATCCCAGGGTGGGCAGCAGCCACAAAGGTGCAGGGGCTCTATGAGAGCAGTGTCAAACACCCCTGAAAAACTCCAAGCTCTCTAGAATTTGCTGGCATTAATCTTGATCCCGTCAACCAATCGTTTCATGCTCAACTAAGGGGGAGGAAGCAGGGCTTGCGCTGGAGTGGAAGTGGGGAAATGGCTCCAATTGGGAGTCAGATACCAGCTCAGCTCTAACACCCCCACATCCTTTTGGAAAGAATGCAAAAGCGCAAGTACAGTTTTAAAAGAGAGTAATTCAGCAGCTGAATGTGATGCCTTGGCTTTCCACCCTGTAGGCAGCATGTGCCTATAGCTAGCCTGTGGAAGTTGACGTAGATCGCTGCCAGAGAGTAGCACCAGCTCCTGCCTCTGTGCCTGCCCAAGTCATCTCAAGATGTTTCATGGAAACCAGAAATTCCCAAGTTGTTTACCAAAGAAAAAATGCTGAGCAGTTCTGATGACAAGTTACAGCAAGTGACAGCAGCATTCACTTCCTGTGCACTCCTATAGCTCACGCTGCCTCTGTGCCAGGTAGTGTTACAGCTGCTGCAGATCAGGTAAGCAAAGCCCAATGGAACCTGAGCCAGGTGGAAACTTCCCTGGGCTCCTGGAGCCAGCAGGTTTTGCTAGAGAAGAAAATGTTGGCACACCTGCTTCTTGAGGCACCATGTCAGACAGATTTAATGCATCTATAAACCACAGGAAAATGTTAGGAAACTACTTGTAAGCACTGAAAGCCTTGGGTGGCTTTAAAATGAGGTGATCACATTAAGAGAATCAGGAAGGAAGCAGGAACAGAGCACACAGCTCTGCCAGCAAGCTCTCCAAGCAAAGGACCCACCGTTGTTTGCAGTGGAGGCCTTGACAAGAATGTGTGCAGTTTTAATTCCTTCCAGAGGAGGACAGTGGTTCACAACAGAAGGATTTTAATGGCTGCATTTCATCTGGCAAGTTACCCGCTTCCTCGCCAGCTGTGCACAGAGCTGTGTTCACCAGGTCTATGGGAGCTGAACATGGCAAGCCCTGCCCTGGCCACTGCTGCCCGTGTGAGTCCACAGCACGAGGTTTGCTACAAGATGACCTGAAGCTTTACAGCTATCACAATTTGGACATCTGAAACTGAACATACATCAAAGTCACAGCATACCATCACCACGTTTCTCAACAGGGACATTTTGAATCACTATTGTAGAACGCTGGAATATTTCAAGAACTTTTTGAACTATTTATCTGATTGAAAATGCATCAATTTAACTGTACAATACAGTGATTTTCTGGCCAAGGTTGTATTGCTTTAAAGGCTTGATTTCCACTGGGAAAAATATCTTATGTAATATTTAATATTTGAAATAAAATGCTGAGAAGGCATGGATCTTAATTATTTAGCTTCTGACACATACCCTCCCTTTAAAAATTCAGTGTCTGACTGCAGATCAGAAAGACTTCCCCATAAATAAGTTATCCTCTCTGAAGCTGTAGCAAATTTCAAAAAGCATTCCAGTGGTTCTCAGCTGATCAGAGGAAGCACAGTTCTATTAAAATGTAAAACAATATGTATTTGAAAATACTTGAAGACACCAAAGCATCTGAGATTGCTGGGATTGCATTAAAAGGGCTCAGAGAACACACCTGAGAAAATGACATGACTTTTCCTACCCCAAGAATTTTCATTCCCACAAGTCACGCACAAGTTGGAGGGCATAGCTATAGTCTGTCTTATCTGCAACAGACCTGTTTCTGCAGTATCTCCTAAATGGAAAGCATTTTAAATTAATTAAATGAACCTCAAGAGACAGTAAACTAATTATTCTGGGCATACATAAGATGCTGTGGAGTTAATCTCTGTGAACACAAGTGAGTGAAGTTTATACTTGACATACTGGGCCAAATTTATTATTGAAGAAATTAACTTCAGTGGAGGGAATTTTTCCTCATAAAGCAGAAATAGGTCTGTTGGCCGAATGTCAGGATTTGTTGCATCTTAGGAAAACCGTATATGAAAGACTCTTGTATATAAAAGACTTCTCTTGCACACACGTGCTTCAAAAATGCACAGAAGTTTTTCAGGTTTAGCCACCAAATAGCTGGGTTGTTGCATGTGACCCCTTTCAAGTGAACCCTAATGTCAGCACAGAGGATGCAAGGAGAACAGCACAGCTATGCAAACAGCTTATTCCTGAAGCTTCTGTACTGTGTCCAAAGTTGATGTGCAAGCAGAAGACACCATCCTTATGACAAAATCTAATATGACTGCTATAAATGCCTTCTTTGTCTATATTTATCCCCAGAAGAAGTAATTTGGAAAGAGCATCGTAGAGAAATTTTCATCTACTAACTGGTAGAGTTTCTGCCATTAATTGCATTTCAAGAAGCATTATTCACTCAAATACCATTGAATGAGTTATTTTTTACTGAAATAACTAATGTTTCATGCACAGATGTATGTGCATGTCTATGTACGAATTTGTTTAAATTATTTTGTACGGAAGAACAGAACTAAAAGCGGTAGCTGCTACATTCATTAAGAAACAGACATCCTAAGAACCCAAATTAGCACAAAACTAAGTGATGGATCTGTGTCTCCATATGTGTGTTAAAAGCCCCATCAGTCTGGGAGACCACCTGCCTCCAAGCTCCTTCATCTAGAGATGTCCACCTGAGCTCAACATGGAGCCAGCACTCCCTCATGTCCATCAGAACAGCCATGGTCAGTGTTGTGGTGAACTCTGTACCTCAGACTCAGAGCTCAGTAGTGCTGACTTGCCTACAAAGCCTGTTTACAAATGAATTCTAAGCCAACTGCCTGGAATTTAGGAGCGTGCCACATTAATAGCTTTAGTGTGCTCGGTTTATATGAAAATGTAACGTTAGTATGCTCTGTTTAGTGTCTAGCAGTATCTTATCAACTTCTGCTTTTTTACTTCCCCCTTATTATAGGCATTTTAATCTGAAATCTGTTTTCAGTATGGCCAGATGAGACTAAGAAATGCCCAAGGGCAAACAAAAACAGGTCCTGAATCAGGCTGCAACTATTTGGAAACACAGTTCTCAAGAGCTGGCATAGCTCCTTCGAAACAAAGGAAATCCTCTTGACACAAAGCAAAGGCTCCATATTATTAACGCTTTCTAAAGTATTAACACCTAAATACCACTCTTCTTGAATTCATCCTTAATAAATCTATACTTCTCAGTGCTATTACAGTTATCAAGTGAAATTGTATTTCAGGAGGACTTCATTCAACATACGTATAAGACTGCAGCATAGAAAAATTAATCGGAAGTCGGTCTGATGCATCGGGATGCACAGAAATTACCATTGCTACAGCTTACACAGAAACCAAGGCAAAGGAGACACGAGGCAGGGAAGTTAATCCCACTAGCATTTGGGGTCATCCACAACTAGCATACCTCTATGGTAGCCACTGTTGGCCTAACAGCTGCAAGTACCTGAAGTTAGAATCCCATTTAGCCATGTCCTCATCACTATCTCAGCAAATGCAGCCTCTGAGTGTGGCTTTAAATACCTCTGTGAAAAGCAGCAAATTAAATTACATTAGGAAAGCATCCAAAATTACTAGTTTTAAAATCAAAATCCCCACTGCAGTGTGTTATGGTGATCACTGAGAAAATCGCTATAAAAGCCAGAAGGCTGTTTCTTAGCAGTACCAAGAGGATCTTTTCCACTGTTCCACCAAGATTTGCAGCAGTCACAGAAACGTTTTGCTTTTTTTGAGGTTCATCACTGCAGTACGGCTGCTGCTTCAGTCAATGAAAAGTGTCAGCCTCCTGGAGAGTCT
This sequence comes from Tetrao urogallus, assembly GCF_951394365.1. Classification (NCBI taxonomy): domain Eukaryota; kingdom Metazoa; phylum Chordata; class Aves; order Galliformes; family Phasianidae; genus Tetrao; species Tetrao urogallus. Next base: position 4,130,984 of record NC_136823.1, on the reverse strand, counting down.
TAATTTAGCAAAAGGCAATTTTAGAGGGTGAGGGGAATATCATTACAAAGTGAAGCCTTGCTATCTGGATGTCAAATTGCATGAAGCCACACTGCTCTTTGATTACGTTTATAAACTGTATTCAAATCAAAAGCAAAATCATTACGGAATTATTCTGCTTGGCTTAGATATCAAAATTTAGGCTGAGGTAGTCATTAACATTCTATTTTTTCAGTAAATTCTGAAAGAAAAAGCACTTTTCAAAGTTTCAGGTAAGAGACCTTCCTTCTTATACTGAAATATCATGTTATGCCCCTCTGCTCCGAGCGAGGCTAAAGCACCGTGCACCTTAGAGATGGCCTGGAAGGAGGAAACTTAAGCTGTTGGTGTTCATCAGAAGTAACCAAGACCCAAGGGAATGGTAACTCATTTGAGAAGCAGCAGTTTCCTAATTACATTTTATTAAGAGGAATGTTCCCTAATAAGAATTATTGTGAGCACCGATACTGAAACCGTTCTTCCATCTCTGATATTAAAGTGCTGTCAGTGCTCTAAGTGCCAGTTGACTATACAAAATGACAAGTATCCGGGCACATCCCTTGCAACAACTGGCATCTGCTTTGGAGTCATTTTAGTTGGTTTGAATGGCACTAATTAGATGTAGTTACATATAAATGACATCCCAAAGACTTGACACAATAAACATTGCTATCTAGTGCCATTCATTTGCTCTTCCCATTCAGATATACACAGTATTTAGGATAATTTCCATGTTCGCTGCCACCTTTATCCCACAAATAAGGTCATGAGACAGACAAACAACAAATACATGAAGCACCGCATGGAAGTTGAATACATAATAAGTTATCAAATGCTCATTAAAGCATTTAGGCCGGGGTTTTGATTGCGGCAGAGTTGTGAATGCACCTCTGAGGATCACCGGACTGTCTCTCTAACTAACCTCAGGATGCAGCCTTGAAGGGTTCTTCACATCCACCTCTCAGCAAAGACCTACTGGCCAAGTGACCTCATACACACTATCAGAAATTCCCAGTCGTTCTTATATTGTTTGTGAACAACACTGTGCCTGTAAAAAATAAAGGTGTTTCTATTCTCTATTCTATTCCATACGTGGGTACAATAGCAGGAAGGATAATTAAGATTGGAGCTACCAAGAGAAACTTCTCAGTTTTTCTCTCCCTTAGTAGGATGTCCCGTTTCCATGCAGGGATGCAGAGCAATGTGTACAGCAAAATGCTGTGTGCTCAGAAAGGCAGATAAACGTGAGAACATGCTGAAGGTCCTTCGCAGTCATTTTTGATGGTTAAAAGGATCTTACAACATTTGTCCTGGGCAGGTCTTCCATGTTAAGATGATACAAGAAGTGCCCTGCCCAGCAGGGAGCACAGCAGCTAAATACACATCCACACAGGGACCTGACAGAGACATTTGGCGCTGTGGGTCAGAAGGTCTATGACACAGACACAGCATTTTAAAGAGCCACAGTTCAGATCATTACCACATGTAGCTGCCACACCAACAGGCAGCATTCACTCAGGGACCTTTCTTGATTTTCAACAACATAAATTTCTAGCATCCCACAGTTCTGTTCAGATTTCCAGCTTCATTTTTTAATACCTATTCCTCTTCATGGTGCCATTCACACTTCATACCAACTCCTTCACAACAGTAGCAGCACACATTATTTTCAAACATCTTCAAATATTTCCACTGATTAAATAACACATCACAAATGTGATTTCAGAAATCCAGAGCATCTTCTAACGCATAACCTTGAACACCAATTGCTAATACAAAATAGAAAATTAAGTTGACAAAACGAAATCAGTAACCTTCAGTGCAGTGTCAATTCCTAGCAAGCAGCATATTACTAAAGAACAAGCTGTTTGTTAAATGATTAGAGGCAGCTTAAATTTTTAATTTTTGTTGATGAGGATTATGGCAACATATTTTGTCCAGGTTTGTAAAAGGCGCAAGGAGAATAATCCTAACAGACAGCAGCATCCAAAACAGTACAGGCACAAAAGAGTGCCAGGACTGCACAAAATTCCGCATCTCTTACCGCATCTTTTGAACATTTGCACACAGTGCTTCATTTTCTTCTCTTTCAGATGAAATGAAAAAGGGTTTTTTCTTCAATATTTCCATGCCTACCTTTAAAGGTCTGTGCACTTCAAAGAGCCTGACAAGAGGCCTTTGGAGCCTTCATTTGTTGAGGTCACAGCAAAAAAGCAAAACTCCCTGCAATGCTAAGCAACGTCATGATATGACAAAGGACGATGAATAGTGTCTTGATTTTTTGTGTGTGTGGCCCTGTTAGTATCACAGAGCACACAAGGATTTAATGAAACAATGACAGATGAAGCATTTCTCAGGGTCTAATTAATTATTTTCCAGAACACAGCCACTTAACACTCGACCTTCTTTTAACTTAACACTCAGTTTAGCTCCATGTATGAGCAATTCCTTTCCAAACTAAACTATTTGATCATGTGCTTAGATTTAAGCATACTCCAAGCATATGCTTTAAATTAGGAAAATGCTGAAACAATTTCTGAAGCTTGCACAAGGCATGCCTAACACAGGCCACATACAGAGTGTGATTGTGCAGATGCTAAACTTCCCCGAGAAAGCTCGTGCCTAATGCAATTTTAGAGATGTGAAAAAATATTCAGAATGGAAGCGTCATAGCTGTGACAAAATATCATGGTTCTGCACCAGGAGTGCCCTTCTGCCCCTGGCACAGCAGCACTCGTTAGCACTAGAAGTGAGTGCAGAGCAACTCTTGGAGCAGGAAGCAAACATTGATGCAGGTGCGGTGAGGTGAAGGATGCCTGTGTCCTCACACCAGGATCCCCAGGCTTTGCTCAGGGCTCAGTAGCTTTCCCCCTACAACTGAGACATTTCTGTCCAACTCCGTTATCTAAAGCTGTAAATGTAAATCAAGGGCTGAGAAACATTTGCACACCTGAAGAAGAATGAATAAAGAAATCCATAACCAATAATCTGTAAGAGCCTGAGTCCATTAGATGACCCACTAAACCAATTCTAATCAAATTTTGCCTTTTCCTACCAGATATTCATAGCAACTATTCTTCTGCAGCTCTGTCAAAAGCAGACAAGTCCTCACCAAAAATAAAAATGCGTTCTTCTGCTTTTGAGCTTACATAATGTGTGTGCCAGGAGTGTGCTCTCTGCCTATGTTTTATTTATAAGTCAGCTGCTTAAGAAGAACTTTTCAATTCACTATCACCAATAAAACTGCGTAACCTTCAGAGTGCAAAGCTGATTATCAAGTCATAGCAGAAGAGACATCTAGTATAAAGCTTTTCCTGTTGGAGTAATGCAAGGATGTACCATAAGTGCCCTTCTTTTATACATTCCACTTTGTAAATAACTATCAGACAATACTGATATTTTTTAAAACTATATAGGTACTTGAGATATTAACTCAATGTTGTTGCAATGTTGTAGTATATTTTCCTAAATATAAGTCAAAGCATGCTAGAAATTACTCCAAAATTCTGTTTTATTAAACTTGATTAGATAGTTAGATAATTTTAAGTATCTCAAAAATGAGTATTCCTACCCTGTTCCCTGGAAAAGTCACGCCCAGTCCATTTAAGTGGAAGGAAAGACAACTGCCGCAGGCAGAAAGATCAGTCTTGAAGATCTGTATTTTTATGTCAAAGTCTTTGTTTTGACAATTCAGTACTACTGCCCAGGAGAGGCATGGATCTCCACAATGATTAAAATCATTATTTCATTAAAGCAACTACTGGGATGATACCTAACAAATAGTTTTATTTGCATATTCTTTAGACTTGTCACCTAATCAATCAGCAAATAGTTTATCTGAAATGCATTAATATCTATGAGAATATTCTATAAAATGCCAGGTCAACAAGTGGTTCTACCTCATTTCTTTTGTGTACAAAGACAGAATTTTATTTAAAAGATTATTCATCACTTTCAACATTCTAACTCTTAGGATTTACATTACAATACATTAATTTCAAAATCCTTTATCTTGAGATTGCCAGATGAACAAGTGAAGTGTGTTGCGATACATATATGAACCCACAGAAGTATGTAGAAAAGTTAAAAGACAGAAGGGTTATTCATTTTCTTTTTTTTAATCTTTATGAAATGCATGGATGTTCCATAGAAAACTACGAACATATGAAAAAGACTCAAAAAACTGAACTGCACATCAATCCTTTCAAGTACCTACAGGTTATAATGTAAGGCATGTCCGTAATTCCTCAGTTGTGCAAACAATTAGTATTTTATTCTGAGGCAGAAGATTTCAAATCAGTTAAGAGACAGGGAATTCTGTTTCACATTGATTATTCATTAACTCAAGTAAGATGAATGCTAAAAGTTGCCTAAATGCAAATTCAAGTGACCAGATCTCACTCTTTCATGAATTTGCACTGAACTTCCAATTGTGAAGCTGTTATTCTAAAAGGAAGAGTAAAAATATGATGCTTGAAACAAAGTTGTAACAGATAACTTGTATTCTTATGAGCACTTATCATATGGTTGGTTTTATGTTATGCTGTACTGCTTTTCAGAAAAGTCTATCTGCCATAGTTCTATATACCTACAAAACATCAAACAATGCTATCGTTTCTACAGAAACTACCCAATTAGAATAACTTTGCAAATGCTTTTCCCTAGAGACTTTGGAAATAGCCACTCACTCTACACACAGCATCTCTAATCACTAAACCAGCTCAGCTTACCAGGTCCATCTCCCTTCCCCGGCAATTAGGGGAACTGAGTTATCAAGCCATCTGAATACATTCAAGCTGTGAGCAATAGTAAAAAGCTCCAGTACTTCTGCATTCTGCACACATAGTAACAGGGAATGAAGCATTGACCTTGCCACTGCACAGAATAAATTCTAAATATAGCATGATTTCTAGTACTCCAATGTTCTTTCACCAGTTAACTGTTAACACCTGACACTAGGCAAGTATTGTCCTGAGGCACTGTTGTTGTTGACTGTTTTTTTGGTTGTTTGGTTTGTTGGTTTTTTTTTTTTTTCCTTCCCCTTTTGCCCTCTTCTTTCAGGCTACAAGAAAACTGGTAAAGAGTTAAGATGACATTTGGCTTGACTCCATGGGTAGCTGGGTACGTTCTATAGGGGGTAAGCTAAAAGGCTGTCAGGGCAAGTGATGGCAGCCAGCAGTTTCAATTTTGCAAGTCAGACTTTGTTCCTCTCTGTCCAGGTTATCGTTTTGTTGTTGTTATTGGGAATGCTAGTTTGTCAGTATTATTTTGGGGGTTTTTTTTGTTTGTTTATTTTCAGGAGAGGTGGGTGTTTATAGTATATGTGTTTCTTTAATTACAACTGTATGAATACTCAGGATGCTGCCACTAGAGAGCTAAACAGTGGCAGAAAAGACCCATAAAATAGGTTGCCTACTGTGCCCTAAAAATCCTTCTGAAGAGCAGAGAGGAAGAGCAACTGAGTTCAGAGATGTGCAGAAGAGATTTGCATATGTTAAATCCAATGCACAATGCATCATTTACAGAGCATCACAGTATTACCAAACAATAACAATTGTTGCTAAAAGGGAGATGCATATAGCCTTTACTCTCCTTTTTTCCCCCCACAATTTTATTAGCTTTGTAAGAATCTCAGACCTTTCTGGAATCAACATCTAACTGCTCCTCTTTTGGTAAGGTTTAGAGATACTGAATTAACACTGCTCTCCTCTATCCCCCTACGGCCACTGCAGAAAACACCTTGACAACCACAAATAGCCAACTGAAGCACTACTTTAAAACAATGGCCAACTGCATAGATAGCTCTTCTTTCCCATGTAAATATCAAGAGAACTGTAAGAAAAAAATATCCTCGTCACCATTTTGCAACATTCAATTCTCCCAAGCAACCAGCCCAACTGTGACACGTTTCTCCCTTCACAACACCGATGGGCCAGAGCTCTGGCAGCAGCTCAGCCCTCTGCGTGTGCCAGTCTCTCCCCACATCTGTTTCAGAGACTCAGGCAGGACTTTTCCGTGCTGATCTGGACTTTGCTGTTTCTTTTTTTTTTTTTGGACTCCGCATTTGTGTTGTTCATTTAACATCTGAAACTACTCTAAATTCTTCTGTTACACTTACGCATCAATAAAGAGTTATTTTGGATGAAGACTACAGTAGAAACAGATAATTCCCTGCTTCCTTCGTGAAGATGCTCGGTGCCTTTATTCCACTTGTCAACTGCTTTCAAGTACATCTTTCTTCCCTGCAGGCAGAGGAGTGCACCACAAAGTAGACCTTATCCCTTAACCAGCTCAGGTATGCAGCAGTGCAGCATGAGAACAAATCCAAAGGCAAACTGCTCAAGTATTTCTGCTACTCTGAAGAGTTTTGTAGGGCTTGTGCTAGATAAAGTGCTAATGCCTCATGCTACCTTAAATGCTTTACATTATGAAGGGATCTCAGCTGTATCAATTTTGGCCCCAAACTCTCACTAATTGTGCTGAAGGTTATCCTTTACTGTAAGCATTTAACGGAAAGTGCTAAAAGGAAACAAAAACTGATGCCATCCTGGATTACAAAAGCCTGAAAAAATAATTCTCTGACTCAAGATTTGCGATAAATACTCAGTAACAATCTCTCGTAATTTCAATTTCCCATAATTCAGGATGACAAATGAGATTTTCTATTATTTTAGCCCACATTTTTGAATTGGCATTTCAGCACTTAACAGATCACAGGCTACCTGCAAATGAGAATTTAAGAATGGCTATAAATCAAAAGATACAAGAAGGAAATGAAGACCAATCTTTTTGCCGCACATATAAAAAGCTTTCAGCAGGATTTTTTGCAAGATTGGAAGCTGAGGGCACATGGTTTATTTCCTTGAATAACAGTAAGTTATTGCTTAGCACATTGCTTAGAAATTAAAGAAATAATCAATTTTCTTGAAGAATATAAAACACAAGCACCAGAAACTTTTAACTATGTCCACCTTTGTACCACTGGTGCCATTGGAACATCGGTTTGTTTCCTTTACAAGCATTTGGGGAATACACCATAGAACTAAGCAGAAAACCATTACAGGATTCATCAGACTTAAGAACTGCCTCACATACACACGTTCAGAATTAAAACTTCCGGAGCAAAGCCTATGACAAGAACAGGAACAGCACTTCCATCTGACTCTGGCAGATATATTAAGTTGTGGGTAACTACAATAGCAGGATGTAAGAATTTTTGTCTTTCTCGTACCACAGCATACTTGCATTTTGATCATTTAAAAGTCTAATTGTAATATCAGTTCAGGAATTCAAGAATTCCAAGCATTTCTCAAACACTAGAATAATGGATTTTGTCAGAAAGACATTCTACTTCAACATTTCTCAATATTCTTCTTTAAAAATAAAAAAAAACTCTTCATTGTTTTCACCAAACATGCCAATATTTTTTTCAGTGTTTGACCTAGCATTAAAATACCAACTGTTGCTTCAATTCCAAGGTATCAATATAAAAGCACCCCTCACAATGCACCAGTGAGAAAAGTATACTTTCATTTCAAAAAGCCTTGATATCCAAACACCTATATTTTCAAAGCAACATGGGATTGATTCTTCTGTAAAACTACTCTGAATTCTAAAAAGAAGTTCTGCTTCTTCCAAAATCACTACTTCTACAACTTTACACTTCATAGCAATCTACAGAGGTTGTATTCTCTGCTCATTTCCAATCCTACTAGCAAGATTGCTTAAAACTGCTTCCGCATATTGTAGTAAAGTGAAAAACCACAGTTTGTTTCTTCCTACCGAACAACTTGAAAACATGCATGAATGCAACGTTTTTCCTATACCTAACAGATACATGTCTTCACTAAGTAAATGCAGGCCATGACATTTCTGTTGCCATTTCCCTGCAATCGAACACAAGCTTAATCCATGAATAATGCATTAATTTATACATAAACTACTTAAAATTCTCATCTCCCCAAAACAAACATTGAGGAATGAAATTCACTCACTGTTCGACTAAGAAAACATGCCCAAACCATCCATAAACAATCTTGGACTGTAAGAAAGATATTTTACTATTCAGCTATTAAAACATCTGATTCAAGAGCAGTCCTTGTTAGATCAGACACCTTACATAATCTCTCCTCTGTTTCAAGGAACGATAAACTGAAATAAAGGACATTCTGATAAGACTACAAAAAAAAAAAAAAAAAAAAAAAAAAAAAAAAAAAAAAAAAAAACCACAATTTTTCTCTTCTTCCAGAATATTACTGTAGCTTCCTCAGGTGCATTCAAGTAAAAATCATCAGATATACTCTGGCATAAAGCACAATGTAAAGCAGACCAGAGGCAGCTGATGGCTTGAAAAGCCGTGCATTTACATGTACAGTTCCTAAAACTCAGCAGCACTCCCTTCAAAAGTACATAATTTAGAATGCACAGAGATTACATAGATACTTGGAATACAGGAGGAAGTAAAACCTCATTTTGTTTAGAAAGAGATGAAAAATCATTTTCAATATGGTCTGTAAGATGCTTCCAGCAAGCACTCTCAAGAATAATTCCTAACCACCACACTATTGAGTTTGTCCATTGAAACAACTAGCATCTATGAAAGCCCCAAAGTTTTCCAGCACTTTTATTATTCCCTATAGAGCCACTAAGGAAAAATGACAACATCTTGGAAACCAACACCATATGGTCATGCAGATATATAATTTGATCATTTTTCCTTTGAAGTCTTCTCAGATACAGCACATTAGATCAGCTGGTGTGGCTTGAAAAAAATATTTCCGAAGGCCTATGCTTGAAGTGAAATTTCACAGATGTTACCAGCTTAACTGCCCTGTCCCTGTTGAGACCACGTGATGGTAAATCTGCTCTCAAAAACAGCAGAAAGTGCCCTTTTCTGTATGACAAAAAGGAGTGTCTGTATGTATCTTTTCACATGTTCCCACACAGCGAGGCCAAAGGCTACCCCTAGTTGAACTCATTTGAAAATTTGAAATAATTCAAATTCTCTGAAATTTGGAGTAGATTAATTGTACGTGGACTGCTATAGATTTTGTAAATGAGTTGAACTTTAATTTTTCAGGTCAATAAAAGTGCACATAAATATAAAGATAAGACAACCATCAGAGTTATTCAGTAGCACGGGACAGCTCTCATCCATCAAGCAGTCAGACAACCTTTCCCAAAAGATCACATCTCAGAATTAATATCACTGTACTATATGTTAGCCAGGGCTTTGAAATTCCAATACAGAAAACCATAATTCAAGAGTCTCAGTGCTCAAACTCAAATGTGACCTAATTCATGGCTCACATTCAAAATTCTTTACATTGAAAGTGATGTCTTCATCCAGTGGCAAATGCAGGTTTATGTATTATAAAGACCAAGATCCAATGGCTATGAAAAAATTATAGATTAAACATCAGGTTGTTTCTCTTAGAAGCCAGTCACATTTCCATTTCTATGTAAATGTTACCCTTTGCTCTTACACAGCGATACAAGAGATGTACATGCCACTGCAGTGTGCAAGGATGAATGCCCTCAAACACCTTCCCTTGCTGGCATGCTGTACAAACCATAACCGTCATGCTAATCTCTAATCTGCTGCTTAGGGATTCTTTGCTTCTCCCCTTGCTAGAAGCAAGTGTGTGTTCATGCAGTCATTACACAACACGATTTTTCATGATCTCATCTATAAACACCTCTGCTTCTAGCATATGCTAGAAGGACACTCAGAACTCAACCAGTGATCAATCTGTGCATTACGCTACAAATACATGTAATGTCTATTTCATTTTAGTTGCCTAAGGCTTCATTGTTTGGTAACAACTCCGCTGACTCAAATTCACCACAGTTCCATATTTTTGTTCCAGAACTTTATAATTAACTGTTTGAACACTGCCTTGGCCTGCTAGTCGTCATACAGCTCTTCCTAGGAGGGTTCCAGATGCTAGCTGAATTCTTACAATTTACAGCTTTTTCAGGTTTTGTTTTACTGTTACTTGTAACATTTTCAATTCTTGCTATATTTCCTCTCAGCAATTTTTGGATGGTAGGAATATCTCCGGTATTTCCATGAACACAAAGCTCTGCCAAAACCTTGTTCAAAGAACCCGCGTTGTGTCACAGTGAAAAATGCAACAGCTACAGTAAAATAAATAAATAAAAATTGCTTTCTATATGTTTCCATAAAGAAGATGGAACTTACAAAGCACAAGCACCACCTGAGAAAATTGGTCCACTATTTGAAGTGCACATAGCTATCTGTGTTTAGGCTGCAGTATTCAAAACCAAACTCATTCCTAGTATTAACACTGATAAGATTTAAAATCTTACATCTCTCTTGGCGTGTTTGAGTATTTGTAGACAATTCTTCAAACAATCTGGCCAATTTTGTTCATACACACTCCTAAAGATCCCATACCCCTGAGGAGAGTGGTTATCCATGTGTCACAGTGGAGAAATTAGTCTGGGAGTCCAGTCTTTCTAAGTTTCATCTTCTTCCTCCTTGTGCCACAACATAAAACGACATTGAGGTTTCTAGTTTACTGGAAATAGGTCACCTTCTGTAACTTACTCTATCTTTTAAATATGTATCTATTCTGATAGAACATAAAATATTTACTTCAATAAAGTTTGATTTTCAATTTTGGTTCCCAGAAGCTCCCGGGATCCCAGAATTCTTAAGTATTTCAACACATTATTATAACACATCATGACATCTTCACCTGGAAAAATTTACTAGCATTATCAATGTTTACAGGAGATACTCTACAGTGAAAGATGAATTTTTCACTGAACTCGAACCTTTATGCACACCTGAATTGAAAAAAAATGCTTATTTATTCTGAGACATCAGAAATTAAACAAGTCAGAAACAATTAAGAATGACTGATAGGATATGAAGTTACACTGAGTAGAGCATACATAACTAAGAATACGTAATGCTGGGGAAAATCCATTTTACCCTTGTCAGAAATACTTTTTGATAAAATTTCCATTAGTTGCTAGCCTAGCACTCAGTTCTTTGTTTAGACAACCTGGTCTTTTAGGTCTTCGTTACCATAACTGAAAGTAGTCATCTTTTCAGGTGTTGTCAAGTTAACATTAAGCAGCTGCTGATTCAGGTCTGTAGAAAGGTCAGATTGTTGAATAAGTGTTGATCTGGACTCAGATGTCTATATTTTCCCTTCTTCCCAGAGGGATTAGAGTGAAACACTGAGTGCGTTGCCCAGACGGATGAGAATGAACAGCAGACTTGAGCAGTAAATTGCAATAGATTCCCAGATGAAAAGTAGATCCAAGCAAGCAAACTCTCACTTAATAGCTTCAAATAATATCTTGATAATAAAAACACAGTTGTATGTAAAGGTCTATATTTCATCCTCTTGATGAATGAATCCCTCTGGAATAGCAAACTTCTGCTTCTCCCTAATGAGCTCCCGTCACCTTAGACACAGCCCCCTCACACAAAATATTTATCCGAGTAAATTCTGGGAAATAATGTTCAATATTGTATCACTATTATTGGACCATGTTTTGTTCCAGGAAGTCCTACAGACTATTAAGAACCTTGATAGCGTAATGTTGGTATCAGTTAGTTCCATTTGCTTAATACTCTGTATCTGGGAATTCGACTTTGTCTTAAGCGATAACACGATTTTAAGCCAAGAACATGATTTTGTCTATATTAATTAAACTCACTGAAGATAAGATCATTCTAACGGTGGACTCTTTACAGGTCCTGGGCTCCTTTTACTCACTGTAAAATACAACAAAACTGGTGCAGTGTTAGATCTGCCATTGCTTTTCCTGTAGAACATCTCCCAGTTCAGTATGAGCTATATAATAAGACTGTGGCTTTTGATAAATAGAATGAAATGTATTAATTAATGTTGCCTACCGGCTCACCTTACTTACACATACTGACTCAATATCAAATGGAGCATCAGGTGCTCACCTCTGAAAAGACATGAGCATGCTTATTAATTAGCCTTGCTTGCCAACTACCTTTAATGAGTTGCTGGATTATTGAGTAAACCACAGTCTATGGCTTGTCAGAAAAATTGGTAAGGTTACTTTGTACTGAGCCTAGCATTTCACTGCTAGACCATTATGTAGTCTTTTCTACTGCCAACACATGCTGAATAGAATCCTGAGATCAGTGACATTCTAGAGAGTACTGATCTACTCCCATTTCCTAGCACCTCCTTCTCCATTTTCCTTGTCTTTATTAATGATAAAACTTCCACTCTGATGAAGACTGTGGTATTTTTGCACATATCAGTCTATTCAAACAATATTATTTTTCATTTAATTTTATGGTAATTGTTGACAACTTTGTACTATTTGTCCTTTACAATATTGGACAGTGAATGTGAAAGTATGAGCACTGATGCTCAGGCAGAAGCAAAGCTGTCACCACAAACTTTGATTTGCAAAGAACTCATTAACTGTGTCTCTGTTGACTAGTAGAAACTCCGGCTTATTTTGTGTTACATGCTGAATCCAGTACAATTAATTAAGCTTCTACGAATTGTTATTCCACAGTTCCTCCTAGTGCTCAAAACCAAAATTATCCTGAATACTTTTCAAAAAGTGCCTTCAGTAAGAAAGAGTTGACTATAAATAAAAGTATCTTAATTTAAAGGGTGAATATCTGGTCATATCATTATGCCTTATCTACTTCAGTCTTTTCCTATCAAAACCAGCAATGACCATGATAATAAAGACTTTTGACGACTCATTATTTTTCTTTTAAAATAATTACATCTTGATTTCTTGGAGTAGATAGATTCCTAGGAAAGACTAAGGTCTCAAAGCACCATAATCCATTAATTTTAACTATATTATAAAACTTTATCAGTTAAAAAGACTTTGCCATAAATACATTGAATGTTAAATTAATAATAATCAGTGCTATAAAGTATTTAAAATTCTTGTGATATGCTTGAAACTCAAAATTCAAGTTATCTTGCTTAAGGAGGAAACAGAATTTTCCATTGACTTCGGTAAAAATAAAAAAAGCTGAAGTCAGGAGACAGAGCTTAACGAAAAACCAGTTCTTTCAGCTTCAGCCTATTGAGTTTAGCATGAATTATCCAATGCAGTGAAAACTGACAGAAGTGTTCAACATGCTTTCACCCCCCTCCCCCCCCAAAGATTTGGAAATCAGTAGTGTTACAATTTCAAATTATATGTAAATCACTGTATAATTCATTGGGCTTTTTTTTTTTTAAGCCACAAGCGAAGTTTGACAATAAACGTTAGTCCTAAAACAATTTCAACAGAAAGCTGGTGGGTAACATATACAGAATACCATCTAGTCACTCATTCTGTGCACCAAGTTCAAGAGCATCAACAGTAATATCTTAATATCTCAAGCATAATTGTTTAGTCATACTAGGGCATCTGCCGTTAATTATCAACATTAAATCTAATTCCAAAGTTGTATATTTAATGCAGCCATAATCAAACTATTCTGGAGGGTAAACCAAGCAGATAAAGACCACACAGTTCTGCCAAAAGGCCAAAGTTCAAATAGCACTTGACCTGATCAACACTTTAAGGCACGGAGTCTTCTGAAAAAGTCTTTGGGTTGAGGAAGTATCTCTGTTAAGTATAAGAAAAACTACCTTCACCTGCAAGGATGATCATCAAAACCAAATCTAAAGAAGAGACCTTTGACAAAGACTGTAAGGAAGCACTGGAATAGAAATTCCAGATATAGAACAAAAAGCAAATGAGCAGTGAAAGATATGCATATCAGAAGAAGTGGACATAGTGAAAGGATGAGCATAGCCAAAGGATGAAGGAAGTAGGTGAAGAAAATTGAACAAAGAATGGTTTGGTAAAAACAATGAGAGAATGCAACTTCAGCATCAATTGTTCCAGATTGCCTGCAAGTATATTACATTACCAGGGCAAAACTTCCTTCCCCAGCTATTCATAGTAGTATTCATACCAATACATACAATTATTCAATACCACAAGAAAACACAGGCGATTAATAATACAAATAAATGTCTTCTAGACATTACATACGTATGAGGAAATCCATCCCCCTTGTGATTTGGAATCCACTAGGCTGCAGTTATCTCCTGGCAGGTGTGCTGAACCAAACAGCCCTCCCCTGCCACACATCCCATTCTCCTAGCAGCTGAGTGCTCAGATGTGAGATTTTGGGATCAGCTTCCTCCAGCTCCGATTGACCACTTACATCCCCTTCACACAAAGTCCTGGTCCTCACCTAGGCCTGCTCCCCTAGCAGAAGATATATCAAGTAAAGGGCACATTGCCTGGAAGCAGTTTGACTCCAGCCACCAGAAACCTTTTGGCCCAGTAAGGTTACCGGAACTCCCAGGGACAGCCTAAAGCAGAAAACAGTCACTATCAATTGTTAGCAGTAAAGTATCTCACATTGTTATGTTTCCAAATTAGGACCAGCTTTGGTCCGTTCCCTTCCTTCTGCCTCTCAAATGAAAAGGAACTTGCAGAAGTTCTTCTTATTGCCAAGGCAACCTCACACAGCTGAGCACTGCGAGACATCTAAGAGGACTTCAGAAGTCACTCAAATAAGATTCAGGACTTATAAGTGACAGCACTGAAAAAACACAAGTTAAACTGCTCAAGGCAAAAATAAGAGCTAAGAGAGAAGGGTTGTCTCACTAAATCATGACAAAGGTGACCCAGTCGAACAAGATGAGGAAATTCCGAAGTGCATCCCAAATTTGGGACATTAATTTTAAATATTCACTTAAAGTCATTTAAAACTCACTTTGCTGCCACCATATGAACATGACTAGAAAAAAAAAAAAAAGATGACAGGCTTGCAAAAGCACTCCTATGATTCTTCAGTGAAGGATGCCAGCAAACACCCTCGCACAGCAAACAGTGGCTGTGAGCAACTGCTGAGAGCATGGCAGGCATCACCCTGAAGGAACATTTCATGTCCATATACAAGGTGAGATGGCCCCTAGAGCATGTGCTGAGCACAGGAAGGGGCATAGGAGAGAAGAGCAGAGCAGGAGACACACAGGAACGTTTACATACTGGAAATGCAATCGATTGCCACCACACAGCAAGCAGCAGCATATTTGCTCTGTAATTTTAAGCTGCCAGCTGCAGCAGCGTTAATGTCAGCATCAATACCTCCGGAAAAGTGGGACAGCAGAATGCACTGCCAGCATCTCACGGCAAAATATTCCACACTGATATCTCTGTTAAACAGGATTAACATCAGGAATTAAAAATAACATCTCCGTTTGGGGGGAAACAATCTGATTTCACCTTAAGAGTCACTGCATGTTGGTAATGCTGAAACAGCTATCTCAAAGAGTTACTTTTAAATCATTTCCAATCCTGCAGACCTTTGATCAAGCACACTCTTTAGGGTTCAAGGCCAAAATCTTGATTTTTCCAAGACATTTAGTTAACAATCAACACAAACACCTGTACAGTATTATTCCAGTTTGTACACAGCATTTTGGAGAAATAGTGCGCATCTATGTTGAAGAATTGGGTATATTCTTCGTCCTCTACCACGACCGTCACTTCAGCATAGTCAAAAAGACAGCTTAATGACTTTGGCCACCTGATATTCCACATGCAAGTGACTTCAACTATGCTATAGCATGTAGATCAAAGCTATCCAGTGGGAACAACTCATGGAAGGAAACAATTCATCTTTGCACGGCCAAGCACCTATTCAGCTAAAACTGTTATTATTCCTTTGGTAATAAATATCTGTCAAGATGCATGACAGACACAATAGCAGAAAGACTTCTTCAACTCAAAGACATCTTGAAAAGAGTCTGGGCCTTCTGGTATTGCACAGGTCACACACCATGTGATTGTGCCTTTTGACATAACCGTGCATGACACGTTTGGATCACAGAGCTCTTCTGCAACTTTGGGTTAAGGTTTTTACTTCATGGGTTGTAGCAGATAAGTTTTCATGTTTATCAGGAGACAGTGTAGCAGAAGGTGTAATTTAATCTCATCAATATCCTTGGGAACAAAACCCTGATGAAATTTATAATTATTTACCTTAGCTCTCCTGAAAATGTCTAGAATTTATCTGAGGAGCCCTTCAGGACCTAAATCTTAGAAGCACTGGAGACTGACAAGGCCAGCACCTAAAGCAAGAAACATACTTTAGTAGGGACAGCCACACCACTCATGTAACACATTTGATGCATCCATAATCACTGATAATTTAGATTTATGCTTCCTTTCAGCACGTTATTTTGAAGTCTGAAAAGTAATTGTTCTGCACTTCTGGCTAAGCACCTGTTCTTCAGTTAGTTTCACATTGACGTCAGCGACACAGGAGATGGGGTCAATGCTGTCAGACCGCCCTCGTGCCTGCACAACTCACTGGCTTGAGAAAACAATAGAACAAAGGATGTCCAGGGAGCCAGCGCTCCACTGTCATCACGTGAGAGTCAGGAATGCGAGCACATCTTAATACCTGCGTAGGTTTTCAGGTGCACCCCACACTTTTGGAGCAGAGACGTAGTGGTTTAAGTTTTTTGAGTTTTTTTCTTTAACAAAACCTAGACATACTGCACAGAGACAACAATGTAAAATCACAGTGAAGAATCTGATCAGCATTAGAACCTTTTTAGTCAACTACACAAACAGGATTACTATCTTTTTAATTTGTTTTTTAAACCAAGACAGACATCTATGTGTTTTCATAGGATAGAAGTCAAGGAAAGGCACATAGTTTGGCTGCAGTACTACAACACTACAAACATCAAGGTGGCTGACTGACCTTGCAAAACCATGTAACTGGTATGAACCTTCCTGGCAAAGTAGAGGGATGATGTAATGTACAACTCTCTAGTCAAGTTTTTGGATTTTTGCTTTTAATGAATGAAAAAACACTTAAGGTACAATTAAAAATAAACAGCAATTCCATCATTTCTTCAAAATCCTACACTGGAAGAAGAGGATGCAACACAAATGAAGTGAGACAAGCACAGAAAAACTCGCAGTGCTCCAAAATTTGTTATCCAAACTTCCAAACTAAGGCACTGAGTCAAACTGCATGGAAAATTGTGAAGAAGTGCCCTTGCTGTACTGAGCTTAAGCAAGAATAAACTGAGCACCTAGAATAAATTATGGTAGGATGGTAAAATGTGGTTAGAATGTAATTTAATAGTTACACTTTCGGTTTTGCAACTTCAGTACTTAGAACAAGACCAGAAATCTGTCTTACTACATTAATGCTAACAGGATCCTGGACAAACAGTATTCAACCTGTAGCATCAGAAGAGCTATGCCATCATATGTAGTCATACTCAAGAAAATTTAACGTGTTGAATGATATTAACTCTCTTCTCTCATTCCCTTGCATCTGCTTCAAAGACAAGCTCTCATTTTCAAGCACACCTTTAAGGAAACGGGCTGTCCTCCATCTTCCCTAATCTCTGATTTTAATCAGAACAATAAAAGAATCATGGCAGACTTCGAACAGTTCTAAAAGTTGAGTTCAACCCTCTTCCTACTATTCATTTCCTCAGTCATTCAGTGCCTTACAGGCCTACATTCAAGCTGCCCTAATACCAAAAAATGCAATGCCTTTGGAGAAGCAGTGGGAGGAGAGTAAGACAAAATGCAAAAGGAATAATCAAGAAAGTAGCACAGCCTACGGAAGCTCAGGTTATTTATTGAGTTATTCCAATGATTCAGCTCACAATCCACATGGGAAAAGACTATCTGCAGTCCTTAAGGAATTCAGTACGAAAGCTGAGAGGAAGCAAGTTAAAGTTATTGTTAGAGAAATAGCAGCTACAACACCCAGCTATTTCCATTATACAACAGAAATAATCTGCATTTAATATAATCCATGGTTAGATTGCCAAATTCTGGATTGGTAATAAGGGTGGGAGACTATAATGCATTGTTTTACTTGCCTCAAGGCAAAGACAAGGAATGAGATTCCTAATAGCATACAGAAAGGATTTTTTTTGCTTTATAAGTTAAAAAGAAAGTTACTAAACCATGTTGTGAGCTATGTCAGACCATGTCATTCATTGTCTGTGAAAACGGGTTCTATGTCTGAGCTTCCCAAGATGCATGGGAAAAGTCTCCTTTGTCTTTACTGGATCTGCAACTGCAAGCATGTTTTCTGGAACACCTACAGACATGTGGAAAAAAAAAAGACTGGAAGCAACTATAAATAATATCCAGAAATATTTAGGAAAAAAAAGACAGGTCAGTAATTGTGACTGCATCACAATAAGGGAAATAAATATTGGGAAAACACTGATCTATTTGTATTGGAAGCACATTTAGTTGACTGCCAAAAGTACATCCCTTTGCCTTTATTTTCCCCTCACCTTTATAAATAAGAGGCACGTCAAACACCATCATTCTTTTCTTCTGAAAGACCTCTTGGAAAACAGATGGGAACAGTAAATTTGATCAGTCCAGATTTGAAGGCTAAGCAGCAATTGCAAAAGGGAGGCAGGAAATGATTACTGCATCTGACATGCTATTCTTATCCCAAGTCTGTTCATACCAGTTATCGTCAAAAGAAAAATGACCAGTCACCCAGCCGTGCTACTTCCACTGGCACAGCTACTGAAGTTGGACTTTCTTATTATTTCTAAAGTATTACTGCCCCAGTAATAAAAATTTTAAATATTTTGTCCAAACTTCTTTCTCCACTCTTCAGACATAACAAAGTCCTCTTTCATGAAAATATAGAAATGAAATGTTAAGTTTAAGAAGGACATCAAGGATTGCAAGGAACAGCATCGGTTATCATCTGCCCAGCCAAAACATGATCCCCACAAAGACTTCAGCAGCTAAGTTTTCCAATTTCCTTGGCTCAGCTGGAAGCAACATTGCTGCTAACAACAACACTTTGCAAAATGTTGGAAATACTTAATGGAGATGCAGGTAAGTGTGTTGTCTTTAAATTTTAAGGTAGCATTATAAAGGGAGCAGTTTCTGCACCCCTTTAAGCATTAGTTGAGACAAGTGCTTAAGGGCTGTGCTCATCTCTCCTCTAGCAGGGCAACAAAAGGACAAAAACACTACGTGCCAACTGTTTGCTTTCATAGGACACTTAGAAAATAAGGCAAAAAAAAAAAAATGCCTTTAGTAACTCTCTGATGTACTGCAAAGACAAACCTTAATTTCATCAAGGGCAAACTGGCTGCATCGATTGGATTATTCATTTGGCATAATGGACTTTGCTTTCTTCCTGCAGCTTTCTCAAATCAAGAACAAAATGAAGATAAATCAGCTCTCTCTCAAAGCTGACACTCGCTATATATTTATAGATTTCAAAGCCCTGCAATACAATAGAAGTGAGGTATTCATTATACACTATTTTTTCCTTGGCAATACTATTACTCAGGCTGCACAGAAAACACAGACGCTTTCTAAGGAAAGACTACAGCACAGGTCAGCAGCAGCTCCCACTTCTCTCCTCCCTTTAGGACTTCTTTACTTCTACCAATAAACCCAGCACAGAGTCGCTTTGATGCACATGCAGGCATACAAAACAAAATACCTCTTTGATCCTCCAAGCAAAGGACTAATTGCCTTTTTGTGAGGGAGTACTGCTAACGTAATCCTACTTTGCAATCTCAACAACTTACGTAATTGTCGAAGTTTATGAAATCTAAAAATTATTTTCCCCATCATTATGGGCTCTGTTGCTATTAACTTAAAAGGCCTGGCCTCATCTCCTCCCATGAAATAAATGAACTAGTTACATGAACAAGCTCAGGCCACTATTTCAAAGAATGAGCCTACACATTTATCAACTGCACCATATAATAGCAACTTTCCACCACTCGTTATTTCGTAGAATGGGAATGACATACTGTACTGAATCACTGTATTTAGATCAAGGAGAAACCCGTGGTACAACACATCAGGGAAAATGCTACCCTACAATAACCTCTTGAGAAAGAGGAAAGGAATTACCGTCCTTGGCCAGACTTGCTTTGGACTTACACCACACTGTCACTGCAATTGAGCTAATCATCATAAAGAAACTTTTAGACCTGTGCAAAATATTACATCTATTTAACATTCGGCTCATCTGAGGTGCAACAGCAGAACGTATGCCTGCTGTCTGCAACCTGCATATGCTTAATGTGCTATCTTAAAGAGAAACGGATTCAGCTTTCATGAAAGTAGCTTTCTTTCTTAGTGTTACATCCACCAAAATAAGACCATCAGGCTGAATGGATGATCTCTTGGGCAATCACACAAATAAACAAGAACCAGCCCCAGAAAAAATCTCTGATGATGCTTAATATAGCAGGTAGAATACATTCAACTGCTTTCTTCCTTTCCTAAAGTTACTTTAAAGCAATGCAGTTTCACACAAAGATTTTGCAAAGCGTTTAGGAATCTCAAAGGAGCAGGTGAACGAGCTTGTATTTATTTTAAAAGCTTCATGGGGAAAACACATCATGCAATATTCCTCTAGTTTTCTAAAAGTAAATGAACAAATCCAAAGTAAATTAGCAAGTTGCACAGCATGCCAAAAACCAGAAACAAAATGAGCAATGAAATTGTACTTATCACTTAGAAAAATCTAATCCTTTCATTTGAGATGTTTATGTTTGGGTAACCTTTGAAAGAATGTTTGCTGTTCCATTACACAAACAATGGAAATATGAGATAAGGAAAATAATAGCAATTGCCAAGAATGCTTCATGCACTTTCTTCAAGCCATTAAACATGTAGATACTATTTTATAGATGTATAAGATACTGCTTACAGCACAGATGCACAGATCCAGTTCATCCAGCCCCAGCGCCCATGTGGGTCCCAGGGGCACGAAGCAGAAATCCTCAAAGCAAAGCTCTCTTGTCCCACTGTGCTGGGAGA
The DNA here is from genome assembly GCF_951394365.1 of Tetrao urogallus. Lineage (NCBI taxonomy): Eukaryota > Metazoa > Chordata > Aves > Galliformes > Phasianidae > Tetrao > Tetrao urogallus. The sequence continues at coordinate 4,110,104 of NC_136823.1, read as the reverse complement.
CCACTGAAGCACAGAGATGTGAGAGCCAACTCTAAGCCCAGTAAGGCCAAGTATTACAACTTTAACTGACACATTATATACTGCATGCCAAAGCAGAACTCCTTGTTTCACATGCAGTATTAATGCTCAGCCATCTTGACTAGATGTTTTCCATCTGTTCCCAGTCTTGAAAGACCTAATATGACAATGACATTCAATGGGAACTTGGGTCAGGCCAAATGTTTCCCCACAGAACAGACAAGCAAAGAGCCAGATAAACAATAAATGCCGTGTAGACAACGATCAGGGGCACAGCACCCCGCACATGCTTACAGGGCAGAAGAGTCCCCAGAACATCTCCTCTGATGCTTCCATCCACACAGGGCAAGTATACCTGGGCCTCTCCCATCAGGTCCCCTAAGCTACAGGTAGTATAGAACTGACTGTAGCATGCTGGGGGGACCCAGCTGTATGCAGGGACCATGTGAAGTGCTCTGTGGGGCAGTAAGCATTTATGAGAGTACAGAGAAGTGCCACGATACCACAAGTTCTTACCAGCTCAATCGAGATTAACATCGCAAGACTAACCAGGTAGAATAGGAGTCCAAAGTTCACCAGTCTTTCCCACTCTCCCCAGTCAAGTAAGGAAAAAAAGCATTGCAAAAAGAAACCCTAACAGGCATGAACCGTGACAATAATGAAGGCTTTTTGTCATGGGAGAAGGCTTCCATTGTTTAAACCAAGGCTTCCATGTGGGAAGAACATGCACAAATAAGGACAAGGTGTGTACTTGGAGTTTGGCCTGGACATGTTGGCAAATTGGCCTGAACTGCAAGTTCTGTTTTGACGCCACAAGGAAGGATGAGGAGTTGAACAGCATGGTGATCTGGAGAGAGGATGAGAAGTTCTGGTTTGAAGTTTTCTAAAGAAGCTGCACTGAAGTCCTTCAAAGAACTTTCGCTCAGCTCCCCACCCAAATTCTTGAAGTAAGAGAGCTGGTGACATAACTTTTTAAAAAATATTTTTTTAAAAAAGATTGCATGAGTATGATATTGATAGATTCATAGAATCTTTTGGGTTGGAAGGGATCCATAAAGGTCACCTAGTCCAACTCCCCTGCACTGAAAAGGGACACCAGTTCCATCAGGTGCTCAGAGCCCCTCCAGTCTGACCTTGAACATCTACAGGACAGGGCCTTCCACCACATCTCTGGGCAACCCGTACCAGTACCTGCCCACCCTTATAGTAAAAAAGCCTGCTTCCTTATGCCCAATCTGAATCCATCCTCTTTATTTTGAAGCCATTTCCCCTTTCACAGTAATTTTCACAAATTTCAATTTCTGGCAATCTACCATTTTTATTTCTATTTTCTATCTGTCCCAATATCTTTCATTCCTTTCTCTAATTGTATATACCTATAGCTTGTTTAATGTAAAACAACTGAGTGGTGTACCTAATTGAAATTCCACACGTACTAAGCAAGATTAACTTCAAAAAACAGTACATTAAGTTATTAATGGTGTATTTTTATAGACACACTCTTGAGAAACCAAATCCAGTACATATTAAAAGCAACCAGTTCATCTGGCTTGGTTCATTTTTTCCCTCAGCTAAAACTGTAAAATGCTTTTCAGACTCTATTAATGAAAGCCAACTACAGTTGGCTTAATTGGTATTAGGAATGTTTTTCCTATATAACAAATGTGAGAGAGGAAAAAAAAACCCGAACATCTATCTTAACTAAGGACTGTTATGGCAATAAAAAGTCAACCACTAAAAATACTATCATTTAACTGTTAATTGATACTTTCTCTTGCCATGAAACCTTTCTACAGTATCCTAAGAGAACTACAGTTAAAAACGTCTTAAAAAAATCAACTTGCATTTTCCAATTAACAGTAGGTTCCAACGGCTCACATCTTAAATGCTCTCACACTCCACCAGATCACCTCTAGAAATTTTATCTACTTGGTAAGCACTTAATGCAAACAAAACAACTTCTGCAGTGCTGTAATATGATACCAATATGCAACATCTTTTGGAATTCTGGCTTCAGGCCTGATAGAGCAAATATTACCAAGATAAAAGGCTTTTCTTTATTTAAAAAAAAAAAATAAGAAAAACATAATTATGCACAGCTTCACATTTCATGCATATTAGAAATTACCACATCCAAGTTCCAAGCAAGAAATTGTGGAAGTTAATAACATATTCTTATAAGGAATATTTTTTATTATATGAAGGGACTGTAGTTGAGTAACTTAATGTAAACTCGTGCACATTATATAAAATCGTAGGTAAAGAACACTCAACATTCATATTGGGAAATAATATATTTCAGTTATATATACTCATACACACTATACTATTACTTAATATATTCTTTCTTACCTGGTATTCATCCAACTAATTCATCACCTTTTATCAGCCATTCTTTATAAAGTATCACTAGAATCAGAGACTCATAGAATTGCTCGGGTTGGAAAAGACCTTAAAGGTCATCAAGTCCAACCATGACCTAACCGTGCTACCCTAACTAACAACCCTCTGCTAAATCATGTCTCTGAGCACCACATCCAAACAGTTTTTTAACACAGGGATGGTGACTCAACCACCTCCCTGGGGAGCGCGTTCCAGTGCTTAACCACCCTTTCTGTAAAGAAAGGATATTTTCCTGATATCCAATCTAAACCTCCCCTGGCACAACTTGAGGCCATTTCCCCTTGTCCTGTCTCCTGTCACCAGTGAGAGGAGACCAACCCTGCTCTCACTGTAAGCACCTTTCAGGTATTTGAAGAAAGAAATAAGGTCTCCTCTTAGCCTCCTCTTCTCTTCCTGAGACTGAGCTGCTCCAGTTCCTTCAGTCTCTCCTCACAGGCCATATTCTCAAAGCCCTTCACCAGCCTTGTTGCCCTTCTTTGGACCTGCTCCAGTACCTCCATGTCCTTTCTGTACTGAGGTGCCCAAAACTGAACACAGTACTCAAGGTGAGACCTCACCAATGCCGAGTACAGGGGCAGGATGACTTCTCTAGTCCTGTTCTCTACACCATTCCTGATCCAAGCCAGGATGCCATTGGCCTTCTTGGCCACCTGAGCACACTGCTGGCTCATACTCAACTAACTGTCCACCAGTAAGCCTGTTAACCAAGTTCACCTTGACCCATCGATCCCTCTGTAGTTCCTTTCTCCCCTCAGGCAGATCAACACTCCCTCCCAACCTGGTGTCATCTGCAAACTTACTGAGGGTACACTCAATCCCCTCATCAAGATCATTAATAAAGATGTTAAATAGAAGCGGCCCCAGTACCAAACTGTAGGGGTCTCTTCTTATGACCTGCAGCCAACTGGATTTAACTCCAATGACCACAACTCTTTGGGTCCAGCCATCCAGCCAGTGTTTCACCCATCAGAGCACACACCCATCTGAACTGTGGGCAGCCAGATTCTCCATGGGAATGTTGAGCGGGAGGAGGGGGAGGGAGACGACTCAAGTGTGCCTCAGAGACTCAGCACAGAAAATCATACAACATTGTTTTGAAGAATGACAGATAGCTAGATCCTCTTTTATTTTTGGTATTATTAGAATAATGAAAGTGAAACTAATCTCAGCATAAATATTTTAAAAGAAAATTCAAGGAGATGTGTAGTTGTATTTTTTCATACTACAGATTTCTATTGGTTTTGAGAAGATTGCTTCTAGGAGCACTGGTAGCTTTTCATTATAATATAATCATTTTAATGCTGGAAATCCCTTAGGCATAACCGAGAGCTGAGACCCGCACAGCATCTATACTTAGAAAACAGATCAAAGAAAATTTTAAGACTGAAGCCTTGTAATCCATAATGTTATGAATTCATTCAACATGCAGCCGACTCAAAATTCAGCAGACTTTTAGTATTAACTGAATTCAGACAAGAGTTCAGAAAACACTGCTAAGTACCTGCACAGCAGCCTAACATTTAACTTACGCAGAATGTCTTACTTTGAGAAGTTCAAGGCCTACAAAACAAAGCCCCAAAAAGGCACATCCAATGTAAGTGAATGATTCTACCAATTCATAGGTAGCACATCAAATACTAACACGGAAAATTAATTCCTGAATAAATCACTGGACTAATCGCTATTTTTCTAAATTTTCTAAATATTGAGTAAGCCAATAAAAATTCAGATTAGGCCAAATTGAAAGGTTTCCTGTTTCCAGGATTTTGTTCCCCTCTGTTCAGTAGCTACTGAAGCCACACTTCAGACTTTTGGAAAACAAATTCCAAAAGAGCTCACAAAACAAGGAAGAGCAAATTCAACACAAGTGCTTTTTGCAGTTTCATTCATATTCTCCTAGGACTTTTGTTCAGCAAGATTTTGGGTTTATTAAAAGAAGAAGCATTTCCCTGCAGTGATGCTTATTCTGTTTTTTTCCCATAAAATCCATAGCACTCCAAACTATAACAACAAAAACAGTGGCAGTTGAATTAAATACACTTCATCCTCCCACTCTGTTCACCCAGAAGAAAAAGGAAGGTGGGTGGGTGGAGAAGTGATTTGCAAGCATTGTGGCAAGGTATGGGATTGCATAACAACATTCCTTGGGGAATCCAAGGCTTGCTCCTCATGCCGCCCAAATAAATAAATAAATGAAACCAACTCTATGGGAGCATCTATTACATACATCAATAATTTATCTGTAACTTGTGCCTAATTGATGTTAAAATTCCCCTTCCATACAAGAACTTATTTTGTTTCCTTCCTCTGAGAACAGTCATTTCTTCAAGGATATCTTCTTCACTGTATCATGGCATCCTTACATTTTTATACTTAGATACAAGAACAGTGATGGCTAGGACTTATGTCTAAACAAACGCTTGACACAGTTTTTCCATTGAATTCTTATAGATGCTTTTTTCTCAAATGAAAATTTGTGTGTTCAACAGAACATTTCAGAGACATTCTCTCTTAAAAGTATTTTTTCCACGGAAAACAAAAATAAGACCAAAGCTTAGTATGGCTGGGAACATTTACTCCATTATCTAATTTAAAATTAAAACCCAGCAGAGTCTTCATGATTCCAAGGCTATGCTGATTGCCATTTGAAGCTGGAAATGTTTTTCCCTAATGCACAAGTGATGAAGCATACGTAAGGCTCAGAGGAAAGTTACCTTATCTGAAGTATCAGATATAGATTACTGCTGGAGTCAGCATGCCACACTAGTTGGATCCACACACTCTGTTCCAATATGAGGAATTAAGTTTCCCTGATGTCACAAAATGAACAGATAATGCAATTAACATTTCCTTTGAAGTTCACATTGACCTGGTAGCCACTAGAATAAGTTGGCAGAACTTTTTAGTAAAGTCACTGAAGTGCTCTTGGCTCACCCAAACTGGGACTTCATCTTTGGCATTCTACAATCCACTGAGGAATATTGAATGTGCTAAATCCCAAGTGGAATATATCTAAGTCAATCTTTGTTATGTAAAAACAGGGATTCTGCACTTCTGTCTGGAATCCTCCATCACGCATCAGGGATATATCAGAACTGGTGCATGTTCCCTGAGGAGTCGATTATGTGGTGTGCAACAGCCCTTAGGCCCCTGTCTGAAAAACTGATGGACATCAGGATATCTCAGGCAGGTGGCATGCACCCATTTTCTTACCTTACCCCTCCCAGAAAGAGTGATCTCTGGGTAAGACAAGATACTTGTAGAAAATGAAAAATTATGTATGAAAAGGTGCCACTTGTCACTAATTATCCTAGAATACAAGACAGCACATGAATGCTGAAGCACTATCACAGTTTCATTTAAATACAAAATTCATTTAATAATCCCATTCTGAGAAAGCACTATTCACAGCTTCACTTTCTCATGTCTAAAAATTCTGACATTGTATAAGATCAAGGGTAGGGTCATGAAAAATTTACTTTAAGATTAGGTATAGCTGCTCCTTTGGAACTCTGCAACTTGCAGCATCACATAATGTGATATTATCAATTTCACAATTTACGTGTTTGTGATAACACCAATAAATCAAGACTTTCAAGCACTGAAACGGAGGAAATAAAAATTCATTTAGTTAAGAGACGAGAAAGAAGCAAAGCTAAGACTTCTATCTCGTTGAAAAAGAAAATTTAAGATGTAACTACAAGACAACATAAGCATTATAGATTGAAATACTGTATAATTTCCAGAAGTGTTAGTATCTTTGGAGATGAAAATACGATGATGGTGCTGAAAACCAGACAAATGACTGCTGACCAGGTAGAAAATTCCAGAGGCACTTAGAAGAATAGATATTGAGAAGTTATGAATGGCATCACTGAACATAAAAAATTAAGGAGCATAGCTATAAGTACAAAAGCAGCCCAAACAATAAAAACACCAACATACTTATGTGTTGGTAATTATTAAAATTATCTGTGGTATAATTTTAATGTGGAGTTATGACTAGTAACCACAAAATATATTGCGTATTGATCTAAAAAGGAATATAACATACCTCAGAATTTTATATTCTCAAGATGTGTAAACACCTAAAAACTCTATTTAAGCAACTAGTCTGCACCTTCTTACTCCCTCCAGAATTAAGTAAGAGGTCATAAAAGAGGTGCTGATATTTTTTTACTGCATTTCAAAGAAATAACACATGCTCATTTGTTTGAATAAGCAGCACCTTCTCATGCTATCCTTAGCTATCGCTAGACAAATGAGTGACTGTTTTCCTCTTCTTTCCCTGTAAAGTCCTCTGTTGTTTTATTGTTGTTAGGGACAATGGGCAGCATCATGAGAATTATATGTTTAAAATAAAACCTCTCTTGAACTCTCTGGAGAGAATTTATGCAAAGTCCCCTGATTCAACTGAAGGAAAATTTGCTTACCTTCTGTTGGTGATGTCTTCAGATGCCTGCAGAGCCCCTCTGTTTCCCCATATGTCTCTTTAATTTTTACCACTGCTTCTGTTCCTCGGAGTTCCATGAGGGAGCGCAGTTCTTGCAGGGTGCACCCAAATTCTCCTGCATGGTTGGCCTCATTTCTTTGGTTCTTGGAATAAAAATCACTATTTGTCATGTCACCCATGGTTACTGATTATATTGCTCCACTTGTTAGAGTTGATAGAAGCTTAAAATCTTTTAAAAACTGAAGGAGACGAGCCTCGAATTCCAGCCTAGGATTAAAAACAATCCAGCATGTGTCCAGTGAGCGACGTGGAGAATGCCTCTGGTGTGCAAGGTGCCCCTGACCGACTAGTGGTCCGCAGAACAGCTGCTTTCAAGGCTGCAGACCAGTTCCGCTCCATTCACCATTTCCCATTATGCAGCACCCAGGCTGTAGAATCTACATGGTCATTTCTTCCTCTGGACCTTTGGGAACAAATAGAAAGCACTCATTACAAGGGTGAGCAACGATTCTTCACAAGGATGAATTCAAATTCATTCTATCGATGCAATTCGACTTGTCATTTAAGAACAGCTACAGAGAAACACTGTACAGATGTCCTGTGAAATGCTGCAGGTGGTCAAAGCTAGCATGGACAACAAGGATACCACTAGCTCTTAGGTAAAGCTCTCTACAGTTAAAGCACCAATAGCAGTGTTGCATACTTTAATCAAGTCCCAGGAGCAAATGCCAAATGAGATGGTTCATAAATATTAACAAGCAAGCGCTTAGTCCAGCACACTAGATATGTGCCTCCAGTACGTGTGCTGGTTTGTACATCCACAGCAGTCATTCAGCTGACCAGAGCACAGGCAAGCTTAAAGGCAGCAAAGTAACAAAAAGTAATTAAACCATTAGTTTGTACAGTGGGTAAGGTAGAAGTGTTTTTCAGTGCAAGGACAGGATACAGCCACCCCTCAGAAATTCAGAATACGTGTACATACATCTCATTTTGCAGCTTCAGTGCTGTACAGGCAAACTACCCCACGAAAGTGAGAAAACACTCAAGTGCAGCACTGTGAGCTGTTGGAGCTGCAGCACAGAGGAGGGGCAGCTGGGGGCTGTCCTCCCTACACTGCCCACAGCCTGCACAGCCACAGGCCTGCTAGCATCCCACACACATATACACACCTATACTTGCACAGGGTTCCATCTTTTTTTTTTTTTGTTTTACTGTGTGTAGTGTTGAGAAAGCCACATTTGGACCATCTGGGAGGCAGCTGATTACTTGCTAAAATCAGCCTTTAAACTCTTTCCCCTTCCCATATTTTAATGAAGTTGGTTTAAATACTGCCAAAAGCAGCTATTATATTTGGCACAGAGTTTTAACAGAGATTAAAGGTTTCATTTTTGCCTCAAGTGTGTGAATGCCTGTGCATTGTTAAATCTATAGGCCTTGGAATTGTTTTCTTGTGATGAAAAAGGCCCCTATACAGCCCCAGCAGCTTTCTGATTCAGACCTGTCAGCCTCAGCCTTCTAGGTATGAGTGGATATGAGTTCACACAAAGAGGATCCCAAAGTGTTTCAAGCCCCAGTGCTACATCTATGCATCAAATATAATCTCCTGCCCACACACAGATAACATAACACACAGGCTTGGTATTTCCAAACTAACTGCATTGCCACTGCCCTGCATGTGAGAAAGATCAAGCCCACTGCATTCATTAATTCCTCCTTGCTTCTAATGACACTACCTGCTCTGGAGCTGCCTGGTACACTTTCTTCAACGGGACAAACTGAATCTCTATCAGTGCTCTAACAGATAACTCAACATTCCTTTGGTTTTGAGAGGAAAAAAAAGCAGAAAAACAACACTGAAGTTTTACAATATTGTAGGATGCAGTAAAAATGGCAGGCGACCGCCATTCTCTTCTTCCACCCTCCCTATTCATTGCCAGACATTCTGGTGCTAAGAGCTACTGCCAACTCTGTCACATTTTACTTTTCAAGATAAGGATTTCGGCACAAAGCATGGCTTGCAGTGAGCAGTAAAGAGAAACTGGGAGCGGCAGTAAAAATGGGCTTTCATTTGCCAAGGAGAAGATATCCTGCTCTACCACACAAGCCTTCCATGCTTGTATGCCAGACAGTGGTCACAGGAACAGTTAATTTCATGACAATTCCTTACATTAAGCATGCAGAAAAGGCCTTCGTTATCACTTCATCTGTTTATAAACAGGATGGATCATTATTCTGAACAGAAATAGCATCAGCCTGTAGCATTATTTTGAAAAAAATGGCAAGATGCAGAAGTCACAGATGTCCTGCAAAACAGACTTCATCCCAAGAGGCACTGAATCACCGCAGCTTCTGCTGACGATAACCTTTCCACCACTCATTTCTTAAATAATTTCAGACTCTTCCTGGCTTTGAGTATGGTAAGCTGTTGTTGACAGTTACCAAAAGCAAACCAAGATTTGGTCACGGCAAAGGATAAGTAAGAAAATATTAAGAAAGGAGGCATCGATCATAATAACTAAAATGACAGCCTGCTATTTACTTCCAGTGGGGGGGGAAAAAAAAAAAAATCCAGAGATTAATACACCTAAAGATTTTGAACACTCAAAAAAAAAAAAAAAAAAAAAAAAAAAAAAAAAGCAACAGAAATACACCATTTGCCTAACAGACAGCTTCTAGGGTTAGTTTTTGCAAAGCCTTCTCTAATAAAAGAAAATCAACAACAGCACAGCAAAAAAACAATTGCATTTTTCTGATGTGAGCCTCCTGGTACTGAATTTGGTGTCAATCATGTTTTCCACACATTCTTCTTTGTGGGATGTGTTCACCTCTCTCGAGAAAGCATTTCTTTTGACCAACTGTGCCACCCCTGTACATTAATATTTTTGTTTCCATTCCTAAGAATTTCACAGCAATATTGCTTTTTAGCACATGCTTGCTAATTTTGCATTTGCCTGCTTAATTTTTTATTTCACCTTCAATTAAATATTGATCAATAAGCAATAAATATGAAGGCTGTGCTTCCTCCAGTGCTCTGAAAACAAATCCCCGAGTACAAGCTCTTCATGATACACCTAGTGCAGTGACACCAGGGAAACACCGTCTCACATTTTTGAAAGGCAGATGGTAAAATATAGGAAGCACAAAGCATGACTAACATTATTCACTGATAATACATCTCTCTAATCCTGTGGAACAAGATATGCCAGCTTCATTTGATCCTTGAATCTCTTCTATGAAAAGCACAGGAACCCTGCCAGATGGTGTACCAGGTTAGCATAGCTGACACACGACCACATGGCCAGTAAGTGGTTAATATTCCTTTAACAAAAGCTTAGAAATAGAAAACTTGAGGTTGGTAATATGGCAATATTCCCCCATCAGTTGGGCTACACGACTTGTGTCAGCAGAACAGGTTAAATGACTCCAAGTGGATGAAATGTAGGAACTCTACAAGAAATCCAGCTACCACACCAGGCTCGGATACGGTCTTTTGTTTGTGGTTTGGAGGGATCTCACCATTCCCAATGACAATAATCTGCAGAGAAACCAAACCTCCACAGATAAAGTTCAGCGAAAGACAAAAACCTCCCTCCTGTCACTGAAAAACTAATTTCACACACAGTGTCATATTGCCAACCAGGTGGTTATTTCTTTTTCCTTACCATTGCTTCTGAAACAAGGTTTAGAAACAAGAAATCTGGGTTAAAATTTTCCTAAAGTGCATTTTGGAAACAACTGTGGAGAAATAAATATATACACACACACACATATATACACACACATCTTCCCAACAAGAAGTTGGGAAGTAACAACTTCAAGTAACAAGGCTTCAGAGTAGAAAGCTTGAGTAAAATACTACCCTCATTTTTCTCATTTAAAAAGTCTCCATCCTGATAAAGGTTTTTATTTTTCCAAGATGTCGTGGATTTTTGTTGTAAAAGCTTCCCCTCCCCCTTCCTCCCCCAGGTGGCTGCATCTTGGAGAGCAGACTTCCATTCCTGTAGAGCCAAAGACAAATATTTTTCATCTTCTAGCTGCTTAAAGGAAGTGCATGCCAATTAAAACAGGAGCAATTTGGATGAAGTAACTGTAGCCCTGCTGGGAAAACTATACCTTGATTCCCTGAATCAGGAAAAGTCTCATCTTGGAAGCTCGTAAATATTTTCACAGTGTATTAGAATGATTTATAAGATATCATCACTGTGTATTCTGACAGCTGATTTCATCTGGACTTTTATTAGCATAAAATCAATGGTAAGGGAACAAACCAGCTCATCGGTTTCACCAGATCAGAACTGCAAGACCTGTATTTCACAATCCTTAAAGGTCTGATCAAAACCTGGATTCATGACAGCTCCAAAAACTCAGGCTGTATCCATAATTTGACTGTTTTCTCCAAGATCATTATCTAAGATCATATTGACTCTGATCTCAAAATCTGATGATGAAGGAATTACTTGCCCTTACAGAAGGAAGGATAAAGAGGTAATCACTCCTTAATGGGTTGTCAGAGGAATAATCAGGGCAGAGATCAGCTAAGCTGAGGTGCTATTCACTCATTCTGCAATTGGGAAGGGAGCACACAGGACTGGTTCCCCTCAAATTAAGCCAAGGGAATTGGCTTGTAGCATTGCCGTCACACTAGGATTGTTATTTGGATGTAGATTTGATGCCAGCTGCTCCTCTGGGACACACACAGACCTACCAAAGCAAGGGGGAGGGAAAAAAACAGAGAAGCATCACATTTTACAGAGTACTAAGTTTTTGAAAAGATTTCTCTGTATCCCTGCTATTAGAGATTTTATTCCTTGATAAAACAGAATTAAGGGGTTTCTCCCAGCAATCTCAACAAAATGGGCCAAGTGTTTTTTTTGTTTGTTTATCATCTATGGGCCATGTGGTAGAACAAGGCCAGCAACAGGCTGCCAGAATGCTGCAGGGCATTCAACACCCATGGCAGTACTTGAGAAAGAAAACCATACCATCCTCTAGAGAAATCTCCAGATGAAATAAATCCAGTTGTGGCCCAGTTGCACCATCTCATAAAACATATTGCTCTTCTCCTGTATCAAAAAGAAAATTCTCATCTATTTGGGAAAATTATCTTTGCAGACCAGCAGGAGAAATGCTCCTCTCTCCAAGCAGTCAAGGAAACAAATCAAAAGCACCCAAACATGCTTATGTTCAAACTCATGCTTACAACAAATAGTGATTTTGAAGTTCAATTATCAGGAAGGCACAAGATGCAGCAGGAAAGAAAAACACTGTTTGAATAAAAGCAGGTTGGCACTTTCACAAGTGTGAAATTTTTGTTGAAAACCAGCAAGCCAAGAGTAGATGAAGAGAAAAAAACTGAACTTTGCAATTTGTCTGAAAATATCCTATCTACAACACTACGTAACCTAACGCAACTTGAAATTCATTAAGAAAACTGGTAAATAATTCAATCCTGGATGAGCATCCAGGACTGACAGACACTTGTGTGTTCCAACTACCAAAAAAACCATCCAACTCTTTCACAAATTTCCTGGTTCCTGCTCCCCAGGAGCATGAAACTACCTCTAGTGCCCTGTTAAAGTGTGCAGTCATTCAGTCTGTTTCATACCACTACTCATGTAAATGGCTGCAACAAAGCCAAATGAACTACTGACAGGAAGAAAAATACTATTAAAGGAATCAATTCAGTCCCATTAAAGTCAATGAAATTACTCTATCAATGACTTCTGGGGGATTGGATCAGGCCCTGTAGATGAAATCGTTCCTTCACTGATGCCAGAATTTCACTCTTTATGAATGCTGTTAGAGGGACTGCAATAAGAAACCAGATCATGTTTATTATCGCCCATTGCTGAGCACTTGCTGGAGTTACAAAATATTCTTGGCATCACTGTGCAACACTATCAACCTGCTGGCTTCAGGCACAGCTGATAGGACCTGAGGAGGGACCTGCAGCCTGTGTCCCAGCTGTTATAGGGCCCCACACATCATTAACAATGTTTAATGGAGTAAAATTATTTCCCCTGCAAAGATATTTTCCAGCGAAGTCTGTACTGGTCACAAGTTTAAGAATTCTCTTGTTTCTTGAACTAACATGAATTTATTTTGTTGGTTAGTTTTCATTAGTTATTTATTCTCCCAAGACTAATTCTACGCTGCAAAACAGTTATGGGGTTACTTTCATTCTCTACCTTCCTTTACCACACACATATTCCTGCTCTGTGGAGTTGTGCTTTTTGCACCTAAGACCCATTCTTTACCCCTTTCAAGCTTTAGACAATTCTTGTTTTCATACGGAGTTGCGCTGGTTTTGCACAGAGATGAATACTGCAGTTGCTTCAAGGAAGGCCAACTTCCAAAGTATATCATCCATTCAATCCAAAACATAGCTGGACAAAAAAAAACTAAAGCTGTTCAAACTATCATTAAATGAAAGAGATTCGGAACAACAACAACAACAAAAAGAAGTCAAATGCAATGAAAACAATAGCTGAATAAATGGCCTATCTAAGCTTCATGCCTTAAGATTAACTGAGAGACAGTAGCACACATTGCCATTGCTCTCAGTAATTACACTGCACGTCTCAACCTCGCTTTTCCCTCTTTTCTCTAATTTTTGAGAAACATTCCATGGGGACTATTCATCTTAAATCTTGATAGTAATAAAGCAAATCTTGTATATGTTCGAATCATCCATCAGCATTTTAATCAGTAAGTTCTTACACACAGGCCTCCATCCCTCCACCAATGCATATCTGCAACCAAACTCACCAACCTATTACTTGTTTGGTGGGCTTTCAGAAGAAGGTCAAAACATTTCCAGTGCAGGTTAGTATTACATGCTAATATAATACTGGCCTCAAATACTTACGATACCAGAATTTTATTTTACTTTTAAGTAAGTTGCAGATAAATTGAGGCCTTTTCCAGCTTTACCCAGAAGCAAGAGCCAATTTGTACTTTCCAAGCAGCACTGCACATTAGTGTCACACATAACACAATTTTGATCCGTTATTTTACTAAAAATTCTATGAAACGTTGACAGGTAGCACTTCTTTTTCTTTATAAGGAATGAGCCTGTAGGTTGTGAAAGAGAATGAAAACTTGATCAGTCAGCTGCAGCATGAGGCATTTGGTCATGCCCTGCTCTGAACTGCAGAGGTTACACAGCCCAAACCAAACCTTACTCTGTCAATTGGCATTTCTCTACATCACAGCTCAAATCGCTGTGATGAAACCAGAATAAAATCCAAACACACGTCAGCAGAAAGGACAGGATATACAGGTCAGTGGTTTCTGTAACTGGTAAAAACTTAGGAAGACAGGGAAGACAGCATGTGAAAGCCCTGCCAATGCCTATTTTACCTCTGTTCGAACAGCAATATTTCTGGCTCAGATGACTATTTAGGAGTTAGCACAGTTTCTTCTAGAACACACTGGAAATAATTCACACTGCATAGTGTTCACATACAAAATTAAATCCACATTTTTTTTATTTGTTTTAAAACCTGAAAGGCCTTTTGCATTAAGATCTAATTCTAACTACTATAAAATGATCACTCTTGACACTCACATCCTCAGAAAAAAAAGACTATAATTCTACATAGCAAACCAAGGGAAACTACTTAAGGAAAAATAAAATAAATTAAAAAAAAAAGGATTTGCTGTGGTGTTTGTTCTCTTCTGTCAGCATCCATCACATAACTAGCAGTGAGAAGGCTTGGTTGACTACACTTGGCCACATCACTCTTTAAGAGAAAGTAAAGAGAACCAAGCACATTAACAGACCTTAGTCTGTAAATAAGGGAGAGCCACTGCACAGCCTTGCCAAAACAGAATCAGGTTACTGTGTTTAGCCAATAATTTTTTATTTTCAGTCTCATACATAGAATTCCACATTTTACCTGAGTGGCTTCAAAACTAATAGCAAATGAGAAAATCTTTTTTGGGTGGGGTGTTAACATTTTTCTGAAAGTGTTAACACTGAGCGCTACTTAAGGAAAAAATACATATATATCTTTTGCTAGCAGCAAGTCCAGCCAACGTGCAGTACAAGACTTCAGTGGCAGCTGAAGTCAGACATCATTACTGTCAGTCAGAAATCAGGATATGACTTTACAGCACTTGAAATGCTACTGTATGATTCGGATCTCCATGGAAAACATCTGGGCAACGGAAAAATAAATAAAACAGAAAAACATCAAACTTATCCTGCAGCCTGGTCTGTATTTGCAGCTCTACCTCCTGTCCCCTTGGTTGCCTATTAGAGGCATTACTATATTTATATTACATCTTACTGTCTTAGCAAGAAAAAGATACAACACCATTCATAAAACCAAAGTTTTTAAGGCAGCACCAGTGGTGACAAACGAAATCCAGCTTCACTACAAACAAACTACAAACTGAATAATGAAAGTGGAAGAAGAACAAATTAAAAAAAAAAAAAAAAAAATCAAATGATTGTTTAAAAAAAGGACCTGATTTATTGTTATTTAATAATATTAATATATATATATGAATAGAAATGGAACATGCACCATTTTTCACATGCACTATTCCTAAATGGCTGTAAAAGAAAACTGCACTCTGTAACCTACTTTTCTCAACAAATACATACCACATTTATTTATAGTAAGAACATGTTTGTAACTTTCTCTTTTAAAAAGCCAAAAGGAATTTTTTTTACATAATATCTACTTTGTTCTTGACATTAGAAAGAATTCTCTAAAATGGTAGAAGAGGGACCAAATTATAATTAACAGCTGTGCTTGCTGCTGTAAAAACCACTGAAGATACTTTTTTTTTCTTGTTCCCTGCATATTTTACAGCAGAAGACCACTTTTACTTCTCCTGGCTAGATACACAAAATCCCTTCAAGCAGCACAAGAACATCAACCACCTTGAACACTTCCATTGTCAGGTGGGCTGTTTAAGTAAACAGCTATTCTTAGACATCATCCCATTGGACAGGGCATGAACCCAGCAGGTGCCAGTCACAGATACTCCAACTACCCTGCTTTGACCATACACCACAAACATGATGCCATCTTGCCTCCACAGATCTGCTCAAACTGCACAAGTTTTAAAAGCTCTCCCTAAAACTCAGAATCCAAGGGCAGCTTGTGAAAGCATAACAAATTTGAATTCAAACATTAAAAGGTTACAACTTACTGACAAATGAGGCTATCAGAATTATAAAGCCACTGACTCATATTAGGTTCCTATTAGACTTAGCACCTGTTTGAATCTCCTTTCTGCCACTGAGCTCTCAATGCCCAGTTATGCAAGCCCAAGCAATGGAGGAAAATAGTCCTTTAGCTTTGCTACATCTTATAGAAAATAAGTTAGATAGCAGAAGGCAAGCACTGCCTTTCTTCAAAATCACGTTTCCATCGTACTCCAAAAAATCAACAGAAATAATCTTTACAGTTACATAAAATTAAAAAGGTGAAATTACCTGTTATTGCTACCAACACAGACCTCAGCCTTGCCAGCTCTGAATTCCAGATTCAAATGCAAATGCTCTTCAGCACGCCCAGGTTTTGCAGGTAGCACAAAGTTAGAACGATATACTGCAACTGAAACTAAGGTTTGCTTCAAGTCCCTTCCCAGTTCTTTAGGAGAGCAGACAAAGGAACCAGAAGGGACTGAGCAAGCACCTCATCCATCCCTTGTCTAACAGTAGAACCCAGAACTCCTGCTTTTTTCCAGCATGCATGGCAGGTCGTTAGCTCGCTTATTTCTATCACCTGACATGAAAACCAGATGTGATTACTTGGCTCTTTAATCAGGGTTGAAGAAAGGGAAGCACCGAGGTAACAACAGAACCTAAATTTAAAAAAAATAAGAAAATCAAATATAAACAGTTGTTCTCCTCAGTGATTTATAACCATAAACATTTTAACCGCAGTGAAATAGAAGTGGGGCTACTGGAGAGATAAGTCAGCACCACATAAATCCACGTGAAAGGATGAGAGAGAAAAAAAAACCCTGCAAGGACTTGATTTTACAATAGGAACCTTCAGCCAAGGTCGCTCTTAAGAAAGAGAGCAGCCAAAAGGAGGTTTTAAATCTCAGTGGGCATTAGCTGAAACATGTACAGCAATGTTCTGCAGTGATTTTAAATAGGACATTCACCTAGGAATGAAAGTACATCAGTCAACTCTCTCATAATACAACATTTTTGCTAAATGCTCTCTACGCAGCCTGTTCAGAGAATCAAAAAGATGTTTTGAAAAAGAAGTGACAAATTAGAGTTTTACAGAAAATTGCATTGCTTCTTTCACCTGAGAACAGCTGAGGAAGATCAGAAGCATTCACCACCAGTGGAAGAAAGCTAACGGAGTGAACCTGAGGGCTGCAGTGGGGTGGCCAGACTGGGGGTTGGGTGCAGGGATGGCACTGCTCTGACTGCAGCCCCTGCGGGCAGCAAACCCCCAAACCAGGGGGGTGCGTTTCTGCACATGCACCTGTATACAAAAGCTGGCACAACACACTCATCAATCATAAGAATTAATCAGAAAGGCTAGAAAGAGTTTTCGGAGCACATTTCAGAAGAAAACATGTCCTTATACTCAGCTCCAAGGAAAGTGTTAATTTTTAGCAAGCAGTTTTGAAAGAAAAAGCAATGTTCTTCCCTCAAAAACATACACGGTACAGACACTACTCTTTTTCTGCTTCATAGCAGCAACGTTTGGAAAACTACTTAACCTTTCTATTTTTATCTGGATGCATTCAAATTACCAATAATGTACAACATGCTGTAACGAAACCACTGATGTAGGGTATAATTTTCCCTCAAGCACATTATCCTCGCTGGTGGCTCAGAAAAAAATAAGCTGATAAAACAGCAGCAGACATCAATTGATGGATAAAAAGTGATCACAGCTATGTATAACTCTGCTGCCCAACCTTAAAATCATACAATTAGCCAAAAAATGTAAGTACTAGGGCAGGACATAGGAACAGCCATACATTATCTATGGGGTCATGCTAAAAATCCTCCCACAAATCCTCCTTCTGCACGTTTTTAAATAGACCATCAGATTATCGCCTCGCAATTTAGCTATTAACACACAGATTTATTTTAAAGCCATCATCGTGCCTGGTACTTTTATTAAAGATCTTCTTCCTTGTCAGGTTCAATCGGGATCTCATCCTAACCGTGATGAGCTTTTAATTTTCTGTTCTACTAATAGCAACTTAAAAATAAAATGTTCTCTTTTGAAACTATCGTGCTATAACTTCTTTAGGGGCTGCAAGGGGGAACAGAGAGATTAATCTTCCCACTCTGCACATTAGTTATCTGCATATATGGAAGAAACAGAACAAGAAATTGGAATTTTCTCACTGACCAAGGTATACCTCTACACAAGCACTCTGGCTACAAAGCAGCAATGGGGAGTTATCAAAATACAGGAAATAAATAGTTTAAGAGTTTCTATATAGGTTTTCTGCATCCCCTCAACAGCTCTCTTGCAGGTCATCACTGGATAATAGATTAATTAATGACATAATTAGCTGCAGGATACATAGCCTATCCAGCAAAGCCCTTCAGCAGATACTCACATTTCAGCACAAGTGGGGCCCTCGTTATCTCCCTGGCTGCTGAGATGAGCCAGGCGCACATGCTGCAGCACTCACTGACAGCATCATACTGCAGTGCTGCTTTTGCTGGCAAGGAGTTACAGCAGGAATGTCAAGTCCTGGGCTATCACCAAAACGGGAGAGCCCTAACGCATGCAGAGAAGGAAAAAGACAGTAACTGTTCTCGAGTGCCCGCTTACACCGGTGGAAGACAGGCAAGAGCCCACTATGCATCAGCACTGCAGAAATCACCAGGAATTGCTGGCTTTTCCACAACCCTGTCCAACCTGCCCAGCTGAACAGCTTGCAAAATGCCTGCTTTGGGTACGCGCACTGCTGCACAGACAAGGCAGGGGCTGCTTTCAGATGTAGTTTCTGTAACTGTCTAAATAAAAGCTTATGACCTCTCTTTTAGGATATGGGCCTTGCCACAGCTATTCAAGCCTATCTTTATCTAAAGATTGGAACACTGAAATGTGTTTTAATGAGGGATAAACTGAGACCATCTGGATGTCTCAGCTGCTACAGAGCATGATTGTTTGCTGATTTTAACCATGTCTCTTGCAGAGAACATAAACCTGTGTTGCACAAAGTGCACTAGCTCAGCTTGATTTCTCCCTGTAATCAAATGTGTTGATCTAAAATCTATTTCCAGCAAATTACTTGTCTCTTTTGGGAACAACTCCCTCCTCATCTCCTAACAGTGGTGACAGGGATAAGGAGAGACAACTGAGATGAAAAGGTGCATTTGTAAGAGGCTGACAGAGGGCTTGCTCAGTGAAATCTTCAATTTTGGAATCCAACCACAATTTTTTTGTAACCATACAAGAACTGCTAACATTTCAGATGGTATGTTTAGGCCTAGAGTTAAAAGGGAAAAATTTAAAAAAAAACAAAACAAAAGTGCAAAAAAATTGGCTATTTATTTGTTACTGTTGCAGACTGTTGGCATTAGGTCAATTTGCATTTATGTACATTTTTCAAATCAAATAAAACAAACATGGGACAGAATCCAAACCTCCTGTGATCCCACTGATTTTTCCACATCAGAAGACTACAGGCACTAATGTTCTGCAAAATACTCCAATTTCTAAAAATCTGTTGCAAACATCACTAATGCTTTTGACCAAAATTGTTATTTTATGCTGGGGGTGCATCAGTGTGCAATGACTTCACCAAAATAATCCTGCCATAATGCACCATTAGTGATTTTAGATTTCAGCATTATTTAAATTAAGTGTTGTTAATTATGCATTCATCAAAAACGACACCTCTAGCTTATATCTTATGTAGAGATACTCAGCTCTTAAGAAATTTAGCATATATTTCTCTTTACCTTTCTACAACCAAATGAAGCTTCTGCAAAAAAATTTGGCTATACTCCTACAAAAAGCAAGCCGACCCAGAACATTCTGGGTCTATCTAGTCTATTTGACTAGATAGTGGTTATTGGTAAATGAAATCAAGTCTTGTCTCCATTTCCTACCAGACCATCAATAAATGCCTAAAAGGGAGTTTCTAGTAGTATCTTGTGACATTTGAAAGTACTATCCCTCGAAGATGCCAAAATAGATTGATTACTCCTGTAAATCCCAAATTTAAGCTTCATCTGCTACCATATTACATTGCTTCATTGATTTGTTGGGCTTGTAATTCTTTCAGAGATGAATATGGTTACAAATATATCAGCCAGTTATTGCAATACTTCCAATTCTCAATTCTAAATCAAAATTGTTTTGATAAATCTTGGAATTCTTCATGTTAACTAAAGTTTTGAAATTCAGCTATCATTAATGATCATCAGAGTTACAAGAAAGACAGGAGTCTTAATAAGACACCAAATCCACAGATATTTCACGTGTTCTGGAATATCAAGGGTTCCGGAAGAAATACACTACATCATCATAGATGTGCATATACTTTCAAATCACAGATTAAATCCCTCCCTCTACAGGTAGCAGTAACATATTACCCATACTTTCTCACTAGTGTTGAATAAGCCTGTAACACAGCTGAACTCAGTAAAACTATTAATCACATCCATAGGATATTGTGTACTAGGTGAACCACCTAACTCAGTTGAGTCTTAAATGTTGGGATTTCTATAATTAGGCTTAGGACACTGAAAACTCAAAACCCCTCATCTGTTTTAATACCCAACATCTGCAAGTAAACAAAAAGTGGTAATGCAATTGTTTCCAATGTTTCTATTACAAACCAGTTTCTATATGTTTCCAAGAGAAGCAAACCCACACAACTTGAAAACAGATTTTTTTTTCTTAGCTATGTTTAATGGACTCATCTGAAATAATTCACACATTGGAGACTTGAAATTACCATAGTTCCGATAATTTTAAGTAGTTTCTTTTAAACCAGAAGGAAGATTAGTACTCTTCAGTACTATCTGTACAGTCATGAAAAGAAATAGTCAATTTACCACCAAGCTTTGTGCGTTTCCATAGAAGTCACCTCTAAAAATGGAAATGCAAGGTTTTTGTAGAAAATTCACTAAACTATTTCAAAAGATAACCAAGATCCTTTATTTTCACGCACTCACCCCAAATGCTATCACAAACTACATATGCAGTCAGTTCTTGATTTCAGTGAGCAACTGAGCCAAAGTGGGGATTAACATGATACCAACTTGTTCTACAGGCTGTTTAAAGTTAGTAAATCAATGCAAAGTACTTTTAGAAGTACTTTAAATAAGCATAGCTTTATTCACATATGTTTGCCTGTCTGTTGTTTTGCCTTCTTTGCAAATGAACAGAAAATACTTCGTAAGATGTATTCCTTAAAAATCTAATGTTTATCTTCTTTTCCACAACTTCTTGTAGGAACAAAACTTACCAAGTTCTAACATAACCATTAAAAAAAAGAAAATTCCATTTTCAAAAATGATTTTTGCACTTGGGAGTATACATCTGTGGAAATAAAATGGTCTAAAAGACATTTCTCTAACAGCTACTCAAATGACCTTCAAGAAATTACAGAAACAGTAATAATGTAAATCTATGATCTAAATGTAATCATTTTTCAAAGCTGCACTTCCCCGGTCTTCCTATGACTGCCAAAACCATGTACACCTCATTTTAACAGACTGAAAAACATTCTTGTAGCACTCTGCGTACTCATATTCTTCATTTACACAGTCAAAAGGCAGTGACACAAGAAAATCGGTGTATATGCTCCTGTTTATCCGTTTTTCTGGTTGACCTGATCTGCCACTTGTGAGCAAGCAAAAACAACAGCTTATTTGCTGAATCTGTTTTACCCCACTGTCATTCAAGATGTAGTATGATTCTTAAATAGGCAACAGTCAGATTAATATAATTGAGGATGCAGTTCAGAGAGACAGGAAGTCATGCCAGAGTTGCCACATGCGTATTCTCCTATGATTAAAACATCCCTAGGGTTCTATTGGCATAAAGAAGAACCCAAATCAGAGATGCACAGAAGCCAGAGGACCAAGAGATGTGAGGTTTTGCTCTTCAGAACAGCTCACCAGTTCTAAAGGAACAAAACATGAATCATGCAAAGTTGCCATTTTAATTGCATAAGCAAGGCTGGTGGATTTGTCATTGCTTTTGACAGATTTTTTTTTTTTCCCAGAGTCACATTATAACACAGCTATGTTCCTACTGCATAAGACAACTCATGCATCAGACTGAAAGCCCAGCATACAGAAAACAGAATATGAAAACTCCTTACACAGCCTTCTTTCTCTCCAGTGATATAACTTCCATGGCTCTCTGCTATTCCTGAAGAGATTAGAAAGACACTATCCAAACACAAGAAAAGTAAATAAGGAACAGATCAGTGAAGAGGGCTTCAAGACCTCAGCTCCACAGGACAGGCAAGCTAAACCACATTTCTTTGTACCAGCATTGCTATTCACAAAACAGGCAAAACGGATGTGCCCATTACAGAGGGCATGCTGGGTAGAGATCTGAACATTATCATCACAAGATGACTTACTAAACAGTAAAACAATATGGCTGATTTTACAATTTGAAGTCTTTCGGTCCACTTCCAAGTTATTAAAAATCTCAGTACTAAAATCTGGAAGGTATTTCCTTGTGAATAATGTTACCTTTCTCAAGTTGTCAAGAAAAACTGAAGAATAACAACAGAGAGTGCAATTTTAGTGGTGCAAAAGGGCTTATAAAATCTACCATTTGTTTTACAGGTTTATGCATAATTCACACAAAAAGAAATGCTGTGCTGCAGCCAGAGCAGCACCACAGTCACCTCCTGCCAGCTGGTAACCACTAACTTGGGGGCAATATTCGGTACAAAAAATTTAAGTGACACTAGCCCTACAATCAAGCCATGCACCCATACTAAAACAAACAGGTATCATCAGTAGAATTACACTCAAACTATTTCGGTGTATGTGCACAGCTGATCTTCGCCTTTTCTCTAGCCTAGATTTTGATTTCCCATAAGTGATCAGAGTTGGCCTCATTCTGCTCTCACGTGCATCAGTGGGACCCTTACCATTGACTTCAAACACAAGGTATTTAACCCAATACAGTTGGTTTGGGAAAATTCAACATTAAAAGAGAAGGACCTCTGCCTCTCCATCAGAGGACCACATGCATCTTTCTCAGCAAGTTCCAGAGCCAGATGACATTGTTATGCCCAATAATAACAGGATTAGTTTGAGGAACACTGCAGTTCTGAAACAACTGCTACAGGTGCCCCTTTTTATTGTATGATTGTTCAATTTGCAGAACATCTTTGGTGCTCAAGAACTAAATTTCCTTCAGAGAAAATGAAATGGAAGTCCTGCTACAGATTCATACGAAAAACACTCAGAACATACAGACCTGAAATAGTTGTAGGTCTCTGTAAAGCTTCCAGTCACGTGTGAGCACTTTCAGTCCAAAGGTTCAGATTAAAACCAGTTCCAAGCAAAGCCACAAGCTTGCACAGCTATAGGGGTCTCAGCACTGTTTGCTTCAATCTATTGATCTGCTTCTAATGCACCACATAATTTGCTGATGTTGGCAGTGTTCAAACTCTATCTCCCTGTCCTATCTCTATAATCTTTTTACTTCCCATGCCATCCTAAATAATTCTCTCAGCATTACTGATGATTGTGACCTCCTGCTTCCTATCCACAGATTCCTATTTAAACCTACAGATTACCTTTCTGAATTATGGATGCAGAAGTAGGCGGACAGCTATGTTTGACTCTTTCTGTTTAAAATTCTCTTAACAAGAGATTATTTGTTTAGCAGTGCATTTATTGCCATTTTGTATCAAGCAAACTTCCATCTGCATACACTCTGTAACTCCTTAGCTTATGCTTTAGGTATAAGAACTGCAGTCAAACACAGGCACCTGGAAATCTGGAATCAGAGTAAAATCTTGAAAGGGAAAAATAAAAAAACAGCCCCCTAAATAAAGGTCAAATTTCAAAATCAAGTTGCATACATAGCAAGAAAAGCACCATTTCAGGCTTTTCAACTTTTATGGGAGGAAGAAGTATTACAAAAGGTACACGTATAAAGGCTACAACTGTAATGAAAGGACTTGGATTGAAAGACTTATTTTTTAAAAATCTCAGCAGAGAAACCCCAACACACTGAATCACAGACACTTAACAGAAAGATAAGTCAGCTATCGTTGTTATTACACAGTTCAATGTATCAGGTCAGCTAAAGCTCCCTTAAACCATTAGATCCTGAGAGTTGGGGGAGCCTGCAAGGGTTCTCACTCTGCCAGTGAGGCACAGCCTGGCTTCCAGACAGAAGCCTCATGGCTGTCAGATCTGCAGCTGCAGAACCAACCGCTCTGTGCTCCCACCTGCCCTGGGCACTACCTCTACACTGGCTGGTGATCCCATGCACGAAGGCTCCTGAAGAATGAAGTGAGACATCTGTAAGGCCACAGAATTGTACTGTGCTTCCTATAGCAATTTTCCTTTCACAAGGGAGAGATTAGCAGTTACCTACCAGTTTTCATCCCTGTAACTTTAACCTGCCCACCTTGCACTTCAGAAGCATCAACTTCACATTGAGTATACATTTTATTTTAGCTCATTTTTTTCTTTTTCCACAGTTAACTCTCAGACATAGGGCATTATCACAAGGTTATTATTGTACATGCTGCTTACTATTTTACTGTGCATCCCTCACTAATTACACTGCAGCATAATTCACCAAACAGAAGGTGACACTTCCAGGAATAACAACAGAACATAAATTAGGAAGCACTGTAAAAGCACTGCAGAAACAGCTGTCAATTCCTGTGCAGCAAGAAGTACACAGACTCAAGCAGTCAAGTGTCAGTCAACATATTTTCCTTATTACCCTAACTTTAATATAATTTAACAAAGTAAATGGAAAACTCATCTAGAAATTTGGGGCAGGTCACTTGTCACTCTTGCAAGCAGCTTCATAATTATTTCTGAAAAGGAAGAGTTCTGGTGCTGCACCTCTGAAGTTTTCTGAATTCCCTATGAAAGACAAAAAAGCCCTGCTTCCTTTCCTTCTCTCCTGTTCCTGTACGTTCAGCATCCATATGAATTTCACTAGCTGGAATCAATTGAAGAGAACAAGAGCAAATACAAAACTGTCCTATAAAAATATCAAAAATATCATAAGAATGGCAAGTCCATTCAAACTGCCAGAATCACCCGTAACAACCATTAAGCTTGAACTGATATTCTAAATCTGTATTCCAAGTGTGCCAGAGGACCCACTGACTCCACAGCACAATACTCTCACAGACTTCATGCATTTCTACTCTGAAAATTGATTTGAAATTAAAGGCTTATTTTTAATTTTTTTTTTCTTTTTTTCCCTCATCACAAAGCCTCAGCATAGGCTGAGTTGGAAGGAACCTATGGATGTTCTCTGGTCTAAATTCACTGTTCAAAGCAGGGCCAAATTTAGCCATGGAATAGCTTGCTCTGGTCGTCCCTGACAGTGGAGAGACCCATTCTGGACTTGTTCCCCTAATGAACCATCCCACTGGTGAAAGAATTGTTTTTATATTTAAAAAGGATTTCCTTTGCTGCAGTTTGTATTCATTGCCTCATCATTTTGTTAGTATTTCTCTGAAAAGACTATGGATCTATCTTCTTTTAAAATCCTGTACTGAGTAACTGAATCAATAAAATCAAATCCAGTCAAGCTATCTCTTCTCCAATCACAACTGCAGCTCACTGAGCTGCTGCTTGCATGCCACGTGCTCCTCATCACCACGACCCCTCCCTCCAGACAAACTGTAAATCAGTGTCTGCTCTGTACTAAGGAGGTACAGATTGGAAGAGTTCCAGCTGCAACTTCAAGAGTTTTAGATAAGGGGGGAGGGAAAAAGAGTGCAGCTGATCTTTATTAAGGGGCTTAATGCCCAGATTTTGGCTCAAGCGTCATGGAGATAGAATTTAAGCGTGACCTGCCAAACTAAATTGCTTCCATTACTTATACAATGTTATTGTTTATACAAGGCCTCAGAGAGTAAATAAAGTTTGGACAGACCTTGCCAAAAGTCACTGGGAGCAGAATTTTCAGAATTAAAAATATATAAGGATGCATTAAGGATACACAAGGATCCTGGGGGGGGGGAACAGAAGAAGAAGAAGAAGAAAGCTTATAATGCAGCATATTAATTTGCTCAAAAACTAACCTAGAGTGTATTTTCAAAAACACATCTGAATCCCAACATCAAATGTTGCAAATGGAGATTAACTACGTATCTTACACACAGGATTATTCACATAAAAGATTCTTTTGAGAACTGCTTTCTTTCAGACTGCAAGATACTGTAATTAAGGGACTTAACTCCCATCCAGGAAGGAGTCTGAGTTGTTTAGAATTTTTCATTCTTAATGCTGACCAGACAGCCTCATTAAAAATAATTATTATTTTTTTAATATCAGGGGGAAAAAACAAACCTATTTGCTACCTAGCAGGTCTCATCATTTCCCAAAATACAATTTGCAATACTGCCTTCTGCAGTAATAGAAGCCATATACTACACAAGAGAAAAAAATACGTAAAACTGAGCATGACATTTCAGGATCAATGTGGGTCACTATGAAATTATTAGTTTCACTCAAAATCTATACTTTTTCTAATAGATACAGTTTGAGAAATGAGGCTTTGGTAAAGACATACACAGACAAACACAAATCAGAGCAGCTTTCAGGAATTAACTCATTCACCGAAGGGCATTGCTAAACATCTGAATATCACTGTGAGGTGGGTGAGAATCACAGACAAGAGGAAAACTGAGAAATGAAGGAGTCTTTAAACTAAAGAGCAGAAGCAACATTTAAACCATTTCCAAATAACTGTAACCCAATGAGAGAGGATACGGGAAAGACTGATATTGATACAGGCCTTCACCCTGGCATCCAGATGAAAGAAAATCTGATGATATTGCTTTGTAGCATGGCTTTCCCGTGCTGTCTTAGGTTACAAGCATCCTCATCTCCGCTCCTCAGGTGCCTATATACTGTCAAATCTTGCCAGGTACAGAGCAGTTTGGTTGTGTTGTCCAAATATGAACATCATTACAGTTTGCCTAGATAGGTTCAGAAAACCAGAACCACTGAACATTAAAAACACAAATGTTACAGAGAATGCAGATGTGTGCGTGTGGTGATTCATCTTCATGGAGAGCATTTTAAAATTTACCACGTATGTTTGCCAAAAACATGTATTCTGGCGAAATGACTGGGCAGTGAGATACAGTAGTCTCTGAAAGGTAAATTCAATTAAGATTAGATTTGGGCAACTTAAAGTCACCCAAAAGAAGTTTCAGAAATAACTGAATGGCTTTTGAAGGTGCTCTGAAACACATTTTTTGTTATGATGCATATGGATTTTACAGCACTTACAAAAAAATCCCATTAGCAGCAATGAGAAGTCTAGGACTTAATCCACATGACACATTATCATTGAAATGTTCCCTATTTAATTAATGAAGAAAATACAAATACTCTTGTCAGTTGATTTTTACAACATTAAATACCTTGCAAATTGTTCCACAGATGCTTCTAGTGTTGCAGGTAGGCTCCAATACAACCATTCCTTCACTTCAGCTGAAATCTGGCCCCTTAATTATCAGCAACTATTAAGAACTGACATTTCTTCCTCCATATTAGAAGTACACCTTACTCACAAAGACTCATAACTCTTCGAGGGCTTCATATCTTCACTAAGCAATTACAGCTTGTTCGTGTTCTATTTTGTGGTT
The DNA here is from genome assembly GCF_951394365.1 of Tetrao urogallus. Lineage (NCBI taxonomy): Eukaryota > Metazoa > Chordata > Aves > Galliformes > Phasianidae > Tetrao > Tetrao urogallus. Next base: position 4,082,431 of record NC_136823.1, on the reverse strand, counting down.
ACAACAGTTTTCTTAACCTTGAGAAAATTTTGCATCATTATTCTAATTACAAGAAGTGGGAGTATATGAAATGCTTCTAACAAAGAAAAGAAACTGAGATGGCAGATAGATTAAATTTTATGCTGCAAAGTGACACAAGTTGAAGTAATGAAATACTACCACTGTGACCTACACAGGTAGGAGTCAGCTGCTCTAAATAAAAAAACTACCATATTTTAATCCTATTCTGGTGCTGTCAAGTCAATATCAGGTATTATACTTACACAAATTGAAGCCACAGAAATTGTAATTGCTTATTTTTTTTAAATCACAATTGCTATAAAACAAAGACAAGCAGAATGTATGTATTTGTGATGCATTTTAGAACACCAAACCCTGCAAAGGAGACATTTCCCTTGTGTCCTGACATACAATCATGATGAAAAATGCATTCAGTTTCCTATGTAACTTACACTTTAGCTAATAAGACCGAACATGACAACAGTGCATGTCAATACTAGGCTGTTAACAAGAGAACCTGGAAGGTGGGCTACCTATGGAGCCAGCTGTTGAACCAAACATGCAGAAATCCTCAATGCCATAACACTTTACCTGTTTAAGCCCTCACATACATTCAGGTGTCTGTACTAGAAAAACTGGAAAGTTTTTATTTAAAACACACAATTGCTCAGGATTTTCTCAAGTATTGGAAGCTTCAGTGAAACCCGATGTGAACTGTACATGCGTGCCTGCTTTTAGTGGGCAGAAGCAAGACATCACAGTGATCTGTCCCTTGGAAGAAACCTCTAGATACATATGCAACTGGAGATGCCTTAGCACCATTTAAAATACAGTGCAAATCTATGTTTCAACTTTTCCTTTCTTCTAGAAGCAGAGATTTCTCTATGTTGTACTTCGGTAACCCCTTATATAATTCCAGGACTTCTTTATTTTAAAATACATGTAAGATATTCTGAGTTTGAGTACAGAGATAACCAAGCAGTCAAACAAATCCAAATGCTTCTTAAACCCACTTTTCTCTTTTGACAACTGTCTGAGAACAGAGTGCAGTGAGCTGTTCCTCCTTCAAATTTAGCCTCAGCCTTTGTGGCAATTCCTTCCCGCACACCAACACTCACAGCTGGCTCTGCCCATTCAAGTGGAAAGGGACAATGAACGTGGCTTGGCTGTCCTGTTCTCGTAACTAATTACTGGCTTTGGTGCTACATGGAAGTTACAGAAAGGGATAACTGGATACACTTGGGACAGAGAACCCACCATCAGTGTCATCTATGACTAGAACGATTTTTAATCCATACTAGCGCTTCTCCCCGGAAACAGGAGCTGTAACACCCCTATATTTTACACCATTTTCTGATGAGAGCCCAGGCAGCTGGGATGCCCAGAGTCCATGTGAGGCTCTGGGGTTGCTCGTGTATCTGGTTGACATGGGATTTTTCTGAAATTAGAACACTGCCCCATTTTCAATAAAGCCTACAAAATTCCCGGGTTGTCCCTGTTAGCAAGGACACTCCTTGAAAATTAGGACATCCAATACCCTGAAAGAAGGAGGGCAATTAGTCACATCTCCACAACCTTTTCTCCTAAAGAAACAGCGATAAAAGTAAACTCATATTAGAATATCTTTAAATGCATTATTATGCAATACTAGTTACATAACCCTGCTTTATCAACTTTGGGTATTTTCAGGCAGAATGCAGTTTCACAGACATGCCCACATACAAGCATTTTTAAAAGAATGGATCATCTCTCTCAGAGGGGATGAGAAAGCTTTGGTCTTAGGTACATTTTCAGCTAAATTGATAAATGGCACATTGCCTGCCTATGCTTCAGATGTAACTTCAAGCCTTAAAAATAAATGTATTTTTGAAAATCCATTTCCAGCTAAATCTTGTCAGAGAAGTTATAAAATTCATCTAGGCATTTGCAAATCCAAATACATCAGCCTATCAAGACATTCTGTATCATTTGCATTTCAGCTAAAAGTGAAATGTGAATCCATTCAAAATTCAAGTACAAGCAAAATTTGACGACAAAACACGACAACTTGCAAAACAGTGCTGTATTTTATCAAAAATAACTCTTTTATCTTCTTTCCTCTCTCCCTATGAGCAGGACATCGATGTGTTACACGCTCTCCTGAAACAGTGAGTCTAATTTCATTCAGCTAACAGGTTTGGTTAGTTCCTGCAGAAATATAACCTCCAAACTAAATATCTGAGCATTGTTTTTAACAGTGCCTAAGCTCAAGTTAAAGACAAATAAAATTCACAGCTCCAAAATGGCTCTGAAAGTAAGAAAAGAATGAAACAACTGCAAATGTGAAATTCTAATAGGACAAAATCTGGTTCTGAGTCCATTTTTAACAAATCATGCTCAAATATAAAGCAGGTACATTTTCAATACATAAATGTACACTAAGTACAATCATTATTTGACAACACTCATTAATAAGCTGTTTTTTTTCCTTTCCGAATAGTTTCTTTTGATACCACTGAACATTTACAGTTAGCTATGAATTTCAGAAACACATCACATTTTATAAGCTAAAATGTATGCTATATGATAATTGTTAATAATAATATAAGCAGTTTATTAATATTCCAGAGAGAACATGACTAGGTAATAAATCCTGGAAAAAAATAGTAGTAGTTCAGTTTTCCTTTTACATACATGGCTCTATTTTCACAAACTTTTTCTATCATCATAGTTTCTAAAATTGAAATGTAAGAACATTTTCAAAGCAATTCTCATCTGCCTTCTGGCTCTGCAAACTAATTCCCTCTCATTAGCCCACATATCTGCCTCATGACTCAAGTTACCATTCTTCATACACACTGCTTGTGTACTTTCCCCCCAAAATACAAAATATTGTTTAGACAGCATAAAATTATCCTGAGGGACAGCAAAGTATAGCAGGTAAGTTACCATTAAGAGCATTAGGCTCCCGTACCTGAAATCCTCTGACCACTGGGATTGTATTACTGACTGAGGAGATAAATTATGCAAGTGAGGCACAGCTACCCATTACAGCAAGAAGGCATAAATGACCATAATATGATGTACTTACCTAAGGCTAACTCCGGAGCAGTCTGAACATGTGTCAGGAGAGACACACCTTTCCTACAAGGGGAGCACACTCTCTCCACCCCCTATAGATTTCCCTCTCCCCTCCCTCCCTCCTCTCCCGACTGCTCACTGACTAGAGGAGCAGAGGCAGTAGAAGCTCTGCGCTCCTGAGTGCAACACACAGCACAAGGCAACAAAGCACAGAGGCGGTAATTGCTTTCTTTCATTAACAAGTCCTGAAAAATAAAGTGACATTTCTATAGTTTTCCATTCTGGATCATTTAAGCTGTCTTGCAAAACTTGCTAGCTTGCAAAGGAAGACAGCAAAGCAAGTGGCCAGCAGGTTCCTTCGCCCTGGCAGTTCCCATTCTGATGTTTTAATGCACAGTGCCTGCTCACAAGAATAAAGCCCGGGCTCTGTGCACACCTCAGGCTACAGAGCCAGAGAAAAGACAGTTTTTAATCGTGCGCAAAATTAAGCAAAACGCTCAACGCCCACTGAAGCTGAAAGCATAAACCAGAAATAATGACTTTTCAAAACCACTATCAGGATATGCTACCAAACTGCCAGAAAGCTAATGGAGTTCCAGGCACTTTTATTTTAAAATATTTTCTATGAAAATGAAGACTAACAGCAAGAACAGTCTATACAACAAAGGGTACGTTGCGAGTCTTCTGTTCTGGAAATGTTCTGGCCAGCAAGTGGTAGAGGGTTAAACAGAAGGCAGATTAAGCACAAGATCAGTGTGAACTCTGGCCTCCCTCTTGCTGAGGCCCTGACACATGGTTCTGACACCTTTGTAAGTCTTTCTCTCTCCACTTGTGTAAAACCTGCCAAAAACTGAACTGCAACTGTGCACATAAGTACACATCTATTCATCCACACAGCCTGTTTTGGAGACACGCCTGCTCTGAACCACTTACTCCATGGTTTGCCTTGCACCGCAATGCGCCTGAGCAACAAAATGAGTGCCTCTGCATCAACACCAAGAGGCTCAGTTGTGCAGAACCACCTAATACTGTTCTAACACTAAAACACCAAGCTTTCAAAAACCATTAATTTCTCACAGATAAACATTCTAACCCATCATTAAAAGACAGAACTGTGATTAGAAAGAAAAAAAAAAGGATTATAAAATATCTAAAATATCCAAAGGAAAGAAGGCTTTTAGTGAAGCTTTTGTTGTTTGTTTTTTAAATTCTCCTCAAATTATCTGAGTAAAAGTTTTTAAACTTTAATCAGCCACGCTATGGAGAAGTGACAAAATGAATTTCTGGTATTCTTAAGTGACAATTCTTTGCATATGTACAGCTGAACATATTCTCCTATATGATTAATAAACATGGCATTACAGTCTGTACATGAAGATAAGCATTGTTGGACTTCTGTTTTAGAAGATCAAATTCTACAAATGTATGGCTTCTTGACTGATCAGAATTAAATCCGATTGCACAGGCAGACGCCTCCAGTTAAGGTAAAGAACAGTCCAAGATGCTTAGTTTCGTAAGTGAGGGGAAAAAAAAGACTCCAAAAAGATAATTTCAGATTATTTTTTTAACATTATGTAAAAATACTTCATAATGTTACAGTAAGCAAATATGGCACTAATAACTTGTTACATTTAAGACATGCAAATGATTCAAAATAAAATAAAATTATACTTCAAAAAGAAAGCAGTACGTGCAGCAGCCATAAAATATTCCAAAGTAGTGAGAAGAAATTGCTGTAAGATGACTCATTTCCTAAATCTAAGTGATAAATATGATAAAGATTTATGGTAGGAATCAACCTAATTATCTATTTAACATCACATATTTTTATTCAAATTTCATGCCCATAAAAGAACTTGAGCAAGGAAGCACTGCAATAAATTACTAGGTTTCATATTCTTATGCACCCAGAATGTTACAGCAAGTCTGCCTTTTGAACAACAGAAGTAAAATACACATCTTAGCACGGCTTACTGCTGTCCTGCAAATATTCTCCGCTCGTTTGCATTAAAAACACAGGTGTATCCTGAGAAATACAATTCTGCCCCATAGCCATTTACGCTTCAACCCAGTTTCCCAAAGTACAGTGTTTGCTGCTAAAGGAGGAGTTTGCTCTGTCACTCATTGCCACGCACCCAGGATTTCCACTCACTCCAGAGATGCACAGGCAAACTCTTACCGTGCATTCCTTACTGGTTTTGCTGACAAGAAACTCTAGGGAGGATTTGCCCGCGTTGTGCAGCAAACTGTGCAGCTGATTTAGAGCAGAGAAAAATTGACCAGTAAATATATCACACCATTATTCAAAGCCCAAATGGCACTGTGACCTGCAAAAGCACAGAGTGAACCCAGCACAGCCAGCCAAGGCACAGCCGTGCCCCACACATGTGAACAATGAGTGCTCATGCTCAGAGGAGGCTGTGCCCACACAGGGACAGGGAATGGCACTTCAAAGCAAACACCACATTAGTTTTGGAAAGTCATTTTTGTCACTGCTTTTAACATATGTGTGAAGCTCAATGTTACACCATATTAGAAAAATAATCTGCGTTAGCCAGATATCTGCAACTTATCCTTTTTGAATCTATTAAGAATCGCGACCCCAAAATGTGATCCTTCATTATGTTTTATTAATCACTTATGCAAGAAAACACACAGGGGAAGTAAGACCCAAATGAATCACGTCCACAGCAGAACTGGGAAGTACTGAATTGGGCAAAGGATAACCAAAAACAAGGGCATGTTTACTTGTATTTCCATAAAATTACCTGTATTTCCTTAAATTTAGCAATGCAGTCTCAAATTTAAGAACAAAACATCTCCTTTTAAAGAGCATTTAAAAGAAATTAGGATTTTTGCAGAACTGCTCACCCTAGGCCTGAAATAAAAAGCAATTTTGATTAAATCAATATGGCTGCATTCATTACAGTTTCAGAGGTGACCTTTACATCCAATCTTCCATTTCTCATCTTCCTAACAATTTTCCTTACACCAATTATTTTTCAGCAGTAGGAACCATGAATTATGAAAACAGCTACTAGATAGGTAGCACATAAGCAGGTGACCTTCTGAAAATCACTTCTGAGCTCTGTATTTAATAACCAAGTGTCTGCTGTACCCCAGCATTCCTCAAATATTTGTCCTAAACGACGCAATTCAAAAACTGTGCATGTGAAGGAATTCAGCCTTACCTATAAGGAAGGTTAAAAACAAACTCATCTATACAGATTTGTTGTGCTATTGCAGCAGTATTTAAGACACAGCGCTGCAGCACATTTTTTAGTCACACAGATAGCAAGCAAGCAGTAATATTTTATGAAGGCGTCAAGTTGCTGCCCCCAAAGGTAACTGATAACTGCAAGGCAGCCATTATCTCTCCAGACTTTAACAAATAGAAAAACCTCTAATACAATGTTGAACATCATTATGAAAAACTAACATACAAACACAAACGTTTAAAACTCTTTATGCAGGTCAGATGTAGCTCCTCTTCTGAGCAATGGCATGAAACTCTGAGGTATTCATGAGTACCCACTAACAAGTCTCAGTCAGCAAGACCTTTGCCACGGTTTGAAAGCACACAAAAAAAATGCATGTTTGCCACTTTTTAAGGTTCTGTAAATTACTTTTTTTCAGGGAACCATATTTAGGTAGATAAAACAATGAAAGCCTAAGTTGCAAAACCCCTTTGAACCTCACCAATACAGGCATAATTATATGCCTGTGTTAGATCTCTTAAATCAAGAGAACCATATTTAAGTATTTTGTTTGTGTACTTCTGTGCTTGGACTATTCTTACATTCTCAGATCATCCCCCACTATACTTACTCCATACTTACGACAATGGAAATACACAAACTATAATAATAACATCCCAAACATTTGAGCAGAATGGTCACCTCTGGTTTATGAATGTGCTCCTCCAGTTTAAGAAGAACTACTAAACCTGGATAGTAAGCCTTCCTCAAAGAGTGAAGTGTGAGTCCCTATAACGTGTTCAAGTTGATACACTCCAACTCCAGGAACAGAATCAGCACACTGCGTACATACACAAATAATTATATATTCATTAAGATTGGAAAAGACCACTAAGATCATCTAGTCTAAATGCCAACCCATCCCCACTAAACCACGTCCCTCAGTGCCACATTCATATATCTGTACACCAGAAAATCCAAAGTGAGACATGTGAAAACAAGCAAGGTGCATCGTGGATGAACCTGTAAGGACAAGGAACATGACAAATGCTCCTCCACCAGCCCAGCAAAGTCCAAAGACCAGCACACAACACGTAGCTCATCCAAATGGGATTTACAAGATCAGATTTCTGGAACCCTGCAAGCCATTGAAAGTTTTCAGATTCCTCTCAAAGCTCTTAGTGGCAGCAGAAGACATTCAGCTTACAAAGCTGATAAGCCCTGTACTGATGACTTGCAAACAAATCTCCTAAGAAACTTAAACAGTAGCTCCTCACTGAGCAATTATGTGCTTAGTTCAGTTAAATGAACACAGACTAGTCTGCCTGTGTTTATTAACATCTGCTTTGCTTCTATTATCAAGTGTCAATTGCATTATAAAAAAGAAATTCTGATCCTTTCCTAAAGAGGGAAAAAGAAAAAAAAGAAGAAAGGAAAAAAAAAAAAAGAAAGGTTAAGGCAGTTTATACAAAAGAGAATAGAGAATTCCTGACTGGATTTATAGGAGTGGCCATTACAAATCTCAACATATGTAATTTCTGGAGAAGATAGCTTTGTAGTGAATGGAGCAGTACAGCTGTTTTATTTATTTTTATTTAATTGATCGAGGAGCCTAGTAACTACTTACCCTTCAGCAAATGTATTGTAATTGCTTCTCTGAATACACTGCATATGTTTTCTCTAGTTTTTGCATGAAATTCAGGGACATTCAGCACTTACAGGGACAAACGAGAGAAAGAAGACTGTCAGCACCCCTACTACAGTCCCTCATATTTTTCAGATTCAGAATGATTCCTGTTTAATAAATCATTGTGTTTCTTTGAAATTCAAGTACATTATTCCCCAGGTATGTTATTCCCCAGTCACTTTTCAAACCATTTCCTGCTTACATGAGACCCAAGAAATAGATAACGGCTTGGGGAAAAACCCAAACTGCTCACAGACGCATTACTGAAAGCCAGCAGCAGGAGAGTGGCTCACCTTCTCTTGCATCAAACCATTTGCTTCAACAGAAAGCAAAGTCCTTCATCATCTTGAAAATTAGAATATTATTGGTCCGGCAGAACTTCAGAAATATTTTAAAATAGAATTAAAACATAATCTCTTCTAAATATGAAACACAACAAAGAAAAGTCATACGTAAAATTTCAGATTGACTCCAGGATAATTTACATGTAACCACTCTGCATCTAGAAAATCCCACCAATGTCTTCTCAGAACATCTGTTATTCAGTGCAAAAACAAGCATGCATGTAATAACTTTTCAGTAAGTGCACTCTGAACAGTAGGGCTAATTTTCAGTTCACCAGGCTGAATGCAGAAATGCACAAGACAATCGTTTCTTGCTGAGACTTGAGATTAACATGAACCAATTAATCAATGAAAATTGAGCATATTAATAATATAGTTCATTTTCTTCCTAGCTTTCCCTCCCTAATGTTTGTATTAGTTGCATAAGCATCTTATTGAAAATTATGTATAGAAAAGAAAATGATGGCCTATATAACTTAAAAATAAGGTTGAAAAACTTCCTAAATCAATTTCCAATAAAAAGAGAAAATCTTAAGACTACTTACAAAAATTATATTTAAAAAGGCAACAATTTCTCAAAAAAAATATCACTTTTTGCACAGCTTTTCATATTCTGTAGCTGTGGGAGTGATCTGTAGAATAGTTAATGTATCGTCAGTCTGAAACAATACATTTGACTTGTAACATATACTATGGAAAGTAATACTGTAAAGCAGAAGCTTTATAATTATCAAGAACACTTAAGCATAAAAAATTTGTAATATTTTAAAATTTATTTATAAATAATGAGTGAGTGACATTGATGTGGAATGCTTGTTCAATCCTTGAAGAACTGTATTAATTTTCATATTTATTTTACCCACAAAATGGCCAAAAATAAGAGAAGACAGTGTAGAACAGGAAAAGCTATTTCTAAAGATATTCTCATCTTTGAATCACAAGTTCAGTACAAGAGGCTGCTCAAGGCAATTCGTACAGGCCCACAGCGTTTCCACAGCAGTACAGTGACATAAATGCCTTCACAATGGCCCAGAGGTATTCCCTTCATACTTCTAATGTATATGGGCATGGATTTTCCTTCAATGAAAGAACATTTTAGCACAAAGCAGCAGATATTTCCAGCACGTTTTTCATCTTTATTTACTTTGTGAGAGAAATGTGTTATTTTGCAAGCTATTGAGTTCATGCAGGTAAAATTGTCTTTATTTAAAAAAAGTCCCAATGCACGACATAAAAATCACTTACACAGGTCATGGCACACATTTCTTGTCTGGTCATTGGATTCAGAATTTCCTCCTACTTAGGCTACTGTTCAGCAGTTTGCTCCTGATTTAGAAGGAGGAGCCTGAGCAAACCAGAACACGTTCACCTGGTAAGCTTTTGGCTGAGGCCAAAACACAGAACCATCGATTTATTTTTTTCCTAATGCTGAATTTGTGCCTACATTGTTTTAAAAACAGAGACCAAAAGTTGCCATGGCTCTTCTTGTTTTTCACTACCAGGAAGAAAACAGCAAATGTGAACCCGCCCCCTTTCCACCTTAACATGCAAAAATCCATTTTGAACATCAAAAAGTTATCTCTGATGAAAATATTGGATGCACTTTGTGTATTGTGTTATATTATAGCTGTGTTTTTCAGGAAGACAAAAGTAAACTTAAAAATAATTAGCATGACAAAATATCAAAGAAGAATTAAACATCCAAGTCTCTGTAATATATACCCACATACAAAGTCTGGAAATTTTGATACAGGTTTTAAACAGGTTAGCAATGCACTGCTAATTATTGGTTTTTATTATGTTACATTATCAACTGTAAAAACATGGCCTCCACAGATGGAATCATAATTGCATTCTCCTCTATAAACTACCTAAAATGCTGAACTTCACAAACTGTTTCTACTGCACATTTAAAAACAGCAAACATGCTCTCTGGAATCACTGGCAAAAGCACTGTGAAGAGGTGTGCCAAAGAGATGGGTGTAAAGTTTCTCTGTTGCAGTGTGTAAACTGACTGCCTTTATACCTGTCTCAGCACATATTGGAAATTCATAATCACAGTAAGACTCATGGTGTTCCCCCATGGCATCAGAGCCTTCTGAATGCATCCTGACCTGTATGCAACACAAAGGAAAAGAAACAGAGGGAGGAGTAGGCTCCTACTCTCACAGGCAGGACTTGAAGGTACATCATCTCAGCAAACAGGAACGGATGGTCCCACACGTCCCCTGCCTCCCCCAGATCATTTGTTTCACACCTCCTGGAGCAGAATGCAAGGCACAAATCTTCACATGCTTCTCTGATTAGATGGGCACAGTGCACTGCAAGCATGGCTTATTAATAGAGCAGGGCTCAGAAGGTGAGGAAAACTACAAAATAAAGGATGCTATGTATGGATAAATTTACTGCAAAAACACCAGTGATTGACACAAAGCTTGAAATTTTTCTATTTCTACTAGATTATAGCAATGGTGCAAACTCCCCCAATACCTAGGTCAACCTGAAAAGTTGTCATATGATATAGGAGCAGATTCAGTCCTCCAGATGATCCCAGTTCCTAGGTTTAGGTAGGAAAGTTGTTTGGTTTGGGTTTTTTTGTTTCTGTTTTTTGCAGAACTGTAACAAGATTCTCCTTAAGCAATGAAATGTAGACATCTGGACATTTTGAGTGTCAGCTACTCCAAAGCTACTTGCAGGAGCGAAAATGCTCCTACTGGTTTCACTATCCAATCTCTCATACATAGAATCACAGAATCATAGAATTGCTCAGGTTGGAAAAGACCTTAAAGATCATCAAGTCCAACCATGACCTAACCATGCTACCCTAACTAACAACCCTCTGCTAAATCATGTCCCTGAGCACCACATCCAAATAGTTTTTAAACTCAGGGGAAATTATTTATTTGACAAAGCAGCATCCCAGAAAGTGGCATTTCTTTGTAATGACCTTTTGCTTCCCTATTTGTTCCATCCACCTGTCACCTCTGATCCTTAAGTTGGGAACAGCAGACTTCAAAAGAGCACCATCTCAGAGCCCCTTGACAGCTGGACTACATGACCTTAACAATCTTTTCCAACCTTAATGATTCTGTGGTTCTATGATTCTCATCATATTGAAAGTGGCCAGGATTTACAATTCCAGAATCATTCTTCCTGATGCCTTGGATTTGTTTTAGAATGCAAATGCCTGATTCATCTTTTGCTCAATGTTATTCCTGAATAGCTACCTTCACTTCGATTTGTTCTTTACCTTAATTTGAATCATTTTATATTTTATTCATTTGATTCTAAATATTTTTGTAACATTTCTCTTTTCCTTTGATTCTAAACATTTTCATAACATTTCTGTTTGATGGTAATGTCCAGCTTCTTGATGAAAATCTGCAGATATGTCAAACACTATGACTTCACTGCAGAAATTTCAAGATCCTCCATGCCCCTGAAGCATGACAAGCATAAAGATTTCTTGGCTCCTTTTTAAACACTGTAGATACCGGCCAGTCTTGCTTCTGTGTTTACAAGTAGTCAGTGGGCTTTTCTCAGGCAAAAAGGGTTCAATCTACCACATTCTTACTGCAGAAGTTGTAATGATTTGTGTTGCTTTGGAAAGAAACAGTGCAAATGCATAAGGAGGAAGTTGCACTTGCCACTAAGGAATTACAGTGTTACATCAAAGCAGCGAAATGACATGCCACTGAAAAGGCACAAGGACTACCTGCTCTGCCCACCTGTCACCCCAGCCAGCAGCAAAACTCACCAGCCTCTTCTCCAGCACTGTGTTGTCTGCTAATCAGGTCTGCACTTTCACACACCAAAGCCTGGGCCACGAGGGTGCACGAGGCTTCCAACAGGTCATGGTGTCAACTGTGCTTTCTCTTCAGCTAGCAACACTTCAAACCAGTTGTGATGAACTGACAGATTTTCGAGAGCTTGAGTTGTACCCGAGGCCAAGGCCTTTGAGACTGAAGGGTGATGACCTCCTGGTCCCACCCAGACCCCAAGGCTGACCTCATGGGCACAGTGGAGCAGGAGGCATTGGGAGGCAGCTATTTAGAGCTCATTACAATATCAGCCAAGCTCAAAGGAACTCCCAAATCCACTTAATCCTTTGAGCTGAAAACATACCTTCCAAACTGAAAGCATATTTATCTCAATCTTACTTCAGCAAAGGTGACTGTTTTCTTGTCCTCAGAGAAATCTCTGGAGCTCTTTGAGCTTGAAAACTGTTGAGTGCTGCACAGCACCTCTTCATTTTACTCTACTTATACATCAGTTAATGGCTCCTTTACTTCCCACATCGGAATAAATTACCAATAAACACAGCGTTAATCTGTTTAGTACATCCTGCTCATTTCATTTAGATTGGGCAAAACATCTGTAAGAGCTCAGACATTCTTTGTGCCAAAGTGCTGGGAGACCAAGAGCGCATAAGGCTAAAACTAGTTTGCAACTCACATTGAGTTAAGCTTCATTTATATTTTCTATTAAGATAGTGATACTTCAGTTCCTTTATACAGGAGACATATATCCTATGTGATTTCCATTGTGAGTATAGTTCTTACAGGAAGAAACAAAAACAGCATTTACGTAAATTTTTGCAACCTTAACATAGTATTGAGTTTTGACTTCCATTGAAACAGCCTCACTGATACAAAATGAGTGCAAAGCAACGTATCTTGTACCCAACCAGAGAAGCCATTCAGCATTTTCCAAGGAAACCGCAGCAACAGATATTGTAACTTCAAGGAACTGTTGCCAGTACTCAATGAGGTGGATATACTGAAAAAATATGCACATAGATTTAATGCTCTTCTCTTCCACACAATATTTAGATAATTTGCAACATCCACATGAGGTATATTAATCAGTACAATAGGAAAAATTGTGATGCCTGTACTGTCCCACACTGTCATGTACAATGTATCCATTTTTTGCATTTTTAGATTGTTTTTTTTCTGTGAATAACACTTCATAGAATATCCTCTACGTCCTACACGAATCAGTGATGAGACTTTCATACTGCTCCAGAATAAAAAGAAAGAAAACAACAAAACTGAAAAAGTCAAACAAAATAATTATGAATTACATCAAATTGTGAAGTCCCTGCTAAAACAAGACTGTTACATTCAGAGCCCAAAAGGAACAAAATGCAAGCTTTGTAACACATAATAAAATGCATCATTGTACCTCCATAGCTGCATAACATTAATTATAGCAAAAAAATTATGTTAGCTACTCCTTGTCAGGAATCCAGGAATCTTTACAAATCACTTAAGTAGAGAATAGAAATCACTTAAGAGTTCTAGCAACCAAAATCATTACAAACCCTCATAAATGATGTCAGTCTTTGCAAATAAATAAATAACAGCACCAATAAGCCAATAAGGATAGGATTTATTAGAGAAAGGTCAGTAATTGCAAATCTAATCGTACTGATCTGGTAGTGAGTTCTATTTCTGAATACTTAAAAATAAATACACTGTATGCTGCAGCAATTCAAGAGCTTTTGATGAAAAGCTAGGTAAGTAATTTACTTCCCCTCACTGTCTTCCTTCCTGCTATGCTGATTGCTGTCTATCAATCAGAAAAGTATGGAATTTAAAGTTAGTCCAATTGCATTTCAATAACATCAAATGTTCCATTCAGTCCCATTATTTACATTAAAAGTGTATGGAGTTCACTGTTTTTAATCTCTCAAATAAATCATCAGACAGATGTTCCTAAAAAAATGTATCTATATCTAAAATGCTGTTATTATTAATTCCATTACCACCAGGTAATCTAGGATGAAATTTGGAAACAGTAATCTTTGATCTACAGATGAAACCTGAAAAGAAGTTGGGAAGATGAGGTAGGCAGCTCTGCAGAAAAAATGATGATGTCAAGAATTGAAATCTTTCAAACACTGCAAAATGGACCCACAAGAAAAGAGCACAATTACTGAGGAAAACAGTAACTAGAAGTAGGGCATCCATCTTTCACCCTATGCTGGTTTCTGTGGAACAGTTACACAAACAACACAGCAGAAAGCATGTTTCCCTTCATTTTGGTTTCCCAACAAAATTCAGGAAGTTATTCAAAGATACCTTCCCAATCCTTTCCACTCAGCTGCAATAGGAAAAGTATCTGGTCAACAGGAAAACAGAGACTAGAAATCAATCCTGATCAAAAGCAAACCTCAGGAGTCTGCAAGTAGCAATGTTTTTGTTTTTCCCTTAGGACGCATTCCTAAGAAAAAATGTGTATACCTCAAAATAAAAGTATGATAATTTTCATGTCTACTACACATCCGCAGCAAACGGCAGGAGCCAAGGGACAAGATGACAAGGTAGACAGGAGGCATCTGTCTCTGCAATATTGTTCTCATCAGGAACTTTATGTGTCTGGAAAAAAAACCAAACAGAGGTTCTTCAAGCCCAGCCACCTTTTCTGCACTTCCTATGTCGCTGTCAAATAGCCATGCTTGCTTTGAATTACCTGATCAGCTGCTTTGCAGAAGTCCAGAATAAATTTTCTGAAAGGTTGCAGTAGTCTAGATGACACAGGGCTTTGTCTCCCTCACAGCGTCACTCACACTGTTTATTTTTCCTACATAAATGCTGTATCTTCGGGTGCCATGTAGATGATATAGACAGTGAGTTTTGGAATCCTCCTGCTACCTGGCAGTTAAAGCAATTTGCAGTCTTGCATTTGCAGAGTCAAGGGAGACAGCGAGCACACAAAAAATAAGAGTTTTCACTCCAAGCCAAGCTGCCATGTGTGACCTTACTCTGAGAGACACTGGAAACAAAACCACTCGCAAATCAACACAGCAGTACCAGGCTGTTCAGAAAGTAGGATATTGATTGCAAGACTTCCCATGAAAAATTCTGTGACTCAACCCACTGAAGCCAACATGTAGTTTACAAGGTAAACAGTACAGTAAATGTATTTGAAAAGGAAAACAGCCCAAACTAGAAAGACACATAAGGAGAAATATACAGTGCCTGATGACCAAAACTGTCATTGTCAAAAAGCTTAACTATCAGTCCCATTCTTAAGGCTTTCATTTCAGATAGCCAGGTGATGTATTTTTCACTAAGTGCCTTATAAACACACACTTTGTCATGCTTGCTTTTCCAATTGGACCCACCCTGAAGTTAGAATTCATCATTTCACATTTCAGAAAAAAAATCTGGCATTCCTCTAGGTGAATGCTGACAAAAAGGAAAAAAAGATTCCTAAAGATTCCTACATCTCACTCACAGTTTACTGCTGGCATAGTTGCTATTTCAGATAGAGAAAACTGAAATAAGTAAATGTTCATGCATTAGTTCTGCAGTGAACTATTCATTGGTTCATTGGAAAGAACACAGCGCTCCAGTGACTAGCACTGGGACTGAATTCAAAGGCTTGAAACAGCAGCTGCACACTGATTTCAGAGATAAACCTGCATTGGCAGAGAGTACACTACCAGAAAAAACACCTGAAAACGTGGCATATTAGACAGGGGTATATTATACATACTGTAATGCTATTTTCTAGACATGCAAACTTCTCATTTTTCCTACTATGGTTTTATACGATCGATCTTCACTTGATGGATAGGACCGTGTTAAAAAAAGGAACTGTAATTTGCTAAAAAATAGCAATTGCATTGTTCCCATCTGTATTTCTAAACCAAGCATATTCATCTGAGCAATGTCCAGATTGATCCCACTGCTATATCGATAAACACATCCACAAATCCAATACTAAATATTAGGTAACAGCAAATCTTCGGAGTTGGTTATTTCTCATAAAAGTCAAGATTAATGGCATCCAATAGACATTTACAGAAATCATATCATTCAGAGGCTTTCAAGCACACTACCCACATGTCATCTTTCTTCCTAATCCAACAATTGGTGTTGTCAAAAAAAAAACATTTTGGTGATCTGTTGAAATAACTGTTTCACTCACGCTACAATAACAGAAGTAATTGTGCAATTACATTAAATTATTTTTGGCCTAGTATAATTAACACAATTTGGAATATTTCTTGTAACAGGTGAATTGTAACATGTTGTATGTGTACATACCCGAGAACATTATCCACTTCTGCATTTAACACACTGGGATGAAGTATACAGCATTTGCAATAAAACAAGTGGATATTTTACTACTGTTCTATTGTAGAAGATGAATGTCTTTGTCCTAAATTTTATTATTTACACTGTGGCAAAATTAGAGGTTATGCTCACAAAACAAATTCCCTTCTCTATAAATTTATCAGAACAGGTCTCCTCGCTGTTTAGCATGCTTTCCCCAGGAAAAGAGGCTTTGTACTACCATCTGTCCCCTGACTCACTTTGAGTTCAGTCACCAGTTACAACCAATTTGATGGAATAAGGAGAACTCATGAGTATTTTGGTCCTAGCACTTTCCTGAACAGTTGAATATGTCTCTGAGCCTGATTAGGAGGAGGAAGCCTCCACAGCACAGATACAGATGGAAAAGTTGTAATATAGCCATTCTTCTTGGCTTACCAGGCAGCCAGAGCTCACACATCTTCAACAGCAGAGGTGGCCATCAGTCCCAGCAGTAGGCAGAGCAAGGTTTGAGAGTGCAGGGAAGGGAGAGGAAGCTGGTCAGGTACCACGAGAGGATATGGCTATTAGGAAGAGGCTTACAGATGGAGACTGATCAAGTGGAAAAGTATACAGGGTTAAGACACAACACTGTAATGGGATGAGGATATCGTGGCATAAAATTTGATGAAGATAGCATAGGATGTGTAGGTAAACTCCTCTCAATGATTGTTTTGCTTGAGAAACAACTTGTTTAACTTTGTATTTACATGGAATAACAGTTCTTTCATGTTAGCTACAATCAAATACTTGGAATAAACCACAGATTAAAGTTACAAAAAATTTTTTATTCATTTCTATTTAAATGTTTTTAGTGTTTCTTATTTGAGTGGAAGGATGACAATATGATTGTCAACAGGTAAAATCTGAGTAGAGTTCAGAAAGTTAATTTAAGTAGAACAGCTTTTTTAGATTTCCAAACAGTTTGATTTCAATCTAGAAGACTTGTGCTTGGCTTCAATTCAGTCCTGTTTAGCACTATTTCTTTACATTTTGCAAACATGTTTGCCTATCCCCAAAGGTTGAGTTTGCTTAACCAGCCTTTTATCCCTTCATCAAGTACACAGATAACACTGCACTCTCAAAAAATGTATAATACAATCAGAGCTGCAGCAAAAGATGCTGCACTACCTGCCTCTTCCCCCACCAGCTTTAAGGATATTCATGAGCACCAACTGTTTTCAGCTCAAGTCCAACAGGAATCATAAAAAAACCAAACCTGCTCATCAAAACTAAGTAGAAGAAAAATGCTGAGTAGCAGCTGTCACAGAGTGGGAGGACAGAGACTGAAATGAGAGAAGAAGCTGCCAATACCTTTTAAGGTATCCTTGTCTAAGAAAATGAAATTCAAACTGAATCTCTTTCCTCAAACTCATATTTTTTTCAGTTTTTTAAATCACTTCAATTAAATGAACAACTATTCATCATGGGATTTTAATGTATAAGTTCTTTCCTAGAAAATACATCAGAAGGTTTGCAGGAAAAAATCTCCATCTTTGTGGACTGCATAGTCCAATGGCTGATGCAAAGAACACTGCTGTACATTACAAACCTGTATACAAACATATTTGCAAACATACATCGTGGATTGAGAACACCATGCATGTTTCTGAAGTATTTCACATCCCTTTCTCTCTCACAAATAGAGGACAAATCGTACTTGATGACTTTGTCACTTTGCCATTGTTACTAAGTTTTTACTTAATACTTCATTACGCTTTATCAAATTAATGTTTAACTTAACTTCTCCTAAACCAATCAGACTTGGTCAGGTAATTTAAAGCACTCCTTTAAAGAAACAAATTTTTATATCCATCTATATATAGATAAATATGCTGAACATACATACATGTAAATGCCCATACATACATACAGACGGGAAGCAAAAAGCAACAGAAAACATTACAGGAATGTAAAGAGTGCAACAAAGTGCTCAAGAGATGAAAATGTCAATAGAGCTGACGATGAAATCTCCTATTGTGTCTCTCAGAGGGTCCAACCCAATGCACAAACCCAGTGATCTGGCAAGACTTTGGAACGGCACATCTCTTCCTGTCACACAGCGGCAGACAGTATCATCAGCTGTAAGGGCAGCTGAACCAAGGTGTTTATTTTGAAATATTCAGCATTAATACTCATCATGTCCAACATCTGAGTCAAAACCTATCTTACTGAAATAATTAGAAAGGAAAAACAATTCAAAAAAAACAAAGGTGTGGCTTCAGCAACACATACTGAGATATTGAGATACTTAATATGATGATAACAACGCACAATTATTTGTTATTATCTGATAAATGATCTGATGCCTTGTGCTCTAAACATCATAACCTATTTTCTGTATTTGTACATGCTTTCTTCAGTTCATTTTCAAAAGTAGTCTTCTTGCACAACCGCATGCCAAAAAATAGTAATGATTTTACTTTACAGACTACTCACTTTCATTTCCAGTACATGCTCTATTATGTTTTCCATTCCGTCTGTCATTTACTGACCATCCAAAAAACAACTTCAATTCTGATGACTATTCTTTTTTTTTTTTTTTAATTAAATTTCTAGTTAAATCTTCACAAAAACGAAAGAGAACTTAAAAAAAAAGGAAAAGAAAAAAGAAAAGAAAAGATGAAAAGATGAAAGGAGGAATACGTATTATGGCATTACTTAAATTCATGACAAGGTTTTTCTGATTATGAAGAAGCAAGGGATTTTTCCAAAGAGCAAATAAAATCAGGGTCAAAGAGAAAAAACACGTATATTTATCTGCTACCACTGTAACAGGCTATATTCTTTGCATGAAAGCAATAGGAAGAGCTAACCATACATTGAAAATGGCTTCTACATTTCATGGACCAAATGATAAAGACAAGTAAGAAAGGACTTCTGAATCACTCACCTGCCCAGGCAGGCATTGCTAATGAACAATCGAAGGAAAAGACAGAAATGCAGTGCCACTCCAAAATATTAGCATACACAAAAAGTTTCTGATTGACCAAATGCCGTTTGCACATTCAAAAATGAACATCACCATATTATAGCTACACATTTTAAAGCACAGCCATAAATTTGCATGAAATTAAAGGTCTCATCTGGAGAATGATTCAACTAGTAGTCCATTACATTCTACTTGTATTGTGCTTTCCACATATTTTTCTATTGCAGAAGTGCATGTAGTAGTCACAAACTATTTTCTTCAGAAAATACTATTAATAAGAAAGAATTGTAAAGAAGACATCTGATAGCCAAGTTACATATGTTTTAAACATACATTAGACTATATATTACAGCATATCACACATTCAAATTATACCTCTTAAAACCAACAGAGTGTGGTTTATGTCAATTTTCAAACGTGCACAGCACCATCCTCTCAAAACCCAAAATGGAGTAATTATGAGAACTCTGCAATAGAAAATCTGTTGAATGCATTATCCAAGAAAGACATTAAAACAAATGGTTTTCTGGGAAGCACGGGAAACAAAACACAATCCAGCTGTGTCAACCAAAAATGTATTCCTCTTTAGTCTAGAGATACGCCTGAAATGCAGACTCAGTTACTTCCCTCTCTCCTTCTTCAACATTGAATTCTTATGGGTTGGCTGCAAAGCTTTCACTCTGTTATTTGGGCTGTTTTAGCTATTATGCACCTGCTTCATAGAATCACAGAATGGCTTGGGTTGGCAGGGAACTGAAGGATCATAACGCTCCAACCCCCCTGCCACAGGCAGGGCTGCCAACCTCCATATCTAATACTAGACCAGGCTGCCCAGAGCCCCATCCAATCTGGCTTTGAACACCTGCAGGGACGGGGCATCCACAAAATCTGGGCAGCTGTTCCAGCACCTCACCACGCTCATAGTAAAGAACTTTCCCCTGACATCCAACCTAAATCTTCGCTTCTTCAACTTAAAATCATTTCCACTTGTCCTGTTATTATTTGCCCTTTCAAAGAGTTGACTCCCCTCCTCTTTATCTATCTGCTTCATCTATATGGACTGCCTGATGCTGTCTAACTCAACTAGAAAAAATAATCTGGGTTAAAACTGTTAAAACTCCTTAAAACAGAGATGGCTGAAAAACTCATGCCATCAAAAACAGTTAGTAAATAGCACAATTGGATTTACATTGAAGTCAAGTCTGAGATACTTTAACAACAACAAAAAAAATAGTCTACACATTCAGCTAATAATATATATATTAATATAGTTCTAATTAACTCAGGTACTTTCTCTTTTCTTCAACCTCTGAATGTTTCACTGGTCATGAAACTAATTACTATGTAGGACACTGCCAATTGATGGTAATGGTATCTATTCATGTGCACAACTCTTACATTTAAAATTCTGATGTGGAGTATTTCAGAACCAGACCGTGTTTTCGGGAGGCCATGGGGTTAATGGGATCTTTTAGGAAAAAAGTAAGTGATTGATGCTGACTCAGCTAATATTTAGGACTTGCACTTTTATACAGTTTTGGAAACATTTCCTCAAGAAAACAAGCAGGGCAACCTGCATAGCCTCTTGAGGACCACTACTGAATATTTCTCTCTAGAGAAATCTACTGATGACGATCCTTAATCAGACCATCGGAAGCTGCAAGCATTCAATCAGATGCATTTCTACCAGCACAACCAATACCTGACATTAATTCTGAAATTCCGCTTTGCTTTTCTCTGCATGCATCCCCAGTAAAGGGCAGCATGCCTGCCAGTCCCTCAGCTGAGAGCACTACAGTGTGAGTTGCTGTGCTTGAATTTTGTCCAGCTCAGTTTCTTAGCTTTGCTACACTAGCCCCACTAACTCCTGACAGCACACAGTTGAAAATGTGCTTGGCACAACATTAGCAAACAATACCAGACTACTTGCCCTTGATTAAAAACATTTGCTGGAATCGAGGTTATTTTGTTTGAGTTGCAACCAACTATATTACTTTGTATTATTATCTGTGAATGATCAATGCATACCAATTTTAATTTAAAATAATGATAATAATAATCAATAACTTGCACATGGCAAGAGAATATCGAATGTTTCTGACCAAATTAGATTTTAGCTTGACTGCTAGGTAGCACCATGCTTGATTACTCAAATATCAAATCCTCTCCGTACCATCCAAATAGCTGCTTTCTGTCAAACACCAGTTTTTGAGAATAACATACTGGCTGCTGTGTAACAGCGGCTGAAACTCTAAAGATCAGGTATTTTATTTAGTGAAAAAAATCCTGGGCTTTTTTAACCAGTCTTTACTGTTAAGCAACATGGTTAGAAGATCCAAACACATAAAAATTGGCTGTTATAATTAACACAGTTGAAATGAAGGATAGAAACTGAACATGCCCAAAATAACAGGCATATTCATAAAGACTGGAATGCATCCAGGAGTTCAATGGCAAAAGAACTGCTACAATCCACAGCAGAAGAGTCAAAACATTGCTTTGAAAAACTGCATTAAATTATATTTTTATTTCTTTCTCCGAAGTCGTATGCAGTAGCAGAAATACCAAAGATATTAGGCCAAATATTTTTTGCAGCAGACTTTACAAGAACCATCAAAATGTAGTAATTACTATTTGCAGAAAATACTAATAATTTTAATTTACTGTATTTTAAATATACAAGGTTTTACCCAACCTCTTGCAGTGCTCCCACCTTTAAATGCATATGTATACCAACAAGGCACCCTGTAGGACCAAACACTTGCTTATCATTAGTATTTCTACAGTGCAAGATTATGAAAACATTCTCCTGCAAAGCATCTTCATCTACCTCTTGCATCTTAATTTCTACTAATGAAATCATCTGTCCTATCAGCTCTCCATCACCGCAAATGTATTCAAGGACATCCTGAAAAAAATGCAGAAAAGTACTAAAGCAGCAGCACTCACACCATTATCATGAGTCTTCCTTATAACAAGCAAATATAATGGCTGCAAACTTAATTTAAGAAAGGGCAGTTTTCCTTCATTTCAGATGAAGTTGTACACACTCAGAAGGATCACAAATCTCACCAAGAGGATGGATCACAGTTTTGGCCTGACACGCAATAGATGTTTTTATTTTTTTATTTTTTGCCAGGAGAGCTGCTCAGATCTCCTCTTCACAAAGTAAGAGAAAGCAAACAGAGCCAAATTCTACACTCTCTTGCTATTGATGGCTGGCTTGCAATTCTGCGAAGAAATTCAGCAATTCAAGTCCTCGCATCCTGCACTGCTGGGTGCTGAAGATGGCCGCTATCTCCAGCCTGTCTACTGCATCTCTTCTCCTGCTGGGTCCTTCACCTGCCTTCAGCAATGCTTGCTAAAACAGATTGCTAACAGCTTTACTGCCAGCAAGACCTTCACTGGAGATGCAGCCTGCATGAGTCACAGCGTCCTTGTGCTGCTCTTGCTTACGCCATTTGGCACAGCAGCTTAAATATACAGCAAAAAGTCCTAGGACCCTGCTGGCTGCCGCTCTAATGGGGGGCTCTCTGCCATCAGGGCTGCTATAAGGGCCAGACTCGAGCAATTAGAGCAGGATATCTTTATTAGCAAAACAAAGAAAACTTCAGCATGCATCAAGCAGTTCTTTACTGTGGTTTTCTTCCTATCTTGAAGAAACACAACATTTACTTATCCACAACAATTCTGAATCACTGAAGAGAATTTGCTAATTTTATTCTATTGTTAACTACTGCAGAAAATAATTCAAATGACAGGAAATATTAACATTCTGCTATGACCACAGAACGAAGTATGGTAATAAAATGTACTATTTTACTAAAACTGCGGATATTAGTAATATTATACGAAAAGGTTTGTAAGAAAAAAAAAAAAGGGGGGGGGGGGGTTCATTTTTCTGTTGTGTTCCAACACAAACACACACACTAATGCTAAACGAAAAATATCCTGCAAAAACCTTTGTTCAAGACCTTCACTACCCATGCTTTGTTTGATCTCCAAGATACCAGACAAAAAAGTTCTTGGTATTCTTAAATCTCATTGACTTGGAAACCAAGAAGTTCTAAAAACCACAGCCAACTACTTTCAGCCACTGGCCAGGTGTGCTCAACCTATACAGAACCACTTAACAAGCACATTAAAAAGAGCTGCGTTTAAGTCTATATTTAAGTTTGTTTCTGGAATATGGCTTTTGATCATGGTTTTTACACTGAAGGTAACTGGACTGAAATCCTATTTCAAGTTTCTGAATGCTATTTGAAACATTTAACAATTCTTGAACCCTGTTACTTAATATTATGGCAGTTTTTTTCAATGGTCTAAAAGATCATTTCTTCTCTAATAAGAAGGTGGCTTTCAATCACAGTCACAATCAACATATTAAACGCTTCCAAAGAACGTTATGCATTAAAATCACCTCTTCCATCTAAGAACAAGAGTTTGTTTAAAATGCTGACCACTAGAATAAGATTTGGCCCAACACAATTCCTACGTGAAATTTCCTTGGAGGAAATGTACAGATTTCTAATAATCTGTCACTTGACATTGAGCTACATCTACAGACACGCCATCAGTCAGACTGCTTTGGAGAGAAATATTGAGTTCTCAGAAACATTTTTTGCACTACTACTTGGACACTCACAAAGGCAATCACTTTCTCTTGCCAGCTCTCACATTGTTATGTAATGCACCCAAGCTTTTACGTTTATTCAGAGTACACAACTGTTGTTCAATTTGGCACATTTTTACTTTTAAATATGAATTAAAATGCTTCAAAGAACAAAAGTGAGTTGTGAAACATTTCCAAGAGAAGCTGAGTATGGATTAAAATTATTTGGCTTCTAAAGCAAAATTAGATGATGTTTAATTTGGTTTATTTATGAAGTTGTATTTGTTCAATTCAAATATGTAATCTCCTTTGAGACAGTTCAGCTTTCCAAAATCATAATCTGTTCCTATATTTCTATTAGTAGTGATTTATTCTGATTCACTGCTTTGTTGAAAAACGTTAATGAAAGCAGTTGATGCTGAAGAAGATCAACAAGCAGGAAAAACCAATATATTCACCAGTCTGAAAAAAGGGGAAAGACTGAGTGAGACCATCAAGCAAGGAAGTCTGAGCCAAAGACCTCTAGGGAGACATTAGCTGGGGACAAAACCAAGCTCAGGGACTTGGCTGCCAGGCTGAACTAGCATGACCTCGATTTTCAACTCATTTCATGCTCATTTCAACACATTTCAACTCATCTCAAAAAGTCACACAAAACCACACGGAAAATTACATTTCTTCTATGGGTGTATATTTATGAGAGATGAAGATCTAAAATCAATCTCATTGAGCTTTGATGATGATGTTGTAGGGGGATAAACCGTTACTGTAGGCTTTGGGTACACGCAGGTTGTATGGATATATGAAGGACAAATCAATAGCCACTGGACTACTGCACATGCAATGTAAGAATACATGTAAGAATGTTCAGGATGATTTTAAAACCACAAATACTCTCATGTCTGCAGAATCAGACCAGACAGATGTACCATAAAAGGCTTCTTCCAGTGCACGTATTACAGCATCTCATTGTAAATGCGAGTGAGGCTTTCTAGGGTGAAGACTTGGGTTCACAAGAGAGGAAGAAAACTTTGCCACAATTAACAGAGGCCCCCAGAAATACCATAATTACAGCAAGAACTTTTCTCTAAGCAGCTCAAAAACCTCCAAACCAGTGTCACTGGTCTACAACCTTTTTTTCGTATAAGATAATTCCTCATGAGCAGTCACATAATACCATCCTCTGCCTTTCCCATGGACGCTGATCAATCCTTACTTTTAGTCATGTAATAACAATTTAACAATTTCAGGGAGAAATTCTGGGGAAAAAAAAGAAAAACGAGGTAACAGACTCTTCCTCCTTCCTAAACTGAATTCAACATGTTTTCATCCATCCTTTACAGGCATCACCACAGACGTTTAGTGCTGCATAACTTAATGGAGGAAGTGGTTTGTCTCATGCTAGGCCTAATCTTCTGCAGGAATGAATTCCATAGCTCCCAAGAAATTTTTATCTGAAGCAATTACAAGTTCTTCCCTTTTTATTACCGCAGAGGGACTTTGTTGCTATTAAAAGGCTGAGCCATGGGAGTGAAAGTCAAATCCATATAAAATTTTGAATTAACTAAGTCCTGAAACTTTGAGGGTCTATCTTCACTGAAAAGCAAATGCAAAAAGCAGACCGACACAGTAATATGTTGCTAGCACTCCTGAGTAACTCCCAAATAGACTATCTGGCAGCTGGCATGAAAGCTTCTGGAGAACAAGATGTAAGGTCAAACAAGAATTACTGAGGAAGGGAGTGGATCCTATGTGTGGGAGGGAGTACAGAATTGTTATTGTTTGCAAGTGAACCACTGAAAGAATAACTTGAATGGAATTCAACTGTACAATAAACAACAAAAAGAGCTTTAAAGCAACTGCTCTATAACCAAGGCGCTTTTACAAGCTATATTTTTATACTAGATACAAATTTGATTATTTACATACAGTAGGACGGCTCCAAAAGTAATGCCTCCTATTTTATCATGTTGATCCACGAGGTCAGTGCCTTATGGTGGTACTATGGCAATGGAAGTTAACCCTACCACCAATGTTATGCTACATTCTGTTGTTATATGAGAGATGGCAGCCAAGGGACAGTCTGGCAAAATGGCATTTGATGGGGAAGTGTGTATGAAGCAAGGGGTGTCACTGAATTCCTCCATGCAGGAAAAAATGCCAAAAATTTATGGAGACCAAACAGTGGATGTGAGCACAGCAAGGCAGCAGATGGTGCATTTCAGCAGTGGCAACAGTGACATTGGGTCACCTCTAGTGGTTCGGATTTTGACGAGCACAGCATACAGGCTCTTGTTCATTGCTGGTGAAAATGCAGAGCTAATGGTGGTGACCACGCTGAAAAATAATGTTTTGTAGCTGAGAATTTGCTCTACCAAATAGCGTTATTGTGCTCTTTGTGTTTGTTGTCATTTCCATGGAAATAAATAGGAGGCATTACTTCCAGAGTGACCTGTGTATGTTACATATAATGTTTTGTTTTTTTTTCTCTCCATTCCATGTTGAAGAACTTATCCTGTGCCTAATTCAGCAATGATCAGAACTCTTCTCAAGCAACTATCAAAATGAAAACTGTCCTAACCAGTAAAAAATCCTTGTGGAATTTCCAGCCTGTGCTACTGGTCTTCAGCACTGAGAGTACCATTTGAACCCCAATGACAGTGTTGCAGTCCTCAGGTCGCATCTCTGCAGAGGTTAGGCATCATATTTTACTTAATGTAATAAATCTGGCACACAAGCTTTACAGAATCATTGACCATAATCTTCTTTGATTCCTATTTACCACAGATCTCAGGAATGAGCTATCAGTGGTATCATCTCCCAGACGAAATAAAGTGCCCTGATTTAAAGCAATAATACATATGTATATTTCTGGTTACTTTATCATGTGGTCTTTCACAATACCACTTTTATTAACTGTCCTTTTCTCAGGGTTTTGCAATTAAGGTTTCAAAAATACTGTTATTTATTGTATTGGTAATAAAACCTTTACAAATAACATGTCCTGTATCTACAGCTTCCATCTGTTCCCGATAAGATGAAGGAGAACATTATTTCCTTAAAAGGAAACTGGACCTGATTAAGAAATGAGTTTTTTCTTTTTTTCACAGAAGTTTTTAAAAAATTCATCCCCCAAAATACTTTTCTAACATTAAAGATATCCTCTTAATCCAAAAAAGATATGCAAATCAGACTTGTACGTTAAGACCTCATGCACTCAATCTGAATGCTTCAAAAGGTTCCAGAAAAATGACACTTCAGATGTCTGCCATTTTCTCATTTGTTTCTTTCCTTCCTCAGCTCTAGTATCAGAAATATGCCTTCAGATTAAAACTTCTAAGTATGCTTCTGAACTAGAAAAAGGAGGACAAGGGCAGGGAAGAGGACACTTAATTTATTATCTTCTCACATTAGAGTTACAGGGAACCTTAATGATATACCAAGCTATAAACCGTGTAGTTTGTACTATATTAATCATCTGTCCACATGAGAAGTCAGATAAATATATAATCCTATTTCTGCACTGCAGATTTGATATGTCTCTTCCTCAGTTTTTGTTTTTTCCTTTTTTTTTTTTTTTTTTTTTTTTTTTTTTTTTTTTTTTTTTGGTAAGCATTCCTTCACAGTCAGGTGGGAAATCTGCAACAAGCATGGAATGGCATAAAAAATAGTTTGAAAAAATGCACATCTACCTTAATAGGAGATAACCAAAGAAAGAAATAGATAGCAGTTCAATCTCTGCAGCAGAGTGAACCTTTTGTCACAGTCTGAGCACAATCTGTCTCTGTTAAATCACTCTGCCCTCCCCAAGGTCACTTCTGTCCCCAGTCACAGACAGCGGCTGTCCCCCAGCCTGGGCATGAGCCCGGTCCTACCTGCATACAGAAAGAGCTGCACTAAGACAGACTGCAGCCATCTCTACTTATATCACAAGGTTCTGAAAAAGCTGTATTTCCTTTTTGTGTCTCCCCCCTTTTCAGCCCATACAAGGAAATAAATTCTATCCCTGCGCTTTTTATGCTTGTTTATGATATTCAAGCACTATGCAGAGAACACAAAAACTCCCATTAATATTTCTGACAAATCAGAACAAAATTTAAAATCAAACTATGCAATAAAAGGACCGCACATATAGTGGTGCATACATATAAATTGGACACCCCTCACATATAGATGCTTAATAATAAAACATCAGCTCACAGTCCTTACGTTCTGAAGGAGTGTTCCTGGCACAGCAAGAGGAACATTATGGCAGTCCTTGGTTCAACACAAGCAAAGGCAGGCCCCTTTGCTTTGTCCCTCCATGGCAAGGAGGCCTGGCCAGTCCTGTGCAAAACAGGTGGCGAGGGGACAGGAGTCATCAAACACTTGGTACAAGCCAAAGAAAGTACCCTGCAAAACTCAGAATTAAGCCTATAGAGAAAATAGGGATGTACAATGCATGGAAATTAGGCATATCATTCGTTGTGTAATCATCCCGCTCTAACGGTTTGTCTGTTGACATTTTCAACTACCTTATTCAGTAATACTGGTTTAGCATTACTACGTTGGCAGAACAATTTTCCTCTATAGCATTATAGAGGTAACCACTCCTGCCGCAGTGAAAATGTCCTTCTTGTATAATGCACAATTTGTAGTGAATCTAAAACTGCACAGAATTCTTCAAATGCCCCAGGTTAGCTTAACTACTCATTGCTAGGTATTCCTCTCCGTAGGGGGGGGGGGAGACAATTGCCTTTCACTGTGAAAAGCAACACAGAATGATTTCATTGCACTTGCATTTCACTGTTCCTTCAATATCAGACATCAGTGGATATATTTTTAGAACAGGCAAAATCTTCATTATAATTCAGGCTGAGGAAAGGCATGTAGTAAGCACGCAGCATAAAATTCAATGGTCATCCTCAGCCAGGACAAGTTTCTTCCTAAACGAGCTTACAAAGGACGCAAATCAATGCTGCCTCCTGACATTCAGCATCACACACTTCCCAGGAGGGCTGGAACAGTTTATTGGGAACACCGCTCTCTTCTAATTACCTGTGTGACACAAACTGTACTGTTCTGAAAGACAAGCCATAATAGTAGCAGCATTTTTATTGTGCTTCATCAGCATCAGTTTTTGTCAAGGTTAGTTAGATGCTGAGCACAACTGTTATAATATATTCATCCATCCTACTGCAACAAAGACTGCGGATGGTAATGTTTGCTTTCAAAAGGCAATGGCCAGAGGCAATAAAGGCAACAGGAATGAAGACCTTCACAATTCGTAATTGAGAAATGTGCTCCTTGTTAAGGTGAAAAAAGGGTTAAATTAAGTAACTGAATGCAGCAGATAACTGGATGTACGTTGGTGCATCTGTCCAAAACTGAACTTCAGATTCTCAAGCAACCTGCTTTCTGCTGGCTGCAGCTGGATGCAAGTGTTGATAATGCCTGGACTAAATACCAGTGGCACATCCAATTATTGAAGTGAGACTATTGGGATTGTGAAAACCAGAGCCCTCAAGCTCCAGAAGGAAGACGAGGCTCAGCACAAGGGCTCCCCAAAGAAGCAGCGAGAGAGGAATTAAAAAACAGAAGTGAAGACTGGATGAATGACCTTGAAATGTGGGCTGGCTCTGGAGATGACAGAGATGCCTGGGGACAAATGCCGGGGGATGCCCAGGACATGCTGTGTGTGAGACCAAGTAGGGTAAAACTTTCTTCCTGTTGGATTTTGAATAATCCGCTGGTATCCAGATCCCACATGGGTTGACACTTACTATCTCGCCCATGACAGCTGGCTGACTAAGGTTTCTTGGATGGAGGACTATTGCACTGAAAGCAGGCTCTCACTCCTGCTCAGTGGGAGTAGTCTACACTTCTGTATCTTCTTCTGCTGAGTCAGCTTCGATTAGCCTACTGGCTAATGGGAAAAGTTTGAGGCATTTCTATTTACGCATTTAGCAGAACATTTATGACTGACCAAACAGTCAGCTCAATCACTGTTTTAATTGTGGTGGCTGACTGTTGTGTCTAGTAAAGGTATTTTGTTATCATCAGACTTTGGCTGGGGTATACAGATGGAGAAATCTTTGAAGACACTTAAGACACTCATCCTATCTCATCCTAAAACAAAGTACAAAGCTCACACTGAGTTAGAGCACGACTCAAATAAGAGCACAGAAGATAGCTCATACTGAAGAGAGCTCTTGTATAAGTAAAACTCCTTGAAAGAGATGCAAGTATGAGGAGTGCCATTTGCTCCAAACACTCAACTACTTCCAGAGGACAGGAGCTGGGAAGGCCCGAGCCAGACACGACTAAAATACTTCTTCGCCCAGCATGTAACAGTTAAACGTCTTCCTCATCCTACTTCCTCAATTTCTGTGATAGAATTTTCAGCAAGATGCAAAGCATATTGGACTGAAACTCATTTTATTTGTGATTCATTTCATATGGTTTTATTTTTAACTCACTTTAATTAAAATGCACTGAATGAAATTATCAATTTGAAATTATTTCACCAGCTGTGAGCCTTCATTCTTTAGTATATAAAATAACTGTTTAGTAAACCTAAATCACCAATTTCTCTTTTTAGTTCTCAGGTCTATATACATACCAAACTGCATCTGGATCACTTCTGGATCCAGAAGTGACGTATTGGACTTCAGTACTGCATCTTTCATGGTCTTAATTGTAAACATATCCAGGATATTGACCATATGTATTTTATAGTATGCTTCTTCCTTTCTGGGCTGAATTCTGAGATCCTAAAATTGTGATTCCATTTTAACCAGGAAACACTCAAGAAAAGATATTTTGGCATAAGCAAACGTGTCTTCATATAGTTTTACCTTCGTTACTTAAGAAATTTGCTTCTTAACACAGCAGTAATCATTAGTAATCAAGTAAAAATATTGGCGTATACCACAAAAAGGATCATCTAGTGAAGAAAGAATACAAAGAGGTCTTTCTACTTTCCATTGACTGCTTGTGATGCAATAGCCATTAATACCTAGATGATATGACAGAGTGCTCCCTGCACAAGATCACACATGATAAAAACCAGGGAGGAGTGGCTGATGCCACCAGAGGGATCTGCTGCCATTCAGAGAGACCTTTAAGAGGTGGATCAATGAGCAAAAAGAAATCTCAAAAAGCCCAGTAAAGGGAAGTGCAAAGTTCTCTTCCTGGGAAGGTAACAACCCCAGGAAGGACCGGCAGGGCCAACCAGTAGGAAAGCAGCTCTGCGGAAAAGGACCCAGGAATCCTGGTGGGCACAAAACTGACTGGGAGTCAGAAACACATCCTCACAGCAAAGAAGGCAAACAGAGCCTCCTGGTCTGCATTAGACAGAGTGCAGGCAGCATGTTGAGGGAGGTGCTCTTGCCTTCTGCTCAGCACTGCTGGGACATTTGGATTGCTGTGACCAGTGCTGGGATCCCAGAGCAAGAGAAACTAACTTCCTGGAGGGTCTTCAGTGAAAGGATAAAATGACAATTAAAGAGCACTTGGAGGCTGAGAGCTGGGGCTTTCCAGCCTAGAAGAGAGAAGGCTCAGGATGGAACTTTATCAAAGTGTTTTAAGTACGTGATGGAAAGAGCAAAGAAGATTCTGCCAGACTCTTCTCAGTGGTGCCCACTGAAATAAAAAATCTGGGTCAAACTCTGGAACAGGCTGCTAAGTCTGCATCCTTGCAGACATTCAAAATGTGACCAGACACCACCTTGAGTAACCTTCTCTATTTGAAGCTGCTTTGGATCAGGTGGTTGGACCAGATGATCTCCAGAAGTGCCTGCCAACCTCAACTATTCTGAATCTGTGGCTCTGTGAAACCAACTAGCTCCTCAACCTATTTCACTGTCTCCATTTGTGGAAGGATAGAAACTGTGGAATAGATAGAAACTGCACAAACTTTCCAAATAATTTGTAGTTATTTCTGTTGGTCCTCTTCTACATTTGCACAGGAACTGCTTCTAGGACTTCTCTCATAGCCTGGTGCACAATCCTTAGAACCTCTAACTGCAATGGCTACTTCAGAAAAATTTTGTAACTCGGTTACCATTCCTCAACTGTGCAAAATCTGATACTTAGGTGGGCATCCCACATCACTCTTGAGTCTTTGTATTTGATTGACTTGAAATATTTTAGAGGAGTATGTCTTGCTCTTTGCAGTGATGCCAGCCAGCATCCTAAAACCACTGTCATGTTACTGAGCTGCTTTAGAAAATGCTACATTTTATTACAAAAAAATGTATTTGTGATTTGTAATAAAATTAAGCATATTGATTCTTTTTCAACAACTGTAATTCTCCATATTTAACACAGAAAATAAGATCATACAACAAGAAAAACAAGAAAGCAAGCATTTCTTTTTCTCTCTAGACTTGAATAAAATCTGCAAAACTTCAAACAAGACCCCATAGCTCTTAAAACTGCACGATGTTTGTGCACTGTACAAATATGTAAAAATTACAAGAAAATGCTACTGATCATCTTCTTCGTGTAAGAAACCAAAGCTTAGAGGATTTTATCATATATTAACACTTGCATATAGAAATCCAGCATACAAAACATAATCCAACCTTGGAAGAAATACTGTTCTATTATGCAACCGTTCCACTGAGGGTATGTAATATCTGAATAGAAGGTACAGATCCATGATACATAGGAATACATTCTATACAGTCTTAAAGTATTGAGCAGCCACACAGTGCACGGTAAAGCCCTGGCAAGCTGAATCTAGGCTGAGCCTTCCTAATGGCAAGCACAGCGCCTGGACTGCAGGTGCTGCAGAGGCAGCAGAACTATCCCAGTCACAGAGATTTCTGTTGCTGGATTTGCAACTGAGCCATACTGCCAGGGAGCCTCCATTCAGAGTACATTCATTGCTACCTTCTTGCCTCAACAAGAAAAGGAAATTAATGGAAACATGAGAGAGACTGTATTAAGCTTTAGCAACACATTTTAATGCATGAATTAAGCAAAAAAAAAACTCTCTAGAGCTGATGGTTTCATAATAATCATCCTCAGCGTTTTTCTATAACCCTGTTTCAATACGCTTATTTAAATTATATAGAAATATATAATTTTAATCATGATTTTCCTACAGTTGATCAGATAACACACCAGCATAATGAGTTTTAGTTCAGAATCAGCCAGAAATACATTGGGAGCAATACCTGCTAAATTCCAGTGAACTGTAATATCTTTCTTTGTTTCTCCTTGAAAATATAATGAAAAATCCAGCAAAAGCTAACTTTATTCTCCACTAGGTTGCACATTAGGGTGAATCAGATAAACTGCCTTCTTCCCTTCAGAACATTATTTTAAGTCTGACCTGTGAAAGTATTTACATTTATTAAAAGGAGGTGGGTTCAATTTACAGAACTATCAGCTGCTGTAGTCCTACTGCAGTACACTGAGGTTTAGTAAACGTTACAGATAGGTACAAGGTCATGACTTCTATATTTATTTCAAAATGTAATAAGGAATTCCTACATATACAACTCACGTTTGAAAATACAAACTGCAGAATGAAAATTTATAAAAACTAATGCTTCTAATCTAATTCTTACATATTAGCATAATAAATATTTACATTTTCAGTATACAGACTAGATTTTCTTTTTTTATCATTAGAAAAATGTTTGCATCACAAATTCTAGGGCATTAGAAAAGATAAGCTGTACATTTTTTCCTGCTGGGAGAGGAGGAGAAAAAATAATAATCCTTTGAAACTGTTTCCTAGATACACGATATAAAATTTAAAAGAAAAATGCACTTAGAAATGTCATTTCATGGAAGCTCTTAAAAGAGCAGTATGATATCTAGTTCAGCATTACCACATCTTCTGTAACCTGTAATCCCACTGAGAAGCATGAAACTCTTCCAAGCTGTGTCAGGGTACATACATGGAGCCTTTTTATATATGCAGAAAGCATGAGAAATATCATTCCACTGCCAACTGAAAAAAAAAATGACTTTTTCTGTGAAAATGCAAGTGTATCTACCAGTGACGTGCTGGGCCAAAAATCAATTCTCCTCAGAAATGTAAAAAGAAAAATGGGAAAAATGAGAAAGGAGGGGGTGCAAAAAAACCAAGGTAAAGGCAAGATGCTCATGCTGCATTACTATACACAACTTAACTACAAGCCCTAATTTACTGCCTTATTCACAAACTTACTCATTTTAACAGCACTACAAGGAAAATATGAAACACTTCTTCACATGTAGCAATTTTGATTAAAATGAGAGGAACATGAACAAAGTAAAAGCTGTATGTGATCAAAGACCTGCTGGATACCTGAGTCAAACAGTTATTTCAGAGCAAGGTACAAGAGCTAGTCATGCATATGGATGACCTCTCACAAATTAAATGCTAATCGGGAATGCATCTTGACATAAAAAAATGTGGACTGTGAAGTAGATCTGTAATCTTCTTTTACTGAGCAAGGGCTAACAAAAAGCCTTCATCATCAATTTCACACCGCATATATCTAATATTAACCACCAAGCCCAGAAATAAAAGTACAGTTTTATTTCTATCAGGTATGCCAGCTATCTTTCAAGCATCCGCATTTGTGTAACAGGCTCTGCAATCCTGTAAGTCTCTAGCAGAACATACTAAGGAGGTCAAATGACCAGAAGTCCTTATAAGTATGCAGCAATTTGGATGCATATGAATGGGAAAATGAACAGTTCTACCACGAAGGAATATACATACTCTTCTAGCAACTTCAATACTTACCTTCCTGAAGATACGGAAAGCACAGGGCTAAGCATCTGCTCCCGGCTGCCCCAGTGCTCCAGGACTGCCCACAGTCATGGTCTCAGCAGCCCCCAACTCACGATGCCCTGGCAGCTGCCCCAGCCTGCACAGGACAACTCCAGGCCAGTAAATGAGGGGCTGGGGAAGGGCTCGACCGCTGCCCTGGACCACTGGGCAGAGGAGCTGCCAGCGCTGCAGGCAGGGATCAGCTGCACAGAATCTCCCTTTACATAATAGGAAATGACTCCTGTGATCTTATGGTTTCTGTTAAAGCGCTCTGTGTTTCACGAGCAGCCGAAAGCTTTGCCATGCAGCATGCAGGGATTCGGGGCCGATTCCTCTTTTTTTTTATAAATATGTATATATCTGTAAGAATCATCAGTTATTGGACCATACACCACAGAAAGCCTTTCCCCATCTTCCCACAGGAGACATTATACAGGCTTAAAATAAATTACATAAATTTCCCTGTTTCTGCACAGTATTTTCTAATCCATTTCAACAGAAATGCACTGCACTACTTTTTTTTTTTTATTATTTATTCTGTGTGCCCTTCACTTTTAAGCATGCACACTGCAAATCTGCAAGCAGCTCTATAAATAAACCCAGCTGAGGATTACATATTTTCCTAACAAGAAATGCCTTTACCTATCATAAAATAACATTAAAGTTACAAAAAGTCAAACTGTACTACTCACATTTTTGTCTTTTCTGTACATCCAATTGTTACCCACAATGATAAAAGCAAAATCTCATCCACGTGTTATCCTCACCAATTAATAACAGATTTAATCAAAATCAAGCCCGTATGTTTAAAAAGACAACATCATTCTGAATTCTCAACCTACAAAACCTCAGTGAATTATTTCTGATGCAAGAGTGCCTTTCAGCAATGCAGCTTCTGACTGACCTTACAGAATATTCCACACAAGTTGAAGCATTACCTTTGCAGAGATTCACAAGGCACAAACCAAAACCCAATGCATCACTCAGACCCGCTCACCACACCATTTTCTCATCAGCTTGCGCCTTCCCGAGAAGCAAATTGCCAAATAAACAAGCTCAGAACAGAAAGGGGAAATATATTTTCTTTTTTATTCTCATGCTGTGGATGTCGCTACTTACTTGGCTAAGATATCATCACAAATCCAAAATGATTTCAATTACACAGCGCAGTAATCACCGTTCGGCATCTGTAAGGGATTGACAAGCGGAGCTCCACTAGCGGAGTCCCTCTGCAGACCGTACCATCGCGGCGGGCAGGTGGGGAGGCAGCCAGCCTGCTGCCAGAGCATCGCGCTGCCAGCGCCACTGATGTTTATTGCCTGCAGCTTCCCACTGCTAAAGAAGGCAAGCAAACAGCAGACGTCGTAGGGAAGGAAAATGTTTCTCTGAAAGAAAAATGGACTGAACCACCATGTTGTTGTTTGTGATTTTAATACTTCCCTTGGGATAATGACAAAAACGGAAGATGGCAAACTACCAGGAAGATGCCACTTACTCAGAAACGGGAGAAACCTTCAAGGACAAGGACCGCCGTGTCCTGTCACTGTCACTGGGGAGGGAGGAAGGGGCAGCGGGGGAGGCCGCGCCTGGAGGGGCTGGGGGTGAGGCGGGCACAAACCCACTGCCCTGACGGAGCTGTGCCGGCTGCCGCTGCGGCCGCACGCCTCTCAGATCAGGAACCACTTGCACCACAGGCAGCAAATGCAACAAACATCCTTCTTCCCAGTTATCTCACATTCACCTTTCACAAAGATGCAGCTCTTTTCCTCTCCTGTCTTCTCTTTCCGCTTATGTAAGAGCCAAAGTTAATTATAGTGAAAATATTAAGAAATTAGTTCTAGGCTGTAATGTGATTTTTGCTGCATTTTTGCTTCTGTCATGCCCTCCAGAAACCTAAATCCCATGCAGGAGAAGCATGCCAAATGTCCTCAGCTTCCATCTAATCCAGTCACATCAGCACACCCTGCAAAGCTACGCATATGTGCCTCGGGAGCTTTCTGCTTTGAATTTTTTAAACCATATAAACTATAGCACTCTGCCTCATGACAATGAGTTTGGCACTTTTTGAGGTACCACAGCATTTTATTTTATTCTGAGCTCCTTAGTATCTATTCTGTGTTACTGCTTTAGAAAAATCTACCTATTATGTATAATATTACACTCGTAGGGCTCTGAGATGCTAACGGCTGTTTATTTCAGTGGAAGAATCTGTTACAGCTATGCAAAAAAAAAAAAAAAAAAGTTAAAAAAAAAATCTGAGCACTAAAAATAAAAGACATCAGTCCCTTAAAAGAAACATACCACTTTCTAACTAACAGAGGTTGTTTTTTTCAAGGTAAATGATGGCTGGTACACGTACTGTGTTCACAAACTGTGGCTTTAGGTGCTCAAAGCACTCCATCCTGAGAGTCCTGTTTTTCTTCAACTGTGTTTAAAACAGCATATATAGAAGTTGTGAGCTTTTCCATAGCATCCTAGGACAGCAGTGCTTCGTGACTTCTCTCTGTCTTGGGCAGAACGAGCAAACTGCGAGCAGGCGCACCTCCCCAAGCACTCACAGGAGTAGCTGTGCTCTGCTCTGTCATCCTGCCTTACTCGCTGCTCAGAATATCAATTCAGTCGGTTAAACCAAAAGTCTGCACTGCACTGCACCAAAATGGAAGCTATTAAAAAAAAAAAAAAAAAAAAAAAAACACAGCTAGGATCATTGATCAGGGAGTTTCATCTATGCTGATTTCTTTTTTTAAATGAAGTGAAATTTAAATCAGAGCTAGGATCAATACAGATTTTTCTCCTGTGAAACTGCCTTTCTCATTAGAAAGCTACAGGCAATTAGATGCATGTCAGGCCACTATACGCAGTGACTTTGGGTTATATTAAGCACAGACATGTCCCCTTTTTTAGAGCAAGTACTAACTGCAGCTTTAGGGAGCATGGAGCGCAGACTCTAAACTGAATTCCAGTACTGAACTAAACAATAACGGAACAAAAAAGTATTTTACTTAAGATATGTTGTCCCTAAGTCCACATCCCCAAATGCTGGTGACCTCTACTGCTCTGCCAGGAAAGCAAGAAGGCACTAAGGTCATCTGCAAGTATGTAGCTACTAAAATTCATTTTTTCTATACGAGATTTATAAATCATTTGGAAAGGTCTAAAAGGTTGATAGACACAGTAAGGAAATATATTAAAGAACATTATTTTTTTTTACTGCCTTTCCCGGATGAAGAAAAGAATAAGGAATAGTATGAAGAAACTAAACATAGCATAAGAACCTGTTCCATGCATTTGGCTATTGCCAGTTAGAGGACTGCAGCTTACAGCCACATGTCATACCACAGGAACTTCATACCAAACTATCATACGACATGATCAGGAAATACTCTAATTCTTATTCTGATTAACAGAGAAGAGACAAGGCAATGGGAAGAAGAAGAAAATAATAAAAATATGTTAAAAGAGGAAGAAAAATACTAGTTGGAACTTATATGATGAACCTAATCCAACAGAACAAGTTTTCCCATGAATATATCCCATGAATAAGTGAGTACTTAACACAGGGCCTCGGATGTACTTCACCACAGAACAAGACGACCAAGCTATTTAACCTGCTTGCTAGGCTCACCATTTTGAAGCCTATTTTCAGTGCTAGGGACATATTACTGTGAGTGTTGGTGCTGTGTTCGCCACAGCATTGCCCGTCACACTGCTGCCACCTGTGCTGCAGGAACCAGCACCAAAAGCTGCCCTTCTGGAAGTAACAACCAAACTCCCATGCCACGGCTGCGTGCACAACACTGGGAACTCAACTGGGTTTTGAATCAAGAAACTGTGAGTTGAAAGTCACCTTGTGTTTGTCCTTACCTACAGCTACCAAGTGCAAAGTCTCCAGAGATGCTTTCTTCAATCACAGACCAGCAGCAGCCCCTGCCCCAGGTTGGGCTGAGGGCTGCCTGCTGCCTGCAGTGAGCTTCCTGCTGCAGGGCTCAGTGCGCACTCGCTGTCCTTCAAGATGCAGAACCATTCAGCATAAGGAATACCTGCTACACAGCACTGGTATCTTACAATCAATGCTAAAAATAGCAATTTCACCCCCAGAAATAGGGCATCTATTAAACAGTAATAATAGAAAAATGCTTTATTTATTTATTTTTAAGAATCCAACTGTGGAACAAAGGAACACTTCCTAATTTGCCTTTCTGCATTTGCAATGGCTATAGTGCTAGCAAGCAGTTTCTCTAGAGATCTCCTAATAAAATTTAAGACAAAGCACTGCAAAACAACATAACATCAGAACAATGTCCCTGTCCTGAAATGAAGGTTCTCTCATGTCCTCATGCTTACTACAGCATCCAGTGGCATATTATTGAGCCCTGACACAAGAAGAACGTAGGACCTTCACTTCAGGGCAAGCAGAAATGAAGCAGAAAAGGAGCAGAAACTCTAAAAGAAAAACAGAGAGATGCTTCTTGGAACTATCCTTACAAAGCTCCACAACAGTGCTTGCAGGATGTAAAAGAGAAGACTGACTCACAACCTGGGAAACTGCTTCACCAGTAAAGACCTCAAGTGGCAACTCAAAAAGTATTCAGAAACAAGAAGAAGATTCTTCCAAATTTATTTAGGGAAGAATGTCATTCCATACATATCGGTGATGGACATCATGTGCACATTTCAAGGTCTTTATGAGATAATTAATGACAGGAAACACAAGAATATTATTTTAATTCCTCTTTCCAGGTTTGGGGACCAAGACCTCCTTTTCAGTAAGGCTGTCCAATCAAAGGAACAGCGCTGGAAACTATCAGCACATTTGTAATATTTTTCTAATCACAACCCAGATACTTAAACTAGAACAGCAGACTGGCAGCCTTTCATATTTTTAAATCTCATTTGCTATATTTTAAAAACAGGAATTAAATCTGTTTTCAGACTCAGAGTTTCTCCAGTTTTGTAACATTGTACAGCAGTATTTTCTGCAAAGAAACAGTTTGCATTTCCTAACTGCGCAAACATGTTATTCTAAGAAGCAAAATGACCTAATAAAAGTACAGGAGAGGGACCTCAGAACACTTGAATTCAAGGACTTGCCCTGCTGTTTCTTGACTCTGGGATGTTAGTAGGTCATTTAATCCCACTGCTCTTCTATTTTCCTAACTATAAAATAAGTATAGTCACTAGTTTAAGTTACAGTAGTTATAAGTTGCTTGGATAGTTAACCCTTTCCTGTCTTTGAGAAAAAAAATTTTCACATACCTGAGTCTATTCTCTGAGGCACCAAAGTATAGGAGATAAGCATTCATTTAAAACAGCTATTATACAGATTACTTCCTCTTATGATCAATAAACTATTGTGGCCCACATCAGTTCGTTTTCCAAATCAGAATCTCAATTTTCTCAATATCTGAAAGCAAACATACTTGATGGTCCCAATTACAGTTACCTCCCTTTTGCTTCAGTCTCTGCAATCTATCATCTACTAATGATACCACAAACACACCATTTTTTCTTCCTTTTCTTATCTGCATGACCAAGAAGAGCAGATGTACTACCAGGTTGGGCTGGCACTGCTGTCTCCCTTCCTCAGCACAGATGCTCAGATGACAAAACCAGACTCTCAAGATCACTTGAATAAGAAGAAAGGTCATAGGCCTGTTCAGAAAGAACTAAACCTAAGGAAAGTAGAGCCTATAGGAAGAACATTAATAAGCCCGAGCTTCCTAAGAAAGTTCAAGTAAAGCTGGCTTGCTGCCACTGCCTAACCACAGCAACAACAAAGTTCCCACTAAAGCAGCATCTTTAGTTTCTCCTCCAAATAAGTGATCGGTATTTTCCAGAGTAAGCATCTGCAACACCTGATACAGCTAAAACTAAATCCACAGCTAACATCAGCTCCTTCATGATATCAAAAGGGGAGCTAAGGGAAACGAGGGGACAGACTCTTTAGCAGGGCCCATGGTGAATGGAAAATGGTTTCAAGAGAGTAGATTTAGGTAGGATTTAAGGAGAAAGTATTTTACAGTGAGGGTGGTGAGGCACTGGGACAAGTCGCCCAGAGATGTAGTTGATGCCCCATCTCTAGACACTTTCAAGGTAAGGCTGGATCAGGCCCTGGGCAGCCTATCTAGCTGTGTTGTCTCTGTGCATTGCAGGGAAGTTGGACTAGACAGCCTTCAGAGGTCCCTTCCAACTCTAAGGATTCTGTGATTCTAAGAGGCTCCTAAAAATATGAAAATAGTATAATAGAAGCATTTCATCTTTTTTAGTTTAAGACAGAATCTGCCCTATCACATGCAGATGAAGAAAGCTATTTTTTGACACTCAGGACAAATCATAACCAATAAACTGGCCTACCAAGAGCTTTAGCAAATAATCTTCTGAAGGTTACACAAGTATCAGAAACTTCAATATGCTTAGGAGACACCCCTTCAATTCATTGTGCATTTCAACTCTGTAAGTGTGCCAGTCTTTGGAAAAGGAGTTGTGCTGAATGTCTGTTTACTTAAAATAATATATTTGCCTTGGCAGAGAGGCTCAAAAGAAAGCTCTGACTTTCTACTACATGATTTCCCTCATCTGTGCCCTGGA
This sequence comes from Tetrao urogallus, assembly GCF_951394365.1. NCBI lineage: Eukaryota > Metazoa > Chordata > Aves > Galliformes > Phasianidae > Tetrao > Tetrao urogallus. The sequence goes on along the minus strand of NC_136823.1, from coordinate 4,041,144 downwards.
AGGCACTCTTAGACTTCCTTGTCATGTTAGTAACTCTATTTATTTTGTCTCAATGGAGATTATAGGCTCTCACAGGCACTGGTAGGATATGGATAATTTAAATTTAAATAATAAGATCCTACAATTAAAAAAGGACTACATTTGTTTGCATTAGACTGAAGATTTCAAGCAGTATACTTTTCAGAGAAGTTCAGATAATAGGTTTGATGTTTTGTATATAGAGCCTGTGTACATGGATCCACCTCTGTTTCACCAAAACTGATCTTCCAGAGAGTACAGAAAAGTTTAGAATATGAACTTTCTCCCAGTATCACTGATACAAAATACAACAATAGTTTTCTAAAGGTTGTTTTTCCTTCTTACTGGCCAATGCTTTGGACAGGAAACCATGCATTTGAAGGAGCATCCTTTATCATGAAACTGCCTATGTCTATGACATGGATATCAGTCTCAAACTTTAAGCACCTGCTTTACACTGCTAGGTCACACTATAACCTCAGATTCCAACTTAAGAAAGAAAACTGACCTATTAAAATTATTTAAGAGTTTCAGAATCAAACTTCAGGCAGATTAGACACTAATAAGTAAGAGCAGAAAATTCAAGAACAAATAAAGTACAAACCTAAAAATATTTAGAAAATGCGTCCTTCAAGACATTAAGTCTTCATTCTTCAATATAGGCATTTTCATACTTACCTCAATACTCTTACTGTAAATCTCAATAGACTGACACAGTAGCTATAGATGCAGTTTTTAAAGATGATGTATCAAGAACTGAAGTTTGAATCAGCATTATTTAATATATTACTCGAGTAAAAGCAAATGATTAACATAAAATGATATAGCAGTGGGACAAGGTTCAATCATTGCTGAGAATTAAAAATATAATAAAATTTTAACAAGCTATGTAAGCTTTAATCTCAGCAAACGATACTAGTAGTATACGCATTTTCCTATAAATAAATCATACTCAGGAATTATTCCTCTTGGGTTTGATGTTTTCTTTCCCCGTAGTATAACAAGATCAGAGTCTATGTATAGCTTATTGGGTAAGGCAATCTGACCTGCTAAGCTTTGTTAAGCCGCACATATCTGACCTGTTTGATGAGCACTCACACCATCCCACGCACGACGTGCTCACCCGTGCAGCGCCACGACGTGCCAGGGACCCATGGCCACACAGTGTGGCTGTCCCCAGGTCCCCTTCTGTCAGCCTATCCTTGCTGGAGCCACAAGGCCCAATTAAGTGACACGTAGCTCTCAAGGTTCCACAGCATGGAAAAAGGAAACTGGAGCCTGCCTGTCACATAAATTACTGCTAATTTCCGACTCCTTTGCCTGTACCACAGCCTGCAGCCTTGAGACAGTCGGATTGTGGCAGCATGGGGCTCCCAAGCAGCTCCCACTTCTCTTTCATAGGCACCCAAGAACTGGCTCCCATGGTGTGAGAGGCTTTACTGGTGCTGGCTGGCATGTGTTGGGACACTCCAAAACTTTTTATCCTCGTCCCATCCTTCCCCTATCCAACAGCGTTTGACAGAATGGCTGCAATGTGGCCAAACCAGAAAAGAAGTAGTACCACCACCGAATCAGTGCTTCCACTTCCACAAGATCTCTCACTAAACCCACTCCAGGAATTCAAATAACTACATAGTCAAACTTAAATCTGAAATTATCTTGATGACTGTGTGGTTTTCGTGTTAGAACACTACCATGAGTTTTTATTCGCATTCATATGTAGATTTGAAACAAGTGTTCAAATTTATCAGCAAAGGGATCCAGCCCTACCTGACATGGAGCATATGCAACAACTGCACTTAACAGTGTGCCAAAGCTTAAGAGTGATTCTGGAATGAAGCAGGCTATCTAGTGCAGAACTCCACGTGTAAACAAAAATGTTATTGTAGGAAAAACCCTACAATATCTAAACCAAACAAAACACTCGTGTGCCTCTTATTGCTTTTTATTCAATTTAATTCCAAGGACACAGAGCATTTTGGAATAAACATATCCTCACATTAATTTACTGCAGAGTAGCTGCATGTATGGGCAAGCCCTGGACATGTCACTTTTTTGGTTTTGCAGACCTGACAAATGCCTATACCACACAAATGTCATTGTCTTCAGCATTCTCTAAAAGACTTTGCTCACAAGGAAGCAGAACTGAATAGGGCTCCAGTGACAAGTTAAATGGTGTCTGGCAAACCACCAATGTGGTGGAACAGAAATATTTGCTAGTATTTCCGTAAGTGAAATAATCCTTCAAACTATGCACTGTTATAATAATCTTTCACCAGAAGTATTCATGTGCTGCAGATAACTACATTCCTAGCTAACAGAAAAGTTATATTCCTTCAGAAAGAGAAGGTGTATATATATATATATGTATCTATATACGTATATATATATATACACACATACTTTAATTATCCTTGAGTTTGGCCATAAACGGGTCAAGAAAGGATTTAAAGGGAAAGAAAGTACACTAGGATCTCCTCTTCTCCCCAGGGATGCTCCAGAGTAGCCAGACAACACAAGCTTGAATTCACAGACCCAGAAAGGATGGACCAGAAGCACTCTCATTACTTTCAAGCTGCAGTGGAGCACATCAAGATCTAACCGATTGGTGAGCAGAGACTGAAAGATCTGAATGATCTGCTGACTAGATTTTAACTAACTGTTCTCAGGCATAGATGTGTTGCTCTTCACTCAAAAAACAACATTTATAAACTAGGAATATGTTTTTCAACAAAGGAAGAAAACAACAGCTAGTTTTGAACACAGAGAACAGATAACATATTCCATATGCACAGAAAAAAGAGGATGTTGATGTCTTCTACTGTGGGCCGTTTGACAGCTCACGTCACAGACAAGGCTACACAGATCACATGGAAGTGTCCCAGGATGAGCACGCGGTTTCAGGAGCCCAGAAATCAGGGCAATTGTTCAGTACTTGTCCTTATAGACAACAGACATTACTGCCACTCTTTCCCAGAAATAAAACACAGCCATTTTCTCTTCCCGCAGCAAATTAATCTGTTGGATGTTTTAATGTCCAGTAACAAAGCTGTAGGCCATCATCAGGAAATTCTTACGGCCTGCCTATTTGAGGCTGACATAAGCTGCCATTATTTTCATGCTCTGGCTTATGCCCTTGTCCAATGGATGTGTGACATTCATACTAGCATCTGAATCACCAGAAACATAGAAAGAATTGATAAAAATCAAACACCATAAATGATGAGTAAATAAATACAAATGCTTCACTGGAAGGTTAAGAAAAGAAGTACAATGTATTTAAATTGTAACTCCAAAAAAGGGGAAAAAGTGGAAAAAATCTCACGCACTCATAGATTGGTCAAAGCAAGAAAAACTCCATTCTTTTCTCCTCAAACCTTTAAAAGGCGTCTTATGCTTAGAGTGTTAAGGGTCTGATAAATTTAAGGCCATTAAGGATTCATCTGCCATTTCATCTTAGTAATTTTGGAAGCATCCTGCACTATCAGATAAGCAGCTGCTACTCAAATTCTACTTGAAATAGCACTACTTCTTAGAAATTCATATATTTGGAAGGACTCTTTTTTTTCTTGTAGACAAAGTGCCTATTTTTTAACACAGCATTCTCCTACAGAGATAAACTGCATGCCATTCAGTACGTGTTGCTGACTTGCTGTCTAGGGCAGACATTCCAGTCTCTAAAAATTTATAGCTTACACAGTTATTTCCAAAAGATTAAGGAAAAAATAAGATAAACAATGCATATACTTGTGTAACATTTTAAACATTGAAAATATATGAAAAGTTCAGATTAAGATCTATTTTTCTTGAACAGGGATGCCAGTGCTCAAAGATTTTAGTTGACTTTGAGGATAAAAATAAATAAATTTTGCAGTCTTCCTCTGTATACTCAACTTAGTTCAATTAAGACATCTAAATATCGCATGCTTACATACCACGAAACAGTTAAACACAGATATTCCACATTAATTTTATTTAATACTCCTGACTTCGATTTGTGGAGAGGAAAATTAGGTTTCCTGGGAGCTGCTGTAGCCTCCAAACATCATCTTATTTGGAAGCAACAGAAATGCTTACAGTGTTATATTTAGATAGAGTAGTGATGAGAACTCTCAGCATATTATTTATAAAATTAAATCCCACTGAGGGTTGATTTCCCCTTGGTATTTCATTGATCCTATGTCAGGAATAACAGAAGAAAATGATACAGCTAAGAGAGAAAGTAATATATAACAAAGTACAATTCAGAATACTGTTTTCCACATTTGAAATGTTGCAGATTTTTTAAACAGAACTTCTGTGAAATGGAAAAGACAACTTTAAGCTTTCCCAAACCACTGAGATGATATATAACAACCCTGAATTTTAAATAATTAATTCTCTAAAAAACAGTCTGAATGCTAAGCTCAAATATCCTCTAAAAAAGGCAATGATTCTCAAACACATTTTACGTTAGCTGAATGTTAGTCTTTGATTTTCTCTGTTTTACGGAAATCCTGGGGTCCTCTTGCTTACTGATCACACACAACACTCTGCGTACCCAATGCTGGCAGCAGCCCACAGAGTCACCTGGAGTGTTTGCTTTCATTTGCCACGGCATTTGGTTGGCGTTTTAGCTGACGCCACTGGAGCAGCCTTCAAGAGCTCTAAATTGTTTTAGTGCTGCCCAAGAGGTCGCTCTCCAGCAACCTGATCTATCTGCCATTCAATGCACTCAGCAAAGCAAGTAACAACTTCAGTTCCCAAAAGTAATTTCATTTGCTTTAAAGAAGAAAACAGACTGCACATTCACAAACTTAAATGGAAAAAAAATCACAGCAACTGTACATGATACAGTACAGGATCAATCTGGATACCTATTACTCAAACTAATAAATATACAGCATTCTAAATCCTGCTTCCTGAGTTTGCATTGTCCAGCAACATTGGTTGTCACCAACATTGTTCTATAGCTAAATAATTGCCCTATTCCTATGTGAAAGTCAGAAATACTCATCCTGCATCACTAGCATCATCTGAAGTCTTTTCAATGATACTACTAGAATGCAAAGCAATCCACATGATCCAGTTGAGTTTTCAAAGAAAAATGTACAGATAAAAGAATGTTCTATTGTAATTAAAAATTTTCAGAGCCATTTATTGTGTCTACCTTCTAAAATAGATGGGAAAACTTTTTTGTAACTTTTTTCCTTCCTCTTCTTCCCTGCAAAATTACAAAATTCTAATTCTTGAAAAAAAAGCTTCATTTTACATCATTTACTTTCTCCCAAACTAAACTAAAAATGAATTAAATAGAACTACGCAAAAATAAACTGCAGATCTTTCACATTTTTAAGAATCAAGATAGAATCCTAGAATCACAGAATCGTTCATGTTGGAAAAGACCTTAAAGGTCATCAAGTCCAACCACAACCTAACCATGCTACCCTAACTAACAACCCTCTACTAAATCATGGCCGTGTGCACTACATCCAAATGGTTTTTAAACACATTCAGGGATGGTGACTCAACCAATAACGACTGTTCATATCCTTTCCTACCATTCACACATGAAGTACTGATGATTCTGCTGTGCCCAGAGGGGAGGACAGTTTCCAAGTTGACACTGTGTGAGCGTTTTACAGGAAGAAATGCACAGAAGAATGAAACCAGGTTACAGACATCTACCTGAAATCCTCCAATATGTTGTTTATAGAATACATGGGAATAACATGAATCATACATAATAGAGAGATATAACGACATTAAAGTAATAATCTACTCCACAATATTTACTTTATGCAGTTTTTGGGTGCTATGTTTTCATGAAGGTAAAAATTATAATTACCACAAACAAAAGGACAGACATCTTTAGTTTCTCTATCCCTGACAGGACCAATCAAAGCAATTCTACTCAAACACAACCAGTGAGTTGTGCAGTACTTGTCCTCTTGGAATTCATCAGGAGCAACTCAAAGATTTGCCAGTGGACATATATAACACAGTGTCAATTTTAATAGATCTTTATAAAGATGTAGTGGTAACTAATAGTTGTTCCAATACCTTTAAAAAACAAACAAACAAACAAACAAACAAACAAAACAGCTTCAGACTTCAAAATGGTAAAAAGATAAAGCATCAGCTGCTCTGACTAACCTCAAACCAATCTTGTGGATATAAAGCAAATGATCTGATATCCAACACTTCTCAGATTTAAATCCTTCGCTCCCTACCTCACTCACTACACCCTTCATCTGTAAATAACCATTTCCACATTTATAAACTCTAATTTGATCCCTGTGGAGATCTCTCTCAGATCTCCTACACTCTCCTTATGTAAAATGTCGCCTCTATCTCTATCACCACACAATCATCTCAAGCTCAACAAGACTACAGAGATGTATATTTAGCTGCAAAAGAATGAAAGTTAGCACAGTTAGCTTATGTTCAGTTATATCATCCCAAAAAATCCTTAAGTGAAGTACTGAGCAATTAATTTGTGCTAAACTTCAGTCTGTCTCAATTACATTACTCAAGCCAGATATTTAAATCTAGGTTTGACACTTCTACCTAAAAGCAACTCATACGTCCTCAAGAAAAGCCCTTCATCCACCCAACAACCCTGCTGCTCACACCTCTGGTTCCAAACTGCTGACCATCAAGCTTTCCAACCTGGACAATACTTTCACATCTTACCTCTGTTCTACTCCTCACACTGAAGCTACTGAAAAGATTTTTTCGTAAATATTACCTCAAAGGGCTTCTTCTCCTTCCTACACCAGCTGAGGTGCTCCTGAGATCCACAGCTCACGCTTGCATGTCAGCTTTAAATTCTCAACTGAGCCTAAACAGGGACTCATGCTGTTCAACAGTTTGGGGTGCTGGAAGCAGTTAACAGCTTCATGAAGAAAGCTTCCCAATCTGGGTGCCACAGGCAGCTTATAGCTGCAGTAAACTTAGCCAAAGCCACAATAGGCAGTTTAGAATCCCAGACTAATAATCTACTGAAGAAAGGAACGTGCAATATTTCCAACAGTTCCTTACAGTGCCTATGGTGAAAGAAGAGATTTTAGGTAGAAAGATGACCGTGTATAACAGCATTAGCTCAGGACTAGAAAAACTGAGATTCAAATTTCAGCATCCAACATAGATTCTCCCTGTAACCTTGACCAAGTGATTTAGTTTCACTGTGTCTGCTCCCTCTTTCTGCATATGATAGATTATCTCCCAAATGTACAGTGAGGACAAACAGAAGGCTGCTAAATACTCAATAGTTTAAGTATTTCATACACAGATGAAATCTCCAGCATAAATATAAAATTAATATTAAGTAGCCAAACCACTAAAAAAACTGTATTACTCTCTATTGCACTGCAGCAAAAATTCAGGGGTGTAAACTCTTATTTTGTGCTTTCCCAAATGTAGCTATATTGAGGTGAGAAAGATTACAGGCCTTTTTCACTGAGTTCTTAGAAACACTGAACTTCATTCTCTTATTTTCATAGATGTCAGAAGTCTCAAAACTGTTCTACAGGCTTCATCCCATTTTTATTAACATACATTCTGGCCAATTTTCAAGACGTAAATTTTTTCAGTTACTGACCCAGCTAGCCCTGGATGATCTTGTGAAACAACTTGAAACCACTGTTTTTCTTCCTTTCCATATTCCTTGCTCCTTGAATCAAAATGACCCCTATTAATTTAATTCCACTTCCTAATCCGTTCTGTTCAGATATAAAAAAGAATTATAACTCAATACTCAGATTTCAAGCAGCATCTCTTCAAACAGAAAATCTCTCCAGAATGCACGCAGTTCTTGTGTTCTGTGCACATGGAATCACATCAAGAGCGCCTCCTCAAAACCCTCCATATGTACTGTGCTTCTGAATGCTTATGAAACTCCAGAAGAAGCTCCAGCTTTAGGGCTTTTGTTGAGGCTTGTTTTTTGTTTTGTTTGTTTTTCAGTTGTTTCTCTCTTCAGCTATGAGCACGCACTGATCTGAAGAGCTTATTTTACCTATATGGCCACTGTTTAAACGTGAAAACCATAATGAAGAGTAGCATCCCTGCTTTCTGAAGAGAAGGACTTCCAAACTTACTGGTTCCTGCACCACCTGAGGCAGCAAAATCTCACCCTCTGCACCACCACACAATGATATCCTCTACAACCCCAGACTGACAGCGCAATGCCCTCACCTCTGCCCACTGCCCTGCCATGCAGGTTCACCCACCCACCTGCCCACAGACAACACAGGCAGCACCAAGGCCCCATGTGAGCTGCTATCATGGAACTGTGATGAGGCTGCAGAGAGAGCAGCTTCCTTCCAACAGCAGCAAATCAGGCCAACCTGCCACGGAGAGGAACAGTCTGCAGGAAGGCATTTAATCTGTGCAGACAGAACTGGGAGCTGCCATTTCTGCACACCCCTTTGAAGTGCACCACTAGTGACGTTAGTACCACAGTTTAGAATCCTCTGCTCCATAAACATAAAACTCCCCCATAAAAGATGAGTAACAGACCTATTAAACATTCTGAACTGAAACTACATAGAATACTCTGCAATGCCAGTATGCAGACTGCTGCTTTCATCACATTTCTCTACAGAGCTTAGAAGTTGCAATCTAAGGTACATGGCCTTTTATTGGCTAAGACAGGGATCCTGATGCAAAATCCTTCAGCTCTGCTCGAAGACTCTGCTTAAAGACAGACATAGATAGAAGTAAAGAATTTTTAGCTCTGTTCTTTGTTCCAAGGGAATGCTAAACAGGAAGGAGAAGAAAATGTAAAAACTTTCATAATTGTTTCAGTGCAGATTTCAGGCAGAACATCTAGATTTCAGGAAAGCTTCTAGACTGTGAACTCAGCCTACTGTGGTTGGAAACCCCCAAAACTGGCAGACAGGACATGGGGGGGAGGGTACACCCCCCAGGGGCAATATTACATATTTCCTAGCAGCCTGATCTACTTCATCCTCATGAAGAAAATTTAGAGTAAAGAAAGTTGATAATCTCTCTTCCACAAAAATGCAAACATCACTAGATAAAAGTGCAGGTTGCTCAGGATGCTTTCATTAACTTTTTTTTCTTGTACTATACTCTTCCTGTGAGTGCAAAGGCACCGCACAAGAGAATGTGATACCCACCAAGAAAAAATTCTGTTTCCCTTTTTGCTTCAGTTAACCTCTGCAATGTTGTTTCTTCCAGGCAGTCCTGCCTGGTAAGAGACAACAAACTTGTGCTCATATAACAGAGGTATGAGTGGTTATTGCTAGGTGATCATCAAGTAACTGATAAACGATTTAGTTAGCCAACTCTTCCCACAGGAACAGGAACAGCACGGAAGTAAGAAAAGAAAAAAAAAAAAGTATTCTGGTTCAAGGTCCCCTTTTATTTGGATATGGCTTCATTGATACTTTGATTGCACTTTTTCTACACGTACCCGTGGCAGAGAAAGAATATATCTCTGTTTTTCCACAGAGCAGTGAGTCTGCAACTCCTATTTCCTTAATTAGGCACTTGGTAGTGCACAGAGAGGGCTTGAAAGACTTATGGCCCCGTTCAGCTCTGACCCACGATGCTAAACTGACTGACGTCAGGTGAAATTAGGTCAGCACGAAAGTGCTAGGGAAGGAGAAGAAAATCCTCTATCTCGTTACTCTCCTTGAAACAGCAACCACACATCAGGAGCATTATTTTCCATCTTCCATCCTGTATGGTTGTGGTAATTTGGATTTTCTTCAACTCAGCTGAGCAAGTGTGGGGGAGGAGGAGGAGGAGGAGAAGGTACTAATCTCTCTAGAAAGCAGCACTTGGTACCAAGTGTGTAGGTGATAATGACTACTTCTAGGGAGCTGACATAATACCAAGCATTTACAGTATAGTGAAGCTTTACTGTAATAGGAACGAAGGTCCAAAGAAGCTGTTAATTCATGATTTTTATTCTGTCACACCACATGAGAGCCACAATATGATTAACTCTGAAGTGACTCCACAGCTGTTCACATATCCACAGTGAGAAATGGCATCCTCCCAGTCTGATATCCAGAAAGCAGAAAAGAAGGTATATTTCACCTGTCTTCAATTCTCCAAGACTGAAAATTTCAGCTACTAAATTAGAAATAGGATGAAGGAACATAAACACACAAGAAACAAATTTTAAATGAATTACAACAATATGAACACTTCCCAGCTCCCCACAAGTCTTCTACTTAATTACAATAAAGCCATCCTAACAGGGAAACAAAGCTGCAGTAGTTTTATTTACACACAAACAGTTGTGCAGCTATAAACATAACTCACACACATATGAAATACGGAGAAGCCATCAACATAACCATGACTACACTTTAGGTCTCCACTTCAAATGACAATTCTCTTTCACCTTTTTACAAGTGCACTGAACTCACTAACTTTGGCCATCCCTACTCTCAATGCACTAAAAAGCTTCCCAGGTTTTTTGTTTTGTTTTGTTTTTTTCTTGTTTTTATTTTTAAAGTCTGGACCAAAACATATTTGTACAAAGTGTGCCTAAGCTATAGTACAAAACTAAACATTAACTAGGAGCATGCGACTTTGTACAGCCTACCATAAATGCCATTCATGGTGCACCAACACTAACTGAACCATGTCCTCTTTTGAAATCTACAAATGTTTGCTGAAGAACTGTATGTTTCACCATAGTAAATCTCAGCTTAAAGTTTGCCAGGTAAAAATACTAATGCAAGGCTCTTTGCTAAAGCATGACTGGTTTGAGGTAGAAGTTTCCTGTGATCCTGCTTATTTTACTGTTCAAATATTGTTTTTTTCCCAGGACATTGGCCTCCATTCTTTACTCTCAACTTGTATGTCTAAATTTTTATTGTACTACTGAGTTATTTGGCACATGAAGAATGAGGTTAAGTAGTAAATTATTACCTTATCTTTGCAAGATGAATTAGGCCCAGGCACAAAGGTGCCAAAAGTAATTATCGTATTAGATGTGGCCACATAAGAATCAAAGAGTTCACCTCTGCATAACTACTATGCACAGAGCTGTACAGTTGCTGGTGTTCATCAAGTTTCTGGGCACTCAGATTTCTCATACGTAAGTAACAAATAAAGCTTGCCATCCACGTTCATGTCTTTGAGAAAGCCACATAGCTCATTTATCCATGAATGGTCTCATGATGCAAAATCCATGTGGATCTTTGTTTCAGTTTAATTTTTCTCCTTGGATACAGGTTGCACAGGTTCCTTATGATGCTGTTTTACAAGACAAACCATAAAGTATTTCAGTTCTGAGTTTAAGTTACTTTTTTACTTGGTAAACTTGATGAAGAGTGGAGTACAGCCAAGCAGATCTAACAAGTACCTGCTGTCAGGGAGCACATCTCCCTTTGTACCTTCATCAGGCTCTCTGCTTCCTATGCTTAATCACTGGGGCCTGCTCTGACCTCAGTGAGTGACATATCAGAGAGCAGGATCTATTAAATATTTATTTCAAGCCTCCCCACATTATGTTTGTATAAAAATGTTTCTGCCTTTTTTTTTTTTTTTTTTATCCCTACAAAGCTCACCATAGGGTTAAATGCAAGGAAGAAGCATCAGGGACAAAGAGGATTCACTTTCTAATTTTGTTTCCTTATATTTTTTCAAGGACCTTAATTTTAACTCTAGGACGTTATAAGATTTTCCTTTTAGTTCAAATGGAGTTAAAAGGGCATTAAGCACAGAACATCTATAAGGTATCAAACTAGATGTTAAACTTACATACAATCCAATGACATGTTTGGTGTCCCTGAAAAGAATGGAGCAAATCCACTCCAAGTAGTTAAAAACAAACAAACAAACAAACCCCAAAAAAACCCCAAAAAACCCTGAAACTTCTGATCCTTTTTTTTTTTCTTTTTTTTTCTTTTTTTTTTTTTTTTTTTTTTTTTTTCCTTTGGATGGGCTGTTGAGGCGCAGACCTTCAGGCCCCCAGTATCCCAGCACTTTCTATCCAATCTCAATCAGGTCTGTGCGGCTCAGAGGCTCCTTCCACCCCAGAGCTTCCTTGCAGCCTACACCCATCAGATTATTTGTAGAGCTCATGTGCCCCCCAAAAAAGAACTCAGAGCAGCTCAAAGTTGAGTGCAAGGCAGGACTGAGAGCATGACTGGATCAGACTTGAAACCAGAAAGGCTTTTACATCAGCTGGTGCTGAGATGGAGCAGGAGCCTGATGGACATGCTCTTACCCAAATCAGTCCCACCAAGCCTTACAGACATGACAAGGTAAATAATTACCTTCCCACAAGGAGGTAATTATTCTATTGACAGTGATTCTTAACTGACCACAATGTCTCTCTAAATTCAAGCTATTATATTGAACTGTAATGTCCCAGTGGAGAACATCTATGTGGAATGCACATTTACCATGAAACATCAAACATAAATCACTTCAGCCCAGGAAACTCTATGGTTTGCACAGGTGACAAAAAGTAAATTTTCTGTGTTACTCAGAAGTTACAGATCTGTTTTCTGGTCAGTTATTTGGCAAATAGTATCTCAATATCTTTTATTTAGTACTACTAATGAAGCCATATGCTCCCAGCCATCATTAATATTTCTTCTCAACACCATGTCTTTTGTACTACCTACTTATAAGCACTGTTTAGATTGGTTTAAAAAAGAAAGAAGAAAAATGAAAAATAGGTTGGTTGCAAACAATGCCACGTTTCCCAACAAGGCTGCAAAACTGTTAAAAAGGTTGCCTGAATCCTATTCCAAACAATCCAAATTTGAAATTGCTACATTAATGTCGGTGATAGGGAAACACTTTCCCCAAAGCCAAAGAAATGCCCACCAGTGTTTACAAACCTAAGCAGTTAAACAGCAGCATGGTTATTACATACTGGGGAGCTGAAGTGGCTGCTTTGGAAGAAGCAGGCTGCCCTGGTTTCGACGGTCCCTGCCCACTGCATCTCACAGCCCTGCAGCAGCAAGGCTCTTCGTCTGGGGCAAGGCAAAGCAGGAGGCTGACATCTGCAGACTGTGGGTCTGCTCTTGTGACTAGCTCATTCTGTGGCTAATTCTGGGCATACCTTGCAGCCAGGCAACATCACCTTTCTGTGAAACCTGCTTTGCTCTGCCTCTTCAGAGTGCAGACAAAGTTTTCTCAGATCTCTCAGTTTCCTCCCTTGTGCAGGAGGAATACAAGAACTACTCTAAGCAAGGGTAGGAAGAAGACGGATGAGCTTTCAAAGTTCCTCCTGCATCTGAGTTGGGATTGTTCAGAGATAACTGCTTTAAACTGAATTAAAGATACCACGTATATATACGCACGTATCACAAAATGCAAGGCTGAGTAACAGCCAGCACCAATTCCTGAAATACTAAAATTTATCTGTCATTTTTCAAGGCCATTATCAACAGAGAGCACCTCTGGAAAAATAATAGGTGACAAAGACAGAATGAGTAAGTAAATCAATGGCTAACTATTACCTTCTAGGAAATTATGCCTTTCTTTAGAAGAAACTTTAAGATATCTTTTCAGCAGGAAACAAAGTCACCAATAACCTTAAAAACCCAGTGGTAAATATAACACAAACTTGATGTAGCAGAGAAAAGGAAATTTGCTACTTTTTTTCCCATATCACCCACATAAAATAATGGAGCCATATAAAGGCTTTCTCACACCACATTCATCTGAGTGTGTATATTTCCTGATCTGCATCTTACATTTTAAAAATATGTCCAATTGTCCATTGACTCAACTGAATGTCCTCTAATCCCTTCCAGGTACAAGACTGAAATCAAAAGAAAAATGCAACTTCTACAGAGTCCCAAACACTCTAAAATGCTCTGTGCTAACATACAGATTGCAACACTTAGAAGATTTCTGACCTCTTGCTCTTTCAGATCAGCTGCACTGAAAGATACAGGTCATTTCGCAACAGGAGTTCTCTCCGTAAAACACTCTGCACAAAACATTAAGAAATTGTTCTAAGGTAATTCTCTTTTATTTTTGAATATGAATTAAAAAGCTATTTTAGAAAAAGAAAAATTACAAAAATGGAATTTCAAAGGACTATTGGAAAGAGCTGTTAAATGCTAGATTGCTGAGTTACTCAAAGTCTTCAAGTGGTGTTGTGGTCAATAATAATATTGTCTTAGCTTTCAAAATTCACAGAGCAACATAAGTCCTGCACCAAACAATCTACAGCCTACTTTATAGCAGAACCTAACAAATTTATTTATAAATTAAGGGTTAAAAATCAGCAGAATATTTGCATACTTACTACATGGAGAAAAAACACTGAGAACTCCTGGCACAAATCCTTTTTCTTCAAATTAAGTTGCTTTGGCTAGTTATCCTCAGTGTGATGGGGAATGAAGGGGTAAGGTATTTAATCACTGAATCATAGAATTGTTTGAGCTGGAAGGGACCCTTAAAGGTCACCTCGTCCAACCCCACGCCGTGTACAGGAACACCTGTACACTGAAAAAACCTGTCCACCTTGAACTGAAAGAGCAGCCTTTGCAGATCCGGCTGCTCTCCGCCACCATTCACCGTGGTATCTCCAATTCCACCTGCAATGCAGTGACTTCAAGGTGTCTTTACAGCTTATTTTACATACTGCTTCCACTGGGAAACAGATGATTTAATTTTCTTAACAAAAGTCTACTGGGCATTTTTGTAAATCGCATTTTAAATCAAGAAATAAAATGTTGCAATGTTGTAAAAACAAACGGCGCAGGAACAACATGGAAACTTGTTTTTTTTTCTAAATCCAAACCTTCTTTCACCCATTTAGACTGCACGTATGTATCAGCATTCAAAACACAGGAGCACACTGAGTATATCAGTCACTTTCGCAGCACAAAGAAGAAGAGTTATTCGCTTCTCTGAGCTCCCTCCCTCTTTGTTCACCTTTAAATATTTTGTCAGAATACATATTTACTACAACAAATATGTCTTGAATGGAAGTACAACTGTGAAAAGAACTGGAATACAAAAAGTACTAAAGGAAGTACTTATGACAATATTTCTGCACAGAATTGGAGCTACCATCTGTTCACAAAAAAAGGGAATATTCATAACTGACTGGTCAAACTGTGCAAATGCATTCACTTCATGTATTTCACCAGGACTTTTGCCTGAACTGAAAAGTAGCCACAGACTACAAGTAAACAGAAAAATAGAGTTCTAGAGAGATTAAACTAAACCCTTAATATATAATGTTCATAGTCTGAGTGAAAAAGCCACTGAATTGCTTACTGAAATAATATTTTTTTGTACATCACTTCTTTCTGCGTTGAGAAATTTGGATTATTTCTTGCTAACCAATGAGGAACAAAATCCAATGAAACAGAAGCTTCATTAAATCCATTTTTCATTCAAAGATGAAATAAACTTTTTTTTTTAATATGCCACTTTATTTTTAATACATATTAACAGACAAACATCTTAGTTCTAGTGTTCATGTATTTTAGGTATATCTGTTATCATCACTGTATTTTAATTTCATTGTGAAATTTTACACACGACTTCAATTTGCAGATAGTGCCTGCAGTAACAAAAAGGACTGCTAACCAGTGCAAGACGTACATTTCCTTAAAAAGGCCCATTTTCTAATAAGTCCAGCTTTTCTGATTGACTTCTCAGGAATCTCAGCCCCATAAAGCCCTCCTCCATGATCACAAAGGAAGAATCTGTCCTGTCCCTTACTTTTTTTTTTTTTTCCTCCATTTATTCCCCCCAGAAGTGTGAGAACATAAGCAGATCTCATCTCCTGCCTCGCTGCATTATCTTTATTTTTGTTTTAGTAGGTTTCGAATGTTTTATCTTCAGACATGACAAACATCTGAGGCTTAAAGCCAAGGGTGACTTCTGACACAATCCACAGCATTTCCTCTATTTCGCGGCTAGCTGATCACCACTCATACTCCTCATTTTTCCCTACTGTATGTTCAAAGTATGCTCTTCCTAAATAAATCCAAATGACAGACCCCCAGTCAAGTTTTATGGATTTTCATTTAAATAGATAGGTGGAGGAGGTATATAAACTAGCATTTTCCCATCCGTTTTATGTAAAGCTGTATCTAAGATGATGTGTGCACCACCAAAATAGCAGTTCAAAATGAATCATCCATAGCAGTTTCCAACTTCTTGTAAAAAGGATCAAACTGCCAGTGCAAAAAGTTTGGAAATGCCTTGTAACATGACAGCATTACGTAAAGTAAACACAAAACAACTTAAAAATAGATATTTAAGTTACTTTTTTTTTTAATGTACAGTATGAACATTACCTATTTTCTTTCAAATTTAAAAATTGAATGAATGAAAGCTTTGTAGCACACGAAGTTTAGCAAGTGCTACCACAAAGGTCAAGACTTACACAGCAAATCACGGGATTAAAATGAGACTCCAGATGGAAGACAACTAGAGCTTTTCTTAAGCAAGTTTTCAATCTTACTAGATTTCAGCTGCTGATGGAGTACACAAGTGCACAAATAAAGAGGCACATAAACGCCCATGTGTATTCACATGTATGCATGTGCAGGGAAAAAACAAGGAAGTATGAAGTTCACTTTATGTGCTCAGTGTTCTAAATGTTTCTCATCATTTCTGAGAATGTTCTATTTCTGCCATTCTTTCACTTACAGGTTGCAATAAAATGCTTCTTTAGGCTTGCAGGGCTTTTTTTTTTTTTTTTTTACCCTCTCTCCTTTCTCCTTTTCCTTAATTTTTCATTTTACTGATGTATATTTTCTCAAAATTAATTCAAATTCCACGAAGCCATGATGGCAAATTCTCTTATCCTTAACAATCTTAACTATTGCAATCTCCTTCACTTCAACTTTTGTAAATCTCAATTTGCTATTCCATAATTCTACACTAAAATGCTCAGTAAAACAACTGTGCTTGCAGCATTCTTCTTTTCTTCTTTTTTTCCCTCCTATTTATTTTTTCCCCACAGTTGCATAGAACAGCCAGTCACTGCAAGACTCTTCCTTGGCCATTAACCTGAACGTACACACGCCTTCTTCTGCAGTGATGTCCTTAACTGCTCATTTAGCTCAGTTTTCAGCAACGACAAGTTGTTCTCTTTTTGCCTAAAGACAATCCCACTAACCTACACAATCCACCACCCAAACTTTATTAAATCTCTCTTCAAATTTCAGTGGTTCTCTGATGATCATTGATGAGCCACTCAGGATTATCATGAAGTCTGATTTAAATGCAACCACTGCACAGAAAGTCTATTGTGAACTGGTTACAAGGACAAGAAATTCCCTTACTACTCAAAGTCCTTCCATAAGGAAAGGATCTGCTATTAACCCTTGGCAGAAACTGGATATAATTATTTGCTTATTTTCAGAAATGCTGCTTCATAGGATTTCGAGAAAAGCTTATGAGAAAAATGAAGATCCAGCACCACCCACAATCACACCACCTTGCAAAGCTTTATTTTTATTTCATCCATAAAGCACACTGAGAAGTAGAAATGTGTGCATGCTAAAAGAAGTAAGGGAGGAAACAGAAGAAAGAGTTTAGTTGTTGAAAGTTACGTCCGTGCCCGCTGGGCACAGATTTCATTTCCATTTCAGTGCAGTTTCTCAAGCAAGGCTGACAGAAACCTCTACAGTAGTGAATCATGCTACTCCAGCAAGGCTGTGTGCCATGTCTCTGGGGACCTGTGGGATGGTGGGAAAAGGAAGAATTCCTCAGAATGAGATTTGACCAGAAAGAAAAATAAATAAAAATATTAAAAGCAAGGGAGTAGCCCCAGCTCGCAGGAGTGAGGCTGAAAGTAACAGAAACTACCGGGACAAGGGGCCCTTCCATCAAGGTCATTCTCACAGCCTTTTGAATACTGCTAAGGACTCTTCCAGAAATACCTAGCAGAAGCAGTTTATAATGTCTATATGGCCTCATCTCCCTTCAAGTTATAATTTACACCTTAGGGGCTAAGGTCTGATTAGAAGGAGTAAGGAAGAAAATAAAGAACAAATAGGAAATTATCCTTTGTTCTCTTTGTGTTTGTTTGGTTTTTGTTGTGTTTTTTTTTTTTTTTTTTCAATAGCATTACTTGCCAGTAACCTCACTGACAAATGTCAGTTGAATTACTGCATGCCAGACAGCAGCAGTTTTACCTATGGTACCAGCTCATCTCCAGTACATTGCTCATGCCAGCGGCTGCAGCAGAATTCAGCACAGAGAATCAAACCCATTTCTTCTCTCTCCTCCTATAGTTTTCAAGCTATACATCTGCTGTTGCTAAGTTCTTTTTTTTCATGCTGGAAATCCAGTACAATTTACAAGTGCCTCCCATATACACATATGCTTCTTCTTATCACACTAATATGGTCTTAATCCTTGTTCCAGATGATACTGATGGAGAGAAGAAACTAGTTGATAGAGATGAGGTGCTGGAAAGCTGACCATGTGATACAAACTCAGCTCTATTTTTAAACTGGAGGTGGAAAAAATCATTTAAAGGACAACAGTAAAATAAATATTTGCATTTACGAGCCAACGGTTAGTGCAGTTGTTGGTTCTCTTCTGATCTAGGCACAGTAGTCCATTTCAATGAAAATTTAACAGGTAGAGGTAAACATCTGCTTACATTCTTAAAAAACCTCTAAGATTCTAAATAAAATGGTGCAGAAAATGACATTAAGGAAATGTTTGTCACATTCTGAATAAAAAGCTGTAATCTCTTCTGAATTCCACCTCCATTCAAATAAAATCACTTTGAACTGTGCCTCAGCATTTGCAGTGCTCTTTCATTTGCAGGGAATTAAAAAATATGTAAAAAAGTTTTCCAACTCATCCTCTTGCACTTAACTTCATACCAACTCAGTGCTGGTACCAGGATCTGGCACAGAGTGATTTGGGCTGAGGTAAAATCAGTTAGAGGCAGCAATTTGCACAGCTATCAGATGATTAAGCTTTGCAGGACACGCAAATGATATGTAGATATTCCATAGCAGCTAATCAAAACTAAAACTTGAGTAAGCAGCAAAAAAGCTCATAATGAAGAAATACATTCCACCACAGGTGGCAGGAAATTGCAGCTTCTGATAACAAGTGTTACAGGGCTCAAGCAAAGAAAGAAAATTAATATAAGCACAAAGGAGTAGCAGCGATAGGACCAAAAATACCTCCTCAAAGCACTCTCCAAAAATCTTTCACAAGAATCAAGGAAAAGCAGTAAGTAATAAGCTCGCATTTCTGTAAGACCTTGCATGGAAACATACTCTTAAATATTTTTAAGCTTAAGTAGCTGGCTGCAGACCGTGTGTAGCTTGCATACATAAAAAGCAAAGCATCACTTCACTCAGTACTGAAGCACTGACATCTGCAGAGGAAGATTACTGAGAAATCTCAAACCAGGCCTAAGAATAAGTCACTTGGCCCACTGGAACACGCAGTGCCAAGAACGCAATTGAGAACCCCTGAGGTATAAAGCCTGTATCTCAGGGTGCTGCAGAGGCATGAGAAGCCTGACACAGAGAAGTGTAGCCCTGCTGCCCACCCAGTCCTTCTGCTTTCTGCCACCTCGGGCAGAGAGATGTGGGAAGTGCAGTGGATTACACAAGCCTGCAAAAATTGGCCAGGTCCAAAAAGCCATTCGAGAATGATAGTAATATTACTGGCTTTGATGAACTCTCCAGGGGAAAAATTGATAGGATTTCAATAGAAGATGATTAGATCAGACTGAATGCAAACGGAGAATTTTTCTACTTTGCACAACTGAATGAAGTGAATGGAACTCTATGAGCCGTGTATAATAGCAGGGAAAGCACACACTTAAAAATTGAAGCAGATTAACAAGATACGCCAGCAAATATACATTCTAATAATAACAAGAAATAAGTGAACTGTGGTTTTGTTTAAAAAGAGCTAAGCCTGACCTCAACCAGGAGCTAAACTTACAGGGCAGGCTGACAAAGAGCACCAAAGTCACTGAGGAGAAACTCCCATGCCTTAATAAAACTGGCTGGAGGTGCGAGGGGGCTGGATTCCTGCCCCTGCGGGATGCATTCACCCGGCAGTTTCTTCCTGAAAAAGGGAAATTTAACACAGGAATCAGTGAGAAAGCGGACGAATCGGCAAAGTAGGCTCAGGCAGGGTCATGAAAGGAAACATTCGCACTTCTGTAAGATCAAAAGAATTAAAAAATGCAAAAAGGATTTTTACCTTCAGAAAGGCATTTATCCTGCCTTTAAGGAGTAAGTGTAGTATGTTATACGTGTCAAGCACGATTTGGCACATAGCATTTGAAACAGTGAACAAAGACAAACGTTAACACATCTCCTTTGTGACATTTCGTTTCTACGTATTAGCATTTGAATTGTACTCAGCGCTCTGTGGTGTCACATTAAGGAAATACGTTTGAATGCTTTGTATAGAAGGGAAAAGAGTAGAAAGCATTAACCTGGGCTCTGAGAGCTCTAGAAAGAGACAGAAGTCAGTGGAAATCTAGTAATATACTTACAAAATCTGTAGGATGAAAAAGGCTGCCAAGAAAAAAAAAAACAGAGCAACAAATAGCAGATGTGAATTGCACCTTTTTGTATATCGACGGTGCCTGTTAACTGACTGCAAGCAATTTCTCGGTATTAGCAACCACTGCTTCCAGGTCAGCACAGAACGCGTCCATCTGCAGCTCTTCTCCAGAGGACGCTGTGCTCACCCAGAGAAGGGAGATGTGTGGGTACGTGACCCCAGCCACTGCAAGGCTTACTGAGCAGAAGCCCTGTGACAGAACTAGAAACTCTCTTCTGATATCCTCTCACCAAATCACGTTGCAATTACCCCTACAGACCTCTCAAAAGAACAGATTTGAAATAAAGTGTTGATGGTATGATTATAAAATGTAATTGACTTAAAATAATAGGAAAAACATATTTAAAGGAGATCAGGTTTCCAGAGTTTGGGAGAGAGTTCAAATACATGCACACATACTGGCATTTTTAACCTAGCTGTACAACAAAGTAAGATAACTGTGGAGGTGTTTGCTCTACTTTTGCACATCCTGAACCAATGACACCACACTGGCATCTAAAAAATGAAAGAAAATAGACTGTATTCTCTTCCCCTTAAAAACACAGGATGTGCTTCCAGGAAAAGTAACACAGAAACAGATGGACAGGACTATCTGACATCAAACCTAAGAAACTAATTTTGTTGGCACATATATGATCACTAGGGGTGAGCTGACGTACAATTTGTGTCCATCACAGCCATGCTGAATACAATAAAATAAGACTAGAAATAACATGTTTTGATGTTAGAGTTATTTTCCTCCAATGTAGATAGAATAAGTTACAAAAGCAAAAGATCATGATCATTTCTTGAACAGCCAAGAGTATCATTCACTTCCCCAGTGCCCATACAGAGAAATGCAGGCATGGCTGCAGCCGGTGCCGAAGATGAAGCCATTTCTCCACCTTCTTCATTCTCAATTATAACTGGCAGTTAATTTCTAATAAGTATAGAAACAACACAGCAGCCTAAAGTACCTCCCTTAACAAACAATAAAACCATATATGATTTCATATTGGGAATATGTTTTCAGAGAGGACAACAGCTGCAGTCACCTTTGTGACTTTAATGAAAAAGAAATAATCCTTAGGAACTTGTGGCCTCACCAGACAAAATCTCCCACACAAACTAGCACTGCCTCCCAGTCAATGTGATTGGAAGCTTCTACTGACATTTACAACAGTACATAGCACACCCACAACAGGTGCCACGTACACATTCATCAGTGGAAGCAAAGCTTTACAGAAATGCAATCTCAGTTCCAACTATGAGGAAGGTTAACAATAGTGAAATCCAGGTATTGTTAGATTATAAACCCACTGGCTCTCCAAAAGTGTTATTTAAGAGGCTTAAGGCAAAGCATTTGTTAGGAATATTTTTGGTCTTTTATTATTCTTAACTACAGAAGCACAATGCTTTGTGTGATTGTGCATGGCTGCTTGCCTTCCACGACATAACTGAAAACTATTGTATATAGTAATATATGAATTACGTACAACATAATATTTGTGTGCATAAAATATTGTAAGGAATAACAAAGTTGAAGGGCTTTTTTTTTTTTTTTTTTTTTTCCCCCTAAAGAAATAAAGAAAATTCTAATAGGTAAGACCTAATTTAAATATCTGACCAGCTAAGAAGGCTCCCCAGCTGGTAAATCTGACTTACCTTTTAAGTCCGTTACAGACATTTAACTACCTGACACTCAAGGGCTGCAGATCATTTGTTTTACAAGAGTTTTTGAAAACAGTATAACTTCAATCTCCAGGATTTTGAAAGACCAGCACAATATTTGGTCTGCGCAGCTTACAGCACCCACTAAAACCTTCATTGAAGCAATAGTGACAAACTGCTGGAATCCAACAGAAACGATGTCAGTAAAATGCAACGCTTAAAACACCACCCTGACTGAATTACGTTACAACTGCCATTGCATTATGACTGTATTTTCACTCTGATTGTCAGTTAAACAGCCCATCAGTGAACATTTACATGTATGTGAGAACTACATATACAAACTACCATCCTAGCAGCAATTCAACTGGAAATTTGAGATGAATGAGTGAACCTTAAATAATTTGTATCTATATAAACATTACAGTTTTGAATAAAGTTGTTCAAGTGCCAGGTTGCATCACACTGCAATTCCTGTAAGTTTTGTCACAGAAGTTACTTTCACCTTTTTTAATCTACAGTATAAAAGCAAATAAATAATCCATCTGAAGCTAGCTTTTATGCAGCACTTTGCAGCACTTACACAGATCTTAAGCTCTATGCTATGGAAAACTTCCACAGCCACTTATAGAAAACTTCAAAAGCCCCTTTTTTTCCATGCTGTTTTTATTCATTTCTTTGTGTTTTCCTATATCAAGCTTTAAATGCGCTTCTGCACATCCCTTAATGGAGGAAGTGTTCTAAAGACAGAAGATGATCCTCAGAACTGCAGCAGGACAGTGAGACGGGGTATTCTAAGTTTCCTACATTTATGTATCAGAAAAAGAGCAAATGTTATCCTCTTTTTTTTCTCCTTGCAACATGCTTATCAATTTCACTGCCACACTGGAAATATATTTACTGTAGTCATAAAGCAAATTTGTTCAGACATCTTGTAATCATCAACACTGAAAGGCATCTTACATTTTTCTGTATAAAACTCTTATTTAAGAGTAAATGCTTATTATTTTTTCTTTATTCATTCTACTATTTCATAAGCCAAGAGTTCATTAAGTAGATAGCAAGTGCTATTTCCCCTTTTCTACAATAATTTGAGTATTTTCCCTTATTTTCTCTTCTTCGTTACAAAACCTAGAAGTATTAAGCAGTACTGCAGATTGTATGCTTACAATACTACTTACAATACATTTCAACCATTTATTCAACGGTTCAACAGAAAGTCCAGAATAAATACCTGCCTTCTCCTTAAACTTAGAAAATCATGGAACTTTTATCCATTGAAAGCAAGCTGGGCAACTTCATTTTAACATGTTTATAAAGCTCATCCAACCCACACTACCTGACTTTCATTTATGTCTTCTGCTGTTGGAATTACTGACTATGAGGCCGACACTTCACGTGTGTAATTTTCTTTTGCATCTAAGAAGATGCATTTTTGTAAAGAATGAAATTTTCAGTGTGGAAAAATACCGTCTAAATTAAGAGAGGAACCATTACTTAATACAAAGTCTTGGGGTGCTGGGAGAGAAACGGGGAGGAAACACAAGCTCTACTGGAGCTACCTTTGTGTAGGTGTCAATAAGTGGCACTGCAATCTCTGCATTTGCTTTACATTCCCAGCCTTGTGTTTCATTTCAGCAGCAGCCATTACATAATCCATCTTCAATGCAGTCAAGTGCTGCAATACATTTGTCACAGTCCCTAATCCTACACTTTACACAACTCAGTGTAAAGAGAAAGTAGATTGATCTTGTAAAATAAGGGAAGCTCTCCTTAGATGATCTGAAATCCTAAAGTAGCATTGTTACTAGGAATACTATAGAAGGAATCTCTGATCGGTACTACTGTAAAGCAAACAGAGCACTTCTACTTTCTTGGCTGGTGACATTAAACTCAAAGTCACAATCCTATTTATCTATATGAATTGAACTCTTCAGGAATTTTCTTTTTCAATTCTCTAGGCTTTCTATTACGTTATAAGTTATTTTTCAATTTTTGGAGAAAGAAAAACTACGTACAGTACTGTCGTCTTCTAAAAATGCAAGAGCGCGTCACAAACTGGGTTCCGAGTCACAAAACCAGCTGGGTCTTCTGGAGTTGATCAATCAGTCTGGATTTCAAAACAGAAAAAAAGAGAAGAGGTAATTAGACTTGACAAACCTCAGAGAATTAAGCAAATTATTAGAACAAACAAGTGGACTGATCTAAAGGATATCCCACAGGACAAATTGAACTAAAGCAAATATCCGGTTTCATAAATAGTTGCAGACATAACCCAGTAAAATAATATGATAAAAAAAGTTCAGTCTACATCAAGAGCACAGAACAACGAGCCTCAGCCCCAAATCTCTCTCAGTCTTACCCAACTATCAGTGCTGTTGCCTTAGCCTCATATACATAAATAAGCAGTACTTTTAATGCACACGATCCTTTGAAGACTTTCAACTGGTTGTATTTTCATCATTTTCAAAAATAGATAGCATACTTAAAAAAGCCACATCTGAACCTGCAGCACTTCAAGCTGCACAGCTGCTCCAGAACAGCTACCCTTTGAGATTAATAGTCAGCATTCACAGGGTGAATGCAGAACATTATCGAGGAGGATGAAGATAAAGGGTTGAAAGTGGGAAGGGAAGCTGAAAGCCAAGAAACAGATGAGAAGAAGAAGGCAAACAGCAAGAAAAACAGACAGCACTCATCACATTAGCTTCAGTGTCTGCTGTGCTGCCCTGTACGTGAGAGGGGCAGGAAGAGAAAATGCAGAATAAATTTTTTTGTGTGTGGTGTGAGATGATACAGGGGAGCAGCTGCAGAGGATGACAGGCTGGCTGCAGGCTGCCAGAGCAGAGGGAACCCCATGCACATCTGACAGGGGCTGTCTGCGTATGTGTGAGATGTGAGAGCAGAAGAGGTGGGCAGCTGGCAGCAGAGGGGAGGGAGAGTCTACTCCTTTTCCGTGTAGGACACAAGAACCTGGAATTGCATAGCTCAGAGACCTTTAAGTCTGTATGTTGAAATCATTCTGAATGAATGACGTTCTGACGTGCAAACAAACACTCCACACACTCAAGAAGGCATATTAAGATAACAGACAGCATTCTGCAAGGAAGAGGTCCTGCTGGACACAAGCGTTCTGTATGCAAACATTTCAAAAGCACACCATAAAGACAGGTTTAAAAACATTCCATTTGCAAACACTAGGTTGTTAACGCCCTTTGAACTCTTCATAGAACATCTTTTATTATCCACAAAGATCTCCACACACAACACCAGTAACACCACACCTGTTTCTCCTTGGATTAGCAGCACAGAGTGAGCCACCCCAGGGCTCTGCTCCTGTGTTTAAAGATCATTCATTCACAGTCTTCACCTTAATCCTACATGAAAGTATAAACCATCTAAATATATTCAACTTTCATACTGCTTCAATTTGCATGACTTATTTCAGGATAAACAACAGTTCTTATGAGTTCTAGGTAAGTTTTGTCTAATTTAGTTTTATCTATGAATATCAGGACACGGACACTATTATTTTTAAAACTATATCTAATTTTAATTTGAAGATTAAGGTTTGCAGTGTGCCAGGGTGAGGTGTTCCAGAACCACACAGAGTTTCTAGATTTTCTCTTCCTTGTGTCTGTAAAAATGAGAGTAGGATGGAAAACAGATATATTTAACGTAAAGGCATTCAGAGACCTTGTGTGGCACCTGTCACCTAACATGGAGACAGTAATGAGGGAAGAAATCCCAAACTTCAACCAATTTGGAATCTCGCTGCACTCTTGAGATAAATATCTGTGCATGTTTTACTAATTTTTTAAACTCCAAATAACTCCTTTGGTTTTGTGCACAATGAATTTTTCCAGTAAGTGCTTTGTCCTTTTTCTCAGCAAATTTTCAGAAACCACTTTGCCATTACAGTAACAAAGACGGAAAGAGCTGAAATGAAAAAACACATTGAATGCGCATGCTAAAATCCAAGAACTTCATTATAACCCAGATGTAAAAGTCTTTGCCTACCAGAGTATACAACTATTAGGACAGGTTCCTAGCCAAGCTCTTACTGCCGGAGTTTACCACCAGGTGGCAAGATTGCAAAATAAAGATCTAGAAAACAACCAAACCATTCCAGTAATGCACTCTCAGTGCTGTTCCAAGGACCCCTGGCTGGGGAACAAATGTTTTGTGAGGACTTGGCTAAGTGCTTAAAGCCTCCTTAAGACAAAGTGTTTTAACTGCTTCTTCACACTTTGTGTAGCCAATTCACTTACAATTGCGTTAGTTAAATTCAACACAGAATTCCTATCAGATGAAATAGGGAATTGTGACCAACAGCTGTACTTCTGTAAGGAGCTTCATCTTCTGACCATTTTCCTCTTGCTTTTACTGTCCCTGAGATTGATTTTACCTCTCTGAAAGGGCCTAAAATCTTTTGTGACTGCACAGATCTCTACAGTTACATGAAAATATAACTCAACAAAGATAGATAATGAGATTGTTTTGCAACGGGAAAAAAAAAATGACATGAAATACATCTCTAATCAGCGGAATTGTTCTTCCTATATTTTAATTCCCCATGTTATACCCTAATTACCTATAAACCAAGAGATAATAGCTACTTTTAAGATCTACCATCACAAGAGTATGTGTTGTACACAGATGAGCTCAGTTTAATCATCTTAATTTTACATACAGTACATTTTACTTTATCATTTTAATCCAAACTATATGAAAACGTAAGGTCTGAGAAACTGCTCAGAGATTAGTTCTGTAATGCCCCAGACCACAAAGGGCACAAGATGAGCACAAAACCCAGCATTATATATTTTCTACACAAACATTTATACACACATAAACAAATAAAAGGAAATCATTTTGGTAGTGCTTGATCTGCCTTGCAACTGAACAGATAACCAAGTTGCACAACCAAACAAGATGATGAACTCCTCCAGCTGACCCTAAGATACACAAGAAAATGATTCCAGAACTATTTTAGGCATCTTTTTTTTCCCTTCCATTTGTAGTGTGGCATCTGCTTAATAATATACAGCTACACTTCACAACTGTTTAAAATATTGTCATTATCCCTTGAGCTATAAGAAATTACGTAGGTGTAAAATAATCAGTATGTCAAGTACATTGAATGTCAACCATAAATAAGAACCAAAATTGGAATCTCTCAAAGATGCTAGCACTCCCACAGTTGGGGAAAAAGTGTTAACTTCCATAACTACCACCATGTGGGACTTGTGCTATTTTACAAAACAGAATTATTTGCCCTAATGACATGTAATAACTTGAACATTGATCTGACATTAGAAAATATGAGTAAACATTATTTCAGTCAACAGGAAAACTTCCTGCACCAAAACGGAATTTTACCTGGAACTCTTCAATTCAGACAATTCAGGATATTGTTACCAAAAAAACAGTGGAGGGGAAAAAAGGAGGGATGAGTAATACATGAGCCTCTATTACATGGGAGGGCACCAAAAATATAAATGGTAAAATAAACTGCCAAGTTATAAAATGTTTCTTCACTCATCAGAAAGAAATAACCCACCAAACTTGTTCAACCCAACTTTTAATTCTGGAATCCAATCACATGAAGAACTAAAAAAAAAAAACATCAAGCACCGTTTCCCCAGTTACGTACATGAACAAATCATTTTCAAATGGAGCTAAATAAAATCTAAGATGGCTGGAAACTTTCAAGAAGGGATTTTGTTTGAACTAAGTTCATGCCCTACACTAGCAAAGCACAGTCACAACCACAATTTAGGCTTCTGAATCAGAATTCAAGCATTTCAGAATGTATCCAACCACATTGCACATTATCCTGTGATTACATGGCAACACCTATTACTAGCTGCTCAACGAAAAATCAAGCCAGCAGTCTCACAAATAACAAAGTGCTGCTCTAACATTCACATTTCCTTCCACATTACCTATTTAATTTGCTGTATGAAGCACAAGACCAAAGTAGCCTTGCAAAATATTCAATGCCTAAGAATGGCTCTGCATAGAAGGTTTCAATTGAGAAACTCCCTGAACACTGTATGGCGTAGGATGAGCCATGATCTGAGGTACTTAGATATCATGTTGAAGACATTCATACTTTTGGACAGAAGCAGAATGGAAACTTCTCTAAACTCTGCTTACCCCAACTCTACTCCTTTCAGCCACGGGGGCTCTCTTCTGGGAAAAGCAATAACAGAGTCAATTGATTGACAAATGGATCGAGAGATATTGGACTCACCAATATTGGATAGCACCAAATCACTCTGTCTGAGCCACATGAAGATGTCAGTTAGCAGTAATAATGAAATGGACTCTGATTTGATTTGCAGTCATCAAGAATCAAGGTTAAAATACCTTCCCGTAACTGTCCTAGCTGTGCACACAGTAACATCTGCAATGGAATTGAAATAAGTTCTCTGTTGTAAAAAAAAACATGTAACATTCCATGTATCTACCAGCCTGTTTTTTCATATTTCAGGATTTCTAAATTATAAGAGAAAACTCAAGCTCATGAACCTATGCCAATCTACAACCAGTTTATAGAATCAGAGCAGCAAGTATTTACTGCCATAGATTAAGAAGTAAAGGCTCTGATGACTGCTAGTTCTTACTAACATGTCATTTCTTTCAGTAGCACTGTGATTGCCATGCCAACTTAGATCTAT
This sequence comes from Tetrao urogallus, assembly GCF_951394365.1. Taxonomy (NCBI): domain Eukaryota; kingdom Metazoa; phylum Chordata; class Aves; order Galliformes; family Phasianidae; genus Tetrao; species Tetrao urogallus. The sequence goes on along the minus strand of NC_136823.1, from coordinate 4,012,273 downwards.
GCTTTAATACAAAATGAAAAAGAAAGTACAAGGTATAAGGGTATTTATAATAGCTGTTAATCCTAAAGCATTTTATTTGTTCTTGGACTACTGAAATTGCACATAAATATAGCAAAAAAAATTATATGTGTGTGTGTGTGTGTGTGTGTGAGTGTAAAATTAGCCATTGCTATACAGCTGAGCACCTACTCTTAAGGTCTTTACTCTTAAGTAAAGTAACTCTTAAGTTACTCTTAAGGTTTAAGAAAAAAAAAAAACATTTTACCTTCCAAGAGAGAACTGTGAACCAATGCCAGGCTCAGATAATTTAGGTAGGCTCAGATAATTTAGGTATAAAAAAAAAAAAAAACAACCCACAAAATCATCTTCCAATGTTCAAAAACTCTCTCCAATGCAACTACTCTATTAAAAGCAATCTTACTGAGAGTACATATACCTTATTTATTTCAGGAAACCAGCCAAAAATAACAAGAGTGCCACCTATCCTTCCTTATGAATATTAGAACTTGCCATGCAGTGACCTTGTGCTGTAAAAATCCAGCAACAGAAAACCTGACAATTAAGAATGTACATATCTCTGCATCTGGGTAAAAATGTGTTTAAAAAGCAAAAAGGAAAGGAATGTATTGTGTGTAAAAGCAGGATGAAAAATAAATGGAAGAGGACGATTTGGAAAATGAATAAATAAATCTGTTTAGCTATCAAGAACGTAAAATCCACAAGATGAAAACTACAGAAACTAATTTTAAAGCTTCCAGCTGCAATTTGGACTTTACTAAAGTTCTATTTGAATATATGTAGGTTTGGACATAACACAGAATCAGCAAGCTTAATCTAAAACAAGCTGCTGTACACAAACAGCAACTACCAGATGAGACTGGGGCAGTGGAGCAGGGTGGACAGGGGCTTGTTTTCATTTGTATGAGATTATAGGAGTTATCTGAGTAATTCAGGCTGGTAACCCTGACCCTGAGAGGAAAATGAGTACAAGTCTTTAAAAGCATGACATAAACAAATAGATAAACACCTTATACTAAGGAGGAAAGTGAGTTTCCTTTTTCTGCAAAGACAAGTCATGCTTCACATTCTGCTAGGGTAAAAGAACACAAATGAAGGACTTTTATTTGGATCTGTGCATTTGAAACTATTAATTTCCAATAAATACCTGTTGGATTTTGAAAATGTCTTTCTCAGAAAGAGCTGTAAGAAATGTAAGGCACTTGGAGAAATAAAGAAAGGCTTTGCTTTCACGAGAATATGGTCAGCAGATGGAAAGCAGAGTAAGTACAAGTGAAGCTGTCCTTCTGCAGCAGATCCTGGGCAGAGCTTCCCAGGCAGTCACGCTGTGCCCCAGGGCTCACATGTTTATAGGGAAAGGGAGCAGGCAGCCACAAGGCAAAGCCAAGGGCTAACAAAAAGCCCATGCTCAAATGAGGAGGGTTAACCATGAAGAAGTACAAAAAGACTTAAGCATTCTGCATGCAAAGAATTATCCCCTCCTCCCAAAACAGACAAAAACCAAGCAATGCTGTGCTAAAGGCATCCTTACACAGCAGTCGCCACTGCCTGTGGGCTGTTTGAAGTGTCTCCCAAGAAGCAATACTTCTGTCAAGTGAGCAGCCAATGACAGCCCAACGTTCACACTGAGCATCCATGGCAAAGGTGTGCCACCAGGCATCAGGGAGCACTGCTCACTGAACACATCTTCAACAGAAAGGATAAATAAAATGCAACAACAAGATTAGAGTTAATGGAGATTCCTTCAAACCTGTCAGAATCTGTCACAATATTACCACCATTCCCCAGAGTACAACCTTGTAAAGCAATTCTTTTACTTTATTTAAAAAGATAGGAGGTGGTCCAAATCACTCTGCAACCTTTCCAAACAGAAATATTAGTAGATATCGAGCTTTACAGAAGATGATCTGCAGGAATGGTGCCATGGACAGATCCACAAAGAAAATAGAGAATGATCATTGATCCACTGGGGGAGTTTTGCTCTGGTGTTCTGTATCACATCAGCAAAGTGCTAAAGTATAATTACAGCTCTGTACAATCAGAGCATGCATAGTATTTTAGTCTCATTCAACTCTATTTGGAATCACATCCAAGATATTCTAAACTGTGCTCCAGTTACTGTATTAAAATCTGCTGTATATTCTTCTGAGAAGTTTCAGAAGGATGCTATTAATAAGTATTGAAATAAATACAAAAAGAGCAGAAAAGCAGAAGTGTGGCAAATATTTCCCATTAACATGTGCATATGGTTTCAATCAAAACAAATTCGCTTGCAAAAAATATATGTTTATGTAATATTAACTTGTTATATTACCAAACTGACTGTAAGTTTGCAGTAGGGCCACTTTGATTCAGGCACTGTAAAATTTTAAGCTGGAAGGAATGGAATTTAAATCCATATGGAAATAACAGCTGTAAAATTCAGAAGGGGAAAAAAAAAATGTTTATTCATAGGGGGAAAAAAAAGTGTAGAATGTCAAGCCCAAAGCAAAAGCAGGGAGCCTGGGATCCAGCCTTCCCCTCATGGAAGGATTTTTAAGACTTATTAATGATTTCCACTACTGTTCAAAGTTACTAAACCTGCTGTGCTGAGTTTCCATTTTTGGCCCTCGCTTAATGTCATATGCACATTTAGAAGGGTACACCTTGGCCTTTTTCCTTGTCCGCTATGCACAAATATAAGCACCTGCATGACTGAAGCTTAGCACAGGTTAAAAAAAAAAAAAAAAAAAAAACGAAAAAAAATCCCACATACACAAAGAAAGAAACTTCAAACCTATTAGCTGTAAGAATCAGAACTTGAGCAGTTTAGCAGGTATGCCAATTGTTACTCACTTGCTAACGCTGGTGCCTGGGTGGGCCTGCTATTACAGCCTTGTCCTCAGGAGTATCTGCATTATGGCTGCAAAGTGAGTTGTGTCCAGTTTGCACAGGTCTTAGCATGACAAAATTGCATGAAGAATTTAAGTGGCTTAAGGATCCCTATGAGGCAGCAGGGGCCAGATGTCCAAAAGAGACCATTTAGTCAGCTATGTTACTGTAAATACTACCAAAGTACTGTTGGAGTGGCTGGCTGCAACAGTATTTTAAAGCAACTTTTTAAATCCAACTTCATGACTGTATGAAATAAACAACACGAGTAGAAAAATCTGTTGTAAACTTTTTTTTTTTTTTTCTCCTGGCATTTACTTGCTTTGGAACTTCAATTAGCCTTCATGCTTGGTGCGACTGAAGCGGAACTGATACGTGACAGTGCTATGAATACTGCAGTGTAGGAATGTTAGCAGCATACATACACATTAAGGCAGTCCAAGCTATGGAAGGTTAACATCAGATCCCCCAAGAACACAGCAAGGCTGTCTAATTGCACTTCCCATCCCCAAGCAGCAGCCGGCAGTAGGTCTCTAAGCACTCCATCAGTGCAAGGCAGAGCGACCTGCCGCAGGGCACAAGGCAGAGATGCCGCATGAGGGTAGGCACGGCTCACAGCCGCTCCTGCTGAATCCTCAGCTTGCCCCATGGGGCACGGAGGGTGCAGACATCGGGGGAAGCTCACCAGACCTCAAAGGCAATTCCTCTCACTGACATGTAACATTCAGCCACACCTGTGAGACCATGGAGGGACTCATACTGAGCTGCCAGCGTTCCTCTGTATCAACTCTGCTGTGGGGTTTTGTAGGAACCAAGGAAAGAAAGAGTGGGAAAATTAGACAAATTTCAATAGACGAATGCATTCTGCAGCTGCAATCAGAAGAGGCGCAATGCACACCTACACTCCTCAGGTTGGAGTGACAGGAGTGTTTTGTCAGGCAAGGATCCTGCATTTTTAAAGAACGGTACAAGATGAAACATGAGGAGGAATAACAAATGCATGAAGCTCCATAGCAAATGTTCAGAGGTGGAAGAAAAGCAAGTCCATTCAGCACAAGTAAACATATTTGCAAGGATATTTTCAGAGATCAAAATAATATGAAATTAACATCACTACTTTGTGTGGTGGGAATCAGGTGAGGCAAGTGAATCACAAGCTCCACACATGTAATCATTTCCAAAATCCCCACAACCCATCCCTCTTTGTGGTGCTGCGCTGGGAAAGGGCAGCAGTATTTTACAGCACCATCATTCCCACAGCTAACCAACATAGTAGTCCGTTGCTAATTGCAGTCCTGATAATGACTATATATATCTACATATATATGTATGCATATATACACATAACTCTTTACAGTATGAGGGTGTAACATTAAATGTTCACTGTTGGCTTTTGATTTGAAAATGCAGAACTCTTCTTTATCCACCCCAAAAGAATAGCACCAGAGCAGCTGAAGAAGCATGCTAGACTCTCCCTCGATCCATAAGAACAAATAGGCACTGAGTTCAAAGCTGCAAGTCTTCCTCCACCTGAACTCAAGATAATTACAAAGAACACTTCCAGGAGAGGATTTTCTTGTGTCCCTGAAACTCACATCCTTGAGCTTCTAGAAAGGAACTGGGGGTGTAAATCACCCCACACTGTAAGGGCAGAGCAAGTCTGAGACTGCCTCACAAAACTGAATGCGTACAAGTCTATGGAGCCGCATGACATGCAACCCAAGGCCCTGAAGGAGTTGGCTGATATGGTTGCTGAGCTGCCCTCCATCGTATTTGAAAAATGGTGGCTGTTGGATGAAGTCCCCAGGGACTGGAGAAAAGGAAACAACACTCCAATTTACCACACCAATTTACAAGTAAGGGAGGAAAGAAGGAGGACCTGGGAACTACAGACTAGTGAGCCTCACCTCTGTGCCTGGGAAGATTATGGAATAGATACACTTAGAAGACATGTTAAGGTACATGAGGGATGAGCAAGTGACCTGAGACAGCCAGCATGGCTTTAGCAGAGGAAGGTTATGCCTGACCAATCTGGTGGCCTTCTGTGATGGAGTGACAATATTGGTAGACAAAGGGAAGGTGACTAATATCATCTACTTGGACTTGTGCAAGGCCTTTGGCATGGTCTCCCACCACATCCTTTTCTCTAAATTGGAGAGATACAGATTTGGGGGGCAGACTATTCAGCGGATAAGGAATTGGTTGGAAGGCTGTGGACTGAGGGGTTGTGGAGTACTGCATCCAGGTCTGGGGCCCCCAGTACAAGAAAGATGTGGAGCTGTTGGAAAGGGTCCAGTGGAGGGCCACAAAGATGATCAGAAGTCTGGAGCACCTCCCCTACAAAGACAGGCTGAGGGAGCTGGGCTTGTTCAGCCTGGAGAAGAAAAGGCTGTGAGGAGACCTCATTGCAGCCTTTCAGTATTTAAAGGGAGATTATAAAAAGGACAATCAACTTTTTCCAAGGGTAGACAGTGATAAGGCAAAGGGGAATGGTTTTAAGCTCAAGTGGGGAAGGTTTAGCTTGAGTGTCAGTGTTCTGCATAGAGAGAGTGCTGAGGTGCTGGAACAGAGAGGCTGTGGATGCTCCATCCCTGGAGGTGTTCAAGGCCAGACTGGATGGGGCCCTGGGCAACCTGCTCTAGTACCAGACCTGGAGGTTGGTGGCTGTGCCTGTGGCAGGGGGGTTGGAACTTGACAATCTTTAGCGTCTCCTCTTACCCAAGCCATTCTACAGTTCTATGAGAGTCTGCACTGCCTTGCTGTGTTGTAAGGATGGTGGGAAGCATCACTCCAGCACTGCAGCAACCCAAGCAGCACATATGCAAAGAGTTGCCCCAACTCTCAGCTCCTTCCCGTGGTCTGGCAATGGTCACTACAGTCATTTGTTCTCACCCATGTGTAAAACCGTATGTCTTGGATTCCACACCAGAAGTCATCTTAGAATAAACATGATATCCAGGTATTTTTAAAAGTTTTCTGCAAAGCTTCATTCTGTCCAAGACAGCTTTCTTAGGCTCCTGCTTCTACGCAGCCATTCCCGTCTGCTCAGCAAGAGGCACCTCTTCAACCTTTCTTCCTCAGACTACTCAAAGACACCAGCACAACAAACCCCTTTCAGCAAACTGCTGCAGATTGCTGAAGGACAGCCTCACATAAAGCTCATCAGTTTGACCTGGCTATTTAATCACCAATAATAACTTATGCATCTCATGCGAAACTCCATCCTATTCCCCACTCAGAACTATTGATCTTCTTAACAGCACTCCTAAGCCAAAACGAATCACTCAAAAATACCCAGTTCATTTATTTCCAATTACTTTAACCTGGCTCAGAAGAAGATAGGCAAATTGTATGGCCTCTAACAGAAAGATTTTGTTCCAGATTTCTAGTATATGAAAGAGTCTTTATTCGTCTCCATACAAGTAATCATATTTGTATATACTCTTCCTTTGAAATTAGAACCTAAAAAACAAAGACACAAAAAAGGCAGCTTGCTTATCCTCTAAGATTTCTTTATCTGTGTAACTCCTCAAGGGTTTGCTATAACAGAAGCAAAGAAACCTAATACTACTGCAAATTAAAAAACAACCCTCTTGACCTTGCTATAGGAAGAAAAAAAGAAAAAAAAAAAGAAACATCCAGCCCTGCCAATAAGAAAAAATTTCTTTGGTAACCACTCAAAGCTATCCCACTATCCCCCATCTCCCATACTCCCCACCTGGTGCAGTCAGGCACTGTGCACCTCCTGGCCCTTGCTATTTTTACAAAGGCAACGTGAAGGGCTGCCAGGTTTGCAAGCACTCCCCTATGCCTGAAAAAGCACAACCCAGCTCCACCCAGCTGCTGGTGCTCCATGCCCTTACACTGCGCTGCACGCAGTAGTAGCAGCATTTGAGGAGCAGACATGAAGACCCCAAAACTATCAGTTCAAATTTTCCTTCTAAAGCTGACACATGTAATATTCACTTGCTACAGCAGTTCCAGTCACAAGCAGTTTGCCATTTTTTTCCTTTACTTCCAACTTCCTGGGAAACAGCAGCACTTCCACTAGCTTTTTGGACATCACTTACTATGCTGATCATCACAGCAGAGCTGCAGTACAAGGGAAAAATGCTAGGCAGCCTGGGATAGCACACTATGCCTACCTGCTTTGCTTAACGTTCATGTTGCCGTGAAACTGCAGGTGTCTATCAAGTCTCTCACAAGTAAATCCAAAAAAAGTTCAAGGTCTTGATCTTAATAGTTTCAGCAACTCCTTTTCTTTGCAGAGCGAGTTTAATCTGCAGCATCACACTGACATTTCCATGAGAAGGATGTAGATTTGGGAGAAAAATATAGGAAGGACATCAATTAAGTTTGCTGAAGGGACACAGACACAAAGCAACTACTTGAAAAGATGCAATCTCCAGAAAGGCCCCATCCTCTTCAAGAGTATCTCAGCACCAAAAGTGGAAGTGGAAATGAAGTTCTGTTCACTGGCAATCTCCTCCCACCATCTACTGCTGCCCTAACTCCTCACTGATAGCAATGTTTAGACCCCGAAAAGACTGATCTCATGTAAGAGTGAAAGCCAGAAACATAAATAACTCTTTGTAAGTGACAGACAGATATGCACTGCAGTCTAAACATAAATAAAAGACAGCTATAGATGCAGCCCAAGGCATCATGTCTATTATGTGAATACCACCAAAGTGCAGATAAGTCTGGAAGAAATGACAAACACATAAGAGGAAGGCTAGGCAAAAACACGCAACTCCCTGGTTTTTCAACAAAATGATTATTTCTAGACTACACACAACGTATCACTGCTTTCATAGCTGAAGATGAAAACAGGCCTATTACAAACAGTTTGTTCCTCATTCAGTTAGAGCAATTAGGGAACCTAGTGCTGGATGGCACTGCTGCAACACAAGCAACCAAGGACTCATTTTGTTGGTATGGAAGAGCTTACAGACGTCACTGCTTATATTCTGATTAGCAAAATGCATTGCTAATAGCCCTGTATTGTCAGTTCTGACCATTTAGAACCATGCGTCATCCCCTGTCCTAATCCTAATATTCACTAAAATAATATCTTAAAACATCCCAATTATTAATCAGAAGAATATCTTAAAATCATTAAACTAATGTAATGCAAAGATTAGATTTTAATTTCCTCCTAATTTTTAATCATCAAAGTCTCAGAACATGACTTCAAACAACAATATAAACGTACTTCTTTAAAAAACAAAATAAAACTGCTTACTGTTCATTACATGCCTTGAATAACAAAAAGAAAAATGAGGAAGAGAGAAGAGGAGGAAGAAAGAGGAGCAGGAAAAGAGAGGAGGAGGGAAAAAAGGGAAAAAACTTCAATTGCTTATCAGAAAGTTCGCTGATTTCCCAAACACCTGAAAATGCAAATGCATATTGGAAGTGATATGGAAAACCTGATCTTAACTGAAAATAATAGCAAAATGTTTTCTTTGCATTTTCCTAAAGAAAATTTAGACAACTCTGCACTTGTATTGAATCTAAATATAACTGCAATACATCATGCAAGATAACTCTCATAAGAGAGATGACATATCAGTAGCAACCAGTCCCTGATGTGGATTAGAATAATGGGAAAGACAGAGGATGAAGAAAATCGAGCTCTCTTCTGCATAATATTTTTCATGCACACTGTACATCAACACAATCAAACAACACAGTCACCTTGTTGAATAATGAATAACAAAATGAAAAGAAAATTAAGGAACAGTAAGCAAGGGAGAAAAGATTCAAGCTGACATTTCCAATGAGAGGAAGTCACCAAGAGCTTCACAGTGACTGCTCCAGATGGCAGGAGCTATTTTGGCCAGACTACCTGGCTCGGACGGGAGCTTCAGTTAGGTAAACAGAAGGGGGCAGGAAGAAGGAAAGGAACAAAGGAAAATAACAGTAACTGAAAATGGAATTTTTATCCTGCAGCCCTCTGAAGTCAAAACCATGTCAATAACAAAGGTACAAAATAAAACAGTGACTCCCGACGAAAAGGAAACCAATTAACACTGAAAATTATGGACATAAAAATTCCTTTTGGCCAACTTATAAATTAATTACCTCTCCCATGCCTGGCTTTCCATAAACATAATTAAATTGACAACATTTCTGAGCAAATCTTACATGTGCTTTGGGCAACATAAAGCATCCTACCACCTAATTGTTTGTGTTCTTCATCTGTACTTTCACTGCCAACCTCCCTTACAGTAGTGGGAAGAAAAGTTCTTTATATTTACTTATGTATTTATTGTTTGTTTGCCTCAGGGTGCAATGCATATTCTAGCTGTCAAAAGTGATTTCCCTTCTCACTGAGCAAATATTCTTAACACTGATTTTCTTCTTTATTTACTAGTATTAGACAATGATTATACAGTTACAGATAATGGAAACGTAGGCAGGTCGGAGTGCATCAGATTTATCTCTAGGCAGGAACCCTAGTTTTATGAAATATAAAAATACTCTTTATGTAAGCACAACTCAGGCTTGCTGTGAGTTGGCTTTGGGACACAGGTGACAAAATTACAACTAAAGAAAACTATAATAATAGACAATAAGAAGTTTACATGGCCACAGACCTGTACGGTACTGAAGATAACAGCCTGAGGACTGTTTTAAATAGTATTGCAGAATATTAGTTAAGAACCTGAAATTGGATTATTTCTTATGTTCTGATGCTTCCTGAAACAATTTGTATTCTATTGCAGAGGATTTAACGTGAGAAATAGAATGCAAAGTAAGAAAATTAAAAACAAGCCCAGAAATGATCTCAAGTACATTTTGTATAAGCAGTCGTTACCTGAAAGGCACATGAGGGCAAAATGCAGCTATGGAAGGAAACACATGGCTAAGGAAACCATCAGAAGCAGGTATGCTGCTCCAGAGACTGAGTAAGTTTCGGCATGCCTACTTCTCCCAACATTCTAATGTAGGTGCTGCAATTGCACAGACTCCAGGGGTCTCCAGAACAGCCCACTCCGTTGACCTTGCCTTCTGCAGCCCAGACACAGAACGGCACAGACACTCATTGCAGAAAGGGTAAAAGCCCTGAGTAGCTCCAGAGCAGCTGATGTAGCACTAAAAGTCTTCTGGTTAGTAGATGGATGGTGGCATAAAAATTTCTGTATATTGCAGATAGTAGGAAGCCAGAACTAAGAGACAGCATAATAGCTTTTAATTATCTAACGGTTAACAAGACAAGGACTGCTCTAGAAGAAGCAGTGCTGGATCTAACAGCACACCTTTTCGTGCCCCCAAGTGAAGCAGAGGGGCTTTTTCACTGAGGAATTTACAGACTGTTGGCTTTCAGCTGAACTTAGGCTCCCAATTGCTGGATACCTAAAGGAATTTATGCCCAGATAAGCACCGATTAAAACTTAAAAAAATTCTTAGCTTTCTTATTCTAACCACTAGGCATCAGCAAAGGGATTTCACATTCTCAGCTGAACTACATTGCTCTGCTTTTCACATTGCAGGGCCTGACTGCACAAAAACCTGAACCTTGATACATTCTACAGATGTTAAGTATACATTAATGTTCATCAAGAGAGCCACTTATAAAACGGCCAAAGCTTCTAGGAAAATACAACAATATTTAGCAGTTGTTAAACTGAATGGAGTTAAAATTCAAGCAAGCCCTGATCCCAAAAGGAACTAAGTCCCCTACCGAAGCTGAACAGAAAGTTCAGAAAGGTGTCTCAGGCAGTGCCTTACCAGCACAAAGCAATAAACTAGCAAATGGAAAACAAAGAATCTGGATAGCATAATAAAGAAAAGATGGAACAACGCAGAAAAACATCAGCTTGTCAAGGAGTAGGCAGAGTGATGAGTTTGAATACAATAGTTAACTTCAAAGAACTTATTATATCATGCAGTTTGGAAAATGTATGGGATGTTAGAACATGTCAACAGGTAGAAAATTGAAGCTTTGATTAAGATGTAAAGAAAATGCAGGTAAATATGTTTATGTCATTAGTGACATAGTGGAACGCAACAGGAAACAGAAAAACAACATCAACTACATATGAAGGAATTGAGGAACGGACAATATAAAGCTATTGGCAATATATATCAGGAATGAACACAGAAAGTACGGCTCTGTTTCTTTAAGAAAAGAAAAATAAGGAATCCATGAATAGAAGCCTCAGCTCTGTTTTCTCCATTAATCCTTGTAATGACAATTTTAAATACAAAAACAAATCACATCAGTTTTGTTTAAAGTTATTAAACATCTCTTAAACGAAGAACATTAAGGTTTCACAGTTTAGCCTTTTATGACAATTGGCAAATATTTTCTTCTATTGCTATTGGAAGGCATAACTGGACACTACAAAATTAAGAAAAGTTGCAGCCTGATAGCTAAAAATAACTTTAACTTAATTAAATCAAAATCTGTATGCAGAACAAGGTTTTGCAACTAAAGACCAGCCCACACTCTACAGAATATCCATAGAAAAGCAAAGAAATCTGGAATAGAAGAAATATAGGTTATAAAAAAAGATGCTTAATTTTCAAGGCAAGAATAATCACAAGTTAAACTCCACATATTGTCAAGAAATTTACAAAACTGTTAGGAAAGCTATAGACCTTTCATTGTTCTAGCTCCTCAGGGTACCAATTACTCCATTCTACTGCAACAGATTAATAAATAAATTCAAACAAATTAAGTAAAAATAAGTTGAAAATTCAGCCAGAGAAAAATGCCAGTAATGACAAGCAATTGAGAAGAAACTTTACTTAAGACACTATGAATTTGAAACATAGAGTGTTTGTACAAGCAGAAGCAGGAAGAAATCAAGCATTTCTACTAGCTGAGATAATTAATCCTTGCTTGCATCACTGCCGTCTGATAAAATGCAAGCTTAAAACATAGCCTCCTTTACAAATCAGTGAATTTTCATAAGGTCTTATTCCCAAGCAGGTTTTTGGTATTGAACAGGAAACAGCACTTTCTCTTAGAGATGTATTCTTCTCCTTCGGCCCCATCATCCATTTTCACTGCTGGCAGGAACTCCATGTTTTTGTGCCTGCCAAATAAACTAAAACTGTCCAATGGAGTCAAGAATTACTGAAGTGCAAGGAAAGAGAGGATGAATGTGAAGTCACACAAATTTCATTTGAATGCCTCTGAGGGGAACAGCTGCCAAACCTTTGCAGCTCCTCCTTACTCATTTCATCTTCTCCCTCTGCCTACCCTAGTTATAAGCACAGACTAAGCTAGGAAAGCAATCTAGGTTTCAGGAATGAATCACTTCTCAACATTTCTCTTTGTGGGATTCTGTTCCCTTTGGAAACTCAGCAAGAAATCATACATATGCAACAGAAATCTTAACGAACTGCATTTGTTATAAGCCCAGAAAACTCAATTAGAACAATCTCTTCTTTTTATCTACACATGGTTTTTTTTGCACAAGATAAAAATAAGCCATTTTTGTTTTATTACCAATGAGGACAAAGAAGGCAAACGGTCTCAATGAACTTGTCAAGCCTTCACAGCACCTCAGTGTGAAGGAAGCTACCCTACTTTCCAAAGCAGCTTTCTTCACACTCACCATTTTCTGGTAACAGATGGGAGGCTGAAGATAGAAAGGATACTTTATGCCTAGCACCAAGGGGAGAGATTGATAAAAAGAAGTCTCAACAGTGAGATTCCATAAATCTTTGCAGGAATCTTTGGAAAAAAAAATAATTATAACTAGAAACTGCCCTTCTCCTCAGAAAGTTGGAAAATTTAAATAAAGAAATAACATAAAAGGCAAGAAATAACATAAAAGGCAAAGGAATCAAGGCTTTTCCTGGTACTGGTATGTTCTAAGTGCCTGAGCTGAGCAATCCATGCCTCTTGCATCCTGTGCTCTTCTGCTGTACCTACTTCTACTCACTCGTTTTCCTAATTGCCCATCAGTTCTGATAGAGAAGTAGCAGGATGAAGCAAGGTTATTCACTATGGATCTAAAAGAGCTCTGTTATGAAAAAGGCTGCTGTCATTTTAAAATTAAAAGATATGTTTCCGTGTAAAAGCAAAAACATTTAGACTAATCCTTAATCCTAAATTCCTATCCTGATTAGTTTCTTTACCAGGTGGTCAGGATTTCAGTAGCTCAGAGGCACTGATGGCAAAATAGTATATAATTATGGAGCAGCAAAAGTAGCACTGTGATCATACTAGGTATGCTCTCTGATGTGCAAACCATTTATATTTTGCTGCTGAAAGCCACAGTTTTTATGAAGTTGCGATGATATGATAAAAATATCACCAGTCTTAAATTACAGAATGATCTTCTCCACAAATCAAATAATGTGAGCTATTGGCACATAAGAGTATTTATCAACGGTTACTAAAAAGGAGTTCATAGGCCAAGCTGAATTCATCATCTTTAAACTGTGATTCTTTGCCATATCCAAGGAAAAAATGTAACAAGCATTAAATAAGAATCAAACAAATCTAGCTTATCTTTGCTTTTCACTTACATTGAAGAAATACTAAAACAGTTTGAAATTATTATTATTATCTAGATGACAAAGCATTGTGATTTTTACATTCACATTTCTGTGCACACATATGTGCCTTTCATTATGTACACATAACATTTCTAGAAATACTGTCACTAAAACATTGAAAACATTCACAGCATCTCATCTACCCTCCATCTGAAATTCAGATTGAAATGGAAACAAATTTGGGATAAATTATTTGGTTTTATTGACAGTAAAATAAGTAGGAGGGAGCTGCTTTGCTCTCTGGTGCTACTGTTCATACACTTGTTCATACTGCTTGTCCCACAGAAATTATTATCACCTCAGATAGGATGGAATGATGTTTGTGTAATACTGATTTTAGATTGATCCCTTCTGTTGATCCTACAGCAGATATCTGCTACCTACAAAAGAGATAATTCTCCTTTTTTTTTTTTTGTTCATTTGCTTAGTAAAAACTACCTTGAGATCCTTGCTGTCAGTAGATACATCCTTGGCATAGTCATATAACTTTCCAATTATAACTTATCCGGAAAGATAGCCCTGAAAAGAAATATCATGGGCATGCTTTAATATAAATATCAAACGCTGCTTCTTCATCAAGAATCTGACATTATTGATGTTTGAGACCTGCTAGTTACTGATGTTCAGATCTCTAACTTGTGCAAATGAGAAAAAGCTTATTTGAGTTTTATAAAGACAAAACAGGATGGAATCATTTATTTCCCTTCAGTGCATATCCCAAGAAACAGCTGAGATAGTTAAAAAAAAGAATTATATTTCTATACTGTAAAGTTAAAAAGCCTCAATTCGTCCTCTCCCTAAATGAAAAGAGGTCATCACCAACAGAGCAGGATGGGAATCAGGGTGAGAACATTCCTAAGGAAGTTTGAGTAGGCACACAATTGCAAAACTGATTTTTAAGCAGAAGTGTGAAGATAATCAAGTTCTTCAGTTAAAAATTCTCAGGATCCCCGTTTATAGAATCTATATATTAAAATCCATAATTAGTCAGATATAAAGCTTTACTGAAAGGCATGTTGTTTATGTTATTTCTCAACAAGCACAAGGAGCTCAACAGAAAAATTGAGACAAGTATCTTTACCCCCATATACTCAAGAGTTGTGTTAAAAAAATATACATACTGTATATACAGTAATGAAGTGCATCTCCTTTCTTTCAGGAAGCTAAATTTAACCTCAGCAGACCTGAGAAATCTACACAGATCTGGATGAACAAGAACATGAGATGTCAGTGACTGTAGGAGTAAAGTTGATTCATCTCTTGCTCCACAACGTGAGCATACAAGAAACCATCTTGCTACAGCAAGATCTCTGTCACGGGCATCTAACACCAAGTCAAAAAGCTCTGCCTTGGAATCCCTGCATTGAACCATCAATTGAGACAAGCAATGAAAAATAAAAATAGATTATCTGTGAACATGGAGACATATCCAGTCCCTAGTAAGAACAGATAAAACTAACAAAGACAAGTATATAATGCAGCTTTGTGATTACGTATTCTGATCACAGAATGGCTTGGGTTGAAAGGGACCTTAACAATCAACTAATTAACAACCGTCGCCATGAGTAAGGTTGCCACCCACCAGATGAGGCTGCCCAGGGTCCCCTCCAGCCCAGACTTGAATGCCTCCAGAGATGGGGTATCCACAACCTTTCTGGGAAGCCTGTGCCAGTGCCTCACCACTTTGAGTAAAGAACTTCTCCTTACATCTAATCTAAATCTCTCCACTTGTAGCTTAAAACCACCCCTCCTCATCCTACCACTATCAGACTGTAAAAAGTCTATCTCCTCCAGTTTATAAGCTACTTCCTGGAGACTTCTCCAAGATAAATACCCCCAGATCCCTCAGTTTGTCTTTTTAGGAGAGGTGCTCCAGCTTTCTGAGCATATTTGTAGCCTCCTCTGGACCTGCTCCATCACCTCCTCATCTCTTGTGCTGGGGGCCCCAGACCTAGATGCAGTAATGCAGATGAGGCTTCACCAGGGCAGAATAGAAGTACACAGTCACCTTCCCTCAACCTGCTCCCACCCCTCTGCTGATACAACCCAGAAGATCATTGGCCTTCTGGGCTGTAAGCACACACTGGCTCATGCAGAGCTTTCTGTCTGCCAGGACATCCAAGTCCTTCTCTCATCCTGTACATGTATCTGGGATTGTCTTGATGCAAGTACAACACCTTGCACTTGGCCTTGTTAAACCTCATTAGGCTCATGTGTGCCCCTTTTCAAGTCTGTCCAGGTCCCTTTGGATAACATCTCTTCCTTCCGTTGTATCAGCTGAACCATTCAGCTTAGAGTCATCAGCAAACTTCCTGATCCCACTCTCCATGTCACTGATAAAGATGTTGAAGAGCAGTGATCCCATGTCAGACCCCTGGGCAATATCACACATCACCTGCCTCCACCCAGACACAGATTTGCTGACCACAACCCTCTGGCTGCAACCACCCAGCCAATATTTTACCAGTTGAATACTCCAGCCTTCAAGTCCATCTGTCTTCAATTTAGAAATAAGAATGTGGTATGGGATGCTGTTAAAGGCCTTGTATGGGTCCAGGAAGACAACATCAGCTGCCCTTCCTTTTTCCACCAGTGCTGTCATCCCATCACAGAGGGCTATCAGGCACAATCTGCCCTTGGTGAAGCCATGCTGACTGTCTCACATCACCTCCTCCCACATCTTATATGTGCTTTAACATGTGCTTTAATACAAAAAACTTGCAAGGTTTATCATGACCACAAAATAGATTATGAGAGCATTTCATTCTGAGGGCTCTCATTAAGTAACCTCTACATGTCATCTGTCAGAGTAATGAAAACAGCCCAAGATTTCTGGACTGGTATTGAACAAAGGATGAGATTCAGAATGGGTACTCCTTGCAGAGAACACTGTGCTCTCAATGCAGACTCCCTTTAATTCCTGCAAAAGCCTCCAATTTCTAATTACAACTATCTTACAAGTTGATTATAATGATTTTAAGAGTGCCTGGAATTTTCCCAGTTGTCTTTCCAAACACAGCCAAGTTCACTTGGCACTCATTGGGCTGATTATAAAAGATACTGTTAATGGAGAGCTGAGTCCTCACCTGAATTATTAGGATGAACTTCAACAAACAAAAATAACTTCATCTCTTGCTTTCTTTCACTCTCCATGGCCGTGTCAGCACACGACACAGTTAGCAGCTCTGCAACCCACTAGGTGAAAGCAAGGCTGCAGAGCTTAGACCCACATTATGAAGGCTCAGCAACTTTGGAGCAAATTCTTATGACTTCCCTTCTACTCACGGGGAATTTTAAAATAAATTCACTCATTGTTGGCAATTAAGTCCTAAAACTAAAGGCACTCCATGCTCAATTATTAAACAGGGAAATGGGCGAGTATACATAGCTTTCCTCTTTCAAAAAATATCTTCATTTCATTACGACTTCGAGCCATTTGGAGCATAGTACTGTGATAGATACACATGATCAAGTTTTACTGGCAACATGATAAAGTTCACATAAATATTTCATACCAAGAAATGAGAAAAGCCTCAAGTATTTTCATTTGATCCAGAAAAGGTGCCTGATATGCAGATTTTGCTTCATTTATGAATAAATGAAAGCGGCATACCATTAACAACTCAAGGTGGGAGTTGGAAGTTAAAGTTAAGCCGAGTTACCAGCATAGTATAGACTGACACAAAAAGACTGCAAAAAGCTCAAGGGAACTTAAAAAAAAAATATTAAGAAAAACTTAAATCACGAAAAAAAGTTCTTATTTAAGTAGTCTGCTATTCTCAATGTTACAGTGCTTCTTTTAAATGTTATCAAAATAGAGGTAATTAAGTTGGCATTAAATTACGGTACATAAAAGCTTCTGAAATTTTCATTTGTGCAGATGTTTAACCTCCTTCTTCACACTTGTAAACTGAATACAGAAAGTCTCCTTAATCTCATATTATGTAAGATACCAAATGCAACAGGGAATACAGAATAAAATAAATCTAAAAAAGAAAAAAAACACTTTAAAAAATTAGTATTTCACTAAGTTACTTAGTATTTCATTAGCAAATATTTTGACAGCCATGCTGGAAGAAAAGTAATAATAAAATATATCAGCTTAATTTTTTTTTTTTTTTTTTTGTGCAAAGGCTTAAGGATGTGAAAGCTAAAGTGCTATAGAAGGTTTGACTAAGAGAAAATGAAAAACATAAATACTATTTTCATTAAGTAACTAAAAGAGGAAATTTTTTGTAATAATCTGAAATCCAGTAAAATTCACTACAATATCAAAAAGCACTCAGGAACATGATATATATGACACAAAGGGCATCTACCTTTATTCCATTTACATTTCCATTTAAACCCACAGAAATAAGCTTCTTTTTCATGGACCTACACTCTCCTGATACACAGCTCAGCACAAGCTATTCTTAATCAGGAAGAAAAAGAGTAAAAGATGAAATTAGGAATGATTAGAATGTTTCTAAGAAGCTTCTTTGTTTAATTATAGTGACCCTTCAGCACCAGATAAGGCAAATATAAATTTGTACTTAAGTAAATGAGAATAATCGATATTGACATACAACACTCATTCCATTGTTGACCTGTTATGTCCAACTACGGGCAATTCAATATAAGTTACACTTTTTGTAGGCCTTGAAATCTGCTTTTCTGACAGAAACATAGGTAAGTATTCACCTTGCAATGACATATTAAAAGTACATCTCAGCAAGCTTCTGCATAAATATCAGGTTCCTACCAACAGAAGCCATTCTATGATTCTATAATGTCATCCATCCATGCATCTTCTTGAGTTATGGCTTGTCATGGAAGGTGTGATGTTAATTAGGATATTATGTAAGTAATCAATTTTTGCCCTTTCCCAGTCATCATTACTTTGGATATCAGCACTTAAATACGCACCTGTTTATGGACTGAAAGTTACTTTAATTAACTGACTGTCAACTGGCATACTTGGATTTTAGTTATTTTAATTATCCACATCAAAACCAAACTACAACACAATAGCTGTTCATCCTGTGGTAGCAGAAGTAGGATCTTTTATTTATAGCCAGGCAATGATTATACCAGAAGACATCAGCAGCTTTCACTAATTCTGAATTCATTTCTATCGGCTGCAGTACATAAATGGAGGAGATAATTTCCAGGCTCTGGAAAAAGCCTGGTTAGAAGAACATGTGATTTCTTTAGGATGGAGAGCAGGTATTATAGTGGGCATTAACTTGTTAGACTGTAGCATACTTAACACTTAATCTACATTTATATTCATGCTATTTATTCTAAGAATCAGTGCTGTTCTCTAATACAAATCAAAGTGAATATAAATCTAGCTCCAAGGTATCACTTCTTGCACCACTGTATTTCATTTATATTTTTGCAACTGTTGAGTCAAAGCATGAGAATTCCCACATTTTGAACAGAGGCAAAATTAGTGTGTTATACTTGAGGCACGGTAATAATACTTCAGTGAAAGCACTGTTTACCATCACTTACATACTTTTTTTTTAAAACTCAAATATTCTAAATTGAATTATTCCTGTACTTAATAGTAAACTACATCACAGAGCAGGTGAGAATGAGCATAAGCCTAAACCTATGCTTTTTGTCTAGAATAGAGTAGCTAAGGCAAATACAGGATGGCATACAAGCAAAAGACAACTTAAGTCAAAATGCAGCTCTGTGTCACTCTACCATTGGTATCTGCAGCCTCCTAGTGAAACAAGCTATCCTATTTTAAAAAGTAGTGGACTCAAGTCCACACATTCAAAGCTGTTATAAACTAAGCAGTACTTGACAGCTGAGAGCTCACAGATCCTAATTTTAGAAACATCATATGGATAGGATCCAACAAGGCTGAGGTAGCATAACCTGCAAAGAGATGCAGATGGGAACTGCTTAAAATCTCAGCTTCGTTCAAAGAAAAATGAAGCCCCTTATTTTTCAGAATAAATCATAGATAAAGCTGGTTCTTTTCTTGTTTGTTTTCTTTTTTTCCTGTTCATGTTGCATTCAGGAATCACAAACGAAAAATAGAATGAATCAAAAAGAAAGTCATGATCACTATTTTAAAAATCTCATTTTAGAACCAATTTAATGATACTTCCAAAGACTTAATGGTGAACTTTCTACATTAGAACTACCAGCACCTGAATCTTAAATGTACCACTGGTACATGTAAGCACCTCAAAAAAATTATTTCCAAACAACCATGGATACCTGGATTTGTCAGGGACTTAGAGTGAAAAGATATTTCCATTAAAAGAAAAAAAAAAAAAAGAAAAAGTTTTTATGTTTAAATCTATTCCTGTTGTCTAAATAACCTAGACACAAGTAGAAATATTCATCAAGTACTGTTACTCATACTAAAGCTTGCTATATACAAGCAAAGACTCTCATTCCTGTTCTGTGCGTACAGGACACAGCTTGGTCTTATCCTGCAGAACATCAAGGATGTGTGCAATGGGGACTCCTGGGGGTTGTACTGATTTCAGGTGAGCTCTGCCACAGCACAACAGATCCACCAGGAAAGTGAATCCAGAGGTAATAAGAATTATTAGTTCCCATCAGCAATTTCTGGCAAACACGGTCTCACTTGCCCCCACTCACAACCCCCATTCAAGAAGGTGGAAGTATTAATTCAAGGTGGAAATGACAAATGTGACGTTCTCTTCTACTTTAAGAATGGTGGCCAATACATTTGGACCATCACGCTTCCCTTTTTGATTGATGAGGATTATTTTTTTCCGTTTGCTATCTGTAATTATTGCTGGTAGCAGAAAGCCAGCTATTTTGTCCACTGCCTTCTGGATAACCGATTTATTTTTTGAAATCATTCAGATCATAAAGCAGAATTCCAAGTATCCTAACTTGTCATTTTACATTCATTTTTCATATGCATGGATTTGTCCTGGAACAAAATACTGACTTTTCATTAATTATCTCAGGCTGAGTCATAAGGCACATAAAGCAGGAAGCAATAAAGGAAATCCATTGTCCTCAGGCCATTTTTTCAAATATTTCTGCCAAAACAAAATTGTTTTGCGTAAAAGGAAATTTGTTGAGAGCAAAAGGAAAAAAAAAAAAAAGTGAGAATTGAAATAGTTCTTGTTACAACTATGTTTTAAAAATTTCAGCAGACACCCTTACTCTGCATACACCTGTACAAGCATATTTTGGTCAGAGGCTTTCTTGAATTAGATGATAAAATATACCAACCCAATACCAACACCATAAATATGATTTAGGAGGAGAGCTTACAGTGGTCCATTTAATAGTGCATCCTGGCTCGAACAGCGGCAGTACCAAATGCTTTGGAGGAAAAATGATGCAAATAAGAGAAGTCTGAGAAGTCTGCCATCTGGTAACCCATCTACATGAAAGGGTTTCTTAACCAATTTCTAGCTCTTCCTACACAATGTAAGTAAAGCTTTAAACGTAGCAAGCCTTCAAATGAAAGTGGAATATGTAGATTAAAAATGATGAAAGAAGCAATTTACTTTGGATTAATGAAATTTGATGTAATTGCTGCTAATTAAAATTATTGTACAAGTAGAAAACAAAAGTGTCTATTAATTCTCTGCATACACTAAATTTAGATATCAACTGAGTAGTTTATTCACAGTATTTACTATAATTATTGCAATACTTTTGTAACTTTAATGATTTAAAAGTTTTCAGATTCAATACTAAATAATGGTTTCTGCTGCAGAAAGCAAAATAATCTTTCGAACTCCCAGTGCTCTCATACTTGGAGTGTGACTCACTGCATTTACATTTTGTGAAAGTACGTGTAGGAGTGAAAGCACTTATGTATTATCAAGAAATATGACATTATAATCCCATGAAGTTATCACTTATAGAAAAAAATAAAACAGTTCCTATTCTCTTTCATACCTAAATGTAAAGTGAATAACTCCCATTAACTTTACCTTCTATTAACTTTATAAAGAAAAAGGATGCTTAACATTTTTGCGCATATTTTTGACCTAGTATTTAACGCAAGGTTTTTCAATAACATTAGCTTATCTGAAGAACATTTTTGTATTTTAAGCTATTCACTGGTTTGTTTCAAATCTGACAAAAAATGATAAGACTAAAACTGGGGGAAAATTAAAAACAATCAGAATGCTCCGCAAACATTTTTATTATATAAATAAACCAAAGTTAGGCCTAGAAAGGTCATTTCTATAATTTCTTTGTTTCTCATTCTTACTGTCTTCTCTTTTTAACCAATTAGCTTCTCATTGGCACTTCAAACACCAACAGAACAACAAAGCAAACACAACATAGTATCATATTTTGCTGAAATTTGCTAACTGAAAACTTAAAGGCATTATTAATTTCTGCTTCTAAAAGACTTACAGGTAGGTCATTTCATTCTTGAACCTCTCAAACTATACTAATACTCAAGCCACAGTCTATCACAGAGGGTTATGCTTGATCTTCAGAGGAATACTGCATTACACATGGTGCAACTATGCTATGTAGTTAGCCCCACTAAGACTTGAGCATTTACCTCTAGCAATGGACAGAGAAGCAGAGCAAAAAAATGCAGGAACATCAACTGTAGGTGATTCTAAACTCAACTGTGAATCTCTCGAGCATCAGTGCTCACAGCTGAAGCATGCAGAACAATCACAGGAGTAAAGAGGCAACTGTAAGCTTTAATGTAGTGTTTTTCCTCCCCTCACCGCCTTACGTAGAGAGGATATAGCACTGACCTGGAGGAGCAACAAAAATTGGGAAAACAACTGTAATACAAAGAATTGGGTTGCAAAGATTTGATTAGAAACCTTAAAAAGAAACAATGCACAGAAAGCAACGTGGCTACAGGCTAACAGCTTGGCAGCTTTTGAAAAATGAATTTAAGAGGAGCTTCTTCTGGAATGATGGGACAGACCAAGAAGCAACTCCTTTTCCTGTAACAAACAGCTCCATTTCCAATGGGGAGACTCATGTTTCTAGAATTTCAGGCAGCCACAGTTGTAGAGCCTAAGGGACTCTTTTTTAAGCTTTGGGTGGGTGAAGCAAGTTAACAGAAGTTAACAGTTTTATGGTGTGTATCCACTGATTTCTTCGAAGAAACCAGTTCAAAGAGTCTGCTCAAGAAGGCTCTGAAGTGCCACCTTTGGGCACAGGCATACAAAAGAAACATGTGGGTAGTGCACTGTCAAAAATTTCACCATTTTAGCAACACAGACTCTCTGTCAGTGGAATAGCACTTACTTTTGGTTAATGAAACTCAAACCAAATTTCTATTAAAAGACCAGATTTTGTAGCCTGGCCATGAAGTAAGGGCATTGGGGCAATAAGGGCATTCGCAGCAGTTGCACACAGTAAGCTACTTTTCCCACATCTTACCTCTTTGAATAGCCTCCTCCACTGAACGCATCAATATAAAGCAGATCATTGCATTTTTATTTTAAATTAAAATTTTACTAAGATTAAAAATGGCAATTAAGAAAAGGGAAAGAAAAAATGCACTGTAGTAAGGAAAAGCACTGTAGGAAAACAAAACGCAGAGGAGAAAACTGAAAAGAGACCAAGGCTGAAAGCAGGAATAATGAGTTAAATTAGGGAAACAATTACTAAAGTGTCTGTTTTGAATATCTGGAAAATAGAACTTCGAAAATGTACTGTTACACGGAAAACTCTGCAGTGCCAAGAGGATACTCCCAATGAAGAAGATTTTCCGAACTCCAGCAATTCACTAACAAATCAACAATAAAGTTTTGATTTCCCAGGGCACCTCAGTAGCACATTTTCAACATTAATAATAGACCATTTTATTCCCCCAGCTGATTTCTAACTTCTAATTAGGTTCTAATTTATAATATAACATTCCATTCTGATAGACTGTATTTCTAAAGGAAATAGGACTTTATCTTCCTCAGCTAAGTGCTTTTACAATCAAGATTGCTGACTTATGTTCTTCCTTCTGCTCATTTACTATCTTCCTCAAACCATTCTAAAATAAATCAATTTTAATTATTTTGATTGAAACATTCTGGGTTGCCCATATCTGCTTACTCTTCCCAGCTGGCAACGAACGGTTTGATTTTGGAAACATTTCCTACCTAAGGCAAGAATTGATCATATTCCATGAATTACTATCTCAAGCTGCATCAAAATGCTCTCCATAGCAATGATCTTATCTTTACAACTGCCTCTAAAAATTTCAACATGGAGGAAACTCCTCCTTCACTGCACATCAGTGATACATGAGGTATTACTTAGCACAAGCTCTTTTGAACAGGGTTCCTATTTTAACTCTCCCAGCGAGGGGCTGCTGTTGTATTTCGTTCTCTATAGGCCTGCGTACAATCTCCTCTACCAAACTAGAAAACAATAATAAAAGTCTGCTGCTTTTTCGCTATGATTATTATTCCATTTCCTACTGCACAAAATCAATTATTAGCCTAGTATTTCTGAGAAGCCTTGTGATCTCAAACACAGCAGAGGAATAACTGGGAGCTGAACAAGAATTGGGAATGGAGTAGAATTTGCTTAGACCAGAAACTGGAGTATTACAGAATTAGAACAGTTTAAGGGAAGAATCAGTAGTAGGACAGAACAGCAATAACAATGAGAGCAGGACCATCCATCAATGCCCCTCCAGCTGCATTGCAACACACTGCCAGCACCCCGGGATCCTGGCAGCAGCAGCACCATGCCCAGCAGTGCTGAGCACCTGGGGAAGCTCCCCATGCATGGAGCACGTCAGTGCAGGGATACCTCGCCATGCTCCCCACTTTCTAAAGCTGCACAGAGGACAGAGTCACTGGGAAACGTTAATCTTTTGGTTCTTCATCAAATGAAAACTGAGCTTATAATCATGCCCAGTAAATTTTCTTGTCATGTTTCAGTTAAAGTTGCTTTGCTCAAGATGTCAGCAAAAGACACGACTAGTCAAGTAAGAATTATAAGGTTTTTTCTTCTGTGACATATAGCACTACTCGGGTGGGATTGACAAGTGATAAAACACTCAAATATTCATCCTGAGCCACGGAGGT
The DNA here is from genome assembly GCF_951394365.1 of Tetrao urogallus. Taxonomy (NCBI): domain Eukaryota; kingdom Metazoa; phylum Chordata; class Aves; order Galliformes; family Phasianidae; genus Tetrao; species Tetrao urogallus. The sequence continues at coordinate 3,987,845 of NC_136823.1, read as the reverse complement.
TAAAAACATTGCTTCGCTGCAGCGTTAGCATTTTCACTTGCATCAAACATTCACATCAACACAAGGAAACAATCCACTGCTGTTATTTCAGCTCATATTTCTGAAAGAGCAACATACATCATTCATGGCTGCAACAAACACTCTGTTCTCCTTTAGTTTACTGATATCGTAAGCAAATGTGATGGAAATCTAATTTTGTCGGCTGCAAAACAAACACCGTATTCAACATCTAGCAAAAAAAATTCTCAGGTTAAACTTACCTGGCATGCTCATTAGTATAAAAAAACCTCACAGAATAACCAGAAAATACAAAAAAAAAAAAAAAAAAAAAAAGAGAGAAACTTTGCCTTGTAATCTACTACTACAAAATCCTAAAGAAATACAGTTATTTCAGCTTCCCTTTAAATTTCTTCTTAAGGATTTTGTAAGATTCTGGCCTTTGTTTTTTAAAGAGAAATGCTGAAAGGAATTCCTTCCAAATAAACTGAAGACTTTATACAAACCAAAGAATGCTTCCAGACATTTTTCTTTGAAGCATACCTTAGAAAACCTTGCTGAAGAAAGAAAACTTTAAGGCAGATAGACGGCATCTTCAAGGCTGAAGAATTAGAGAAGGGCTCTGAGATATACAAAATTATGCTCTTATTTCACTTCAGTTGATTTTTTTCTACCTAATCATTAAAAAAAAAAAATACCTCAACTTCATTGTTTCAGGGAAGAGGAAGAATATTATTTTAAAATGTGATGTGGCCATTTCTGTTGAATAACTGTATAATTACTAAATGTGAGAAGGGGGCTTGGTATGAAAATTTTAAGCAGCACTGCTCTCTGCCAGTGAATTCAAGATAATCAGCTTATTCTGCTGAATATTCAATTTAAAAACAGTTTTCTAAAGTTATCGCTCAATTGCAAATATCAATTCAGATTGTAAGCAAAGCAATGTATATCTGCAAACAGAAACATCATTCTGAAAGAGAAACCATACCTACACGAGAACCCAATGGCAACAGAGAAAGTAAGAACAGGAAAGCCCCAACTCTTTGGAACATCTTCAAAATCAAGAATACGAGGTATAACAGGCCCTGAAAAGCACAAGTGGATCAATTTAACTGATACAAGATTATGGTAACCAAGAGGCACGATAAGAACAATTTATTCTTAAATACTGTAAAACTGTTTGAAAATCATGTTAATTTCTAATGCCATGTGAGAGATGGGAAGGGTCCGTCCGACCACAGTGCTGATCAAATCTCCTAATGGAGCTTGACAGGCAGCCAAACAAACAGACTGTCAGACAAAAACTGCATATGCCTCATTTCCTTAAAAAAATAAATAAAAGATTAAAAATAAGGCCTCAGTAGAAATTATCACTACATATATTATAGCGCCTGTTACAGCACCCACAAACTTCAGCTTTGTGTGTGCTTGACAGGAAAAAACAAAACCAGAGGATGTGCCATCCCAGGGGACAAGGGAGGCACGAAGGCAGATGCATGGGAAGGTGCAGCTGCCTCCCACGTGGCACTGCTGGTGTCCCCACATGCGGGAGGGGGACCTCCATGGCACACAGCTGCTCCTGTCGGCCAGAAGCCTCGACCAAGTAAAGGGGCCAAGGCAGAAAGAGCGACTGGAGCTGCAGGATGAAGAGTGAGGATCAGCCTTCTAAACCTGACCAAGCCTGCTCTGGCTTTTCAAAGCCAAGCCCAGCAGTGGCTGCAGAACACCGTGCAGCACAAAAGGAATCGCAGCCAGAGACACTGCATGCCCCAAGCAGCAAGGCTTTGGTTTGAAGCTTTCTTCTCGTTCTTCTCCCATGTGTTCCTCTTCATCATTTTCGTATTTTCTGTTTGGCATATAAGAGTAGTAGAATATTGAATCTGAACTAAATTTCTCCATGACTATAAAAATATTTTTTTATTAAAACAGATGTCAGCAAAATTTTATGGAGTGAAAATTGAGTAACAGATGGCGAGGTCTGTGAAGTTCAAAGAGGCTGTATTTTATTAAAAAGGAAATTTGAGGAAAAGAAGTATTTTGCTGGAAATATTGATATAGTGTTTAAGCAAATGTAAAAATATTCTTACTTGATAGAAAACAGCAAGCTTAGTAAAAAAAAGAGGTATTCAGGCCATAAAGCCCAGACCATTAAAAAAAAAAAAAAAAAGGATTTCACCGCTTTCTTTTTACTGAGCACAGCTTTTCACCCATGACATCAAGGTTCTTAAAGAAAATAATGTACATCATAGAAAAAGAAAAAACAGCCAGCTACCCAACCCCAAAATAACAATCAAGAGTCCGGGACAAAATTCACCCTGTATTTGACACACACAGCTGTGGCATCAGCTATTGTAAAAGTGAGCTTATGAGTTTAACCAATACTTTTACTATGAAATTTGGGATAACTGTTCAACAAATTACCAAATAATGGCGTGTGTCCTACAGGAACTGAGAGTGAGACAGCTTGCAACTCCTGACCGCTGTTACTGTCTAAGCCCTTTTCCCCTGTTATTACTTAGATTGGTGATTGGTTTAAAAAAAAAAAAAGCCACAGTAGAATATAGGTAGAAAGCTAATGAAGAGAAGGGCAAACGTAATTATAGAATAATACAACTTCCCTCTCAATTCCTATGGCCCTCAATTCTTTTTTTTTTTTTAAGATATTTTTAACATACTTTATTACATCGCTAGGAAAACAGTTAAAAAGGGAAGTAGTAATTTCACATTCATGACCAGAACTATTGTGCAGCAAAGCCTCCTGAGGAACGGCAAATTTTCACATCCATTGGGAAAGACTGAGATACCTGATAGTTTCTGAGCACATAACCAGGAGGAGAGCTGCCCGTTCTCCACAGCAACCTGCACACCCAGGTCCGAGCAGGGCTCACACAGCCCATGGTACCAGCATGTCACTGCTGCTGCCACTGGGGAACAGAGCCAGTAATGAGCAGTAATATCTGTCAGGTATGAGTTGAGACTGTGTCCTGGTGGTTTCAGATCCTGACACCACCGCAAGAAATACAGTTAGTTACAACATTCTAACAGTGAGATACACTACAGCGTACTCATTCAGGTTATGCTTGGCAGAGTGACAAAGAATCAGCTAATTCAAACCTGCACGAAGCAAAAATAGACTCTGTAAGTTCTATTCTGCAGGTTTTTCAAGGTACAAGTTACTGAGATGCAGCATTCAGCTTTACAAATCACCTGTTATTCCTTCACCTGTACTGGGGCATCTTACACCTGGTTCCAAGAGACCAAGCAAAGATTTAAAAAGATTTTGCGTTCATTTTACTAACAAAATAACTTTGGTCACGTTTACTGCATCCTTCCAACAAGGAAAGGGATCAAGGAAAAGCAGCATTCTGATATCTGATCAAATCCAAATACTGTGAAATCATGTAAAATATGGTCGCAGTTTTCAGAAACGAACAATTCCATAAGAAACATTGGTGGGGAAGATGAATGCTGCTATTTACGGTCTCCTTTTAGCAGGTTTTCCTATGAGTTAGAACTGAAGGTTTCTCATTTTCAGCAAGTCAAAAAAGCAAGTCAAGTGACTGACATTTGTTAGATAAAAGAGAGACCAGTTGGATATAAATATAGAAGAAAATGCAGCTTGCACACCTCAGGCATCATCTTTTAGAGCTGTTCTTTATCTTCTGAAGGCAAACACCACCTACCAACCTATAAAAACCTTGAATATTTATCCAAATAACTCCCCTTTATCTTCAGCTGTTCAAGGATTTTGTAACTCTCCAATAATTCTCAAACACATGGCTTTTAGGGGGGGTTAAGTATTCAGTGCTAATGACATGAAAGTGTCACTCTAAATTTTGAAGAAAGAGGTATTTTAAAAGCCTGACCCAAGCTGGTAAGTCTGCTTAATAACTTCATTCTTGGATATTTAGGGTAAAAAGACTGAAAAGTTATTAAATCAGTTTTAGAGAGGAGAATGGTACTTTAAGTTATGCCAGAAAAAGTCTCAAACATAAGTGCCCCTGATGCATCCATGTGTTTTGTCTTGTTTTGAAAGGAAAATCCACAGCATACACATTAACTATAATAATAGAGCTGAGTTGATGGAACAAAGAACGATCATCAGTTCAAAACTTACACAAAACATCTACATTCATATCCCGTATGAGATGTATTTCAGTATTCAGATATATGTGATAAAATCCTAAGGAAGGCCTCACTCTCAGCACTGCTGATACTGAAGGGAAGCACCCATGATTCTTTCTTGCATGTAGGAGTCTTTCACTCCTGCTTCTGCATTAAGCTGTTCATCCCTACGTTCTGGGTGCTGACACTGCTGTGAGGGGTGCACACTGCAGACTATTGCAGAGTATTTCAATGCATGGAGCTGGGTAAGAACATGAGAGCAGAGATTCATATTATAAAAGTGCTGTAAACAGCGTTTATCTTGTAGGAATAAAACTGTTATACAGCAGAAAAAACACCAAAAATCACTTTCAAGATCAACACATCATAGCAATTCTCTAAGCTTTTAAAGTACAAAACACACGTTGGCAGATTTGGATACCAAGATGGGTTTTTTTTTGTTGTTTTGTTTTGCAGTTTGGGAATATGAAGTCTTAACTTTCATTTTCAGATGTGTTTCAGGATTCATTGCAAGCATGGAAAAGGAACTGATTTGATCAATTGAAGAGAAGGGTGACTGCAAAGGTCATGTTAGGAGAGAGATCACTTGGCCACATTCAGTAGCAATGCTACAGGGCTGTGGTCCAATTTGGCAGCAACAAACTTGACAAATACTGGTGCTTTATAAAGCAAAATGGCACAAGGAAAAAAAGTACACTTTGCGTAATTTCTTCAGTAAGAGACAGGAAAATTACATCTAAAGATAGAAAATCATTGATTTGTGCAAATTAATTAAGGAAAAAACCTACCAATTTTGCAAGTTATGCATATTTAACACTTTCACTTGCCTCCAGTAATGTGTGGCTAAGTACAAATTAAATACAGATTAGCAGGTGAGCAAAATTAGAAGCATCTCCTCAATACCAAAGTAGTGTTTTGTTCACACAGGTTTCATCATACAAGAGAAGCATTCAGATACTCAAGTTTTAATAATTTTGATTTGAGTTTCCCCTCCTTTTGAAAGAATTTTCTTTGGCATTTTCCTAGGAGCAATAAAAGTACACTGCTCTTCTAACTTTCACACTGGGTTACGTCAGACAACCTTCCCCATGCCATGATGCAGGGGTAGCTTAAAGCTCCTCTATACCTTTGCACATTTGCTCTAATCATTTTCCACACATGGTACAGATGCACAACATCCCTGTTCCTTTGCATAGGAGCTAGAAGCACTGGTTCACACATGGTCACACAACGCACGCATACACAAAACCCAGTAGCCTTGGCAGTAGCTCATGGTGTGCTGTGTAAGCCAGAACAACTCATCTCCTTCAAGCAACTAAGAGGAGGAGAGAAGGAGCTGGCTTGGGACTGCTTTTATTCTGCATGGATTTAAGCAGTGATCTAACCTGTATTTTACAAGCACAAAATGAAATCCCACGTAACACCATCAGTTCAATTCTACAACCCAGAACGTAGTTTAACAAGCACAATAATTGACTGCATATTTATAGGCTGATAAACTACTGCCAGTTAATAATCAGTTGTTGCTAATGGTTTATGCTTCCTTGAAGGTAGTATGGCTAACTGCTTAATTAAGGACTGCTATTAACAGCATCAGGCAAATAAACTTACTTACAAATAAAATGAACTTGTTAACAGCACTGTTCTAAGGACACCTTGACTGCTCCTATTGCACAATAATGACAAGTTTCTTGAGAGTTACATTTTAGATGCTTTGACGAGTTATTATTTGGACAAAACGCTTCATTTACCATGCACAATATTTGTACTGCAGGGAATGGTAGTATGAAAAGATATTATGCTCAGTCCCCAGTACATTCTGGGGGACCTGAATTAGTCAGTTGCTAAGAGTTTAGTACAGAAAAAAACTTTTTAAGAATTAAAACCATAAGTGAATTTTTTCTGATTTACAACAATTATAATATAATAATAATAATATAATAATCAGTAATATACTTATTAATGAGTGCATTGAGCTAGCCTTGTTGAGAATTTATGCCATTTGAAACTCCTGGTGTAATAACACTGTTGCTAATGGGAGTGAGTTCACATTCTACTAGCCAGGACTGCATTTTTCAGGACAGATCTCATATTTTCCCCATACTGTTTTGGGGGTTTGTCAGTTTGGTTTCCAAAAGCAGTTATAGGTCACAGAACAGCAGGATGCTGCTCTGTGCATTGGGAAGGTCAGCAGATCTCTGAAAGGTACAACATTCTTGGTAAAGCGCAGAACCCTTGCTGACACTCTCCAAGACAAACAGATGACAAGGAGACAACAAGGAGACTGTCCCACTGAATGCTGCTTCAAATGAAGTATCTTCTTTAAGCAAAAAGAGAGAAACTGAAGAAAATCACACACCATTCAAGTTAAGGTCTGTCTCATTAATTGCTCTACTTAGCTGATTTGATAAGCTCTAAGTCAGCCTTCTGTGCATCTTTCACTGGCTTGATCTACAAGACAGTAGAGTAATCTAATTATCAGCAGCAGTGCAAAGTCCCCATCACTGCAGCACTTCTATGACTCCTATTTATACAGAGGATTTGTAAACAGGCAAACTATAAAAAAGCACATTGCCACAAGAAGCACTGCTGGGATACAAAGCAGGCACGCATTAAGGGCTGCATTCACCCAATACAGGAACCACTCCTCCACTCTCCAATATTTCAGTCCTGTTCAATCAGCAATACAAACTGCATTCTTCAAGAGAACTCCAATGGGATTTTCATTACAAGTAACAAACAGATTTTTTTTTCCAAATAATTGCTATCCCCAAACAACATCAATAGATAAACCATGTAACAGAAGGCGAGCAGTAGTGCCAGATTCAAAAAAGAATGCTGTAAATGCCTGAAAATAAAGTAGGGACTTTAAGAAAGCTCAGTGTATCAAAAGCATGTAAAGTGAAGAAACTACTTTTTAAAAGTTCAGCAGAACACCTATGGAAGTGTTTAAGATAATGTAAAGAATAAGTGCCCAGTTATATAGTTTATCTCTGATTCAGAAGCGATAAGCAATTAATTTGTAATTTGTACCAGTTCTAATTACAAGAAAATATTTTTTTTTACAAATACAGCATGGACTAAAAAGATGCACTGCAGTACTTTTGAAAATAAGAACAAGAAACTGATTTTCTTTTTTAAAGCCAGTGCAGCTCTAATTGATCTCTATGTTTGCTATTTCATCTTAATTCTTTATTGGGAATACAAATCAGAAACAAGAAGCTTCAAACAGTTTTATCTGACTATGCAGTTTTGTCAGTAGATTTGCAATTCCTTTCCACTAAAAAGCATTTTGTGTGCAGAATATTCCAATACTTGTTTTAATCACCATTTTCTCCCTCTCTAAGCCATTACAAAAGATTGGACAGCATAAAATGAGTTTTGCCATCAAAATTAGAGAAGTTATAGCTTTGTTTATCTGGGTTTTTATGCTAGCCTTGGTATGTTTTTAAAATAATTAATCTGAGAATAATACTGTCAGATTTGTATAACTCATAAAAACAATTTAAGTTAGTGACATTAAACTATAAGATATTTGAGATGACAGTGATTCCTTTTATTTGTTGTAAAAATACCTTAGCTAAGCACCAACGGGTTCAGAGCCTTATTCCGTAATTGTGTAAAGAAAAATTATGAATCTCTTCCTTTAGAGAACATTACAATGCTTGAAAGGGTACTGCTAGATGGTCTCTAAAATAAGACACTTTTATTATACCTTAGTGCACATATCACTGCTCTGCTATTTTAAAACAGAAAATACAAGTGAAATTTATTAATAGAGTCATTAACCATCTTTCTGGGGCTCCCAGATTAATTAAATTTACAGAGTCAGTGCTAAGATCCACACACAAAACCTCCTCCAAACCTCCAGCAAGCTCCAACAGAACAGTAGAAGTGCTGGAAATATCACTGTTTTGTACAGGAAACTGGAAAGAACTCACACATTACATGCAAAAGACTCAATTTCTAGAATGAGGGAGGAGTGTACAGCACAGTCTGGAAATACAGGACCTTTGGCATACTGGCACTTGGCAAATCTCGAGCTTTTGTTCTTGCATTAATTCTCCTACAAGAGCAACGAGCAGTTAAATGTAATACATAATCAAGAGAGAGCTTGCTGTTGCTCATGGTCTGCAAACGTGCACATAGCCCTGCAACATAAACTATTCCCATAGGTAAGCGTGCTTATTATGAAGCCATTGAATACACTAGGATTCCATGTTTTAATCTGGGAAGAAGCAGTACATCTGTAAATGCGACTCGACTCTGAAATACCAAGAGAAAACTTAATATGTCTATTGGTTACCTTGGCAGCTCAGTGAGGTATATTTCTTTCTAAATTTCCTGGCAAAATAAGCGAGTTGTGGAAGAAGATTAAAAGACGACGTCCATTAAAGCTTTGGCCACTACTCTTGTATCTCTAATCCCATCCACTAGGGAAAGCTGTTTACTAACTTCTGGTTCCAGACTCAGAGGTCACTGATTAGCCTAGACATCCCTCAGCAACTAAAAGAGCATATCACAGGGGAGGGGATGGGGACCACATCCATTCTTGTTCAAGTAGAAAGAGGAAAAAAAACTGAATTTAAAAATAAGCACCTGTGAAAGCAGAAATACAGAAGGTATTTTCCAGATAGCAGCTCATAAAAGAACCGGACTTAGTTGGAAACCATTTGATAAATGTGGGGCTTAATTCCAAGAGATGGTTTATTTTCGAGTTACATTCATAATAAAAGTGGTAATTTGCTAATATTTGGAGGAGAAATGTAACAGAAGAAATGTATGCTGCTTTGGAGGAGCAAAGAGGCTTATTTTGCCTATATAAAATGAGTTTATGAAGTATTTTTAACTGAGTTATTTTAAGACATGCTGAGGAGTTGGCAGCCATGGAGAATTACTTAGCATAGATAAAGAGGCACGAAGCTCGAACAAAACAGGAATTACTGCATATCATGCTGGGCCTGAGGTTACTTTTTACCTCTTCTTGTCATTTAGGGGCCAGTCATAAATGAGGGCACCACTGCAGTACTTTCCCGGCTTGTGCCATGTACATTATTTGTCATGTATTTTTTATTTTACAAAACCATTGCGAATTTGAGACTGTTATCAAATTCTACCTTAAAAATTTTTTAAAAAAATTAAAACTAATTTTGCACTGGATATAGTTCAAAACAGGAAATTTGATACTCATTTTATAAAATGAATAAAGACCGCAGCAGCACGAATGTGCTTATGATAGTTTCAAATGAAATAACATCAAAACCCCTGGAATTACACTGTGTATAACTTACAAGATGAAATCAGGCTTACCATGAACATAGTGCACAGCGTGATACAGTTTTTGTGTCACAGCACGCAGGCCCTAGTGAAAACAAAGAAGAAACAGATTCAGTTTTTGGAAATGTAAATTATGTTTGGATACAGCAAATATAGAACCCAGAAAATACAGTCCAAACATTTAAAGCCATCTGATCTAATTTAGATCCAAATGGTTTTATTACATAAGCAATAAAGTTAACCTCTTGCATTATTTCTCCAGCGCACTGGCTAGAAAGTGAGTTTTAAAAAATCCAATATAACTGAAGAGTTAATTTGTCTACCTAAAGAAAAAGTATCCAAGTGCTTACGAAATGTAAACCACAGCCACTACGTTCGTTGCCTTTTATAATTATTCTGCAGCATTGAGTTTTCTAAGTCTTAAATAGAACAGATAACCTAGGTTTATCCTTAAAAATTATTTTGAAGGGAAAAAGGTCCAGTAAAGAAACATGTGAGCGAATCAGAGTACAACAAAGTTTAACTCAGTTATTTTTAGAGGATACGAAAGCAACCATCTATTCCAAGAATTACATCAAGACAAACATCTAGATATCACTGCTTTACAAACTTCTCTACAGGATTACTATATTTTCAAGGAAGACGCTATTCAAAAACATCTGGAGATGGATGATTTTAAGTAAATAGAGACACAATAGTACATGTGTATTATATTTGCACTAAGACATAACTTGATAAGTACACAGCCTTGTTAAACAGACCATCTTCTCACAACCAGATAATTATTTCACTAAGCCATGAGGCTAACGCAGAGTTACATGCGATGACAGCCTTGGAACAGTTTCAAAAAACATTCAGTACCGATTTCTTTTTCAGCCTTTTTAAAGCACTATTGGAACAACACAAAATGATACACAAACTGAATATGCGACTGACAGCCAAAAAGTACTCAATTCCATAAGTACCAGTGTACACTGCACAAGTTCACGCTGGAAGTTGGATACTGAAAGGACAATAGAACTTATGTGAGAGTCAAGGCTAAGCTGGGGAGGTTTCATCATTAATGAAACTGAAATCTGGCCAACAAAAAGGCTGACACACCTGAAACAGCTGCTAGAGAAACTAAAGACAACAAGTTGTCAAGGAATCGTTGCATCCCACACAAAAGGAAGTAGCTGCAGTAGCTCCAAGTCAACATACTTCTTCCACCACCTGGGCCATCAATATCACTTTTGCATTTATTACAGTGTTTTCTATTAGGGAAATACATGAAAACAGCTGAAAACTTAAAGCCTCATAGTTTTCCAATTGTTTGCAGATTACTGAAGCTAAACAAAAACAGAGCAGCTACTTCATAAACCTCAGTTTGCAGATAACTCCACAAATCAAGCATGAATCAAAAAAGGGAGACATATTAGGGGAAATATCTAAATGCAGCAACTTGAAAGTATAGCAAGTCTAAACAACGTCAGCAGAGATGGTGAAGATACAAAGTAAACTGAGTGACTACTGAAGGAGAATCCCAGCTCAGAACTAAAAAGCAGCACAGACACAGTCATTGTATCAACAGAAATTCTCAGCTCTGTTTTGCCTATAGCACACTTCAGTGCTTACAGTTTGAGGCCTAGGTTGCAAAAAGTGCCTTTCTGCCTATGGTACAGCTGTGTCACTAATCCTCCTGCTTGTGTTAAGCTCACCGGTAAAGTACGTTCATTTGCGTGGCTTTGAGTAGAAATTCAGAAGACAGTAAGCACTAAAGTACTAGAGGAATAAATTCAAATGCCTCAACAGTGTTTTCAGTATCATTTCTTTGGCTTTGTCAAGGCAGCATTCTCAATATTGGGAAAGATAACAAAACCATGGCCATGCTATAAATCCCACAGTAATCAATGCAAGTTTTAAAACGCACTGTTACTTTCATGAGGAATTATGTAAGGCCCCATCAGATCAATATTTCTTTACGCTTTTAGGTGGCATTTCCAGAGTTTTGGAAAATTGTAGCTGTTAAAGGTCACGCAGACTGTTCTTAAGCTCCCTCAGCGTGCTCTTAGAAAGCCAGTCACTCATGAGAAAAGTTACTTTCTTAGAAAGTTTATTGTTAAACAAAATCCTTTGTGCTTCATATGTTTTTTTTTTCCCTGAACAGCTTAATCCTTTGCTGGAGCAGAAATAGAGAATGCTAGCAATCATGCATTTCTCCACACTCAGCTGAAGAAATGAATAATCATACACAGATTGATAATCAAAGAATTTGATATAGAAAGAACAGTTTACCAGTTTTAAGAACATTTTGATGAGGGAAAGGTTTCATCTTTCTTGGTCTAACTGAAGATTTAGACTGAAGTTGCAACTGAAGAAAGCATTGCAACTTCCAATTTATTCAGGATCCTAAGGAACTGCAAGTCCAACAAAGCTGAGGTGACAAAGGCAGACTTGGTCAAAAAAAAAAAAAAAAAAAAAAACAACAGTTTCTCACAAGAGAATAGATTCCATCCATGGCATAACGACACAAGAGTGTGCACTCTTCAACTTCGTGAAGGGAGGTTGTGATGAGGAAGGCTTCAGCCTCTTCTCCCAGGCAACAAACGGGACCTGAAGAAAGACTGCAAGTCGTACCTGAGGAGGTTTAGGTTAGACATAAGGAAGAACTTTTTATCTTAGAGTGGTCAGGCACTGGAATGGCTGCACAGGGAGGTGGTGGAGTCACCATCCCTGGCAGTGCTCAAGAGGAGTCTGGATGAGGAGCTATGAGATATGGTTTAGTGCTGGTGGCAGCAATGGTGATGGGAGGACGGTTGGACTAGATCGTCTTGCAGGTCGTTTTCAACCTTGTGATTCTATGATTCTAAGACAGTTTTGAGTATGTATTAAAGGATTCTTTTAAAGGAAAGAGACTTTCAATTTCATCTCAGATGTTCACTTATTGCCAGATGTCTTGAGGAGATGTAACAATTTCATTTCTTTTTACAGTTACTTCTCTACATTTTGTAAAGATGCTTAAGCAGCCCAAAGTAAGATAAGTGCTACAACCAATTCCAGCCAGCTAAGCTGAGCCCAGAAACCTTACTGACCCAGGAACCTTACTCATACACTGACCCAACACCGTTCCTTACAAATCATGCGCAAGAGCAGAACCACCATGGCTCCGATTTTAACAAAGTAAGCTGAGGATGAAAGAGACTGGTTGTGGGACTCAGATATATCAGCTGGATATTCCTTACACCAAGTAAAACTTGAAAAATACTGCACGTTGCCTTTTTATGAGACTCAGCACATCTACTGTTCGCCCACTGTACCACACCCAGCACTAACTTCATCTCAACAGCATTTTCATCCATTTTCAACAGTGCAAGTTCAAGGGTTGTTTTTTTTGTTGTTGTTGTTGTTTGTTTGCTTGCTTTTTAAACACGAATAAAAGTTCAGACAAACAGAGCCTGCAAGTATTTTTGGTCTCTTAAGCTCACTTGTAAAGTTGCAGTTAAACACATTCTTGAACTCAGTCTTGGAGATGCTTTCACATTGCTAAGACTGCATGCATTTAGTATACTGTGGCAATTTATGAACAGCACTCAATAGGTTTATTTTTAGTAAGTGCACCTCATTCACACATTTTGTAGTGCTGCATGGGGATTGCTGATCTGTATGCATGACTGCAGTGATAAGATCTGGCAACATTCTTTAATAACTGTTTAAACTGTTCTCATCGTGTGCTTCAAGCAACATACAATTATTCCAACACCTAAAAAGAGCTCTTTCCACTTGCAGGATTTTCCACTACTCAATATGTGCACCCCTGCCATCTGATAGTTAAGATTTTCCATTATGTCCTTGATTTGATTGACTCCTTTATAGGCAATGGACAGATATGCACACATTGCTCGTATGAAATAGCTTAAATGGTAATTACAAAGGCTGTAACGAAAAATTATTATTTTGCTGCACAAATCCATGAAGATCAGCCTAAAAACCTGCATCACTACATAAATGAAAGTATATTGGTAGAGACAGAAGCTTAAAATTCAATAGATGACATCAGTATTTTGCATAGTACTGTACACAGCCAAAATTGATACAGTAGCTTAGGTCAGAGCTGCCTTGTATTTTCCAATTTACAACAAGTTCCAGTAAATTGCATTCACTCCAGCATCACTGAATTTCTTTCCACTTGATCTCTGAATTGCCTAGAACGATGCTGCTGTACTACAAACAATAACATCTCAAGAGAAACAAAGTTGAATTTGTTGAAGTAATCATGAACAATGATTTGGAATCAACATTAATGCTTTTATTAATATAAAAGAAAGCAGAACTTTGGGTGGAGCAGGGACAAATGAAACAGTCACCTACATGAGCCATGGCCCCAGGAGGAGAGATTTCCTGACGACTCGTGCTCCCATCCCACGTGGTAGAACAGACCCCAAATGCACACTCTGCTTGGCCCTCATATCCCAGGGCAACTATTACTGATGTTTGAACATTGAATGAATGACACTCTAGACAAGGTAAATGGTTAAAAAAAAAATTCCCATTTTCCTGAAGCGGATGCTGTAAGCACATACTGTATGAAGTACAAGGGCTAAGGCATGAGCCAAAATTCCAAAACACTGCATGTGCAGTTCCAAAATGGAATCACATTTGGAGGTCAGGAAAGACAACAGGAAAGATAAGCCACGCTGATGTCAGGGAAACAGGTTATCGTAGGAAGAAGATGCATTGTTCTTGTCGTTGGTTTTGATTTTGTTTCTTAATGAAATGGTCATTACCAGGCAAATTGTGCCCCTTTCACCCAATGATACAGACCTCTACTACACCTTCAATTTTTTCCATCTTCCATAAATATATTATTATCCCAAGTTTAGCTTACAATGAGAAATATACTCAAATCCTGGAGAAAGATGAGATACAAGTAATTATAGCATTACAAAACAAAACTGACAGCCTGTGTGTTAGCTCAATATGTCAAAAAGACAGGCAGTAAAGCCTCTCAGTAGCTATGTACATCTACTGTCATCTCTCATCAGGTGAAGAACTGAAAAATCAGCAAGTGCTGTGTTTCCTCACTCTATTCTATGAATCAAGGATGCTGCTCTAAAGAGGCTGTTCTTGTCTCTGACAGGACCGAGCTAGAAGTATGAGCTTGAAACACTGCCCCAGAGCAGTCAAATATTTTCAAACATGCAAACCTGGAGCTTTCCATTAGGGTGGTAACTGACAGAAATATCAAGGTGAGATCTAGGTGCTCTCAGTCACTCCTAAAGCTAGAAGAAAACCAACAATTGATAACGATTCTCCACTGGGGTGCAAAAATTATAGATGCGTTATTCAAAATAATCCCATTCGTTTTATCTGGAGATCAGAGATCATCAATGCCTTCACAATTGCTTTCATTTCATTAGTGGGAATTAGAAGACAGAAGAGCTGCCCTGCATATATCTGATGTTACTGTGTAATGTCCAAACCATAACTGGAATTGGCCATGCCGTGACCACTACAGAAGTGGCTTAAGACCTCATAATCTATTGAGCAGCCTGAAGGTGTTTTGTCAATGGAAACATTACTCAGAAAAGAAGGAATTGGGTGAGGTTTTTTCATTTTATTACATTGTCTGTATTTTAAAGATGCAGACTCCAAATAATTTTGAACAAAAAAAAAATTCAACAGCTAAGAAACATACAGACCTCAATCTACAAGTTACATATGCAAGTATTCCATACAATGATGATTCTATATGTAAATACTTGTTTCATTCTAAGTGCTAGAATCACACTTTAAAAAGAAAAATAAAGGTGATGTCTGATCTTCTCCCTGAACCTCACCCAGATCCAAAGAGGGTGAACTCCCTGTTTTTCTGAAATTGTCTTGATTATAAAAACATAAAATAACTCAAAACACATGGTGCATCTTTACTGCATGTTTCATATGGGTAGTTTCTAAATTTCTCATTCTACTGCTAACATATGACTGGATTTGTAGCAGAACTCAAACTACTTCAAACAAAATCAGAAAATAAAACCATTACGACCAATTAAATGCAAACTCCTTCACTGTTCACACTTACAAGCACATCTCAAGTTGGAGTTACTGGTAATTCCTTGAATACATTCGGCAGGTTCTAGAATGTTTTCTGGGCTAGTAGAATCATCTGATTAAAAACAACTACATGATATTACACAGCTTTACATCTGTGTTCAGCACAAACAGCACGCTGCTTTCCCAGATCAGTTCAGAGACCCAATGAAACCTATTGCACACTCTGTGACTGTACAGTAAACACTAAAAATTCAAGAAGTGAGATTTCTAATGGAGTCTCAAAAACTACAATTTGGATTTTTTTTTCCAGAAATAAGTGAAAAAGATTTTTCTAAAAATGCTGTTCGAGACCTAACAAAAAAGCAGGTTGTCAGGCATTCCCAGCTAGAAATCACACATTTCTCAGGCACGTAAGGTTTCTTGGCTCCTTACAGCGATGCCGTGTGTTGAGCTGGCGTTCAGCCAGCAAACAGCACAGTAGCCAGCTTCCGCACGGCTAACTGCACATGAAAAGGGAATCAGATGGAGGAGCCGCATATTGCTAGCTACTGCCATCTACCTCTGCTGCAAGGCAACCTTACCGTGACAGCACGGGCGCAGCCGCACCACATGGCTCTTCGTGCTAAATCAGACCTGCTATCGGCTATGAGCCAAAAGCAGGGGAGGGCGAAGAAAAATCGTAAACATTTCGGAGGAACAAATGACCCGGCCATAGGCATACAGAGAGATGAGCAAGACAGATGTACATGCAGCAGACAAAGGAAATCCACGCAAGGTACCAGAATATACGCATGCTGTGCGCTGTTACATAAGAGCGATGCTCTGAGCCGTGTGCGTGACAGCAGAAGCTGTCACCAGGGGATAAGCAGAAACAAAGCAAGCAACCTGATTTAGCAAGAACATGAGTTGTTCACTGATATCAACAAATGACAGCTTTAATGAACACAGTCACTCGGGTATTTTCCTTTAGCAAGGATTTTAAAACATAAATCTAACTGTGGGAAAGAGAAGTGTGTCGTTCTCTCTGACTGGTCCTATATGCACCAGCTATGAACTGCTCTATTATCCCTGACCCTACAGATAAGCCTCTCCTTTGTTTCAGCTATTCATATTTTTAAACCTCTTTCTACAAAGAATTATCATGCTGAAGACCAAACTGACTTTCAACCATACCATTATTAAACACTACGTATTCCTCCAGATTTACTTTTTAAACAGCTTGTCATCAGTAACTCTGAGGCTCACTGTCCTGACTGCATAATGAACTGCTCTCTTTAGGCACGGCTCCTTTCTTTCCTTTCTACTTTCCTAGTAGATGCAAACATAAAAGAACTTCTAAAAGTTATTTAACAAAACTTGATATCATTTTCTCCTTAGAAATCACCACAGCTGCTCAGGGAACCTCATCTTCTCTGCAGATTTGTTAAAAGGAAGAAACAAAACAATACTGGTCTCAGAGCCACTGAAATTTCTATTGTATGGATATTTTTATTATTTTAATTTATTCATAAAGAAATACTTTTAAGGATTCTGCTCAGGATTTATCAGCATTATTACATAAGTCATTCAACAGCTTCCCTCACCATGTACTTTTCTCAACATGTAAATTTTTTCAAGTTATTTCTAAGGCAATAACTCGATATCAAAAGTTTAATTTCAGAGTGTGACAGATGACAAATTTTCTCCCTATTTAAGTGCTCCCCCCATAGTGCTATTCTAGTCTTGCAGAATATAAATGGCCAGCTGAAAAAAAAAAATTAGGATGAGAATTACAAAGTATTTTCATAGTCATCTACTCAAAAAGCATTTTTCAAGGTTTTTCATTAAAGCAGTGTCCAAAACTCACATTTAAGAGAGAGGATTAATGTTGGGGGGAAGGAGCTTCTCTTCTCAAATGATGCTGATTAAAAAACATTCCTTCAAGAGCTTCAAAGACTTGCTCAGCATTATGTCACATCATGTTAACTATATATATATTGTAAACACTTTTATGATACTGCAAAAAGAAATGTTGTTGGTCTGCTCTACATATAGAAAGGAAGCTTTCTGTTATATAAAGGACTGCAATCAGTTTAACACAGCAGCTCAGCGAGTGCTTAAATGCTGAATTCAGGCATATTACCAAGCTTCCATGTAAGAAAGATAAATTAACCTTAATATTAAACCCTAACTGTCTGGGAAAACTGTTAACCTTTTTAGTAATGCAGGGAAACCAGGTTTCACCTCCTGTTCTGCTTGCTGCAGTAACAGATGCTCACAAGGACATCTGCCACTCCACACAAGGCATTCTGACTGCTCCACAGGATGGGCTGCGCTCGCAGTGAACTTCCACACTACTTTTTAGAAGTTTAGAAGACAAAATGATATTTTTTTTTCCTCCTTCCTTCTGGTTTGTTTGTTTTCCAAATATCACTAGAGATTTTCAGCTGATGTGCATGGGAACGTAACTTCATTCCATTTCAGAGAATCTCTCTCAAGCACCAGAGATAGCTGTGCATAGACTGAGGCAATCCCCAACAGCACAAAGACTATAATTCTGTTTCAGTGTAGTTTTGCTGCTGGCAGAGGACATCCTGAAAGTGCAGTGGTCATCCATCCATACCCGAGGCCCACCAAGGGATAACCTGCAGTCTAACTAAAGCTCTCACAGAGAAGAGCTGCGTAACACTGATATCACAGCATTTTACTGGAAAGGCAGATCCTAACTATAGGCATCTCACTGCGAATTTAGGAAACTAGAAGCATCCCCAGCATTTTATGCCATGCTTTAATGCACTTATTTTTTAATTCACACACATGAAGGGCTGGATATCTATGCCTCTGCGTGAGCTATAGCACCACAGGGAGATCCAAGCTGGAACCCCAGCAGAAGCTCATGCATGCTCACATTGTGATGTCTCAGAGCCATTTATAGCCAGCAACAGCACTGAGGTATTGCTCATTCCAGAGGCAGCTCAGACACCCCTGCTTAGCGCCCACCAGGTACCAAGGACTATCGTGGTACTTTTTACCACCAAAGCACAACGCCTGCCTGGACCACAGAGATCACTGGAGAACAGACTCAAGTTCCCCCAAAGTAACCTCAACATTCGTTGGGCAAGTGCTAAAACTCTACATTTCAGAAAGTATTTACTTCTCCCAATTCTCACAGCGCTGGTTCAGTTGTTTCTCTGTAACAAGGTAAAACTATTTTCCTTATACAGACTTCCAATGCACCAGAAAAACAGTTGCAACATTTCCAAGAAGAATATAATGCAAAGATACTTTTCCAAAACTAAGTTCAATACACTTGTTCTAGCTGTTCCACCCCCTATCACTGAGAACAACCACAAACACGATTCTTGTTACAAATTATTGTTAGCTACACACAACACTACTTACGGAAAGAAAACTTTTACAAGGCTACCAGAGAAGCTGCAACAAATACATTTGTGCCCAGCACTCACTGAAACGCTGAGTGCAGAGGTCTGCTGATGAATTACAGCTCTTCCAGAAATTCAAGGATGGGGAAAAAAAACATTCAGATATAACTCAACTTCACTGCAGTGATCTGTACGTAATGGATCCTGCAGTCCAGAAATGTACTACTGCATGTTATAACTACTGTAATCACTATGCCCAAATGCAGCTCTCAGCCATGTGCTGGTTGATTTTGCATCCTCTAGTTAAGGAAAAGAGAAAAAAAAAACAATCAGAGGGTATAGCCATATCTCCTGCAGCACATTCAGTCAATCACTAATGAGAATTGTGATGTGGAGCTCATGAGGGGATGTATATTTATCAAGGAAGCAAACAAACATTATGGGAAAAGTATAAGGAAGAGAAAAAAGGAGCCATTGAGCTGTCTGGAACAGCAGCCCCAGTCAGAGCATGCTTGGAGGTATTTCAGGTCAACCACCTTCCTTAAGATTTGATGTTTATTGTTCTTTCTCTATTTTTAAAGAGTTCCAGCGCTTTCTTGATACAGAACAGAAAAACACAGCAGATGAAAGGAAATAAGCCTGATGAATCATCTCTATCCTCAAACAGAAGCACAGTACTGAGATATCACAATCTTTTTCCTTTTTTCCCCTTCTTTTTCTTGTTTTGATGTCACCAGAAACAAAAATACTGGTCAGGGCAGATGAAAAGCTGCCTACTCAAGGTCCAAAGCAGCACCAGAAGGATTATTCTCAAGCTAATTCTGGACAAGTTTGAGGAAACTGCTTTTACAAGGCCCAGTAATCCTGATATGGTATTCTTCCGTACTGCAAGATGACCCAAAAACTGCACATTGGATATTTCTGATTAATCCTCTGCCTTTGTCATTTTTAATTTCTTTACAGCAGTAGTTTTCACAGAAGAATACTATACAAGGTCATATTGGAGTATGCAAATTATTGATGGGATCATAATGACAATGCTTTTTAATTCATGACACGTGCTCTGCCTGTATTAATGTCCATGACTCAACAGCAGCAATCAGATAAAACTTTAACTAAAATACAGAAATTATTTTCACAGTACATACAGAAAGCTGAGTCCTTTTAATTACAGAGCAGACAACGGGCCATTTTACCAATTAAAATGTGACAGTAACAGTGAGCTTTTGTTGTGGTTGCTATTTAGTTTGATTCCTTAACTATCCCTTTTACAGGCTGTAGGAGAACTTTTGGAAAAAGGTTTCCACAAGCTCAGAGAAACACTACTTTGTTACCTTGATTTCATGGTTTATAGGTCTATTCCATCCAAATTCTTCATAAGAGTAATAATTGGAGTGCAATACCAAACACTCTTTTTGAGAGCTAAGTGATTATGACCAGTCTTCTATCAAATGCAAAGTGGCAGTCTTTCAGTAAAGCATTAAAGAAAAGCAGCGTGCATTTCAAAACCCTTTTTAGCTCTGAGATCTGTGCCGCAAAGCTTTCCCCCACACTATTGTCATGGAAAGGCAACAGCGACAGCTTCCCAGCTCCAGCAGGAAGCCACCCACACACAGAACCCAGAAGCTGTGCCTTGCTCCACTGGCTTCCCCTGTCCAGGCCCAGAGACGATGCTCCCCATCCTACAGCCCTCCCCTAGGGATTCACCAGCTGCCGTAGAAAACCACTTTGCAACCCTCTGCATTGCTCTCAGCCCGCTCAACAATAGGATTGGGGAGCAGAGCAGGTTTTTCCTAGAGAGGCCCGTTTCATCTTCTGCTTATCCTGCCCTCAAAACACATTGCAGTCTCAGCACGTGTGCTCCCCATGTGTTCTGAGGTGCCAGAACCAGGCTGATGCGCTGCTCCCCCTCAGCCACTGGGAAATGCATTGTGAGGATCAGGGAGTACACACAAACAGAAAGCACAGTCTGCTGCAAGTCCCTGCACTGCAAAATAAATGCCAAACAGAGGCAAAACTTAGCTTATTCCCCAGGAAGGTAGCATAAGGGATGATATATTACTGCCCTGACAATTACTTCCATGAAGGTACCTGTTCATCACTGGTATTTCCACAACTGTTAGAATACATTTTGGCTGCAGTTTTCTGTGACAAGGGGTTTAGTTAACATCTGTGTGCTGCCTAGGTTTAGAAAGAACCCTCCATTTGGATTAGAGATTTTTGGTTTTACTGCACTTCTGTACAAGGAAACAACACCGGGTTTGAGTATGTGGTTAGAATAAGTTGATTGCTCAAGATCATTTCCAAGTCTGTGAGCAAATACTTCAGGGAATAGAGAAATAAAATCAGGCTGTTTTAAAGTTATGACACCAGATTATATTTGTCGTCCTTTGCTGATACACTGTGCCTTCTAGCAAGGGAAAAACCAAAGGAGAGTCCAGAGGAAAACACGCTGCCATCACCCGAATAAAAGATGGTTTCAGTTGTACAAGACCCTAGATATATTTCATGAAAATACATACAGAGATAGTAATTATAACATGATTTGGAGGCCTTGTTTAAAGAAAAAAAAAAAGCTTACTTCACTGAGTAACTGTAAGTGATGAACTAAATTGATGTGAGATTTTTGACCTTACTGGAGATGACCAACATCCTTGGTGGCTCCAACGTGTACAAGTATGGCCAAGCCAAAAACAAAAATCTCAGGAAGTTCTGCATAGAAATCACAAATATCAATAATTATTATCATGAAAATGCATTGGATTACATAAATTCCAATTGATACCAAATATTTAACTTCACACAAGCACCCACACACCAAACTAATGAAGCTAGAAGGCGTGATCACTATTCCCTTCTACAAGAAGAGAGCCAATAAATACAAGTTGGCAAAGCATTGGTGTTACTTTCCCTAATTGTTTGCAAAGGTATAAATGTAGCAGGCTTTCAGCAAGTAAAAACAGTAAAACCAGCAGCTGTCCACAAACAGAACAAACCAATCAATACTGCTCAGAGGTCGGTATTACCAATTACTCATAGGAACTGGCTTAATTATTTTTCCAGTTTCCCCATATGGATCCCTCTAGATAAACTATTCAAAGCCTTCACCCATCACTGTCACCATTTGTTTGGTTAACGAACCATGAAAGCAGCTCTGCTCTCTCTGCCTCTTTTCTAGGTGCTCCTAGCATATACAGAGCCCAATGTAAGTGGTGTATTTTTCAGCCCAGCTTTATTTACTGCCTGAACTAAAGTAGGTTATTCATACACCTACAACAGTACCCCAAAAGCCACTTTTCCAACTTATTTTACTTACAACAAAAGACAACACATGCTGCTTCGCAATTATTTCCAAAAAATATATTTGATTCACAAACAATGCATCTTAGACTATCAAAGAACCAGAAGCAATATCACATTCTTCATGGGATAATATATTCATTTTCTATCTGAGAATGAGGAGTACAATTTAACATGATTTAAAGGAAGCTGAATCATCCCTATGTGAAACAAGCCAGTATGATTAACCTAGTCCATATCACGAGGGACAGGACACAGCATCCACTGGTTTTTACCTAGTACAGGTAGATCATTAGTTCCTATTTTATGAAACAAGATACATATTTACATAATACAGTCTTGCAATTAAACCCATTGCTTTTCCTTTTTCCTAAAGCTTCTGCTTTGTATCATTCCTTTTACTTAACTGCAAATCCATTCTACTTTACACCTGGTAACTGGGAAACTCCTATACTCACAACCCTTGAGATTAAATAGTGTTGTAGAATAAAACTGCCCAAGAACAGCATGCTGGTGGAGAGTTTTATTTCCATTGGCAGTTTAAACTACACAACATTGACAAGTCATGATTCTCCCTCAACCATCAGAAAAAATAAGTTAGAAAATAAGTAAAAATCAAGGTTCAGCAGTTATGTCACACGCTGTGCGTTTCGCCTGTAGCCCTTCAAGCAGCCAAGCTGCCTGCACCAGAGGAACAGCTTTTGCCTGTGATGCTTTTTATTTTTCACATTTCTCCTGCTATTGCCCGTTTTTCTTAGGAACAGAAAGGACTTCGACATTTGGTATAAGGCACAAGCTTACATCCTAAGAACAAAGGGCATCCCCAAATGAAAATACTTAACAGTTTGTTTGGTTGGTTTTGAGGCACATATACTTAAATAGAAAAGAAGCACAAAATCAGTCAAGCTGTTTAAAAGAAAATCGTACACACATCACCACAGCAAAAAGAAATGCCAGTTTGAATCCTAACAGACTTTATAATTACATTTTCCCTCAATGATACAGTTTACCTCCAAGCCATACCCCCTACATTCTGTTAAGTGCCAAAACACAGAAGCACATTCCCACCAATGTTCCTTCAACGCCTAGCACATCATGCTCACTATTTGACCCATTTGCAGTGTTCCCAGCGGCACACAAAATACATAATTATGGAAAAATACTGGATTTATTTCCATCAAATAAGCTCTGAAGTTCCCTTCCAAAGCAACCCAACCCAATCATGGTCCATTCAACAAATGCACTGCAAAGATTAATTTAAGAGAGTTGGGTTGCTTTTCCTACAGGTACCCAGAAAAACTCCCAAGTTGTGTTTATGGCAAAGAGGGATTAGCAATGACACAGATTTCTGATCTATGAAGACATATTTCCCCAGTCTTTCCACATGCCAAAACAGCAGTTTACCACCAGAGGCACACGTAACAAAATCCTTGAAGTTTTAAAACCCTCATTTTACGTCTCCATTGTATCATATAATCAATTTAGAAAATTTATTTACAATTTTCTCTACTCCCATTTGATTTACTTACATACTTATTCCAAATAATGGATATTTTCCCTTAATACAACGTAGTTTAAGTGTTTTTCCTTCTTCAAGGCTGAAACACCACTGAAGATTCCAGCTGTTCACTTCAGCCAGCTCAAAATGACCAATTTTTGGAGAAGGAGAAAAGACTTGTTTTGTTTTTTAAGTACATCCATTTTCAGCTCTCTTAGATTGGCCATCTAAAATCAGTGGCCAGCTTTACAGTAGCTCTTAGTCTTCACTTTTTCGTATACTTGCCTTTGTATTTTAAAAAACAAAAAGCTTTCAGGAACTTTCAGAAAGACCCATACACACGGACATAAAGAAAGTACATATTTGATTGTAATATCCTAGAATCAGGATCCTATTGAAAAGGAATACTGTGCGAAACAGAGACCATCATTTATAAGTAACGCTGTTCCGTTACTCTCTATGCATGCAGCTGTATTTTGTGCAACACAAGGGTCTCCTTTTCAGGGACTTCTCAGTAGTATCTGAAGGTGCATCTCATCTTTCATTAGTATATTTTGCATTTTTAAGGGAATGTAAACTTAAGACAGCACAGTGGCTTTTTGTTTCATTGGCTTTTTTTCTCCCCCTAAGTTAACATATTAGACAATAGGTGAACAGAATGTGAGATTGTTTCAGTTGAATAGCATCTCATCTGCACAAAGCATCTTCCTCAACACCTGATATTTATCACAGGCATGTTTCCATTAACAGAGTACAAAATTGACTAGCCTGACTTCCTTAGACATGCAACATTGAAACAAGAAACAGAAATACTGACATTCATCACATTGAGGCAAAGTTTTACCACTATGTGAAGACAGGCAGGTAATTCACAGAACAGCAAAACTACTCTCATAGAGAACAGTTTATTATTCTATAAGACTTTGATCAATACTCTTCAACTTTATGAACTGTTTCATTCAAGTTATTGTTTCTCTGGCGTTTCATCTAACTGAAAACAAGGTTTAAACCAAAATTACAGAACAAGGAGGCACTGATGCCCCTGCGTGGAGGTCCAGGGCAGGCATGAGGTCTCCCATGGGCTCTGCAGCTCCTGTGTGCCAGATGCTAAGAAGGGTTCAGCATCACAGTGAAGCAATCCAGTTTTCAAGTCCCGTTGCCACTAACAGGAATTGCCGAACCATCAGCATCGTTTACAAATCTTGCCACCAAACGCAATACCTACGTAAGAGCAACTCCTTCGGCAGTGGAAGAGGGAGCTCATGGAGTAAGAAACTGAACTATGACTGAGGGTAGGGCTCCTGATAGGATCTGAACATTTACATACATCACTAGACATATAAACAATATATATAGACATTTATAAACATGTATATAGACATGTATAAACAAACACATCAGAAACATCAAATTGATTCCCTAATTCTTAGCTGCAACCTGCCCCTGCCCTAACTCACTCCAAGAAACACATGCAAGGCCCATGCTGTTTGCACCAAGCAGAAAGAAAAAGCAGTAGTGCAAGTTCACGTGCAAGTAAGCTGAACTGTGAAAAGGAAATGACAAAAATGAACTCTGTTTTAATAATCCAAACTGAATATTGTTACAGTCGTCTTTCAGCTTACACTGAATTGCAAGTTTTTCCTCATTTCAATGGCAGTTTACAAATCTCGCTGAAGCTTAATAAAAAATGATAGTGTTTCATGAACATAAACTATTGAAAAAGCTGCCATTTATTACCACAGTGAAAGAAGAAATAGCACATCTAATATATCCCATCTGTGTAAATGGTGTTAAGCCCATGCAAAACTCATTGCAAGGTCAGAACCCAATTATTCTCCTTTTAGGTCATTCAGTGCAAGCGGGAAGTTGACATTAGCTCAAATTCCAGCAGCAGAAACATGAATATGAACCACAGTTCCCAAGATTTTATTATGCTGAGACACATTTTCAAAATCAGATAATTCTCAAGTTTTTAAACCTTTTAATGCTCACTTTAAGTTGACTTCACACAATCAGAATCTGCACTGGAAATTATTCATATAGGCTCATAATTGTTTTTCAGAGTCCTGCTCATCTATTTGTGGAGCTGCTTCCAAGACTTTTGACGCAATCCCAACAGTATTGGAGTTGGGGCAGTTAAAGGCTGTATAGATTTCAAAATATAAGCGGATGTTTTTGTAGAGCATTTTATCTTCTGCTGTCTTTTTTTTTTTTTTTTTAGAATCTAATCTATATTTTTAATCATCGGCCCCCAATGCTATCTGGACAGCTTGGCTACTTCAAACACACCAGTTTATTTGCATAAAGCAAAAAAACCCCAACAAAACAAAACAAACCTCAAAACTAACACATCAGAACAGCTCTGGGGCACCTACTTGGAGGTAAAAGCTTAGTGTGAGGGCCATTAAAACTTCTTCCCCTGCCTTAGTCAGAAATGAATTCCTGACTATCATTGATAATTTCTACTATCTGCTGATTTGCCATAGCCAAAATACTTTCAAAAATACACATTCTTAGACAAAACCTTACTAAGAAATCTGCAGAAGTGTAAATTGACAAGAAAGAAGATAGATGCAAGGCAGTAGGTCAAAGCTGACCTTATGTTATTGCCTATTACAACAGAAAAGAAGAACTGTACCTTAGGTAGAAGTGAGAGCCTCTAAAGCAGCAATTCCCTATCTATCTCAGCACCTTCATGCTGCAGTGGATGACTTGAATCTCTAGCCTAAACTGCAGTTATGTGGAACTACCCACGATAAGCTCGAAAGTCTTCAAATCTAATTTAAGTTGCACAGATTTGATTGTGTAAAGAGAAAACAATCAAAAACAAAGCGAGCAGGGCAAGAGATCAGGGCAAGTGAGAAATATCCAAATTTCTCTAATTTGGAGCAGATCAAGGGCCAAATCAGGACCCACATTTTGCATCAGACTACAGTCCTTGCGATAGATTAAAAAAAGTGTTCCATAAGCAGTCTGCATTATGAGATCCTTCTGCAACTCGCAAAGACTTGTTTCAAGATATTTCTATGTACTAGCTTTGGTAAACTACTGAGCACAGTAACTAGCTTCAGATGCTTATCTTAACATTCTTGGCAGAGATGGAAAGAGAAATAAAAAATGGATAGGAAAAACAGTGGACAGACAGCACACATCTTCCATTAAAAGAAATTTATTCTCCTGTACTACTTGATTACAAACTGTTACTGAAATCAGTAAGAAAAACAGGCTTATAGAGCCTGAAAGCAAACAACAAACAATTTGTTTTCATTGCAATCCTGCAGCACCAGTACCTAGAGTAGAGCTAAGTTTTGACTCATGTTTCTTTCATCTTGTGGACCGAAAAGCACATGGAGCTCATACGTATTCAGCCACTCTAAGGAGGAATTTCCCTGTTAGCCTAGAAGCAGACCTTCCACAAGAGCTCTCATGTTCTCCACCTCTTGTGATGCAAACACACACCTGACTTGCAATTGGTGCCAGCAAACCTACATGTGATCAACTAATTAATGAGCATTTAATATTCAAAAAGCTAATTCTCTCACTGAGATTAAGAAAAGGTTTATCGTTAATGGCAGCTACAGGTACATCTGTGGTCCTGCAACTCAAATGCAGTATCTTGAGCCCATAGGCAGAGACAAATGCACTAATGCTGCTCACAGAAAGATGACTTCTCTTTTCATAATTGCTTCCCACTAATTTTGTCACTGACATACCAGTAATTACTATTTCTAAATGCCTTCCCTTCTTTCTTCATTTTTAATTATACTGTGTCAGCACCTAAAAATGTACAAACCACGCAGAAGATGAATACACATTTCCTACAAAGGCTACAGAGTTTTCAAAGGAAGGAATACAAGAGTAAGGTCATTAGGCAGAAGACACCAGCTTACCTTTGCAGAGCTTTCTACGGGAGCCCCAGCTAAAGAAAAAACCAAGATTTTCTGAAGGGATAGATCTAAGCAGCCGTAACACAAAAAAGAATTACATAAGCCAAAAGAGGAAAAGGAAGACACTGCCTCACTCTCACCATAAGTGTTCCTTCTGAGAATCGTTTCTCCCTTAAAGACAAGGACAAAAAAACTTGCTCATTGCTCCTGCCAGTACAGGTACAACTTCCATCTTCTTCTGAAAGGTTTTTACTTCCTTTCCTTACAAGCTTTTCTACTGCATTTATATTACATCCTATACATGATGAACCACTTCAGTGTCATGGAATATTGAATCCAACCTCCCACATGAACACATATCAGAATGTTTATACAAGTGGTGCATTTTCTTTGCAGAGCAGTTTCCAGAGGACAAGCAACATGCTCAGTGCCTCCACGTGCAACAGTTCTCCTGATTTGCTAATTGGAGCAGGTTAGAAGCAAGCAGGCTCATGTTGTCTGCAACTACTCATAAACCAGTGCAAAGTATCTACTGCTGAGAAGGCCTATACTAGAGGAGGCCCATAAAACAATGTTTCAGAAGAATTCTGTTGGATCAAAAATAAAAATGGCTTGTCTTCAAAAGGAAGTTAAAGTCAGAGAACTTGAATCACAAGTAAGATGAACTGCCACAGTTCAACTTTTTCAGATGTGGATAAGTTCATAGAAAAGTTCTTGATCACTCTTAGACCTGCTTCCCAACTCCAGAAAACAGTTTTACCAATCAGAGGACTACAGCAGTGCTCTGCCTGTTAAATAAGGTTGCCTTCTGATTCTCAGCTATTAAGAATTCATTCTTCTTCACGTGCGAGAGGGAATTACCTAATCCATCACAGATCATCCATACCCTCAGAATAGCACCTACAATTAGAGCATGCATCTATAATATTTTACCAGAAATTTAACCCTTACTCTTCTGACCCCTTAAGTTTTAATCCATCCAACTGTAAAGCCACTAAATCTATGGGGGGGAAGAAAAGAACTTCCTATTGAACTTCGGCTAATACGTAACAGACAACACAGAAATGTTGCAATGATGTTTACCTGCCATCAGCATCCATCAGATGGAGTGCATTATCCAGTATACCTGTATTTTATAAGTAGTATAACTGTGGGTGGGTTTGTTTTGTTTGTTTGGTTGGTTTTTTTTGTTTTGGTTTTTTTGTTTGTTTGTTTTAAATTTCAGTCACCTCACTCTTTTTGTCTCACTAAGTAACCTTCCCTGGGCTCTGAAAGGCACGAAAAGAATCACAGTAAAACTTTGGTTACTTTCTTTCAATATTCCATTTTTTTTAAGTAGCAGATCAAGCAGCAACATTTCACAGGCGAGGTGCTTTCCCTATCATCAACGTACATTTACATGCATTTTGAATCATTTTATAAAATATTCATGGAGAAAAGGGGTGGTGGTAAACATTTTGATCTAATAGCAAAAATAGCCATTTGACAAAACTTTAAAATGCTGCTCACACTGTAATTGGTTTGCTGTGTTACTTATGCAGTAAGAAAAAGATGCATTAATTACTTAAGGGAATAGATCAAAAGTGTCCTTGGTGGGAGACACTTCTTGATATCCAGTGAAGAAAAAAATATTGCTGTTTAATACTTCCAAAATAAATATATCTTCAAACATCATGTTTTGTACATATAAAGCAGTTAGGAGCACACCATCCAATGATTATTTAAAACAGCCAGTTCCCCACCTTGGGTCTCACAAGTTCAGAGGAAAGTCAGAACTATCTAAAGGCTTTGAGAAGAACTCGAGAATTGCTTGAGACCAGAAAGAGTCATTTAGTGAAGGGCTTCAGTGAAGGGCTTTAGCAGTTAACATAACTCTAAATAGCAGAAAGCTCAGTGGTACATAGCACCTAGCTCTATTTCTCTGACTTCACAAGTGTTCCAACAGGACAGGCTTTTGAGAAAAAGCTTCTAAATTATACAAGTACAATTTCTACTGCAAGGTTTCAGTGCTGATATAGATGGAAGTCCAAGGCTTTTCCTAGAGAAATTTGGTCCCCAGTATAGCAAAGCAAACATACTGAGACCTCATTCAAATCTCACTTAACATGGCATAAACAAAACTTCATTAACCTGCAACAGAATTGAGAAGGAACGAAGATCCAAGTACTTAATTTCCATAATAAATACTGAAAGGTGTGTGCTCCTAAATATATTGAATTTAAGAGACAAAACCTCTAATTTCATTTCAATTTTTGTCTTAGTATCATTTCAACACAGGGTTAAATTGCGGAGGGGGAGCAGAAGGAGGCTGGTGCCATTCATCTCCATAACTGCTTCCAGCCTTGTGCCTGGGAGCAGCACTCCATAGGTACAGCTTGTTGGGCAGGTCTGATCTTCCTTTTTCTTTGCATAAGTAATATTTCGTATATGTTTCATGTAGTTTAAGAACAAGCATTTGAATTAGACCTCTGTAAATCCTTAGTTTCTCCATTTTTCAAGGTCAGAAACATTCTACACTATGGATTTGGGAAATGAAAGCAGACCATTGCCAAAGTAAAGGAGGGCAATCAGCACACCTGGATTCTGCTCACCAAAGTTGACACATCACTGCTTTAGCTTTAAGCTTCAATTTAACTTAAATATAAAATTGGTGGTTGCTTTCCAAGCAGAAGCACTGGGAAGCATTTCAGTTAATGCTTGTAATTTAAAGTTTGAGAACTTCAAAAGACCTACTAAAAAAAGGATTGCTATTTTCCAGCAATCATTTTTGTAAGTATGGTAGGGAAAAAAAGAATATTGCACACACGCTCAGTGAAATTTTAAGAGACAGAACTGTAAGGCATTCCTGCTATAGTTACAACAATGCCAGTGTTCCTGGCATAGCTATGCTGCTGAAGAACACTGCTTAGTTCAAAGCTCAACATTATATCGTAGTTTCTCAAGTATCACGTTATTGGCACTTCTTGACAGTGCTTGACATGATACAGCTCCAGTAGGGTTGCATGTTCATTCTGCTGCTGTGCTGACAAATTCCATGTTACCACAATGCAGCGCTCAAAGACTTTTCTTTCCTTCACAAACTTCTCCTAGTGATAAAGGCCAAAACAAAATTTCTGAAAAACACCCTGCTGTTACTGCAGTACCATCGCTCCCAAACTTTATGGTACCACCACTGCCAAAACCTTTTCTCTTCCAAATTTGACAGCTTTCTTTCTGTGGGCAGCAAACATCTAAGTACAGCAATTGTCATGCAGTTGTACAGTCCCAGTGAAGTTTGATCAGCTACATTCAAGCCAAGGTAATCTGACAGCAGGAAAAAAATGCCTCACTTGTTGGCTGAAGATACGCTGTGCCAAACATTGCAAAGGCCTCACACTATTTTCTACATAGTTAGGAGTGATCTCTGTGGAAGGATAACATCTCATCCATAAGATGCTGTAACCAATCTCATATTTGTCAGAGCGCCTCCCACTCAGAAACCAAGTGCTGTTTCTCAGCATTTTACTCAAAAATCATGGAAAAGGCAAGGGAAAAAAACCAACAACTTTTTTATTCAGAAACTAAAGAAAAAATACACATTTTCAATAATGTCTGAATTCTTGTTGATTATAAATGTCACAAGAATTCTCTGAATGTCATTTGCTAGGAAAACGAAATAGAAATGCTATGGCACTAACACAGAACAACCAAACAAGCACTTGAGGGAAAATACTAAGCATAGTTCTAGGCTAAATAAAAATGGAAGCGGTTCGAGAAAGCAATGTGCTGAAGTAACAGGAGCGAACTGGCACACTGCAGTGCTATGCAGGGTTGGGATTTGTGGGTTTTACTCTATGGTTCAGAATCACTTATGTATAAATCAAGCTTTCCTGCCAGATTCCAGTCTGAGATCAATATCTCATTTGAAAGGAATAATTTGCATTCAACTACTTCTATTCTATGGTGGTAGGGCAGGATTAGTAAAATTAAATATTTTTACTTTTACTTTTCTTCCCCATTAACTATTTTCTTTATGTGCATAGAGCATGAGAGGAAAAGCAGCCAAGATTGCTCCACTGCCTATTTGCTAGGAAGCGGGCTGACTTCACTAGTGCACAGAAAGCCAAGCAGACCTCTGATATTGCTGAAATAATAACAACTTAATTATTTTTTCCATCAGTCTTCCATTTGCTGTCAGTGCAGAATTTATTTGACTTAAAAATAAAGAGGAAGACTCATTGCTAAGAATACTTCATCCCACTAGTGAGATTGCAATCATTTTCCTTGTTCAGATCTACCTGACAGTACACATCAACTGCCAAGACTTACAGATAACGCTTCAAAAAGAAGCCGCATGTCACGACAGTGTACAAAGCTTTCCCTATCTAGGTAGCTAGTTGAAACAAACCCTAAGTTATACAATTGCCCACCAGGATACTTGACAGAACAAATGAAGAAATTCAACAGTCTGAGCTCAGTTGTCAGAGAAAAGTAAACCACATTTTGGCTCTAATTCTGACTTTGCAAACTGAATGCCTGCTGTCTTTAAGGGAAAGATGCCCCGTGTTCTGGACTGAGCTAAGATATTCAGGTCCAAGTTATGAAGAACGTCTGCAGTCACTGACGAGAAAAGGAACGCAGAGACTGAAGAGAGAAATGTCGTGTTCACATAAACCTATCCTTGGTGTTTTAGAGAGAAACTGCTAAAGGGCAGAAGATGCTATGTTTCTGTATTACAAATATCCTTTCTGATGTCATTTCTTACCTTTAAAATAATTGTACCCGTGTGGGTTCATATCAGATTATTTTGGTTATTCAACATGAGATATCATGACAAAGTCTAGGAGAAAGAATGGCAAACAACAAATGGCTGCAGCAGGAATGTTCTGAGCAGGACAGTCACTGGAAGGGCATGGAAAGTGAACTTAAAGTACTTCAGTTTTAGTAGCTTTTCCTGTGGCAGGGAAAGACAGGACAGAAAGACATTCCTCTCCAGCATGAATTACTAGTTCATTTCATCCTCTGTGCAAAACAAAACCTCTGTTCCTCAACTTCCCCAAGTCCATGGAGTTTTAAGTTCAGCTGAACCTCAGACTTCTGTCCTGCAGAACTGGTTCCCAGTGCTTTCAGGCCTCTGCATAACTGTATGACAATTTAAATTACGTACTTTTCAAAAATAGAACCACACTGCTGTCAAAATACAGCGATAACCACATAGCCACTCACAAGCACCAAGCAATTAGGATGACTGAAAAGGGCTCAGTTTGAGTCTTGCCGTGGCAATTTAACTTAATGAAAAGCGAACATGAGATAGGTCCTCCTCACATCACTGACTTATCCATTTCAATAAGGAAAGAGTGACATCACAGTTTGTTTTCTGTGTTTGCAGCATGGTTGTTGCTGTTCTTCTCCCCCTCCCCCCCAGATGTTTTGTAAATAGCAGCAGAAGCAAGAACTGGGATTGGTGCAGCAGCAGGCAGAGATGAGAAGTACAAGATGGACATGGATGCTACCGCACAGCCTGGAAATCTCCTCAGCAGGGCAAGTCCTCTGCTTGTCTAATCCAGAACCTTTTGCCACATACAAGTGTTTAATAATCAATGGAAAAAGTTGTATAGAACAACAGCGTACTGTGGAAACAATGTCTGACTTTTCATTTTCATCTTTAAGGGCCTTACAGAAGTCTGTTTCAGAAGAGAGTTGCACCCACTCTCTGTATTAATAATAAATCCCTACTTGGACTTTGACTTCTGCCAGAGTTTTTTGGTTGTTTTTTTTTTTTTTTCCTCCACAAAACGAGCTGGCTTCTTTGAGGGTTTTGTTCTGTTTTTGTGTTTGTTGCTGGGATTTTTGTTTGTTAGCTCATTTCACCTTTAAGTTAATATGCTATGCAAAGTGTAAAGCAGAAAAGTAATTCTAAAGGAAAAGGTACCTTGAGATTTAATTATAATCATGGGGCGCAGGGGTTGAGGTTGACTTCACAGGTCAGATATCCCCCAAAGTACTATTAAACTCTTAAGAGCTTGCTGGAAGAAAAAAAAAAAAGCTGTTTTTCTAAATGAGCAAAACAGTTCCACTAATATAAATTTTAAGATTATGAAGATGGTGTAATGAAATTCAAGAAAAAAAGCCCTTAATGTTCCCACTTATTACCTATTTTTTCCTGTTCTTACATGGCATTTGGAAACCACTAATGTGTGAAACCACAAATCTAACTCCAGAGCATAGATACACCATGCTGTAAGGGGAAAAGTGGTTTTAAAGAGACCGTGTATGGAAGATACCAAACAAATTATCTCTCATGAGCTTTCTGACATCTTCAAACCTATCTTTTGAGGGTTTTGCTGGGTTAAGACTTCTACAACATATATAACATTTATCGTACAGATCTGTATCAGTTCATTTTACAGGTTAGAATGTAAACCAATGTGCAATTACTAAATGAAAAAATACATCCATAGTCCTTTTTTTTTTTTTCTTTCAAAACGCATATCTCCATAGCTCTACAAATATTTAAATGTTTCTATAATCATTTGGGAGAAAAAAATGAACTAATCTGCCAAATTAAAACCCAAAAAATGCTGAAAGAAAACGGTCGCATTACCCCCTCTGAAACATATAATATGGAGGAAAGTAACAGACTAACAATGCTCCGTATTATAAAAGCAGAACAAAACAAGGTAGCAAAAGGCTAAGTATTAAATCGCCTTGAGCCCTACATGCCTCAGAATGCTTTGTCATTTCTATTAACATCAATAACTATGTTCAAAATAAAATCTCACCACCTGAAATCCCACAGGGAGGAATGTTTTGTTTCTGCATCTTTGTGTGCTTCTGCATACAGAAGTCAATGAAATAAGAATACATAACATTTGTCACGTAAATGAAGCTACATACTAGGTAAGATGAAACATTTTCTTCAT
Organism: Tetrao urogallus; assembly: GCF_951394365.1. Classification (NCBI taxonomy): domain Eukaryota; kingdom Metazoa; phylum Chordata; class Aves; order Galliformes; family Phasianidae; genus Tetrao; species Tetrao urogallus. The sequence continues at coordinate 3,953,467 of NC_136823.1, read as the reverse complement.
GTAATCTTAGTGCCCAAAGCGCTGAAATGCTCAGAAACTTTACAGTTTTCTTGCAACCACTTAAGTTTTCCTAAAATTAAACATTTTCTTCAGCTGTTCACATTAGTCAAAGCAGGTCACTTTCACCCCTTTTCGTCTTCTATTAGAAATGAAGTCCAAATAAAAACCATTAAATAAGCACTTTCCAGCTGGGAATATTCCAGTTCCAGTGGCAACATAAAATATTAGATGCAATGAAGCTTACTTAGCTACAGTGAGCCTGATGAAACGATATTAAAGTAAAAGGTGTGGAGTGTCCTTTGCTGGTAAAGTACTTGGATGGTTTACTTACACTAGAACACATATACCACAAGGTATAGAAGCTTGTTACTCTAGGACAAAATAGGATCTCTGGTCACACACCAAGGGTTTTACCTCATCTGAACACAGTTTGATTAAGGTAAAATCTCATTTGCTGGACATATAACTAGAATCTTTCAGATTACACTAAATGAGATTACTTATTCATGAAGCCAAACCACTTGCAAGGCTTTTCAGAGAAGTAACATTTGCATAAAACTTTGCTTAAATACCAGCACAGGTAAAAAAAACCCACAACCTACGTATGTAGCTGTCTTCTTTGTGATTAACTACACGAATCTTTTAAAAACAGGGAGAAACCTGAGCACTTTCACAGGAAGGTCCACAGGATACATCTTTCTCCACAATTATCATCATGTGTTGCGTCAGAATGGTTCTGTGCAGTTACTTTTTCCTCTGCATACTAGAAATGGGAATAACCTATAAGAGAACATTAGGTCTATAAAATAACTCATTCAGGATCACAGGCATTACTCTCACTTCTATATACTTAAAGCCATGCAGTCTGCAAATCCTATGGTAATGTCATCGTGAGTCACTGCCAAGAACGGAGCTGTCACCTACTCACCAACATCAGCCCGTTAACCCACACACATCATGTGTCTCACCAGAGCAGTGTCACTGCTCCAGCCAACCTCCCATCCAAAACATGGCTGCACACGTGGCTGGAAAAAAAAATTCCAATAGCCTTTTATTAACTTAAAACTCAGCTACTTCAGCCTCACGGAGCTGTGTAGTACCTGTGGGTCCCCTGCCTCGTTTGAAAAAGTAGGGACAGGGCTTTATTTAGTAAGAAGTTTTGAAAAAGATGAAACATTACAAAAGCCTCCTATAGAAGAAAAAGCTTTGAAAAATGACAACCGCATCACGATTTCAAAGGGTTCGCCAAGCATCTCTGTGCTTCTGGACACACCTGCCTTTCTGCAAGCATGGAGCCTGCCAGTACAAACAGAGCAGCCAAGAGCCCAGACTTTGTGAGGTCTTTCTGGGAGCTCCGGCCCTGTTCTGAATTCTAAAAAACGAAGGTCTGCAGGCCTCCTGGGACTGCTGCTCATAGCTACCCTGGTAGAAGCTCCATCTAAAACTGCCAAGCCAAAGCTGAGCTAGCAGGAAACAAGCTGTTTCCAATGGTCTGCTTCATTAGCATTTCAAAAGGCTACATTTACACAAACACTTCGGGTTACAATGAATTTAAGCTTTTCAGCCAAAAACGGTTTTGTCACAAGTCTCCACCAAACTAAAAAACCATGAAAAGAATGGATTTATTATGCAATTCTGGCTGGCTGGATTCTTTCTCTGCTGCTATTGTAGAACTCTTACATGACCCAGAGCCAACAAAATTTTTCACTCAGGCTCACTACTGAGCACAAGCTGTACATGCTGTATCCAATTGTGCCAGAGAGGCTGAAACTGCAAGTCAGTGGGTGCTGGAGCCTAGTACATAAGTTTTAAAAAGGACTGACAGCATTGCAAGCTAATGCTCTTGACAAGATGACACTACTCAGCATTCGAGTCAAAATATTAGAATTTTTTTTACGTACTCGTGATTAAGATCAAAAGAAATGTACTATCACTGACCTACTGACATCTCGGCACAGAAATGCTCCAATTCTTTCCCTTTGATATTGCACAACATCCACTCAAGAGAGCTATGCCAAAATACACTGATTTAATACCAAAATTACATGCTTGTTCATATCATCCACCACCCCAAATTCTGCTGGACAATGTTACTGCAAAGAAATGTATAATAATTATTCTTTGCTGCTGCAAGAAATAAAATCATCACCTTCATTAATACTTTTTAGGACATTTCTGCGGTACTGACCAAGCTACATATCACTCACTGTCAGGCTGACAATCACCTGCTATTGGAATAGCTCAGAAACTGATTCACTCCCTAAAGACTGATCATTTGCTAAGCTTCGAGTAGCATCCCACATTTTGTGAAGACCAAACTTCATGTGATGGCTGCTAAACAGAATAAAATGTATTCTCACTGCTGCTCCTTGGCCTACTCTAGCATCCCTAAAGACAGGAAAAAGACAAGAGTGAATAATTCTCTGAAGAAAAGCATACTCCAATTTATCTCAAACTATTTCATCAGATTTCTAGCAGCTACTCCAACATGAGAGGGATGTGAAACAGAAAATAAACTGCTACGACACACAACCCATTGAGAGCTTTGAAAGATTAGGCCTGGTTTTGGCTAGAACACAGTTTGCATCAGTGTGACTGCTAACTTCAACTGGAAAAATAACGTCTATTTACAAAACTGTGCCACAATCCAAAACAAAGATTATACTGTCTATAGGGATTAAACATGTTTCCCAGTTCAAGTAAATATAATTCACTGAAGCATGACTTCATTCAGTCTTTGTACATATTACACATAATACTAATATCCCAATAATACAACTTGAACAGATATTAAGAACCTGAAGTGACACAAAGTGAGTTCCTTTATTAACAGAGGTGAAACCTGATGTTTGCTATCCCTGAAACTCTAAAGTAACTTATTAGTGTATTACATTAATTTAATGGTTCTCTTCAGGAAAATCTTCTCATATAGAAAATTGGACTTTCAGAGCTATCCTGATACTTGGCCTAATTTTATTGCAATTTATATGCAATAACAGTAGAACAATAGAGAATGGGCTTACAAATAGTAGTTACCTGCAACACATCGATGCGATGTCTAGAACTCCTGACTGGGTATAGTGAAAACAATATTTGATTTCTCCACTCACACAACTCGTGTGTTTTGATATAAATGCAGTTCTTCTCAAACACTTCAGATTTGAAAAGCATAAGAAACGCCTGTGGTTTGCACTAAGGAGTTTAATAAGTTGCTGCAAAACCTGTTATACATTCTATTCACAAATCCTCTCTGCTATAATTCACAGCAATTTTGGAACAAAGTGGCTCCTATCCTTAAAAGATGTCAGCTTTCCCATCTCCCAAAACCAAGGTGGCCTGAAAGATCAAAAACAGAAAAATTGAAATATTTCCCCTCAGAAAAATACACATAAAGAAAATGAGAAGCAAAGTGGTCATGGTCACTTGAACGTCATTGACATTCAAGTAACTGCTGCAAACACTGAAATGTGAAGGTTTAGTTTCACATTGCAGGATCTAAGGGAACTATCTGTACCATAACAAACTGGCCCTTTACCCAGATTCTTCTGTGTATGAAAGAGCTCTTTCCCCAGCAACTGATTTCCTTGCTTTCTTTCTCTCCAGCCCCTGCTTTCTCCAAAGCAAACAGTGCCCAGCATTGGCATAATAGGGAAGCAAAGAAGGGTGGTGGTACTCGAGCTCAAGATCACAAGCAATTTCTTAAGTTACTGCATGACTCATTCTCCTCTGTATAGACAGGAGTGACTCCCATACTTCTCCAAGCTATTGAGACAACATGCCATAATATTATTGTAGTACCATCATAAATACTAATGTAAGTACTATAAAATACGTGATAACATTCGGTTACACTCTAATATCTCCTCGAAGCATTTCTTACTTGTTAGAGAATTCCTTAAGGACTGAGATTAGTCGCAGTTCTCTGGAGAGCCCTGTTGCACAAAGTTGTACCTAAATGACTGAAATACTTATCCACCTTCCTGGAGTATTATATCTCCAGTTAAAATCTCCACATCCTCACATAGGAGAGGCCTAACTTAAGTGAAATCCGTCTCATAGTAAATCAGAAACCATGACTACCATTTGGGTGGCTCCTGCCAGCAGGACTGCCAGAAGCCATTGCTCTTGTTCTGCATGTTAAAACATAGCAGCATCCTCTTCTCTACAGATCCACTGGAAGTTTTACCATTATTTTGCAAGCTTTTAACTTATCTTTCAAGCTGACCTTATGGAAGGGATTAGTTTTAAAGCAGTCCTTTACCTAAATGAAGCTGTCATTGGAACAAGTCAGAACAAGGTCCGCATACACCACACAGTGCCCCAAATACTTTCACAATGCAGTGGTGTTCAAAATACTTGTGTCACTCCATATATTTTGCACGTTTCAGATTGATTCTGAAGATATTGTAGAAACAGTGGTTGAATGTTACATAATAGTGCTTTCCTTGCACTTCTTAAGCTTGTATCTACAAAAGATTAAGAAAAAAGCTCATCTCATGTTGTCTTTTTAATGCCCTCGGCTTTACAAACTTTAAATGCTGAAAATTACAGTGCAGAAGAAAAGCCTACTGAATGCGTAGCTTGCCCATGCTCTGGAATGCACTGGATTAAAACAAGCAGCAATAAATCATGCCTGCAAATATGTTCCCACGGGATCCCGATGTGAACAAACTTGACCCAATTATCAGTGATTCTGGTATAAAATAAGGTGCTTCAAAGACAGAGGACAAGCTTTTAAAACTGCTTGGATTTGTCACCTCTAAAAATCTCAACTCAGCATTCATTAACAGCCTTCAGGAGAAAAGGCTTATGACTCCTTCCGACACCTTCATGCCAAAGAGCTCTGCATCCTATACCTGAAGGTGCATCTGTCAAAGTAACAAGAGTTTCGTGAGCAGCAGTACTGACAGTACTTTCCTGAGTATCATGAAAAACTTCAGAATAAGCAGCCACCCTTATTTTAGTGATGGGATACCCAACACACAGCCTTAGTTTGAGCATGCCATGGTCACTGACTATGTAAGAGCATTGTAAACAATTAGAAATGACAGCAGTAAATTTCGCAAGGCAAAACCTGCAGGGATAAGTTACTTTTAGCTAAAGAACTCATACACTTAGAAATATAAACGAACATCAGGACAGCTATTTTTTCTCTTCAAGTATGGGTGTGATATAGAAAGATAATAGCTACATGTTTGGTGGGCGTTTTTTTCCTAGAACAGAAAGCAACCAATTATTTTCTACCTAAATCAGAGGAAAGTTCATAATACAACCTAAATTAGTGTTCAACTTCCCTGATAGAACAGGAAACGAGAGTTCAAGAATTCCAATTGCAACTCACAGAGCAGAGTCATTTGGAACACATGCAGCTCAGCACACATCACAAAGGCTCTGAAGAGATAGATGAATATTATACCAGCCAGCAATTTTTTTTATCCAACGTTATCAGTGTAAATCAAAAAACACTGCACATTATAAACAGCACTTTTAACAAAAAAAAACACCAGAACACACTGAGTAATCTTCCAGCATGACAACGCAGAGCTAAAATCAGATTACTAAGATACAAATACAGGCAGAAAAATACTTTGTCTTCTGTTCAGATGCTTTTTTTCATTGGAAGAGGGAAAGCAATAGAGATGCAAAGACCCAAGTAGAAATAAAAATCTTCCCATGCCCTTTCATACAAGGTTGGAAGTATCCCACAATCTTCAAAATAAGTAGAATCTGCTAGCATGAGCTAAATTTAGTTGCATATGTTTTCCACAACATATGCAAGTACAATTTCCCTTCTAATTCCTGAAGGCACACACTTCACTGATTTCATCCTACAGTCAAACTATACTCCATAAAACTCCTGAGGAATATTTTATCATAGAGACAGAAATCACTCATGACTGAAAGTTTAAAGCAATTTTACCCAAAGACAAAAGCAAACATTCCTTTCTACTACCATTTTCCCCATAGCTTTATTGAAACTATCAGACAAGATATGCCTCTTCAACTATGGCTGAAAACAAACAAGCATAAACAAAAAAGTCTTTGGAGAATGATTTCTGCTGCAATTCTACTTCTCTGGGATAACAAGGTGCCTATTCTATCTCAGAATGGAAAGGATTAGTATTTGCTACTAATATTTGCTTTCTTCTTTTGTTCCCCTTGATCCTTTCCACCCACACCTTCTTCTCAGGACGTTGGTTTCTTCTAATTATAAAACCTAAGTCTACATAAAAATATTTTAACCACATTAATTAACATGAGTTATTACTCGAACAAAACGAGCACTAATCTCCCGTCTTCAGCAGAGGTAAGGATATACAAGGAAACAGACACGTGATTAACCAAACTCATCTCATCTTATTCAATTAAAGAAGTTTCACCTTCTAGAAACATGTCATTTCTCAGTACAACTACAACTGTCTCACTGGTTCAGTGCCACAACACATTACATCCCAGAGGAAATAAAGACAACTAAATGCTTCTTGAATGGACAGCGGGGCTGAAACATTCTAGAATATGAAGTCACAATGCTGAGTAATAAATCATTTTAAAACAAAAGTGTCCTAGAACTTCTCCAAGCAAATATGGAGTAACTTCAGATTAAAGACATACTTCCAACCTATCACAAATAGCTTTTGTCACATAATGTTTTTGTGAGATAATAAAGAGCAACAAAAAAATAGCAGCTAATCCTTACAATTTTGAAGCCCTACTGGCTAGATTTAAAGAATTATATAGTAAACTCAGGGTAGAATATATTTAATTAACAATTTTAATCAGTACTCAATTCTCCTAGGGCTACTATATACAAAAACAGCCTTTAAGAAGATGGACCATAATCCTTTCTGGTGCATTAAAATTTTGTTGCAATAAAGATATTCCTGCTCTAAAGACAAGCAAGAAGATGCGAAAAACAGGTAATAAAAACACACACAGTAATGAAGATCACTTCATGTTTTCCCATCTTACTTGCCAAGCAGCATTAGAACAGGAAAACAACATCTCACAATCCAGTCTTTCTATCCTAAACTCATAAGCCTACGTTCAGACAAAAACATTAATATGTACATAGTGCTGATAGTGAAGGACAATATTTGGTGCTATATATCAGAGGAGAAGTTTCTTTCCTACTACAGTCCAGGCTAGAAGAACACGTTTTCTAAATTAGTGCAAAGGTCTCATACATAGATAGAAGAAAGCATCTATAGCTGCATATCTGTCAATGTTTGCTTGAAACTCTGTGTATCCCTCTAGGTAAACAGCAGTGCTTCCATTTCCTCCCCCTCAAAAAGAAAGTCTCTGGAAATCAGAAAACATAAGCAGCAGCATCTGAGCACATTCTGGTTTCAAAATTTAACAGGAACTGCCAACCAGGCAACCAACACAGCACCACCTTACATCCATAAGCCTAGGTTTCTTTTCCCATACTCATTTTCTTCCAAATTTCGTTAACAGCTTCTTGCTTCACCTGCTCCGTAATTACAAAATTATTTCAGTTGACCCAGACTAACTTTTCCTCTACCCTAGTTCAAGATTTCCTTATTCCTAAACTAGCAGTAAAAGTAACTATGTAAGAGACAAAAATTACCAAGAGATCAGAGACAACTGATAACACAGAAGCAGTACTGAGGCTTCATCTGTTGCTCATGCTGTAACATTTAAAAGAGTCTTTAGATCAGTCTTCAAACTGAACTCTATGAGACTGCATCATTCTCAAATGGTACCATCTGTGGAAAGCAACCACAATTAAACAGTATCTTAGAAAAGCAAATTAAAAACTAAGGACCTGAGCCAATCGGATCTTCAAACAGGAAGTATATTTACAAAATAGAAGTGCATTTTCACAAAAAACACCTGAAACCCACTTTCACTTAGAATAATTAGAATAGCCCTATAATGAAATCCCCTTTCAACTACAGCTAGAATTTTATTCATGTTTAAGAAACTTCCCTTATTTTTAACATTTTTGGTCCCTGTGGCTCAAAAACACATAGATAGATCTCAGTCACCGATGGAGTAGAAGTGCAAATAAGGAGGCTAATTATAGATTCTTCACAAATTGGATTTTAGAAACAGTGCTGAGAAAAGCGATGCTACGGAAAATAAAAATGAATACAAGCATTTTGCTTTGAACAAGAACAAATGCATATGTCCACCTATATGTATATATACACACACACACACACACACACAAAATGTGTTTATCACACATGTACAGATGCACCCACACACTCATACACCACTAGCCAAAAAAAAAATACAGAAAATCAGCATGGACAGTACACCAGTCTCACCATAAGTGGAAAACCATCACCACATTATTTCCAGCTCTTTGAAGGAAGCTCATGAAGCTGCATTTAAGCAAAGGCAGGGAGGAGATCCTTTCACTATGTAACATGTGATGGAAACTGCTAAGCAGGGAAGATGAATTCTATAATGCTAGCTAACTGCCAGCAAGTCACATAATTCAGATTATTCTTTTATTCTGTGTGAAAACACAGAAGAAATATGCATCTAGATGTTTACTAAAGAACAGGGTTAAAAGAAATAAGTTCTGCCTCGCAACATAAAAGTCAATATACAATAAACAAATATTTAAATTTGTATCCAACTCATTACTGAAAGCACACAGATGAAAGTTGGTCATGAAAAACTAAATAATTTAAAAGCTTAATTAAATTATGTCTAGAAGAAATAAAACTTTTAGTAAGAGGCAATACTAAAAGGAAGGGCAGAAATTCACTGACTGTATATGAAAAATAAGCCAGATTGAGTGTTTGAGGACAGCTGTTCCAGAATTCTAGGACAATAGGAATCCAAGCAGAAATGTAATACACTTGTATTTGTAATTATTTTAAAGGAAAAAGTCACACATTTTATTTCTAGACTTCTAACTCTTAACAGTGAATCACATAAAGAAACCAAGTCAGCTGAAATCGAGTCCTCCACATTTCAAGTATTTGCCTTCTCACTCTTGAATTTCCTTCAAGAGTTGAGGTCAAGTGAACAATCTGAGAAACCACTGCCTGCCAGGATTTGCAACAAGAACCTTTTGTGATCTACTTCAGGTATTACAACAGAGTCAGGAGCAAAAGGCCTGTAGGCAGTTCTCACATTGCTCTGTCAGTTCTTGAAAGTTGTCAAGAATGCAAAGACAGCGTCAGAACAATAATAAACCCCAGGTGAAGTACCTGTCAACACTAAGGGTACACTTACAAAAAGTTAAGGTTTTTTCAGATTCATAAAAAGACTTTTCAATGAGTATTTGCTACTTGTTAACATTCTTCTAATCATTGCCTCTGTCAGACGTTCCAAACTGAAATCCTTATAAATAACTCAAAAATACCAGAGACAGGGAAAAAGCTACCTGCTTTTTTCCCATTGCTGCTTCTCCTTCGTGAGCTCCTTCATTTAGAACAATATGTGAACAAGATATCTGCAGACAGATTCTTAGCATTATCCTAGAGCATAACACACAAATGCTAGAAGTCAAGTCACAATCACACAGAAGTATAAAAGTAATAAACATAACTTGGAATAGTTTACTTTGTGTCATTATGTCCATATACCAATACACTAATAATGTCTAACATATATTGCAAGCAATGACTTAAGCAGCTGCTTAAATGCAGATCTCACAAACACATATGAGCATCTGATCATGGAAAGAATGGCATATTTATTTAAACATTCCTGAATAACTTCCTGAATAAGGAGCTGGAAAAAAACCCCTCTAGTAAGTTGCATGAGGGGAGCACCAAATGAAGCCTGGTGAGTACAACAGACGTGTTGAAGTTGTAAGCTGGGAACAGACCTGATCTAACAGGAGACATTAAAAATAATTCCTCTGCTTGCTTTTCTCCAAAGAAGTGTTTAAGTACTTTTCATGACTCAGATTAATTTTCATAACAAAATGCACTCTATTTCCTTTGATGCTGCATCCAATGCTGCATAATGTTTCTCATTTCTGTTAAGTGGTACATAATTATAAATCTTCCCCTTCCCCCCAATACCATAAATTGTTTTAAAGTTTAGAAATTACATAAAGCTGTTAAATTTTTAGCTAAAAGAAGGGGTCTGAATGTTACTTAATGCTTAAATCCCAAGTGCTGAAGTTCTGAGCTTTCCACATTTGGTCATTTTAATATCTAGAAATAATCAATTTACATTTAAGACTGCATCAGTACTCACTCCTCTAACCTTCCAATGCACCCAAAGGAACTGCAGTTCTCTACTCAGCATTATGAATCTATTCAAAAATACCTTCAAGTGGAAATGCTGTCTCATCATTTTAGCTCATTTTGAGTTTTGAAAATAAAATATTAAAGTAATATGGGATGCAGCAGCACTTTGAAAAGCTTGAATGCACGTCTTTGGGGCACAATGGAATTCATCCCCAAGTACTTAAAGAGCTGCCTGGTATCATCAAGAGACCTCTCTCAATTTTTTTTAATGGTCTTGGGAAATCTGGAGAGGTTCCATTGACTGGAAAGTAGTAAGTATTGTCCCAGTTTCCATGAAGAAAAATGACCCTGGTAATTTCTGTCCTGTCAGCCTCCCATCAGATCTTGAGGAAGTTACAGAGAAGATTATTTGGGGTGTTATAGAAAAACAACCGTAAAACAATGGCAACTGTTGGTCATCGCCAACACATGTTCATTAAGGGAAAGTCCAGCTTAACTATTTCCTATTACAAGTTTCGCCATCTAGTTTACTAAGAGAAGCCAGATGAGGTTTTTTAATAACTATGTTTTCAAAAAAGCTTTCAGTACCGTCTTTCACAGCATCCTTCAGGACAAAATGCCCAGCATAGAGCTAGACGAGAACAAAATGTTATGAGCGAACAGTCATCTGACAGGTTCAGGCTCAAACTCTTAAAATTAACGGGGTTACAACTGCCTAGCAGCTAGTCACTAGCACAGTTCCACAGAGCTCCAGTTTAGGGCCATTTCTTAATATTTTCCATCAATGACTTGGATGCATGCTAAGTAAGCCTACAGAAGACACTGAACTGGGAGAAGCTCTTGACTCTTTCAAGAATAGAGAGGCTTTGCAGAGAAGTCCTGACAAATTGAAAGGCTGGGCAATTACCAGCCACATGAGCTTTAACAAGAGCAAGTGTCAAATTCAGTGCCTAGGGCAGGGCAACCCTGGATATTTCTGCATACTAGGTGACAGGAGGCTGAAGAGCAGTTCAACAGAAGGCAATCTGGGGACCCCTTGTCAGTGACAGTTTGATTGCAAGTCAGCAGCGTGGCCAGGCAGCCAAACAGCCTACTGAACCCAGGGATGCATCAGGTACAGCACTGAAAGCAAGATAAGGGAAAGCTCTGCACAGCCTCCCCTTGAGCACGGTGTGGGGCTTCCAGCACCACAACATATGGAAATAAACCTGTTAGAGAGCATCCAAAAGAGGACTATGAGGTCAGAGAAGGGTTTACAGGATAAGACCTATGAAAAGCAGTTGAGGTCCTTCGGTTTGCTCATCCTAAAAGAGACTGAAAGACTCATGCTCCATGATCTTGCCAGACACAGAGATGAGACTGACAGGCCTGTAGTTCCCTGGATCTTCCCCTCCCCCCATCCCCCCTTTCATGACAATGGGAATGTTTCCCCCTTTTCCAATCAGTGGGAACTTCAAACTGCCACAACCTTTCAAATGTGATGGATAGCAGCTTGGCAACTTCATCCACCAGTTCCCTCAGAACCCATGGATGGATCTCATCAGGTCCCATGACTTAGATGACTTAAATCATTTACAGAGTCTGTGTAAACATAAGGGGCACAAGAAGCATGAAGTAAAATTTTCTTATACCTGATAAACACAACCGACAAGAAGGAAGCTCACTATCTTTTCCTATAGCTTCAGAAGAATATAGCAGACATAAAAAGAATGCCTGATGATGTGCCTCTAGTCCCAGTTACAATCTTTCACACAGCCTTCACAGGCCGCCTACACCAGCATTTCAACTCCTGAAGTGTTCTTCAGCTATTCTCCTCACCACTACCCCATTTAAATCTTCAGAAACTCATTCAAAGATGATTTCTTGTGCTGTGCTCGCTAAATCACAAGGAACAACAGATCAACATCATCTTTTCACAGCCCATGTGTTTAGAAAAATCATGTTGCCAGCTGATAGTTTTCATTTCTAACTCCTTTTTCCCTCCCCACAGATCACCTTTCCCAAACATATCATTCTTGTATGAACTGTACCCTACAAATTTTCCTTAGCTTTTCCTTCTCTTCCACATTTTCTAAGGTCATTATCCAAGAATTATTAGCTAGCTACGTGGTCTTCCACAAGCTTACAAGTAAGCTTGGAGCCAGTACATGTTATAAAAGGTAACTCCACACACTGAAGGTCAAAAATTTAACAAGAACACTGTTCTGCTTGCATCCCTCTATAATTCTACATCTCATCTCACCTATTATCTTTTACCTGTTCTCTACAGTGCTAAGTAGTTTTATCTCTACCCATGAGCTCTTCTCCTCCCCCCCTCCTCAATTCTCTCCCACATCCCACTGCTAAACCACAACTTTCTACAAAGAAAAGCAGAATTGATTCCCACACACACCATCCAATTCCCTGGGTAGTTTTCCTTCTAATATGTTCTCTGAATCAAATTGCAGTAAATTATATTTTACTTCAGAGAATTTTTTAAATAGCCAAGGAAAGCATTTTCATCACGCCTATCCAAGTCAAATTCATTTAAATTATTAAAGTATTTATTAGCATGTGCCTTTCTTCCTCAAGTGTGCACTACTATTTTGAAATTACAAAGGGAGTTGATTATGGATAGACTCTCCTGGATACTCTAAGAAAAAATAAAAAGGGATATTATATGCTTCAACTTTCTCCAAACCTTCTGATATTTTTCTCTCACTTACCTTCTTCTTTATATGCCAATAAAGATTATTCTGTTTTTTGCCAGACAGTGCTCCCAATTACTATCCACTCATTTTAATGAGAGAATGGTTTTATAAAATTGATAAATCAAGAGAGAATCAAACTGCAGAACCTGATTTCAAAGCAAATCACTGTTTAACTCAAAACAATACACTACCAGTGATATATTTCAATATACTTTGCCTTCCGGAAAACATTAAACTTGCACCTATTTACACTGTTTTGACCATAAGAAACTGAAGTTTCTTCCTTCAGTGGGCTACCACAAGATTTCTTTTGTTAAGAATATTATCCTGCAGTAACTCCCAATTGGGCTCCACTGTAAAAGGTCCCAAGAAATTTGTGAACAACACACAAGTAAGTTTTTCTAGATGAATCATAAATCTTTAAAACCAACATATAAATTACATATAAACCAACATATAAATTTTCAAAAAAAAAAAAAAAAAAGGTACCACTAGCCAACAGCGCATTGCAGTGTCATTTACTCAACTCATATTAAATACAAACTCGCTAAATTCATATTAACTACCTCGGACGGCAACCACCACTTAAAAAGGAAGGTCAAGAAGGTTGGAACTCAGTTCTAGTGTTCAAGTGAATTTTCCATACTTCATGCTCTTTGTAACAAAGTTAAGAATATGAGAATCTCCTCAAGTTTTAAGATTCCTTAAGGGACAGCATTTGCTGTTTATGTCAACTTTTGGACTCTATCTTGAAAAGTTTCAAGTATTTGCTACGGTATTTTTTGCTGGTTCCTTGGATATGGAAGTTATCTGGGCATCAGCTACTTCCAGTTCACATATAGTGAGTGTAACATCACAAATGCAGTGCTTATCACATGTAATTTAAAGAAATGGTAATAAAATACACCTTGAGTGTTTTGTTTGAAAATTAAATCTGCTAGAATGCATTTAAGCTTTTGTAAGATTATCGCTGTGTATCAGAAAGCAATGGCCATCTTGAGCAGACTTACCAAGAGGATGAACTGCAAGTCGAGAACTGCAGCAGAGCTCCAGCAATTAATAAATGAAGAAAGTCTCATCTCAAATTTCTCTGTTAGAGAATTTTAGTCTGCAGTTGGATTTTTATGGAGAAAGGAAGTTATCAACAGTGATTTTATAATAAAAGTTAATTTCCCCCCTTAAAAGATAAAAATATTCTTCTGGAATATAATACAAACGAACAGTGGATTATTTCATGGCTTATGCAACTGTGGCAACTCCTAAACAATCTGTAAAAAGATACATCTTTTGATTCCTTCTGGATGAACACAGGAGAAGGTTTGAAGGCAAGAGTCTGTCACTGAATAAATACATTTGCTCAAGCTTAGTATTTTGGATACCTGCTTTCTTGTCCAATCCTGCACTCATGCAGATTCTTAGATAAAGAAGAATAAACTGAATACAAGCTGTAACCATCCAGACAGAGATGCCTAAAAGAAATTGAGTTGCATTTAATGCACTAATGCAATCTAAGTTGCATTAATAGCTCAGATGTTCAAACTTACTCCACTAAGCAGAGCAAAGACTGATTTCAAAGACCACCTCCCACTTGACAACGATAGTGGATAAATCAGAGAAAAACGGGCAAGTCTACTGACAGGTAGAAACTAAAATAACGTGAAACTGAATAAATCCACTTTTCTTAGAATGGAAGCACCTCTCATGAATCATATTTCACATCCCAGTGAAGCACAGTGACAGCAAATGATCTTCATCTGAACAGTAAAGTAAGAGAGGAGAAAGTCACATATCAGATGGTTTACAAAGAATCAGGTACAAATTACATGCAAATACAAGTTACACAAAGCCTAGAACTACAATCAAACATGACAAGTATTTGACACATTAAAATAACATTCTATTGATCTGTAAGAAGTATCTTTAAATGCAATAAAGCCTCTTAATTGCATTGATAGCAAAGGAAGGAAAAGACAATTGAAATCAATTTAAGCGAAAAACAAAGTCCGAATTTAAACCCTGCAATTCTCCTCAGAAGGCAAGGAAATGTGTCCATGTTCACTATTCTCCTAGTAAAATATTGCCGGCCTTTCACCCTGAAGTATTTAAATACTACCATATTCCAAAAAATTTCATCAAAACTGTAGTCTGCATCTCTGAGCATGCACTAGTTGTCACTTGGACTTGTGGAGAGAATTTGGCTCCAATAAAAGCAAGAGGGGAAAGGGGAATCTGACAAGACTGTCAAGAAAGACATTTTTCCCCTTTCTACGCTCCTAGATAAACAACACAAACATGTTCTTTCACACGGGCTTGGAGCCAGCAGGATTAGTTAGATGCAGTAGAGGGATACATCAACTGCTGAATTAGTTGTAACTGGGAAAGGACCTGCATGATGTTTCATGCAAACCACAAAACCAAACTCTTTCAAGCATACAAGACCAGTGCCATGGCAGTCAGAAAGAGAATAAACAATGCCTGCATTTTTGAAAATAAATTCAACACACCAAATTACTTAATCAACTGCAGCCACTACAGTAACATCCAAGTCTTAAGAAAAGGATACATAACCTGACAGAAGAAAAACACTAAGAAGGTAGGAAATTCCTATAGGAAGGTGTTCAGTGGATCAAGCACTGTTTTCCTAAAACATATGCAAGATGAGCAGAATTCAAATTTCTACCACAAATAGTTTTAAATGCATAATTCAGCCTTTAATAGAATAGAAAAAGGAAAATAAACAGTAGTATAAATATTTAGACAAGGTTTTCAATTTTTTTTTTTTTTTTTTTTTTTTTTTTTTTTTTTTTAAATAAGACTCACCATACAAATGACTGTATTAGCACATCAAATTAACTTCACTGGAGCCATACAAAGCAGTAAGGAATAAGAATACAGAGTTATTTAATCCCTTTAATTTCATGCTAACCCTGGAAACTAATGTTTTAATAGCAATGACACATCTGAAAATATTATTGTAGCTTCTTCCTCCAGGTGAACCTCTCCTGCCTGACCTTTAGATCTATCAAGAAAGAAAAAGATCTTGGAATACAAGTTAGCAGAATAATATTGAGCGGCTAATATATTAGCCAAGATAGCAATGCCTTAAAATAACAAAGGCTTATGATCTCACATAAAGCATGAAATGTTTATAGACAGCCCACACCATGAATGCAAGTACATTCACAATCTGTTAGACTTTATGGAAACTATGCATCTACTGTCAATCTGCAGATAAAGTTCTACAGATGTACAGAACAGCCTATCAGTAAGGATAGGCTCATACAAAGACATGTACATAACTGTAACTTGTGAGACAAAACACAGAACTTCATGCACTTTAACCCAGTTTCCCACTACTGCTGGCAAGTCTGTAATCATATCTGAGAGCTGCTGATTTAACCCAAAGCAGGTCAGTAGAGCTGGTCAATACAGGATCAGAGCACGCATTTAAGTTCACCTGTTACCCCATAATCCCTAGTGTTACGCTTTTACTACAAAAGGAAATAATTACCAAGCACTGTAAACAGCCATGGTTCCAGTCACCCTCAAGGTATACTATTTTCTCCTACAGACTGGGCTAGGATAATTAAACCCCAATTCATGATTTTGACTTCTCTTCCTCATGTAGATGACTCTACATGAATTTATTACAAGAACACAAAGATGCCAGTGAACCTCAAATACGGAGATTGCCCATTACACCTTGTTTGGTTAGGCCAGACCACCCACCTGTAACATTCAACAGATGCCAAGTTTGCGTTCCAGTAATTTTAAGTTAAGTAACTAAGTGTGAAAAAGTTAAGAAAGGCTACAGGCACTCTTTCCCCCATTCTGTGAAGTTCATTCGATACAGACAAAACGAAGAGGCAGTACTGAAGGAATCTCACTAAAATGGCAAAAAGCTTTCACAAACCTAGGGAAAAGAACCTCCCCAAGTTACTTTAATGAATCCCATTAAAAGAATTTTTGGAGTGGAATCTTGACCACCATCTCAATTTCGGTAACTAAAATCTTTCACAGACCGGGATGATCTTTTTAGAACCACAATAAGCCCTCATTCAATAAACTCCTACAGCATACTCTGGTTGAAAATATCCTTTTTTCATTCTAACTGCAAATATAAGCAACGAAATGCAAATTGTGTCTGTCAGTGTTTCTTTGGTCAGATGAATCAATCCCTTTATTGTTCACTGAAGAAGCACCACCACCTCTAACCCTGTCACTGCTCAATCTGCCAAAATCCAAGATGCCAGTAATATCAGCCCAGTGTTTTGATGACATTGAGCTTTTTCTAGCCTGTGCACAGTAATAGCAAGTCAGGCTTCACTGCTGTACTGCAGAAAAAGATAACTTCAAAAAGCAGTGGAAACTAAAGGTAACAGAAGCGTCAAAAACCTTCTCATCAGCATCTATATGCATTTACTATCCAGCCTCCACCACCACATAGATATATATATGCCTACTATAAGTAGCTCAAATTATAACTTCTAATTTACACTTCATGCTTATGTAAGGTCAGTATGTAAAATAAATTTCTGGACAGAGAAAGCTTTCTTTCATATTGAAAAACAGTAGGTTCCAGTCTGTCTCAAAAATACTTCTAAATTCAAATAAGAAAGTTTAATATTCAACAGAAGTGAATTAAAGTCCATTTTAGATTTATCACCTGGGCAATTTTCTAGATCTTGACAATCTCCCCAGTATATTAACGTGAAAGAAATAGTGAGGAAAAAAAAAAAAAATCACTGGGGGGTGGAACTGTTTTAAGATCCTTTAAAAAAGGAAAAAGATTGGTGAAAATAAGAATCACACCTGAACTAGCATGCACTCAAAACATTGCTCTGGATGCTCTCAACATAGCATGGTTTACATGATCGAGTCTCAAGCAGACAAGGGACTCTCATCAAGAGAATTTCTGCAGACTGGAGGTGGTCAGTCAGATCTACCATGAAAGGAACAGAGGAAAAGCACAACATACACAAAAGTGACATTCCTCTATATACACTGTAAATAGTGTTATAAACATCATTTATTTTTCATTGAATCTGAAGCACTCTCAGGCAGAAGTTACAGCTGGGTCAAAATTAAGCAATCCACCAGATTTCACCTCCTCGCTGTTTCAAAACAATAATACCTATGATATGACAAGTTGCACGTAACTAGAACAAATACATATCAGAGGAGTACAGAAAAATATGCTTCATCTACTTCTGACTGCTTTAAAATTAAATAATGTAGCTATACTTAAAAAAAAAAGCTTTTGTATTTCAAGTCCATCCTTAAAGTATTTCAGTAGAACATTATCCACATACATCAGTCACATCCACATCACAGTCAACAAGAACATCACATACCGTTATAGAGAAACCACACATTTCTTTTCAGTTTCTTTAACTAACAGAAGTACATGCTTGCAAACATGCCTGTGCAGTCCAGAGAACAATAAAGACAACTATTCATCAAATAGTTCTTCTGAAGTGTCTGGTAAGCTCCAAGGGAACTATTTGAAAACTTAAGCACAGCACAAACGCATCTGACTGAAAAGCGGAGATTGCTACACAGTTAAACTTCCCTCTGGCATATGGCAGTGGTACACATGGGAAAACAAATGCAATCTGTTTAAACCAATTGCTCTCAAAAGCTCTCCCACTTGCGTGATGATAATAAGCAGTCATTGTCTCACATACTAAGCAACCTGGAACCTGCTTTCATCACTGCAGTGCTCCTGTCCAACACAACAGTACATATGCTGTCATCACAGACCAGCAGGAACTGGAAGGCAGATCAAGCACAGCAAGCTGAATTTCTTGTGGTTAACAGCTTAGAGCTCTTGAGAGGGCTCTTGCCACAATCTCACTATTTACATTCACAAATTTTCATGGAATTTGTTGCTGGCATTAGACAGAATTCAGAAATGACAGAAGATTGAGTTTACTCACTCAGTTTCACTGACTACAATCCATTCTTTTGCTGAGACAGTCCTAGAAGTTCTCCATGCCCTAGCACCAAATATTTCACCTGTTTTCTCACAGTTACTCTGACTCAGCATTATTCAGAGCTGTGCCTTGTAAACAGGTGCAGAAGATTTATAAAGAGAATTTTCAACACTCCTTCAAAATTAAGAACAAAAGAGAACTGAATCAAGGATATATTCTGACAATTAAACTGGAAGCCCTAATTGGTTTAAACATCCACCCCATTAGGGAACATTACACACTACGTGCACCCATTACTACCATTACATTCATTCAGCCTATGGTTCACTGCTGTCATCTTAACACAACCCACTCTACCTCTGTTTGTGGTTAGAGGCAAAATATAGCGTGTAAATGCACAAACGGACTACATCCTTCTCCTGCAGTTTGATTTACTTGCTACTCAAGCGACCAAATATCTGTGCAATGTCTAAAAACTTTTTTCTATGTTATTTGCACAACTTTACATTGGTATCCAACAATGTTGTCTCCTTCCAGTACGAGAAAGATTTCTCACATGTTTTTTTACTGTATTTTTCAGAGTATGTTAGACAACAACCAGTTAGTTCTATCATCCTCTGGTTAGAGAGGGTCAAGTCTGCTTGCTCGTCTCTAAAGAAAGCCAGTTGGAAAACTCTCTTCCACCATGCCCAGACTTAGATTGGAAAAAAAAAAAAAAAAAAAAAAAACCCACCACCTTTACAGATAATAAAAAAACCAACATGGATTATCTGGTCATTGGTTTGTTGAGTTTGGGGGTGGGGGGTTATGTTTGTTTTTGGGGGTTTCAGATTTTCAGTTCCCCCCCCCCCATCTTAATAGGGGTTTTTTTGTTTGCTTTCTGTGTTTAAGAACTACTGCTCCTACGCAGTGAAATCCTTCCAGATTCAATTGTTTCCTACCAGGCTGATTTCTAGTTGACTAAGGTCACAACTCCTTACTCTTACTGGAACCTGCTATTGAATTCTTTGCCTTCACTAAGCCCCCCAGAGTTTCAATTCTTTTCTACATCCTCTCTCTCTAAAATGGAAACAGCTTGCAATTTTAGTCTTTTTTCTTGCAGAGGCAGGACCATCTCAACATGCCAAAAAAAATCGTTAGGGAAAGAAGGACATTATCTTTTCATGTAAGAATGCATCCTTTTACTCCCGTTTTAGGAGCTTCATTAGCAGTTCAATATTTAAAAAGAGAAAAATGATATTTTTATGTTAGTGTCCTTACCTTTCAACAATAATCAGTCACAATCTCTATTCTCCATTTCCAACATTTCCTAAGCACATTCATTTGTAACTGGTAGGCTTCACAGACTGAAGCTGGAAGTCATTCTGACCTCTTCTGCCCCCTTACCTGCAGATCTTCAGCTGCCTTGATGCTGAATGGCTCTAAGCAGGTCTGGCTCACTGAATTACATCCGTAAAGTTCTTAATAAACAGAAGCTAGCCTACTTATCCTCACCAACTTTGAGGATGCTGAAGGCATTCCCCTCCATCAGTTCACTCAGTCACCACCACGTTTCAGTTCACCTGAAGTCCCCTCCTCTCTCTTTGCAGAGCTGGCATTAATCTTCAGTCCTTTCATCTCCAAGGTCAGTACAGCCTACACAGGGTCAATCTTTGAAACGACTCAGGGAATGCTGCATGCTGGAAGTAGTAGCTGAAATAGCATTCAAAAAAAAAAAAAAAAAAAATCATGTTCTTAGAGTCCCCAGAGAACACATCTTGAGGATTTGAGTAGAAGACTATTCTGCTAAAATTATATCAAAGTTCAGACTCACAATTACCATTGGCATAATTAAATTGCTGCCTTCATTCCAGATAACTCCTCTTACCTACTACAAATCTAACACTATTTTCATTTTATGTTTCAAAGATAAGATGCTGAGGCCTGTCACACCCAGCTCTCAGAGCTCAAACAGGTATTTCTGCAATAGAAATGGTTCATCAGTTCCCATTCCTCACATACTCCAATAAAAATTGCAACTTTCAACAGTTAACTGAAGTCTGAAATCCCTTCATGTTCCAGGTCAAATTAAAGTCAGTCATTTATACAAATAAGAAAGCAGAGAGAGTCAGCTGAATTTTAATTAAAATTAAAATGAATGGCTGTGTAGGCATGATGAGCTGAGCCGTTCCTCATCACCTGCTTTTGTGAACACAGAAAGCAGTACAGTATGTACCATCCATTAAGATAAAAGAGATGGAGAGGCAGAACCACACACAAAATATTCCCTCAAGACAGACAGAAGCAAGAAAAAACAAGCTGTAGTTGTGATCAAACTTTGGAAGATATCCACTAGAGACCACACTACACTACATTCAAGCCCCCATTTCATTCAAATGAGAGTATATAATCTCTACGTATTGTAAAACACTCGTTGCTAAATATCAGAGAATCCACATTACTTAGATGTGCATTTACTTCTGCAAAAAGCCACCAGAATAATACAAAACCATGACACCACATCATACAAAACTCCTGATTCTGAGATGGAAGATCTTACTTACAGATTTCTCTGCACTAGGAATAAGAGGAGCCTTTAATAGTTAAAGTAACTTTTGACTATATTTTGAATTGCAAAGTGTGGAAATTGTTATCTAATGGCAGCTTTCAGAGAAAAGGGTGCAATGCAAACGCAAGTTGTGAGATCTATGCAACATCTAGTTAGGACAGATGACACAGCTCAGTTTCTTATCTATTTTCTAAACATCCTGTCCCTACAACTCAGTGATGAAGTCAGCCAGTAGTGCTGTAGGGCACAACCTAGAGCCAAGTCCCCATGCTACAACTAACTCCTGTTGCTCAAGCAGGAACTTTTTTAGCAGCTTCATCACAAGCTGCAGGCATGGTCCAGAGCACATCCTCTCATATGAGATGGGAAATGGCAACATTATTAATAGTCACTAGCTATGTTCTGGGAAGCAGCTAACTGCCATTTTGGATTTAACACTGCACTTTCACTGTAGTTCATGGAGGACTACCAGCAGCTGTGCTCAAATCTCGTTTCACACACAACAAAATTTTGGCTTAACGTGGTCCACTGAGATATAAGCACAATGATGACAGAATAAATTCAACTGATGTGTGTCAGAGCACAAGGAAATCAAAGTTATTTTTCTCCTACTGAACAATATACTTATCTATGTAAGCCTGCATATATGTTGCATATGTCTGCAATCTTCCCCATCTGGACTGCAATGCTAGCAGCTGGCTTGGGGTTCCTAACACAGGTAGCAAATACTGCTGTTGCAAAGCTTGCCTCCACTTTGATCGTGGAAAGAAGTTTGTCTAGTAGTCAGTAAAGGGTCAACATTACCATATTACAGCAACTAAAGCCATGAGCTTATTTCTTGGCAGAGAGGGGAAAACAAATGAAAACAACTTAAAATTTGCTGCACTAGTGAATATTTCAGCCATTTAGTTATGACAAGACACATGCACTGCAATTTATATTTTCTTCCATCAAGTGCAAAGGCATACCAGGAAACCTGACCAAATCAATGAACAGGCAGGTTTTTCTGGGGAAAAAATACCCAAGAACATCTATAAAACTACAAAGGTCTTTGTTCTTTCACATAGAAAGCAATAACGGCAATCAACCACATTTCTTTCTCTGTAGTACTTCATCACCTTGATGAATAATTCCAATTTCAGAAAAATAATTTCCAAAAGATTGCTTGACCTTTCTTTACAAACACTGACATTCTAATGTCAAATGCCTTCAGCACATCCCTGCAAGTGTGGAGGCAGATCACAGTGCATGGTAAAGGAACTATGAAATTTAATAGCATTCAGTATATTTTGACAAGTGTTTCAGAAGGAGCTAACATTAAAGAGGTCGGTCAGAAATAAATGGAACATTAAGTAAATACCCTCTTAAAATAATACGATGGATGAATTTTTTAAAAATAAATTTCAAAAATAGATTGCTTTTCTGACTACTGTACTTGCTTCCACTGGCAAAGGAAATGGGAGAAAGATAATGGATTTGGCACCATCTCTCCAGGGACAAAGATAATTATCTGTGGGGGAAGGCCTTTATCTAGCATGGAGACAGCACGTGTACAGCAGATGGAGGGAAAAAATTAAAAATCAGATCATTTTGTTGGCAGATCTCCAGCATTGCTTATCAGCTCCTACCACTCTAACCCAAGTCTAGGTAATTTGAAATGCTGGTGAGGTTGCCAGTGATAATATTTTTTTTTTTTTTTTTATTATTAAATATATAAACTAGAATGAAGAAGGCTGGGGGAGAGCACAGGAGAGAGGAGGAGAGGTCCCCGGCTGTTTTTACAATACGCAACACCTCAGGTCTCTTTATTCTTTCTGAACCAGGTCTTCAGGCAAATGAATCTCTTTAAATGAAGAACATTTTAGTGTAGCTATGTAATACAAACAAGTAGTACAGTCATTGGCCTGACAACACACAAACTGCAGGTTTATCCAGTGGACAAATTTTGTTGCTGTTGTTTTTGTCTGATTTTTAAAACCAATTTCTCAGCTCATGATCTGCTCCACAGAAGAGCAGATTCTTGCAACAAGAAAAAATATTTCAATTTCATTGCAAGGGGTATAAGTAAATTCACTACTGCAAACAGCTTCTAGCGCTATTAAAAATTCTATACAAAAGCCTCCATGAATGGGTATTTAAGAGACCTAATTCTCTACTGCAGAAAGAGATGAAGACAGCAGAAGGCATCTAGGAATGCTGTATGAAGTCACACTGCATTGCTGAAAACAGGCTGCCAGGTAAGAGCCTTCAGCATTGTACAGCAACTCAGAGGCTTACCAAAGTCCCCTAAAAAAATAAATAAATAAATAAATAAAAAATGAGAACACTGTGAAAGGAATTTAAGTTTCTTTAGTAGATATGAGTCCTTCTCTGAAAAGAAACATTACTCAGCTTATTGAAGTCAGCGTACAAAACAACCTGAAGAGCAGCAGTTAGTTTAATATCTCAAAAAAAAAAAAAAAAAAAAAAGCCTAAATTTCTACAGAAAGTTCAGTATTTCTCTCTTTTCCAACTGACCATGAAGTTTACCCACAAAATAGATGGAAGCAGATTTCATCACCAAAAAAAAAAAAATCTATCATCATTGTCAATCACATGGTGTTGACAGCTCATTGTTTCAAATCAGCTGAAACAAAAAAGCTCTCAAAAATCCAGTCCTACTGGCTTGTCAGAAATATGGTCATTTATGATTAGTGTGGAAAAGAAAACAGATGTGATCTAACCAATGCATGCAAATGTTTACTTAGGGAAGGTGATCTCTTGATTTTATATAGTTGTAAGAATCAGGAATGGGTAAAAGCATCATAAAAACCTTGAAAGAAAATATAACTGGGAGGAAGAGCATTCCTCAGCATTTAGCTGACATTACAGGCTAAACTCTGAAAGAAACAACAAACAAGTCATCAGCAACACATCTTGCTCATTCTGAGGGTTCAAAAGAATCTCTTAATTTATCTTATCTTCTCTGACCCCTACTACATACTCTATAATGCATTATGCAACTTTTTGTCTGTATCTTTTGTTTCTCAGCCTTATTTCACAATTGTGAAAAACACCCTCATTTTCCTCTTAGTGTAGTAGACAGCCTCATTAAACATACTGCTTCCCATGTCTTTCAGCAGCAGACAAATAATTCACATTAAACACGTTAGTAGTGCGATGGTAATGTTTATTCCTATAGTACCCTTCTTCCAGTAAATGTTTCAGCAAATTGAATCACAACACCTACTTCTCCTCGTTAGAAGTACTAAGGAAAAATATCCTGCCTGACATATAGTTTTAATCCTAAATCTTGACATTAACAAATGAGTTACTTTGGGTCGCAGAGATAATTTATTTCTGAGCTATACAAGCATGAGTTCTGAAAAGGCATTTCAATCCATCCTCATACAGTGCCTCCTGTAAGCAGTGTGATTATATCAAGCAATATGCAACAGCACACACAGTTTTGATTCCCCACTCCATCCTCTTCATACACATGCAGTCCTTCCCTCCCCCTCTTACACAGAGCAGTCTCACAATCCAGGCTTCAGTGCATGATTTACACCACTGCAACACAACTGCAGGGGCACAGCTGCAATGCACTCCAATTTCACACAGAGCAAAGGCTCAAGAAATTGGCTGAACACACCAGGCGTCTGCACCACTACACACAGTAAAAGGCTCCAAGTTTAATACACTGCACACTAAGTCTTAAGGAATTGCCAAGTGCATATCAGTAGTGCAACTGATTTACTAATTAGTTAACTTGCTATTTCAAGAAAAAAATTTCAAGAAAAAAAACTGAACACAGAAAATAAGTGACATGAACTGCAATCTGAAAAAAGATGTAAGTGGCTGTCATATTTCATACATTCAACAACATTGTACCTTCTCAGTTGAAAGCAGTATAAAGTCATTGAAAAACATAGCCTTTTACTAGTTAAATTATCATGATTTAATAGCCATAATAGTAATCATTAAATGCTTTGTGAAACTTTGAAACACACCCTAGGAACAAAGTTCAGTTAAAGTAATCATTCATTTGTTAATAAGCTGAGTAAATACGCCATTCAAACAACCGTGTTAAAATCCCAGTTCTTACATTCACTAAATAAGCAGAAGTTACAGGCTGTGTATGGAAAAGGAGAATGCCATTCCAGTTAGAGCTTCCCAGGAAGCTTCTACGCACATGAAGCAGAACACAAGAAGCCACAAAACCGAGCGGGTACAGGGCAGGCAGGCAGTGCTCCCCTGTGAGGGCTGCAGGCAGGGCCCAGGCTGCCCTGCACGTATTTTGTGGCGAGCCTCTCACGCACCTTACAGAAAACCCAGCCTCCCATGGGAAAAGCAGAGCGGTTGCTATGAACACAGCAACTAATATGAAACTCTGCCCAAGCAAAGTTAAACTACAAGTTCGTATTTATTATGACTGATGAAAACAAACAAATGAAGTATGCAAGATCGTAGTTTAATGGCTTAAGTTCCAAATTAAAAAAAGCTGATGGCAAAATGCACAGCCATTTACACGGTAACATAACCATTACCACCACCTTTTATTCTCACCTTTCCATCTGCCTCAGGCTTTTCAACAGACACTATATGGCACAGCTCAAACAGCATATATAATTAAACTGCCATTAGGCTTTCTGAAATATGAACCTTAATTACCAAGTATTGAAAACAAACTTACTACTACCTCTGGAAGTAACTGCACGTGGCATTGGGCTGGCGTCCAGCAAGCATTGCAGCACCATCAGAAACCTCATCTCAGCCTCCATGGCTTTTAGTTTGCTTAACATTTCGAGATCACAAGAAGTTTGTCTATTTTTGGAAGAAAATGCAGCAAATAAAATCCCATTCCCACCCCTACTCTCTAACTTTATTTCACTGAAGTACGATTATTGGTTGGGATCACAAAATGACTTAGGTTGGAGAGGATCTTAAAGATCATCTAGTTCCAACTCCTTACGTGAGCAGGGGGTCACTTTGAAGTGATTACCACAAGAACCTTTTGTCATAACAAATTCTTTTTTCCTTGACTAACTTTCCAATACATACAGCCTGGAAATACAGACTTCTGTGGGCTTTTGCCCATTTGTGTATGTATATTTATCTAACGTGAAGCTTAAGAAACCAACTTTGGCTACTATTATTAGTACCTATACTTCACAAGATCATTAGAGATTAAAAGTGAATCTAACAGGCGTTATCAGAAGAAATATTAACTGGCATTTACCAAGACATCATTAATTACTTGCCAGTTTTACAGAATTCCCCTGCAGCCTTCCAGGAAAAAAGAACAAGAAAGGCACAAACATCGGAAGATCGCTAGCACGCTAACATGCAAAATAGAAGTACATACAAAATACTCAGACAGCATTTGCCATGCAAAAGGTCAGTTCTACAACTTCCTGAACTGCCTGGCTATAATCCTAAAACGCACTTAATTGTATGAGACAAGACAATGTTAAGTATGTCTTCAGCCACTTTCTCAGCTATGGTTTACATAATCACACAGAGCACTTTCAGAAAACACACGCACTGCAAAAAAAAAATCATATTTCAAGTATTAAAGAAATAAAGATATTCAATGTTATTATTCTCCCCAGAAACGGTTTCGAGAAGCGCAAAGCAGCATGCTCCAATGGCTCCAATGGTTACAGCTGAACACAAGGTTCTTAGGTTTGGTTTTCCTTGTTTGTGCTTGTTTTTCCTCCCTCCCAAAACGGTCCTTCCTTACATACCGTTTTTGAGGAAGCACTCAACCCCAATATTAGAATGTAAGTCAATCTTAACAGTTTTATTCAAATGGTCAGTAGCTTCAAGTACTTACTACTATAGAGACTCTTATAACACATTAAATTTCATGGAAAAAATAGCATAGTGTATGCTCACGTATATTATATATTCTATATTGTACACATTTTCATCACCCATCAGAACTGAAGTAATCTTCCACATTAGGATGGAGCAGTGCTTCCTGCAAGCACCTTTGTTTCCTTATTGATGGGAGTGCTCCGTTTTTAATTATCATATTATCCATAATTTTGAGGGCCACCAAGAAGGTGGCAGAATACACAAACAACAAAAAAAATCACACAACCACAGGCACACTGGAAAGTTACGCTACCAGCAACAGCTGCCTCTCACTGTTTCACTGTCACCTCTACTGTTTGTCATATAAACCATGCTACAGAATTTTTGGTTCTGCTCCGCAAGAGGTTCCACAGCCATTACTAAAGCACTGTCTAAGTAACAGTTCAGGGTCAGCAGACAAAGCGAAGATATCGTCTTAAATCAAAGTACTATAATAACTAAGCCATCTCACTTTTTTCTTTTTTTTTTTTAAATGTAAAGTCCAAGTAAATTATTTTTTTTAAAAACAGACACAAAAACACGTCAAGGTTTCAGCATGTCTCTTCTCTGAAGATGACAGCCCTGCTCTGCAGGTGACTACCAATGGCACACAGCAGTCACCATGCTGCAAATCCAGTAATATTTCAGCTAGCTGAAAGCAGTTCTGGTAGTCCTCCAGTACTTGACTCAGGCTTCTTTGCCCCCTCCTGCCTCTTTCTAAGATAATGTTTCAGACACCATTTTGCTTCATAATGAAGACCTGAATTGCAGGCAAAGTGAAAGCAGTAAAGCAGAACAAACAGCTTTGATTATCTTTTTCATTGTTACGTTGGCATGAAAGTGTTTGGCTCACACAAAGCCTTCTTTCTTTTTTTTTATTATTTCAAACCTGAATAGGTTCAGAGGAGCAGAGGCACAAGGAGAACCACTCAGTACATCTTTCATACAGACAAATATATTGTCAGAACAAACACTGCTTTCTGCATTCAGCAACAGAAAGGTCTAACAGGGACTTCTTTCTACAGAATTTCTACTGTGGAATATGGATATGCTCGAGTTACTTTATCTACAAGAATGCAATTCAAATGAAGGCTTCATAATGCGACTGTATACATATAAGTAGTTTTAGTGTGTATATATTTGCGTCTATCTAATTATATATTTAAATCACTTTAGAAATTAGTTTTATCAGCCATGTACAATTTCAAAACCAATCCCATCAAACAGTTAGCTTTAGATTTTCTGGCTGTGGTAGATAAGGAAGAGCTCTAAAAACATCCCAACAAACCATTCAAGCCTTACTCTTCCATATATATATATTTATATTTTTATATTTATTTATATTTTTATATATTTATTTATATATTTTTTTCTATTTTTTTCTATTTTTTTCTATTTTTTTCTATTTTTTTCTATTTTTTTCTATTTTTTTCTATTTTTTTCTATTTTTTTCTATTTTTTTCTATTTTTTTCTATTTTTTTCTATTTTTTTCTATTTTTTTCTATTTTTTTCTATTTTTTTCTATTTTTTTCTATTTTTTTCTATTTTTTTCTATTTTTTTCTATTTTTTTCTATTTTTTTCTATTTTTTTCTATTTTTTTCTATTTTTTTCTATTTTTTTCTATTTTTTTCTATTTTTTTCTATTTTTTTCTATTTTTTTCTATTTTTTTCTATTTTTTTCTATTTTTTTCTATTTTTTTCTATTTTTATATATATATATATTTTTTTTTTTTTTACTGGAAGTACTGGAGAAGTGAATGAGGAAAGAAGAAAAAACAGGCCTGAATTCATAAACAAGTTACTAACACTCAGGTTTGCTTAACAATTTACTCAAGTACAGAAGATTTTCTGTTAAAAAACATTAATATTTGAAACCACATAAATTGTATCTAAACAAAAATATAGAAAGCTTTTGTGCAGTGCTTCCTCCATTTTTTCTCTAAAATGATCAGTTTCTCTCTATATAATTTTCACCAACTTAATTTCTATTAGCTTGCTTCATTAACTTCCTAAAATATTTTCCTTTGTACTCCTTAACAGCTTGATGAGTAACACACACTCCCTTCATTACCCATGAAATAGTGTTTTGCTATTCCACTGGAGGAGGATAACCTACATTATCACAGATCCAATCTCCAAACCTCAAACGTAGAAGAAAAAAACCACTGAGTTCTCACCACTGATCCAAGGAAAAGCAAAGCTGCTTCAAACAGCAAGAAAGTTCACCTTGAAAACTTATGAGACTGTGAGAACCTCTCGTCATCTTGTCAATGAATCAAAAGAATTAAGAAATACATTATTGCATTAATATTCAAGCCTTTCCTTCATTATTAATTTTTTACATGTGATTTAATTAGAGCATCAAACTTCTGGTATTTTCAGAAACGGACACCTGGTTCATATATGCAGCTTTAACCACAAAACACATTGAAATAACTGAACTAGAATAACTGGAGCACAGCTGTTCACTAACCTGCCACTTGCGTGCTTCTCTCAGATGCTCCCCAAAGCTAGAACACTGCTTTCCAGAATAAAAATAGGATCCCTGCCATGTCAGTTTTCCACAGGTTCATCTAGTGCTTTTACTGCTCAGCTCCAACATGCCAGAGATACAAACAAATGAGAGATTCACTAAAAAACAGGATTCTGCTGAAGCATGCATTAACGTGAGATGCGCTTCTTCACATCTCCTTTTAGCAATTGTCCATGCACGTTTGGGAACAAAGAATCGAGCATTCACATAGCAATTACATTCACCTTCTGTGGTCATCTTCAAAACACATACTACTAAAACCCTGGAATTACAACGTCAATACAGCAAGCTCTCTTCCCAGAGATGGCACATCGATTCTTTCAAATGTCACTAGACTGAGAGCAACTTCCCCACCCTGCTAGAAGTGAACAGAAATAACCTAAAGAACATTCTTGATACGTAACTAGAATGTTGCTATTTCATTCAATTAACACAACTCCACACCACCCTCTCAGTCCCAGTTATGTTTGTTGTAAAGATCATGTAACCCAAATGTGATGGAGCATCCTTCACCCATGCTCATTTTTGAATCCTACTACGCTTAAAAAAAAAAAAAAAAGAGCAAGTGGATTTCAACACAGGATGAAAAGGCCTATCTATGCATCTCACATACACGTTCATTAATCTTTAGTCTACTGCATAGGTAAGTTGTCTTCTCTATTCTCAGTGTTCTTAAAAACAAGCCTCGTGAGGAAAAATGCTTAACCAGTCCTATTTGCCACACTCAAAGAACACAGAGGATTCCTGAAAGCATATGTAGTGCTTTCCACAGGAGACTGAAGAAATATTTCTCTGCAAAAAATATTAAAAGCAGATAACTAAGTCATAAAATTTAAGACATGGGGGCAGAAAGTCGAAAATATTAAGTTATGAAATACAGTAATGATTACTATGGGTCAAAAAGTAACTTAGTAATTATCATCTGGAAGATAACTGAAGACTCTTCAATAATAAAGACAACACCAGAAAGCAAGATTGGACTAGAATGCTTTAAGCAGAAAGAAAAAGCATGCTATATCAAACAAGAAAACCAAGAAGATGAAAGCAAACAAATCTTTTTCCGGACACCAAATATTTAGCAAATTAAAGGTTCCAGTAGCTTTGACTTTCTCCTAAAGTGAGTTAAAACGGTCAACCACAATGGATAAAATGAGAGAATTGAGATAATTCATTTCAATGCATGGGGAAGGATCACTTGGTGTTGCATAGATAGATATTCTCTGACAATTTGAAGTGGATATTGGAAGATACTTACACCAAATTAGCGCAAGTCTTTCATTTGCATATGATGTTAGATCCAGTTGCATACGCTATTAATATTCAGTTGCCTAAGTAACATTTTATTTAGTAGCATCTTACAACGTGACAGGAAGAAAATTGAAAATTCAGTTCAGAATTTAGTTTTGTCCTTAACAGACTTAAGATTGCATTTAAATCAAGGAGAACAATGACAGTGCTTAAGTCAGCAAAATCTCAACAAGAAAGACGATACATTCACTCCAGTGGCACAACACACTGGTGCAAACCAGATGGAAACTTCCTGCCGTGCCATTTGGACTGAGGGTTCTTGAATTTTGTGCTTACATCTGAGGTCACACGCAGCTTTGCTTGATGTTATTTTTCTTCAGAATCTATATGGTTGTTGCACCTCAAGTTTACTTTCCTGACCTTGAAATACTAATACATTCAAATAAAGAAAATCTTATTCAAAACAACACCAGAAGACTTGAGTAGTCAAATTCTAGAAATGTGACTATTACTGCTTTCTTAATTCTCTCCTTTTGAGCTCTGTCTACACACAGTAATCACAGTGCATGCCTTTGTCCCAAGGTAACAATTCAAACTTCTAATTTTGCCCCATTTTACATCCTCTGTCTGCTCCAAGTTTGCTCCCCCTCCTTCCCCCCCCCATCTCAATGAGAAAAACACTAATCTCTTAGATTACTACAGCATTACTGTGTTCAGATTGACAGCCCCAGAAACACTGTCAGCAATCAGAAAGAACAGATTTGCTGGTGATATGTCATGCTCTAATAGGATGCACAGCTGGACATCACACCATTGGGTTTGAGCTGAGAAGCACCACACCTTCCAACCACACCGTCCTACCCCCTTCCTTCCAGTCACAACTTTCTACATAAGCTTTGAGGAGACAACGAAGCAAGCATTTCTCCCACTGGCTTTGTGCAGCCAAAGCCCCATCTCCCTTCACGTGGGATTACCCTTCCAACCTCTTGCTTTCAGCTTTAGAGTTTTACTGGTGTAAAGGAAACAGCAGCTTACATGGATCAGTGCACTAAAAATTGAAAGATCATGACAATGATGTTGTGATTGTGCCCAAAACAGTGAGGCATTTGTTCCCACCATTTTCAGTATTAGGGCAATTCTAGCTTTAAGTCCAAGCACAAGAATTGAGTTAGAAAACAGATACTGATCATACTCCAAGGGTGGTTGGAGGAGGAAGGGGAACTGCTTTCAGATACCTATACTGCTGGATTCATTTAGAAGATCCACAAATTAGTTTAATAAAGCTAATAAATATTACATTTTCAAAAACTATAATTATTCATGCAAATATGGAGATGAAAAACTATTTCTGCTGACCATCTAGCAAAATTAAAGCCTATTGTTTTATTTTCTCTGGGTATAACGAAACAAATTTCAGGTATTTTCCTCCCTCTAATTTTAACGGGCTTTTTAATAATAAAATGAATAAACAAGACAGAATATTTTTGCTTCCTCAGAGATTCCTACCACTGAGAACTGACTACACACCTGCCACAGAATGACTGACAAATTATGTAAGTAGAAAGCAATTAGTATGATCAAACACCAACTAAGCAGATTACAGGCTAGGAAACAAGAAAAATGCTCTGCTAGCAAACATTACAAACCCAAACATCTCATTGGTGCATGACAGTGACATCCAAATTGTGGTCTGTAAAGGACTCATGGTTCTCGCATTGAAACTTCTTACCAAGTTTTGAAGGGTGAACAAGCAGCTGCAGGCTGGGTACCAGCAGCCTTCCAGGTACCACTGGTACTTTTTGCAGCCCGAGGAATGGGCTCCCCATGCTGCCAGGCATCCCAGCCGCTCTCCCCACCCTGCTGGTGGATGTGGCAAGGAGAGCCAGCAGTTCCAGCTGCAGGACTGCGTACCACACTGCAGGGAGCTGAGGGAGAGGAGGAAATGCTTGCAGTCTTTCCCTTGCTGTACTTGGGCATTAATATGACAGCAAAAGGAGAAAGGATAAAGCTGTCTTGCTGGTTCCTCTGTAAACACAGGCTAAACAAGCACAGGCACTGGTCTGATTGCTCAGGACTGACCAGTTTCTCATCTCCAGGACTTAAGGCTGTAAATCAGAAACTCCCAACCAAATAGTTGCTCCTTCACCCTCTTGCAACAAATTCTTGGAGACGTTGCCAGGAAGGAGCCAAGGATCTAATTATATTAACTGCACTCCTTCCACACACCGAAGATGTATCTGCAGGGTGAACCACCAGCAGTTTCCCAACTCATTTCTCCAGCTGAGCAACAAGATGTAAATAACCCCTTACTGAAGTAATAGCTGTGACGTATCGACCTGGCTGGATATGAAGCTCAGCCTCCACACTGAACAAATACCAGCCCAGCACAAGGCATCACCAGGAACTGCAATCAACCTCGGGAGCTGTTCTCCAACTTGCAGAAGGGCATCCTGAGAACTGAACGCCCTGGCCTCGCATGCTGCCTGTGCTCAGCTGCCCAGCTTGGAGGATGAGGAAAAAAAGAGTAAAGAAGTCTTTTATTTGATAGGTGCATCTGGAATCAAGTTCCAGGCTTGGCAGCAGGAGGCTGTGGGAGGGGAGCTCCATTCCAGTCACAGCAGTTCCAGAGGACATTCTGGAACATCCCAGAACCGCTGCCTCCACAGAAGAGCCAGCAAATGGTGGGAAGGTCTGAGAGACAGGAAGGACAGTGCTGAGCAGCCTGCAGGGTGCCACCAGAGCACAGGAAAGGGAAGGAGCAGCAGAAAGTCACTGCTGTGCCCACTCCCAGGCACCAAAGGGACTGCATGCACCCTGCAGCCACAGCAGGGGGAAAGTGTAATGGAGTTGAGCCTGGGGAAGGGGAGGAGCAGTGTTTCTCTTGTGTGTTTCACCGTGACAAGCTACAGCTATTGACTTTGACTGCCAGCAAGTGTTAGACCAACATTTGTGCCCTACAGGGCAGAGAACAGGCATTCTGTTGACACTCCTACAGCCAGTAATCTGTTGTACGGTTACTTACAACCAAAGGGCTTGGGCTTGCAAACAAAAGTAACTGATTGCAAGCCCCACATCCCAATTCACTCCATCACACAGGTCTTCTGCCAAGAGAAGAAGGAAGAGCCCAGGACCAGCATCTCTGCCATAGCCAATGAGCTGCCAAGGGCACACAGCGCTCCAGAAGCTGTACACAGCCCCACATGTAGGATGCATCTGGAACTCGCACATTTATCTGGTTCACATAACAGCTTTGTTTTGCTTTTTATTTTGGTTACAGAAACGACAGCTTGTTTACATAGTATGAACTTTGTCCCAAACTACTTTAGGTACTTCTGCACTGTTTTGAAACTTTCTCCAAATGCATATACCATTTACTTTATTCTCCAACACGCTTCAGAACTTGTTTATCTTAATTCATAGCAATAAATTGGACTTAATATATCTAGAAACTTTACTTTTAATTCAGTATCTTCAGCTAAAGATTTCAAGAATATTGTCGGAATTATCAAATAGATCTAGAACTGTTTCCCATAGCATTGAGGGCCAACAAAAAAAACGCAGCTATGACATTCTCTCAGAGATCACAGCACTCATAAATAATACTGCTGTAGTTAGTGTTTTCCAAATTTATTTAACATTTGTGTTACTTATCAGACTACACAGTATTCTAGATGGTATTCTCTTTTTCAATTGAGAAATCAGTGTATTCAAAGCTCAAAATCTCATTCTGCCTGAACTCAGCAGAGACACAAAGATGTCTCATATTGGAAGCTTATACCTACAGATCGTAAGCATAAATCACTTCTGAGCAAGTCCTGGAAGTTCTTCCCACCCCAGTACGTTGCTGGAAATAAGAACCTATTCTTTTAACTGGAAATATATCAACGATAAACTACATAAAGCATTATCTCCTTCCCATAAACCATATTTTACCTATTTAGCCTCAACCGTATTTGACTGCAGTCAGTTTAGCAGTGTTTCCAGCCACAAATACAAGGGCCACAGTTCAGCTTTTTTTACTGAGAAAGTGAAGTTGGGAATATTTACATACAGCACGTATCCAACTTTGTATTTTAAATGCAATATGCAAATATTGCAAAGTCACTGGTGAAGATCTATGTAATGCTTTGGGTTTTTTTTGTTAATTTTTTTTGCTTGTTTGTTTTACAAGCACTTGTAGAACAAAATCAAAACTAAAGTTTTATGCTGCATCATTTTACCCACAGTTAGAGGGCTGAGATTTAGTTAAAAGCCAATGAATGAGTGGAAGCGGGGGGGAGGGGAACTGGCTGCATTAATCGCTCATTTTAGTTTTAAGAAGGCATCTATGAACACTACTAAAAGTATTAAAAGAATCGGCCTGCAGAAATAATAATCTTGTTTTATTTATAGTTGAGGGTCATGGGAAATCTGCCCTGACATATATATATTTTTAATATATATATAAATACAACTTCCCAGATTAATTTTGGTAAGAGAATTCAAAGAATGAACAGCTATGGGAAAGTTTAAATTCTCATCAAATACACCTGAGTATCCTTGTTCAAAAATGGTTTATACTTCATCACTCATTAAGCAGCAAGTACTATAGTGTAGCTGCAATAAATATTTGTGGTAATCTGCAGTTTACTAGAAGTAGGTACATCTGTAGTTTTTACACAACATGTCGTTTGTGATTTGTCACTTGTAGTTACCATGTTATTGAATAACTAAACTCAAGAAAAACAATCCATAAAATTACTTATTTTCTTAAATGAACTAATTAATGCAATCACTAACCTTTTGAGAAAAGGCCTTATGTATATGTACAAATCTGCTGCACAAGCTACTGAAATAACATCCAAAACTTCTTATCCCTTGCAGGGAAAAATATGATAGCAAGAGGATGCCTTTTCTATGTACTTACTGCTCTGACAATTGCTTGTATTAGAAAAATGATTTTGTCACTTCAGCTTCAGTTTAAAATTCTGTCTATTCTGACTACTGAATCAGCCACGTGCAACATCACCGACAAGCAATAAGGAACTGAGCCTGAACCCCAAGATACTCATCAACCTTACAGAAACTGTGTTAAATCTGTGTTCTTATATGCCCAGTTATTCACCCTGCTGCTACACTCGTGAAGTAGTTCTGCCCCTACACTAACTGAAAATATACAATATAGGTTAAGACGCTTCTATCTGAATAGAGTTCCCAACTTCACACAATTTTTATTTTATTTTATTATTATTATTTTTTTTTTTTTTTTTACAGAAATGCTAATAGTTTTGAGTCATCCACGCCTCAGAATTTGATTACTCACAGAAATAGCACCTTAATAAGTAGCATCATACTCATTTTTTTTTTTCCTTTGATAGAGGTAATGTTTTTATTTTTATTCCCTGAGGAAAATCAGAGAAGTTGAATCTTTACAGTAAACGTGTACAGAAGCATATTCTCTAAAACATTCATGCTTCAGGTTTACCATTTTGAAGCAGCTTTCAGCTAGCCCCTGCAGAATGTGGCATGCCGAGACCAGAGCCTTGAACCACGATTTTCATTGACAATAACAGTGACAACAGGAGCACGTGTTCTACCAGGTCATCGTGCAGAAAAAAAAAAGAAAAAAAAAAAGGAAAGGACACCTTTGTAATTCACCGAAGCAGAAATTTTATGTTCTCTGCACCACATTCAACAATCCACTCCATGCTTGCTGCTCCCTGCAGGAACCAGACAGACCTGAGGTAACACCACCAAACTGTAGAAACACGGTCTGTATTATGCTGGACAGACCGTGGTGCCCACCTGCATTGGGGAGCCTCAGGAAGGAATCCCTTTGTGCTGACTGCCTTACGACTTTCTCTCCAGAAATGCTGCAGTTACCTTCATCAGCACTGCAGGTAATTTAAGTGCTGGTGTCAGGTGCCTGCCAGCTGGAATGCAGCACCAAGGGGCCCAACTGCTCACTGTCTCCTCCATTACACTTTCAAAGGCCTGGGCTTGGCCACTAATAAAGTCAGTGATTTATTTATTCAGTAAAGCATGTTCATTAACCATTAGGAGATGCTAAGGCAGCACTTCATCTTAAGAGAAGCATACGTGCATTGAGACATATTCTCTCTCATATGCATACATGCACAGGAATAACTCTGAACATCTTAGTTTCCTTATTAAGCGTTCTCTCTGTTACCTATTTTTGTTCCTATCTCTCATCCTTCTACCTCAGTCAAGAAGGCAACTTCGCATTCATTTGACTAAATATGTATTTCTACACAGTTCATGTATATGCTATTTAACTGTTGATTTTCAAATACAAATATATTACACGTATACTTAATTCAAAAGTGATAATTTAGACCTATAATGGAACGAAAGACTATCCCAAACTGGAAAGGAATAAGGACCATCAAGTCCAATTCCCAGCTCTACGCAGGACCACAAAAAAAAAAAAATTCATCAGACCATATGTCTAAAAGCAATTGTCCACACACTTCTTGAGCTCCACTGCTGTAACCATTTTCCCAGGTAGTCTGTTCCAGTGCCTGATCACCCTCTCAGTGAAGAGTCTTTTCCTGATACCTAAGCTGAACACCAGAGAGAAAAGATCAGTGCCTGCCCCTCTGCTCCATCACATGAGGAAGCTGTAGGCTGCCATGAGGTCTCCCCTCAGACTCCTCTTCTCTAGAAAGAACACGAAGGAAGAGACTTTGGCAACTTGCCACTCATCCCCTCTAGACCATTCACCATCTTTGTCGCCCTCCTTCAGACACTCTGACAGCTTCATGCCTTTTTTTGTACTGTGGTGTACACAACACCCAAGGTGAGGTTGCACCAGCGCAGTGTAGAACAGGACAATCAATTCCTTTGACCAGATGGCAAAGCCATGCTCGACGCACCCCAGGATATGGTTAGTCTTCCTGGCTGCATGGACATGCTGGTTATTCATCTTCAACTTGCTGTCCACCAAGACCCCTATATTCCTTTCAGCAGAGCAGCTCTCTAATATCTCATCCCCTAGGCTGTACATATAGCCAGGGTGGCCCCTTCCCAGGTACAGAATCCAGCACTTGTTAAACTCCACACAGCTGATTGCTCAGCTCTGATTTTTCCTGATCTCTCTGGAAGGCCTCTCCACCCTGTACAAGTCAACATCTATAAAGAAACATTATTCACTCTCCACTGGAAAAGAGTTAGCATAAGGATACCATTTCCATTTCTATTTGTCATCAACTACAAGGACTATTACTTCAGTTTGCCTGGAGTCAGCCAAGTTCCTGGCACTTGGTTTCTAAGATGACAGTTCTGTTAACTCACTTCAGGAGAAACATCCACAACATTCAATTACTCTAAGCACACAGGGCAGAAGGACTCGTGCACTTGGGCTGTTTAGATAGCCAGGCTGAAAGATACCAGAGATCATTTTAGCTTCTGACAGCATCAGCTTCAGAGAGACTGATGCCAACCCTAAACATCAGTGTTAATCAGTTGCTCTTCTTCACAGCTTTAGGATGTTCATATAAACCACTTCACTCAACGATACCCAATTGGTTTTATAGACAAGAGAGGTGGAGTGTTAGTTCATTTGCTCTTCATCACTCCTACCACCCAGTAACCGGAATTCCTAATTTCAATTACCATGTGTCCCAAGCTTAATTATTTCTGTCTTTAAAGCTATATAAAGCAAGGAGCTTTTCTGGCTTTTCTACAATGACAGTCTTACAAACTTCAGTAGTTTTGACTAACAACAGTTAATTTTCTTCCTAGGGTATGTTTAGCTTCCTCTAATTCTCAGAGGAACCTCACCTGCAGCCTGGAATTTACTTTGCCAACTAATTCTCACTACTGACGCTGATACACACAGAGGCAAAAGTAGCAACAGGACAGTTAATCAAGTGACTCACTGCTCTTCTGCCTCTTGCACTACAGCAGACCATTTGGAGATCATGTTTTTACGGTCAGCAAAGTCCCTCCTGCTGATGCATTGAGAGTTTCCTCAGCTACCCTAATTGACCACATATTAACTGAAATAGAAGCTACATTACAAAGCGAGACAAGTAATTAAGATAAACGTGAGGCCCCACTTGACCTAACCAGCCTTTTTAGGCAAACATAAACCCAGTAAATAAATTCCAGCTGACTCTACCAGCCCCACACTTCCTCCTCAGAGGAGCAAGAAAGATGTTTGGGCTCTATGGTGCTTCAGAACCTCCCATATCCATAGGGGAGGGAGAAGTGCCTGCAGTTGCCTTGTTTACAGTCAGAACTCGGCCCTGGAAGGGACTGCAAAACCAGGACCAGAATAAGCTTCCCCCAGCTGACAGAGCTCAGAAGCAGGCCTGTTTACCACTCAGACACGTTCAGTACCATTGTTCTACTCATGAAGAAGCAAAACTGCTTCTGACAGGTCCTTGGTGATATCAGGCAAAGTATTTGCACCGAGGCCAACAGTTGTACCCACGAAAAAGAACAGAACTCACCCAAGTGGCAAAGGGGCCACATGGCTATGCAGCACTCCATCCCAGGAAGCAGCCTGGGTCCCAGAGATGTTCTCCCTTCCTTGGCTGGCCCTTATATGAGCCCAGGGAGGTCCACCCCTTCTGGTCAGCTGGGGAGTGCAGGTGCAAACAATTTGCCTGTGCTCCCTGGGCCAGTCACACCCTTTCACCAGGTGCTCAATCACCAGTTCAAGCTGTGACCTAACAGTTCCTCTACAAGTATGTATTCCCAGTTTTATGTACTGGCACACATTTCAGCTGCACATTGAGCTTAACTTGGTTGTGCACTTTCAGGACTGAAGACTAAAATACTGTAGCGTCAGTGATGCTACTTTCCCTCCTTCTTCCTTCCCACAAACGCTGTTGTCATCTTACCTTATGTATGCCACAGTGTAACACAGTTCGTGTATTTCACCCTGCTGAAAAGCAGTTAGAACAGCCACATCGTTTCTTTGGCACAAAGCTTAGGAAGGATACCCAGTGGTGCACTGCAGCAAAGCAACAGCCCCTTGTTATGCGTAGATTCAATTGAAGACATAAAAAACTAGGCTATTACAGCATAACATTTTGTAGGAATTCCAGATTTAGACTTCCTAATGAGATGACCTGGGAAACATTTACCTCCCATTAATACAGACGTGTCCGGCCTGATCTTTTTCATAAAGTGGTTCTGTGTGTGAAATGCCTTTAGAAGAACAAGTTTCCTTTTACTTAAAATATTCTAAAAATATTACTTCCTAATAAGGATCTCATTTGCATGACAAATTCTCTGTGCAGTGTCAGAAGCATCTTTAAATGAAGATGTCATGCTTATTCTGCACATAGCTCTGATTCTCACTAAACCCTCCTGGTGACACGATCATTTCATTTTCATCATCACGTGCTCTGACACTGATAAAAGAATCATAGTTTTTTCACCAGTAAGAATTCTTTGCTCATGTATTAACTCAAAGGAATGCCATCCAGTAAAGTTCATCCCTGCTTTACTGGCCAAGTACTTGAAAGCAATTATTTACAAAGCTAAAAGGTGGTATGTGCACTGCCAAGTTTATCCTCTGTAGCTCTTGCAGAAGTAATGCAGCTACACAGGCTTTCTACGTTACAGATTTAAATAGAAGTCTGTAAAATCACTGAGGCTTTAAAAATTAAGAAAAATAGTACAAACATCTTGTTTTTTAACTTGTAGTATCTGCTTTGAAAATACCAAAGCCAATATTCCTCAGCTGTCTATACAACATACAAAAAAAAAACAAAACTAAAAAACAGGCATGCTCACTGTGAGACAGCCTATGTGCAAAGTTTCCTATCCTTAGAGAAGAACTTCAAAGTTGCTTCCTCCTGACAGACACTCAGGAAACATTACATCCATCAGGAAGGCCAGACCCTGCCACAGACAGCAAGAGCAGTATGTCTTCAACCAGCCACAGGCCGAAAAACTTCCACTTTGCAACCTCAACTTTAAAGATGTCTGCTTCACAGCATACACTGTGCTTATTTGGAAGCATTAATTGGCATGAGAAAAGGCACTCTTCTTCAGGTATTCAAACATCATTACGTGCCTCTGACAGTCTCAAGGCCAGGCAGGCACATGGTGACATGGAGTGCAGGGAGCTTTCAGTCACGCTTCCCTGAAAAGGCATTGCACTGGATCTTCACATGACGTGACCAAAGCTTTATGGTGGAAATAAAAGGCGTTTCTTACTGCAGCTGAAGAGTCTGAGCACGAGACAAGAGCTGCACAGCAGACAGCTCAGAAGCTGTGTGCTGAAAGTTTAGGGAATTAACGAATGAGTCATAAAAGAACCCCCAAATAGACTGTTTCCACCGTTGCTGGACGTAGTTTTTATCTGCTGCAGTTTCCCACTTGAATCTGATATATCTCTTTTTCATTCTCTACCACCAAGCTTTTTCACTTTCTTACATAATAACAAATACATCTTTTACAGCCAAAGAGCATAGCTACCTGTTATGTAACTTACCTTTCTGGAGCAGCTTCACATCTTATTTTTACTGATAAGGACTTCAATGAAACCACAAGCTGTAATGATGCAAACAGAAGACAACTGTACCTAAACATAAGCAAGCAGCTATGTTTATGCTACATGGAAGGTGACAAAGGTAAGAAATCTCATCTAATCAATAAGCATACCAGACTGACAATACTGAGGAAGCACACACAAACAAACTGAGGAAATACATATACAAACATCAACAAAACAATTAACTGTCAGATAATGTGGGGGCAATTTAAGTGTGCCAAGCAGACGCATCACAGCTGAATTGGAAACAGCCATATTCTACTTCTGAAACAGGCCAGGATATGTAGATGTGCCCCATATGCCCAGTTTCAGATCTTCCCAGAGCCACAGTGATTCTGAACAGCCTCCTCTGGGTAGCACTTCAAACAGAACTCAGAGAAACCTCATTCAAACCTCTAAAATCCTGCACCGCAGTAACTGTCCAAGAATTAAAAGCTGTTTCTTTAGCTCATTCTACAACTAATACCAAACATGTATATAAATGTGATTTCCACCTTTTTCTGGCTGCCCACTGATTTACACAGAGGAATACTGGGTATAACAGAGAGATACCTTGGTTTAGTGTCACCAACACACAGTGAGGTCATCAGCACTGGGTGCTATAAGCTTCCTGAGATGATGTAGCAGAGGTCACAGAGCTTCTGACTGGCCAGCAGCAGTGGTTACAGAAACCAGCTAAGCTGAGTGCTGATGTATTCTGATCTCCCCGACCATAAGAAACACTTTCACTATTCTATTCTCAGCAGGATGCTTAGCTTCAGCACTATAGATTTCTGAAGACATACAGACTTATTTCAGATTTCAAGAATTAGAACATTAGTTCTGATTTTTTTTTCCTACCATTTGCATAGAATCATAGAATTGTTTGTGTTGGAAGGGACTCCCAAAGGCCATCCAGTCCTACCTCCCACAATGAGAAGGGACAGCCACAGCTCCATCAGTGCTCAGAGCCCCAGCCTTGGATATCCCCAGCGATGGGACATCCACCACCCTTACCGTCCTTATTGTAACGAACTGTTAGTTAGGAATTAATATAATAGTGATGTACACTTAGCAATAACATTTAGAAACAAAAAATGTACTTAAAACATTGGCTGTAAGTTTGATGGCTGCAATAATAGCACAAAGGGTACAGGTGTTGCACTGCAATCATCTCCTCACAGCATGTGCACTGAATGTGTAATATTTTAAGAAATGCAAATAAGATTCTAAAAAGCCATTAAGTTGTAATTGGATTTAATATAATTAGCTGCTTTCACTTGCAATGTTATGCTGGAAAAAGGAGATAGCAAAAAAGAAACCTTGTGCATTCAGTCAGCGACTTGCATCAGTTCAAAGAGACCACGTAACAATCAGAAAGGTCAGACTTCTTCCTTCCATATGGTGCTAAGTGAACGGCAGCTCACAGCAGCACCAATTCTCTTTTTCAATCAGAGCAGCATTCTGATTTCTGCATGCTAAAAAAAGACCGAGAAGCTCTTCAGTCGGCACTGAGCGCTCTGCTGCACGCCACAAAAACAGGCTATCTGGGAACCTGCAGATTACGAGCACAAAACACTATTAAGATGGTGCCAGAAAGATTTATAAGCAATGCAGGAGGGACCTTGAAATTTCCACTTGTTCAGGGTTTGGCTCGTGCCAAGGAGGAACTCACAGCCTCAAAGCAGATGAAGCTGAAGTCACTGCATCCAGCACGCAGCCGTGGTGCAGGAGAGAACCTGCAGACGTGCCACAGAGAAAAAGCCCATGAAAGGCAAGTTGTAAGCATCTCTGTGGGTACGAGAAGCGCGTTCAATGCGCACGTCTGAGGGCCCGCCGCTCCCCGCCGCGCGCAGCACCCCACGCCCGCGGGCGCGCAGTCCCGGGCCCCGCTGGCTGGGGGCGCTCCCTAATGGCGCCCTGAACGCCCGCTGTTATAGCGCCGCCTGGCGGCCGCTCCGCACACAACCCCGCGGCTCCGGGCCGCGTTGCACCGCATCGCACTTCAGCCAGCCCGACCGGCAGCAGCCGCTCCTCGCTCAGCGATCCCTGCGCTGAGCATCCGAATGCAGCCTCTGCTCAGGTCTGAGCGGAGTAGCACCCGGTGAGCGCTGCGAGCCTACACGTGTAAAAACCCATCTTCGCAGCCAACAGCACCATGGGCTCCTGGCAGAGCCTGGGCTCATCTTCCTTCATCGCGAGCCAGCTTCAGAATGAGGTATCCAAAGAGAGCAAGGTTTAGCATCCAGTTTTCTGTCTTGGATCTTTAACAGAAAAAAATATACATATGAGGGTTTTGTTGTT
The DNA here is from genome assembly GCF_951394365.1 of Tetrao urogallus. Lineage (NCBI taxonomy): Eukaryota > Metazoa > Chordata > Aves > Galliformes > Phasianidae > Tetrao > Tetrao urogallus. The sequence goes on along the minus strand of NC_136823.1, from coordinate 3,909,692 downwards.
GTTGTTTTTTCTGAGTTTGTTTTTTAACTAGCTTTTGAATATTTCAAGTTTGATTACAATCTTCTTCTACAGAAGATCATTCAGAATTGATAACAAAAAGGATGAGGGAAGTATTCATCCCTCCCTTGAGCAGTGCCCACCACAAGCTGAGGGCTTCCAACTGCATTTCAGGAAGTGCCTTCAAGGGGAAAATGGGGACAACATCTACACATATTTGAAAGGAAGATACTTGGCTGAAGAATAGTAGAGCTGGCTCCAGAGCAATCCAGCTGCACACCACAGCAACAAGCCTGCCTGTATTTTCTGCCCATGGGTTAAATGGTTAAATGGGTGTAAAATGCAGACTCAGTAACACATAGTCAAGTGTGATGGCAATGGAGTATGTACTCATTGCATTGCCCAGTGAAAGCAGGGAAATGCCAGCATCCCTAAGGGGAGTCTGAACCACACAATCTCTGAAACTTCAAAAATATATATATATTTTTTTTAAATGGAAGCATTGGTTTATCACCAGCAAAATAGGCTCTATGTAGTCCGAGCACAGAAACAGAAAAGATGGAAACAAGCACACATGGCTAGAAGACTGCAGCAACGTAAGCACTGCGATGAGCAGCACCAGTTTCTCACTAAGACTTTGTTGTAAAGAATTTTTAAACAACTTTGAGCATTTCTAAATTACATTTTTTATCAAATGAGTCTTTTTACTGCCGCTGCTAGGGGATGAATTAAACCTGAAGATCTGCACAGCTCAGTACAGACCTTCATGGTTTGTGCCACAGTACTTCCACAGCATGGGCAGAACAAAGTTACAATCCCCCTAGACAAGCATCAGTGTATTCGAAGGTGCAAAAATCCATTTTTTAGGTTTTATGTGTGTAAAAATGTTCTCTGATATATGCAATAATATCAAGTTCTTCTCCACCCACCACCCACAAATATTTTATGCTAACAAGTACACGCAGATCAGCTTCCTGCATTGTTTGTACAGCAATGGTAAGAGCTGCAAACTGGGCTCAGTGCCCATCAATGGTGCTGAAGGACTGGAAACTGAGGCAAAAGAAAAAGTGGCAAATTCAACAAACAACACATCCCATCAGATTCCTGACACCCATGACTGTGCCTTAATAACAGATCATTGACAGCAGCTCCATTTTGCAAGGCCTCATGTTGGATTTCTCTGAATTCCTTATTTAAGGCTGCAAGAGCAAGAGTACAATGACCATAGTAAATTATCGATGGTTGTGGATGGTTTGCCCTGGGACTCCCACTAAAAATACAGCCAGGGCAACAGCTTCCCCTTCAACAACAGATTTACATTATTGTCACAGTTTGCATTAAACTGTAGCCACCCATTTGGATTGCCATCCTCCGGGGATACAGGAACAATCATAAGGGGATAGGAAAATAGGAACAGATGACTCTCCTGCAGTAAAAGAACCATCCCTCTGACACAGCAAAAGTGCCAAGGTATAAGATACATGCATTGTCTCACTACACCGTAATTCTAAATTCATCACACTGGGAGCTTAGTGCATTTCACTACCTGGAAACAATGTGGTTCATAGGTAACTTTAGCTACCCTAAATACATGTTTTGGCATTTAGTTGGGTAACTACCTTCCTCCAGCTATGGATTATGATGTTAATGTCAATTGCAGTGAACAGAGAATAACTATTGTTTGGGGGTGGATTGCTACATCCATCATGAAAGTGGCCATTATATTGTCCACCAGTTGTACCCCTGCTAAACAAAGAGCCAAGGCATTGGCAGCCTTACCCACATTTTCCCTGGAGGGTGGGTATTCTCCTTAGATGACTGCTCTGACTCAACATTTGGACTTGAAACATGGTGGCTCTGGTTGGTCTCACATGCTCCCTTGCCACTACCCTCTCAGGCTTCCCCAGAGGCAAGTCGCTTAGGGTCACTTCTTGGTAGGCTCCATTAAAAGGTTATCTGCAATCCTGTCTTCTTTCAGCCCAGAGGTCCAGGTCTCTCGAGCTTGTGTGGGCTCATCATGGTTATGGTGAATTCATCTGTGTCCCACTGTTTTCACTGTAGTCTCTGCAGTGAGTAACACCTGAAAAGGTCCATTCCACTTAGCAGTGGCCATTCTTTCCAGTCTTTTAGCAAGATCCAATCTCCAGGCTGAATACTGTGCACCACAAAGTCCAAGGGTAGGTTTTGTGGTAGCTGATGTCCTGCCAAAGAGATCTGACATCTTGCCCACATACTGTCTTCAGGCAAATATCACTTATTTCCTTCCCTCCTCCTAGTTGGAGGATAGTTGGGTAAGGCATTCCGAACAGCAACTCATAGGGGTTATATTCCCCTACGTTTTGCCCTTCTCTGGGCCAGGGCTAAAGGTAGCAGTCTGGCCCAAGGGAAACAAGTTTCCATCACCAGTTTCAGAAAATGTTTCTTCGTTTCTCCATTCATTTGCCCCACCCTTCCTGAACTTCGAGGGTGTCAGGGGCTGTTCAAGTCCCATTGTATCCCCAGTGCAGTCATGATTCCCCACAACACCTTTCCAGTGAAGTGAGTTCCTCTATCTGAATCTATTGCCTCTATTATCCCATGTCTGGGAATGATCTGTTCCAGGGATATCTTTATGACAGAGCTGGAAGTCATTGAGGCTATGGGAAATGCTTCCAGCCATCCTATAAGCTGACATACTATCACTAGGAGATATTTAAGCCATCCAGCCCTGGGCATCACATTCAAATTTACCTGACACTGCTGGAAGGGTCCCCCTGCCTAAGGTCAGCCTCCTTTTATTATTTGCTTAATTATTTCCTTCAGCACATCACTCACTGGCTCATCTTGCTAAGGCAAATAGCCCTATGGAAAAAATATTTTCATAAAGGATCCCGCTAATCCTCTGGAGCCACAGTGGTTTTCCTCATTAAGTCGTTTCAAAGCTTATAGGGCCAATGACCTGGGTAGTCTCTGTTTGCCATACCTTGTAAACCAGTTATTCTTCTTTGGCCCCACTATTTTTAATTATCTCCAACTCCTCTGGCAGGAAACACATTTTATCTAGCAGCATCTGAACCGTTGAGAGTAAAGGAAAGATCTTAGATGCTTCGAGCAGAAGTGCCACTGCACCAACTGAACTGCTTTTAGAGCTTTGTCTGTCCTTCACTTACCTAAATTATCCACTGCTTCTTTAAAAACCCTGCCTGATGTCCCCAGACATGTATTACAGCCACCTCTTGTGTGACATGTCTTACAGCTCATCTACTTGTGGTAGATTCACCACCTTCAACAGGTGAGAAATTAAGCCCTCAGGGGCTAATGCTTTTCCTCTGCAAATTAACAATGCTCTTATCTTCTGGCACCAAGTTGGCTTCCACTCCTTAAAAAAAAATAATAAAACACTTTGATAGTTGTTTAACTGGGCAGGCAGCACAGCACCACACAGTCATCTGCCCATTCCCCCCAGCCTTTCTCATTGTAATGGGGGAGAGAATCAGAAAATAAAACAAAACAAAACAAAAAAACAGAATTCACAGGTTTAGACATAACCATTCACTAAGATGGAGAGCATGACTGATGCCCAGCTAGGCCTCAAACAACAGAGGAGAGAAATGAACCCTTCAAAACTTCTTTCCGCATGATGTCATAAAGTATGGAATATCCCTTTGGCCAGTTTAGGTCAGCAGTCCTGCTCTCTTCCCTTCCAGCTCTTTGAACCCTTCACTGCAAATGTCCTTGGCCCCATGTAACACTGCTTAGCAGCAACTACAAGCATTGGTGTGTTACCAATATTGTTTTTCTCCTGGAACCAAAATGCAGACACTCTGAAGAAAACAATTCCATCCCGGCTGAAATCAAGATAGGCTCTCAAATCAGAACTGAACACAATCAGAACTGAACACAGAAATCTTATGATCAAGCATATGGCCAGATAAGCCTATAAACCTGCTCCCTTTGGACACAAGTTTTGGTTTAACTTTACCAAAACAGATCTGGCCAATATTCCCGCAATTCCAAGGAACCACCAGACTCAAGTACCTTGTTCTTCTTTCTCTAAACTTTATTAATTATGTCTGCTTTATTAAACTTCATTAATTATGTCTATTAATCATTAACAATGCCCCAGTATATAAAAGGCACCAAATAAAATGAGGTTATTACTTGGAGGACCTGACACAAGCGCACACCAAGCACCATGTCTGCTTCAGCATGGCCATCCGCATTCCCCAGCCACATGGCAATCAGGGGCTCAGTTGAGAATGATCCCCCCCAAACCCCCTCACTGCAGTTTCAGGGGCATTCCTTTTGTTAATGCCCAAACTCTTTACAGCTGACACAATAATGTGCCAAAAAAGATCTTCCTGTGGGAGGGTCCCATCCCATCTCACTTCCCCTTTCTCCAATGTTTCAATATACATTCTACAAGAGATTTCTTCAAAAATCCCCCCTTCCAACAAAGGTGTATTACCTCTTATAGAGCTACACAATAGTGGCAAAAAAAAAATCCACAAAAACAACATTGTATTTCCCATTTTCACAATTAATCACTTGAAAGAAAGGTCCGGCCTTTCATTTTCCTGAGGCACCAGTTGCTGACAGAAGATTTCTTCTCAGGTCCTTTCAACTATTTAACACGCACTGCATTGCCCCCACATAATCTAAGAGTTTGTGTTTGAGCTAATTCAACTATAAAAATCACAGCTTTTTTTCTCTTCAATTTCCCTTTGTTTTTTTCTTCCTTCGTTATTTGACACCACCTACAATATATCACATCAGCTATCTTATCCTCATGCTCCCACCAACTATTTCCATCATGGCATCATACTCATACTCTCTCTCTCTCTCTCTCACACACACACACTTCCTTCTTTTGAGATAGAATACTTTTTTAATAGAAACTATTTCTTCTGGTTGTTTCAATGTAATTTGGAGGGGTTCTGTTTCCCACTTTCCATAATTTCCTGGTGTAGCCCAAACCAGAGGGTCAACTGCTGCACAGGCTTCCTCTGAGAATTTATGCAGGGTTACTACACTATCAGATTCACTCTGTCCCTTGGCCACATCAATTTGCATTCCCAATTTAGCCATTAAATCCCATCCCAACAGATTACAATCACACCTTGGTACATACAAAAACTCGTGCATGCATCTCAAATTTAGCTCCCACATCTATTAACAGTGAAGGAGGCATACCCTTTCATCACTCCTACTTACTCCCTGCATTACTGAAGATGCACCCAAGAACTGTTTTCCCCACCTCAAAAAGGAATTTTAACAACCATCATAAATAGCTCCTCCTAACCCAGACCCACTCTACAGGTTATCAAAGGCTCTATCTATCTAGGTGGGTTCCTAAAACACAGTGAGCCCCTGATCCCTACCCCTGGCAGCCCATTTCCCTTACAGACTGCATTTTTTCCTGACCAGGGCTTCCTCGAGACTGGCCTGTTTCCATGGGCAGTTGCTCAAAATCATACCCCCTTCCTCTGCATCCCCTGCCTGGCTTAAGATGGGGAGATTCCCATCTCATTACAGGACATTCAACTCCTCCTCCACTCAGGGTTCACCTCACCCCTCTCACCCCACATTCCTTGGAGTCTTGCAGGTCACTGCACTCCTCCCCATGGAGGCTGTAGGGATGACTGGCCATCATTCTAGCCCTCATTTTTACTTTTTTCTTGTCCTGTCTCATGTCTTTGGCTACTCCAGAACTTTGGCAGCACTCTGGGCTTATCTGGGCATATTGAGGAGTTGTCATCCCCTTCCCGAGATCCCTTTCCTCAACTTACCACTGCCTTCTCTCGGGCATTCTTCCATTCTTACTTCCAACAGTCCCTATTTCAACTTACTGGTGAGATTTCTTCATTTAGTCCTCACCTCCTCTGTTACCTCCACTTTTCTTTCTTCATGAACTACCCAGTCCATCATCCCATCTCTCTCTGGGATGGTCCTAAGAACCCAATACAACCCCCCAGTGCCGATGAACTCCAGAGCAAGCTGATCATCAAAAACTGGTGAGGGCACATGTCTGCTCAATCAGAAGCCCACCAGCCCCAGATCCACAGATCCTGGATGAGCCCCCAGATTGTTGGGAAAATGTCTGCTCCAACAAGCTTGCTCTACCATCTTTATCCCAAACAGAGACAGAGTCTTCGGCTTTCTTTATTTGAATAAAAAGAGCATCCACTGGGGCAATACCCCTATGGGTCTCTCTAATTTTAAGGGTTTGCAGAGCCTTTTCTATCCTAACTCTCTGACTGCATTATTCCTCCTCTTTTCCCCACTGTCTGAGGTACTCAGAGTTTACAGACTTACCAGCCCACTTATCACATGCTCATCATGCTCTCCAGCCTCCACTAGGTACCACTTCATTTTTTTTTTTTAGTTTATATATGATGAGCAATCTGGATTTTAGAGTTCTTTATTTTGTCCAATTACAATTATTTTTGTATCCTGTTTGACACAGTCCATTGCCCTCTGTCTTGTCAAGCAAGCAGGATTTACAAGCAGTTGATACAGCCTATCCCTCTTTGTCCTGTCAAGCAAGCAGAATTTACTAGTTGCCACAATAGCATCTCCTGCCATATATCTACAAGGTAAGTTTGCTTAACCAGTTCTTCTCAGGTTTTATTTTACAAGAACACCGTATCTTTTCTCTTTTTGTTTCACTTTACCATACCACTCTAAAAAAAACAACTTGTAAAGAAGTGTTTCACTGACATGAGTTAAAAACTGCACTGCCTTTTTTTTAAGGCTAAACATGTGAATTTCTATTTAGTTCTGCCTTCCCACTCACACACAGCACTGTTGGGTCCCATGGGAACATGTGCCCTCAGCTTGACCCACCACCACTGTGATGCCCACCGCCCAGCAGAGGAGACGGTGATCATCGCCCCGTGGCTGGAGGACACAGACAACATCTCCTTCACGAGTGCTCTGGGTGAGAGTAGACATGGGTGAAGCTGCAGGTCATGCTTCTCAAGCATGATGAGTGACCTCAACCTTGGCTTGATGGCGCTGGACCCCATAGAGCTGTGTACTGTGCATAACTGCAGCAGTGATGAGGAGAAATACATCAAGCCTGCGCACCATCTGGGCAACTACCTGCTGTGCTCCCTCTTGCTGGGCAACATCCTGCTCAGCACCATGCTGACCATCCTGATGGACAACATCACTGGCTCCAGGCTGGTGCTACAAGAACGTGCCACAGGCCATTTGCTCTTAGCATGGCTTTTTCCTACTATAAGGCGACGGCCCTCACAGAGTTGCCAGCTGAAAACAAGTCTTCACAACAGCCTTGTGGCTTGAATCACTCACGGCTCTTTAAACCAAAGTAATCATATCATAGGGAGCAGCAACAATCTGATGAACGCCTCCTTCCTCCAAGTGTACTTGCAGACTACTCAGTGAGAGCACTCACATTCAGTTTGTCAAGATCTTATGACAGCTGTGATGACTACAGCAAAGCAACATCAAAGAGCTAAGCATCAGGACATGCAGCAATTCCACCCCCCTACCACCTCACTACTGTTCATTTCACTCCTTGCAAAACAGACAGTACCATACTCAGTACAACTTTCTTCCATATTCTCCATGATTTTATACCAGAATATTCAAACTTCTTGACATTTTGTCAGCTCTTTTCAAACACTTACTATGATCTACAAATTCTAGTTTGTTTTTTATTGTAAATAATATTCTGGTAAACTGAATACACAATGCCAGTAGTTCCAATGCTGTGGTCTATAACCCACCAGCTTGGGTCCTCACTGACTGCCATTATATTTTTAATACCAGGACTTGACCAAAAAACACTGAAAAATGGAAAAACAAGGAACAAAGAGGAAAAGAAAAGTGTAGTCTGGGCGAAATTCTGACCAAATTCAAGTCAGCTGTAATTAATTTAAATCTCCAACAAAAGTAAGTTTTATCACCTGTTCTGGATCACTCAGTAAAGGAAAAAAAAAAATTCCACTCCTTTGTATCATTTTAATTTGAATAATTTTGGACTGATTTCATTTTTCATGACACTTACTTGTCTCAGAAGCCAGCTATGAACAATTCATTTGTTAGTGAACTGAGCACGGTGCCATGAAATACACATCCTGGCCCAAGCTATGTCAGTGTTCTTACGTTGCTGGTAATTGACAGCCAAAAAAACACGTATAAAACAAAATATTTTTCTATGTTCTTACCAGTTATTACCAGGTAGGTCTCAACACCTCCCTGAGCTAGTTTCTTGACTGAAACAGCTAAAACTACTACTGTAGGAAAACATACCCAAATCTTCAGCAGGCAAGGGCTACTTTCTGCTTCAGCACTTGGCTTCTTTGGGCTCTCAGAGCCCTGTCCTGCTGAATATTTCTTCCCCTCTGCTCATATTGTTGGCCATGCTTAATTTCAATTTGCTGTGCAACTCAGAGAAAAAAAAATGATCTTATGTCTTCATTACCACTCCTTTTCTTAGCATTTTCCATTACAAGCAATAGGTATTGAACAACTTGTGCTTGAAATCTGAGGTTACTTCATCACTAAGAAAAGCTAAAATAAACAAAAATAAAATTGGCATTTCAACTGGAGCTCTGGCTGCCACTCTGAAAAGATATCACAGCCTCATGTGTTCTTACTAGAAAGAATTAAACAGATAAGTAGAATATGAAAACGTTTCCTATCAATCACGTGGAATACACCTAAGTAAATGTTACTAAACACAAAGCTGATGGCACACAACCTGAGGTCCACTCTATGGGATCAATGCAAATAAACCTTTCCCACCTTTAGAAGTCAGTCAAAGAAAAAATGTTGATGGCAGAGTCACCAAGTGATTTACAGTGGATGTCAACACTTCTTTTAAATAAAACATCAATTTAACAATGCAACATTGATTTCCTTGAAGTTGACTTATTTTTCTGTAAGAATTATTAACCATAGACAAAACATGCCTTCCTTTTAACCACATCTACCTCGTATTCTGTTTTGCATTTGTGTTCTATTTCTATTGAAAAAACAAAAATCTTTCTCTTAAAAAGCAGATTTGACCAAAAAAAATTGCATCACCAAAACAGAAGTTATCTGGTAATGTTAAGTCCATTGCCTGGGCTGCATTCAAAACTACCTGTAAAGCAAGCTTGGATTTGAGAAGACCATTAACCACCAATTGCCTCAGGTAAGAATCCCACTGAGAGAATGTTTCAGAAGACATTCCTTACTGTCCACTATGGGCCAGGTTTTGTTACCTTTGTATTAAAGGTAAAGATAAGGCAATAGACAGCAGAAATTATAACTTGAAAACTGTAAGAATCAGAGAATCATAAAGGTTGCAAAAGACCTCTAGGGTCATCTAGTCCAACCATCCACCTGCCACCAGTATTGCCCACAATGTGGTACAGTGCAGTACGAAAAAATCACATTTCTATCCGAACAATGTTCCTTTCACGTTAGTTTATATGGGTAAAAAGTACCCACACTGAATCCTGGGTTGTTCGAAAGAACACTGCATCATGGAGGAATAGGCACAAGAGGAGTTTTATTACTGCGTACTTCTGTGAGATTGGCAGTAGACTGCAAAGCCAAATACAACCTAACAGGCAAAGCACAGGAATCACTATGACTCATCTCAGAGAGAGGACATGCTCTTGTGCAAGTGTCCTCAGAAGTGTTTGCAAACATGGGGCTGGTATTACCATTTTTCTTCTTGGGGCCATTACATTAATTGGGCTTACATGACAGTGTACTTAAAGAAGGTTTACATTTTTCTTGGGTTCAGAAGGGTTGTCTGGAAGAATGGTTTCAAATCCATTAGTTCTAAGAAACCAAATTTTAATTGCAAAAGACAAGCACAGTAATCTATAAACGGCCTCTCCTTAATGACAGTTTCCATGTGGAAATTTAAAATGAGTTTCAAATGTTGCTTTTTCTCCCTCTAGTTCCATATTTCTCCTGTGTCTTATGAATCCAAGACATGTTTTGATCAGAACACTCTCAAGCCGCTTCCACTTAGAGCTAGCACCTTAAGAAGAGCAAAATACAGCCAGCAGAGCTCAGCTGTCCCCAAATTGCAGCAGTAAGAAACCAAACAGATGAACTTGCACTGCAGGCCTTATAAATGCCACATGCTGAAGACCTAAGTACTGCGATCAATTCGTGTAAAAGTATCTTCTTAAAATGGTGCTGAAAAGGTGGATGAGTCACAGCACACAACCCCTACACCACAACCCCTGCTGTAGGTGGCCAGGTTATGCTGGAAAAGTTCACGTGCAACGAAGCACCAAGGGAATGCTTGCTCTGACCCCTGGAGCACTGACCCCATCCTTCCCCCACTCTCTGAGCCCGTATGTGACACGAGTGCCTTCAAGAACTGCCACAAAGCAAAGCAAAGAGACAGTGGGGCAGTGCTGGGAGAATTTCCTCCTACAGGGGTCTTCTAGTGGGGGATTTGCTGCCTTGAATTCACCAGACTTCCACTACTTTCTATTCTAATTCCAACAGGACTCACAGTCTCTGTCCCTGTGTCGAGGAATTTGGAGATGCAGCACTCCCCCAGGAAACAGAACATTTTATTTTGTGTCACATTTCAAAAAGCTGAAGCAGTAAACTTCATTCTGGACTACCCCAGGTTTTTAAAGATGCTAACAAGCAACCTACAAATGCAAAACACTGCTGCAGCCCAAACGCAAACAGCAGTGACTCTGAGAACCAAATAATCGAGAGGAACCAAGCTGCAGGAAGCACAGTGCACACGTCGTGCTTTCTGTGCTGAGCGTCATAAACACAAAGTGCTCTGCAGCTGCTGATGGCCATTAAGGCTCTATGCACACCGTGGGTATGAGCAGTTATTCAAAAGGGGTCCGCAAGAAAGTGAAGGAAAGGACTGTGCAGTTCCTACATGCAAACAAACGTATCACTCTCTCCAGCCAGCAGCCCCAGGACCTCCCTTTTTTAACTGTATCTTCACCACAGGAGGTCTTCACAATTCTGCCCATGCCCCGTCACTCTCTTACAACAACCTGTGTGACATACAGCTATATTAGAAGAGCATTTGCCATATTCCCCCTTCACTCCCTTTGCAATAGCTGTTTCATGTTCTGCAGAGGGCCAGGGAAACTGAGCTCCTTGTCTACAAAAACTACTGCACTTCTTAAAGATTTGTCTCCAACAACAACCAAACGTCACATGAGTGAAAGTCCGAATGATATTGCACTCATGTGATTCCGTTTCTATGCAGGCTAAACCTCTCTTTTCTGTTTCGCATGACTCCACAAGATTTTTTGAGATTTAAGAACTAATCCTATTTCACCAAAACATTTTTGTTTGCCTCAGATCCAGTTCCCCGCACTCCGTTATTGGCAGCGAAAGTCTGGATTCTTTTCAGTCAGCAGAGAAATACGGGGAAATATATTTACATCTTTTTAAACCTTTGAAGAATAAGTAAAGGACGCTGGTTATAGCTCTGCTGGAAAATTCAAGTCTTTAAACCTGTCCCATAGGTGCTCTGTTTTGAAGATGGCTTATTTCTAAACATTTGGCACATCAGAGAGTTATTTCAAATGCTTATAAAAGAAGTGTATTAGCATTTACTAGAGCTAATACGACTGTGTGGTTTCTGCAGGCGCTACCCAGCGCCCAGCTGGGTCAGGAATGACCCTGGTTATGACAATGACCCTTTTCACTGTTTGACCACAGATCTGTGAAAAATTACAGAATCCTCTTCATGGCAACACAGCTGCTCCGTGCTCTGAGTTTGTCATTACCCCCCATCACAGAGGTAATTATACAGGCATTTTATCAAAACTTCTGTGGGTTACTGACAGGGAGAGATGGCATTCATTCTTCCTCATTAGGCTTTGTGGTATATGGGGAAAAAAAAAAAAAAAGCAGGAGAAAATTGTAATTCAGTTTTCCAGGTAAGTCTATTATGCCTTGCTTTTATTCTGGTGAGAGCCTGAACTTGCAAAATATCCAACGGAGAAAAAAGTCCTTTTCCTTTTCAACACTGGTAAAACATACCAGCAGGGGCTTTGCCTCCCAGTGATGCACAGGAAATGCTAATTGGGTAACCAGATTAAAAAATAAACAAACACCATAGACAACGTTGATCATTTACAACAGTCAGTGGACTTTATGCAGCGTTGGGAATTCACAGCAGAACTTTCTTTGTGTCATTCAACTCTTCCTCCTTTCTTTCATATTGGGAGACCTTGAGCAGACCCAAAGACGAATCCCTGTTAGAGTTCCAGCCATGGGAGCAGACCGTGGCAGTCAGCAGTGCCATTTCAGTGATTTACACTGGTGGTTCTTCTCCAGAAGAGAGAGGCAAAGTGCCACAGCAAGCTCACTGCTTGGCAGAGGACTTGAATGGAGAACAGAGAGAAACACCAAGGCTGAGCCAGCAGTATGCCCACATGAATACACAAATAATTTGTAGGCAGACATTTTCTCTGGATTTTTTGACAGCTCGTATTTGGCCCATGAAAAGCCTGCCTCGCAGCTCCACTAGGCAGGAGCACTAGGAGATCAAAGTGGAGAGACTTTGCATTTAAAACTAGGATGATTAGCAGACACACACAAGTCTTCACAGCAAATGACATGACATGCCACTGAGCAACACAGCTGCTGATGTACCTGGCCCATCACCAGCTGCTCCACATTGCACCTTTTCTCATCCTTTTGCACTCTCAAATCCTGCCTTGAAACTTAATTTCAGCAGTTCTTCATTAAGTTTTTTGGTTTTTTTTTCCATGAAGTTCAACAATTCTGATCTAAGTCTGTGACTGCAGAATTTTTCACAGTGAAACAAACTAAAAAAAAAAAAAGCTTTTACATTACTTATCAGACAAAAGCACATATATTGCTTTTACCACACACACTGTATGTAGCACATAGAGCTACTGTAACAATCAGATAGGGGGACATGCCCTGGATAAGGAAATAACTGCATTTACGTTAGATAAAAGCTACTGACATAGAGCAGGGTTCCACTCTGTTCTGAATTATGTATGCGTGCGTTTCTTGATGAGCCTAAAAATAATACATGCTTCAGATTTTTAATCCACCTCGAGAATTAGAATATGAACAAAAGAGTACAGAGAAGTCAGATCCTCCACCTTTGAGCAGTCAGCGAGGGGGCCGTCCACATTTCTTATCGTGCAGTCAGGCTGAAGTACATGGCCTGATTTTTTTGAGCAGTCAGTCAAACTGCAGACGGCTGAAAACCTCATGTCATTGCTCCAAATGACATTCAGTCAGCAGAGGAACATTTTGCAGAAGTCAGTGGGATCAGTAATAACACATCCACAGCGAGCTGCAGGAAAAATTGAGCGAGTGTTGGGCATAGCGAGGGAGAGCGGCAGAGCAGGAAAGAGGTCAGGACAAAAACTAATTATTATTTGAAGTCGTATTTGACCAAGAGGCTGAACTGGAAAAAAAAAAGTCAGAACAAACATTCCAGAATATAAAATATCTCATTTTGAAATCAAAGTGAAATATTTCTCTTTGGTCGATTTACCATTTCATGTTAAAATATTTTTATAATGGTTTCATTTCCTTTAAATTAGGTGAATTATGAAATCTGGGAAACATTTAGTTTTAATTGAGCTGGCAAATATTTTAGTCTGAAAAGCAAAGCCTTATGCATTGTTTTGCCAACAACTCAGTAATTATTGTTTCAGCTCGATTCTGGTTTTGTTTCTTGCAAAATATTTAGTTCAGCCACTAGGAAAATGAAAGAGACCAAAACCTACCAGCGTTAGCTCAGAAATAATTCACAGCGATTTGAGTTCAGCATGGAATGCAAGTGTGCTCCTCCGAGCTGGGCAACACAGCCCAACTCCTCCAGCACCGCTGCCCACATGTGATTAACACGTGCCACCAGCTGGCACCTACACTGGGGGGCATAGGGAGATGTCTGTCACAGTCAGGTGCGTTCACCTTCTCCAAGATAAGTTCCATTTTTAAATTGAGAGAGGTGAGATAGGAAGGCAAATCTGGGTAATCTGGGAAATCTGGGTAATTGCTTCCCTCTTTCAGATGCTATCCACAGAAGCCTTTCACTCAGCTCTTACCAAGGTCTAGAGAAAAAGCAAGGGCCAAGGAAACAGTTCAAAAAGAAATGTAAAAATAAGCACAACAGCAGTAAGTTCGCTTTGCATAACTTCTGAGGTCTTCTCTGGCAGTCTCCTCCCTTCCTTAACAATTGGTACCTTTGTACTTAGTTCAGAATGCTGAAAATAACCAATATTTCAGCGAGGATAAAAGGTTCTGGACGCAGCCTGAAGTCTCCCACTTACTTACAGGAGAAGCACAGCGCAGAGAGCAGCTGTCACACAGACAGAGAGCTGCTTCCAAGGATGCAAAAGCAGCCCAGTTAGGGTTCATTTTTAGTACAGCGGTACCCAAGCACTGCATAAATATTATTATTGTGTCAGCAGCGTCTTGCCGAGCCAACCGACAGGACGCCAATTAGCGATCACGTTTACATTTTATTTTTAGTTTTCTGCTTTAAACATCTATCTACTGGTAAACTGACTGCGGTCTCTTAACTCACTTGAGTAGTCCAAACAGCATTCAGCTGAAGCTGAATCAGCAGCCTGACTGTGAGCAGATAGATAGATACAAATAAAATAATGACAGCCTGTTAGTAAGCCGTTGAGCTATCAGCTTGTTTTTCTCTGCCTCCTGGGGAGCTGATATCAAAGATAGCAAAACATTCAGGTCTGAGGTCAGTCACCACTCTCTGGTAGAATATTTTAGCAAATATGTTCAAGTCTCATTTTGTGCAACCAATTGTAGACATATTGTTCAACTAAGCTCAAGCTAAATAGCAATTAAAACAAATTTTAAAAAACAATGCCTTAGGAATTAGAAAACAGATAGGCCTGCTGTAAGCCTCTTTTAAAATTGGTGTGAAATTCAGCCTTTATACCACTTGATATCAGCTTCATTTGTATCAATTCTTTTAGAACTGAATTGAATATATAAGTCTAAACAACAAAAACCCACACCATTAGGTAAAAAACAAATTTAATTATTTCGTGCAGCCAAATCTGCTAATTTCAGTTCTTAAGAGCTAGATGATTTTTATTTTTACTGTTAAAATGCTGTAAATGTATATTTAAGAACTTAAATAAGAAAAACGGACATTTGGGTATACATACATGTATTAGTCCACCTCCAAAGAATAAAGATGCAGTATGTTTCCTCTATTTAGAGATAAAAGCATCTAGGTCATGTCTAATTTGTAACGATTACACTACATATGTATATATTTGGTACTTCAGCAAGATGCAAGAAAAACACACAAAACAATCTCCTACAATATAAGATACTGCACTGTTGAGAAATCGTAAGGCAGCTCTAATTTTTGCAGTCATTTCTACCACGTTTCTGTGTTCTACTCAGGGGACAGATATGAGCAGACACCTTCCACAGAAACACTTAGCCTTATGCCCCTGAAACATAAAAAAAGAAGAAAATATTCCTTTTGTGCCCCAGGATACAGAAAGCAGAAAGACTGTTTGCTCTGGGAGGTAATTAAATGATACTGAGGACAGCACACGTGTGTTTATGTGTGTGCACATATTCACCATTTATTCCGAGCTGTAATTAAATGGTATCATGTATGCACACACACTTATCTGCCAAATCAGAGTACAGAAAACTCAGCTGAGACAGACATGCATCACTTTTTAGGTTTTCCTAAATCTTTCCTGTGTGAAATGTCAGCAATCACTGCAGGCTAACTCTTCAAACAGCACAGCCCTGTCTCGGTGTAGCGGAGCTGTTACAGCATGGCCTGAACTGATGATGGAGCGCCTGGTGCCAGGGCGGCTGGCCCAGGCAGTGCAGGTGCAGGCAGTCCACCTGTGCTCCCATCTGACTCAGGGTCCATCCCACCCTGGGCTCATTCAAGGGCAAGCTTCCCATGGGAGAATGGCTCCTGAACGAAGACTACTTCCCAACAAAGTGTGTTCTACAGCCACAGCCCCTCATTGCCAGTCAGGTGAGTCAGCTTTTTCCTAGATGGGATTACTGATATTCTTACAATACTTACAATATATGCATTACTGATATTACTGATATTCTTACAATACTTGGCCTGGTGTCACAAAGAACTTAGCCGAAGCAATTCTATTGCTGCAAAGGATCAACACTTGACAACCGTAATGCATAAAGCTTTTGATTTGTTTGGATATATTCATAAAGTTTCTTCCCTTGCTTGTATAAATGACAACTCTTCTCATTCATACCACTTTCTTTAAGATGAGCCATTTCTGCTCTCTACCATTCCGCTGTGCAGCACTTGGGGAGCACTGATGTGGGATTAGCACTGTGACTAGAGCAGTAATAAACAAAATTAGAGTTCCATTTTTGCTAAAACTCATCACTGGGTTCCTCACAATCTTTGAAGCTTTGCTAAGTCTGTGAGGGTTGCACTTTTGAGCCAGTTACAATTGCTCAGCAGAAAATTAATTTTATAGTTAATGCACACAATAAACTGACTCCATAGAGAATTCTTGTGGCTGTGCTCAAAAGCTTTTATTTATACAGCAATGAAATGTCTCCATAATTACAATTTATAAATGTTTATGGCTTATCTTTCAAAACAGCTAAATAAAGAGAAATTTAACTGAAAATGAGAAGCACTTCGTGCACACTGAAAAGCAGAAATTGCAAGGAATGTCTTCAGAAAGACTGCAGATTGCCACCTGAGATGTGTTGTTCTCTATGTCCCAACTAGGTAATGCTGATCAAATCAGTCAGATTGCATTCTTAACACAGAGTTCTCTCATTCAGAGATTTAATTACACCTAGAACTAAGGTGCATGGGTGATTTATACTTTTTTTAATAATTAAGAGTGCAGAAATGCATTCACCCTTTGCTGAATGCTATGTTTTGCTATGTTTCTAGCCTACTATTCTTAAACTGTTTTTTCTCTGCTTCTATATAGGAACTACAAAGTGTCACATCATTGCTAGGGAAGGCAAAAGAAGGATATCACACTGATATTTCCTAATGGACAACTAAATTAAAACAGTTTTGACACATTCTATTAATCTCTCTATTTAACAGTATTATTGCCCTTGGTAACGGTATCTATTTTCAGATTATTGTTCTGCCAATTATGTATCTTAGGCAGTAATTATCAGTAAATGATCATATTTATCCATATTAATTTCAAGTTCTCTAAAGCAGAAAATGTTCACGACAGTACATTTTTAACTTACCCAGTGTACTCAGCTTCTGTTCGTCCATCAATGGCCTTGTGAGAAAGTTCATAAGCTATCGGATTAGCAAAACTTCTACTGAAGTAAACCACTGAGCCCGCAGGAAAGAAATGCAAAGCAGATAAAGGGGAGCAAAAATCCCAGGACCGAGTAAATCCAGCTGATTGAAACACAGCTACAAGTTAGCCTGCAGCCTACAGAACACGCTCATCAGCAGTGGAAAACTGTAACTGAGGTAAAGCTAGAAATGCACAGCATTGTGAGTGCAACACACGGATTCAAGTCTCTGCCACCTTCCCCACAAAGGACTCCTACAAAGTGTGTCATCTTAGTTCCACAGGAAAAGACAGCACAACTGTAGGTACCTACACTACCACTCTCCTCTGCTTCTCTGAGGAGTTTTAGGCACCATGAGGCTCTGCCTCATCAGCTTTCTCTTCTGCTCAGAGTTTTCTCACATTGAGCCAATATAAACACGATAGTTTTTCAAGTTCCTCGTTATTATTCAATACTGGAAATCAGCGGAGTAACTTCGGTCTTTGGGGAGGGAAGGTGGGTAAATCTGTCCTAATTTATACCATAAAATACCTTGTAGTCAAGGTGTTTCCTTTGCTTGCCCAGGCCCACTTGCCTTTGGTCACAGTACCATCTGCTCCCGTGCTCTATTCAACCCCAACTTTCCAAATGCTAACTTTCTTCCAGTTCTCAATATGGCTAGACAGGAGAAGTGAAGCTGGGTTATGAGAAATACAGCCACAAAACCCTTCTTCCCCTCTGAGCGTAACTCCGCATTCTTAGGGAAGAGCCCTGGGAATACAACTTATTTAACTTGTAACTGATGCTTTCATCCACTTCACACAGTCACAAGACCCGAATTTTTTTATAGCAAAAACCTACACAACACACAGCACTCTGCAGTCTGTAGAGACAGGTGTCTTGTTTTGTAGCACGTGCAACCAGTCAGCACCACTGTGCTCAGTACCTATCCTAGCATCTCTGCTGCTCTGTGTCTGCACAGATTACAGAACATCCTCACCTATGACTTCCTACTTTTATTACCTCACGAGTCCCTAGAAGTTTTTGCAAATATCAACTACACATTCTAATTAGTCTAGCAGCAAAGGTGACTCTTATTCGATTTGAATTAGTATTTGGAGGACTTATTCTAACACCAGTTTTCATTCACAGTAACAACAATGGAATTCAATATAATGGCTGACAAGAATGCCCTATTTGTGGTACCTTTAAATTTGAGCTTATCTAACAGATCTTTCATTTAATTCCTTGAGGAAAGAGTTCTTTAAAGACAAAAAAAACAACTAAGGCTGATTGCTACTACTTCATTTCCATAATCTGTTTGAGCAAGAAGACACCATGGAGCACATCAAGGCTTAAACTTACTATGTCATTTCTTCATTTGCAGACAGTTTTCTCAAATTCATTAGATTCTGTATCTACAGATTTTAACCTGTTGTCAACTAGATGCTCCATTTTATAGCCACTTCTACCCCAGTGAGTTTAAATGCTATTTTACACTCTCAACTGAACCGAAAGGGGAACATTACATACCGTATTAATGCTGACTATTGTAGCCAAGGACTGGTTTCAGAAACAGCCCCAGAATTATCTTCTGGACATCATTACCAAAAAAGTGAGGGGAAAAAATGAACCAGGTCACCCTTTAAAAAGGTTTTGTTTATTTTCAAAGCAACATTTGGGTCACTTTCTATTTAATCTTCAGCACAACTGTAAGAGACTTTTCTTTTAAGGAGAGTTAAAAAAGATATCTAAGGTCATGTAGCAGTATTATCTGATCCCAAGAAACTGCAACTTGTAAGGAAACTATCACATATCATGAAGATGATGCACAGAAAAACCTGTGCCAGAGAACAGCAAATTAAATCAATTAATTCGGTATTCCGCCTGCATCATCACAGCCAAGAACTCATCTATAAAAAGCATACCCCTGTGGTGCCCCACAGAGTTCTAGCACCCTCCTCACTGAAACTGGCATCTTCTGAGACTGCATCTTCAGCCTTCCTTCCTATTTATAGTGGGGTAGGCTTTTACAAACATTTATAGACAAGGAGGACTTTGCAGAAGATACTGGTTCAATTCCTAGGCTGAGATACTAAACACAAGAAGCATCTTCTGAAATATATTTCTTTATGTATGTTTTATTTAAACAGAAGCATTTACCTTACAATGATCTCAAACAGATATTCATATCAGTAAAGTTGCTGAATACAGCAAGCTTACACAACTGGACTAATCTGAGACAAACTGGAAGTCCTTACTAACCTTTCAGCACTCTAAAAAAGACGGAATTAAAATAAACAAAAACATTTAAAATACACAGAATTTGTAAGGGCAAAGATATTCTGACTTCTACTACTGTACCTGACATTGCATATAATTCTGTTGTCTAAGAATTAGAAAAGTGAACGTGATAAGATACCATCGACACCATCCTGTTACAGCATGAGACCATCACAGACACACAGCAGCTGACACAGGAATGCAGCTGAAGGAAACCTGCCCTGCACCTTCCTGAAGTATTGGGAATAAAAAATAGATTTGCTTTAAGTTGACAGACACTTTTACTTTCATATTCACTTGCCATTCATCTCAAACAGAAAGGAAGTATCTAGGAAAAAGCCACAGGACTGTACTGGAGTAAAGGGGAAACCTCTAACCGAGCTCCCAGGTCATCACTGACTCTGCAAGTTGATCGCTCAACTCATTACTGCACCACAAGGCAGTTTGATTTCAGTTTCCCAAAGAGGTGGAGGAAGAAAGAGGAGAACATATGCAGCTGATGAAGACCTGCTTAGGTTAACATTTGCTGAAAGCTTTCTGCAAGGAAGTGCACAGAAGGAACACCACAGGAAGGAATGACTGTTCATGCTTCCCCTTCGCTTTTTCCTTTATTTAGTCAATAAAAACATTTAATGACCACGATTATGTTCAATTGCTGTAATGCTGTGTTCCCCACCCTCCTTTTATACACCTAACTTCCACCTTGGGCCTGGCCTTGCACAGGCAGACCAACAGAACAGTACTGATAACACACTCTAAGGCAGATAAAAAACCACAAATGTGTCTCAGACCAGAGGGCTGCAACAACTGACAGCAGCCACCTGGTCCAACAGCGGAGGGCCAACTGAGCACGTGCCTAAAAACAAAATCTGACAATTATCATCTTATCCCATAAATAGCAGGCAGCCCAAGAGTCCCTCAAGCTCTCTTGTATGGCAGTGGGCTGTGATATGATCTCCCCTCAAGCGAAGATACTGCTTGAGGTCACACCTGTGCAGAAATCCCTTGTGCCTCAGTGTTAAGGCACCCTGCTGATCCTGTACAGATCCTCAGTAAGTGACTAGTACAGCTTTGCTAAGATCACATCTTTGGTTGACTGGTTGACTGTAAGCTTTTTTAGCTTTGCTGAGATTATATCTTGGAATGATTGTGTACATATGATCTCAGCATAAACTGTTAACAATGTTGAGACTAGGGGTGGGTCCAGCTGCACCTAGGCTGCTTACCTCCACGGTTCATAGAGTTTAGAAAGCAAGGAGGTCCACTTAGTCTCACTAGAGTCAATAGGAGGGCCTCATCTATATGTGGTTTTAACCCTACCCTCTATGTAGTAAGTGATCAAGCACATCCACTCAAATTTAGTTAAGTCACTGTCAAACCACTACATTATATCAATATACACCTTTCTGCTTCTTATGAAGCAGATGTGTACAGTGCAGTTCTTTCTTTCCATGATAATTTCACTCACAATACCCTCTAGTGCATATCAAAGTCCTGTCTCAGTAGAAAAATGCAATAGGCATAGAAGGCCATTCATTTGCTTCAAATTTTTGTCTTAAACAAAGACCTGTAAGTTATTTGGCTGATCAAATTTAGCGATGGTGCTTGAGACACAGCTTCACAATATTCTTTCCTTTCCTGGAAGCAAGATTTAAGTATCTCTGGCACCATAATTGGAATAAATAATATAAGAACTTATTTGCCACGCTACCTTAACAAAACACAGTTCCTGAGTGTTTCATTAAAAATATTTCAGTGTTTTGAAAAGGAAGCTTAACAACAGCTTATATTTTGCTACCTGGCTCACTTCATTACAGGTACATTTCATCAAACACTCTCAGCTTATTTCCAATCTGTCACTTCCAATGCAATAACCTATTGCAAGTTAACCCATCTGCACATCTCATGAAGAGCAGCTCATTAGTTTCTTATCCACCAACCTACTTAATTACATGACATAGTATAATTCATTAATTATAAAAGAAGGGATACATCATTCTGCAGACTGACTTTCTTATTTCTATCCAGTTTCTAATGGGTAGTTTGATCCCCACTGCAGAAATTGCCATTCACACAGTCTGAAATCCAAAACAGCTAAAGCTCGTTGCGTCTAACTCCGAGTGCCAAACGCAGCACATGGAGTAAAAGAGCATTTGGACATTAACCACAACTCCTAACAGCTGACCTTTTGAATCAGATCAAAATGGCACTTCTTCAAAGCTATATCCGCTCTAATCAAATAGGATGTAAAGCAACAAGAGACTTTCACTCAAATATTTACAGGGTTTTTAATTGTTCAATTTAAATATTTCAACTTTTTTACACTGGGGAGATTTACATGAGCTTATTACAACTTTATAGACTTGATCTGGTTTGAATTATGAAACTGCTTTTTAACTTCCTATGTAAAGATCCAGATTAGAATTTCTTTAATCAGCTCAAACATATAATATTTGAATTAACCATTCTTACACTGTGCTTTTCATGATAGGGGTTTATCAGACATCAAAAAATAAAAAACAAAAGGAACACAACTGACCAGGAGAGGCAAGAATATACTGGGCCACAAGCTGTCCAGGCTGATCATCAAAGCTTGACTCTAGACTTGATGGGAGAAGAGGATATACTTGTGAGTTACAGAGGAGAGCTGGAGAACACTGTCACATCAGGAAGCAGCAGAGGAAAACCTCAGATTTGTCCCAGAGGAATTTGGAAGGGCTCATCCAAGATGGTAATGTGTCCAACGGCCCAGTGGTAGTGCCTCTACAAACACACACAGCATGGGAAATAAGCAGAATGAGAGGCAAACCATGGTGCAATTAGAAAACTATGACCTAACTGATATCACAGAAACATGATCCAACATGGTTTCCACTGAATTTGAAAAGTCTCGGTTGTCAGACTGAGATCACCAAAATCCCTGGTGGGTAGAAAAAGGGAAACATCACTCCCATGTTTAAGAAAGGGAGAAAGAAACATACAGAATTACAGGCCAGTGAGCCTCGACTCTGTGTCTGAGAACATCATGGATCAGATTCTCCTAGAAGTTACATTAAGGGATGTGCAAGATGAGGAGGTAATTTGGGACAGCCAGCATGGCTTCACCAAGGGCAGATGGTACCTGACCCATCTAATAGCCTTCTGTGATGGAGTGACAGCATCGTGTGGACAAAGGAAGGGCAACTGATGTTACCTGACTGGACTTGCGCAAGGCCTTTGACACGGTCCTGCATCTACATCCTTATCACCAAATTGGAGAGAAATGGCTTTTGAAGGGTGGACTATTCGGGAGATAAAGAATTGCTTGAATGGTCACAGTCAGAAGATTGTGGTCAGCAGATCTATGTCCAGGTGGAGGCTGGTGACTAGTGGTATCCTGCAGGGGTCTGTCTTGGGACCAGTGATCTTCAATACCTTTATCAATGACAGACAGTGGGATCAAGTGTACCCTCAGTCTGCTGACCATGCCATGCTGAGTAGTGCAGTTGATACAACAGAAGGAAGAGATGCCATCCAGAGGAACCTGGACAGGCTTGAAAAGTGGACTCACGTGAACCTGATGAGATTCAGCAAAGTCAAGCACAAGGTATTGCACGTGGGTTTGCAGCAATCCCAGACTGTGAGAAGAACTCACTGAGAGCAGCCCTAAGGAAAGGGTCCTGGTGGATGAAAAGGTGGACATGAGCCAGCAGCATGCACTTGCACCCCAGAAGGCCACCAACACAAGAAAGATGTGGAAATGTTGGATTGAGGCCAGAAGAGGGCTGCAAAGATGTTCTGAGGGCTGAAGCACCTCTACTATAAAGACAAGCAGAGGGAATGGGGCTTGTTTAGCTGGGTGAAAAGAAGGCTCCAGAGGGATATCATTACAGCCTTCCGTTACTTGAGAGGAGCTTATAAACAGGAGGGAGTCTTTACGTGATCAGATAGTGACAGGACAAAGGGAAAGGGCTTTATGCTAAAAGAGAGGAGATTTAAATTAGCCATGCAGTGGAATTTCTTTACTCAGAGGGTGATGTGGAACTGGTATAGCTGCTCAGAGAATCTGTGGATGCCCCATCCCTGGAGGCATTCAAGGACAGGATGGATGAGACCTCCGGGAAGCCTAATTTAAGTGGGTGGCAACCCTGCCCGCAGAAGAGGGGGTTGGAACCAGATGATCTCTATTGTTCCTTCCAACCTTTTTCCTAGAATCACAGAATGGCTCACAGATTTGCTCAACAGAACAACAGTGAAGTAACCAAAGCAATAAAAGCATGCTTCAGCACTGTGCTAGGCAATCAGCACTAGGAAGGACTTGGATTCTGTAGACTGATTTTTAAAGAGCCCCAGAAGTTCAAAGATTTGTTTTGAAAGTGGTCTTCTAAACCCACGTGCCGCGTATATCCTGTAAATCATCACAGTGATTCTGTTCTCATATAATATCAGAGCAAAAAATAATAGACTGTATTGAAGTCCACATATTCATTACTTACCTACTTCCCCCAGATCTTCATTAGAAAGGCAAAAAAAGAAAAAAAATCCTAGCTGTGATGTTGACTGTCATAACTAATAAACTGAAATGCATTTCAGGAATCCTGGGGCTGATTAAATTTGAGTGATCTGGGATCTGAACACTGTGCTGTCAATCAAAGCAGGACTTGGGCCAGGTTTCCCAGAAGCCAGGTCTGTTTCTCCAAGTCCCAGACAAAGGAGCAACACAGAGAGGTTTCCATCCCTGGGGAAATTTAAGTTTTATAACCTGCTCCCACAAATGCAACCACTATCAGATTAGCTGTACTTGTCCACATTACAAACAAGCAGGATGAGTTGTATTTTCTTGTATTACTTTAACCTGATTAAGATACACTTTTTAAATACTGCCTTCTGATCAACCCAGCTAGCCATCACAACCACTGTATTAACATTACATGAAGCCTCTTTAGAGAGGAGATGACCAAAAAAAGCTACCAGTAACCACCAGTACTTCCCCACCCTGCAGGAGAGTTTCAGAAGAGACTAATACCTTGAAAACCCAGAATTGTTTAATACATCTTATTGTGGGAAAAGAGAGGCTAAATACTTTCTGAGAAAATAAGCCTTTGTACAAAAGGGTCTTTACCTGTAATTGCAAACTCCTTGACAGGAAGGCTACTTGGGGCACCTGGATCAAGATGCTCGCAATTTGAAATTTCCAAGTACTGACTGCTTCACTGTTGCCAAAGGGAAAACCATTATCATATTAGTTTTTCTAAGAAATAGGAAATTCACTCTAATAGCTAGTACAGATCCTACTATTACAAGAGCTGCTGTTAGCATCAAGTCTGACCAATTTGCCAATAACAGAAGAACACAGACTTGAACTATCAGAACATAAAGATTCTCTACAGCTTTAATGTCCACTTGTTCTCCAAGTTAATCAGCCAGTGCACAATGCCAAAAATTTCACACAAGATATTATGCCACAAGGACTACAGCATACCATTTTCCCATGAAGAAAACTATCTTTCTCCTCAGGTCTGTCTGCACAGATACAGCCCCTAATTCAACAAAGCACTTAAGCCTGATATTTAATGCTTTATTTCAGCAGAATTCAAACGCACATGTTCAGCAAAGCACTTACAAGGAAGGATTTAGGCATATGCTTAAGTACTTTGCTGAACTGGGACTGTCTTACTATTTATAGAAAGCTTTTTGTTCTGGTTTTATTGTTCAACACTTACAGTTATCCTATGGCTTTTTCTTCTGTAGGCTTTCCCCTGGTAAAGCAAAGCATTTAGGGATACAATTCTATTCCAGAAGTCATAGGTTTAAAATCAAGGTGGTTCTCATAAGCTCCACTGATCTCATCACTTCTAAGCCTCATTTACAGAAGAGCATGTAAAAAAAAAAAAAAAAAAAATTGGACTGAATTACTGGGACTTCTGAAGCCAGAAGTTACACATAACAGGTTGAAAAAGCTTCCCCCATTGAAGTCAAGGAGGCATTCACACAGGAACTGAACAGTAATGTGTGCACCTGCAAGGGTTCCGTTCAACTTGCCCAGGTGTCCCTCGGTGTGCAGCGCACTGTGCCATAGGGAAACTCGCGTAGGATCTTGTCTGAAACAGAGCTTTATTCAACATGAAAAGACATCAGAGCTGTGCACGCACTGCTGCTGCAGACAGGCTGGCAGCAAACAGCAACGAGTAGCGCTGTGAGAAGGCAAATACTTCCAAACAACTTCCAGTTCAGCGCTGTGGTCTGAGTGCATTCATTCAGAAAAA
The DNA here is from genome assembly GCF_951394365.1 of Tetrao urogallus. NCBI lineage: Eukaryota > Metazoa > Chordata > Aves > Galliformes > Phasianidae > Tetrao > Tetrao urogallus. The sequence continues at coordinate 3,883,929 of NC_136823.1, read as the reverse complement.
TCTTTCTCCATGGCAGAGGCATCTGGACCTACCAGCTCGGCTTTCAGGGTTAACAAATACATTCTCATAAATGTTTGCTTTCATTAACCAACTTCTCTTCACTGATACTGATGGGATAACAAAAATTCCGCATCTCCCTAAGAATCTCTAAATGCCACATTTGCTTTACTAGAAGTGCCAGTGACCCACTGCTGTTCTTGTACAGATTGTTCGTCCCAACAAATACATACATGGTGCTTCTACTGTTTGTATTTATACACAGATTATCCAGACACAGTGCTTCGTTCCTGGGATGACTGGAAATCTGGTTTGATCAAATTGATGGGTTTTAATTGACTTTTCTTATTTGAAACAGACGAAAAAGGCACGTTTCCATTCAAAGCAATAGCACATTTAAGCACATTCAGGTGTTCAAATGGTTTAAGAGAGGAAAGGATTCATCTAGACACCGTTTGAGAATGGAAGGAGAGAGAAAATGACAGAGGAGGGGCAGACAGTAAAAGACAAAGAGAGAGCAGGAAGGATGAAAGCCAGCTCCTCGCTGCCGCCGAAAGGCGAAGACTGCAGCATCAGACAGGGCTGTGCTGATGGAGGCGGGCTGGGGGAGCAGCGCGACTGACGCAGAGCTCACACTGCACAGCAGCAACAGCTCCTGCTTCACCCACGTCTCCCATGCGAATCCACTGCTGAGCCTTTGAGAAGGGAGCTGGCAGAGCAATGCCCTGTGCCCGATTCCTCCTGCGCTCGGCAGAACGGGGTCCTACGCATCCCTCTACCTACCTGTATGTAAATGGCATCAAAGATGAGTCCATCATCAGCCTGTCCTGTAACTTAAGACTTTCATTCTTGGCCACCAGATGCACCGAAAGGGGAAAATCATCCACAGACACATTTCATCAGAGCCCCCAGCAACGTAACCCAAAGGCACTGAAATCAACGAGAGAAACTTTTCATCCTGTTAGGAGTTACTGAATGAGGCTCCAATAATCTTCAGCTGAATTATTAATGGTGACTTACAAGCTGCTTTTACCATAAGAATGGGAAGAGCTCTATTAGCCACCAATTTAAAGTGCTATTTTCACAAAAGCATCCAACTGATGTAGGATGCACAAATCCCAGTGAGAAGCCAATAGGACTTTAAATTGCATTTGGCTTCCATTCCTCCCCGTTTTAAAAATCCTGCCCTTAACACTTCAGATATTTCTGTTTGTGTTATCTGTAACTTATTTGACAACCAAGACATTAATGCAACTTGGAAATGGTCTCTTGACAAGAATGCATGACTTAGTGCTAAATTTACAAGTGGGATATTCCTCCTATGAGCAAGAAGTTTTAACTGATCGTGCCTGTTGCAGGCACGATCTTCTATTTGATTCTCAGCACAGTGCCCACAAGATAAACACCAAGAAAAATGGTGTTTTCACAAAGGGAAGAATCTGGGTTGTTTAGGTATGCACAGAAACCAACACACTACACCCTTATTTAAGTGGCTTTAATACTCTTTTGAGTATCGTCAAAAATATCTTGTGTTCCTTTCCACTTACAATACTGCTTTCCATCCAGAATTCTCAACTGCTTTACAAATAGGAATGAATTAACCCTTGAAACACGCAGGGTAAGTACATACTGTAGCAGTTTAATTATTAATCCAGAACAACAGCCCAGTAGTAAGCAATTTGTACGAAGTAAGAAAGCATTCCCTAACAAAGCAAGTGATTCCACAGGCAGCTTTGCTCCCCCTGTGCCGTGCCCCAACCATCACTCACCTGGCCCTTCTCTCATCTCTTCAGGCTGCTCCCCCAGGCAGGAACCATGTTATGCTATCAAGGTGGAGCTGGGCTAACAAGATAAAAGTACCAACATGGAAGATGTTACCAGAGCTGCAGCCGCATTTTATTCTGCTTAATAGGAAAGCATTGAGTGAGATCTTAAAGGCAGCAATGTATTTCCAGTGAGCACTGTCACAAGTTGAGGGAATTCACTATTGTATTAAATGGAAGATGTGAAGGAAGCACAAAAAGAGAAGTGAAATTCAGGGCAGCAACTTCAGCTGACTCTGTCAAATCATTGTAACATCTCCTGAAGAGACTGTCTTAGAACCCAGGAGTTCAGGAAAGCTGACAGTTATTAACAAAACCAGTATAAAATAGTGTGTCAGACAATCCCAGTGCAGAGGTAATGTAAGAAGCATTGTAAGAGATGATTTGCTGTACATCCAAAGTCTTCAAGGGCTTTGACTATCAGAAGAGATTCTACAAAAGGTGAAACAAGAGGATTTAACAAAGAACAGGTAGAAAAGAATGGCACAACCATCTAGGGTACGATCCAGATGAGCCAACACACAAAAGGATCAATAACTAATGAGGGCCAGAGAAAGGCAACCAAAGATGGATCTATTAATACAGCAGAAGCAAAGAGGGACGAAGGTAAGAAAAGGTTCTGGGATTTAATGGGAAAGGAAAGAAAATAACAGATTGGTAAGAGAAAGCTGAAGTATTCAGTACCTCCTTCATGTTCTTTTAATGTCTAAAGGATAATGTAGAATAAAAAATAATTCAGAAGTGATTCTACTAAGAATATAGGACTTCAGGCATGAAGGAAAAAGAACAGGTTAAAAGATACTGAGGGAAGCCAGACACAGTCAGTTTGACAGGACCTGACAAAGCTCCCAAAGCCATCCCCAGACATTAGCTATTCCATTCAGTAATGCACCAAGGAAGGGGAAAGTTTCCAAAGGACTGCAAAGAGGCAAAAATAGTATGCAGCATCAAAGAGAGCAGGAGACAAGGAACTGCAAACCAATCCGCCTCTCTGCTATTCCCAGGAAGATGTGGATGCGAGCACCTAAAACACTGAGTGCCAGGAAAGAACCAAACGTCAAAGACACGACTTTTCTTTTTTTATACGATAGCCAGCCCTCCAACAGGTGAAAAGCAGTGATCAACAACACAAGGTATACTACCACAAGGCTTTCAGTACCTGCCCAATGTGGTATTTCCATCGGACAGTAAGGACTGACATGAAATCACAGCCTATGAAGGTGCACAGTTTCTTCTAAAAATCTGGCACAGATTGAAGGCAATTCCTAAAATTCACTGTCAGTGGAATATAATTTCACATGGCACACTGCAAGAATAGGCTGGACTAGAGGAGCTGCAGAGCTCCCTTCCTACCCCTACAGTTCTGTGTGATTCCACAGTATAGCCAGATGAACGTATTAACTGATTGTAAGGAGTCTGACATCATGCCAGGAACAGAGCAGGAATGTCACATGAAGTCAGCCTGTCTGTTCCTCTCTTAAGAAACTCAAAAAGATAAAAGAATGAAAGAAAGAAAGAAAATGACAATAAAAGCAGTAAGCATTAGCAGAGCCAAAAATAATAGGTGGTGAATGCTGCTGGGACAGGTAAAAAGCAATAATGATCTCTGGGAGGAAACAAAGCTCCTTGCTCCTATTTCTCTCAAATTCTTCAGCACTTGACAGAAGGGCTACAGTACATAACACATGCATTTTTCAGAGTATTTAATCTTTCAGTGAGAAGCACTCTACCTTTTCCAGAATAACTTTTGTGTTATTTGCACATTTAAACAAAGGTGGGTTTGTTTTTTTCTCACTCTTTTGGACACCCAGTAATTACTTAATTATGAAAAACCCAATAACATGGCATAGATCTTTTTCAGATTTTTTTTTTTTTTTACCTTTTGTCTTCATGTAATTACTTTTTACCATATAGAGATCAGAATTCATGGCAGTCCTCTATTTTAAATCCACAAAGACTGAGTTGAAGTTAAATAGATGCTTGGAAAGTGTTTATAAATGATGTGCAGATTTCGTAGAATAAAAGTAATGCATTAAAGCTGCACTTGAACTTAAGACTAAAACTTTGATGCAGCAGCACAGCTGTACATGCACCCAACACTGCCTCTGATCAGTTCTTTGGTGTAACTTTATCCCAAGGCCAACATTCTGCTTTTACTGCAACTGTTTGCCAGCACCTAAAAACACACGGAATAATCTGCTCAGATGACAGCAAAAATCTCCAGCGTTTTGGGAAATAAAATGAATTTATCATAAGCTTCAGCAGCTGCTATCAATAAAATTGCTAAGTAATCTCTCAATAGCAAAGGACGTGTTTTTGTTTTCGATTATCATAAATCTCCCCATTTAAAGCTCCAGCTTATAAAGCTTTAAGACATCTGTGCAAATACTGTCCAAGAACCCACCAACCAGTTGGGAATTTCCAGTTTAGGTCACAGAGAACATTCCCCCATAAAGTCCACTACTATTTCAATCCTCTTTCATTGTTAGCTCCTTAAATAATAACAGTATTATTGAAAGGTTTAGATATCAAGACAACACTTGCAATAAAAAACTGAAATGCTGGACAGGCCACTTTTATGCAATCTGCTGAATGCAATCACATCTTTGTAGCATCATAGAACAGTTTGGGTTGGAAGGGACTTTTAAGATCATCATCCAGTTTCAACCCCCCACCATGGGCAGGCTCGCCAATACAGATGTTCAGCAGCCATATCCTCAAGGTGACACTGCCTCCTGCACTGTAAAGCAATGCACAGGCAAAGCATCTCCTATTCATGTACGTTATTCTCACTGCTAACCACCAAAAGAAAGCTCCTTTTCATCATCAGAAAAGCTCCTTTTATTCATCAGAAAACTCCTGAGTCCTAAAGCAGTTTCAAATAAGTTACATGCAACATGAAGCGGACAATAATAACTGCAGTATCTTTAGATGCTCCTCATCCCTTCCAGATGATTTCATACTAGGCGTACTTTCAGTGAAGTTCAATATAACTTACTGCAGGCATGCTAACAGGTAAATTTCCCTACAAATAATTCTACAAACACCACCAAATTAATGATTGCTAACTGTAGACATGGAATGCTGGATACAGCCAGCTTCACTCTTCTGGGCTGCACAGAGCTGCCCAAAGCACAAACACACATCTGAGGCCAACCCACAGCCACATGGTGGGAAGGAAAGGGAAACCCACTCCAGCCCTGCAGCTCTGAACAATCAAACTCAACCCCTCCTTGAGCCATTTGCCAGCCCACATGATGCTTTCCATATAACCACACCATGTACATAACTGACTGTGACAAGTGGCAGGACAAACACCTCCTTCACAAGAAGCACCAATGAAAGAAATCAATTTGGGGTCTGAAAACCCCAGTGCTAATACTTTTTTGAAGGTATTTCATCATACAATGAAGAAATTCACTGTGGAAACAAAGATTCCTGCGCTGACCACTGTGCTGCCTCGTACATGATAGCACTGGTGTTGCTTTCCTGTTCAGCAACACCTTGCACACTCAGCCTTCTGCACACAGCGGCTTCAGGGAGCCAAGCAGTTGTGTGCATGGATGGCTCAGAAAGAGAAGCACTGGGAAGACCACAAAACCTGCCAGCACTGTGAGTCCTTCAGACTACAGGAGGGAAACACCAAAACGCAGAGAAAAAGAAAAAGAGCACACAGAGAGTGGCAGCTGGGGCTGAGGGCACCCACCTGTGTGCTGAGATGGGAGCAGACTCTCAGCAGCTGATGGATTTCCCTGCAGGCTCTGAGGGATGCAAGGAGCCCTCCCAAGTACACTTGCCATTGTATATGTTAAACACATAGCAGCTTCTGCCTCCAAGAAACATGTAAAGCCTTCTAGGTTTACATTCCAGCGTTGCGGAGGGCGTCCCTGAAGCACACCAACTATTTTATTTATGTGCTCCAAAATATCCAAGAATTCTCAATGTGAGGTTCCAAATACATCGTTACACCAAAAACCAGCTCTGAATGATGCATGCAGGGGGACACAGAAAAATCACAGTTAACACATCAGGTAGGATATGCTGTATCAGATGCAGTAAGGTGTATCCAACTCTTTTCTGCTATAAAATGGAAGTCTGAAATATTTCAGTATTAAATAACTCCATTTGTGAAAGATGAAACATGATTCAGATCAGGCTTCAAAGAAAAGAAAAAAAGCCCTTCCAGTTTGACTGACAATTTTGCAGTAATTTTGTAACCCAGATATACTGAGACCAACACCAATCTCAGCCACCATTACATAAATTACTGTCATCTCTACTATTATCCTACAACACGTAAATATTATTTCTGCACGTTTACTTTTCCTTTCTCAAAGATTTTAGATGTTTCTCTTTTAAAGAATCAAAGCTATTTTACCATTTGCATTTGTCGCTTCTGTTCACAAAAGAAATACCCTACATTTAAAGCAATCTTTGGGCGTTTTGTACTTTGCTTTGTTTTGAAGCAGAGTTCTAGAGTTTATCTCACACACATTGCATTAGCAAGCTTTACTGGGAGCCCGAGCTTCATTCATGTGTTTATTTTACAAGATTTCAGCAGCCACACAGCTTTGTTTAGATGTGAACTTTCTTCCCATTCCTGATTCTCTCCCTCGCTCTCGCCTCCCATCAGACTGACACCAGATCATTTAACTCTTGTCTAATTACTCTGCTTCTTCCTTGTGGTCAACGCGATATTTTCCCACAACTGCATCCATCATTCTACACTATCTGCAGCTACAGTGCATGTTTTTGCATACCAAGAAGTTTTTTTAGCTTACTTTCTATACTTAAAATAGTTTAAATTTATGAACAAGTAACCAGAAAACGCTTTGTTGTTGTTGTTGACACAGACAAATGCTAAGCCAGCTCCCAGAGGATTACGAATAGGCAAACAGTCTCACCTTCCAGTCCCACCACCGAATTGATTTGCAGCACTTTATTCTCAGCTAACGAAGCGTAAGGAACCAGACCAACGCACCACATCCGGCTCAGCTACCTACGAACAGGTAACCAACACCACACAAGGTGCCACGCTGTGTCCGGGACGTGACATGGGACACGGTGGAGCCCTGTAGCCCTCTGAATCACAGATTCAATGATGTTTCCATGATGATTCTGAGGCAGGGTGCCAAGCCGGAATGGGTACATCGAGGCACCTCGAGAGACACTGGGACCAGAACAAACCCCTGGGCACTGTAATGGTCCACTCGCTCTCCTCACTGCCCTCCTCACACTGAACCCCAGTGAACTGACAGCGCCACAGAACTGCACGCAATGTATTAACTAGAACTTGTTAGCAGAACTTGTCAAAAACAATAAAAATCAACTGAACGTAATCAGGAAATAGGTAACTGAATGGTTAAAAGGTATGGTTTGGATAGGGAAACTTGGATCCAATCGTTTGGACTCAGTAACTTGGGAACTGAGTTTGTGGTACTGGATTCATAAAACACGAACAAAAGTCAACACTGGTAATGATACTGAATGTGAACTAGAGGTAAAGCACTACTCAACACGGTAAAGTTAAACCAAATATTAATTTCATTTGATGTTAAATTGTCAATACTGTCGCTAAACTACACAAGCAGTACACGCTCGTTTGTAAAAGGGAGAGCTCGTAGTAACGCTCGCCACGAAGATGGAGCTCGTTAGCTCACAAAGTCACTGTGCAGAACACCGACCTGTAAGCAAGGCACGTGGCGTTCGCAGCTGAGAGCCGCAAACAGCCGCGGGACGCGGGCAGCACCACAAGGCGCAGCACAGCTCAGCCCTGCTTACCTAACAGCACCTGCCAGCAGCTATGGCTGCTTCTCCAGAGATCTCGTTGCGGGCTGACTACAGCACATCGCTTCCACGCTGCCCCTTATAAACTTACATTTTCCTTTATCTCAGCAGCTGTGAAGCCCCGCTCCGCGCCTTGGCTGTCATTTGTCCCCGTGCCAGCACCTCACCTCCCTGCTGCGCCCCTCAAACATCACATTACCACCAAAGAAAAGCAAGCACGGGCACATAGAAGTAGGTTATACTGCTGCCACGTGATAGAACAGCGCAACAATAAGGAGGAGAAAAAAAAAAAGAAAACGCAAAGTAAAAACGATCAGCAAGAAACACACGGAAAGGAGAAAACTTTTTGACAGGAGGGAGCTTTCCTGCAGCCCGGGGCTGCCGAAGGTGCGGCGGATGGCGGCGTTGCGTCGGGGGAACCCGCGGGGCTGCGCTGCCGCTGCTCGCCACACGCGCCCAACCTCGCGGGAAAAGGGGAGCAACGCAGTCCGGCCCCGCCGTCCCGGAGCACTGCGGGACATGCGGCTGCTGCTCCGCGGGAAGGCACCCGCCTCCCCCGACCCGCACGGCGCCTGTCAGAACGGCGTTCCCTCCCCGACCCTACCGGCAAGGAGCGGCAGCCCCTTCCCTTCGGCGCTCCGGGCCCGCTGTTCTCCCCCGACCTACCGACACGGAGAGCGGGGCAGCGCGAGCGCCGGCAGCCGCCGGTCCCCTGTCACAGCCTGAGCGCATCCCTAAGCCGCATCTCGCTCCCCGCCGTCCCCCGCGCCTCAAGGTCACCCCGGCGCGGAAGCAGCCCCCGGGGATCGCTTCTCCCCGCAGCCCGTCCCCGCGCCGCGCCCCGCTCCTACCTGAGGCGGCCAAAGGAGCGGAGCGGCCGGGAGCGCGGAGGCGGCCGCCGTCCCCGAGCGGCGGCACGCGGGGAGCCGGGCCGCGCGGCGCCTCCCTCCCGCGCCTGGCCGCTGCGCTGCGCTGGGCGGCGGCGCTCCGTCAGACTTAGCGGGGCCGCGGCGAGCGGGGAAGCCCCGGGGGGGGCGGGGGGACGGGCAGCGCCTCTCCCCTCCCCGCCGAGGTGCCGGCCCCGGCGGAGCGCAGCGTCCCCGGCAGGGCTGGGGCTCCCCTCAGCGGGGAGAGGCCGGCGACGCGTGCGGCGCTGCCCCCGGCTCGAGAGCGGGACCCCCCGCGGCCCGAAGCGCGAGAACGGGTGTGCTGAGGGCTACGGGCAGCGCCCCTCAGCGGGACGCTGGGATTCGCCTCCCCGCAGCGTCGGGGCACCGCGCGGGCGGGGCTGACCGCCTCAGAGAGAGGGGCTGCGGCGCAGCTGTCTGGGGCACGTGGCCCCCTCCCCATCCTGCGGCCCCCTCCCCGTCCTGCGCCCTTCGTACCCGCGGCGCTCAGCCGGCGATCTCCGTAAGACGCGAAGCGGCCCGCCCGGGCCTCACCTCGCTGCCGAAGGAAGGATCCGGCCCTGGGACACAGCAGCCGGCACAGGTAGCGTTGCACTCTGGAAAGGTGGTGCAGGTGGTGAACGGTACGCAGAGCCAGGAACTGGCACTCCAGCCAAAAATCTATGCAGATTTCAATGCTCTTCAACCGACCCACGTCTCTACAACACTTTCAGAGTAACTGAAGTTGGGTTTTTAACAAAGCCGTCTTTTTTTTCTTTTTTTTTTTAACATTACATTTCCTAAAAGTTCTGCTGGACCAGATGGCCTTTCTACCACAGGAGTTAAAGCAGTTACCAAACAGCGTGAGAGCTGAGCTGAAATAGAGTACAGTGGGAGAGCAGACAAAAGCACTGCTAGGTGGTGTGGCTGTGGTGTAAAGGACTCATAGCCATCCCCTAACAGCTGCAGACTGGAAATCCTCCACCCTGTTATTGGTGAATAGCTGTGCAGTCCAGCCTGGGTTCTTGGACAGCTGATACACTGTTAATTATATTCTGATTCCTATCTTTGCTTGAACACCATTTGAATTCCAGCCTTACCCTTATCTCAGAAAGGACTTAGGAAAAGTAGGACAGCCAATGGCACGCAGGTACCAGGCTCTCCCTGTCTCTTAAAGCTATTTCCAGCTTGCTTGAGACTAAGAGGAGCTGTAACTATATCTTGGTGGTAACTTCAGGCCATCTAGTTAGCAAAACACAAACCTGGAGTTCTCACAAAGTTCAGTTTCTACCTTTGAGGAAAAAAAATTTATATAAAAAAAAATGAGAGACCTGTAACTATTCTGCAAGCGTCTGCATTGGTTTTCTCCTTTGATCTCAAACTCCATGCTGACTGCCAGCTGCACATCGGCATCTCTGCTGCTTTCCCCAACACATCGCTCTGTGTCATCACGAAGATCAAACTGAGAAAAACTCATCAAAAATACCCTCATCTCTGTTTTAACAATGCTTGGAAAGATGGCAGAGAAAGCCTGAATGGAGCATTTACCAAAATAATCATGCAAGCATTAGGTAAATCTGGAGCTATTTTCAGCTTGTGCTTATTAATCATTTAAAGCAGATGATTGGAGTATTGTTTGAAGAGCATTAGTCTTGCGTTCTTACTCAGTGCATGCAAACATCCAACTAATAATTCCGTGCTGCATTAAAAACATGTCCTACGAACTGTTTTCACAAAAATACACAATTCTCTGCCCAGCCACACCTTGCAGCTCTGGGTTTGAGTACACACAGGACAGCCTCCTGCATATGACTCTTCTCATCAGAACACCCACAGCTGGGCAGCTCCTGCAGCTGGACTAATAACTGCAGAGCAGCACAAACACCACCTTAAGACATTCAGCCTCTACAGCTGATTTTCGCATGATGGTGAAATTGCCAAAGCATACGGCTGTTTATCACTGTGATAAACAATGGGAGCATGAGCAACTTTCATTTTGCTCTCTTCTGCCTATAAAAATCCTTTCCCATGAAAATGTACACCATATATATATACTTTCTGACAGTTTTAGGAGCTATCTTTTTACAGAGAACACAGGACAGTCTTCCACAGTCTTTCTTTGAATATCTCTATCTTCTACTGCAGAATTTCTTGGAACTCTTGCATCCAGATGTTAATAAGACTGTAAGATAAAACACACTGCTTTATCACAGCAGCTCCAACTAATCTCCTATAATTCAGCACTTCCCAGTTTGTTTTGGAGCTTGGGACCAGTTCTGTAACGGCTTTTCCTAAATTCACTATATGTTATTTCAGGTTTGGGTATTGTTTTAAACAGGAAAATGAGAAGGAATTTAAATTGGGGAATATAGGCTTAGTGGAGGGGATTTGCTTTGTCAAAGTAATTTGAAGGAGCAGAGATCACATAATACCAAATGCTTTGGTACCATGCGTGCCTTAAATTTGAATGACCTAATAATGAACTGTATTTGTCAGACACTTCTTCTCACATTTCAGCTTCATTTTGTTTTCACAAACTAGACCTTGATTTCCATGCTACTAAAACAGAGGAGGAATTTCAAGGACATCTCAGAAGGGAGGGAACAATGGATGCCAACTCGAGAGCTTATAGTCTGGATGTAATTATAAGAATGAAATAGCAATACGTTGTATTTCAGTGCGCTTGATGAACTTTCTAAAAATAGGCATCTATATAAAACAAAGGTGCTGTTTTTTATCAAACATACATCTCATCCTCTGTCCCAATTAATCCATATGCACTTAGAGTTTACCTCAGAAGTGCTGCTGGTGCCAAATGGCAACTCTATGAATGGAAGTGAAGAACACCTGAGCTGCCAAAGAACGTAGTACATGGATTGAGAGAGCAAAATGCAACTGTACAAACTGTCATCATTCCTCACAAAGCAGGCAGAAGCGCTGCATCAGGAGTCTTCACACAACAGTACAGATCTTGGTGAAATATGAAGGCTGGGAAGGAGATCTGGAGGACCAGTATTTAGCTTACAGCCATCAAGTCCTTACCCTTTTAGTGCAGTCAGATGTTTAGAAGTAGAAGTATGTTCAGATGCATTCTTTGTTGCTATTAGGAAAAAACTCTCATGGTATCGGATGCCACCAAGCTACGGCACAGGGCCAGAATCTGATACAGTAGAAAGCATACCCCTGTGAATCACCGACGTGATCTCCTGCAGTAACTTCACACCCTCACATCACAGGCTCTCAGTCAAAAGCCAACCAGTCCTACATCTCTGTTGTTTTCACGAGCCAAAGTAACAGCAGACAAAGGCTGTGACAGTAACACGTTCCCTGACGTTGCCATGAAGGCACCCTGTCGTGGTTCTGCATTGTGAAGGTGCTTTTCATATGGAAAACTGGAATGTCATACATGCTGCAGGAAGACTAAAAGGTAACAAAAACCTGCCCAATTTTATTTAAAAAAAAAAAAAAAAAAAAAAAAAAAGCTTTGCCAGAAGACTGGGACGTTCTGCAGCTATTATTTACAGTTCAAATTCAGCATCAACACAAGAAGTGCTGGAGTTGAGTGTAAAACACATTATATCTATACCTACACAGAATGCCCTTGAAATGGTCCGGCTTCATCTGTGCAAGAAGTAGAGACTTCCATCTGCTGTTAGTAGCAATCAGAGAGACAGGACACAGGGTCTGAGCAAAGCTCCTGTTTGCAGATGCTGTTGCATTTGGTGACCCTGCCTCGAAATTAAATTGACTAGAAGTTAACCTTGATTTCTCCAAAAAATGAATCTGGTGCTTCCCTAGCAAAAGGTGTTCTCAAATTCAGTAACTGGTTAAAACTGACATAAAACTGATGATCTTACACCCAAAGAGCACTCAGTCACAAACAGTACATTTGGAATCTGGTGGTGGTGTTCATAATACCTCTGTTATAAGCCAACTAACAAACAAGCCCACAAAGAAACCCATCACAACTTCAACAAAGAATTGAAAGAATATGGCCAATGGAGTGAACATAATGCAATGATTATATATTTTCTGAAAGGGCCACAAGTTATTGTGCCAGATGCATGCCCTGACTTGTTTTCTTATAACTGAATGGGAAATCATAGCAACATATCAAGAAAAAAGACAACTTTTGGCTCTGTTTTAACTAGATTCAATGATAAATAATGTCCAGCATGGTTCTTTTATATATATATTTTTTTCCTACTACCTGATTGACTTTGTGTTCCAAGACAAATACTGATGAGGGAGGCCATGGTTTGCCTGACCCTCAGTGCTAGAAGCAAGGATTGTGAATGGGAAGGATAATTAAATCCTTGGGCGTGGGATATGGGTCATTTCAGAAGTAAGAGTGAAATCCAAAAAGCAGCGAAGACATAAAGCGATACGTAAAGGTCAGTGCTGGAAAACAAGCTGACTACTGGGAAACTTGTCTCAACATTCCCATAAATTAAAAGTCAGCCCTTGTTTTCTGCAGCAGCTTCCCAAGGGGAAACAGACTCATTGATTTAAATACTAGTTGTCCTCTGTGGTTTCAGTGGAAATTTCCAGAATAAATATAACACCAAATCCCTAAAAGAAAATATTTATCAATATCAGAATTCTTGTTGCAAATAAAGAAGGATTTAGAAAGGCAAACACAGAATCTACAAAATGGTCCCAGTGGTCACTGTACAAATATAAGGTTAAGCTTGCTGCTGTTTAGATAAGAATTATTCATTTGCTTTGAGAATAATAACATTTTAGAGTATCTTCCAAAGATGGAAGGCTGTCAGTAACATTCATGCTCTTTTGTCCCTTACCTTTAATATTTAAGGACTTAATGAAAAACAGTGCAAGGGCAAGGCACATCTGCCAACACACATTTTAAGCTTTAATTTTAATTAAAGTGATTGCTTTAATTCATAGATGGCAGAAAAAAATCACCAGGAAGTGCTTGGATTCATTCAGGAGAGGCTGTGTCACTGCAAAAGGAAGTTAAGAATGCTGTTGGAGCCCTCTGCAAATTATCACGTGAAGTCTGATTTTCCATTTTTTCAGCTTCTGGCCAACAGTTCTGCTAACAAATACTTATTTCTCTCTAAAGATCTCTATAAGCAGGAGCTTTGAATCTCTTAGCAATTACTACAAACAAGCTCTGAGGTGAAATGAGTGTAAGCATTCCTGTCAGACAAACTCCAGTACCTCCAAGCCCATGTGCAAATTAATCCCACAGTTACCTGCATGCCTGATCCCATGTCTCAGGTATCTGCGTGATTCACTGCACAGGGAAATGGCAGCAGCCATTAGTTCATATTCTCAGCGTGTGTGGCAGTAACATTTGCAGGTGATCTCACCAGTAGGCTCTCATTCTTAAGTGTGAGTTCTCAGCAGGGTCTAAGTATTTATCGTTGTGATTACACAGGCTTGTATTTGCTATACTTCAGCACAATGCTGAACTATGGAGCATTCCTCCTAAACTCGAGTGTGCATACACACAGACACATAGGAAATCAAAAGAGAAATAAATACAGCCAGATGGCATCCCACATTTCCTAGGACACATTCACTATTACTATTTGCATCTTCCCATTATCTGGAGAGAAGCTTAAGGTGACCACAGACCTACCTTAGGAACAGGATTAATCTCTTGCACAGTTGTATAATTAGTTTCACATACTTGTCTATTGATCCTGGGCACATAGTTTAGTGATGCGTGCAAACAGTGGAAAGGAAAAAAGGTAGACATGCAATTCAGTACAGACAGAAGTAGTATCAGTCCTTGTTCTTGCTTTTCATTTAGCTTTTGTTTTCTAGTAGCAGTTCAGCAACATTGATTTACATTGATCTAGAACTTTGAGGTAAAAAATTATTCCTGGTTTAAAATTACTTTCAATTATTTTCAGACAATAATTTCTGATTTTATTTGCATCAGTATGAATTCATAATGATTGCTCCAAACTAGGGAGAAAAAACATCCAAACAAGTTTGGTATTAAGGTTTGAGTGACTTTACAGCAAAACAGACCAACAGCCCCCTGGGCAGCATTAGGCAGAGCACTGGCAGCAGGTCCAGGGGTGGAATCCATGCCCTGCCCAGTGGTGGTGGCACTCTGCTGGCATGCAGTGTCTGTGCCTGGGGGCTCCCAGTCCAGGAGAGGCAGGGGCTGACTGGAGGGAGCAAACAGGGGGTGTGGGGGCAATTGAGGAACTGGAGCATCTGTCCTGTGTGGAGAGGCTGAGAGCCAGGTCTGTTCTGCCTGCAGAAAGAGAACTTGGGGGATCTTAAAGATGTGACTGTGGGCAGGAACAAAAAAGATGGAGCTAGGTGGCAGCACAAGAGGAATGGACACAAACTGTAATACAAGAGATTCTGTATAAACAACAACAACAAAAAAATCACACTTTTTCTTACTGTGAGGGTGGTCAAACAGTGCCACAGACTGCCTAGAGAGGCTGTGGAGCCTTCATCCTTGGAGATCCACAAAACCCAACTGGACACAGTCCTGGGCAACCTGCTAGATTTGAACGTGCTTTAAAAGGGCAGTTGGAGGTACCTTTCAGCTTCAACTATCCTATGTCCTGTAAACATAAATGAAATTGGCCTCCCCACCACCACCTTGATTACACAGTCAGATTTCTTGAAACTTTTTTCTTATTCCTATCACAATGAAAATTGTCACATGCAGTTTTAAACCTGATCTCTATCAGCAAGTTGTTACTGATAAGGAGCATCCAAACTACAGCATCTCCCAATGCAACTTGGCACGCAGTTTTTAACTAATCATCTTGGATAGGACAACATAAGGATGGATTTTGTTTTCAAATGCTTTTATGGAGCGATTTCAATTTCTCTGAATATAATGATGTTGGAAATACCGGTTATCTAGCATATTCTGATGATAATTGGACAAGAACTATGTCAGGGACAGTCTTTGACAGTGCCATAATACAAGAGATAACACACATCCCATCCACCTTGCCAAAGGAAAAAAAAACCCAAAGGATTTAAGATTTGATTACCTCTTAGAGTGGTTTATGCTTTTTCTTATAAGTATGTGGTAACCCACCACAAACAAGTCAATGGGAGAAGTACAATATTATCCTCCTAAGATGCAATTTGCATGTTTTAGATTTCACTTCAATGCCAGCTCAAATGATGAGTCTCAGTTACTCTGCTATTGCTGCTGGGCTGATGCATATTCTGTCCTCGCTCACAAACACTACCTAATGAGGCAAATATTTTTGTATGTTACATTACAATGTGTAGATCTCAAAATAAACAAGATTATCTGACTGGAGAGCAGAGGAAACGCATCCTGATGTGCTTCCAGAGCAGGGCAGCTAAAAAGATTGCTACACATCTAGCTGTCCTAGCTAGGCCTGGAGAGCAGGGATCACAGCAGCAGGCACAAGTTGGGGTATGCTGGAAAAAACAAAAGCTGGGACAGCATTTGAATAATTGGGGTGGGTGGTCTGGTGTCCTTCTGTGATGGCTTGGTCAAACAAGGCCCTGAGCATTAGAGAAAGCCTCATTTGAGTTTGGATGACTTGTTTTCTCCAGAAACAAACAGTACCAAGGCTTCCTTCCCCCACACACAGCTCATCTGGTCAATCCAAACTGTTTCCTTACCTTCTCTGCTGGTGGAAAGGAGCAAGGCATTTCGGAGAGGCACGCAGTTCTGGTGTGGGTGCATTCCTCACCAAAGCAACGAATCGCCTCAGCAGGTGAGGGGAGCCCCAGTCAGGAAGCAGCTGCTGGGAGCCATAGTGCTCCTCATAACAGCAGAGCCCTGATGATGGGGGAATCAAATCCAGAAAAACCACCACTAATGTCAGAAGGGCACAGCAGTTCGTGCAGGGCACACTGCTCTTTCCAATTGGGTCCACGAGAGGACAGTTCTGCTAATCCCAACATGGTGACTGCTCCACCTGGTAGAGAGGCAGAGGCAGAACAAGCTGACCAGCAATGCTCAGCGTTGTTACCAGCAGCACAGTCTGGCTGGAGGCCAGGGGTTGGTACTGGGTCTGGTCTTATTCAACATGTTCATCAATAACCTGGATGAGGGGATAGAATCCACCCTCAGCCAGTTCACTGATGATACAAAGCTGGGAGGAGTGGTTGAAGCACCAGAAGGCTGTGCTACCACTCAGCAAGACCTGGATAGGCTGGAGAGTAGGGCAGGGAGGAACTGATGAGGTTTAACAAGGGCAAGTGGTGAGTCCTGCACCGGGGGAGGTATAACTGCATGTGTCAGTACAGGTTAGGGGCTGAGCTGCTGTCACTGAGCTCTGCAGGGAAGGACCTGGAGGTCCTGGTGGACAACAGGTTGGCAGTGTGCCCCTGTGACCAGGAAGGCCAATGGGATTCAGGGGTGTATAAAAAAAAAAAAGCATCACCCTGGGAGAAGTGACCCCCCTCCTCTACTCTACCCCAGTGAGGCCACATTTAAGAATACTGTATCCAGCTCTGGCCTCCTCAGTTCAAAAAAGTCCAGGATCTTCTAGGAGTCCAGCAGAAGGCCATGAAGATGATGAAGGGCCTGGAGCATCTCCTGTATGAAGACAGGCTGAGCAACCTGGGTCTGTTTAGCCTGGGGAAAAGAAAACCAAGGGATCTGATAACTGCTTACACATATCTAAAGGGGGGGGGGGGGGGGGATGCAAATGGATGAAGCCAGGCTCTTCTGAGTGATGCACAGCAATAGAACAAGGAGTAATGGGCTAGAACTTGAAAATAGGAAATTCTATACTAACATGGGGAAGAACTTATTTACAGTAAGGGCGATGAAGCACTGGAACAGACTGCCCACAGAGGTACTGGAGTCTCCTTCTGTGGAGATATTCAGGCCTCCCCTGGACGCTCACCTGTGTGACCTACTGTTGGACACCTGCTTTAGCAGGGGGTTGGACTCATCTCTTCAGCTCCCTTCCAACACCTGTGATTCTGTGAAGGCATTTAAACAGAAGGGAAGTACCAAAGATGGGCTGCCCTCTTAACAGGGGAACAAGGCAGGCAGAGCAAGGTCTTGTAAATGAAGTCATCACTGTTCCTCTGAGTTTTCTGTTGTCTCCCATGGTTTATTTCTTGGGTATACTGAAGTTTGCATTTCAAATATATATTTGATTCAATCTTACATGAGCTTCAATTAAAAAAAAAACAAAAAACAAAAAAAACAATCCAGAAATATCTGCCCTGAGGCAAATGTAAAAGGTGGAGGTGAGGCAGCAAATCAGCTCATTGCACAGAATGCTCTCTTCCCAGATACTGTGATCATTTTCCAATCTGCAAATAAGCACAAAGAGTGCTATATAGCGCACGTGCAGTTATGTGAGGGCAAGAGGAGAGGAAGCCTAACTATGAAGACAGATTAGAAGAAAGGCTGTTGTATTTCACAGCACATCAGAAAACCCGGAAAGGAAAAACAACCGTCTTCCACAGTAAGTACAGCAGAAAGATCGTTCCTTAAAGCTGTTCAGAGTATATATGCACTCTACTTTTAACAAACTGTGATGGCATAAATTAATCAGAAATCCTATACTAAAACAGTAATTACTGCAAAGTTGTACAGTTATAAGGGAGTGTGCAAATATTAATCAGTACTTTTGTACAATATTCTTGTAATTGTATAACTTATTGGAATCTGAGTAAAAATGAATCTGGGTAGTGGCATTCTCTTCACATTGGCAGTCATAGTGGTTTCTCAGTTGTAGGCATACATGCAGAATCTTCATTAATCTCTCATCTTTTCCCCCCCCCACTCCTATTCCTTTATCATATTGTTAAACAGTAGGCAAATGAATTGTACCCAATTTTTAGCACACTGAAAAGTTAATGATAAGTTAAATACAACTTGCGTGTGTGATTGCACAAAGCACTTATTTGACCTTGCTAAGCTTTAAAAGGCATTCTAAGATTAGCCTGGCATGTATTTAGAGTGTACAAAAAATTCAGAATTTGGTCTTAAAATGCTGGTACAGATGTTTCATGCCTAAACCCTCATTATTTATAGGAGGTAACTCAAATTTAAAGTGGGTAAACCTTCCTTTGTGTGGAAAAGTACTGCACGTATTTTGATGCCACCTTGTCAAGCTACAACCTTCAATAAATCACATTTTGCACAGGAATGAACAAAAACTGTGCCTGTGTTTCCATGCACAAAACAAGATGTACAACACTGCAGCAATGCCAGTTTACAGTTAAGCAAATATGTGGAGCTGGGAGAGGGGAGCAGGCAGCAAAAGGTGAAGGGGAGAGAGAAGGTCAGCCCTTCCACCCCTTTCAGTTTTGGGAGCCCCAGAAGCCCAGGGTAACAACACTTTCATCCTCTAGCTCACTTCTGCATTTCCTCCATTTGTTATGTCTCACTTCAATGCTCTGCCTTCATTCTCTTATTCAAACACAGAGGAAAGCCTATTACATGAAAGTGAGTAGACAGACTAAGGGCAGAACAAACTGCCATACTTCCAGCAATACATTAGCAAAACAAAAAAAGGATGTTTTATTCTGTGCATTATTTCCTGTTGTTGCAGAACACCACACTTTGAGATCTGACGTAGCAGGCTGTACCAACTCATTAGCCCTACAAGGAAGACAATGCTAAGAGTTGCTTGCACGTAACTATTTGTGAAAGAGACACTATCTTACGGAGCTGAAAACTCATATTTCTCTTGATATATCTAAAAAGTTTCAGAGTCAGCAAGTTTGATATTGTACTTGAGATATAAATACTTTCATTACTTCTGCTCTACCGTGCTGAGAACTCCAGCACTGTGCTTCAGCCCCAGGTGACAGAGGAATATCATGCCGTATGTGTCTTCTGAGCTGTGAGATTTTTGATATCAATGATCTGCTAGAGAAAAAAGAATATCCAACAGGAAATCCTAATGGGCACCAAGCAGGTGCATGCATATCAGAAACCACAGTCCTTGTCTCAAATTCTTGCTACTACTGACCTTAAAACCCTAAGGATATCACTAACTAATATTTTTATTTCCTCGTAAGAATTCACTTTTCTTGAATAATCTTTATTTCCACCTCTACAGCCTTTTTGTTTGTACTCATCATTGTATGTCATTGTTTTATTGCAAAATTCCTGATTTCCACAGTATAAATTCCTGGTCAAGCTGAACATATCTGACCACCAGCTGCAAAGATTTATTTCCCCAGATACAACCATCTGTAAAATGTTCTCTACTTTTGCCAGTTCAGAATTAATGTAACACACCACAGCTTTTCTGCAGCTTTAGCATTAGCCATTTAATCAGGACATTTTTAATCGTGATGTTAGATCTAGCTGAAGGTTATATTTAATGCTGTATGCAACAGCCGGCTGATAAACCACAGCATCTGACTGAAAACAGACAGTAATTCTTCCTACTAAACTCAAACACCCCCAAGTGCCATTTTTTCAACTTCCTATGGAAAATCACTGACAAACCACAAATGTCTGCTTCAGGAACTGCCTCCATATCTGCAGCACTGCACCAAGCACCACCAAGCTGTGGTCCCTCAATGGTGCCAGGGCTGGGTGTCCTGCAAGACGTCCTTATGTTTCTCTGTGCAACACCTCTCGACATTCTAAACACACATGATCTTTAGGGAACATACAAGCTTCACTTTTGAAAGGCAGATGTTAAATTTTTTCTTCCAGAAGCAAAAAAAAGGGCATCATTTTAGGTAGTAGTGACCTCTTACATTAACGAGATGCTCTGCCTCCTTCTAGAGAACCATCACAGACCGAGTCATAAATGATCAGCAGGAAAGTCCGAGTCTTGGCTGCGAGTTTTATGATGCTAAAACTAAAATGGAATAATGCCCAGATAACGTCACTGTTGTTGGCACTGTTATCACTACTGTGATTTCACTGCCCGAAATTCTGGCACTGAGGAACTATTCCTTTTTGAAATAACCAGCATCACAGATAGCCTTTCGTTACTGACACACTAAACATCTCCATTTTATGAATGAAATGAATGCATTTCTGTTAACAGAGATAAGGTATTGCTCTGAGAAACTCATTCTAGGTTAAGGAATATATTCAACAAAGGCAGAAAAAATTCTGAACCAGCCCTGGACTACTGTCATAAGAGACATGAGTATGTAGAAAATTCCATTAACCTTACAGCTCTGCACTTTGTTTAGAGCCCAGGACTGGAATTTATTTGCTTTTTTTGTTAACATCCCATCATAGTTATCCAGGGTTTCATTCTAGAACAATACAGTTCTCAGCTTGCATTCAGTATGAATTTCATGTTATCATATTATTCAGATTAAATATATACCATATTTCATATTATCCATATTATTGCTTTCCCCTCTCAAAAGCCCCTTCACAACAAACAAACACTTGAACTGTCTTCTACTGACAGAACCCTGTGTAATACACGAAAGTGCTGAGACCCCCACAACACAAAACAGCTGCCTACAACTGAAAAAGAGTCATTATATATTGTAAAGGGAATGATACATTCAAAAATTTTTCCTACTGCAAGTGAAATAGCTTTAAATAGGGAATATTTTAGGCATGTTATTACATAGGGATATTAAAAAATCTTAAGTAGTTTATAATTGCCCCAGGTTAATTACTTTGGCTTCTTACTACTCTTGTCACCCTAAAACCATTTGCTTAAGGACACAGTCTTGCAATAAAGACTACATAGACTACAGACACTCTGCTTTCTTTCTCCAGTATTCTTTTTCTTCATCACATACATTTGCATGCAACGTCTTTCACTTCATTCCAGCTTCTTTCCTTTCTTCTTCCTATTACAACATAAACTAATTAAGAATGAACACGCTGCCAGCATAGTGACTCCTTGGTCAGTTTCTCTATTTTTGCTTTGATATAACAAACGTTCACACTACGAGTGGCAGCTTTGGGAAGAATGAAGTAGAGCTGATGCTTTGCCCCTGAGCTAAGCAGAAAGCAGGACAAGACTTGCAGGCAAGCTCATGTACTAAAGCCTCAAAACGCAAACCTACAAAATAATCCACCTATTTCTTGGCCTTGAAAGAAGCCACGTTCCTCACCCTACCACCAACTCCACTGTTCGTGTCACATATCCACGATGAAGCTAACAAGAAAAGCCACAGCCTCATTTTTAAAACTTCAGCACATCACAGAAACAACTCAGAAGTGGAAATTAACTCTCAATGGGCTGAGCAACAAGGCTTCAAAGGGACTCTAAATATTAAAAAAGAAAAATATACATTACTGAACTGTCAGCTGCAAAATATCATTTGGCAAACAGCAACATCTTATCCTTTAGGAACTTCCAAGCATGAAATAGGGAAAAGGAAAGCGATGGCTTCAGATCAGCGTTTTGCTGCACCTCTCATAACAAACCAACCTTTACCGTAGGCCTGTGCATCCACTAAGAAGCCAGCAGAAAATATTATTTATCCAAATAACAGAGAACAGTGCTAAATATTTGACAGTTCTGTCCAACTCAGTGTTGGCAAGATCACTATCATTCTTCACGAGATGCATTTTGTATTCACATTTTGTACTTCATGTTGCTGCCATAAAAAAGCCATTTGGACAGATCATTAAGTCCAGGTCTCTGCTGCCTTTCTGTAGATTTTTTTCTCCTTTTTTACACAGGAAAGATTAATATTACTGGTTATTGCCATTTTCCTTGAAGATGATTCAGAACTACACAATATAAAAGGAAGAGAGTCTAGTAGTATACAGTGTAGAAATAATATTAATCCTGTACTACTGACCCTCAGCATACTTGAAAGAGCACAAATACAGATGTTCTGACACTATTCTTTCACTAGGGATTACATCCTCACAAAATTAATCATTTATATCAGAAGAGGCTTTTTTTTTTCCCTTCAAATGTACTGATTTTTCACACATTTTATCTTAGGATGGGAAAGCAGAAACTGCTGAGGTTTTCAAAACACCCAAAAAAGGTGAACTGCAAACAGCTTTCCTTGCTATCTCATTTGGCACATTAAATCAGAAGTAAGCTCTTCCCAAACCCAGACAACGAGTAGGATAGCCAGTGATTTGCAGCAGAAGCTAAACATTCAGATTTGTTTGAGTGTCTCCTCTTTGCTGTTCTTTGGAACACGCAGCCATCATGCACATGGCAAAACAACAATCTGGTTCTTATGTATGTTTGTTTTGATTGTTTACCCTCTTTCTATGCCTTCAATCCAATCACTTTCACTCCCTTGGCAGAGCTGATGGTTTCAGCTAGACACCAGTCATTTCACATCAGGTGAATGACAGATTCCTGAAGGTACTCAAATAGTGCCACCAAAATCTCACTTGTGCACGTAAACAGCTGATAAACCACATTCAGAATAGCTCACTATGTATATTCAAACGCAGGTCTCACCTAACCAGTGTCTGTGCTGCCAAACTTCTTCCAGATGACAAAATATGGTAAAATGTAAGAACAAACAGCAGGCACAGTAAAAGCATTTAAGCTGCAAAAGAAGTGTTCAAAACGTTCAGATCAGAATGATGGACACGTTATTGTAGAAATCTCAACAGAAGACACACATCTTGGAACTAATAAGCAGTTTATTTCGTTCCTTCCACAATCATTTTCACAGATAAGCTAATGAGAGGCTAGAATTTGTAAGCATATGTTTTTAAACTTGTCTTTTTCTTAGGTGACGAAATAAACTTCAAAAAATGAGTCAAAAAAGCTCTGAGAAGTTTTTCCAGTCTAACCCCAGCTCCAGGAGGAACATTCTGTATCCAAACCATTCCTTGCAGTCCCACTTCTTAAACCCATCCCTGCCCTTAAACCCTCCTAGGCCTCCCATTCCAGGAGCAGATTATATTTATAATTGGAAGGCTTTTTCTGATGTGTGGCCTAAATTCCCATCCAATTTAACTGAGAACTTCTTGAAGCAGATTCATTACTATTCTCTTTGCAATTATCATTTATTTGTAGAGTCATAGCAGTTTACCCTCAGAGTCTTGCCTGCTGCAGACTGAACACACCAATTCTTTAGATCTTTCCTCATAGTTCACAGTTCCCAAACCACACTCCCGCTTCCCCCACTGGATTCCCTCCGAATTGTCAACATCTTCCTCACCTTCCCCGATACTGGATACAGGGCTCAGTGGGAACACTCTCAGTACTCAAGCAGAAGGATCACCTCCCTTGTTTATACATCCAGGTGCTTTTTGTTTATTTTTGTAATTTTAATTTACTTTTTTTTTTTTTAGCAAGAGTAGGAAATTACTTGTCCATGTTTAATCTCTAAGCCAATTCAACCTCCTTTACTTTGAAGCTATTAATTTTGAACAGCAAAGTCCTCTTTTTTTTTTTTTTTTGCCTGTTCAATTGCCGGAGTATTCAACTTCTCATCCTATAAACATTCACTGATCTTCAGGAACGTTCAGGATCCTTCATCCTTGTCTAGACATTATCATGTCCATAAGCAGGATTTGCAGCATCAAATCTCCTACACTAAATTTGCTGTGTTTCTTACTGTTTTCCCTTCCCGTGATGGTGTTGGTGCTATTAATCATCCCACACATGCTCTACCTTGAGATTCTGATTGCCTTCACATTTGGAAAATTAATGACTGGAGAAGTAAAGGAAATTTGTCCTTCAGGTATACTGCAAGTGATATTCCTTGGAACTACTTTATTGCACAGATGTCCAGCTGTCATTCTCAATCAAATAGAGCAAATAGCAACTGCCAGGCTGCATTTTTACTTATTGGGGAGATTGCAGCAGCACTGTTAGAATACTAAACAGACCTGGGAACAAAGACCAAAATTAGGATCATGCATACCGAATTGCCTCGTGTCTGCTCCAAGAATCTAAGTATATGACAGGGCAACGTTATCCTGATGGTATCTGCAAGGAATTTTTGAAGTCTTCTGAGGAGCTTTGTGACCCTTGACTGAGAACTCTGTACAGCAACTAGAAATTAACTGAAATGCCCCAGACATACCGAAATAGGAACCTTTTTTTCCCCAATTACATAAAAGCTATAATTACATTGGTTACATAAACATTTTAACTGGGAAAAACATGGGATAACTGAAGATACCCTCCCCCAGCACCAGTTAACCACCACTCCTAGCACAGCAAGAGTAAAATTAACTCAGTGTTCACACTGTAAAGCTGTAAAGCTTCTCAATGTGGATGATACTGCGCTCTCCTTCCGTCTCTCAAAGAAAGAAAACATCTGAGACCATTCTGAAGTCCCCCTTTTTTTACACAGCTACATACATTAGATTTTTCTCCAATCTCTTTAATCAGTGTCAGGGGACTCATCCCATAAGAAATCAGAGTAATTTCTCTGTGCTAAACTAGCAATGACAAGGATACTGTGACTTCATCCTTGCTGAGAAACGGAACGTACTCAGAGCTGCAGAAGGGCTGCACAGCTGATCAGCCTCTATTCAGCTTGCAACATGTTGCTGTACTTTTTTTTTTTTTCCTTTTTTCCTAAAACCAGTCTTCTCCCTGGAGCTTACATATGATTCCAACATTCACTACTTTTTTTACTGCCTAAAAGCAAAACAGAAATGCAAGTTTTTTGCCTGCTGCACACACTCACCTGAAGAAGAGAATAAAATGACTGTGCTGAGCTGGACTGATTTATTCTGCAGAAAGATGAGAACCAGATGACACGGAAGGAGCAGCCCTGTTGCTGTCCTGCACAGACCACTCAGCTGGTATCTCTGAGCAAAGTGTGAGAAGGACATCAGCCTACTGCCAGTCCTGGCTGATATCAGAGCCTTCTCACACTCTTAGAGGGTGCTAGTTGAGATGAGCTAGGGAATCAATTCTTAACTATTAGGAATAGGATGGGTATGGAATCACTCTGAGCCCAAACCAGAGATCCATACCAGAGCAGGCAACTATTTGAGAGTGGGTGGGCAGGGCGAGGGAAGAGCCATGTGTGAGGAAAAAAGACATCTCTATTTTCCTTTTGCAAACCACAGCTGGATACAGATCAGATAACAGCTACAGTAACAGATCTATTCTGTACCAGCGCCTCCAACTCCCCTACAGCAAAGAGCTGGGTCAGCAGAGTCCAGCTGCTGCAGATCACCAGATGCTGCACACATCTCAGAGAGAGAGAAACAGAGATTGCTATCAGGTGAAAGGCAGCAGCAGCAGCAGGTTACAGCAGTCTGCATCAGGATTCAAGGATACAAACGCCTGCAGAGCGCAATAAATGGTGCAGCAGCTCAGGGAGTGCTGAGGCAGCATTTTTCTCCACGTAGAAAGAGGCAGTGTGGTCCAGGGCCTCGTTTACATCAAGAGCTATTTAAGAGAGTAGTTAATTAAGTATACAAATACTGAAGGGTATCATATTGGGCCCAACCTAGATCGAGCTACAAAAGTGCATTCAAAAATCATTTAAAAATTCTTAGGAAACTTCCCAATACAAGAATCCACAAGACAAATTCTCAGGAAATTATCAGATATTATCTAACATTAAAAGTAATAAAAATGGATGTGGAGAAGAATGGTAGAAAAAAGTATGAATTCACCCAAATGGGTCACAACCTGTTCTTAAAATTCTGTCAGTATCTGCTAGAGATAAGACCATTGCCAACTAGCAGAGCAGCAGCTGAAAACAGAATTCAACTGTAATTTTGCCTTCTTTTAATTACATGCTACATTAAAAAGTTAACGTAAAGCATGTTTGGAAGCATTTTCAGTATAGTCCTCTGATAATCTTCAGTCTAATTCTTATATTACCTGTCATAAGCAAATACACTTTTCCCCTCTGCCAACCTTCACTGCCCCTACCAAAGCCAGAAATAGCACTTATGGGCATTTCCATCCTTGTGGTGCGATCAGACTGGAGAACATGAGAACACATCTATCTGTTCCAGTCACTTGCCGCATGAGTATCTGAGTGTAGACAGAAAACCACAGCTGAGAAAGTAAAAGCAACAAGGCAAAAGAAAAAAAAAAAAACACACACACAAAAGAAAGAATAGAGTGCACACTATAGGAAAGGAAAGATGCTGTGGTGAAGCAGGGCAAAGGAATCACCATACGCAATTCCCACAGTAAGAGAGCAAGTGGAAGTGCTTTCCTACTCTGGTACCATTTACTTCCAGATTCCAGCATGAATGTACCCCTGTGCTGTACTAAATAATACAAAACACAGCTAGATAACATGACAAAGTTAGAGACATTTGTATCCGTTCAACTCTGAGCACCAGGTACATGGCATCCCTCTATTAAGGCAGTGCCTAAGTCCAAGTGTTACACTACAGGTGCTGTCTGTGCCTACGCTGCAGAAACCCTGAAAGCAGTTCAAATTTTGTTTAATTTTTGTGAGAAGATTGTAGGCACACAGGAAAGCCCCGTATCGCACTCCCACTGTACATCAAGTAACAGAGAAACAGGACGAGAAATCACTATGCTTCATGTTTAACCTGTACTCAGCCCCCCTTGTCTTGAAACAATGGCTTTTGTCTCTGCCTTGTTTTTCAGGCTACTCAACAGAGTATGGTACAAACCCTAATACACACAAACAATCTCTGAGAATCAGATGGCAGGTAGGAAACTTACCTTCGAGCCCATGCTGATGCACCACGACTCCCACAGCCTCATGCCCTAACCAGGCTAACTGCAGGCCTACAAAAGCACAGCCTTAGCTGACTCAGTCTCAAGATACTGCTGTGAGGATTATTTCAAATGAATGGCCCTTGCATAGGGTCTCCAGCTAAGGGACACACATACAGAAGTACCAGCAATATTTTTCCTTCAACCCCTCTCCTTTGAATCAGTAATTTAAACTCGTTACCTTTGACAGTTAATTTTGACAGCACGGGGCCTCACAATCACTGCTATGCTGCAGAAGATCTTTATAAAGGTCCTGCACAAAGTTAAGGAAAAGCCAATTTTCATCTTTAGCATTAAACAGTCAATTTACAGAAAATCCAAGAACAGTTCAGCTATGCCTTATGAGAAGTATGAGATTATCAGACTGAGGTCACAAAGTTGCTTCTCTTCAGGGCAGATTATTTTTTGCAATTAAGCAGCTAGAAATATATTTCAGAAAGAAAGAGTATTGCTGAAGATTTTATCCGTTTGCAACTCAGAGCGAATTCATAAAACTTGGCTGGGCTTTATGTTCACTGCAAAGCACATATAAACCCATCCAGTCCTTGCACAGGTCTCAGGCAGCCAACATCCTTAGGAAAAAAATGACACATACACAAGGTCATACATCTTGAATAACAATTTAAACAAAAGGCAAGTAGATTGTCTCACTGAGGATGAAGTTAGATTTCAGTCCCTTGCCATTTCTGTTTATTCTCACAAACATAAAAGCAAAGTCATTTAGCTTATGAACAGCAATCTTACCTTCACAGAAGAAATGAGCTGAACATTTTTATGTGAAGCCAATATAAATCGAAGCCCCATTTGGTTTCAATGTCAAAAAGACAAACAAGCTGACTTAAAGGGAAAACTAGAGAACATTGTCCAATATTCACTAAGCTGAACAGGCCAATGATGCAGTAGGTTCAGGCACTGACATTTCTTATGCTGATAAAAATAATTTCATGTAAGCTGAAATGCCAGAGACTTGATTTACTTCAAATGAATACTTACAGGCTTCGATACGGTTCAGTAAAGCACAGTAGCTACAAGGAACATCCATTTATAAATATTTCTACTAATATAGGCTTATCAAAAAAATGGCTTGGTTTACGTTCATAGTTAGTGTAAAGCTGAAAAACAAAGCAATGGAAAAACATGCTAAGCAAGACTTGGTTACTCTTGAAAAGCATTACTCTCTGTCAATACTCCTGTTTGCAGTTTATGTAATCTTGTTCTTAGGAAGCTAATAAAGGCACAGCAGTGACTGAGTTCAGTACTCTGCACAGAAGCAAGTTTCAACACTGGTGAGAAATGCTGAAAGTCAGTGAAACTTAGATGTGGCTTCTGTCATCCAAAACCAGCAAAAACATCTGCAAACCATACAGGGGTTGTCTGTTGTGTCACTCACTGATAGACATACAGGCTAACACAAGAACATCTGGCAAACTGAATTGACCTTTATAAAAAAAAAATCAAAAACCCAACAAAAATTTTACGTAAAACCTGCTTTAAATCTGAAACCGAAACAAAAAACAACCAAAAAACAACTAAAACTCCCCATAACCTGATAAGACCACAACCCAGTCACTAGCACTCAGTATGGACATCTTCAGATTTCAGGTTGATTGGGTTTTACCTGATCAATAGGGAGTGCTACACATTATCTTCTCTAGGAAATGTGTGAAAGTAAAGTACTCTGAACGTAGGGAAATGAGTTTGCACGTGAAGCGAATTTATTGGTCAAATTGTTGAATCCAGGGAGTTTTTTAAATCAACAACCACACACTTCATGAAAATCCAGCTAGCATGAGGGGACAAATCCAGGTGACCCTTTATGTTCAAAGCTATTGCCACAGGGTATATGCATCACAGAGCCTTGTAGGTAACCCATGGTTCAGAAAATCAAAGATACCCTCTGCAGAAGGGCAGGCAGAGAACAGCATCACTGAGGTACAAGTCCCATTTCTTTCAGGCAAATCACTGCATAGATATATCTAGGGTTAAGGTGTTGGACATGTTTCCAAACAGCTTTTACAATATTGTAAGATAACAATGAAAATACATTGTATTTGAAACCAAAGAGCAGCATATTAGACATGCACTGGTAAAAACATCCTGTGTGCAATCTGAGATGCTAGAAGTACCATACACAACTTGGATGTTAATCTAAAAGCACACTAATTTGATTTCATTTTTGTGGAAAAAAGTCCACACGGTCTTATTCATAAAAATGGAATTCTCAACATTCAGCTGTGGTGGGTATAACACTGACATATACAGTCTTCATGTTCAGGTTCTTCATGGAGATGTCCTTTGTGATCTCTGAACAAGAAAGAAGAAAAAAAGAAATACAGAAGCCAGTTAGTGCTCTTTCTTACAGGTAAAGCCATCAGTGCATTTTTAATTTACTCGCAGGCCTACTGGTTCAGTCGAAATGGAACATGGACAGAAACTGCTCAGCTCCAATTCCCTCCCGTTGTAACACCGTGCATTAAAGGAGTTGCCATGTGCCAGGCACACCGCTGCAGGAACTCAACCTGCTGTCCCAGGCTACAAAGAATTGTTTCTGAAAGCACATCAGCCCACAGCTCCCAGCTTCAATCTCACACAGAACAGCATCAATCCAGAAAACCGTTTTATAATGCAATAATAAAAAGTCAACAGCACAGCACAGCGCACTGGAAACTACAGTCCCTTGCAAACATTATGTAATGGCCAGTGTAGGACAGACCAGAGATGCATCTCCTCTAGCAATCCATCACAACATGTTAATGCAGGAGTACAAGTAGATGCATACATTAATGACTTCTAATGTAAAGTGAGGATTGCAATAAACTCATGTTGCTATCTTGTCAAATATGCCTCAAGAGTTTTATACCATACCAGGTCAATTTAAGTCATTTCACATACTTCAGAATAATAATAGGATTAGGACTCAACCATAAACCTCTTTTACAGATGTTGTGTATTTCTGCTGTGATCTTTTAGGAAACACAAATCGTAATAAAATGTTGTGCAGCCCACGAAATGGTGCCTTAATAAAATGTTGTGCAGCTGAAGAAATGATGCCTTACAACTAAAAAGCTGGTGAGAACTGGAAATTAACTGTCATCATGCAGAGAGCATTTTTTCCAAGAAGTGAGATGCTTGCTAGCTCAATATTCCCCAACACCCACCAGCTGCAGCAAACAACACCAATAACAGAGCAGCCTGCTTTTGTTCCAAAGCTGTACCTCCCAGTATTCAAAACAATCCAAGTAACAAATATATCAGAGACCTCTTTACTAAGAAACTTCAAAGTGGTTACCACAAATACTGAAACCAAAGCAAAAGAAATTTAGGGGTTACTGTGCAGCTCTGCACACTGGAATCACTACAGACAACATAAGCAAATAAAAGATAATTTTATATTTTGGCACTGGTTCCAGCACAAGTGACAGATTAATAACATACAGAATATTTGGGTGTTTTCAGTGGAAACAATTTTGCAGCGTACTGCACTGTGTCACAGTCCTGCTGTCTGATATTCATCCTGCTCTAGCTTGGGCTCACATCCAACTGACAAAGACCAAGGCAGCGTGCATGGTGGGGGGAGGCAAATCTATGAAGTGCATCTATGGAGATAATGCAGAAGCAGTTCGATTTTCAGTAATAGCGTCCAGCTGGAAACTGCTCCTCAAAGTTTTCTTTCCATATAACAGTATGAACATTTCTTCTAACATTAAGGTCCCCATCTTTTCTTGAAAAGCGCATCATAGACTGAGCAAATACAGCCTGCAAACTTCAAGTGCTATCAATTAAATAATTAAGAAGTCCATATGGATCCTGATGGTACCATTTTAAGGAGATCTCTGAGTGCAGTGCTTTGCTTCAAGCAGCACATCTACAGAGATGAGAGGTAAAACACAGTCCAAAAATTAGGGCTTTATTCCCTCATTGACATTCCTCTCCTCGAGAAACTTTTACAACAGTATGTAGAAAAAGTTACTTTGGTCTGAAGAAGCAAACTGTGAACTTGCTCTCAATGTTGTTTTGTTGTTGTTTAAACCAGAGCACGATAGCCAACTTGCATGGTAGCATTGAAGAACAAATCCACAAATCCTGAGAAGTGAGATATTACATGAAGCTGCTACTTTCAACATAATTACTGCTAGAAATTAGAAACTTGATTCATCAGGATGATGTAATGACATCCTATTTTCTGTGCTAATCCCTCTGAAGGAAGGCTCTGCAGTTAGCACACTAGAAAGTACTGCCCCTACACCATGTGTCTTAAGAGCTACCTGTAACTTTGCTGCTTCAATCTTAGGAATAAGCAGTTCTCACCACCTGGACGTTCAGTTGGAGCCAATAACCTTTATAGATCCCTTCCAACTTCAAGACCCTTCAAATTTTTAATTTGAAGAGTGTTTTTCTAGTATTCCAGAATTGGAGAGAGGAACAGATTTATTTCTGAAAAGCTGGCAAGCTTTTGTGCAGTAAGGAGCAGATGCCCAACTTCACTTACCTGACAATGTTCATAAAGGTAGCGTTTTCAAAATGGATAGCTCATTTTCCTAAGTGATTTCTTTCTCTTTTTGAAAAGGCCTTTAAAAATCAGATTTTCTATTCATAGCTCATTTTTCTTGAATGATTCAAGCAGCTAACAGCAAACTTATTTTTAGTATCGTATTTTCCCAACCAGCAAAAGACTCCAGTTTTTTGTTTTCAGAGCTACAATACTGCGATATATTGACAAAATATAAATAAGGGATTACAAAATTACTATACATACAATCATTAACTGAACTAATGTTTTCCAGAGGCATCAAATACAATTGGTTCTATAGGCAGCATTTATCAAATAAAAAACCACCAAGATAATCACAGGATGGCTTAATTTGGAGGGGACCTTAAAGATCATCCAGCCCCACCCCTGCCATGGTCTGGCTGCCCCCCAGCCCAGGCTGCCCAGGACCCCTCCATGGCCTGGGCCACCTCCAGGGATGGCACCCACAGCTCTGGGCAGCACTGCCAGCGCCTCACCACCCTCTGAGCAAAGGATTTTCCCCTAACGTCTCACCTCTTTTAGATTAAAGCCATTCCCCCTTTGTCCTATCACTACTAGACTGTATGAAAAGTCACTCTCACTCCTGCTTGTAAGACCCCTGCAAACACTGTAAGGCCACAGTGGTCTTCCCACTGCACTCCTCATCTTCATGCTGCACACCCCCCAGCTCCCTCAGCCTTTCTTCACAGAAGTGCTCCAGCTCTTTCATCATCTTGACCCTCAAGGTAAACTATGACCATTACTTATACCATAAAAAGGTTATGAAGAAAACTGCACTATGAGAATTACATCTGAGGTAATAGAAGCATAATTTCATTGCACAAGCATGTGTTAGCTACAAAAATAAACTTCCAGGACCAAGTTCCCTATCTACGAAGCCTCAAAATGATCAGATAGTTATTTTAGCCTTTGAAGACTTAAAAAAAAAAAAAAAAAAAAAAAAAAGTGATCTTTCAAATCAGCATGAGTGATCAGTTTATGCAATATTTAAAGCTTAAGTAGTTCTGCAGAATTGAGACTACAAATTTTGACAGCGACTCCACTGATTTCCCTTTTTGGCAAAGGTATTTGAAAAATCCTTGCTAAAACTGATACTTAATGTCTATTTATTTTCCTGTTTTTTTTTCCTGAAGTTACTTCACTCTTTAAAAGCTAGAAACTTTTATACAATGGTTATTTTAACATCTTGACTAAATCAAATGCTGCTGTGAACTCATTTGCCCTCTAACAATGATAGAAAAAGAAAATTAAGAATTAAGTGCAACATCAGTAACTCCTGACCAGCTACATTCCTCCCTGTCAGGTTGTACAAATAAATACATTTTTTGTTTATGCAACTAAAGTGTCATTTATATAGTCCAGTTTTACACCTTGTGCTGTTTCTGAGCACTACACTCCTTACTTCTGCTTGTTACCTCATTCAGCACACTTTACTTCGCATGAGCTCAAAGTATCTCTAGTAAGTTTTATCAGTATTTGAGATCCACTTACAAGAATGGCATTTGAATAAACAGATTACAGGTCACATGAGATACTACTACTAATAAAACAACAAAAACCAACAACAAAACACGCTTCACTTGAACTGATTATAATCTTAAATCTCATCAAGTTATTTGAAGAGTGACCCCCCAGCCCTACCCCCCCATCACCTGACAGCTATCTCCTAAGATTTGAAAACCATTTTAAACAAGGTGTTTAATTTCTAGGAAGGTAACCTGACACGGCCAGTTACCCTTAAGAGTTACACAGCCCTCCCAAACACCTTGTACATCTGTCACCATGATCAAATGGAGACAGAATCCTTTACCTGATTTCATACTAAATCGCATTTTTCCAGGTCTGCAAAATACCTGGCTTTGTTCATCTGCATTACCACACAGTTTCCAACCCATTCTTCCTGTCAAGTGAAGTGTCTTGCCTTTTTCAGAAATTTTTAGGCCCCATCACCTGACTGTGCTTCCAGAAGATTCTTTGTTATTTCAGGTATGTAACTGTGATTAAACCTATTTCCCAGGCGTTCTGAGTGAAATTCAGCTGCCATGCCCAATCTAGTCTGACCTATGTGAACTACTCCAAAATAGAAGCAATTCTATTATATTCTTCCCTCCTGAAATCTACTTTTTCTGAAAGAATATTTTTTAAAAAAAAGCATCTATAGTAAAATGAGTGTTATAGGACAAATTTGAGAAGGTTCTTAAAATACTCGTTAGATTTGCTCAGTTCTAGAAAGAGATTCACTGAGTCACAGCAGCATGTAACTACCACTTCCATTGCTGAATGACCTTTCTGTTTCAAAAGTAAGACCCTTCCTACAGTAAGCTCTTGGCCATTTTGGAAGGGGAAGGCATCAGAACTCTGAACAAGTAAACAAACGTGTGCTTGGAGGGTTTTATTAAATAGATGAGGGTATTATAAAATTTCCATGTACCCTTCATGCAAGCGAAGTAGAAGTCTGTGCTTACCCTGAGTCTCTGCTTCATCCAGGAACAATTTTAGCCTCCTGCTTCTGAGCCCAAAAACTTTTGCTGTTTCATGTAGAAGACCGTGGTACGTTAACCCATTCTGACCAACTGGGTTTTCCATAAGAAGAGTTCCCACTGTTCCTTTCTGACACTCTGAACAAGATAAGAAGTCCAATAATTACTGATGGGGAATGATGTTACCTCATTTATCCTGGTAAACTGAAATTCAGGACTTGTTCTTACATTTTTACTCTCTTTGTAGTCCTGTGTAATTAACCATAGGAGCCTACCTACAGATATTCATAAGTAACTTCACGAATTACAGAATCAGAAGTGTAAATATAACTGACAGTATGACAAACAAAAGAAAACCTTGCAAAGTTCCCTACCACAGTCAACTGAATAATAAGTATTTCAAACAAGGCACTCAAACCAGTAACAACTACAGAAACTGAGAAATCACATTCCAATGACCAAAAGTTCAGATCAAAAACACATTTTGCCCCAAGCAGGTTCCCAGTAGCATCTGTAGGAATCCACACATACAAACATTCCAGAAAGGACTCATACAAGAGCTGACACTGAGCAGGTTTTCAAGTACGCAGTTTTTTCAACGAGAGATTTCAAAATGGAAGCAACCTAGATTAGCAGCTGGGAAACAATTCCATGCACATATCTGTGCTCCAAGATCAGGCTGATAATATAATTCTTCTGGCATTTAAATAGCAATAAGAGATGCTTTACAGGCTGTTACAATGTCTAGGTTAAGAGCTGGCTCCTCCTTCACCTCCCCATTCATTTCTGTTTCAATTTAAGACTCAGCTTTTAAAATAAGCTGCACAGGTGAGCTGACTATCAGAGGTAGGAAAGCAATGCAGAAGGGCTCTTGTTCAAATGCCAGTCCTTATCTGAAGCCAGCTCTCATCTCTCTTTCAGAAAAACATGGAGAAAAGCTAAATATAGACACTGCTTATTAGAAAGTACAGGCTAAAAGCAAAACCACTACGTATAAATGAACACGTACATACATATCTTCATCACTAAGAGATGGCGTACAGACCTAGCACAAAAACTGAATGTGAGAAGAGATCACTATCCATCATACCTTGTGGCTTTGCATTTATTAACTGCAAGTTGATATACTGGCAGAGAAGAGCATCAGGAGAGCTGATGAGAGCAGGTGCCGACCCCGTTGTCACATGCAGAGTCTTTCCACTGAGACTAAGCAAGTCAGTTTTATTTATCAGTTCTGAAAAAGAAAATGAGACCAGTCAGGCTATTACAAGGGAAGCTGAGGTCCTGCTTTCACTTCATTAGCAGACAGTACATCTTTCTAACTACTGACTCTGGCATGGAAGCCTTTCCCTCTTCACAATTACTTGTCCAAGAAAGAACTTCTCCAGTCTGACAAACAGAATTTACACAGAAATAGGTATTAATACTGCAGAGTACGAAATCTGCTATGGAAATTAGTTCCTACATCCCACTTCTTATGCACATAAACATGTCACATGACTACTTACTGCAATAAAAATAAACCTAAAATAAGCAAGAAATTATTTACTAAAGCCAACGATTTCTACCTCATTAAATTATGACCTTGGCCTCTTCCATGACTTCACTATCTGAAGAAGCACTGGACACACATTACCACTCAACATCAGGACATCTCACATTAAACTGCAGATGACAGTACATGTATGATTAGTAGTAGTTGGCCATATGATAAATAATGCCCCTTACACTAATGTTTGTGTTTAACATCAACGGTTATGATTCAGTAGATGACTCCAGTCATGCATATTTAGGAAATGAGGATGATGAGACACAAAACAGGACTTGTAACTGAAAGGATTTTAGAAGCAACACCAGTGCCCAAAAGCATGCAGATGGAAAAATAATGAGGCCCCTGTAACACTGATAAACAGATAAGGTACGTTAACATGCCTATCTATAACAGAGGTGGAAAAAAAAGAAACCAACAACCCTCCTAATGGCCATAAAACTGAAGAGACAGAAATAACACCACTCTTTGTTGTAGCTATCAAAGACCTCCAACGTCCAAATCTAGGAAGAATTAATAAACTTCTTTTTTTTTTGCCTATATATACAGTGCAGATACACGTTTTCTCCTTCTAACAGGTTTTCCTTCCGTGGCAGTTCTATCTGCACATCACAGACTCATTTTCCATCAGGTCATATAAATGAATTTGTGATGGACCAAAGTGACATTTATTATTATTTTTTTTAATTAACAAGGATGTTGACAATTTTAAAAAATGGGGAAAAAAAAAAAAGAAAAAGAGGTAAGGAGCAATCATAGGGAATACTCTTTCAAGACTTTGCTAGCTGCCAGAGAAAGTGTAATGAAGTGTGGAAGGTTTAGGAAACTGCCCTAGAGAAGAGAGTAACGAAGATTTGCTATTTCTACCCTAGTATTGTATCTAAGAAGGAACTGTGCTTTTAAAGCAAACAAACAAAACAACAACACATTTTCCCAAGTTTTGCAGTATCAAATCAACATATCAATAAATATATTACAAATAAACTTCTGGTATTTCACATAAAACAACACCAAATCCCTCATCTTTGAAAAATCAACCCATGCACAGGAGGGGCACTGCTTTTGGTTTTACGTGCCAGAAAGCAAGACAAAAAAAAATAGTGGTGAATAAATATATATATATATATTTCACCTGGAAAAGGAGCTAGCAGCAGTCTTTTCCTAGCGTAATTCTAAAGCAGCACTGCTTGTCAGATGCATGCAATTATTAGGTAATAGGTAGGAGACCACACTAGTGAGTGGGCTGCTTGACACAGCAAGAAGAGCCACAGCCCAAGTAACTCACAGCTCAGCCTTACACAGTTGCAGTGATCTGTGCAGGTCAACAGGGCACAAGCTACAGAAACTGCCATTTGCACATTTAATGAGCCTAGCATTTCACATTACAGGATCACTGACATTTTCACAAAGACCTCATGTACAGTGCTATCATTAGACTGCTCATATAACCCTCTAATAACAATAATAAGCAGTCAGGCACATCATTTTTTTCATATATAACATTACACTTGATAACAAGCAGATATTGGAAGTGCTCATCAATATTGAAATCACTTTTCAAGTCAGTTCTCCCTGTAGCTGAGATTTAAATGCTAATGCACTCTTAGGGCTCCTAACAGCCTTCTTGGCCTTCTAAAAATTCAAGGGAAACACATCTTTTTGTACTCATGCTCAGAAAACAATGCTAAGAATAGAATTTAAATAATAAGACACATGAAAATCATAAAGATAAAATAAAACACAATCTAAGAAGTGGTGGAGTCTCCTTCTCTGGAGATGTTCAAGACCTGCCTGGATGCCTACCTGTGCGACCTGGTGTAGGGAACCTGCTTTGGCAGGGGGGTTGGACTCGATGATCTCTGGAGGTCCCTTCCAACCCCTACAATTCTGTGATTCTGTGATTCTGTGAAGTATTTGGGGCTTTTTTTATTATTATTATTATCTTTTTTTTTTTTGCCTTGGCTCCCCTCCCTTTTCTAAAAGCCCTCAATGATTTGCAGTTTCTTGTAGCCTAAGAAAGAAACAGATTCATTTCAAATAGTTCTTTTTTCAATACAGGCTACTTCCTGGAAAGCTGAGCACAAACCAAAGCATCCCCAGCAAGAAACATGTAACACTGTCAGCTACCTAGAGCAAAATAAATAAAATAAAGATCAGAAAACTACTTTTACAATCTGATTTGAACCCTCTCTCTTTACTTTAAGTAATTGAAGTAGTAAAATGACACTTTTTTTTTTCCCTTCTGAAGATCAGTACAAATCCCAGAACCTTGCTCAGTGTTTGTGCAATCCATCAATTCGCTGCTGGGGAGGAAACGTTTATCCCATTATTTCAATGTTCCACTGAGAAAGAGGATCATGACATATTTTAGCCTGCAAGAACAGCCTGATTTTATGTCATTATGCAACCCTAAGTATATCTTTGTTACAATTAGAAAACATGATGATAAAAAGTATTGCAAGTAAAGTGGACAGGCCTAGAAATAACAGGGAAGAAAACAAGGAGCCAGAAATACAATTTTACTGGGTCACAATTTTATTAACACATGTGGGAACAATTCAGCAACCATTTGTTCAGAGTGCACGACCTCTTCTTTGCAATTCCTCTCGGGGAACAGCTGAGAGCAGCAGCCCTACCTAAAGAGACCCAGGGCCACCAACAGAGCTCAGCTAATGCCAGCTGAGCAAAGGCAGGGGAGGTAAAGCACAGGGACTGCATCCAAATTGAACTGCATGTCAGGAGTTCCAGTTCTGTTCTCTAGCATCCATAAGAGCCATTTTCTGTTCACATGCTTCTATTCAGCCCTGCCTCCTCAGGGAGCACTCTCTCTTACCAATCAATACTTGTTCAAAACCTCTGCCAAAACTAAATTTGATAATCAGAGCTTTCTAAGGGAATTTCCATGTCATTAATAAGTGGGCAGGGAAAATACCCTCACTGCCCTGACAACAGGTGTTCAAGAGTGAAATCCCATGACACTGCGGGTCCCCATGCTTCTAAGATTTTTCCTAAACCTCTCCATATCCCCTGCCACTCAGCATTCTCTGGTTCTGGAGGACACTCCTTCCACTTACCACGAATGGATCAGGAATAGATTCAAGGAGACTGATAACACACACAGAAGTATACCCACAAAAATGAACATTAACTCAGTATTTGAAAAACATGTGAGAAACTGAGAAGAAAGCCTGAAAACTGGTCTGAACATCGTGTTGTTTGTAAAACCAGCTACCCCTTTTGGGATGTAAGTGTCAAAATTCAAATAATACCACTCTACATGTAAGTACCAGGCAGGTGTCTCCATCAGCGCCCTTATTTGGTTACATATGAACACAATTCCACAACAAGAAACCATGACATTGATAATTGGCCAATACATTGCAAGGAACATGATGGCTTTTAATCCCTTAACAGCATCCCCACAATACTGAGCAGGATCATCGCTGGTAGCTTTTGCAGTCTCTGGCTTAAAGAACTTTTTCATCTTTATTTATTTATTTATTTTTAACAGAAGATAGCAGTGCTCAAAGTTTACAGATATCCCAGAATACCGGCAGTCTGTCTGGACTTTCAAGGTCAGGTTTTTCAGCACAGAAACCTGAAGTGCTGATGAAGTTCCCTAACAAAGCTCTCCGAGAGCAAAGAGAGAGATTCGTTCTAAAAGCTAAAATGCAGCTAATGCCCAAACAACTGTCATGGAGTTTACCAAATCAATCTATGCTGTGACAGGGGGGCAGTAGGCTCTTGCCCCCCATCCCAGCCCCACAAAACGGGAAGGAAAAGGAAAAAGGGATAAGGAGATGGGAGCTGGGCTCAAGGGAGGAAAAAAAACCAAAACAACAGTGGCAACAATCTACAGAGGAAAACTTATTTTACTAACTATGATATTGGAATGCAAAATAACACAATACAATCTAATTGAAATTGAGACTAATAAATCAAAATACAATAGGAGACTTCCTGAGACTGAGTCAAACCTGAAAAGCTTGGTACGGCCAGGAAAGCACCTCCAGCACCACTGCAAGGCAGTAAGAGAGCACCCAGCCAGGAGGGACCAGACCCCATGACTTCCACAACATCCAGGGACAGGTATCCAGAATTGGAGCATCAACACTTTAACTCCCAGTGCACTACGTGATGTTATGATGTGGGATACCAAAAACCAAAAATCACAAAGCCATAACATAACCTCAACTCTTCTTGCCTTCTGCAGGTCATCTCTTAGTGTCTGTGATGGTATCATACTATTACTATGCATCCACTTCTGCAAGCACGTTTCACACTGCTATAAAGTATAGCATTGCTATATGGAAAAATGAGTCAAAGGAAAGCTATTTTCTCCTGTAAAATATAAGTGAAGCTTGGGGAAGGTTCAGAGGGCCTTGGAATGTCCTATAAATGCTCTATAACTGAAAGTCAAGAATGAACTATAATATAACAAGCTATTTAGTTCAGCATGTAATGTAAGAACAAAACAGCATTTTCATCTCAGAGAAGGAATACCAGTTAAGGTCTCTGAGGCACTAATTGCATCACGTTTCCCTGTTTCAGCTAGCATGTCTTTGTAATGAACTATATGAAGATATAACCTGTAACTCTAAATAATTCATAGCAGATGCTTCATATTTTCATGCCTTAACAGAGGCCAAGTTCAAGCTGCAAAAATATTCAATAGTTTTTTCTGATAATAAGAAATGCAGAGACCCCCAAGTTTTCTAGGTGAAAAAAGAATGATTTTTCCTCTGTACGTAGGTACACTTGGCATACAGTTTAATTCTCACCCTGCTTACTGAGGCATTTGGAAAAAATAAATGAAATCATGCAACAGCTGATAACAGCTTGTCATCAACATACAGCACAGCTTGGTCCTGACTGAAACACTTTCTGAAATAAATCAGATTTTGTCCTGATGCGAGCTGCTACAGAACTAAGATAACAGAAGAGATGAGCATTGTTTTATCAGCAGCTTTTGGAAACATTCTAACATGACTATAAGCACAGTCTCTTAAGCTAAGTACTATAAGACAGAATACTTCCTTGTGCTTTTCCCTGCCAGTTTTGTGTATATATATATATACACAATATATACATATATATATATATATACATATATATATGAAAATTATACAGTAAATAACTCCTAGCTGCCACTAAAAAGACTTTCAATTTCCCTTGTCATACTCCACTTACCTGTTTTTCCATTAAAAACTGTGAGTTTTGAATTTTTAAGTCCAAAAATGCAGGAGACTGCATCGACAAGTCCAGTGAGATTCAAGGTATTATCTCCTTTTGGATTTTCCAGCAGCAACACACCATCTAAAACCAAAATTATAAAATTAAGATAGTTTTGGAAGAAACATCTGGATTTCATGATTTTCTAATGAGTTCCTGTAAGTTTCCAAGCTACTTTAAAACCTGCACCACAACATATTTCCAAAGAATTTGTAAGGGAAAGCAAGGGAAAGAAAAACAAACAGGAAAAATGTGTCAAGTGTATTTCAGATTGCGTACAGAAGATATATTTGCTTCCACTAACAAAGCAGTCAAATTATTGTCACTGAATTACAATCCAGCACAAGACTGCTTACAAAGACACAGGCTGTGTGTCAAGATGTTCACCAGCTTTGTTACTCACATCTGTTCTTATTTAGGAAGTAGCTTCATGTACCCCCTTTCCAAACATGTAACAAAGCATGCTTGCTTCGACGCACAAATTATAAATTCATGTAGAGGGAAAAAGTTCCAGAGTGCTCTTAGCTTGCTCTCCTTTCAATTCGCAACTCAACCTTGTAATGCTTCTAATAGTATCACTCCATTCGCTTATGAAAAGTACTTTTGACAATCCAAACCATGATCGTGGTATTCTCTAATTCAAGCTTTCTTTCCAGTTCTGTTCTTAGGCACTGATTTTCTCAGAAATAGTACCTTCTCCACAGAAAGGCATCACCTATATAGAGTGCTACAGGTACACAGCCTGTGTGAGTGAATACATACTCAAATTCTCATGCACCTCCATATGAATATTCCCATACAAATCCTTCTGCAGAACATAAATAGCACAAGTGCACACCTACATATTTACTTCAGGTCCATATCTGAAATTTTTTTTTTTTTTTTTTTTTTTTTTTTTTTTTTTTTGTGCTTTTAGTTTGCTATTTGAAGAGCTATTTCAATGCACTATTGGAAGGCAGCTTGCACCACCTTTCAAACAAGTTCTTGGCTCCAACGTTCTTTGCTTTGTTTTCTCTACACTCTTAGCATAAGTCTTCCCTGACAAAAGGAAGCAGGCACATTCCTACCTTGCTCTGTCCCATTAACACAGACTTTGAGGTTGACGTAGGAACAGGCTGGACCAACACGCTCATACAAACCACCTCTGACAAGTGTAATTTCTAGCTCCGATCCCTTCAGCTGAAAAAAGAAATGGGATTATCTGCAACTTGCTTTGTTGAAAAACATTTCCTTAAGCTGCATTAAGAATTTTGTCTTACCATGCTAAACATCACTCTTATTTAAATAAAGCAGAAGATTTTGTCATGTATTCCTTCAGAGACAGTATTCCAAATATAATTTTTTCTCTAATACAAGTTAAAGATGAATATCCAACGCAAGAAAAAAATAGAGTGGAATAAATAGCCTAATTTTCACTCAGTGCTGCTGAGCTGTGATGATGGTCTCCCAAAATATAGTCCAAAAATGGATACACTTGAGAGAAGATGACAATTCCAGAGATAGCTCAGAGAAGTTCAGGAAGACAGGATGCTGCTCTCAGGATATCTGCTGAAAAAGCCTTCCTTTTTGCCACTGTCTACAGAGAACAGCCAGGGTAGAAGCTCTCCTGATACCAAGTCAGTCATTGTGAATATCTCCCCATTAGCAACCAGTGCATTAATTACAACTTGAAACACTACAAGAAATGCAATATGCATCTTCCTTTCCAAACGTGATACAGGATGAAGAGACTTAAAAATACATAGCAATACTACATGAACAAATGTATTTTGTATCTTAAATCATGGCTTTGTTAAGACTATGCACAATCCTCTCCCTGAACTAAATACAGTTTGATACTTCCTGCACTTTTATAGATTTTCATGAGTAACATTCTAGAAGACCACTAAATTTACATTTGTAACGAAACAAATGTCATTCATAAACAGTGATACTATGTGGCCATTTTACAGTGGTTTTGGTTTTTAAATCCATTTGGAGAAGGCCTTTGGCAGGAGCACAAACATGGAAATGCCACTCTTTGCTGAGTGCCTCTAACACTAAAGGCACTGATGGATCAGCAAACCTTGTCTTGTGTTTACCCACTTTTGCCAACAATTACTAACAACTTTTTCAAGCAGCTGCTTTTCCTTCCCAATATTTTCCTCAACAACAGCTCATTTGGGTTGTCCCTCAGAAAGAGTCCTTGGGAGTGTTGTTCATAATTAAGACCTGGTATAAAAAAAACTGATCCAGAATAACTTCACAGAAATATCAACCCTGAATGCAATCAAACACTTCCAAGAAAAAAAAAAAAAACAGACTGCATTTCATTTTTATCCTGGGCTTCATGCATATTCACTACCACACAGACATCCTCCTTCCTTTTAATAGCTTCCAGAGATCCACTGCAGGGATCCTGCAGAGCTGATCTGACTCATGTGCAGCACTGCACATGTGGCTCTTCCACCTTGCAGCTGCTTTTGTACCTGGAAGTGCACATCAGTCACCACAACACATCTGTGTCAACGCTGCTTACCCACCCCCAGTAGCAGAACACAGTCAGTGTATAATGACAGAAACATTTACTTTAACAGAACAACAGTATTTTTGCTGTCTAAACAATGAACTAATCCAAATAGAAATAACTATGTCAAATGCTTCAAGCATACACAAATTGCTACCTAACATATTTAATTTGGTGCCCCAGCAGCCTTGTTTTCAAGCTATTAAATAAAAGTAACCAATCTCACCTGTTATCTTTTTAAACCAAAGAAAGAAACATGGACACTCATGGATATGAAACAATACCCCCTATATCTCACATATTGATACAAAAATATCTGCCATCAAAACAATTTGCTCATTTAAAAGCAGATGGCAAATAAGCCTGTGCAGTCGATGCTGTTTTCTTCTTACCTGGGTGGTCTCCTGGATGAGAACTTCTTTTGAGGTAGGAACCGGGTAAGGCTTCAGGGCAGCCTTTATAGTTGCAAAAATGAAATCTGTATGTTCCTTAATGACAGTATCCAAGTAATCACCTTCTGGATCTGATCTGTAGTACACTGTAATCTCATCTGTGGGAACCAGGTTTCGCTGCAGGAGAGACCAAATACAGAGTTAACCACAGCAATATGCATACAGACTAAAAGAAGGATGCTTATAAATTATGAATCATATTAGATATTTACTGGACACTCATTAGAAGTTTCCACTGAAATATTAGAATAAAGCAACCATTTTGTCAGATGAAAGAGAAAGAGGCACGAAACACGGTGGTTTCTTCTTCTGAAGATAATGAACAAAAAGCACACTTTCCTGTAAGTACTTCATTTTCAAATTCATTCACCATTCCTTCTGTTTAATCTGAAAATCTACCAGATTTATAGAAAAGCTGTTCTTGATGTATGAGACATTTAATAGCACTCACATCCTGGGAGCCTAAGCACTGTTCTTCTATTGAACAATATCCCAGTCAATGATACTTTCTTAACACACAGCAGTCTCCAAAACATCTTGATGTTGTTTTTGAATGTGGCAACCTGATTTCTAGGCTTGCACATCAGTTCTGTCACATCTCACATACTGACACTTCAGAAGAACAGCAGTTAATTGGAATGGTACACTTACTGATACTGACTGACAGCACTACTCTGCTTCAGTAAGAAAACAGTTTCAAGGAGGAAAAAGTCCTAATGCCATCCCAGCAACAGTTACTGTAATCTGAACTTGGTTATTTTTATCATTCGTATGCTTTGGTAACACGAGTGTGAATGAGAAAACGACAGAATAAATGCATATTAGCACCATGTTAATTAGAGAACAAGATTAAGTATTTTGATATTCACCTAAATAAACTTAAATGAACTCATGTCATTAGAGAAGTAAATTTGAGTGTAAGATTCCTCGTGGTTACATTGCTTCCTGTTCTTACATGATAAAGATAT
This sequence comes from Tetrao urogallus, assembly GCF_951394365.1. Lineage (NCBI taxonomy): Eukaryota > Metazoa > Chordata > Aves > Galliformes > Phasianidae > Tetrao > Tetrao urogallus. The sequence continues at coordinate 3,839,157 of NC_136823.1, read as the reverse complement.
GTATGTACATAACTGCAGAGTGTTACATGCATGTAGCTATTTTATAAATAACTATTTTGGTGTAAGTTTGACATTTTTCATGTGCGCTCTTACTGCACATGAGCACAGCCTTCCAACTGATCACCACCAAGTTAGCCCAGTTGGAACACCTTATATGAATATATATCATAGAACAGCATGCTCCACATTTGTGCATGAGGGGAGAGGGGACTGTTCTCTTTTAGGGACATGGATTTCCTGTTTTATTTGGTTCTGTTTGTCTGCTTTGTTTAAACTTGCAGGTTCTGAAGCTTTTAAATGTTTTACTCTAGAAAGGCACGTGCATGTTTTGTTTAAAGACTTCCTTGTCTCGTGATCACCTTGCTGGTGACCTGGCTTTCCAAGCACAAAAATACTGACTTCAGCTCTTTTTCAGTTGGTATTGTAGAAGTTACATTGGTTCAAAGTGCTTCAACACAAAGGTCAGACAGCGTCACTTGTATGCATGATGAGAACAGTTTAGAACAGAACCATTAATGTCAATTGGTGCCTCCTGCAATTTGCTAAGGCACAAGCTTGTTCCCTTTTGCAGTCCCAGGCTTGGATGGCTTGGCTCTCCACCAGCCCAGCTGAGGAAACGCACCACAGCTGACTGCAGAACAGAACATTTGGCAGGAGAAGGACAGGCCTGAGAGCTGGTTAACTCTCCCTTCAGCTATGTTGCTGGAGGGAGAAAAGCAACAGGGGCTTGGTTAAAAAGGTTTACTCACTACCAACGATTTATAGTAACAGCTCAAGGTTCAACTTTAGCTACTTACAAATACAAATATATTTCTAACCATTTATTTCAGAAAGTTGACAGATTAGGAGTAAATGATATAAGGTCTGTGCTTAAAAGGTCAGTATCTGCTACATGTAGTAGAAAGATAGCTCAGAAGTAAACTGTCCTGTTTCACTGCCTCCCAACCTTTTTGCGAAGCTTCTGAATGCGGTTGATCACTTCCCGGGCCACTCCTTCGTCCACCATAGACTGGTCTGGGGTAACATCCAGCAGAACTAAAACCTAAGGTAATGCACAGAAGACAGCTGAACAGGTGATGCACTGGAAACAAGCCACTATAGCTTGTTCAGAAGCACAGCTACGTTTTCACAGAGCTCCTCACAAAATATCACTCTGAGAGATGTAATTCAACATCTCTAAAACAGTAAGAGTGTTCACCAAATACCAAGAGCCCAGCTGAATAGACAAAACCCCAACTTTTCATTTTCATTTTATTTTTAGAGGAATGCTTTCTTTAATTTAAAAACAAATAACCAATAAGATCACCTGAGCATCAGAGTGCGCCTCAAACTGGGCAGATCCTCCTGCAACCTGATCAAAAGTATACATGAGACGTAGATCCTCCCCATGAAGCTCATGTCCTTCTACAACAATGGTGCCTACAGAATTGACAGAAGAGCCTCTTTTACAATTGAAGTAAGAAAAACTCTCAAAAGTTCTGAACACTTAAAATTTCAGACTTAAATCCATGAAATGCACAACGTTAACCATGAAGTTAAACAGCAATTAAACATTTAAGACACTCTGAACTATCCCACATTCAGGTTTTTCTTACTAACACTTCTACAGGCAGCAAATTCTGCTGAGAAGCAGACATTTCAGCAGGTGTCGGAGCACACTTTAAATGAAACAGAGTAAAACTTAAAAACAACCTACATTTTCAACTAAATGAATAATTTACATTCAAGCAGTTAGCCAAACAGATGACTGGAAAGTTCACAACCACTTGTAAAGCTGGAATTGAAACCATGTATTCAGAATAAAAGCTGTCACACAATATTCAGTTCAGTTGGACTCAGTCTTACAGAACAGCTTACAATTTGGACATACAGCGGACTTTGAATAAGTGAGTGGAATAAAATCAGAATATGTAAAACACTTCTGTTCTGCAGTCAAGAAAATCATAAAAGAAAAACAGAAAACAAGATTTCTTAACATAAAATTTAATAGAGATGATAGCTGTGAGATAAGCTTTTCCCGAGGTCCACAGAAGGAGACTTTCATATTTGTTCCTACCCTTAATCAACATGTCCACGTGCAATTGCTTTAATTTTTCCTTACAGACGCAAAATGCCTGTGCTGTTGGCTTTTTTTTTTTGTCAGCTTTGCCACTGTTTGGCCATTTGTACCACCACATACATACCTGTCTCTTGGAATTCCTCCAGCTGCTCACTCTTCAGCTCTTTGATTGCAGCCATGACAGACTTAAATGCACCTTTCAAGCGCTTCCCAAGCACCATGTGATCAGGTTCTGCTCTCAGCCGGACTCCATATTTATCTTTATTTGTGGATAACGTCACCTGGCGTACGTTAAGCTCCTGTATAAAGACACCATGAGAAAAAAGTGAAGCTGAACAACAGCCATTTCTGACAACTGCTAGAAAGGAAGGTACAGAAAGACGGACCACAGCACTAGGAGAGGCACAATTCCTATGCTGCAGCTTTTTTGAATGGTTGCCTCTATGAGCCAAGTAATTTGCTAACCCAGCACAGCAAGTAAACCCAATCAACACAGAAGATCCTACTCCTGTCTTCAGCCCTTAGGCAGACATTCCACTGACACCACACAAATCAGATTTCAACAGCCTCTCTTATTTTAATGTTACAAATGCCCCAGAGAGTTAAAACTACTATCTCTGTATGCAGTGGTATTAGAAAACGGCCTGGCAAAATTCAAGAGGAACTATGTGACTAAAACATGCCTTTCAGAATGCTTTTAGCCAGAAAACTCAACAACTTTACGCTGCAAGTTGCACAATTGTTACTGTTTCTTTTTGACTCTTACCTGCTTATTCTAACTCCTTCCTGTATAAAAAAGCACCTAGCTCAGGAAAAACCACCATGCATGCTTTGCAGCACAGGAGCTCCAAAGATCAGTGTGTAGGGACACCCAAAAAACCTCCACCAACTTCAAAGAGGGATCCAAGACCAAGAATGTCATTTTGCCACTACACAGAAACTTGAGTGGGTCCCTATTTTGAGTAATGTTTTTGTAGTTTTTGTACCCATTTTTGAAAAGTAACACAGTTGTGTTAGAGTTTTACAGAACTGATTGAGCAGAGAGTCTTGCTACCACATGAGGAGAAATCTAAGGACTGGAGCTATCTGGAGAGAAGAACAGTAAGGGGGGAATATGACTGAGGTTTAGAAAGTTGTCAAAGTGCTGGATTAAAAAAAAAAAAGTTATCTACCAAATCCCCAAATAATCTCTGAAGTTAAGGAGCACGCAGTGAAAGTTGCAGGAGATGGGTTTAAAACAATTTACATTGAGGAGTTAACTCCTGGAAGTTGATGACACAAGAGGAGACGGGAGGAAGGCAAGAGTATATCAGCATGTCCAGAAAGGAATTAAGCTCCTGACAACAGGCAGGTGAGAAGAAAGTAAAAGGAAGGGGTTGGGACGAGTCAAGCATCTTTAATACAACAGCTGCTAATGGCTGATGAGGAAATGAGTCTACTGCAAGAAGTAGCCCAACACTTGTGCTCTCTCTTGAACAGACTCTGCTATTGCAGGAGACAGCATACAGTGCCAGATGAGCCATTACTCTAAGCCAGTAAGTCATTTCTTATGTTCTTGATTACAAGTATTTTCCTCATCATATAACCATACTAAAATTACCATTAAAAATATACCATAATTGCACAGCCTGGCCAGCGTACAACATGAAATTCAAAAACACAGCACAAACCTCTCTCCTCTACACTTAATTCCATCCAAGAAACAACTGCATTACACACGTTATTAATTACATCATTAAATGATGCCTTGGCATGCCTCCCATAAAACCAAGAGCACTATATCCCAATGTTGTTTCAAATGTTCAGGATAGCTCTGTTTTTCCCCTGCCTTGTAAAGCTACAAAACAAATACTTGTCAGAACTTGATTCCAAAATTCCTGGTTTCACATCGTCTCGCTCTTTATCCTTGTAGCATATCAGGGACAGAACTTGAAAGGTTTGAACTGCCAACATGCCACTCTTCTACAATTACAGATCTCTGTACATATCTAAAGCTCATTTCACTATAGTTTCATAGATTTTGACTGTCAGATTGCCCAATACTTACAGCATGTTGTGCTTAAATCTCCTCCAGAAGGTTGCTAAGAGTTCACAAAAATATGATATGGAACCATCAAGTGCATTTGGCAAGCAAGCTACTCCAAGTCTTGTAGGAAGCAGAAGTAAATGGTGGCATCAGCATGAAAGGAGTAGCAAGAAGCCAAACTGACTCAGAAGTAATGCTTAAGCACAAGCTCTGAGCTCAAAGTCTAATTCCCCAGGAAGTCCTACTGACATGAGGAGCCAAGAACCCAACTGAATCCAATTGTATTTAATACATCTTTTAGGAAATCTAATGAAAATTATGTACTCCAGAAATTCGGTTTTAATTGGAATGAATCCACAAGTGGTAAATGACTACCTTGTGGGGAAAAAAATAGTAATCCAAAAAAATAGCACAAATTTAAAGATGATTTTTGGCCTGATTAGGTAAATTATATAAAGCCAAGACTGTTAGGACAATTTTCCTATGCTAATTAGATTAGGAAATCATTCTTCTGTATACATTATTAATTGTAAAACTAGAACAACTCTTCAAAGAAAAAAGCAACTCTGTATCTTGGATTTGTTTATACTTGTCTCATTGTAGTGCCTTGATCTAAAGTACTGCTTACTATTATTTCCCTAGAAAACCAAAGCCAATTACACCTGTTACATCTCACTCACACAAAGTGGGGCAAATGATCTCTCATATTCACAACAGGAAGAGCAGCATACTTCATGCATTCTTAGTACTGTGCAAGGGCCTTCAGTTTGTGCCAATATTCCATGAGCCAGACACAATCAGACTGCCTTGTAACCCCCCTACCGACTGCATCCAATTCTCAGAACAGAGAAAGAAATGCTGGTGCTGTGCTTCAGCTGGGCTGTGCCCTCTGCTTAGAAGGGAAGCAATACTGATCATGTAGCATTGTAAGAAACAAGGTGGAAGAAGCACACACTGCTACAGCTCATGTGTCAGTTAATTCAGCCTATTCATAGATTCAGTCTACTATGTTACTGTGACACCAGTACATTATGGAACACTGGTAGACCTTGAACTTAATGAAAGGGAAAACAATTATTCCTGCTTGATTATAGCCATACATGGAGGTGCAGGTTGAACAGCATACAAAGTTTGGATGCAGACAAGACTCTGACTGCACACAGGAATTGACTCAAATAGAAGCCTAAACCACTGGAAGTAAAGCAGCCCTCAACTAGAAGGCTGTAGAAGCCTCCATCTACAAAACAATGAAACACAATCACATTCAACAGTTGCTAAAATCTTCCTGGATTCATTTCATTTTATGAGCTTCGCTATTTTCACACGAAAAGTCCATGCTCTGGATAGTTCTAATATTAAATTCCATTTATTTAATGGATTTCCTGTTTTCATGATGAGAGGGTAGGACTGTAGATCAATGAACACAGCTATTTCTGAAAAATTCATCGACAGATTTTTCAAGGAATGAACGATTGTACTTTTCCATCTCTTTTGCTGGCAACTGCATGAGGTCAAATGGTATTGTTTTTCTCACAGAGCACTAGGAACACACTTCTGGCACTAGTTATAGGTTCTGAAGTTCTAAATGCGGGAGGAGGTTGAACAAAATTGCAGATAAGTAGTAATGTTCCCACTTGTCCATACTTATTGACCTCTCCAGCTCTGAATTGCCCTGGTTAAAAACTACATTGATTGCTATGCAAAACAAACAAAGAAAAGCACATTACGATTCAGCATGTTGAATTTTAAGATACAAGATATTTTGTGTTATTTTTATTATACATTTGCACTTCTATAAGCTAACATGACAGGAAAGTCTTACCAAACCCACTTAAAAAGCAATTAAGATTTTTTCTTAATTAAAAAATTGTGCACTAAGGAGATTTAAGAATTTAAGTCCCGCAGTAACTAAAAGCCAAAAGCACAGAACACTGATCTAAATATGTCTTGTGCATCAAGCCATGACTTCCTTACCCAGTGTTCTGCTACAAGAAGTTTCAGATACTTGGTGTAGATGAATACGTAGGCTTTGGGAACAATGGTGCTGTTGGAGTAATACATAATTGGGAGTTTAAGAGGTCCTCCTCTGCTTCAGTCATCTATTGAATTTCCTGTCATCAGCTGGCACAGCTGCTGTCACCAAGACAAGCAATTTGTGCTTATCTTGCTCACGTCAACACAGATTTTTGTTTTCTTTGTCAGGGCAAAGTAGTTTATCTTGACAATGCCAACTTGAACTAAAAAAAGTTCCATCAGATTTTAAGCACATGACCAGATGTTCTATTTCAGAGCCCTCTGAAGACAGCCTCATTACAAGGAACAAAGAATCCTTAACCTACCAAGGGCAGGCATTCAATGAGGGCCAAACCATTTCCAGATGAGGAAAGAAATCCCTATATCCCCTACTCCCAGTGGTTATTATAACTGAAAAAGAACTTGTAACTCACATCCTCCGTGACACGTTTCCCTGAGACAACACAAGAGGTTGCATAAACTTATGAAAGAAAACAAATCCATTAAGGCTACAGCACCATAACTTTATGCTTCATGTCTACTGCATGAATTACCACAGCTGCTGGAACTGATGTTGTCATGATCATATCTAAACTGAGCCGGAACGTGACAGAGATTCAAAAATCAAAAGTGACATGATAGGAAGGTCAAAGACCAATTATTAGTAGAAACAGACAGTCACCACACTTCCACCCAATGGAGCCACGCTAGTACAACAGCAGTTGGGAAGTATAGTGGAAGTAAAATAGAATGAAGAGTTAAACTGTAACAGTAATCTGTCTTTCCCAAGTACTTAAAACTCAGAAAAAGGACAGACTTAGGAAGATGGTGAAAAATATACCTCATGGCTCTCCTTTCCAGAGGTGAAGCTATGATGAAAAGAAAACAGAAGCCTCATAAGCTGTGCAGATGTACAACTACATTGCTGTTGAATTTTTTTTCTCTTCTGATCTTCACTCATTTAAACAGAGATTATTTCAAGAAGATTTGAGGCCAGGACACAAGGAGGCTAAGCATGTGGTTCACAAGCATTCAGAAACTATTCTTTAAACCTCTAAGTGACATCTCCCATAATAAAAGGTGAAATGGAAGGTGGGTAGTTTGTGTGTTACACTGTACTTATCTTCTTTAATAAGGATCCTGTATTAGACTAATATCTCTTCATGAAAAAAGAGATCAATCAGGAGGTGTTAAATAGGGAAGATCATCTGAACAACTAGAAAGGTGTTGTCATTTTCCAAGGCCAGGCTGAGCCACATATAAATAAAGACAGACTGCATAAGGGAAGGATTCAAGTGAACAATCTAGATCAATGCAGAAGTTATGGTCACAAAAAATCCCTGATTTATACTCTAATGCATACTTCATACCCAATATCAACAGCAAATGTGTGCCCTTAGAATTATTTCTAGATTGCTTTCTTAACAAAGAGCTGATCCTTGAAATGCAATTCTTTCCTTCCAGTGATACACACAAAGTCATGGCATATGTCCATAGACAACAGTGGAAGATCTAGGTGAAGCAACATCCAACCCAACAAATGTCTACTACAGCAAAAGGAGATTAAGACTGCTCAGAAAGATCAGTATTGCTTAACAAGTTTTCCTTCTTTCCTCCCTGCCTTCCAGAGCGGCTCGGAAAGACCCCCAATCTTACAGTGGAGACATTTACTTATTGTACTTCCTGTTCAGAGATGCAATTACAAAGCCGCTAGGCTGCTAGCTGTGAAAAATTACACGTATCACAGCTCATTATATCAAATGCACCATCACAAAAAATTTAAGACAATACTTAAATTTAATTAAGAAGTTAATACCATTGTTTTGCAAGTAGTTTTCTTCTAGATGCTGATGCCTTAAAAATTCCAAGGCAAACTTGGCACCACAGCTTATCTAAATTCATCACTGCAGCTGAAAAACATCTCACCATTCCCTCTTACTGTTTGATTCTTCATACATCACTGACATGAAAGCACACATTAAGTCTATTTGTAATGAAATGTAATTGAACATAAAGCCCAAAAAAGCATTCTCTACATACCATCTCTTAAGCAATCAAAATTTAATAGGCTTTGTGCCTTCAAAACAGCTGCTAAAATGCAGTATTGAATTTTAAAATATTTATTTATACTATAACCATCCAAATAAATGAAGTTGATTTACAAAAAACTTTTTTAATTTCACTTCTTCAGAACACTATGGATTTTTAAATGACTTACTAAAACCAGAAAGTCCAGCCAATTTCAGCAAGTTAAGCTCAAAAAAAAAAATTTTTTTTTTTTTAACTTTAGTTTTGAATGACAAGGTTTTTATCCAAATCAAGATTTAGATGTAGGGCAGAGGCTGCACTTCTCTAATGGTCACATATTAGAAGAATATTGCAGTGGCACCCAGGAGCAGATACATACAACCAGACGTAGAGACTAAGACCTTATTGTATTTTTATTTATATCTCCTAAGCAATCTTGTGACAATCTTGTCTGGACTATTATTCACCCTTACACAGAACTCCTCTCTCTCAACTACCCAACTTAACCACCAAACATCCTCTAACTGGAGAGACAGACTTTGTAATTCATCCCTTTAACAACATATAGTTGAACCTTACTTCATTTTTATCCAGAAAATGTTTTTCCCTTCACAGTCCCTTAATTACTCATTAAGTCCCACACAGTGGGTTTCAGAGAAGTACGCCTCAGCACTACCACTGACTGCCTACAGTCAGTCTACCTTCACTTCTGCATATCATTTCCACTGATAACTCCTTTCATTACATCTCTTAAACTAATTTTACCTACTGAGTTATTACCACATACAGCGTGGGAAATCAGGATTTTGTTTCTTAAGATAACTGACTAATATACACAATCCAGTTAAGCATTATGGTCACGACGTTCTTACCTCAAGTATGTACTTCTCTAGAGACCTGATGTTTTCCAGAGCCTCTGGGTCTTGATGGATAACAACTACTTCTTTCAAAGGATACTGGAGAGAGGAAAAAAACAAAACCTTTAATCCTTCTTAATGAATATAATGAAATTCAGAAATCATTACATAATCATTTGAAGTAATTCACTGTTGAATTCTGTCTGCTATTCCAACCTTAATTACTCAGTTTCCCCAGTCTTATCCCAAAGTCACAAAGCCAGCGCATACTCACACGGTACTGGTAAGAAGCATTAAGAATTCTAACCTTTACTGGAATGGTTTTTCTGTCTCTGATTACTCGTCCAAGCTCAATAACAGACTGCAAACAAGAAACAGCATTTTCAATTTTTCTGTCGATCAGATCCTCCCTAAATTAAAAAAGGAAATGTTATAATGCTTCATCACATCTGCATTTGTTTGAGCAGATTTAAAATATTTGACCTAACTCCCTTAAATTTCCTATATATAGGAGACCTCTAACGCCCTGTTTGGGACTAAATGAAAAATAAACACATTTCTCTTCTCTCTTCGCGGAGAAGATGGAGAAATAATTTACACTAAAACAAAATAAAAAGAGCTGTTTTTAAACTGTGCTTTATTAGCACCTCTCACAAAATGGAGATGATGAATTGAGTCATACTACTTTTTTTATTAGTATTCAATAAAAAGCAAGATTTACGCTCTTAATATTACAAGAAGATATAAAAAGGTATTATAAATAGAATACTTGTAATGACAATGAAACACCCATAATGGAACCAACTTGTTGGATCTCAATTTATCTTTCCCAGGAATTCTATGTACTATAGCTTGATGTTTTAGACAGTCCTGTCATCTTCTCTGGCTTTATTATTTTAATACCCTGAGGCAGCTCCCCTCCCTCTCCTTTTCTTTTCCTTCAGGAAGCAGACATGCATGTCTTGTTCCAAATGTACTAACATCCAACAGATTTGAGAATGAGGTTTTCCTGATTTCTTGAGAAGCTGCATAATTTGAACAGATCCTTTAAAACTGCCCAAGTGTCATATCAAAGGTACTGCTGTGAAAAAGGACAGTTGTGAATGTAACAAAGTTGTCAGCTGCACTGGGATGAAAACCACATATTTGATAATGACTGCCTAGAAAAAAAAAATCTGCTAAAGCAAGACTGATTCCAGGCAGCCACATCTTCTGCACGAGGGCTTCAATTCAAATATCACTACCTTTTCTGAAGCTTCTGTTCATCCAAGATCTAGTACCTATAACAGCCTGCAAAAAATCCTGGAAATATGTAGATTGCACAACGTAAAATTGAGCCCCCACAAAGGGTTGAATGGTACAGTGTAGCAGTGTTTCAATATCACCTGCAATATCACCACAATATTTTCCTCACGCATCCATTAGAAAAACATCCCAAGAAAAAAACACAACGATGCGCTTAGCAACTTGAGGTGAAACTAAATCCTCAACAATAATTCAGCTTTGAAAACATGTCTTGTAATCAGACAAGGGGAAAATTGATATGCAGGGGATCCAGTAAATTAGACATACTTCTAGCAGACAAAAACCAAAGCAAATATAACAAAAGGGAAAACTGTGCAGCCACTCAGATGCATGCATCTGCACAACGCAGCACTAACAGGAATAAAAGAAGCTACTAAGTCACTTTTAAACACCCATGCTAAGTATATGCCTGATCTGAGCTCCTACAAATCAGCTCCCTATCCTTCCATTAGCCCATGCTCCACGAACTCAAAAGCTTTTCTGATAACTCACGAGCTTCACATTCAATTTCACATTCTTTACAGCACTTTGCCAGAGAACAGAAAATCAGCACCATCATTATACGAATTTCAGACTCCTTGCTCAAAAGCTCTCACTACTAAGGCAAGCAGAAAGAGCATAAGACTTCCTCAAAGGTTATATAGCATCCATAAAAGAAACAACATTACTACAAGGTTTGAATTCTTAAACTCTCATGTCAAAGATCAAGGTCATCTCCTTTTTCTTAAGGGCTTTTGGAATGAGCTGCAATGCAAAAAGAAAAGGAGAAGTGTGGTTCTCTCACATCCAGTGACTAATAGCAGACTGAAGTGCAGGCACTAACTCAATACACAAATGTAACACCAAGGCACTAATGAGTTAGTGATTACTGTAATACAAGTGTCTCCTTTGGCTGGACAAAAGAAAAAAAATAAACAACACACACCCCACTCTTTAGGAATCAAATTCTAACTGGATCACACTGACAATCCAGAGCATATGTCCAATACAACCCTCGTGGAGCTAAACCTTTCTGAGACATGTGAGGCAAACACAAAAAACCCTGCCCATTAGCATTCAAACACATGATCCATCCGGAAAGCTCTCCTGTATCACACATTCTCTTACAAGGAAGTGGAAATCTCTGGACAATTGTCTAAATCTGAAGCCAGGAGAACTCACTCTACTGGCTCCATATGTGGTCGACACAAAACAATAATTCTAATCCACATGGGATTTGGCATCAGCATTTGGCATCTGAGCATTTGCTCAGAAAGGCCAAGAGACAAAGCAACTCCAGCATTCTTACAATGGTAGAACACAAGGAAGTTTCATAATCCTTCTGGGCTTCTTATAGGTAGACATTTTAGCTTTTTGTCAGCACTTCTTGAAGAATAAAAAGGATATTCCTTGTTCATTTGCAAAAAAAGAAAATCAGCACCATCATTACATGAATCTCAGACTCTGTGCTCAAGAGCTCTCACTTCTAAAGCAAGCAGAAAGAGCATAAGGCTTCCTCAAAGGATATACAGCATCCATAAAAGAGACATTACTACAAGGTTTGAATTCTGAGTGGGAAGCATGCATTCCTCCCAAAAGCTTTCTGTCTTATCTCTACAACTCTTTAACTGAGAATTCTGCTGCCTAAACGCAGAGAGAAAATTCACATTCAGTGTCAGAGTTGGGAATTGTATTGCTAAAGCTGTGTCCTCCTACAGAAAAGGGGCTAACAGCCAGAGCTTAATGAAAACTTGAACATTCTTCATTTGTAGAAAAAAAAAAAAAAAGTCTGAACTACCATCTTAAAACTCTTCCATTCACATTACTGAAGCAGCATTTTCCTTTTACTCAAAGCAGTTTTAAACAGGCTTATCCAGAATAATAAAAAATAGAAAATCCAGTAAAAACTCACTTTGCCGCACAGCAGATACCTCTTACCTCACTGGGGGAAGCATGAGGTAGTGGATGCTTTCAGTATTCTTCTCCTGAACTGAAGCTGGATCAATAAGTGTCTTCAGATTCTGGTACATCAGTTCAGTGATAAATGGAGTATATGGAGCCTGTAATGTTGCATGAATTCATTATCATTTCTTTATTGTTTGTATAATCAGTAATGCTTACGAATTACATGAGGACAGCTCACCAAAAACAGAAAGCTCAGTGTCCTTGATACATACCTATGAAGTTACCCAAAAGCAGGGTGAAATAAATGTACTACTTATTGACCTTCTTCCTCAGCTCCATATTACTTGATTACCACATAAGAACTCTGAATGTGTCTAAGCTAGGTGGCATTTGCATTCTTTACAGTAGCATTGGCCAGACAAGCCAAGAAAAGGAGAAGGTGGGAAATGAGCACGCCAGCAGCAATACACCTTCTCTCCTCATGTCAGGAGAGAACTCTACACCTTGAGTTTCTATGAACAACTCAAAAGATGCATGCTTTTAGAGTAATCACATTTTTAAAAGTCAATCGGTCAGCTGTAATTGTCTTACCATAAGTCTGCACATGGAAAACAAAACGCTGAACAAGGTTTCCAGGGCCATAATGCAGTCCTCAGTCCCATTCTCACCCTATTCAAAGCATTTGTCAAAATAAAAAAAAAATAAAAAAAAATAAAAAAAAAAGAGTTGGGAAAAAAAACCTAACCAATCACCATGTCACCACACGCATTTCAGTTAATTCCCAAGATTTCCTATATTAATGCAATGAAGGGCTTTTCCAAACCGTATTCTTTTCGTTCAACCCCATCCAGTAAATGAAACAAAATTACTGTCCATTTTGTTTGCTTGGTTGGTTTTCCTCAAAGCAAAGAGGAAAAAAACCCATTTATTTCTCATTTCCACTATCAGGTACAAACTGACAGTATTTTAGAACAGCATAAAGATTTTTGTGTAACATCAGGAAGCTGCTCTGTATGAAGTTAACACAGGCCTGGATTTTGTTTTTTGTTTTCAGTGCAAGACACAGAAGAAGATGCATACCTTCAGCCTTCTGCGATTCATTCTCACATACCAGTTGGTCAGAATGTCTACAAACTTCACTAACCGAGGCACTACTGTGTACAGCCTGTAAGCTAGAGGGGAAAAACGTGACTGTAGGTAATATTGGCTCCCTCCATCGAGCCTCTCACTTAAACAAATACTTTATCATTAACAGCTCTGTGATAACATCAAACTTTATCAGAAACACTTTTGTAAGTAAGATTAAAAATGCGATTACACACACTATTAAGTTAAGACCACATTAAGAAATTACACGTCATTGTTTCATGCTTCAAGACAAGTATCTGCCACCAAATTACTTCCCTAATCCTACGCAAACATGCATTATGGAAGCCTTATGCTTTTATCTGACTCACAAAGAGGATAGTGGATAAGAGACCATTAATCGTGAAGGATTTGACAAATCCTAGATTTGTGCATGCTATAAATACAGCCGAGTCACCACAAGTTCAACGGAAATTATTGTAGAATCTTACGATGAAGTTTCATTATCAATTACTGCCAGCATCTTTTTTTGTTGGCCTGATTTAAAATGAGACACCTATTTCAATTAATTCGGGGATAATTATTTGCTTTTTTTTTTTTTAAATTGTTTTCCCAAGAAATACAGTAGAAAAGAACAAAAGCTTAAATATTACACAGTTTATGTTAAACTTGTATGCAACTTCTTTAAAAAGCAAGGAATTTTTTCATCTCAATTTTGAATCAGTTCCATTAATCAATCAACTACTGAATAAAATGGATCTTTCAGAGCCTTGTTACACTTGTCACTGCATTTTCTAAAATAGAGATCTCTTTAAGGTAGAGTGCTGGTATTTAAACCTAAAAAAAAAAAAAAAAAAAAAAAAAAAGCCCTCAGGAGAGTCATGCCGTGATAGGGAAGAAATTATTTATAGGGGAGTCTGTATTTCTGAGAAGTCACAGAATGCCTTAGTTTGCAAGGGCCCTTACAGCCCACCCAGTTCCAACCCCTGCCACGGTCTGGCTTCCTCCACCAGATCAGGCTGCCCATGGCCCCCTCCAGCCCATCCTTGGGCACCTCCAGGGATGGGGCACCCACAGCTGGCCAAACACCCAGCTCTTTTCTAACTGATTTATGGAGTTAGGAAACTAGTTAGAAAAGCAGTAAGGAACAGTACACGTTTCACATGAGATTCAAGTTAGCCTGAAAACAACCCTTTTTCATCAGCTTCAATTTTCCCTAAAAAAACTCAGAGCAGATCTCTAGCTTCTAGCTGCAATCATCTTCCTACAAATACTATTTACAAATACTATTTCCTTCCCAATTCCATACCCAAGATCTCAGGTATACACATACTTTCCACTCTCCCACGAATTTTTTTTCCTTCCTACAAGGAGCATGAAAACTTGGATAGGCTCAATTTTTGGGGGTAACACATGAAACTCAACACACAACACCATCATTTCGTAAGAAGGTGGCTCATAGGAAGAACTCACATTTCTAACAGACAGACAAAACTCTGTCCATTGTAGCTTAAGGATTCTTTTCCTTTAATGAGATATTTTTAGATGACCTCACCTAAGTTTTATTACCAAAATAACAAGCTTGATTTACTGCAGCAAGATAATCATATTTAACATCTTGGTGAGAGCGAACACGCCAGTCTAAGACAGGGAACACAAGAGAGGATTGATGCAGAAGAGGATTGTCCTGTATCCTTAACCCCAGCTTTATCTATCACCCCGTTAATGCCTTCTTTCCCCAGACCTAAGTACACCTGTGGAAGGCTTCTAAAAATTCTTCTGAGGGCAACTTCAGATCATTGGAACTGGGGGGGGGGGGGGGGGTGGCATTCATTTGCTCATAAACAGTGGCTGGAATGACAAAAGCCACCTCCCTTCCAATGCTAAGGAATCCAGTGTCTTTAAAGATCCCCAAACTTGATCAGATCATGACTTCATCAGCAAGATGGCAAGATTGCTGAATCTGACTACTTCAGGGGCTCTTGTCTCTTCTTTTTGCAATTTAAACAGTCTACATACAATATGAACATTAAGAGTTATGAGATGATCAAAAGGACAACATATGCAGAAGAAAAAAAAGCAAGTATCTTTTTAAAGCTAAGTTGTATCCCAGCAAATTCTACCCTGCTTTACAGATTTCCCAGTATGATTACAAATAAATCCTCTCCATGCAACAATGCAAGGAAGTTTGTTCCCTCACACCCATGTACTGCTCAAAAATATTTTTAGCTGATTTAATCACTGGGAACTTTGGCATTGGTTGTTCTTTTTTGCAGCTTCCCCAATTGTTATTTCACTTTCTCTTCACTGCCATCTTTTAGCTACTGTAATAGTACTATCAATTGCCCCAAGCACATTAGAAGTTATAGCTAGAAGCTACAGCACCAAGTTGACAGGATTAGATGTGACAGAAGTGCCTCCTTACCTTTCAAAATCTCAGCATAGCAAAATCTGTGTTTACACCCACACAAACAGCATTTGATATATTACACAGTACCCAGTTTTATCCATACGTCTCAAGTAGAACGTGGAGGTCTGAGGGTGAAATGGCTCATTCTCTGATCAAAAATTCAACTCACCCCACCAAACACATGCATACCTGCCATTTCAGCTTTGAAGAACTGAACGAGCGACTGGGTGAAAGAAAGAATCCATTTATCCATGATGTTATTGCTCTCCTTAACTGTGTTCTCATTGTAAAGGAATTCTCTTCCCTCATCCTATCATCAACATAAAAACACATTTTCAAGTCATAAGGGTTTACATTCAAATCTTTGTATCAAACCACCTGTCAGTCCTAACTACCTTGTCACCTTTGCTGTGTTACACCATTTCCTAAGAGAGAAAATTAAATTCCAGAAAGATGTAACAGAAATAACCAAAGAAAACCTGGACTTCCACTGCTCCTGATCTCACCACTCAACACTCCCAGCTGCAAAGGAGTCCTGTTATTTGCATCTGTTAAGCAGACAAAATGTAGCACAGCACACAACAGTATGCAGCAATTCCTTCCCTGCTTGCAGAGTAAATCACAGCTCCCAGACTCAGAGTAGGTCTCTTGAATTTACATCACTCTTATCTAGGAGAACTCTGAAATGTTTACAAGAAATATAATGACCAAGATGAATTGTATCTGGGGGAATGACATTGAAAAGATATAATTCTTAAGATCACAATTTCAGCAGGGTGAAAAACAGAACAAAGTAACAATCCTCACTAAGAAAACCAAACAACGCGGGTAGAATTTTAGGCACCCCAACAGCGCGCTTTGTTGTTACCAGAACAGCAATGAAGAAATTCTGTAACACTTCACAGATTCTGCAGGATACTGTAAGCAAGGCCATAAGAAAGAACAGTGCCCAGTGCATGAACTGCCTCACCTCCAGGCATATGTTATAGCCAGCTGAAAACGAAGCTGGGAGGTCTGCTGGTTTTAAATTGGAGTTACTGCTGGGTTTTAGAAGTCTTTGAACTTTGCCTTCCCTCAGAATCCAGGTAAAAATTTTGCTTGGATTATTTAACCCAATAATTATGCATCCACTTATGCAGCATAAAGGAAAAGACTCTTAGAATAAAAGTATATCTGTGCACCCAGAAGTGCAGCAATCCCAGAGCTAGGTCAGCAATCGTTAAACTGACTTCAATTATGGAGGTAATTGCAGTAAGCAGAAAACTATTATTAGACTTCACCCAGGACAACGAGATTGTAGTTTCTTACAGGAGGTAGAATACAATGAAAAAAGTTGTTAAAACCTGAGCATTAAATCCAATTTAAGCAGTATCAGCTCCAATAGCTCATTATTTTGTCTAATTTGGTGCAAAGAAACTGTTTCACTGCCTATAAAGACGACGTACATCTGTTCAATCACCAAAGCTATTTGCTTAAGCACCTGGACTTTCCACTGGGGTCTTCCATCCTCTAGTTGCAAGATTTAACGGGATCACAGCAAAACACAGCAAAGCACACATTAGATAATTCAGAGGTTAAACAAAAGCTGAAATCTATTTGTGGGCAATGCACAAGGTTGTCTGATAAATGCTGTCTAGGGATCTTGAAAAAAGATTCATTAAATATTAGGCTCTGAAGCTACCAGACTTTCTTCCCAAAAGGGGCTGTTAAAAAGATAAAGTCATTTATTTAAGTCAGCCATTTACTGTATTATTTATTGAAGTCAGCTGCCTTTATGGCTTCAAATGGCAGCTCTCCAAAGTGATTAAACTGCCACTGTAATCTCATGTGTACTACAAGGTTGGGACTTTTTTCCCCACTCCCATGTAAGTCTGCACAAGCAAGCTGGAAACTTTATCACTAATCTTAGCTGAAAAAAATAAAAATGGTTTTAACAAAACCTATACAAAATACATGCAAAGTCTTCAGTTCAGAAGAAGTATTACCATAGGAAATATTCATCTTGCTTTCATTCTAGAAGCATAGAAACTCATGTAATCTATCCAGCATTTTTACTTCAAATTTAATCTACAAGTCCAAAGCATTATTGCAAATGATTTACCTTTCTTTCCATTTCTTTTTTTAAATTACATTTAATTTTTAAAAATAATTAACTGTCAACATCACAGAAGGCAAACATATTGCTGTGGCTTATGTGTTGTATCAAGTATTCCCAAGTTAAATACTTTTATGCAGATTCATAATTAAAGTCACAGTACATGAGTTCGTTCAAGAAATTGTCACAGCAGCTGCTGCTGAAAATGCCTTTCCTTTCATTACTTATTTGAAACTCTATTTGTTTTAAACCTGTGTGCTATTAAGCAATGTTCTTAGAGCAGAGGAACTTGCAGTGTGAGTACAGGCAATGTGAACTATCTAGGAAGCCAGCCTTGCGTTCAGTAAGAGGCTCAAGACCAGGTGGTCTACAAAGAGCTCTCTGCAAACCTAAATCTCTCTGATACTGCTCCACAGTAAGAGGGGAAAGTGCACAAAACCCTTCCAGTTGGCATTATGATGCTTGAGATATCCATACCTTATGTTGCAGGATGTGAACGTTCTGAACTAGGAAGCGATATGCATTGTACCAGGGCAGGAAGACATCCTTCAGTATGTCCCTTACTCCTTCCTCCTTAAATCTCAAGTTTTCTGCTCTTACCACTGGAGAATTGATAAGATATAACCTGAAAACAAGAACATATAAAAGCTTAAGACTGAATACGGTAACAAAAACGTGTAAGCATACAGTGAATTCTAAGAGCTGCACAGCAAGAGAAAGATGCTCAAATAAGTAGCCTCATACTGAAAACCCTGAAAAGGACAATTCTGTAAGCAAGTTACATTCTGAACATAAGGCAATTTACTTCCTAGTGCCACAGGATTACTTTTATAATCCTGCATACCGATTTTGAATCGGAATTTAAATTTTATTTTATATTCTAGAAGTTAATTGGAGTGCCAACAGGTAGTCTGAAGCTATCACAGTATCAAAACAAGCAGTGAATATAAAGGATTAGTGTTCATCTCTAGAAGGCCACCTGATATTTTATTCCCTTGATAACAGCAGTGCTTCTTACTCAACCTAGATAATTTTGCCAATTAGAAAAAGCTTCAGGCCCACTGCAAACAGGGCTGAGGAGCAATGCAGAAAAGACAAATCAGTAAAACAGCAGAAAGCAATGTCACCAAGAAAATTAGTCCAAAAAAAGGAACAAGGATTTGCCTCTTGCAAGTACAAACATGCCTAAGCTCCAGAAGTAGCTCTGAAAGAGCAAAGCAGAGGATTCAGATGAACCCGACCCTGCCACAAGCAGCCTCTTTCAGAACCAGAGTGCCTTCAGCCAAGGATGCATGAAATCTGCTCTACCCAGCAAGATCCTCCTAGCATCAGCCTCTCTTAAGCCAGCAGCTCCTCAGCACACATCCCTGGCTTCCTTACTGAGTTTGCAAAAAAAAATAAATAACCCAAAAAAACAAAACCAAACCACACAACACCTTCATAGACTCCCCATTTTATTCCCTGAGACACACTGGTGTCTATCAAGCTAAGTGAAGAAAAAAGAAAAAAACAGATCTTACTCAGGTATCATAAAACTTAAAAAGAACTTGATTTAAATATATTTCATTTAACTTTCTGAGTTCAAAATAAATAAAACACTTTTAGGAGACTTTGCATTTCTCAATAAAAATGAATTTATTAACTCATTTCCTCATATTTTCTCAACATTAAAAATCGTGATTCTAAACTAATCTATCTTCACAGACACTTCTTTTAGGAGGTTTTAAAACTTAATGTGGTCTGACACAGCACATTCAAAAATATCAGACCATAAACTCTCCAGAGAGGCTCCCTGCATGAAAATCAGTACACAAAAACAGAGCTGTCTGAGGGAACAGACAATAATGCAGGAAGATCAGCAGAATGGAAATGGGCATTTTCAGAAATAGATTTTAAAAAAAAGTATTTTCAAACATGATAGCTGAAGTCAGATTATGGATTTACAGAAGCAGAGAACAATTAGACATGATAATGAACTAGAGATGAACCAGTAAGCCCTGATATGAAATCAGAATTTATAAACGTGCATTTAACCAAACCTCCCATCGCCACTATTTGTGTATGTGCTTATCACTTGTTTGTTGGAGAATTCAAACATAACTTCGGTCCTAATCTGAGAGCTACTCTGGCACTCACCCAGAATCCATTTCCATGCTGGCTGGCAGTTAAGGAATCTAAGAACAAACCACAAACTGCCTCCACTGTTTACCATCACAGGAGGAAGCAGCGTAAAACTAATCCCAACTCTGAAGTATCCATTAAGCTGCACCCACCTCAGCAGCACTCTGTAGAACCTACGAGAAGTCACGTTATCTCTAACAAGAAACTAAAGGCAAAGTAGCTGTCCAAGGCTACAGGCTTTTGTTTGCTTTGGTTTTCAATACAGCAGAACTACACTGCCTTACAACAGGTGAATGCTAGGAGACTGCTGCCTTGTGATATCGTTCCTGCAAAGATACTTGCACCAATTTCCATATGGGAAAGAGAAAGGTGATACCTGATGATGGAGGACTTGTAACAATTTGGTTAGACCTGGTGATACCAGGCATCGAGCACAAAGCAAAACCTTCAGATCACACCAATACAGGGAGCTGACAGAATAATGCATGAGAGGTAACGCAGTAACCTTCTTTTCACCTCTCTAAAGCAGCAGCCTATGTTGTTTGTTCTGCATCTTAAGAACAGAGAGTATAACAACAGCAATGCCTACCTCAGAACACAGGAAAGCAAAGGGACAATAAGGACTATGGCAAGAAAATTCTCTTTCCAACATAACTAACACCTATCCGACTCTGGAAATATATGAAGTTTTTGGCAATGCTTACAGATTTCACATAGCACTCAAGCTTCAGGAAACATAAAATTGGACTTTTAAATTCACTGTACCACCAAGCTATTTATTCTATTTACCCATACCATATTCACTTAAGTAGCCTACATGAATATTTTCTGTTGATCTGTTTATTAAGTTACTGCTAGAAATAGTTGAGAACTACAGTTGAAGTGTATAAATATTCTTTATTTATATGCATGTGTGCATGTACACACGTTATGCAAAAGCTAAAGAAACTCTGCAGGGAAAGCAGTGCCAAGGAAAAACTCAATTGCAGCTTTTTCTATAAACAGAACACATCAAGCGCTTCAGTGAATAAGCACAGACAACTGAATCACAGAACTCCTTCCATAAATGAGCCCGGTCTGTAATGCTTTTTACTCTCTATGTGGGTGTAGGTATAAATAAATGTGACATTAAAGAATGAGTATACAGGCAGAAAAATGAATTAGCTTTCCAGAAAACAAAAAACATGAATAATGGAAGCGTAACTTCTGGTGTTTCAGATTTAAAACCAAAAAAAGGCAGATTGCTTCAGCTGAAACACCACTTGTGATTTAAAATCTCTGCTATGAATAACTCAAAGTCTTTTCACTCACTGTTTCAGCTACAGATTCGCTGACATTCTGCTAAATAGACCTTGACTATTTTTAAAGAACAATTCGATTGAATTTGAGAAATCTATCCAACACTCCATTGTTAGCATATACACAAAGATCATTTACGAGGTTTTTAAAATGCTAAAGCTTGAAAAAAATAAAGAGCTTTGCATCCATTTTTCTTTTTAAATCATCTAGAATACAGCAGTAAGTGTCTTACACAAATAAAAACCTCCAGCACACGAAGCTTTTATTCGGACCAATCCTTGCTACACACAATTATAGCCTATAATGAAATGTGTGACAGCCTGTCTTTCTTATATATAAACAGGATTACATGGCTCCTGAGAAATGCATAAGTAGTATACTCAGTTATTAACAGGTCTTTATTGCACCTTTATCTCGAGGTACCACTTCACACACCCAGTTAGAGTATCTAGACAAAGTACCAGGCAACTGCATAATTACATTCATAGGTTTGTATAATTTTAATGAAACACTTCAGCTGTGTGCTTAATCTCTGATAGGACAATTTATGTACACACAGAAAGCTGCTCCACTTCTGCTCTTCTGGTTTCACTGCTACAAGTACATACTGCATACTTCAACCAACAGAAAAGGAAAACTCTCTTCTCCTTAGAAAAAGATAATATAAGCAGCAAACAAATCTGGGTAGCAGGCAGCAAGTGTTCCATAAGTAGTTAGCAGAAAACTGATAGGACTGATTCATACAGATACAATTCAGCTCTCAGTAGGTAAATTCAAATATTAGCTGCAGTAGCAGACATGCCAGCCTGAGTAGTATCGTCCTGTACAAACAGCTGGAGACGTTTTCAGATGAAAAGTCTGCATTCAGCACAACACCTTCAGCCTGCACCAGCTTGGAAGGCAGATATAAAAGAGCAGGCACTAACTACTGCCAAGTTCTTAAGGTCACCTGCTCAGCTTGCTGGCTGCCATACATATCCGGTGCTTTTCAAAACCAACACCTTCTTACTTCTAGTAGTCAAATACCTATCAGCAGCCCTACTGGTGCATGTATATTATAAACAGTAAACTAAAACAGATTTTACACTAATTTAAAAAAAAAATCCTACCTTAGTGCATCAGCTCCGTAACTATTTACAATAGCCATTGGGTCAGGATAATTCTTCTTCCTTTTGCTCATTTTTTGGCCATCACTGGAAAACATCAGATTGCAGAAATAAATTCAGAATTCACATAATAAATGGGCAAGTAAAGAATTCCTTCAAATTCAGCTTGTTTTTTTCCAGTCCTATTACATCCTTGTTAACAAAGACATAGTAATACTAGCACACCACTTCACTGTGACTGTTGAACCCATGTGAGCATCAGAAGAAATATCCAGAGGACCCCAAGTTACACATTCAACTAGTAAAGCCACCTTCCCTGGAGAAACTGGGGGAAACACACTTGTTTTGCCAGCGGGTAGGAGAGACTGACTCAAAACAAGGTGTAATTTTAAATACTACATTTGATTCCCTTTTCTTTTACAACTGCATTTCTAATCTCATTTGCTCTGCAATCATACAGTTTGTTTCCCATCCCTTCTTATCCTGATTTGCTACTCATTTTCACTCTCTAGGAAAGACAAATCCTACTGGAAAGCAGCAAGTGCAACACTGGGATGTATAAACCTCACGCTCTTGAGTTCATGTCAGGTTTAATTTACAATTTAAAAAAATTAAATTCCTTGAACACAAATCAGTTTGGGAAAGAACTTATATACCAACCTGGCAAGAACCAGGCCATTTACAATTACATTCTTGAAAGGAGGTCTTCCAAAAAGAGCAGTGGACAGCACCAGCAAAGTGTAGAACCTGAAATGAGACAACGCAAACATGACTTTCTAAATACACTCAGCTAATATTTGCTGAAGTACCATTCATTACAACTGAAATTCTCATCAACTGCTGTGTACCTTAACAAACTTGAAAATTACGTATGTGGAGCATTAATGTAGCAAAGAATCAAAATAAGAGATTACTGTAAATAGATCTCTTCAATAGACCTTATTTTTCTGCTTGCTCAGGTGTGATCTACTAGTCCAAGAGGACTGAAAAATTATAAAATCAAGCAACAGCAAAGTTGTGAAGAACTTTAATACAGAAAAGAGAATTCTGTTCTTCAACAAGCTTCTCATGTGCTCACACTGGACCCAAGGTCAAATGGGAACAAACACAACACGCTATTATTTTTCAGCCTAGCAAACAAGAGAACAGATAGAGCTAGGACCATTAAATAACTTTGTAAAGAGCACAGCTTCCTTATCCAATAGCCCTTGCTGGTTAATTCAGTCAGTTCCACAAGTTCCAGACAGCACAGGGCAATAGACCAACATGATCTCCCCTCATCACACCCCACAGATGTGTTTACAGCTATTCTTATCAACTGCCCAGGGACAGCTGAGAATTCAGTGCTGGCACAAGCATACACATCTAGTGTTGAGTGTGTCAGCGTTTGATTATACCTAAGAAATTAAGTGGAGGTGCATGATGTCAACGATGCAATCATACCAAACTCAGAGACAAAACGCTGACAAAAGAAGATGGCTAAAAAATGCTGTAGGTGGTGGCAACTTTTATGAAAGTAACAGGAGGGTGGGCCACAGCTGTCACAAATAAAACAGAATCACTGATGACTGCTTAGCAACCTTAAACCAGCATATGATTACATAAAAGCAATTACTTCAGAATAAGACACAGAAAGTTATACTTTGGAACTAAGCATTTTCAACAAGATTTTCTGGAGAAACACTGAAATGGAAAAAGTTGGTCTGCACGTTCTAAAATAGTTTTTATCAAAAACGTTGCACGTAACTGGAAAAGCTGGTATCTGTGGGTCAGCAGCTCTGCAGAGGTTGCTGGATGCATTACTGCACACATGGCTTACATGACAGCTCAGATGCTTGTCCCTCAGACAGGCTTTTAACTCTCAAAATTACCATCATTCTCACTGCGGGATACAAATTCTCTCTGTTAAACTGCACTGTAATTGCATGACATTCAACTAACACTGCTCCATCTGCACACAAAAGCACCATCTCCCTTCATTTTCAGCCTTCTGAAGAAAGCCTCTGAACACAAATACCTAAACATTTAGGCTGACGATCAATAATACCACCCAGCCTATGAAGCTGACAGTTCATTACCACCTTAGCAATGCTTCATTATCTAGAAGTACTTCACTGGCCAACTCCCATCAATTTCTGCAAAATAGGCACAATTTCTCATCATTACAGCAGGTGTACTTTCAATTAATATTATTATAGATATATATATACAGAAGAGACTTCATATAGAAGAGACTTCAACACTGCTTGCCTTCGGAAATCTGCACAGATGCACCATGGGCAAGAGAACATGTATCCAAGTTTTGGTCAATTTTATGTTATTTACATGGTCAAATCTGATGCTACCCTCAGCAATGAGGTACCCTGGTTAACAACTGCAAGAAAGACCTTGAGAACCACATGCTTACATGCCACTCTTATGTCTCTTCTCATGCTCTCACATCATTCTTCAGATAACTCATTCTAAACACTGTTAAGGATTACTTCTCTGCACACCTTATGTTTGAAATCTCTTGGCCACAGAAACACTCAATTCTGACAGCTTCTTAGACTGCTCTGCTGCTTCATTCACCACATCTCAGTCTCGTTCTTAGGTTCGTGCAGATACACATACAGTCATCAGCCAAAATAATATAAAAAATGAACAGTGCAAAGACAGAGGTCCATTTCACAATCCCACATCTCACAACCACCACCTTCAACTGTGAATACCCTGTAGGTCACCATTCTCACTGTAACTACAAATCATCATCTTCCTACACACACACACACACACACACACACACACACACACAAAGAAGTCAGAGACAGAACCTTTCCTCTTAGAAAGTCTTCCTTCCTCTGTCCAGGCTGGGAGTCTTTCAACCCAGCTACTCAACAATTTTTCCCCCCTGGCCTTCACAAATATAATTTATCTCCTTCACACACTCATCAGAAAGTCACAGTAAATATTCCCCTGGCTCATTACCTCGATTACATTCACTTCCCATCTCCAATGACTTTCTTCCCATCCCTGTTATGTTCGTGTGAAACCACCAGACCTCCAGCTCCTGAGCACTTCCCCATGAGACAGCTCTTACCTCAAGTCAGTTGCAGATGCTGTTCTAACACAAACCCAATCTCTATTCTACATTTTATCACTTCACACAGGATGTTTCAAATAAAAACTACATACTGTATTCTTAATGCTTCAGACTACTATATTGCTGTTCACTGTACCCTGTTCTGATACTGTCATACTAGAGAAAGACACACATGCCTTCTCTCTAAGCCACCTTAATTTTTTCCAAGACTGACAAATACATGAGAAAAAGAAAACCGAAGGCACACTAGTTTAAGAATCGTTCTCAAAAAGAGCCTGAGAGAGCTTTACCTTCTACAAAGATACAGAACAAACCAAAAAGCCCATCACCTCGCATCCTAATTGCTCCTTTCTTTCACAAAAGGAAGGCGCTCTTCTGCCAGTCACTGAAGGCTAGCTGTCACCAAAGCACCAGCTAACAGACAAAAACACTCAAGGGAAAGTACAAGCATCATGCACCTAGGTAAGCGTTTAAGTACTCTGAACAACAGGTGAGACAGGTATCTGGAGATACACAGCAACTTGTATGCTGCAAAAATCATAAAGCAATCTACTGCAGGATGCACTGTGAAAGCTCTTATTTGCACACTGCTTACAGTACTCAAGCTGAAGCACAGTGAAGAATTCGCCCTGAAATCCAACATTCAGCATTGCTTCTGTATTTTTCACCAGAATTTCTAACTGAGTAGATCTTTTATCCACATAAAAATCCCAAACTATTTTTGATTCTGTTGAGCTTTTCTAATTCAGTAGCTCCCTTGTTTCTTGTAAGAATGTTTATATGCTTCCTTACTCAAGCCTACAAAGTTTGAGACTCTTGCTCTCAACTTCAAATATGTAAAAGCTGACATTTTACTGCTTTGTTTGGGTTGTTTTGCTTTTTTTTGTTTGTTTGTTTTAATGAGGTAATGCTCCAATTTTAATGAGGGAATGCTCCAGAGGAATTTAACATTAGTAACTCAAGTTACTGGATGGAAACAGAAATTCCACTTGTACATAGAAAAATGTATAAACCTTAAAAAAATCTCAACAATCTGACACTTAACGGAGCCAATCTCATTAGCTTCAAAAATAGAATAATCACTTAAGAATGCCCAAACTGTACATATGGAAGCATGCATGTACGCATGAGAACATAACCCAGAGAAAATCTGGGATTAGAGAAATATTTTCCAACAACCAAAAGCATTTATCCAGAGATGAATCAGTAAGCAGCATCACCCAGACCTTAAAAACAGATCTATAGTTAGAAAATTTTATTTCTGTGAACTATAGTAAGAGCTTAACACCACAAGGTTTCAATTAAATTTGGCTTTTTCCCCTTCTTAAACTCCAATCTCTAATTTAATCTAGGGAGCAAAAACTAATAGCCTGCACGTGGGCTTGAAATCCACAAAACTCTGACTTCTATTTCTGTCAAGGTTCAGTTCCCAGTAGACAAATCAAATTCTATAAAAACCTCAGTTGCTGAGTATCTTCTTGATCATGCCAAAGATCTTCCCTACACAACATTTTTTACAAGAGCCAACCAAGATTGCTTGCTAGCATGTCATCTTTCAGCAAAATTTTCAGCATCAAGCCTCAGAACATCTTGTATTCTACTAAGAAAAAACATCAGAACTTAGCTATGCAACACTAAAGGATCATCCAGGTACAATAACTTGCCAGATATAGGGCAACACTGAAAAAATTATGGCACAGACTTACCATCCTCGGGTTTGGTCAATGCCTTCAGCAATGAAGTCAGCAGGAAAAGCATCTTCAAGTTCTTTTTTGTTTTCAAATGGATAATGCACTTGTGCATAAGGCATGCTTCCACTCTCAAACCAGCAATCAAAAACTTCAGGGACCCGGCGCAAAACGCCTTTGCCGCAGCGTGAAGGGATGGTTAGGTGATCAATGCTGTGGGAAAGAAAAAGACAGGGGAGGTCTAAACAATAACAAGAACTGGCACAAAACATTAACATGATGGTCGTACATTAGATGCGACAGGAGATTGTAGTTTTAGTGCTTCTTCCACAGGCAAGCATTTCCTTTGACATCTTCTGTAACTTAAAGATCTTTAAGAGATTTTGTATTAACAGAGTCTAGGACAGAAGAAAGAATCACAGAATGGCTTAGGATGGAGGAGACCTTAAAGATCATTTAGTTACAACCCCCTGCCACAGGCAGGGATGGCAAGCACTGCATCAGGTTGCCCAAGGCCTCATCCAGCCTGACCAGGAATGCCTCTGGGGATGGGGCACCCACAGCATCTCTGAGCAGCCTGTTACAGTGCCTCACCTCTCCGAGTAAAAAAAATTCCTCTAAACACCTAATCTAAACCTCCTCCCTGGGAGAATTTCATATAACCATTCAACTACTTTTAACAACCAGTGAACAGTCCATGACTGACCTTTCCCGATGGAGATCAGTGACTTTCACTCCTGACAGCTCTTCCAGTTCTACCATTGAACCAATACAAACTACCTGTAAGAGACAAAATAATCAGTCTGTAACTTGCACGTTGTAGCACCTTTTTTTCCTCCTTCGGGAGCATTAAGACAGGATGTTTGTAGGTCAGTCAGCATCTTCCAAAGTAGATGATATAGCTGAAAAGCCAACATCATTTTTGAGTAAAGTCCCCTTTTTCAAGAGGGCACAGCATGTTAGAGTTCAGAGATCACTGTCCTGATTTAATACAATCCTATTACAATAATTAGAGATCAATAGATTAGAAGATCAAATGCATTCTTAGGTAGCAAAGAAGGATGGGGGCTATTTGTTGTGCTGCTGGTTTTTTGAACAGCCCATAAAACCAAACCCTCTGACAAACCCACAACGTGAACTTCCACACAAGTAGGAGCCTCAGATTCCAAGTTCACCTTCTGAAACTCAGGTAAGCTGCTACATAGCTCACAGCTGAGTGCATACGTACACTAAATTGCTCACACTAAAAGGAAGAGTCATTGCTAACAAAGGAGATCATGTAAAGAAACCAGCAAAAAGCTTCAGCAACGGATTTACATCAATACCATAAAACGATGAAGAAACTAGAAAGAGAAGAAAATAATTTTTTCCCATCTTGCTGCAAGCTTAAATCATTTGCTCTTCCAAGCACTTACGACCCCCCCCCCTCATTGAAAAGCAGTCACGACTCACATGCTGCCATCCTGGTATAGATTTTATGGATCCAATCCCATACGCTACTAGTGCAATTTAGAAGTGCCATGGAAAAACCTGATTTTTGACACACAGATCTGACAAGGAGTTAAATGTACTAACATAAAGAAGCTGTAAGTAGGCTGGAAATTTTTCACATAAAATAACTTGCAAGATTGTTCTTGGATAGAAGTAATCAGCAAGTAAATTTCTACAGCTAGTCTTAAATATATGTATATGTATACACAGTGAAATCATGAGTAGCTAAAAGGTTTTCATTTACTTAATTCTACAAAACTGTCATGAATTGCAGAGATGATAAAAATCAGTTTGATTTGGTTCTATGCCATGATTTTCTCAGTCTGATTCAACTGCAGATCTGCATTACTAATCAGAAAATACCAAGCAGAAAACACTCATAGGAGAAGCACGTAAAACCTCAAACTCCAGAGGAATGCAGACTCCATCATACTGAGTAAGGCTGCCTCTATCTGGGTCAGAAGGGCAGAGCCACCATCTCAAGCACAGCTCATGAGATGCTTCAAGGCAACAGTACAGCACAGAGATGGTAATTCCTACATTAGGCTGCACCCATTTGTTTCTGCAGATTGGTGTACGCTCTCAAGTTACAGCTATGACTTCAGACATTTGTCTTCAATGGCAGGATCAGCTTTAGCAGGCAGGCCCCTTTCCTGACCTGCCATTCATCCTCCTCCACTTCACTTCTCATCCAGATTACCAAAATGAATGGTAGTTAATGCTAAATCAGCACCAAGAGGTCAGCAAGGCAAGAAGTAAGCAGAATAAGATTTGGGGCTGTTCAACCATGTTTTGGCATCACTGAAACCTAACATGAAATCAGAGGTCAAGGTTAAGTACTTCTTACAAGACATTCATTTATCCACTCTATCTATGTAAATTAGGCCTATCCATGTAAATCAGAAGATTAAAACCATCTTGAAGCAGTCCTTAATAAGTGTTAGCTTTCATTAATTCCCTATTTCAGCCCCATTAAGTACTAATAATCCAAGAATGATAATTGTTCGTAGAAAGAAATAAGTCCATGCGGTGTATCAGTGCCCCACCAAGGCATTCTGGGATCTTTCAAGATAGCCTTCTAAATACCAATCATTGAAAAGAAATGACTGCTGAGGTCAGCTGAGAGCCACGTTCCTGAAGCAGCCTCCAAGCAGACTGGAAACTGATCTGAAAGAGCTCCCTCCCACTTCAGCAGAGGACAGGTAGAGCGCTTTTGTTCCAAATCCATAATGCAGGACTGCTGTGCCTAAAGTAGAAGACGTCTCACAAGTGAAGTGAGCGACAAGCAATGAAATAATCCATGAGAATTTCCGTTATATCACAAAGTATCTCACATTATGATTTATATTCAAATCCCATACAAGTAGACATTGTCCACTTTATTAACTTGTTGCTTCACTGAAAAAAATTATCCATTCTAAGAAAGATGCGCTCCTACACTGAGAAAAGCATTAAGATTCGAGAGCTTAAAAAGATTCAACTGCTTGCAAAAATGTGGTAACAGTCAAAAGCATTAGAAATTAAATTCCATTATGCATGGAATACATGATAATTATGCTAAAATAAAAATAAAATAAAAGCTAAAATAAAACTGTAGGAAAGCAGATATTGATTTGTGATAAAATTCACTCTAGTACCAATTAATTCACTTTACTGTACATTAAATAAAAAACTGTTACTACTTCTCCAAGATTTAATATGCACAGCATAATTGCATGCGACAAAGTGTTCTTTTGAGAGCAATATATGAAGAGGAGCTTCAGCAATCTCATATGGCACTAGGCTGCATTAAAACTGAAGTGAGGAAACTACCTATATGAGAGTAGATGTCACACAGATATAAATACCATCAGTCCTGATGGAAAACTTAATAGTTTTAAAGCTATACCCCCACACGCCTAAGAAAAGAGCGAATATAAAAAGCTTGAAATTTAGCCTAGTCCAAAAATCATACTCAATTACTGAACCATACATGACATTTAGTCTCTAGAGTATGCAGAAACATATATAATATCTACAGCTAAAAACAGCACATATATTGGTGTTTCTATCATTATTTAAGAACCTGAAGCCCTAAGGAATATTTGCAGTTCATTTCCAAGAAAAGGTCAGTCTTACAACCTATATCATTAAAACAAACAAATCTACAAAGGCAAAAACTATCTGTGTACACAGGGAACAGGACATCAAATGTGATATTTTCAGGGGCATGCAGTGGGAGTGCAGGAGTTACGCATCCTTTACAGAGTCTTTTTCAGCTGCAGAAAGAAATCCAGAAGCACGTTTGGACAAGACTGAAAGCCTTCCCTTCCATCTAAAGAAAACCTTTATTCTGAACACAGCAATTCAATTTTAGCATTGATTCAAATCTTCTGGGTCTAAACTGTCAGCCCTCAAATTAAACTCTAACCAATATAAGGGAAGATAGAAGCATGTATTTCACTGGTAACTTACAAGCACACTCATGGCATAAATACCATCCAAATGCTAAGGCATCAGGAACATTCACTGTATGGGTCTAATGGAACTAGTCCATGTAGAAAAATGAGGAAAAAAAATACTTTTTACACTTCGAAACAGTTTTATAAACTTGGTATCTTAACACTAAGAAAAAGCTATTACCAGAACTGTCTTCAAGTATTCACTTGAGCAGTGGATATTCATTCCTAGCACTACCATTATTTGCTTCCATCATTCCTCTAGATTCGCCTTTTTTACTTCCTGACTACACTCACACTTGTAGCAGCACCAATACGTATTTTCATATTTCTGCAGCGCTGGACTTGCTTTTACACCTCCAGCAATTCATTTGGCTTCAAGTAACAGAGTGTCAGAATTTCCAAAACGCGCTGAGAAGACTGAGTAAAAATCTCTTCCTTGCCATTTTCTCAATGCATTCCTATTCCATCAGCTTTCTCATCCCTGAAAATTCTTCCAGGAAAGATAAATTTTAACACTTGAAAAAAAAAAAAAAAAAAAAAAAAGTAGTAAGGAAGATTGCTTGCCATTTTCAATCAAAAGCAGTGGAAATGTACAAATGCACACACAAGTACATAAGCATATATCTACCTCCCATTATAGATACACAAGTTCCATTAGGACACAATAAGACAACAGCAGCCACAGTCTATCAAAATTAACAAGCAATACATAGTACTGAGAGCATTTTCTTTAGAATGGGAGCTTTTGTTTTCCTACCTCTTCAAAATCATCACTGACCCACAGTGGGATGGGTGTTCCCCAGTACCGGTTTCTAGATATAGCCCAATCTCGTGCATCTTTTAGCCAGTTCCCAAAACGCTTCTCCCTCACGAAATCCGGAACCCTGATCCAAAAAGAAGAGAAATATTAGTTTCCTTGTAGATTGAATGTAGTGGTAAACTAATAAGAACATGAGTATTTAATTGCATCCACAAAGCAATTCATTTCAGAACACTGCAGAAATGGGAGCACACTCAAGATAGCACAGTGGCTATTGCAAGCCTTATGAATTCACTGCACGAGAAGTAACACCATTACTTCTGCCCTTCTTTGAACTTGAAAAGCTACAGGTGTGAAAGACACCGTGTTCATTTTATTCCACAATGGGTCAGTGAAGATGTGCACAACAATGGACCCAATAAATACATACAACGTCCAAAAGTCCTCGGGATAATCCAACACTGGAAAATCATGGCTAAAGGTGGATAATAATTCTGCTTAATTTTACCTTCAGGAAAACTACTAGTTATTGCTTTCTGTCTGGAGATTTGGGAAGTCTTGAGTAACGACATGAAAAGACAAGCTGCATTACACATGGGCAGCCAGGTAACCACGTAAGACCTCTAGGTTTTTGAGAAAAAAAAAAAGATAAAAAAGATGCCAGGTTGACATACCCTACAGAAAAAGCTTTTTTGTCCTATTTACCATCTCCATCTAATTTCCCTACTACAAATAAATAAATAGAAAGCAAAAGCCTAATAATGCTTGTTAAATGCTCTGCCTGGTAAGGTTCTGTGACATATTAGGACATGTCAAAAGCTAACTTTCATCCTGTGAAAGCTCAAAGGTTAACACAAGAATCTGATGCCTACCTAGCTTCCCTAATGTGCTAAATGCCATCATGGTTTGGTGAGGAACTGACTGTTGTCTGTAAACAAATAATTAACTATAGATACAAAGATTATATAACAGATAAGGGAAAACAGTGTTTCTGAGG
Source organism: Tetrao urogallus (assembly GCF_951394365.1). NCBI lineage: Eukaryota > Metazoa > Chordata > Aves > Galliformes > Phasianidae > Tetrao > Tetrao urogallus. Next base: position 3,806,409 of record NC_136823.1, on the reverse strand, counting down.
CCTCTTCAACCTTTTTTTCCAGCACTAGGAGATTCATGAAACAAGTGTAAGCATCACTTGGAAGAACCTACTGACATCAATGCAAGCTGCTCTATCAAGCTTCACCCATGGTGACACCATGTGGAGGTCTGAAGACTTTTTGATGCCAACAATATCTACAGTAGATAAGAACTTGTCATGCAGAATTCATTAAATATCATCATTCTGAAGTTCCACAGCTTCAGTAGTTATTTCTGGGTTTAATTTTGACTGCAGAGCTACCCTCTAAACATTTCTAAGAAAAATATATATAGTATAAAAATGCTTTTAAACTCAGCAACTAACATTTCACAGTGCCCATACACAGTTTGAAATTTAGAAACACATGCAGGTTTTCAGACTTCCTTAGAGTAGGGCTCATTTGTATTAACTTCTCTGTAGTGACCTCAAGAGACCCTCTCTCCCAACACCAGTGGAAACTGTAAGACCATTAGCATTTGCCTAACATTCCACTAATGTGGAAAACTTCCCCATACATCACTCCTAAACTAGTTTCCATTTTTCAGAAGTTGTTAGACACTGATTAGCTGAAATTATTAGTCCCATTTAACATAGCTAGAGGCAGAAACAATCCCCCAGCGACATTAAAACACTTGGAGTTTCAGCTCTGCCTCCTCAAAACATGCAAGAAAAATTAATCTGATCCCAAAGTGGACATTAACCACAAAAACGCATGTGGTGTTATCCCTCACTCTCTCTGAGCTACGAAACCACAATTTACCTCTTCTGGTAAAATTGTCTGACCCTGCTGACAATTTTTAGCAGAACATAAAACACAAACCACTTCATCTACTATGAACCACATTTGTAACCATGATTTGTTACCACTTTAGAGGTGCAGTACAGAAATAACACCAACGTAACCACTAAGCACAATGAAAACAGCCCGCATCTCGAATACATCTTGAGCTCATCACTCAAAGAACACATTACTTAAACACCTTATTCTGACCTCCACACAGACATGGTATGGCAGATACAGCCAAACGGGAGCAACTTCACTAGATAGCCACCCAGAGCAAACCCTTTGCAGTCGTGCGTTCTTCAAGCCTAGGGCCTGTTCCTTTCACTTAGTCTTACTGCATTCAGCTACAGCTATTTCAGTGTGACCTTCCTGACTTACAGACAGAACATCTTAAAGTAAATAAATCAGTCAGGACAAAAGCATAACCCTAACCAGAGGCACCCCATATTTACATGTACTACTGGGCTAGAAAGATAAAACAACATTCCTAGCAACGCTGTTACTAACACCTGATCACTACATTTACTGCAGCTCTAGTGTGCCTATAAAGGCTTGGGGGTGGCTTTAAAAAAAAACAAAACCAAAAAACAACAGTATTGTGTTAGTTTGTTGGTAACTTTTAACAGATCACATCTTGCCGGGGCTATGTATTGTTACTTAAGGAAGCTTTTATCCTCTCTTCCATCTACGTTCTGCAGTAACATTTTACTCAGCTAAGGACAGCGAGGGCACTCAGAGGCTGTCCTGCAGAGAATTCTGCTCCCTTCCTTCCCATCGCTGTAACTGAACAAACTTGGCCTCATCCTGAGAAAACTCTGCACTGCAATAAATCTGTCAGCACACAATCTTCCTTATAATCCCCAGCTAATTTTTCCATCTGAATTCCCAAGTACTTTGAGAACAGAACGGTGACTTTGAGGCCACGCTAAAACCATAAATCATTACTGATGCTGATTCAAATTTCAGGAAATTTTGGGCTAAGTTAAACCACTTACCTAAGCCCAAAAGCTAACACATTATCTTGAAAGAAAATAGCTGCACAAATGCAGAAGGCATCCTCACAATATGGATATTTAGGAGCTTTAAGGAGAAAACAAAAAATACAGAAAGCCACCCACACCACAGTCCTACTTTACAGCACAAAAAGTCACAAGAAAGCCCTTTGCCTTATCCCAACACACATTTCCTGTGTTTAACCAGGTATCTGTCACTAACGTCCTTCAGCTGAAATGCAAAACTTCCAGGTTTATGCTGAGGATTCCACCTAAATCTGCAGTTTAGGACGACAAGGAAGGTGACAACTGCTACAGTCCATGCAGAGCAACTCTCTGCTAATGGCACTGAACAGATTCAGACCTCAGAAAAGGTCAAGTTCCAGCAGCAAATAGTTCTAGAAGTTTTAGCAGAAATCAAAGCAGTGACTTCACTTCTAAGGATTCCTGCTGCAGCCCCGATATCGTGCTGTCCAAATTTTTTCTTTTTTTTTTTTCCCCAACTGGCCTACAATTTGTGTTGGTTTTGACCTTCAAATTCCTCTGCACAATGACACAGACAGGATTTTGTACTTCCTTCTCCAACATTTAGCAAGGTTGAGGAGGCTGCTGTCTCAGCAGCCTGTGAAGCTCTCATTTCATGACTTTAGAATAGCATGGGATAATGGCTATTTCTACTTCTTTGGCACCCAGGATAGTGTGCTAAATAAGACATTGCAGCAGTTGAGAAGTTCATAGAACTGAACTTCACAACACAAAGGAATAAATATTAATTTATCAAATAATAAATTAAGTTATTGAAAGTAAACAGTTTCAACTTGCTTCAGTGTAAATCTCTTAACTCTTTCAACATAAAAATTCCAGCTTAACAAATTAGAGATGACAGTAATTATTCATCTGCTCTAGACATGGATGTACACTTCTGATTTGGAGCAGAGCTGAGATTTTGCTAAATTCATGCACTGCTAAGACTTCCATGCAGTGCCCTCCTTCATCCTTTCTCAATAGCTTCTCTTTTTCTTAGTGTCAAATCAAGACCCTCTGTGATAAACACAAAAAGATAGTAAGACCAATAAAAATTCAGACCCCAAACAGCATTCACTACCTACCTACCACAACAGAAATCATTTTACTTGGCTTCCAAAGTCTATGTCCTACAGAGTATCCAGAGCACATAGGCAAGTGAACACGGATTTCAATGTGCGAAATTAGGGAGCATCTCTTCAGTCCCAGAGCACACGTGGCTAACAGCAAGTCCCCACAGCTGCTGACCCAGAGCCTTCTCATCACCAGTTGACACCAAAGGAACAGCATGAATTAAGATTACTCTATTTCCTTTCCAAATCTTCTTTCCAATGAGAAATGTGCAGGATGTAGGAAATCTGAATTACTGCATAATCCAGAAGAGAACACATTAAATGATTTAAGACATCCGTTCCTTTCCTGGACACAGATCTTGAAGACCTTCTCATGTTCATAAAACAACTGCAAATACCAAGTACAACTTCTTATCCACTTCAGATGTGTTCCACATGACACTGAGAGGGCTCACTCCGCATTGGTCACAGGATGCAGGAATGCTGTCACAAAGCAACATCATCCTAATTCATAACTACAAATATCACTGCTGAAATAAACAGTCATCAAACACTACCACAGCAGAAGCCATATGTGCTTTATCGCTAATTTACCATCAAAAGCTTTTTGAGATATTATGTACAGATGTACTAATTATTTCTTACTCCTCACCATTCCTCTCACCAGCCAGTTATACTCATGGTATTCAAAAACCACAGCAACTTCACATACTGGGTAAGACTCACAGTTATTATTTCAGGGAGGCTTAGAGCATATGAATTTATTTGCAAAACAGCCCCAAGAGAGTCAGATTGATAAACAGAAAAACAGCAAGAATTAGGAAATCCTATAACAGATTAGCACTCAGCATTTGATGTCTTCAGTTCTGAGAAGGTGGCCAACAAATTATCCTTTCATTTGGCAAGCTGGCAACTTGAAGGGATTCCTGAAATCGGGAACTAGTTGCATATTTGGAAAGATAGTAGGCAACTGAGATGCAACAGCAAAATCAAAGCTGGTTAAGTAGTTACCCTCATGTCATCTCATAAAAATATGTACAAGTATCTTTAAGTCCATAACACAAAACCTGTTTTTGCTTTCTTTGTTAACTAATCCTTAGAAAGCTCAAAGTCTTCAATTCCATAATGCTAATCTGCTCTTATAACAAGCATCCTTCAGCATGACCTCAAATTTATTCTTAATTGTTTCTACTTCAAGGAGATAAAATAAGGCAACTATTTGTGCCCTTTTAACACCCTAATTAGTAGCAATACTATATCATGGATCTAATTAAAACTCCCCAGTTAGGGGTTGGGGAAACAGGGAGGAGAAGGGAGCAAAGAGGAAAGGTCAGCTGCCTGCAAAGCACAGTTTCCACTGCAGCAGACAGTTTCTCCTCCCCAGTTCATGAAATCTTATTATAATGGTGCACAGCCACACATCCCAGACAAGTTAGGGCGGCTTCCATCAGTATAAAATAAATTCCTGCCTATATGCAGCTTACATTTGCTAAATTAATAGTGTTTTCAATCATTCTGATACAGCAACGTTTTTCTGCAGTCTTTTATCATGGTTCCCATAGCAACAAACACTTTAGCGTGAGACTGCAATGCTGCTGCAGACTGCATCATAACCATACTGTCAGCAGCACACAGCTGCCTGACAAGTCAAGATTAAGTGAAGCCATAACCTCCAGTTCCGTGATACATTTACATTAAAAAAGCCCGTTATCTTATTTGTTTGACTCAGACAACATGCTAATTGCTATAAAAATTCTTAATCTTACCTACGAAGGCAAAAAAAAAAAAGTCACTGTATTCTGAAGCTGGAGAGGAATGAAGCTTTTGCCATAGCTCTTGCTGCAGTTTCCCATGGAATATTCTGACTTCACAGTTACTGAGTACTTTTACATTTACAACTTTGTGTATATTTGCAACCTTTTAATGGAGGCAGATGTTTAACACACTGCACATGCGGATGGATTTACCAGTCGTCTAAGCACAACTGCCTGGTGAACCAACCGTTGGAGTTCCTGGCTCAAGAAATACCTTATTTCACAAACAACAGGCTGGTGATGTCCGCTCACTGGGACCAAAAAGATACTTGCTGGTTTTATGACAAAATCTCTGCTTTGAGAGGAAACAGCAAAATTAGGACACAAGCTATCAAGATCAATTGAAACAAGCTTTAAAGTTTACTTCCAATCCTCAGCCATATATTTGCTGATAACAGCCAGCAATGAAACCTTCTGACTTATGCTGCATAAATCAGACCACTGCAAGGCAAACCCTGCAGTCATTTTTCTCTTACATCCTTCTGCAGGCAAAGAGGCCACCACACATTTTGCATCGGGAAACGCTGCCATCTACTGCTTGTAAATTGCTGTACACCTCACACCACTATGGGGACCACACATCAGCGTTCACAGTTCCTGACTAAGCATAGTCCGTGATTCAAAGGGAAGAGTGAAAATTACATGATCATAGTAAAGAAAAAGAAAAAGAAAACCAAGAAAAACAGTACACAGAAAACATGCATTTAAAACTGTTCAGCACTCATTTATACTAAGATAGAAATGAAAATATCCTACTAGCCATAAAAAACAACCTATCTTCCAACATCATCCTACAATTGTGTTATAATTTAACATCCATTGCTCCTGCTACCCTACCAGACTTCTCATCTGCACAAAGAAACACAAGCATGGCTGAAGAAACATCAACTTCCCACTGCCGAGTGAGCCCTACATTCTGCCAGTGAGGACTTATCACACAAGACAGGCATAAATTGCGATTAGACGACATCTTTTGGAAGGTGGGAGACGGTCTGTTGTTCAGCAAATAAGCAGGCTGACCAAAGACTGGAAAGGCTGAATCAAAGCCTCTCAGAAAATGAATGTGTTTGATGGATGTATGTGAGACACTTGTTCTTGAAGTGCTTGTACAGAAACAGCAGGAAGCATGGAAAATCCACACTTTTAAAAACAGATATTAACTTCCGGCAAGAAGGCCCGTTGCATGCACTCTTCATAGTATTTTCATTAATCACTTAAATTGTTAGTTCTTTAAAATCAAGAAAGAATCTCTCTAAGAACCAATACATCACACCCTTTATTAGTGTTTGAAATTTTCAGTGCCAAGAAAAAGAAAGAACAAAAGGCTTGGCTACTTTGAAGTCTGTCACATCTGCTTTCCTTCTAGTGATGCTCATTTTTCCACTATATAAAGTGCTGTAAATCTTGGGTAAACAATGTCAGAACGGCACAATGGTCTCTAACACCAGCCAACAGTTGGAAGTAACATACTTCAGTTACTTCAGGAATCAACTCCTCACTCGGAGGTGGGTTTTCATGTTATGTTTTTTGTTTTCTAAAAGTTCACAGCTGAAATTTAAATACAAGCCCAAAGTATTTAAAAGCCTTTCCTATCATCTGTAAGAAAATAGTATCTACAGTACCAGAAGTGTGAGCTGCATTAGTTTAGAAACATAAGCTACATTAATTCATTCTTTACACTAACTTATGCATCTGTAACTTGTACCAAATTTGAACAGTGGCAGCAGGAATTAGTCCTACATTATGCAACAGAACCTAAGATGGCATGGTTTCATTTCTTGACAGCAGTGATGCAGCAAATGCTCTGTCAACGAATCATTAAAGTTATAAAAAACAAGTAAGGCTAAATCCAAACCTCATACAGCAGGGACCCAGCTTTGGTGCTGCACCTAACACTTTGCATCAACGTAACACAAAACTAAGGCCTGACAGCCCTGGACAGGATGGATTCACCCTGCAGACTGCAGCTCAAGTATCACTAGTAGTAAGTTGTTTGAATATAAAATTCCAATTTTATTATTTCCTGCTTTAATAATCTCTTCTGCAAATTCTGTGGGGAAAATTCAAGAAGGGATTTTAGACCGTGGACTGAAACTCAGTCTCCTAATTGCTGCTACAGTGCCATGCTTTCAGCATCCCCTGCCCAAGCAGCATCCACTCTGACAAGGGTAAGGCTGGGAGAAGGAAAGTTTTTATTTGGTCTCCACTGTATAATAAAAAAAAAAAAAAAAAAAAAAAAAAGTGTTGGCACACTCTAATCTTTCTTGTAAGCTATAGTTAAGTTTGAAGAATGGAGATACAGCTGTTGCCTTTAATAAATTTTGAGTGACTATGGCTTTATCAGTAGGCTAATTCATTAAAAAACTAATTAAAAAAATCAATCAAGTCAGAAAGTTTGTCCAACTATGTTTAATCTACTTCATCATAATGGGTAACTATAAAAAGTGCAGCTATTCTTGAGGGACAATATACCTATCAGTCATTTACAGGAACAAAAAAAAGCAGTGCAGTCAAACTCATTCTGCAAAGGTTAATATAGTCTGAAAAGCATTTATCCCAATTTTCTCATTTTTCAGGACATACTGAAGCCCCAGAGAGTCAAAAAATAATTATATATATATATATATACTTTTTTTTTTAAAGCTAGGTATTATTCCTGTGACACTTCAGTAGATCAGCTCTCTTCAAAATATAAAAGTAGGCTTGGGAAAGGATAGGCTCTCCAGTATTTTAGTAGATGAATACTGAAGAATGCTAGCATTCTCAGTGTCAACTTCAGAAGTTACATCCCAACCACAATTGATGTATTTCAAGAACATATAAATAAATCCTTTAAAATAATGCATTTTTCATTTAGAAAGCTGGATTTTGAAAGCCATCTCTATGTAAGAGATGCCATCACGTACTCCGACCTCTACTAAGGAAATCACACACTGAAAATATATTCTGATATGGCTTTTTTTTTTTAATAAAACAGTGATACCACATGAGTACTTGTGGCCATATTCCCCACACAAAAAGATTCTCAAAATCTCCAAGTCCACACTGTTTTGAGTCTCATGCTCAGTTATCGAATTAATGAGACCGAACAAGTGACTAAAGGACAAAGAGTGCTGTAATTCCAAGCACACCAAATACTGCTAGTTCATACAATCAGCAGTGCTCTCACCCAACAGCACCCCTATCACATCTGGCTCCACTTGTATCTCTATTGCCCAACATCTGCATAAGACATCACATAAAGCACACATAGATGAAGCAGGGTTGAGGGATATGGTTTAGTGTGAACTGTTGGTGACAGGTGGATGGTTGCACTGGATGATTTGTAGGTCTTTTCCAACCTCGGTGTTTCTGTGGGTTCAAACGCTATGCCAATTCTCAGAAACATCTCCTGGATGAGTTGAGGTCACTCAGCAGTTTCTGCTTGAAGTTTTGCTTTTTCTACCTTAACCAAACACTTCCCTTTCTTACCAGGATCATTACATTTTTCTTATGTTCATGTGAAAATTAAGCACGCAGGTCTACTGACAGCCATCAAAATAGTAGAAGCATCTTGAGATAGCTAATTAAAGCTAAGAACAAACACTTTCATCCTCCTCTCCAGCTTATTTTTCCCCCAGAGAAGGATCACAGTATGTTCCATTATGGAAAACAAAAAAAAACCCCACTCATCTGTAAAATCTTATATATCAAGACCAGGCATGTGCTTATTAGCAAGTCAACACTGCAGCACCTTTGGACAGTGTGTACTGTGGATCACCAGCTTCTCACATATTTCAACATTTACACTGTACCACATAAATAGTTATGCAGAAATGCTCATGGAGCATTTAATTGCTATTATCCAAGAAGAAACACAGCATAAGTTTTAATTGTTCTGTTTCAACTAAAGCTAATAAGATGTTTTAACTGAAGTTCCACCTTTAACACAATTTCATTTGCTAAGCAAAGTCACACAGTGATGGCATTTTATTTTTCGTACAGTCTTCGAGAAGACTGAACAACTGAAACAATTCTATAACCTCCAGATCTTTCCCATCTGATCTCAACTTCTCAGGCAGCAGTTAGTTATGAAAAAAAATAAGGTTATGGAGGTAGAAAGGACTGGATCCTTTTATTACTGACACACCAGTGATCCATCACAAACTCTCAAAATGGCTACTATCTCCAGCTTCCCCTCTTACTGCTCTTTTTGTCATATATTTAAGTTACCGTGCTAATGTAGTAACACATTTCAATTATTATCCACAGCTTGTCTGTTTTCCTGCTGACACCTTTTTTCACATTCCCACGAAGTTTTAACTTCTGCTGTCATTGGCCAATTTTTATTTAGTCAACCGAAACACTGAGTTTATTATACCAGTACTTTATCTAAAATATAAAAATTAATTTGATTCAATAAATGCACAGTGTTTACCAGTGTTTCCTAACTTCTTCTCTCATGGATCCTGTTCGGGAGGCTTACCTAAGTAGCCTCATGCTTCCTTAGGCTGAGATGCAGCTTTTCTCATGTCTCACTTCTTAGCATTGTGTCACACAACCTGGAGATACTTTTAACTATGTTGTACCCCATTTCACCATCAACTTAGGTTTTAACTTTACTGTTCAACTGTACTCAACCATAATTACTCTAAAACAACACAGTATTTATATATTAATTATATATTTCTTATTGAATTCTACACAAGCAAAGAATAATTTCTGAAAAGCAAGAAAGAAAGAACATACAAACATATTAATGCACAGGATTGATGAGCAATGAAGCAGGTTATCTGTTTGTGCCTGGATTGCTTTACCAGTTTGAGGTCCATTTGTGAAACCTAAGATAAAGTGTTATTTAAAACCAGTTACCAGCCATGCTTTGATAGCATTGGCACAAAGACAGAATGGAAATATGATGGGAATTAGCAACAGGAACAGTGACAAAGAGCAGCAGACGTTACCAGTAGCACTGGGCGTTATTCTCCAGCAGCTTCTCCACCATGTGCTCTACTCTTACAAACCAGCTTGGCACAGCTTTGTATATCAACGGAGTATCTGACCTGTAGCAGAAAGATGATGGAAAGGGGCAAAAAGAAAAAGCCACATTATTTATAAAGAACATTTTAAAAATGCAGTTCTGTGCATGACAGCTCTCTCTCCATAGAGCTCATTGTACACTTCCTGAAATATTATCACAACAACAAAAGGGTGTTTTGTTTTTAATAACACACTGTTATTAATTGTTACTCTTACCATGAGCTACCATTTTAAAATTGATTCCTAAGAAAAATCCTTCATGAAGCAACCAAATGAGTTTTTATCGCACAAGAAATCACAAGAACAAACTACACTTGAATTTTAGATTTATGTTGCTATATAGTACAGAAATAAGAACTTCATCCAGTATTCAAATGAGTTATTTAAGTCTTCCAGGTGACATCGTTCTGTTTTTTTTTTTTTTACATGCACATCTCCAACCTGACAAGCCAAAAAAAAATTATGCTACATTATTACTATTTCTATTTAAAAGAGTCATTTAGATGGAGTAACAGTACCCAACATCCTACACCATGAGGAGAAGGAAAGAGAGATCCAAATAAATATATAAAAGCATTAAGTAACAAAGGCATCCTCACATATTCCTTACTTCAACATTTCAGACAACCATACAAAAACCACATGGGGCATGTAACACTGTAACATGATGGAAAGCGCAGCAGTGACAGCAGGGTAGCAAGTCCTAGGCTGCGGCAAGCAAGGACTTGCTCAAATGCAACAGCCTTAGGCACAGAAATAAAGGAAAGAAGCTGCTTACCTTCAGAAGGCCTCATTTAGGCAGGGATCTCCAGAAGATTCCTATGCCTCCACTGCTAACCCTTAAATGAGGTCTGGGAAGAGGTGGATCCTGCCTCCATCCCTTCCTGTCACTCAGGTACACCTAAGCTCCCCTGGGTTGGCCCTGCCTTCCCACCTGGAACTCCATCACTGTTTTGAACTGTTACTTAGCATTTCCACTACAGGATGGGAGCAGATTCAGAACTTGGGATTGCTTAGAAATGAGAATGCTGTAGGACAGACTTTATAGACTGATAAATTTTCTAAATTACCTAGTAAAATCAGAATCTTTAAGCATCTGGCTGCATTGCAGACTTGGGCAATTCTCTTCTTGGTTAGTTCCTTAACACAACAGCTTATGGTCTTGCAAGACTTCAGTAACACACGGCCTTCTTAATGATCCAATAATCAATTCGTGTATAAAGTTCATTATAGGAGAGGTTTGTGTTGGTTTTTTTTTAAGCTATAACATGGATTCATTTCAAATGCACAACATACTCAAATTATGATGAAAATTCATCAATATAATCACATCACTCAGGAGTGGTTGTGGCAGTGATGTGGGCTCATTATTTTCATTATCTGAAAATGGTTGTAAGCCAATGGACTGCTATGGAGAACACCTCCTTGTTCTCATATCCCTTCCTACACATTGACTTCTGGACGCTGTCACAGGCTCTACAGGGCCTGTTTGGTCCAATATAGCACAACCACTTTCACTGCTTCCATAACACTGTCCTTTAGCTCTAACTTCAAATCTGTGCTTTTTCATTACCTCACAAAGGATTAAGATTGACAGACTCAACTTACTAGCACTACAGTCTGAAAGTAAAAGGCAGAAATGGCACAGATTCCATAGACCTCATCTATTTCAAACAAGAGAATAAAATCCCCTTTTGCACGTTACTTTCCACTTCTCAACACAATAGTGCAACTCAGAATTCCAAGACAATTACTCCGAAATAAAACCTGCTATCTCTGAACAGCAGAGGACTGGCCATTCCTCTGTAACTAACATCTGCATTTCTTAAAGCAGTTTCTCTACCCAGCATTCCAGGAGTCTTCACCGAGCATATACATTAAAGGTAAAACTGATTTTCAAGGACTAAGCACTTAAATAAAGATAGTGAGTTCAGATAAAATATCAGGATGTTGAAGGAAGAGCAGAAAGCACCACTCTAAGGGCACAACCACTGAAAGCAGAAAAAATTTTAACACAAATAGCCAATTTTAACAACGTAAGAATATTTGCTCTTCTGTAAGTGTAAAAGAAAACTTCACAGTGCATGCTAGAGCCTGGCAGTCACCTATTCAGCATCATCCTATCACATACAGAGATTGATTCTGATTACTCAGGACCAGCACATCCTTTGGGGAACAGCAGTGGCAGCATGTTTCCTTAGATGTGTGTCCTTTAGAACTTTATCAGAGGTAGAGAAGCACCTGAGCAAACAGCCTGTTCCTTAGCAGTGATACAACATCAGCTCTCTCTGAAATGTAACCTTTGTACATGAAAAGCTCAGCGATAACATTCTCCGTGCACCATACATGCTCCAATCATTCCTTGTACCACTCTGGACTGTGCAGTGATTTTAAACAACTTATTGTGATCTTCCCTTTTCTTTAATTTCAGAAGTATATGATAGATTACTGACCACACGCCCTTAAAGAATGCTTCTTGGTTTTGCTTAAAAAAGCAAAGCCTTGCATAAATCAGAGACAAAGCTTCCCAGTGTTAATTCCTAATGGGATGGCACACAGTAGCTACCATGGACATCTGGCTGTCAAGCTTGTTACCTTTGCTGCTTTCCAGAGTTGTTGAATCAACTCCTTCCAGAGCTGTTAAACCACTACCTAGACTACACAAGCATTCAGGTTAGCAAGATCTACATGTACACAGAGCAGTTTTGACTAATCATTTTCTCTTTCAACAATTCCAATAAAGAAGAGTTCTGGCTAGAAATTGTCTACTGTGTACTCACCTAGGTGACACTGCTGCCCTCGCCTTTAAATTTTCAACATCAGTTAACAGCAAATGACTGCATAACATTACAACAAGACAATTAAAAGAAGGATCCTCTGATGATATGCAAAAAGAGAAATGACATACTTGGGATCCAGCAACTCACTGGTTCCAGAGAAAAGCAAGAAAAACAGTACAGTAAGTAGGAAAACCTGATTCCAAAGTTTTCTTACATTAATCAAAATAATTTATGACTGTGTTTAAGTCAAGAACTACTCTCCTACTTTTAGCATATTCCAATTATGGTTTGATTTCTGATGGAAGCTAAATGAGATTTTAAAGTAGATTCCATTACTCTGCTCTTCCTACCAGATAATTTGCTGCTAGGAGCTGCCTGCAACTTATCATCAATCAACAAAAATGTCAACATGTGGCAGGATTAAGTATGTTCTACAGCATCAGCATTTCTATGTAACCAGTTTCTTTCAGAACACCATGGCTGTATATTTGAGTTGTGACAAAGAAAATAAAAGCACTGTAGTTTCCGGCTGCAGTTTAAAAGCTGGTAACTCTTGAAGGACTAAACCAAAATTGCAGCTGCTCTAATTCAGTACGCTTGATCCCTTTCACTTTCAGTGATGTTAAGCCAAGGAAGTTAAGAGAGGGGGGAAAAAGGAGGCAAACCTCAAGAAGTTCCTCAGTTACAACCCTCAGTCTTAAAACCATATGCACTTCTCTCCTTACCTCCAGCAGAACGGATAGCTGTGTTTGTAACTACTGCTGTGAACCAGCCTGCCTTTCTCCTTCAGTAATTTAATGATGTTCTTATCTGCATCCTGAAACAAAAGAAAAGAAAGTTTTCCTTGGATAACAAATTTCACCATTTCAGTAAGCCACGACAAGATTCATCTGCAATATCTAACCAAAAATAACCTGCAAGTAATTCAATAACTACACAAAAATCCCCCAAATTGCATATAATTCATACATTTACTGCAGAGGTACTGTGAAACATTACATTTGAAACGTTATTTGCTCTCCAAATCCTTCTATAGATCAGTCCATTTTCCCCTTAGCTTTTTTCCCTCCCACATACACTGAACTGTGCAGAACTTAATTTTTTCTGTAGCGCTGCTACACACCAGAACTCATATCATTAAATCTTTGATTAAGTCTTCTGTAGTCTTCAGTAGAAATCCACACAGTGCCTTTTATCTGATGTTCAGAACTCACTGTAACACATTCCTCTAAAATGTGACTACAGTTACAGAAGCTACATCATCTTTTGTAACACCTGACAGGATTTACAGTTTAAGTTGGGACCGAAAGCTGCACAATAAGAGCTAAAGACAGCCTATTGGACAGACACTGTCAAAATGAGATTAAGAAAGGAAAAAGAAATCATAGTACACAAAGATTTTTTATTTTGCAATATTCAGAATCTAAAAAAAGAATTCACCATTATAAGAACATTCTTCAAGCTCAGATTCCTATCAGCAAGAAGCTAAACATGCAGCCTCCACTACTCCATTATTTGCCTCAATATGCAGGAAGCAATGATAGCTGTTTAAGTTCAAACAAGACTTCAAGCCTGTTCAAATGGAACAGGCCATCAAATTGCAACAGTGGGAAACCATGACTGAAAAACAATTTATTTGCTGAGTGTACGAGGCATTCGTTTTTACAGATTTGCCTGTAACAATCCAGAGTTCCTCTGGGTATCCTTTCAGATGGATTCTCTTTCATCTATTAGCAAGTCAATTTGTGTTGCAACATGTCCCACAAGTGGGAAAAATGACTGGATTTCTCTCCATTAAGAAACTGCATTAAACTATCTGGCTGGTATAAACTTAATTATGACATCTGTGAATTCAGTTGGCATCCCAAGGCAAGGCAGGCACACTTACCTAGAGACTGCATACGTAACATTTCTGTAGGAAACTAGCAAAAAGTGTGACTTTGCTGCTACTAGCATAAACACACATCCTCAATTTCATTACAAGATTTACAATACCATTGACGTTTCAAGGTTGGTTTTTTTTTCAGACATTTTAATAAACCTGCCACTGTTGCACGTTAATAGACATTTCGATTTTTCCAGAGGCACATTGAAGACATAAGGCAAAGATAAGAACGCTTCTAAAGCACATAAACTCTACCTAGAATAAAGCAGTAATTTCCTATCTCCAGACTCACTGACCTTCACATACTGTCCAGCAAAATCGGTCACTTCAGCTGTGAAGCAGCCTGACACATCAACAGGACAAACTGGGACAGAATCTTTCTGAATAACATTAAAATCCATACAGACTCTGTAATCATCCTACAAAAGATACAAGTGCCAAGTTACAGAAGACTGAAATATCAGTTACAACATCCATTCCAGAAAACAATAAATACTGAATAAGAAACACGACGACTGGGCAAGAATAATGAAATACTCAGCCTTCACTTTACAAAATAAATGCTTAAAAAGTGTTGTACATACACTTGTACTTTTATGCATTACAGGAATTTCTTCAGAATTCTTCATAATTCATCTGTAGACACACATATACAAATACACACGTGTTTATGTATGGAGATGGCAGGTTGTTTTAATCTTATTCTGAAATTACACATAAGAATTCCCTACTTCTGAACGTGTTAATGACCTTAAGTACTGAAATCTGTATTTCTCAATCTTTTGGGCCCGTAGGCAGCACTATTGATCAACCACCACACATGGACAACATCACAGACTGTTTTCCTGGCCAGCTCATTGAAGTCTTTAATTTCCTGTAGCAATAAGGAGCACAAAATTGAAAAAAGCCTTCAGGACAAGAAAGTCACTGAAAGCTTCTCAGAAATGTAACTAAGAACCAATGGTACCTTCAAAATGAAAGATCACAGCAAAATTATAAGGGGACTAGCAAAGTTCAGACTCCGATTTCAAGCTTGAAGTGAAAGTAAACACATCTTCACCAATTACTATTCCAGATTACCCACTTTTTTTCCCTAAAGGTGCGATTATATTATTAGGGATTGGAGGGGAAGGGAGAGCGGGGAGGTTGTGGATTAAACTCTCTCAAAACATTTGGAGAATCACTTAATTTTCTTTCCTTAAAGAGCAAGGCCCTGCTTAAGCCTGCACCAAGGCAGGTTGTTTGAGTCTGCCGGGTTCCCGTACTTCTGCCCTGACCAAATGGGGCACTAAATTTAGGGACAGAAATTGAAGGGTTTTGTTGAGGTGTGCAATGTAACCTACAGTGATCTTGCCTATCTAAACTGGCTGCAATTGAACTTTCAGATTCCTATTTGCTTAGAGCTCATCTACCTTTGGTGAAACAAGCACACAACAGCTACTTGATAGGAGCTGCACTCTAAAGCAAGCTGATTGAGTCACTTTGATCAAGGAGATCTTATCTGAATAAAGTGCTAAAATAAGTGTTAAATAAGCAAGCATTTCACACCTATCTGAATTCTCCTTTCATAGATGCAACCAATATTGGCAAGCCAGCTTTGGGTGAGACAAAGCGAGGTTTCCAGATCCTCTCTGCAGTCTTCTTCCTGCATCTTCAGCACTGCCCACCAGCCCCCTCCAGCCAGGTCTGGTAAATGTTGCCAAGTGGGTCCACATTGTATTTCATAGAACATGCTGAAACTCATCCACAGCAGTAGAGAAGTTGACTACTTCAATGCATCACATGCAGAATCGAAACCCCATCTCAGTGATATCACTCAATTCTCTACAGATGACAGTTTCCGTCCACTTTTCAGTCACTGTGGACAACCATCACAATTCTTCAGCCTCCATTTGGTCAACCAGTTATTACAGTCAACAGATGACTTAAGACAAGCCTGTTCTCAGTTGACCTTTCACCAGCTATTATTGCTGAGATACAGCAAGCAGACTGCAGCTTTAATTTGTAGGCCAGATGACATATCAACCCTGATTTGGCAATGAACTGTACAAGGCTTTGAAGAAGCAGCCAGCAAAGAGTACATCAAAGCCTGGCACACTGACAACCTAGCTAAAACCTAATAACGAACCTTCCACTTTGCAGGACCCAGGGCAAGAGGTGGTTCGGTATGGTTTGCATCACCAAAGCAGCCGGTGATATATCAAGAGTTTCCTTTCTTTTGAAAAGCTTGGAATCAAATGTAAAAGCTCTACACACCGACATTCTATTTGATTTAATGGGGACTTGTTTCAGTAATCACAATCCAAGAACACATTCAGGCACATGCAGAAAACCACAAGTGCTAAGCTTCACTGGAAAACTGAAGTAAATTTCAATTATTTCCAGGACTGAAGTCACACTGCTGGTCACATGCTTTTTTAAATGCCTGTGATGATTATATCCTCTAGAAGGTTACAAAGAGAAGTCAACGCCGTACTTAAAATGAGTGAAACAGAAGCTATTGAAAACTCACTGTTGAGAATAACTCAAGGCTTTCCTGCCAGAAACATGAAAAAAAGGCAACAAAAAAAGAAAAACAACTGCCAAAAGGTTTACCTGTAGCACCACTTAAAAGTTAATATCTTTTCAACACATCGCAAAAGTAAAGTATAACAGGAATGAACCTAAGAAACACTTGTGATTCATCCTGAGCAAGTACTGGAAGTACAGGGTTTGCATGCCAATTGAAACATTACTAGAACTCGATGCAGGCACATCTACCTATGACGAAATGCCTGAGCAGCTGGATTTTAGTGTCATGTTAATCGACAAGTAGAATGAGTTTTAAAAGTTTTTATGCAGGTCTGTCTTTCCCCACAAGCTTTAATTTTGAGTTCTCTCAAACTAAAAAAAATAAAATAAAATGTAATTTTATGCAGTATTGCAGCTTGTGTCTGGCAAACACATCAGACAAGACAACAAAACAACTATCCTGGAACTAAACAAAGGTGAATTTTTACTACTGGAGAAGGAGCATCCAAGCTATCATCACAATGTCGACCAGAAAGAAGAATTAAAATTAAAAACAACCCCGCTTTCTGTTTATTAAAATAATTTGCTTATTCTGGGGGGGAAGGGACAGACACGAGACGACAGTTCTTGCAAAGGACTGTGCTCTTTTTCTCCTCTGAGCTTTATCTCCTGCTCCACTTACCCCCTTTTCTCTTCCCTATTCTCCTTTAACACACAATATCAAAGCAAGTTGCAGAGAAGCCAATTAGACTGTTCTACCTATAATCAGGAGTTTCCCTCTTTTTCATCTAAGACTGTCTATTTAAAGATGGAAACATTTAAGTCAACACCATGTAATACTCAGTATTTTGTATAGTGCCTACTGTGATGAATTCCTGAACCTAAACTAGAGCCTGTGTGAGTCTTTCTGAATGAAAACAATCACTGCACCATGAAAAACAGAACTGTATGCACCCCACAAGAAAGAAAGCAGCAGCATCTCATACAACATACTCCACATAACTTCCTTCTAAGGGTAGCATATCAGTTAACCCAGGTCCATACCACACATTATGAAGTCTAGATGCCCCATATGTATCAATTGCTAATTTCATGATCTTAGTGTACTTTTCACTTATACAGTTATTCTGTGCATCTTTTCTTCCTTTGTAATGCACATACTATACTGCCACGTTTTCCAAACCCCTCATTTTAAAAAGGTAATTGCTGACTTCCCAGGAGAGATGGAACATTCTTCTTCCCCACTTCTGTGTTCATACGTCTTTGTGGGCTTGTAACCGAACCAAACAGAAGATGGCAAATAATCCTTGAACTAACTGGGCAGCTAAGCTTTCCAACAAGCTGTTTCCAGTAACTAGAAAGTGCTGTGAAAATACACAAATCAACACAGCAGCCAACGGAACACTTCTTCCAGAGCTCCTCTGCTATTAGCAGCATTCCCATTTCTATTACTCCATGTTCCACAGCAAGAGTTCTCTCCTCTTAAAACCAAGACTGTTCTCTCATCCCTCAGTTAAGATCCTGCAGGATGTAGCTATAGGGGAATCTGAGGCTCAGGTAGTGCAATATGCTTTAGATTCCTTAAGGCACTTCACTTTACCAGTCACATGAATTTCTCTATTAACCAGGAATATACAGCCCAATCTGATTTTAAGTTACAGCTATATTAAGGTAGAACATCTTCTCATATCAACATCCATCTTGTCAAGGGAAATAGAACACCACAACAGATGCATCCTTCAAAAAATGCAGCAAAAAAGGACAGAGAAAGATGGGATATTTCACACAAATACAAAGAGGCCTATTATTAATGGCAATGGTTTCTGGAAACTATAATAGAGCTTGCAGTACAGGGACTGCTAATTGCTGGACATTGGCAGTTATTACAGGTTTTCTGAGGGCATCTTTGGAAAACGGTTGAAGACAAGACACTACACAAAAGAGACAATGAATCTAAACTAGTGCTGCTAATTCCCATGTCTAAAAATCGATGAAATTCATGAAAAAATCCCTCCTAACCTTTGCAAGAATAGACTGAGAGAAAGAAAAATAAAGTTGTTCAGCAGACAGAAAAAAGAATGGAGTTCAATAAGGGATAAAGAAAGAAAAAGCACCCAAAGCATTTTTTCAGGTATTCCAAATATACAACAAGTACCAAAATTGACAGATTGAAGAGAGGCAGTGTACTGAGCAGAACTACAGCTACCATCCAAAATTATCACTTCAAGCACATTTTTCTATTTTTCAGTGTTAGCAGATCATTTATTCCTGAAGCTGGAAATCTAGACTTGGAACAGCTAAGATCAATGACACTTGGAAGATACAGTGGTGAGAGCACAACATACCACAACAGTAACCAAAACCAGGGACATCTGAAATCTCCACTTCAACAAACAAGGGGCACAAGTGCATGTAAGAGCTCCCTAGAACACAATGTTTCTAAGTAGCAAATGGGAGGGTTACTTGATTTCATAACCATTGCCAGTTCACAGTAGCTGGAAAGCCAAGCCATGTGCACGAGAAAAAAAATGAACATAACAGACACATAAATTGTACTCACAGCACCAAAATAGGGGGCTTGATGAACGACACCTGTGCCTTCTTCCTCCTTCACATAATTGTCTACCAACACAGTAAAGGCACCTTTATCTCTGCACTGTAACACAAAAATAGGCTTTTCACACATACAGCAAACCAGAACTCGGAAGAATGCAGGAAAGCTACTGGCAGTCACAACGGCTTCAGAAATAAATGACACGCATTGCAATGTTACATTCTTAACATTATGTACTCATTTCCCATGGCTAAATCACTTGGACACTTCATTTAAGCAGCATCAACTTTGATTAAATCTAAGTTCCCTCCATAAGGCTACAGAGTCGATTCATCTTCAAGTCACAGCTCTTCACAAAGGTCTGTGTTTAACAGAATACAAATGAGTACACTCGTGTAAATGAGGATACACTCAAGACAGCTACAGGCATTCACTTCACAGAAGTCTCCTTGCATTTTTTAAAAAGCTTTTCTTTCATAATAAGAAATTCTCTTTATTTTCTCCAGAGAACAACGAAATGAGAAGCTTAAACATTCAAGAAAATTTGCAGTGTGACCACATCTTTAGTTTTTGTTATCTACATCTTGATTTTTTTGTTATCTACACACTATTTTCTATTAAAAAAAAAAAAAAAAAAAAAAAAAAAAAGCACTGCAAACTGTTACAGCTCAATCAGATACATTACAAGATATCTGGCATGTCCTGAAGAGGGATATTTTAGGATAAGACATCCATTCTAAGTAAAACTGGTATATGCCCATCTGTTCCTTAGGAAGTACAGCAGGACTCAGAATCATTAATCCATTCTGATCCTTTATACCTGCAGTCCAGTTTATCAGATGCAGCTTAGCTTCTGACCTTCCTCTAGAAACAACAGGTCCTGCTGCCTATGCAGGTTTCCACAGTTTGCTACTTCAGCACATGCTTCAGCACAGAATGCAGGCACAAATGACTGAGTCTCTTGCCTGAGTTAACAACAGCTTGTCCAGCACTTCTGTAATCCTTTTCAACTCTTTGAAGAATTTAACCAAGCACTGCTTTTGTATTTTTAATACATAGCCCTCTACCCTGTCTCTTATTACTATATGTACTACCGTGCAACACAATCTATGGTGCTATTATCCACAGGAGACTTACACAGCACTCAAATGCTGCACAACCAATCCATCTCACGAATATAAGGTCTGTGGAATTTAAAGGCAAAAGACACAGGCTCACCAGATGCAAGCCTGAGAGAATGCTGCTTATTCAGTAGTGATTAGTGAAAGTCTTGCTGTAATCTGAACTCATGCTACTATTCACCACTCAATTCTTACTCTGGGTATATTTATAACTTAAGGAAAAAAAGTTTAAGAACAGCCTTCTGTTTTTCAACCTTTCACAAAGCATTTTGAACAACTGGGATTAAACCTGAGTTTTCTTATTAGGACACAAGGTTTTTGTAATATAAACAAGTAATGCTGTGAAACATTTTGACTTTTGTCATGGTGTGCTGTGACAAACCCAACTTCATCTTACCTGAATAAAATATTCAAAGAGTGGTTTATACTTCTTGCCTTTTAGAACAATGCCAGGAAACCTGAAGAAGGAAAAAAAAAAAAAAAAATGTACATGAACACAAATGAACAACTTGAAAACTGCTTGGTCCACTAGTAAGGGAGGAGTTCCCCCTATTTCCCTCATATGTAACAGAATCTGGCTGCATATACTTCCCATTTCTACACCTCTTTGACAACTTAGATGGAAACATGTCTTAATGTATCTCTGCTAACAGAGAAGAGATAGACTTCTACCCAACGGCCTTCCAATGAAGAAATCACTGGAAACTTACATAGGAAGTAAGCATTATTAAGAGTTTATTTCTCATGAAGTTCTAGGTAAGGAGCTTTTGCATATAACACAATAACAAAGTACTATGAGCTCCGTGTGTTCAACAGAACTAAACAAGCACTGTCCCAGAACATCTAGGAGCTGTACGCACAAAAGATGGTCCTCCTGAGAATTACAGTGTTTAAATCCTAGACACCTTACCCTTACTCTATAATTAGGCACCTACACTTCCCAAGGGCACCTCAGAAGATCCAATACAGACAGGACACACTGAGGAACCAAACCAACCAAGAAGAGAAACAGCCTGTAGATTTGGCCCTCTTCAGGCTTCCAACTACAGGTGGCAAGCACAATGACTGGATTGCTCACACTCTCCTAAAAAGGCTTGAATCTTGCATCTCAGAAAGAAGCCTAGCTCAAATGCAGCCTCTTCTAGAAGATGAGATACCTTTCTGGATGTGCCACAGCTGTGGTCTTTTCCTATACTCCTCCTGATTTACATCCACATCTTTCAAAACCACTGGTCAAACCACACAACATTTGACTACTTGAAAGTGAAAAACTGCTTGAAAACTGTTCCACTGTACAAAAAGAAGCTCAATCAATATTTAATGCCAAGTTAAAGAGCGTGTCTCCTCAGCTTGCTATACACAATATCCACCAAGGAAGGGGCATTCTTCTATTTTAAGGCACAGCTTCATGGATGGTTTAAGTATTTTACATTACAAACAGCCTTAGGAATGTTTGAGGTGCTTAATCAGGATCAGATGAGAAAACAACATCCTAGTGCTCCTACATACAGATGTGGGAGTATTCAGACACGAATCAAGTACTAGAACCACCTACAGTTAAGAGAAAGGGGTGAAAGGGTTGTGGATCACATTCCTGATTTTCCCTTTTGATTTCTCAAATACTTTGTAATCTAAGTCCTGAACTGGAAGCTGGAAGTTTATACAGTGCCACCTTGTGACCTAAGTTATACTTCTAATGGAGACTACCTTAACCATAGCAACCCTTCACTTCCAAGTGATTAGAAATTTAGAATTGAAAAGGAAATAAAATTGACGTGCTGGAAAATAGTATAAAGCACTTAAGAGTTTAACATGCAAGCAGACTGAAATCTAACAGAAAGGGAGGAGAACATTCATCAACCATTTCATGTTCACCACTACTAAATGGCCACAAATGGAGTAATGCATCAAGACAGATTCACGCGTGCCGAGTAGCAGAGATGATTCTGATGAAGACAGGAGCCCTGACTAGTGAAACAAAGAAGAAATATTCCAGTTTTCTCTCACACAAAGAACCACTGTCTGCATCTGACTCAAAAAAGGAAACAAAAGCAGTCAGGCCAGGTTTGAAAGAAAAGCTGGAAGTTTTCAGGAAGACGAGATGACTTCAGATGCAGAATGTTCTCAGTGTAAGACCATTCCTTGACCTCAGTTTACCACCTGGTATGGAGCAAATATCAGTTTCTCCCCTGAAGACCTAACAGTCTGAAAATTGAGACATGGGCCAGAAGAAAAGAAGTGAGAAGTAGAAAAAAGTTCATTTCCATGAATTTATACGCTCCAAGATAAAAACATTCAAAATATCTTTTTAATTACCAGCTACCTCTTAATTGTCTCACATTTCACATTTGAGAACTGATTTATTACATAAAATAAAAACTGTAGTATGACAGAGGAACAGTCAGCTTGAGAAAACTACAGCACCAGTATAGAAAGAAAAAAAGCCACCACTCTGCAAGGAGAATACAAGTTGCCAGCTCCCCTGTACACAGGTACAGAGAGGTAAGAGATGAGAAAAACAGACAGAAATTTCACTTAGCCAGGCATGTAAGCATCTACAACAATCCTGTCTGTCCTGACTGTCTTAAAAAGGAAGTACAGAACTTTCACTTCACAATTTTGATGAGAAGAAAAAAGGCTATAAAAAGGCTTAAGTGTTTAGTTCATTTCTTGATACAGGAAATGAATGATGGCAACAAACCGAACTCATATTTGCAGAATTCCAATAAGAGAACAATTTAGGATGACAACACAGGAGACTAAAAACCTCAATGCATCTACACTGCTTATTTTCAGAGTCTAAAAGAAATGCATTCAAATACTGAAGAAAACAACAGCATTTTTGGTAGAACAAAATAACACAGATATTTTTGGAGTTCTGAGGATGAAAACTCCCCTCGGACCAGCTAACAACTTCATTACATTTAGACACTGAATACTTTAAAAAAAAAAGTGAAGTGGCAAAGAAAAATCAACATGAATTTGTCAAGTACAAGTCACATCAAAGCAAATTACTTCTTTTGTTAGGCAAACCAAGCAGCCTAAATAGCAGTCAAGGAGATAGACTCGGGGCATAATGACAGCAAGGCTTTTGACACCTCCCCATGTCATTCAGCTCCATGTAGAACACAAAAACATTCTGACCAAGTGACTGCATGCTTACATGGATGCAGAATCATTTCAAGGAAAAAAAAAAAAATAGTTTTGATTCAGTATCAGGCTGAAAGAAGATTTCCATCACGTTGACAATATTCAATGTTTTTATTGACAACTGAAGGGAGAAACAAAAAATAGGAAACGGACAAATCTGGGGATCAGAAGTTCCATCTGCATGGAAGAATGGGAGCACTGAAAATAATCTTCAAAGAGTGAGTACCACCTCAAATGGCCACAGAGCACGTGGCTGATTAAGACAATTAAGCCAGGGATGCTGAGGGGGACGGAGGAAAACAATAAAATCAGTGCAAAAATACAAAGTGGGAATTACTCAACTGTCCTAACATAAGAGTGGAAAACATCTTTAGCAAGTGTCCCAGCTGTATATTCCTGTATATGTTGTATATATAATATACAGCAGGCAATTGCTTAGTTAAATAGAGGCGGCCTCTTTTCACATGTGTATGCAAGCACGTTGCATCTATTATTCTAATTGGACAAAATGGTGTGGTAAAACTTATCTGCTTGAGGTAAAAGATGATAAAAATAACTATTGCCAGGGAATAAGGCTCATCATTCTAGATATTTTTTTTTTTAATTACTGCCAAATACTGAATAAAATGAACACCAATGCAAACATCCCTATCCTTCAATTCAAATAAGATGAATGAGCACTTTTCAGAAGGAGTAACTGCCACCAACTGCATAACTTGGGGAGATGATTCTATAGACAGTATTTGTTTGCTTAAGGGAATGGCTTTACTTTTGTCCATTTCCCTTCAAATATTTCCATGACTTTTAAGATATTTTCCACATCTATAAATCTTGAAAACTGGAAATTGTATAAATTAATAATGTTTTTCATAAGAAAAAAATAAAAATAAGCAAATTGAAGGACAGACCAAAGAACCTTTGGGGTTTTTACTATGAAACAGTAAACCAATCAAACTCGTATTCATACTCAAGATCAGTTCATCCTAGCAACTTCCAATCTCTTTACAGATCTTCTTTAACATATACATACATAGTATCACCATAGTGGGAAATTCACCTGCAGCTAACTGCCAAATTCAACTTCTTAAAACACTTCACTTCTGAGCTATAAAAATACTTCAAGATAACAAGTGAGCCATAATTTCTGTACTTGCCTGTCCAGTATCTCGTATTCATTGTCAGATTTGTATAGTGCTATCAGCCTGGATTCCATCAAGATGTAAATCTTTCCTGTAGCCTTATCTAGAACATAAAGCAAAGCAACAGGTTATATATATCCCAGTTTAATGCCCTCATTTGCACCATTATAAAAACTTCTGTTTATGCAATATGGTATCAAATGAGCTACAAAAATGTTCAGAACACTCCTGCTGATCAACTGCTACTTTCCAAAGCTAAGCTTAAAGAGACACCACAGGAGAAAACCCAGTACAATGATTTTCAGCCTCTTTTATTCTCTTCTTGTTAAGAGGCAGTAATACCCTAGCTTGCCTACTGCCACTGTGCCAAAGAAAGAACTGAAAAGTTTCAGCATATGTAACTGAAGTAGACCAAAACAATTAGAGGCAAGTTGGGTAATTACCAACTAAATATGACTAATAAAAATGACATTTCTTGTAACGACTGTACTCCTTTCTGTTGTCTTTCTGAAATCTATTATTTCAATCAATTTTATGCTTGGATTTTTTATAAAGGAAATAAATTATTAAAAAAAGCCATTTCCTATCCCTCAAGAAGCCCAACCTCTGAATTTTGACCATGAATATCACTCAGACTTTTCCTCAAGGGATTTTAATATTTCTATGGGCACATTTAGCATTTGTTCATTATCACAGACCTCTAGTTGCCATAAAGCTGTCGTGTCCTTATGTCTTCCTATAAATATATTCACTGAAGACAAGACGCAAGGAGCTCTGAAACCAGCAGCTTTCCATGCAGATGTAGGTGTTATTCCTGAAAGCTGTCAATAACTCCTTCGAGCTGACCAAATTTATGTCAAGATTTTGGAACGCCAGAAAAAATTTAGCTCTCCCACAATGCAGAGAAAACCCCAAACGCCTGGAGTTTATTGTAAAGAACTCTTCAACTTCTCATATTTGCCACCTTAGGCAATAATTAGATTCACATGTTTGTGTTGGAATGGGAAATTACGCCTTTGGCATTTCCTAAACCCGGAATAAATGAGACTGTTAACTTGAATCTCCATTTTTATTTACATACACTGAGAAGTCGGGAGAGGTCAGAAGTTTGGAAGAACCTGAGAACAGCAATGCAAGCATGTTTGTGTCCAAAACCCTGCCTTTTTTTTTTAAAAAAAAAAGTTTTTAATAGATTGAAAAATAAAGAGAATTGCATTTCAAGACTAAAACAAATACTCTGTTGCCAACTGACAAACCTGGATCTGCAACTGGAAAGTTATTTAAAATAGTAACATGAAAAGCCAAAGCTTACATTTAGGCAGCCTATATGGTCTGCTGCATGTAATGCCTGACATACTGGATGCTCTCTGAGAGGCTGTTCAGTAGCCCAAGTCATTTAGCCAGTGATAAGTAACTCATCTACAAGTAAGCTGTAACAGCAGGTAAAATGCACCCTTATACTGGAAAAAATAAAATAACATGGAAACTCACAGCATGCACCTCACCTTACATTTGTGCTAAAAAACATAAAGACGTTCAGTTATTGCAACCTAGTTGTCATACAATGGTCTGAGTCAGAGCTCCAAGAACAGGGGAAAGAAGCTAGGGGCTCCCAGTCACACTTCCCTGTCCTTCAAACACTGCATGACTCTAAGAGAAATAAAACATTCTTCTTATCATTTAAGCTATCAATGCGCATTTGGGAACAGCCCTCAGAATGCACATCACTGGTAAAAAGAGCAAAACAGTTAGAAACCATCAGCCACATAGGAAATGTATCTCCTCATCTTCTAGTACACTGATCCAGTCCAAGCTAAGCACTGTAGATCTGGCATAAGTAACAGGCTATCAGACAACACGCAAGTACACATTCAAAGGCACTGAAGAAAGAAGTGCTTGTTACATATATCACCTTAATTTAACACTTGCCTCTCAATTTCACATATTGTAGTTCTGGGTTCACACAAAGGGCCAGATTGCTAGGTAAAGTCCAAGGTGTAGTGGTCCAAGCAACAAGAGAGACACTTGCATCTTCAACGAGGGGGAAACTCACAATCACTGAAGGGTCTTGAACATCCTTATCAGGCAAGATAAAGTGAGAAGAAAAAAAGAACAACACATTTACTACGTGAGCTAGTGAAAAAAATACAAATCAATCAGTTACTACTGGTGCCATTCACTGCCTTGCAACTCGCCTAGTTGACCTCTGTAGTGGCAGAATGTGAAGAGGCAGCATAAAAAAAGTCTGAAATGAAAACCAGTCACAGCACCCCATCATTATACCAGTGTATACTATCAGCCTGACAAGGCCACTGAGTTCAACATTCGGTTAGCAGTGAGATTTGGAGAATTAGCTGCCAAAACACCAGAGAGCTGAATGCCAGCTCCCTCAGGTACCTCTCCTAATCCCTTTTTCTACATCTGTAATTAATCTCAACTGTCAAGACTATCAGCAGCTGCAGCTACAAAGAGGTTTTTCCCATATTTTCCTCTATAATCAGAGAACAGGAAGAACAGCCATCACTTGAGAAGAGGCAGTATCTTATTAAGAAACTACTGTTAGGAAGGAGAAAATGAAAGTGTGGGGTACCTAATGAAGAAGTGCATCAATATACAAAAGAGTAAAAATCTTTGTCATCAGCTGTATGAAACTCAGCCTCCAAAAGATTCAAAAGAAGCCCCTGAAAACAAGTTTTTCCTTCAGCTAATTACAATCCCATTTGGTCACTTCATATCTCCTGTATTTGGAAAAACAGATTGAACAAGTCTAACCTTGCACACACGAAATGTTCACTATTAATTTTAATTGTCAAATTTAAAAAAACAAAATTAGATGCCTCATGCAGAGACCCTAATGATACAAATAGGTCCTGCCCCTCTTCACTTCCAGCGCAAGCCACTCTGGGTTCCATCCAGCATCATGGAACAGTTAATTGCATCACAGGACAGGCAGCTATTTATGTCTCAGCTAAGGGCTGTTCCAGAGGGAATTTTCTGTGAACATCTGGTGCAGTCAACAGTAAAACATAAATATTACATAACTCTTGAACTGCGCTCAGCACCAAGCAAAGATTGAGCTATCACTGCAGCTCTGTCTCTTAACAATTGAGAAACAACACTGTAGTTATTCATTTGGTTTTCTGAAGCACAAAGTTGACCGGGTAGATAAAAAACAAAAGCCAGGAAAATAATAATAACTTCATCAAGGCTTTCAAGCGATGCTCACAGAATTAAACCTGCTTTAAGCTGAAGATAAAAATTCTTCAGTTCTTATGTAATGCCAGATACTGACATCATTTACTCCAGCCTACATTAGATACTTCATTTCTAAACATGTTTCCTGTGTCCTATTTCTCACAGGATCAATAAAGAGAATCCAAAGTCTGCTTTTCACATCGAGGAAAATAGCAGCTGCTTATTCCCAGGAACAACAGATCTTGCTAAGAATAAATTTTACCAGCTCACAGACCCTCAATCTCCAAAATATCACCTTGAAACAGACAAAGACGCTGTTTGCACGAAGGAGCACAGCAGCACACATAAGCATAGACTGTATTGGTTACAGAGCAAGAAATGGCATCTAAGTATTTTGTTAAGATTTGAGGAGAAGACAGCTTTGTTCCATGTAAAAGGGGCACACAAACACAGTTTTTGTTCTAGAGAGCTCATCAATCTGAGCCTATATGAAATGTCAATTGCTTCGCTTGTATTTGTTAACTATTTCAGCTTTCACAAACAGAAATATCAAGGTATCTTTGTAGGTGCCACTATTCCAGATCACACAACCCTTTGTTCTTCAGCGTGGTCAACTGAAACTCTGAAATACAAAAAGCATTAGTATTTGTGGGCTGCACTGTACAAGTGCATTTAAGCAGTTGTTCCAAAAACACTGTTTTTGGCCAGCAAATGGGCCTTTATTAGACAAGAAGTAAAAAAAGACCAGATGTACAATTTGTGCTAGCATTCTGCTGTAACGACCCACGATTTATGCTATAAGGATATGGAGGCCTGGGTGGGGATTGGAAAGGACACAAAACCTCTAAATTTGAAAGATTAGGACATAACTGGTGCCTTCATGTATGCAATCATGAATTTGTTCCAAATAACAGCTGCATCTAGTAGTTTGTTTTAAGGGACTGTCATATAGTGCTTAGCACACTTTGTTTTATACTGGAGTTTATCATTTTAAATGCATGATTCCTACATGCTATAACCAAACTGGTCTTTGATAATTCTTACTAATAATACACTGACAAGAGATTTCAACTTTGCCAATGACCCTCCTCTTTTCAAATCTACACAGCCAGGACAGCTGTAGCACTCCTCTTAGTATTTACAGTGGAAACCCAGCATAAGTGCAATACTCATTCTGAGAGCCAGAAGAGGAAATGAAAGTAATTTAGCAAACTACAGCAAAGTATTACGCCTCACACAAGCATTAACTAAGAACAGGGAAGAAGGCAGAGATCAAATAATCCAAACAAGCAAAGCTAATCATAATAAAACAGCCTATTTACTTCATTTTCTTGCTATCAACTTGGAGTGCAATAACATACTTATGGACCAAGTTAAAAGAACTTCAACGACTTCCAAATCTATGTTGAGGACAGCAGAGATTTGATTGCAACACACTACATACACATATACTGACTTACCTTGTAATTCTGATGGGACTCAAAATTTGACAATGGGGTATTGCAAGCAGTAGAAAAAGGCATGACTTTAACACCTCTATATACCAGTCCCTTGTCATAAAGCTGCTTGAAAACCCACCTGGAAGCAAACAAGGAACACAGAATAACACTTTGTATGTCATGTTTAATAGAACAACAGCAAAGATGGAGCGATGTCCTGAAAGACACATTTCTAAGCAATCAATCACCAACTAAGGACAGAGTTTCTACGTCAAAAGAAAAGAGAGAAATTGACTGTGACTGTGTTACTGGCTCAATTTTAGTTTTAGCTGATTCTAGCAGTTTGGGTTTCTGTGCACTGATTGCACAGCACAGAGCAACATTCAGACAGAACACAAATCAGTACTGCTGAATAATCTTTCTTCACTCTCCTGAATACAAAGACGACCTGGAATTTCAATGACTAACAAGGCTGAAATCAGACATAATTAAAACAGACACACAATGACATGGCTGCTCACATATCTTAACAGACAGTGCTAATAAATAAATAAGTGTACCACTGAGTAAATCCTGACTGTGAAGAGCTTTTTTCAGAAGAAGACACAGCTTAGCAAGCAAAGTAATGAAACCAGCCTTACGGTGCCATAAGCTACATCAATATTCTCCTTCATTAGATCATTTCTCTTTGGACTTGATTCCAGCCCGAGATCAGTCTCATTTAAAGCTTTAACTCTTTTTATGCAATCTTCAACATGGTCTGTAGCATATTTGGATGTCTTATTAAAATAATCAAAAAAAAGATCCATCATATTGTAATACAAAGTACAAGTGCATGCTCAAGATGAACAGTGACTGAAAGAGCAATGTACTTCACATAGCAGCTGATCAGGTGTCTGTGTGATGGACAACAGCCTATGATTTTCTCTAAATACCACCAGATTTACAGAAGGGCTGTGCACGTTTACCACTGACTTGCACATTCACAGGTACAGCCTGCAGGTCAGCTATCTTAAGAGTAAGGCAGGAGAGGGTAAGCCTTAAATATCACTGTAAGTTCAAGATCTGCTTTTCTTCAGAGTCAAATTCCATTTGTGAACAGTTGGAAGTGACCAAAGACTGACGACTTGAAAAGCTCTCTGCTTGAACTACCTTTCCAAAGCCTCCTGATCACTTTTTTTGTGTTCCTTTCCAGATCAATAGCCCACTGCTAAGCAACCAACCCAGCTGACACGCAGCACTCTTTCCCTGCAGGCTGTCACTTTGTGCTTAGGAATCCAAGCCTCTGCTAAGTCAGTGTCAGAATTCTAAGTTTGAATGTCAAATCTTCAAGATAAAATGAAAGCAGGCTACTGCACTGATTTCTAGCTGCAGTATCAAAGAAGGGTATCAGGAGACATGCATCAGCCTGCTGTCATGGAGGACATGACACCGTGCAATCCAACCAGATTTATCCAAGGGCCTCCACTAAAAGTCACACACTTCCTATGAGTGGCCACAAACACAAGAAATTGCAGCTTCCAATCCATAAGATTGATAAAATCTAAGAAACCCTCAGCAGCATCAAGATCTGCCATGGAAGAGCCAAACCCAGAGCTGTGCGCTCCAGAGGTGGCTGACTTCCCTTCCATTCACACCTCAAAAGTAACCTTACAGAAGTAACAGATATCATCCCCAGGCAAGCTGTGGCTGCCTGATCCCTAACCCAAATTCAAAGCACACCAGTGTGTGTGCATCTGTTTCACAGCTGAGATTGTAATAATTTATACTTAAGTGCCTCAAACAAAATACAGATTTGTGAATACAGTCTCATCTATTTTCTGTGTAAACATTTCAGCTGGTTGATTGCAGAAGTTCTCGTGCAAGTTTTTAAAAAATTAAATGTATGATTATCACCTCAGAGGATAATTAATGCAGACTGTGACAAGTGATAGCATTTATACCGAAGGTGTTCAACTTGCTTTCCAAAATTAACTAAAATACCCATCGACAAAAAGCTTCACTTTCTGAAGAACACTGCCTACTAACAGCACAGACGAAAACTACTTCGTGAAACACTGCATATTCAATTCAGCTGTAAATATAACCACAAACTTCAGGACATGTGAACGCTAGATGGAGCAGCCAAGAGAAAAACCCAAGCCAGCACCTCCCTCTGGTGGCAGTTCTCTCCTACTGCAAAACAAGCGTGCCCCAATTTTCCAAAGGCAGATCAGAAAGATGAGAGCTCAAAAGGATCATTCTTCAAATGATGCCATAACCATCACACGCAGGCAGCTCACAGTACAATCCCTCCTTTCAGGCAATTATTCCAAAGGCTCAGAATTACGAAGTCAAGACAGCTGCTTGATGCAACAGCCCTCATCATCACTACGCTAACAAAACAACGGCGTTATCTCACATCACACAACAAAAAAAACACCTTGAGATCAGCTCCTGCGTCACAAGTGCACACAAGATAACTGCTAAAGAGCTTTCTGCCAGCAGCACTGCCCAACCAGAACAAAGATTAACCTGGCTCTTGCAGTGACTTCAGAGCAAGAGTCACTGAACTGTTGGCAGGTGGGTATCATGCCTTGCTTAACGATTCGACACATGAGATTTCCAACAGCCTACCCAAATCTAAGCCCCTACACTTGAAAATCACTGCCAAGTTGCAAGCAAGAGGCTCTACGTTCTTCAGCCAAAATTGAAACAGATATCCTTTCGAAAATAATACACAAAACCACTGAATTAATTTCAAAAGGTTACAAATCAAATGTTATTCCTCAATTTTGGCACGTTTCTCCTCAAACAGCGCAAATTTCATTGCATCCTCCTGGCTGTGGGACACTTTTATCTCTTTACAGAAGAAAAATGAGGTCTGGGGAAAGGTGAATACAAGATGCTTATTTCAGCCATTTGTTAACAAAGATCCCTCTCTAAAGGTGAAAGAAATCCAGCTTCTAAAGAGCATGACACCAACTGAAAACACCCATTTCTTGCTCCTTAAGTGTCAAGAGGGGATGACAACTGGTTCAGCCTGGTTAGTACCCAAGACTGTAATTCTCACCATAGGTACAACTTCCAAAAATCTGGAGAGAACTTTATTACAGTACCAGTTGATCCAAGTCACACATACAGCAGACGAACACCACAAAGGGAGTCCTGGCTTCCAAAGCTACTCCATTAGCCAGTGTGATGCTCCACATACCCTTGGCATCCCATGTAAAAGTCTATATCCCTCAGTATCCTCTAGCAGATGAAAAAGGAAATTACCCTCTTCACACACATACATCCACTTTATGTCAAAGAGAAGCTGTAAGATCGCATCCTTCTCAAGTTCTTCATACCACTCCTTTGGGTTATCAAGTGATTTCAGGTGACAAAGAGGTTCTGTTTGCAGTGACTCAGTATTTAATGGGATTTCAAGTGTTCAAAGTCTCTCAGCTTTGCAGAAACTAAAAGCACCCATTAGAAATATTAGAAATCGATTTTCAAATTTGAAGTGCCCTCTTTTGGCCTTTATTTTATTTGTTTAAAGAACCAAGAAGAACACTGAACTCAATTACTGATGAAATGAAAAGCAACAAAAAAAAAAAAGTACTCAACACTGGACAAAAAGACAAACATAAGAGGAACCTAAGCCCAATATCAAACACAGAAAACCTGTCTTTAAAACATTATCTTTATAAGCCACCTTCAACAGAAAGTAAAAGCATATGTCCTGGGGACTAGGAATCAGAAGCACAGATACCAGCAGGTCTTACTGCTTACTCCCAGGGTCATCTGTAAAATCCCAGCAGAGCTCAATTCTGCTCCAGTTCTACCCTCCAAGCTGTCAACTGCTAACAGCGAGGGCATTTCCTGCTGTAATCTTCATGTCAGTATGCTGAAGGACTCTCAGTCAAATCAAACACAGGATGTTCTTGTAACAGAAAATATAAATGTGCAAAACTGATGGTACACTTATCCCAGTGATCAAAGTAAGCAGAAGTTCAGTGTATTCCTCCTTTAGAATATAGGTAGCAAAAGGGATGAAATGAAAACTAGCACAGCAAGAAAACCACCACCAGAGATCTAGAGTGCTAAATGCATGAGGAAAAAATGCAGATAGCTACTAAAAAAAAAAAATAATGGACAAAGCAGAATCGTTTCTTATGAACACTAACCCTCTAGTGAATTGCTGAAGAGTTGGGGAATACACAAAATACAGCAGCAATTCCTATGAGGACGCAGAGATCTGTTGTTTTGAAGTCATTCTGTTCTAGAGTTGGATTAACTCCACACAGAACAAAAGTATATTTAGAAAAAACAAGGCCATAACAATCCAGTTACCGTGATCTTTACAACAAGGACAGCTGAGCACTGACAATTAGTAACAGAACTCCACAGCACCGGAAAAAAAAAGAAAATCAAGGCAGAAGGAAAGCAAAACTACATCCAAGGAGCAGTGGGAGAACAGCCTGGCAATCCAAGGCAAATGTTCCAGTTCCAAGAGCTACCTGCATCCTCCAAAGCCATAGCCCAGAAGTAGGACAGTGGCTCCCCAAGCTGACACGAGCACAGAGCATGGCAGGACGGGGCTGTGAGGCCAAAGGACACTTCAGTTAAAGAAGGAAACTCTTCTTCTCTAAATAACAGTCCCAAAATGAAAACTGGAACCACAGCAACAGAGATAGTTTGGTAAGAGGGGCAGGGGGCAGAAATGGACCAAAAGCCCCACACTGCATTTTCACACTAAGCAGCACAGCCATTATCTCAAGTAAAGTACTCATCTGCTACCATAACTAAATACTTTTCTCTCTCTTCTCCGCATGCGTCTGCTGGGGAGAAGACTACAACAACTTCTTAGAGCACAGAAGCAGCTAGAAAATGTTCCTGTCACCACAGTTACACAAAGACTCTGAAGGATACAAGCGGCTTTGCACTGCACGAGCAAACAAAGCTTTCAATTGTTTTAAAAACTGAACTGCGTTTAAACTGCAACCTGCAATTTCAGCCACCAGACGGCGCTAAGAAGCTGCCTAACTAATTGCAGGGGCACGGGGAAAAAACATCCCAGCCCATCAGACTCAGAAACACACACTGGCTCTGACCTCAGAGCAGGAAACCTTTCGAGTCGGGTGAAGGAGTTTCTTTCTAAGGAGGAAAACAATAGAGAAGCATAAACACCACCATCAAAAATCGGGTAGGCTGTTGAAAGAGACCCTGCTCACAATACATGTCAAGCTTGTTTTTAAATGGTCCCCAGAAGATACCAGTTAAACAGAATTCTGA
Organism: Tetrao urogallus; assembly: GCF_951394365.1. Lineage (NCBI taxonomy): Eukaryota > Metazoa > Chordata > Aves > Galliformes > Phasianidae > Tetrao > Tetrao urogallus. The sequence continues at coordinate 3,771,670 of NC_136823.1, read as the reverse complement.
TGCCACTAGGTAATCTAATAACAGACAGGTTTCTTGTCAGTCTTTGCTTTATTATTAAGCATGGTTTCTTCAACTGAATTAGCTACATATCTGCTTCTTTCCCAACATTTATGCTTTTAATAACTCACTGGCACTAATGGCTCCTAGAGACATCTGGATGTTTTGTCAGTCCTTTATCATACCTGGATGCAACTTAATTACATACAAAACCAACCACACAGCTGTACAATTAAAAGTTACCAGTAAAACTAACATTAAGGAACACCAGTAATTCTTCACTATGCATATAATCTGCTTTTCAATTTTAGTCAGCACAGTCTGCTAAACCTTTCATTGCAAGTCACTCTGTAATTTTAACAACGTGAAGGACTCGCCACTGCCAGTTCCCCAGGTACTAACTCAGGTTGGTTTACCTTAACCTCTAAGGTCATCTTGTCTTTTGGAACCCTAACAGGCGCTCTGAAAATGCTGCCAAAATTCCTGGAAGTTAGCTCTGCACCAGGAGTTCCAGAACGCTGTCAAATTACACTGCCAAGAACACAACAGCAGATTCACAGCCTCCAAGTTCAAGCTTGAAAAAGAGGTTTAATTAGAGCTAAGCTGAGTTTGAAGTTGTGGTATGAAGAACACGAAGGTAGAGACAACTCCTTAAACAGAGCAAGGAGCGTGTTAGTAAATCTTCAGAAGTGTTTTTGTATCAACATTGAGCAGTAAGATTAGAGGGCTGAGTAAGAGTAGCATTGTTCATGCTTGTCTTTATCTAGAATATCCCACTGTTCTGAATAAATCATTAGTTTGATTAATTTCCTCAATTAGCCATGAAGATTTCACATCCTCTTCTATATTTTCCCCACTGTTTACTGAACTGGGCATATCTGAAGACTATTTTAATGGCAGATGGATCAATGCATGTTTTACCACAATTGAAGCCACTTTTAACATTTCAAACTCTGGAACGGATGCCCAGGGAGGTGGTGGAGTCACCGACCCTGGGGGTGTTCAAGGAAAGACTGGATGTTGTGTTGAGGAACATGGTTTAGTGGGAGCTATTGGTAATAGCTGAGCGGTTGGACTGGATGATCTTTTAGGTCTTTTCCAACCTTGGCAATTCTATGATTCTATGAAACTCACGTAGCCTACATGCAGGGTGTACATGCTAACTTACCACACGGACTCCATGAATTCAGGATAAAGTGTTTTATAGTCATTTTCAAAATCAATCCAGCGTCCTAATCTGGTAACGTTGAACTGTTAAGAAAACACAGGCACACAGATGAGAAGGCATCTTCACATTAAGGATGACAGTACATTTCCAATATTCACTCCATAAAACAGCTTGATCAATAAAGATGAGCAAAGATTGAAGCCACTGACATAATTGTTTAGAACCAAGACCATAGAATAATCAACTATGAAGGGTGGCTTAGAGATACATAGAACATGCATAGAATCATAGAATCACTCAGGTTGGAGAAGACCTCAAAGATCACCCAGTCCAACAACAACCTGACCGTGCTACCCTAACTCTAACAACCCTCCACTACATCGTGTCCCCGAGCACCACATCCAAATGGTTTTTAAACACGTGGTGGTGATGGTGACTCAACCACCTTCCTGTGCAGCTCATTCCAGTGCTTAACCACCCTTTCTGCAAAGTTTTCCTGATATCCAACCTAAACTTACCCTGGTGCAGCTTAAGATTATTTCCCCTTGTCCTGTCACCAGTGAGAAGAGACCAACCCCACTCTCGCTGTAAGCACCTGTCAGGCATTGGAAGAGAGCAATAAGGGCCCCCCCGAGTCCTTTTCCCCTGACTAAGCAGCCCCAGTTCCTCCAGTCTCTCCTCACAGGCCATATTCTCCAAGCCCTTCCCCAGCCTTGCTGCCCTTCTTTGGACCTGCTCCAGCACCTCCATGTCCTTCCTGTACTGAGCTGCCCAAAACTGAACACAATTTATTTTTTTTTTCCCCCAAGGCTCAGCTGAGGTTCAAATGCCTGAAAGCAAAGCACTTAAATGGATACATTCAAAACAGCTATGGAAAAAAGCATCAACTAGAATCAATCTTTTAAAGTTCAAAAATTATTTAAAAATATTTTAAAAATGTAAAAATTTTAAAATGCTATCAAGAATCACTGAAGTTTTTGAAATATGAAATTTGAGCATGCATGAGCAACTGCTAAAATTCAAACAGGCTGCACTTTCGATTCCACACACACAGCACAGAAACACTCACTTCAAGTCAGTTCTCCAACTGCTGTGCTTCCTCACCCATACAGTGGCAACAAAAAGAGATCCAGTAGATATACATACTGTTAAGGAACATAGAATGGACTGCACACTGAGCCTTCACTTACCTCCCACTCCTTTGAGTATCTCATCACAATTCCTCTGCACTGGTTGTTGTATTCTGCAATCCCCATCTTTGCCACATCCTCTGGCCCTTTGATGCCTAAGGTTTTGTCAATCTCATATTCCTGGGAACATTGAGAACAACCAAAACAAGAACATTGTAACAAAAGCTTTCAGAGTTTGTCCAAACAGCTTCTTTACGTTCTATGCATTACAATGGGGCTGAAGGGCCTTTCTTATTCTTCTGAGTTTTCCTGAGCACTGCAGGTGAAAGCAGATGTTCTGAAGGATAACCCAGGTGGGTTTGCATCTTTACTATCTTAAGGGAGAAACACGTTTCCTGAAACACATACCAGATTCGGTTAGAGTAATGAACAGAGTGCCTGAAAAAAGAAGGCTGACTGACCAGAAGAATGCACAAGAAACCTCTACACAATCTAAGGCCAGAGCAACACACTGGCCAGTGAGCTCACATTGCTCCTTTCACAACAAATCCAGCATAAGAGCAACATAAAAGCGACTGATAAGCGAGTAATACCGGGGAATAGGAACCAACAGACGTGTCTGTAGGTAGACTTATTGCACGTACCACAGGTAAGCCATGGCAATCCCATCCAAATCTCCTGTCAACATGAAAGCCACTCTGATGAGCAAATCTGGTAACTATGTCCTTAATGGTTCCTGCAAGAATATGGCCATAGTGTGGAAGCCCAGTAGCAAATGGAGGGCCATCATAGAAGTTAAACCTATGACACAAAACAAGATTATTAATGAAATCAAAAATCAATCATCAAATCTTCAAAAAGACTAACTACATCTCTGTACCAATGCTTCCTTAATAAGAAGTAACATATGTCTTAACAGGACAACATCAATTCCCTGGTCTGCTCCCAGTCAGCACAAGTTTCACGATGGCAGTGGAAATAAACCCATTCCATTCCTGATTGCCAGTTCTACCAAGATTATTACTGAAAATGCCAGAATGCTGCTCCCCAGCTGGCAGATGTGGTTAGGAACCATCCTTCCTTACCTGTGGATTTGTTTTATACACCCACCAAGCAGGAAGCTGTCATTTTATTTCTACTGCCTGCACACTCCTGATTCTCCATAAACTGAAACGTGCAAGGCAAATGACAGGGCAACATCAGGCACACCTGCTATCTCCAAAGGGAGTGCTCTGTTAACAGAGCTGAGGCCAAAAACAGTCAATCCAGCTAAGCCGTCCTTGCACTGTCACACACAGCACTCCAGCTTTTAGCTGATTCTTACCTAGGTCTATTCTTTGACTGCTTCAGGCATTCCTGGAAACAATTAAGCTTCTTCCAGAGCTCCAGTATCTTCTCTTCCTCATTTGGAAAACTTATGTTTTCTGGAACTTGTTGCACCATTCTTTCCCAGCAAGAACCAAGCAAAGAAAACACATTTAACAGCAGGGAGAGGAAAAAAGGGACTTCACACAAACAACTCTAACAAATTTGTATCAGTGAACCACATCTTAGCACATGCAGACAGCTTGTTTCAGCATCAACACAGAAGCAAACCCCACATTCTTAGGACATCTTAAAATTTTGATAGATTAACACTGCACTTTTGTAACAGGAAAAAGGATTTACTATTTACTCATAGAGCCCATTACTTTTTGGCTGTGACAACTAAAATCAGTAAGAAGGACGACAACTATTCCCACATCTACATTCTCAAAGGCTTAGAAACATGACTTTTCTCCCTTTGGCTAGGCCATCATTCTCAGGGACAACTAAAAGCAGCTCAGAGTTCAGACAGAGTAATCGAAACACATTGTAACTGAACATGAATGTGGGCAGAAGAAACTGAACAAACAGATTAGGACAAATCTGGAGGACTTCAGCTGGGCTCCATCTTCAAAAGCACATATGACGAACCAACCTTTTTTACCCCCCCATCTTCATTTTACAATTATAATAGAAATAAGGCAGAAGTGGATACTTCCTGCTGGCTGTCCTGACAGTCTTTTACTTGGCTGGCTTTGAAAGGGCCCACAGAGCCCAGAGCCATTCTTCAGTTCTAGCTAAGTCAACAAAAAACACCACAAGCAAAATTACACAGATGCTTTCTTTGCAATATAGAAAACTTTCAATACCATTAGACACAGACAATCCTGGTCTTCTGTACCTGCTAGGAGATTCGGAGCATGAGAGGCAATGGAGATGATAAAAGAATTTAGTCTTACAGTTCATTTCCTAGATAGAGTCACTTCAGCAACACCTAATTTAGTGATGCCTGCTACAAAGGATTTTCACAACAGGCTCAGTGACTCTACCAGGCTAAATACACAGCCAGGGTTTGGTCTGTAACTGTGACCGGGCTGTGGAAGCTGCTCACGTATCACAGACTCCACGCGTAAATCACAGCATCACTTTTGGGCCGTTTCTTCCAACTGAAGCACTGCATGCACAAACCAGTGTCCAGTAACCACAGGCCACAAATTCATGCTCTTTCCAGTAGTACAAGGAAAGTCTATTATTCACAACTGGAGGAAAAAAACAATTATTGATGGTAGTTACTGTACTGAAGTCAGTCACTGCCAGTCAATTTTTTCCAGTTAGAGAACAGAATTCTAAAAGACAAACCTGATTTAAAAGCCATGCATGTCTCATCTCACCCTTAACTGAGCACAAAGTTAAACCAAGACGTCTGCACTCAGCAAAAGCAGGACAAGTTCACACACTGGTGCGGGAATAATTCAGCATACTCCAAGAAGAAAAACGTTCATGACTATAAACGATGTAAGTATTCCAAAACCAAGAAAAAGCAAAGGAATCTCATGGCTTTGCACACAGACCGAGAGAAAACATCACAACTAATGACAATAAGATGGTTACACAAATGTATCTAACCATAGAGTGGATTGGGGTTGGAAGGACCTCAAGCCCACTTGGGTTGCCCCCCATCAGGTAATGCTACTCACAGCCTCCCATCTGACTGTGGGCATCTGGTGCCAGCTCTCTGGGCACTGGCACCAGAGCACCTCACCATCCTCTCTCTAATTAACTTCTTCCTAAGGTCTCATCTAAATCCACGTGCCCTTCTCAATTAAAGACATCCCTGTGCCCATCCTCCAATGAAGACCCCCCCCCCCCCCCCCCCCCCCATCTTTCCTGCAGGTCCCCTTCAGGTACTGAAACTGCCTGTCCTTATAGGAGAGGTGCTCAATAACTTTCAGGCAAGACTTCCAATTTCCATACAGATTAATAAAAACACAGGTTGTTTTGTTTTGAGTTTTGCGTTCTTGTTTCTCTGTTCATTTCCTTTTGACAAAAAAAAAAAAAAAAAAAAAAAAAAGATAGTTAAAGACAGTGCACCAAGGAATGCTTTATTTTTCCTAAAAGGACACTTACTTGTTCTAAAAGACAGTAACATTCAACAGCAAAGGCATCAAAGTCTGCAGATTGTGCTACAGCGGTCTCAAGCTTATGCTGAGCTTCTTTTCTAGAATAAAAGAACACACAAGCATGAAAACCATGAAAGTCTGTTGGAAAGGCTTCTTTTATATTAACATTTTAAAAAATGCTTCATTCAACAACAACAACAAAAAAAAAAAAAAAAAAACAGCAAAAACCCTACAAAGATTTCAGAAATGCACTCGACAACATACAGCACGCATGGACTAACAATTAGCAGGAAGTGGATTTGAAGACTATTACTCACTTTGTCGACAGAAAAACTGAAAATAACCCAGATGAACTAAAAGCCCCCCTAATGACACTCTGATAAGCAACAAAATCTAATGAATATATCACATTCTATAGCAGAGGTCTCCCAGCTTCGTGGGTTTTATGATCACCTACTCATCCCTGTTCCAACCATAGCATCCCACAAGAATTCCTATGAGACCTATGCAGGACCTTGCTTCCTTCCTTCATCCACACACACCCTTCCCAACTTAACACATCACTTTATACTCACACAGAACTAGACTCTGACGCTGCCTTTTTATGCAATGAGCTTTGAGATAAGGCAATTTCTGGGGTAACAACTGTTTAAATTATCATCTGATAACAAAGAGCATCCACTTCTGGAAAGGATGGAAAGAACGACGTTTAAAATGAAAAGGACAGCCAGGCACAGAATGTTAAGCCACAGAACATTCTTCTGAGAATCTCACACTGATGCCTATAATAGAGAATAAAGCTACAATGCCAACTCAAGACTTCAGAACAGGTAAGAAAAAATTATCATGGGCAGCAATCTTTGAAACCTCTTTTTAAAGTGAATAATACTGCCCTGCTCTAACCAGCACCTGCTGTTAACCAACACCTGGTCGGAAGCAAGAACGAAGTTGTATTTTAAGCCACCAAAAGGAGAAGGTTGCCACCCTGTTGGCCACCTTCCTTCATTCATCTCCCTAATTTCTCCTGCAACTCCTGAGAGAAATTACATCAGAAAAGAATGAAAAACAGGACTGCTATCACAGCAGCTTTGTACTTGATGGTAACAGATCAACAGTGACCTGCTTATTTGACTAAGATAGCTGATGGCAACAGAAGCAATGAGTTCCAGACCTTTCTTACTGAAAAATATGTCCTAAAGCGAGCAGAACAGCAAACTAAAGTAGGAAACTGGGAAGCTACAAACTCTAACACCTTAACTGATAAATGAACTAAGGTTAGCCCAATACTTGAGGATAGGTTTGGAAAAGTGTACTGAAATTAACTCCTATGAACCTATCGCTGAGGTGAAACACTGCCTGAGGTGGATTACAGCTCATCCCCTCCTCTGCAAGGAATGTTTGCTGGAACAGCTGCTCAGAGAGGCTGTGGATGCCCCATCCCTAGAGGTGTTCAAGGCCAGGTTGGATGTGGCCCTGGGCAGCCTGGTCTGGTATTGAATGTGGAGGCTGGTGGCCCTGTGTGTGGCAGGGAGGTGGAGCTTCATGATCCTTGAGGTCCCTTCCAACCCTGGCCATTCTGTGATTGCTCCCTTTTATGCTGAAAAGCCAATTAAAAGAGCCCTGAATGAGTGCTCCAATTCCTATATTAAGGCTACATCTGGACAGAGACATAGCTGTAAGACATCCTAGGCACAAACACAGACCCACCCAATGTTATCTCTTCAGCAAGTTTCCCTGCTGTCTTCACACAACTGAAATTAAATGCACAAGTCCTCGCTGTTGGAAGGAAACAAGGACAAACCCGTATTATTTCGAAATGACTTCAAACCACTGATCAAAACCCAAAGGTGGCAACTGAAGCAACAAACGCTGCCACTCCACAACAGCGGGGCAGGCACTGCAGTACTGACAGCAGCTCCCCGCGTGTCGCCACCGACACCAAAACAGCCTTCAGGCCTCCTTCCCACACCTCTGCCCTCCCCGAAAAGCACGCCGAAGGGGAACGCTGAGGGCACAAACGGCTGCAAGGCGGTTTGCGTGCTTCGCTCGGCTAAGCTAAGCCTCGATGAACATCACATCCTGCAGGAAGGGAAGCCCTTCCTTAATAACCGCCTCTGTCTGAGCGACAGAGAAAGCCAAGACGCCGCACGAGCACTCGGGAGGAACCCGCACGGCGCACGCAGCTCCAGAGCCCGAGGAGGCGGCCCCGCCAGCGGCCTCACGGAGCGGAGCCGGCCAAGCAGCCGCCGCAGAAGCCGGCGGGGCCGCCCCGCCTACACGAGACGCCCGCGAGGCCTCTCCGCAGCCCCGACGCGCCCCGCGGGGTCGCGGGGAACAAACAACGCGCCTCTCCTCTCACCTCAGCGCCGCACCGCACAGCCCGCGCTGATGCAACCCCGAGCGCAGGCATGACAGGAAGCGGCGGCAGGCGCACGCGGAGCGGTCAGCCAATCAGCGCGCGGCACACGCGCACAGCGCAGTAAGATCGCTCGCCATTGGCGGTGCCCGTCGCCTAGGAACAGCGGGAGGTAGGCGGGGCCGGGAGGGGCCGTGCCCGTCCTCAGGAGCGAGCGCCCCCTGGCGGCGGGATGGCGCGGTGCGCTCTGATCCGAAATTAGAGCGTCTTGTAAACGGGATCCCGTATGCAAGAACTAAGAACTGGGAGAAATCACGTTACTGACTGTACTCATCCGACCTCCACAGACCCCTTCCGTACACAGAAAGCTTTCCTTGCCGTACAGACAGGTGGATATTACATTCGGGGAGCCTTTCATTTAACAGCGGCTTCTGTTAGTTTCATTGGAACATTTTCCCCAAAGTAGCGCAGGCTTCTTCAGGACACAAAATACAACCGTCCAGGTTTGCAGCCCCCCGTGAGTTCTCTGGACATCTGTTAGCACACGAGATTCGAGGCTCCTTCAGGCTCCAGAAAGGGCATTTCTCAGACAGGCTCACTGCAGCCAATGCCAAACCTTGCCATTACAGACTGCAGTTTTTCAGCACACAGTGGTGTTAAGGCCACTGGGTTTTAAATGGAGAATTATTTCCGAGTGGGACTTTAAGCAAACGCTGCCATAAGTGTGTACTCTTTAGCAACAACGAAAAACGTTGGCACGTTGCTGTTGAGAAGGCTCGGGTTACCCTCGGATGTTTTGTACTTCCCCGTCACAAACGGTGCCCACATGGCAGCGGCAGCCTTTCTCTGTCACGCCCTGAGGGAAGCCACTTGGGACACAGCACTGAGCTTATTTTTCATAAACGAAATGACTGCAAAGACGGGCAGAATAGGGAAGACATATTTAGGAGCGTAGCGGCTACGTCGAAAGACAAAAATAAGGTTCCAAGTTCCATTTGAACTTGGAACCTCGAGATCCGGGCACCGCCTCCCCGCGGAGCCACGGCAGCCATCCAACCCGGCGCTCAGGGGCGGCTTACGCAGTTTGCGTATCAGCACTGCGCCAGCGGAAAGGGCAACTACGCAAAGAACCGAGCGCAAAAGGGGTTCGCGAATAGCGGGAGAGCAAAATAACGCTCCCCGAGCGCCGAGCCAAACCAACGGGCCGCGGGTGCGGGCAGATCCCGGGCTGCTCGGCGGACGGAAACGGCCGGCACGGAGATGCGCGGCGCGGCGCGGAGCGGCACGCGGCCACCGCTCATAGAGGGCGAGCGCCGGGAGGACGGGCCGCATCGGGAGCGGCCGTGCTCCCCTCCGTGCACCCCCGCGGCGCCGGGCCGTGGGCTGCGCCGGAGGGTATAAGTAAGGGTGTGCGGGTGCGCGCCGCCAGTCGGCGTGGGGCGGCGGCGGAGGGTGCGGTGCGAGGCGTCCTCGCTCCTGCCGGGCCCGGCCGCGGCTCCTCGTTCCCCAGCGGAGCGCTGACAGCGTGGGAGCGGGCCGAGCGTCCGTCCGAGGCGGCTCAGCGCCGGTCAAGCTGCCCCGCGGCCCACAGCCCTTCGGCCAGGCTATGAGCTGCAGACGGGCTCCGCTCAAGAAAAAAACGGAGCGGATCGTGAAAAGGTAGAGGTGGCCGGCGAGGCCCCGCCGGCGGGGAGACGGCACGGAGCGGCGGCACGGAGTGGCAGCACGGCTCCGGGGAGCGGCAGCCGAGCCCGGGGCTGAGCGGAGCCGCGCGGAGGGGCGGCGTCGGAGTCGGAGTCGGACCGTCCCGGTGGAGGACGGGAGCATGTGAGAGCGCGGCCGCGATGCTGCGACGCGCGGAGCCGGCGGCGTGGAGCGGAGCGCGGCGGCCCCGCTGGGCGCCCGCCCGCGGAGAGGGGCTGCCGGGCTCCGGCTGCCCGCTGCCGAAGGGCGAGGCGCGGCGGGGAGGCAGCCGCTCGCGGTGGCCTCCCGGGCGGCGGGGCGGGCAGCCCGGCGTGTGGCGGAAGTTGCTGGGCAGCCGCACGCACAGCCACCTGCAGCACTCCCTGCAGCTGCAGCAGCGCTGCCGCGCCGTCCGCCGCTGCCACCGGCCCTACCGGCCACGGGTGCTGCTCTCCCTGCGGCCCGTCAACTTGCTGGGCCGGCGGGCGCCGGGCATGCGGGCGCCCCGCAACACCAACCAGTTCCTGATGCGGGAGAAGTACCAGCTGATGCACCTGCGCTCGGACTCGTTGGGCACCGAGAGCGGCGGGTCGGACTGCGAGATGGACCCGCTGGACATGGACTCGTACCTGGGGGTGCTGGAGAACGCCCGCGGGGCGCTGACGGGCACCGCCGAGGACGCGCCGCCCCGCCCGGCCGAGCCCCAGCCGGCAGCTTCTCTCCTGGCGCAGGAGGAGAGCCAGCAGTACTTCCCTTCCGAGGACGATGTGCTGGAGAGCGAGCTCTTCATGGAGAGGGACTTCCTCGAGTTCTGCAGCCGGATCGCCTGAGCCCGGCGGGGCCGCGGGCGAGCGATTTATTTATTCCTCGGTCGCCTCTCCCCGTTTTTGGCAGGAGGCAGCGGCCGCTTTTAGTACCGCGCGTGTGGACAAACAGCGGGAGCTCCCGCGGCTCTCTTGTAAATAAAAAAAAAAAAAAACTTTTCTGCAGGCGAGCCTGGAGCCGAGTGTACTTTGCTTGGGGGACGAGGGGGGCAGAGCGGGGACAGCCGGCTGAGCGCTGCCCCCGGGGAGCGAACGCTGGGGTGGGGGGGGAATGGGGGGTGGATGGAGCAGCGGAGACCCGGGCACACCGCAGCCCCGCCTCGGCCGTGGAACCGCTCCTCCCGAACTCCGCTCAACGCCCGGCGGGGAAGAGAGGGCTCCGTGCGGCGATAAACAGCGGAGTCACCGATTCTGCAACGCGTTAGGAATCCCCCAAGGAACGGCTGCAAAGTGGCACTTGGTGCACGAGCTGCCGCCTGCCCCGCCGTGCCGTTCTGTAACTGCCTGCCTTACAGTTACAACGGTGGGGGAGCCTTGCTGTTGTACTAACCCCAGCAGAGGGAGAAGTGTCTAGAAAGAAAGGTCTTAAAAGGCATCCGAGCAACTAAACAGCACTGCCCGGCCCCAGAGCAGAGCTCTACAGGGATGGGTAAGGCGGTAGGGTTAAAGTGCGTGGGTTTTACCTACCACAAAGGTAGCAGATCGCGTAAACCAGGCTAGAGCAGAGCCGGGAGGCACCAGTACAAAGGAGACCGACCTGAAACAGTTAACAGCGGCGGTTTACGCAACAGGTAACATTCCTGCAACTTGTTGCCACAGGAGCAGAGAGCGGCGAATGGGATCAGCGGGGCTGAAGCAGGCCGATAGCCGTGCCGTGCCCGCAGCCTGCGGCCGCGAGGGAACACGCTGCACTTACAGGTGCCAGGGCAGGAAGGACGGAGCAGACCGTGGAAGCGGCCGCTCGTGCTCCTCTCCCCCACAGCCGTGCTCCGCAGCACTGCTGGAGCCAGGAGAGCCCCGGGCCTCATCCCGCGGGGCTGTCCTTACTCACATCCCAAACACAGCCCAGCTCTAGGACACTTAGAGCTGCAATACCATCTTTGTTTCCAAACCCGTTTTCCCTTCAGCTCCCGGAGGACTGCAGCATGCCTTGTTTTTTTTCCACCGCATAAAGGGGTGATGCGTGCAGGCTGCTGAGCTGGGAGAATTTGCTGCCTCTCCTCTAGAGCACAGCCATGAAACCAGAGCTGGATGTCAGAACCAACAGGAGCCCAAACGCCGGCTGATCCGCACACAGCTCCCTTTGTGATCACACACAGACAGAAGTTAACCCTCATCCCTACAAGGGAAATCATATTTTCAAGCAAAATCTATGAGATCTGAAATTCTTAAGTTACGGTCCGGTGAAAATGGGAGCACCTCTCCTATGAGGAAAGGTTGAGGGAACTGGGCTTGTTTGGCTTGGAGAAGAAAAGGCTTCAGCCTCATTGTGGCCTTCCAGCACTTGAAGGGAGCATATAAACAGGAGGGGGAACAGCTGTTTACAAGGGTTGGTAGTGATAGGACAAGGGGGAATGGTGTTAAACTGAGACAGGGAGGTTTAGGTCAGATATCAGAAGGAAGTTTTTCACCCAGAGGGCGGTGAGGCACTGGAACAGGTTGCCAAGGAGGCTGTGGATGCCCCATCCCTGCAGGCATTCAAGGCCAGGCTGGATGTGGCTCTGGGCAGCCTGGGCTGCTGGTTGGTGACCTGCACACAGCAGGGGGTTGGAGCTGGATGGTCATCGTGGTCCTTTTCAACCCAGGCCATTCTGTGATTCTATGAAAAACAATGTCCAAAGGTATTATTTTCCTAGGAAAGGAAGCTGCAATGCATTACATTAATGACATGTTTGGACATTATTTGGAAAAAGCCAAATTGATGGCTATTTTTATAGGCCCACACAGATGAATTTCAGACAATACAATGTCTAACATGCTAAAACATCACTCTTACTGGCAACAACAGGTTTGTGTCAGTCATGCCTGTGCTGGGAGCTTTACTCCATGTTAAGCCCTTCTGGGCAGGAGGTGAGGGATAACCTCATACAGGTGAGGGGAGCCAGGGTTTGCATCCACACAAACTGCAAAGACTTGGACTTCAGGATGCTTGTATGTCATTAATGAATCCAGCTCTGCACTAACATGCTAATTTAATGGCTTGAGTGCATGTTTTGTTCTGTTGTTTCTTTTTCCCTTCACTTGCTATTTGAACAGGTAGGACAAAAACTCACTCCTGAACCCTTATTTGAAACTTGGCCTCCATTCTGTAGTGCTGCTGGTGTATTTCCATTATAACATGAATCTGCTTGAACACAAGCAAAGTAAAACAGAAGTGTAAATTAACAGAATAGCATAGGGAAATAATTACAAAGTTGGTCAACATCAAAGCTGGGGAAAAAAACCAAAAGCTCCTATTTCAGGAGATCAATCATCAACCCAGTGGCCAACAAACTCATCCATCTTCACAAGCTTCCCAACAACACGTTTTACACATGCATCATCTGCTTCTATTTCTCATGCCACTGACTCAAATCCAGTTCACACAGGTGCCAAAGCAGGTCACAAAACTACAGGGATAGCTCTCGAGTGGATCAGTGCTATTATTGGGCTGAATTTATTATATATTTTGAATCCTCATTGCTTACTCTGCAATACTTTTTGCTTTGACAAGACTGATTTGATTGGCACAGTGATCTATCACATCTTACTACAGAGAAACACCAAACACTGACATTTGTAGAAGGAAAGGTAGAGCAGAAGTATTATCAGTATTTGTGCTGAGAACTACTGCGTCCATCCAGCAGTGAGTACATTATAAGAACTGCTGTGCTATTTAGAAATATTTCACCTACATTTTCAAATAACTAACTTCACCACAATATGTATTTTTATAGCCACACAACTCACAAAGAAATTCTGTTACAAACAGAACCATACTGTGTTCTGCCATCTTGTACAGCAAGTCAGTCAATCATTGGGGTTTTTGTTGCAGTACAGTTGGCAGTCACTTTGCTCTTTTGTACAAAAGTTCATACATTGTTATAAAGGAGAGGAGGCTTTCGTGGCCTGCAGAAAGTGACATGCAAACGTAAGTTTGGGAGGATCTTCCCTGACACATTTCTCTTACAGAGGAGCTGGTAGGTTCCAAGGATTGCCCATCATTCAGATAGCTCCTTGTAAACCTTCATACCATCCATCCCAAAAGGCCAGCTGAGTCTTAGGGCAAAACGTAATGGCATTTATGGAAGTTGATGTTAGACTTAGTCCATCACATGGAATTAATTTGTTAAATATGAACCCACATTTTTATTATTTGCTATCTGATTTACTACAGTCCTTTCCAGAAGATGATTCCTTTGTTTAATAGCAACAATCGTCCAAAAGTTGATTCAAAAATAATTAAAATTCCAAGCTCCACAACAACTCTTTTAAACATAAGCCAGCAACTTCTGCCAAGGGAAAGAAAAAGAAGAACAAAAAGCCTCCTCCTGGCATGCCCGAGCGTCTTGCTCAGGTTAGGAACCGCGGTGTGCTTCAGTCAGCAAAGCACTGGCCCCCACCAGCCCTGCACACTGCACTTGTGAGCCCAGTCCAACTGGAAATTGAGTCAAGGAGCTTCGTTTCAGCAGGAGGCCCCAGCATGCCATGGTAATGACACCAATTTTGCCATTCAGAGGTTCTTGCAGGAGTCAAATCAGTGGTGAAAAATGTAATACTCATCTTTCCTCACCAAATGAGTCAGTGCAGCAGTGCTATCTGCTGCCAAGTTAACGGCACAAAGTCAACTTTTTCCTCTCTGTTATTATCACTGAGACATGCCTGGACCAGCATTTCCTAATTATCCTGCTCACCCCTTTTTCTCTCCACAAATGAGCTCTGTAATTCAATTCCTCTCCTTAACTACCCCAAAAAACAGCACCACACTGACAAAACTACGCTGCTTCCAAATCCAGACCTGCTTCCATACCATATCTGAATACTTCTCGTGCCACTGATAGAGTAACACGTCCACTCTTTGGGAAACATCAGAGAAACAATTATTTGACTTGGGTCTATGTAGCTTGCTTCCATGGGATACTTAATATAGACGTGGAGCAGGGGAGAGATCACCTCCATGGAGAATGCAAGCTGCTCCACATGCTAGTTGAACAGATTGGATAAACAGTGCAGAAAAGCAACTAAAGAAGTTTAGGGAAAGGGTACCATTGTTTCCCCCCAGTCAGATGGGGTTCCCTACACCTTCAGCAGTCCTCAGTGCATTTCCATTCTACAGACCTCTTCACTCTTTCACACATAAAGAGCTTTGATATCCTTTGGGAAATAAGCTTCACAAACCTACAGTGCATTGCATGAAGTGCACACGCTGGCTCCCATAAGGTTTATGCAACATCTCCAGAACTATTTTATTAGAAAAGTTAGTGAACAGCCTGTTTATCTGTCTCACTAACAACTTACTGAATCATAGAATCACCTGAGTTGGAAGGGACCCCTAAAGGCCATCAGGTCCAATCCCCTGCAGTAAGCAGGGACACCCACAGCTCCATCAGTGCTCAGAGCTCCCCAGTCTGAGCAGGGTGTCTGTAGGGAGGGGGCAGCCTCTCTGGGCAACCTGTGCCTAACCATCCTCATTGTAGTAACTTCTTACATCCAATCATTCAGTTTGAAACCATTTCCCCTTGTCCTGCTAACAAGTCTGTCCCCTTCTTTCTTACAGCCCTCTCAGATCTCCCTGCAGCCTCCCCTTCTCCGTGCTGCACAGCCTCAGCTCTCAGCCTGCCCTCATAGGGAGGTGCTCCATCCCTGGGGTCATTTGTGCCCCCTGAACACTCACTCTCCAACAGGCCCACATTTCTCCTGTGCTGAGGACTCCCCATCTGGACACAGCACTCCAGGTGAGATGTTGCAGAGCAGAGGGACAGGATCACCTCCCAGCCCTGCTGGACACACTCTTCAGATGCAGCCCATAGTATGATTGGCTTTCTGGGCTGTGGGGACACACTGCTGGCTCATTTCCAGCTGCCATCCACCAGCACCCAAGTCCTTTCCAGCAGGGCTGTTCTCCATCCTTACATCCCCCAGCTTGTACTGACAGTGGGGGTTGCCACAACCCAGGTGCAGACTTTGCACTTGGCTTTGTCGAACCTCACGAGGTTCACCTGGGCTCACAGCTCAGCCTGCATAGGCCTCTCTGGATGGCACCCCACCCCTCAGGCATGTTGACTGCACCACACAGCTTGGTGTCATCCACAAACTACTAAGGGTGCACTTGATCCCATTGGTGATGTGCTCCATGAAGATGTCAAAGAGCACCAGCCCCAGCACTGACCCCTGAGAAACTGCAGCCTCTGCCTCTTGGGTTGTGTCTATCTTGACTGAAGAATTCCAGCCTCTCACATTGGTCAATCCTGTGGTTTACACAGAACTACACAGCAAGGGTTGTCACTCTTGCAGTCTTTCTAATCAGTTGTCTATGAGAGTCATTGATACCATCTAAAAAATTAATATCTAAAAGCTTAGTCTCTGCATCTTGTCTTGTTAAATTTCAGGCATCTTATATTAAGTTTATACTTATATATAAAAGGCCATCTTACATAACTTATATTACTTCACTGTAACCAAAAGTTATTTCATTTGTAATTTGTTTTTACTATAGATCAATTGCCACGACTTAAACATCTTCCCTATTTCATGTAATGGCTGCCAATCTCATCTCTGAAGAAAAAGCTACTAAAAGTAATGTAGAAAGAAAAAAAATCTTAGATTCAGTATTAGGAAGGAATATTTCAAATGCTGAAATTTTGCTAAGTGAAACATTTCCTGTGGTTAACTGAATGTAGGTGTCAAGTTGTGCTCACTGACTTTTATGTACTACACTCAGCAAATTGTTAAACCAAGTATGTGCTTCCAAATGTGAAAAACCCAAGAGGAAAAATAAAGTTACCACTACTCACCAGTATTCCTTATTAATACACATCATACATTAAAAAAAAATCTGTTACATGATTTGACAAGCCTCAAGGAGGATGATATTTTCTATTGTATTACAGTCCTATCACTATAACATCAGACTGGGGAAAAAAATCAGTGCATACTGTAGTTCCAGCTAAAATTTATCATTCTTACCAGCAAGAAGACTGAAGCTTGTTTTCCAATACACTTATGCCTGGTGGTTGAGTTATTTTCAATATTTTTATTACAATTCTTTATCATGAGTTTATCCCTCACTGATGACAGAAAAATGACTCAGAAGAAAAACAAACTGAGAACTAAATCTGGTGTTTTATAATGGATGAACTCCCACTGAGATCTCCAGGAACAAACAGATGTGAGGGAATTGTCTTTCGTGGGTTCCTTCCTGTCCAATAAAGGTAGAGATCACACTGCTTTCTTTAATACAGCTTCAGCCTATTTCTTCCTCTTCTGAGCAGAAATATTGATACTTCCTGCCTTTGAGACCTCAAGGCCTCTCTTGACTCCTGTCACACAAGACAAATAGCAGGACACATGGTCCATAACAGAAGGCTAGAAAGGAAAGGAAAAAAAAAATAATAAATGTATTTCAAAACATTTGAACAAATGTTATTATTCTGTATCTTGTAGTATTTACAGAGTGAAGCTTTACAAGCACACACAAACAGGTGCGATCCTTTCTGAAATCTGTATACTGTTATAATGTTAGTATTCACGCTATTTTGTTCACAGATAATAGATCAATCTAGATTAGTGCCTCTTCAAAAAAGGAAGATGACATGCACTTATGGCTGACACTAAAGCAACTGAAAATGTCACCATCTAATGACATATAAATTAAGTAGAGCTCAGAGATGTTTACTGTGACGATTAAAATCACTGAGTTCAGACTGCGAGTTCACGTTGCTCCCACAAACAACACTGCCCCTTTTTATCCATAACCCTTGTCATTCAGATCCACAGCTACAGTCACTGAGTTTGGGAGATAGAGACTCGATCGCTTTCCTCTTGGTGCAATGCACGTGGCACACACTGCATCAATGTGAGTTATCCACCTGCTGGCCTGCTCATTACTTGCCGTGCTGCAGGTGTCCAACCTCTGGGCTTGCCTGGGCTGCACTGAGTGAAGAGGAATTGTCTTGGACCCTATATTACAAAAATACATAAAATATTTAATGCATTAATGCATTAAACAGCAATTTTTTTTTTTTTTTTTATTTTTTAATTTTTTTTTTACATTAAAAAAGGAGGCAACGAAAACATAAAACTAGGGGCTGGGCATGCAGGGTATCCATAATCACACAGTCCTGACTGAACCATGGCACTTTTTGAACCAGTGTATACAATCCATCCCTACACTCTCTTCCTGGGGCAAGTAATCTGCTTTGCAACATACTTTCTTTTAAGGCAACTGCCTACTAGTTTCAATTTATACACCCCCCATTCTGCTGTTCTGGGACTTCTGACCATTCCTCAGACATTTCATACAGGACGCTCAATAAACATTCAATAATTTTTACAAGCACAGAGCTATTCTAAGGCCACTGTGAACTATTACTCATTTTTTTACACGGATACTTAGGACAGACAAGCTTTACTATTGCCTCATAGCCTAACCTTACGCAAGGCAGGTCTACACGAGTGCCGCCACAGCCATACAATAACATTTTGAACCTGATCCTGCTTTGACATGAACATAACTCCTACCAAAGCCAGTAGGAGCCCTGTCAGCACTTGACAAGGCTAGCTTGGTCTTTTTACGATAACAGCTTTCCATCCTCCGTGTTTAGTTCTCCCGAATTCTCCTGTTTTTTGATGTGGATCAGGAAAAAAATGCATTAACTGGGAGAGAATTTGCATAGCCTTTTTCTGCCTCACCACTGGATCTGTCAGTCACTACCTGTGGGCTTTCCAAGGCTGTACAGGAGTGCACAGAACTCGTTTCTCAAAGAATAGACAATTAATTTCTACCAAATTACCATTTTTTTTTCTTTTTAAAATAAATCCATTCTTACATTCCATTTCCCCAACCCCTCACTCTCTACTGCAATATATTTTTCATCATGCAATAATATTGCTCCCATACTCAGGAAATACAGAAACTGATGGAAGAAACAGCACTGTTGTGAAGTAGTGTAACAGGAAAGTGGAGCTAGATATTTATATTTGACTACTTAGAATAAACATGCTGAACCAATACTATGCCCCTCTGAAAAGCTTTAAACCAAAACTGTAGCATAAACCAACTTCTTCATTTATAATGAGATCCATTAGATGAGCAAACTTGCATTCATCTTAGTTTATGTTCGTATTAGTTATGATGACCTACCAGTACATAGCACTGCCTGCTAGAGATCTCCATAAATCAATTTTTGGAGTACAGGCAAGCCATGTCTAATCCTACCCATCTTTAAACTACCGCTCTGCTTTGCTTCTGTACACAAAGTGGCCAGAACCACTATAAGAAAAGACTTCATGCATCAACATCTCATCTCTCCAAAATATACCCTACCTGCACAGTGTTTCTGAAAGGAGAGAATCTGGAGAAAAATAACCTGTCGGATGAATTTTCAAATGCTATATCTGCATGTTGCCCATCACTGAATGCAGAGACATAAAGCTTTAGGAAAATGATAGCAAATTTGCAAGGCACAAGTTTTGTTCATCTGTGAACACCAATCACACCAATTAAGCACCTGCCCAGTCACTGAGGTGACTACATGTATTATAGCTCAGTTTCAGGCTGGAATTTTCCTTGTTTAGGAAAATAACACAAACAGAAGACTTATTCGGTCTCTTATTTTAGCTAACTGCTTGCATGAGATTTGTGAATTATTCTAAGAGGTGACCTTATTTTTTTATTGGATCAGTGTTTCCTAATCTACTGGAGGTTATTTTGAAGTGTTTGGGGTTCTAACATAGATATCTATATATCACTACATCGTGTTGAGAAGACATGGCAAGCAGCGAGGCACCAGGACCCAGCAGAGCAGACAAGTGGAAAGGGTGAGCAGTTTGCTTCCCCTGCAGCTCAGTGTCCATGTTGATTGACATCCTTAAACTTTTATTACTGGGGAAAAAGAAGTAGAAAGGAGAATAAAAAGCATCAGCTATGCTAAAAGTCAACTTCAATGTAACCTAGTTAAATAAGAACCAGAAACAATTAAGTCCCCCTTGAAAAAAAAAAAAAGTTTCTAATCAGAACTAGGAAGGGGGTTGGCTTTCAGCTATTTTTGACTTTGAACTTAATAAAAGCTGTAACATCAGCTTCCTATTCTGGCCAAGCTGCCCCAGGTCCCACCCAGACCAGTCCCCAGGGCAGCTCCCCACCCTGTTTCTAACTGGCCATATCCTTTCTTTTTATGTCCAGGGTGGAAACAATGAGCCAGCACTACTCTACTACCTCAGACAGGGTTGTATTTTTATGTCATTACACCTTTGATTATTAATATTTCTCATCTAAATTGGCTCATGCTCTAAGAGGCAGACAGAACACTACCCAGCAGCCCTGAGCTTAATGAAGCCAGGCTCCTATGAATTCACTGAGCAAGACATGTGAGGGTGATGGTTTTTTTTTTGAGTCCCTTCAGTACAGCACCTCCCCAAGAAGCAGAGCATCAGCATTTGACTGTTAAAGGTATGAATTGGAAGAAGTTCAGGTGTGGAAGCAGGGCTAGGTACTGCAATACAATTCTGACCATGAACACTAGAAATTCCCCATTCCTGTACACACAAGAGGCAAAATCTGTGTTCAGCACATGTTAGCTGCAAAAAGATCCTTCACGCCAGTAAATCCTGCCAAGTCCTGAAAGCACAGGCCATAGTCATGCTTGTGCTGTGCAATGCATTCATGTGGTTTGTTCAAGAACATTACAGAGAGAAGCAGCCGCTTTCTAACAGCACAGTGTTTGCACAGCAACTGGTAATTTGGATACGCATCAGAGCTGTTGCACATCTGTCACAGTTGCTGTATCTCTAATGTAGGTGTTCAGTGCTCCCCAGACAAACTGGATTTAACTGCAGCACATGCTGCAAGTGCAGAAGTATAGCTCTGGGATGTATATCACAGCCAAACCCAGCCTTGCTGCTCATTCACTGCACTTTTACAAATCTCCTCCTAGAAGTTCTAGAGAAGACTACAAACGGGCTGTGTTTAGAAAGCATCAAAAGAAAGGCTTTGCCATTAATACCACATCCATTGCTCAGCTGATAAATTGCAATAAATTCAGCATTCATGGTCATGTACTCAGACCACGTTCCAAGACTCGTAGTAAGACAACTGCTTCTATTTCTTCTCTGTACTCTGCTTTCATACCTACTGCCTTCAGAAAGAGTTGCAGAGATCTCATTTGGATGTTGGTTTCCTTTCACTAAACAAGCGATAAGTGTGCCTGAATGTGGCTCCAGGAATTCAGTGCCAGTGAATATTTTATAGACACATTTTTAAAAATTCATATGAGAAAGAGGCTGGCTTGACTGGTATTTATCCACAGCTGCTGCTGTAACAGGAAACTAAGCTAATTAGAAACAACAGCAACTATATCCAATGGGGGAGAGTAAGTAATTATAAAATGCAGACAACAGTTCTTGAAAACTTTCACTGTGACAAAGAGGCTTTTGGTTTCCAAAGTTGTCGGTCTACAATATTTTAATGTGGACTCATTCACCATTCACTAAAAATAAAACACATTCACTATATCACACATTACTCAGCTTCTAGCTTGTTCTTATCAAAAAGAAAGGAACAAAATCCTGTTAGCAGTTCAAACCCAAAAGGTGCTGCAGCTCACTGGTAGAGGAATGAAGGCTACCGTTCCAGTGCTGTTGGGAAGCAGCAATGTCGAGTTGTGCAGGACAGTCTGTACTGCTAGCATTGCTACACTTGTGATCCTTAAGCAGCTTCCCCAACCCCTCCAGGCCCCAGATACATCCTCTGAAATGGTACAAGGCTTCTCTCTGCAAGCTCTGAATGACTGCTTGTAAAATGCTTTGGTTTTACTGCTACGTTTTCACAGAAGACACTCTCACTGTATGTATTGCTTCCTCTACTGTACTACCTCAGTGTGCCTAAACAAGCCTGAAACATGCACTCTGTGCTGCCCAGTGCTGTAGAGCGAAATACAGTAAGGAGTGAAAGAACTAAAAAAAGATAAGATGCCAAAACAAGTGAAAATAATAAGAAAAACTCATCTTCTCTGTTACAGCAACAAGGCAGTGCACAAATCTCTACAGACTGAAAACCTGACCTTCCCACCAGTGCTTACCACAGAGAACCAAGATGTTGCCCCTGCTGACAAATCACAGACACTGCTACCACAGACCAGGAACCAGAGACTGCTTCCCTGTAAATACATTGCTCATTCATCTTTGAATTGGAGAGGAACGTCCATGTAGTCCCAGGCCCTAAAATACACTGGTCAAGAAAGTGGATGCTGCTAAGACTGTGTTCTCTCCTAAGTTCTTTGTTCCTTATAAATCCAAAAAACCTGAGGGCTTTCTAAGTAATGTGCATCAATGTCTTTTCATGATGCAGATTGAAAAGCCAGCTATTCTATGGTTTTCATACAGACGTACACTTGTATCCAATTCCAGTTTTGTAACTGGAACAAGATGTCAGAATGAACTTCCCTATATTTCAGTCTGATTAACATTACAGTGAAAGGTCTAGATTATATGCTTGCTAACTTTTTAAAATGAGTAAGCTGTTGAATTTGAGCAAAAAATGTTTGAAATAAGGGTTGTCTCATTTCTTATTTGGTCATCTGCTTGGCATAAGGCACAACCTGTTTCTGATACATGAAGCAACAATTCTGTAACAAGTCCTAAACTGAATTTTTCTTTTGCACCTATTTGGCCACAAGTGGTTCATTCATTCAAGAGACGCTTTTAAGCAGATATTGGAGTTGCAGCCAGGACCAAATGACAACAATGAGATTAGACAGTTTAAAACCTTGATATTGTTTCTTTTTCGTTCCCCACTGACGCCCCATTGAGCTCTTTCCACATCTGCCTTCCTCTGTGGTATGGCAAAAGGCACAGCTCAACACAAACAACATTAATGAGATTTCTAGTGGGATTACAATACATTTTTCTATTGGGACCATTTGGACACTACTATTTGCCTAATTATTCTTCTCCTAATTAATTCTATCGGCAGTTGCAGATCTTCAGTTACATAAACAGTCTCCTGTGTTTGCTCACTTAAGTGGAAAGATTCCTGTAACCTAATACATTAACAGTGGGATTAAAAACAGTTACACAACCTCAATTCGATACAGAAAATATGGGAATTCTCTGTAGAAAATATACATGAATGCTCCTCAGACCTCCATTTCCCAAATACAGCCAATTGCAATTTTCAAAGGTATGTTTCAAACTTTTTTTCCATCTTGCAGAGCTGGGACAAGGACTCCCATGACCAATGAGTACAAAACAATTTCTCTGGATAGCAACATGACAGGAAAGATTAATACAGCTTTACTACACTGAATGATACCACTACAATCTTGAAATATTTGAGAATAAAAGAGTTCAGCACTGTACTAAATTGTTCCACACATAAACATAGCAAGTAATGACAGAGTACTTGGTGTGTATTTATTTTGCCTTCATGGCTTCCATTCAAATGGAGAGGTAACTCATTTACCCAGCTCTTCAGAATCTGCAGCACTGTCAACATCAGCCTCATCTCATAAAGGGAGACGAAAGTCAATTTTCAGGAAATCTCCACTACAACAGACTTTTCTCAGCATTGCAGAAAGTCTATCCTGCAAACAGTCAGACTGACTGCAGCTGTCCACACGGTGTGCTTCAAAAGGAAGAGGCGCCAACCAGCCAAGGTTTTGTGCTGACCGCCATTTGCCATCCAGGCATTCTGCCCCAGGCTGCCCATCCCACGTAACATTTTAGGCTCAGTGCCTGCTTCACACATGCACTTTTGGGAATATAAGCAGGATAGGCGAACATTTTAAGTAATCACATGTCAATGGTTTCCACACTTTCAGAAGCGTGCACAAGAAGATCATTTGGTTTGGTTCATTCATAAAATTTAGGGAATAAAACCTAGCCTTGTGTTATCAAAAATCTCAATAATTCACAAAAAATTTGCCTTTCAACTCTATAATGACATGACAACACTTCAATACTTCAGCACTAGATGCAGAATGAGCTTTATGAAATGACGATCTGGAATTTGTAAACCTATCATAAACAGTAGCTCCTTTAAACTCCTCCCTGTTTCATGGATGGCCTTGGGATGCCTAGCTGTGACTGTCTTTCAGTTACACCATTGAATTAAGAACTTAAAATATTCATAGGCAGGAGCTGTTAATGTGAAGTAAAGCTAGAACCAGTGCTTTAACAACTCCACTGCATTCTGTGCCATTCTCATTATTACTGTATATTTAAGACAAGCACCTTAGGTCACAGGCACAGACTGATCACAATGTCTCCATTGACTTCTCCTTATCACAAAGTTATTTACTTTTCCAGTTGCAAGCCATCACCTTTGAAAGAGCTGTTTGAATATATGAATGAGGAGCTGGCTTAGAGCTCCAGTTTTAATACTTCAGAAAACAGAAGTGATAACTACCAGCCTTTAAGGTCACTTGCCACACACTGTTTTCCACAAACACAAACAGGATTATTTGGTGTTACAAAACTGAACTGGACTTATTATTCTCTGGGACTGTAAAACTACGTCAGTAGTGATTAGCTCTATGTCTTCCAAATATTGTCACAGCATCTTCAGTTCTATTCAATGCAAAGACTTGAAGATGACTTTAAGCACCTGAACTCGCCGCCTGCCACGATACCACCACCTCCTCTGCAGAGTTAGCGCTCACATGAAGCAGTCTGCTATCTTATCACACAAGCAAAAATCCAGACAAGTTAGCTCAGGCCACTGATTTAAAGTACTAATCTTATCTGGCCCACTTTGCCTGGAGCAGGTAACAGGACACGGGTACCAGCCGCCGGCATGCCGCGCAGAGGGCTGCAGTCACCAGGAGAGGATTAGGAGAATCTGCAAGTCAGGGGAAACAAACATCTCATGACAGCTGCATGGATCTAATGAACATTTCATTTCAGTAGCACCACCGTCACTCAGACACTCAGTTCAAGCTTCATTTTATGAAAAAAGAAGCATAAAATGTCAATTTAAGCCTATTCATCAGCCTGGTTTAAAAATATTCTGACAGGCCATAAATTAATTAGAGTAGATTAAAATGCAGTAATTTTTGTGCATTATTTTGTAAATATTTACTTGTTCCTGTGATAGGAAACAAAGACAAATTTGACTTGATCTGTTCAAGCATCTCCACACAACGAAGAGTGCATTCTTTAACCTACAGCAACAATGAGAAAGTACCAGTGAACTGCCTCAGAGAAATCAATGCATTTTGCAAGCTAGAGGTGACCTGACTCCTCAAAATCCACCTTGGCTGCCCATGCTGTGCTGCTCAGGTCTCCTTGCTCTGGGGAGGGCTGCTGCCTTGGAATCCACACAGTGCAGACACACAGAGGCCACGAGGCCCATCGCGATGGGCTGTGTCACACAGCGCGGGGACTGCCCGTGTCCCTCCACAATCTGGAATTTCAGCATTGCAGTCACACCTGGTCACGGCAAGCCATGAATCAGAATACAATCTCTGCTAAGAACATGTACTAACATCAGGGGTAAAACTTCCAAAACACAGCACTTCCATCAATTTCTAGTTACACAAACTGTCTTCCAAGTAAGGAACACTGATTCTGCACACCTACATCATTCCTGAATCCTGTTTGTAGTGTGCCTGCATTTGGTTTCTTGCCATTTTCTCCATCTAAAGAAAATAATCCTCCAGCTTCTAATTTCTCCAACTATTTGACAACTAAATGCATTTTCTCTGCTCAGAGAGGCTGTGGATGCTCCATCCCTGGAGGTGTTCAAGAGCAGGTTGGATGGGGCCCCAGGCAACCTGCTCTAGTACCAGACCTGGAGGTTGGTGGTCCTGCCTGTGACAGAAGGGTTGGAAATCGATGATCCTTAGAGCCTCTTCCAACCCGAGCCATTCTATGTAAAACAACAAGCTATTACAACACATTTCAGTAATCGACACAGATAAGTATTTTATACATAGATTTAAACACTATCATGTCACAGAATTACTGGCAACCCAAGTATTACCAAAATATACAGTCACAGAAAGACAAATGATGAGAGCAAAATAATCTGTATTATTGTCCTCATAAAAGGACAATTAGATGAAGAAAGGGAACCAAAATTAACACACTAATGTGCCTTGGAATGCTTAATGCAGTGGTTTCTTAGCTGTAAACTTCTTAATACAAATTATTAAATGTAGATTTCTAACAATTTGAAAGAAAAACAGAAGATATATCACAAAGGTGATGTGACAGAGTGAATTGAAAATCCATGGAATGTTACATCCATGGAAAATGCAATCAGTGTAGTAAGAAGCCCTCTTTGAAGATGGATCCCCCAGTTCTTAGTGATAACACCGCGCATCTCCTCCCCTTCTGTGCAAGAAGTTGTCTCTAAGCGAGTAGAAGTGGCATTTTAGTACCCTCCATGGACAATCACAAAGCAAATCTACTCACATACTGAAGCGGGGGCACTCGGACAGGAAGCAGGCAAGATGCCAGAACAGCACTCAGTTCTGCACAGCCTTTCTACTTGTACAGCATACATGGAGTAATATACCACAAAAAACAGCCAAAAAAAACCAAAACACCAACCCACAGGTAGGTACCTGGAAGCTATTGGTTACATGTTAAAAGCCACAACAGAGTGTTTTTAATTTCTCTCCTTTCCCACTTCTGCCCTAATCCCCACTGTCACAGCCATGCGCTCCTCCTGCATCTCAAGATGGCTCTGGGACCTGACTACACCATGATCCAAATCAACTGTAACAGAAACAAAATTAACTGAAAGCACTTCTGCTGCAGGATTAGGAGATTAGGACCGGCTTGCTGATCATGTGGTCAGATGAATGCCAGGCACAAAAGGAGCACACACTCCTTCTGTCAACAGCAAGTCCTCAGCTCAGTTCATTTCTGCCTTTTATATGCAACCAAAGAGAAAAAGTAAGAAGATGTAGTGCAGAGGAGGATATGACTGAGGATTTACATAGTAACCCAATTCAGCAGGGATGAGACATCTCTAGCATCTGTCATATATTTAATTTTCATGTCATATCTTCTATGAGCAGCAAAAAAATAAAGTCAGCATTTCAATAAATCCTGTATTTTACTGTCTGAAATATGGCTTCAGACAAAATTTCAAGAGAACAACAGCTGTTTGTTTTGTTCAGAGAGCCAGACAGAACAATTGGTATTCCAAACAATCCTTAAAAGCATCTGGAATAAGTGCCTAATGACCATTTCAGCTGCAGGTTTTAAAGCTTTCATGTACTGCAGAAGAGAACTTGGGCTCTGTATTGGTGCTATCAGAGTATCTGTATATATCTGTGCAGGAAAAATTACCCTCTGTAAATATTTTTGATGAGTTCTAAATGTCACTGCATCTTACATGCCACTTTAATTCTGATCAGGTTCATCTGATCAGAAATTAGTTCAATTCATTTGTGAAATAACAGAATAACCTTTCTTGTTTCAGATTGCTGCTTCAGTAGAAGGGCTGACAGAAGAGATTTCTCATACAAAAAGCATTTATAATTTTCAGCTACTTGCTGTCAGTCACCAGGGCTAATAGCAGTGGCTTGCCATCCTATCTTAAATCAGGATGCAATCAGTAAATTGCCTTTGAGTCCTATTTCTATTAGCAACTCAAACCAAGCCAAACTTAAATGGAGAGAGGTCTGGTATGAAATAGTTTCCTTGTACCCATGATAACTGAATGAAGCAGTGAACCTCACGCTGCCTTTCAGGAGGTCAAGGCTGGGGACTTCTCTGCTCGTACAAGAAATTTTCACTTTCTGATCTGACATTAAAAGAAAAGCTGCACAAGACAGAAGTCATGGGCCTACAGCTGCAGAGGATGGGATGCAATAACCCACGTGTTATTTTCTACAACAATATGAAATGCCATTATGATTTTAAAAATTATTTATTCTGCTTAATAGTAAAGATTAGAAGCAAGAAAGGAAAAAGAAAAAGAATAAAAAGCAATCAAGACAGGCAGATAACTACAAAGTCCACTGATAACCTGCAGGCATTAGACATATCATTTCCACTTGTATCCTTACAAATGACTCCTACTGCCAAAGCTGTAATGTTGTTTTCAGACACTACAAACCACTACAAACATTGCTGCAAGATCCAGCACACAACGGGGAAAGGCACTGCTTTACTACTGCCAAAAAAAGAAAAAAAGCAAGTCACTATTAGCAACTAACTCTGAATAAACACAAAGCATAATAACACGGCCACCCAAAGTCCCAAAGCAGACAGTTCTTACCCAGTGCTACACTCAGTATGTACCTGAAAGACTTCTGAGCCCAACATACACATTTGTCAGTTCTTCTCTTGAAAAATGTTATTAAGCAAAACTATTAAAGAAACCAGAAGCAGAAACCAGTGCCTGGTGCAGCTATGAAACCTAAAATCAGCCCCTTAACAATTGTTTATTTCCACTGTCAGGCAGCAAGACTTTCATCTTAGCTCAAAACAGAAGAATCCCAGGCTCGTGCCTGATGGTACAGAGAGCTTCTGAAAGATGGTAAGAACTGTAAGTATGAATATGAGTTAACTGCATGTTGGAAAGTTATTCATGAAGAGTAAGAACCTGGGGCAGAGGGAAACAAACTGTTCTCTTAGAATAGAAAAAAAAACTTTTCTACTTTCTCTGCTATTTTTATTGTACTTCCCTCCAAAGAGCAAAGGTGAAAATCTTGCTTTGCAAATCTGTTTTCACCACAGAGTCCATTTAGTTGTTCTCTCAAGTGGAAAAGGTTTACAAACAAGAAAATTTGCCCTTTAGTAGATTTGGCACAGTTGCAAAGTTTAGCAGGACAGGAACAAATCTGATGATCTCCATTTCAGGAAGCACATACTGAAACAGACTCCTTTAAAAAAGTTACAGTTTCAACTAATTATCTATTAAAACAAGAACATGAAACGGATCTTTGAAGCAGCCCATCACAACAACAAGTTTTCAGAAATCAGTCCCAATATTGCTACATGGGACTGGAATTAAGCACCACCAACCAAGCCACTGCTGTTGCATAGCAGGTTGCACATTGCAGCCTTTCCAGACTGAGATCTGGGAGACTGGAAATAATCGTATTTGTAAGGTATTTTTGTTGCTGTTTAGTCACAGTTCTGGTTAATTTAGGAGCTTTAGATACTGTTTTATTGTATCTTCTGCAGTATAAAAACTCTTACCTTTAATTTTAATGCACTACTCCAGTTCCAAAGAAATTTTTTTATAGTGCTTTAATCCCCAGAGCTCAACAAATAAGGCCATACAAGCAGACATGGGCTTGATTTTTTGGGGGCCTGCAGAAACTAGTAAGCCTTGCCTACTTCTTAAATTGTTTTATTTACTTATTTTTAAACATCTTGACTTCTTCAACAGGTACCCACACAATGAGTAACCCAGCAGTTCAGCTCTTCACTACTCACCATCATCTTCAAAGTATCAAGACTATCTCTTGTCAAAGATGAACAAGGCCATTGCATTAAACAGGTTTTTCCTACCAAGAACCATCACCTGATGATGATAATAATAATAATAATAATAATAATAATAATAATAATAATGCTGTCAGCCTCTCAAATTTCACTTACAATTAAAAACAGTGTCTGAACTATATGATCTTGTTTCTTAGGCACTGCTACTTCCTGTCTTCTTGACAGTACAAATGACAACATTCATGCTTAGAATCTACTATCTTCCCAGTCACAGTGCAAAATATGTGAACATCCTAGCATCCACAGCTATCTGCACTGAGATACAAGTAGACTGTAGCTCATCAGTTTGCTTATGCATAGTGGGCACAAATCACACCCGAGAGGACTGTCTGCAGAAGATGTCTAGAGAAAACCTGGAGGAATTACACCAAAAAAGAGATATGCTGTTGAGGCAGAAAAAAAAAAATAAAAAAAAAAAATCAAACCCACAGCTGCCTTCAAGCTAGTACAGCATGTCAAATTCAGCTGTGCTTACACTTAGAAAAATCCTTCTTGGAAAGACTGCAATATTTTTTTTTTTCCTCCAATTTTCGCTTTTCCTTTTCTCCTTTTTCTAAAGATAGTACAGTACACAGATACACATCTTTCAAAGAGGAAACAACTTCACCCGAGAACCTCTGAGAAAGACAGTGCCCAGTGACTTCTCTGCTACCTATGCATTCTCCCCACCATTACTGCAATTTGGTACTTGCATTCATGGCAGGGACAAAAGCCAACCTAAAACAAGGAAATTTTAAAAGCTGCAATATTTTACATTCCATTACTGTCAGAACCACATGCAGAAATCAAGCAGGTATAAATAGCCCTCAACTACATGCAAAGGATCTAAAATAAGATCTTACATAATGGATGTCTGGTATGGGCAATCATATTTGAGATGTGCTGATGCAAAGCAGGTACTGCATCACCAGTGGCTCCTTCAAAGGGAGAATCCTGTAGGAAGAAGACTGTATAAACTTGTATTAGGTTTTCAGGAACTGCAATATGTGCCCAGCTGAACAAGGGAACAGCCCACACAAGTAAACATATGAAGAGAACCCCACGTAAAGACAGAAGATCTTATATGTGACAAACACATGGGCAGAGGTCACCTGGCTCCAGACACATGGATACCCGAACAAGGTAACTTCATTTCTCAGATAAAATGCTTTGAACAGTAAGACAACACCTAAAGCTGTACAGCCATTTGTCTTGTCTGCATTTCTGGAATGGTAAAGAAAAAAAAAAGGAATAAAAAAGGTTGTTCTAAGCCAAAACTTCAGCTCCCTCTAGGTACTGATTGCTCAGCACTCCCCTAGCTGCATTTTGACATAGTCTGTGAAGCCAGTGCTTGTGAGCATGAAGGGAATAAATGGTGAACAGAATCTGACTCTGAATTTGTCTCTCTGCAGCTGTCTCAGCTGTGCTGCCAGGAAAAAGCCAAACACAGTGACATTCTATGTTTGCCTAACTGCTAAACACCTCCATGAAATCAGAAACCAGAAACCACAAATTTAAGCATATGTAAAGAGCTTGCATAATAAAAAAAAAAAAGACTATCTTAAGCAATATTTTATTTCTTTTCTTAACCAGAGGCTGGACTACCCATTAACAGTGGTTTGGTTGATGAAGAACCAAGTGCTCAGCAGTTTGAAGAGAGTAAATATTGTCAATATATGCTCAGAACTCAAAGAAAAAATAGGATTTTTAGATTTACAGATTTAAGATATATAGGCAAAGTCTAGTGGCAAGCACTTCACCAAACATATTAATTGTCTTATTGCTGTTTACAGCAATAGCAAAAAAAAATTTGGAATAATAAAAGTTTTATTGCCCACTCAAGACGTAGTAGTCTCTCTAAAGGCTCAGGTGTTGGAATCATGATTTCAGTGGGATTTAATTTTCACCTAAAATCAGAGAAGCAACACTTTCTATCTTTCAGCTTCAGAAAAACAAACAAACAAAAACCAACAAAAAAACCCCAACAACCCACAGCAAAACCTCAAAGTGAGATCTTTGAGCTGTGAAGGTCTGCAAGCCCATTGCACTGAGGTCTGACTAGTGCTTTCCTACTACTTCAGGTTGCCAGTAGTGAGGAGAAATATGTTGTCTTCATAGAAGGCAAAATAACTTTTAATGAGAATAACTATGATGTGTTTTAATGAACTTGCTATAATATACAATTATGGAACTATAAGAAGACAGAAGACCATGATGCAAAACTGACTGGACTGTAATCACCTCCTCATTTTTGTTTGACAAAAAAAAATGGCATGCTGCAACAATGTGCACCAGTTCTAAGTCTGACACTGAAACACAGACATCTTTTAACAACTAGCAAACTTCCTCTTACTGGAACTCACCTTGGCTCTGTGGTTGCTAGAATTCACATCCTTAAATTGAAGTAAAAACTGAGCAGTGAAAATTCATGACAGTGATTTAAATACAGATTAGAGGCAGGAATGAAATAATTCAAAATAACATAGCACTTGCTGAACTGTAAAGCATGGAAGAGAAAGAGAAGTTAACAGAAATAAACACATTGAAATCTTGAGCTACCAAAGTTCACATGAAACTTACTGTGCACTGGTTTGACTTACCAGCTTCCACTCTTCTTGTGCTATTATTCTGTACCACTATGAGAATAGTGGTTTGTATTCTTATGATGCCAGTAAGACTACTTCAGCCAATGCCATTTCACCAACACATCTGAGATGTTGCTGTTTACAGGCTAGAATTATTTCATGCTGGCAGTCCAGAGGATATGAGGAATATATCCTGACCTTCCTGGTCTTCTGATGGTGGAAAGAGTCATCATGGGTTCCTGTGCTTCTTTCATCTGTAACTCCTGCCTAGGCATCAAACAACTTACTCCACCAACCTGCAAAACTTGATAGACAGATCCATTCTTTTTTAAGTTATATGCGTGGAGAAGTCAGTGAAATATAGGAACCAAACTCAGTGTTGTTTTCTAGTCAGATAAAAGGCAACTGGAAAAACAGCAGAGACAGAGACTTCTTTCTGCATTGAGAGGAGTAGCATAAGGAATAAGATACCAGGAAAAGAGGCTTCTCACTCCATTCTCCTCCTCTTCTATTCAGACAGCGACCTCTCAATCATGAACAAATGCAGTCAAAACAGCAAACGCACCTAAACTCAACAAAAGTTTTCTGTAGGGTAAAACAGGGCTGTCTAGCATCTCCTCAGAACATCTGCAAGTTGAAACTCGACAGTGAGAGCATCCCAATTCCATGCAGCTCATGGACTACAGGCTGTCTACAAAATAGTTACTTGTTTTCAGTAATGAAAGCAATAGTCAGTCTCCTTTTTCTCTCCCACTCCTACCTTCCCAAATATATCAGTTTTGAGTTTCTTGAACAGAACTTTCTCTTACCAAGAACACAGGTAGCAGTGCTTTACTGGTCAGTGATATTTCCTGAACATCCAGCTGTCTACTGAACTTCCTAAAACAAGATGTCTCCCTTGCAGTCATGCACATATCTTAGCAATACGTACAGAAGTCACTGAAACACATCTATCATGTTGACCAAAAAGGAAAACGCGACACTTAAAGAGTGCTGCAGTACTAAGCTTGCTTTCTTGATGCCAGGATAAAAGCTATTTTTAGAGGCCAGTTTCACAGTGCTTTATTCAAAACACACCATAGCACATTTAGCTAATTTCACTGTGTACAGGGGTCATGCCTTGGCATCCAAAGTAACAACTATTTCATAACAATGTCGCTTTTAATTAATAGAATGGTGACTGGTTCACAGCACCCACACACGGATCAGCTCTGTTTAGCTCTGTTCTGTGGCCTTGTACACATGTAGCATTTGTGTCACATACGGTTTCATTTCCCCAATTAACGGCCTCTTAAAACAGACCGTGATGTTTATTTCCACAGGAGGAGAACACAGAGCACTCTCTACAAGTATCATTCAATAAACACTCAGCTTGTAGCCTACTTCCAACTTGTTTGTAGGAAAACTGCAACACCAATAAAACTGCAGCCTTCCACAAACAACCTGCATGGATGTGTGGGTGAAAATGCACAAATATTCTACCAATGAACATGATATTGTAAGGTTTGGTATATATGGAGTTCAGTGTTTGCACAACTTTTTTTACCAGAAAATAAACATCCCATCTTTTTCCTGATAAGCACTGGAAACACTTTCACTAAAATTGGTCTTTTAAAAGAAGACTGCTTGTTTCCAAAACATTACAGACTTTGCTGTGTGATCAGTGCCCTCGGCCACTTCTGACAGCTGAGCAACAGGCTGTCATTCCTTTGGCTTTGGGTAATACAGAATTCTAAAAAGAAATGCTAACAGGGCTGCAGGATATGAAAGACCATAAAACCGAATTCAAGAACTTGTCAAAAACAGCAGGACATGTTATTCTGCAGAACACAAGGCCTCTGTGTGTAACAACAGGAGATGCAATGTGTATCTTCCCTGAAACTCAGCTGCTGCTACTTTAGGTTGGACCTTTTTTTTTATTTTTTTGAACCAAAGCAAGGACATTGCTCACCACCAAGATAATACAGCTTCACCAAACAGCCCTGATATTGGGCTGGAGATGTTCCTCAGCAGAAGAAAACTCAGCTTATTTAAGTAAAAGACTGATTTTCCTCTGTTCCAAAAGAGTTCCACAGAGCAGTGGACTCAGGCTCTTCAGGGATCATTTTCTTCTGTATTCCTATTATCCAATGCATTCAGCTGTCTCAAATAGCTGTAAGGTGGGAAGAGAGTTCAGTTCCTCAGTACTAGCTTTTCTGACATGCATTAATTCTTAACCTCTCCCATCTCCTCCCAGCACAAGGCTACTTGCCAGCATCATCTGCATTCACTATCCAACCCCCTCCGCCTCATTAAAGGAAACTCGCTAATAGCAGAGCGAACCGTTTATGAGTCAGCCCTCTCTGATATGGTGAGCCACGTAATGCTGTATGCAGCAGCTTCCAGAACTCCCTCTGCTGTAGTCTAGTTAATCAAAACACACATTGAGAAACTGAACTAAAGGCCAATGAGATATTTTTTTTTTTCCTACTAAGTCCTCTTACTAAAATGCCTACACACAAATTCGGACATCTTACTTAGATGTCATGCATCAGTGCACAGCCAGCACTGCGAGGTACTCTCCAAGAAAGGCAGAGGAAAACAAAATACAGAACCTTCTCCTGGCAAACATGGCTCAAAACAAAAAGATTACACAAAACCAGCTAGGTTCAAATTGCAGATCTTTCCAATATCCAAATTCTATTGTGCAGAACAGAGTGAAAGCTTCAGGATGCTGTCTGATGCTTGCAGTGGAGGAGGGGGTTCAGAAAAGAATATGGCCTAATTAAAAAGAAAAGCAGAGGAAGTGCTACAAACGCTTCCACTTTATCTAACACCTCCGACGATTGGCTGCAGAGCCGTTGCTACACAAACTCTGCCTGCTCCAGCTACACACAATAAGCCCTCCTCTGTTACAGCAGACTGCTGCAGACGCAACCCCTGCCAACACAGCACTATCAAACTGCACTGAATTTCAGCACCCAATGGCCGTCTCCCCTCAGGCTAAGAGGAAAAGCAATAAGCTTGCCCAAGAATGTACAACTCCCTGAAATTAAGCTCAGTGTATGGGCTGAGAACCTTTGTCTGCAGGATTTTCATGAAAACTTCTCTTCTTAGTTGTTTCCAAAGCAACAGAACAATGTGGTTCCAATCCCTGCTGGTATATTTTCTGATCAAAATCTTTTACAACAGTGTGACTACTGGAGGAAGAAAAGTGGAGAGAACAAAGGGAAGCAATTTCAAAAGGCGCTTTATGAGATCTGGAAGCAAATTAACCCCCCTCCTAAATTCAAAACAAACAAGAAAACCAACGAAATCAAAACAATCAAAACAAAACCAAGAGAGGGCTTACAATTAAAATACCTCTCGAGTTTTTTGCCTGTTTTTATTAAACCACCCCCCCAACATTTTCACCTTTTGTATATTAAAATCAGTGCTGACAAGTCTGAAGGTCTAAAAGTCTCACCCCTCCCAGCATTCACTCTTGTCACTAACAGCATGCCTTAGCCCAGGAAAAAGCAAAGGAAAAATACCTGCTGATTAAGATATGAAATGGGCAAGCTAGTGTACCACCTCCTCTGCTCCTTTTCTGACACAAACCAATGCTGAAT
The DNA here is from genome assembly GCF_951394365.1 of Tetrao urogallus. Taxonomy (NCBI): domain Eukaryota; kingdom Metazoa; phylum Chordata; class Aves; order Galliformes; family Phasianidae; genus Tetrao; species Tetrao urogallus. The sequence continues at coordinate 3,736,267 of NC_136823.1, read as the reverse complement.
TCAGAAGGAAAAAAAACAAAACAAAACAAAATAGAAGCATTTAATAAAATGAACAACTTCAGTGTTCAAAGAACTGATTTGCCTGAGCATGCACCAAGCAAGCAATGGGATTCATTAGCATTCTTATTTATTAAAAAAAGTTACATTTAAGTAAATTGTCCTAGGTAATGGGACAAACTACTGAGAAAATCATCCAGGAGTAATTAAAAAGAGTGAATTAATAAGGATGTCTGCATAATTCACATCTATCAATTGTGTAATTGTGACAACTCAGGTGCCATCTTCAAAACCAGCATTGAGGTGAAACACCATACATGCAGTCCTCAGCAGTAAAGGGGACCTACAAATCCAACATTAAAGCACCCTTCGTTTGTGGTACGTGGGAAAACTCTCCTCCAGTAACCAAAAGCAATGGAATGAAAAGTTATGAGCCCTTTGTCACTAGAGTGAATTGCATGCAGAAGAAATAAGGCATGCACTTTTTGGCTTTTGCGACACACTGGAGTCACAAAATGAATTACTGCACGTGCAAACACATCCTACCAGTAGGCTAAGTTCTGTTTTTCTGCCTATGCAAATTATCGTGTTTGAATATAAAGAGTGATTTGAACTCCACCAATGCTAGAAAGATCAGATGCCAGTGATATAGGCAAACAGCCAATCAGTGAGGCACTTCTACGTAACCCTTCCGTTTACTTACTGCACCCACAGGACACGCAATAGGAAGGAATGCTGCCACATGCCCCAGCTGCTCCAGTGTGCTTGAGTGGCTGCTTCCGCACAGGCAGGCACTGCAGCAAGCTCCTGTAAGAAACAGGAAACTGCATTTCTGCAGGGTCCAGTTATAAACATGAAAACAAAGAACAGAGGCCAGCAATATCTTATTTCATCAAAAATGGAAGATTATCTTTCTTAAACACATTAGTATTTCTTCCAATTTTTTTCAGCTTTGGATGAAGCTGAAAACACAGAAGTTGTTTCTGACAGAGGTATGAGCAATTATTTTTCCTAGTGTTCTTTGCAATATGGGCTGTAATACCTTAGCCCCATATCTGTGGAAGCAGCACCATGAGTGAGGCTAATTGTTTTCATGTCAGTATCAGCACATAAACAGTAGTGTCACCCTCCCACTTAGGTTGTGCCAAAAGCCCTGTGGTTGGGAGCAAGGACACACCATGAAAAGGCAGGCTTAGCTCCTCCAGGGAAGGTGAGCTCAACTTCACACATCAGAATTAACCTGCAGTTCTCTAACAAACAAAAAACAACTCCCTCCCTCGAAACAAAACATGAAAACCTTCAACTCGAATTTTTTACAGTTTGAAAAAGTACTCATTGCCTCATTGCCTACTTCTGCCCACAGCAGTGTATTTTGGCACGAGGTACATCCATCCCTTTATTTACTGCCTAGGCACTTAGTACAACACTAGCTCATAACAACTGCTTTCTGCTGAAGAATTTCTATGCAACTGCTTGCTGAGGTCCTTCACCGATTTCTAACATAGAGATTGCCTTAGACTGTAGTCCTGTAGAGCTAGCACTGTCAAAGAACTGGCTTATAACTTCAGTACAAACTGCAAGCAATATAAACAGGCTACCAAATTAAACATTAACTTCAGTTTTAAGAAAGACTTATCTGTGTTCTGAACTGCCTTCACCAGCTACCAAATGCCCCAGTTTAAAGCAACAGCCTTCAGTTACACCTGCACTGAAAGTACAGATTTTAACTTAAGTCCAATTATTTACCTCATCTCACCTTCCAGTGTCATCTCTAAGAAACTAATAAGTACTTCTAAGGGAAAACATTTTAAATTTATATGTAAACAGAACTAAAAACAGAGTAACAGATCTTCTTTCTGTTCCATGGCATAACTCTCAGGGTTAAAAAGCCACAGATCTGATCACGCAAACCCAAGCTCCAGACACGTATTCTATAAAGAAGTCCCCTTTTCATCTTCTCAACAACCAATTTGCACGGGTCATGTTAAGTATTTTTATTTTTTGAGACATAAAAACATCTTCAACTCTGTAACACCTTTCTTTGTTCTTCCTTCTTTAAAGAGAACCACCCAAAAGGTGTCGTTGCTTCTTTAACTGACAAAACGTTTCAAGAAAATTGGTAAGGGATTGGTCTCTCTTTCTTCCTTTGTAAATGACTGCCATTTTATCATGTTCAGAATGTTTTATACAGGGAGAGAACAAATTATTTTCCATGGAAGATGAACTCTGCAGGACAGCATTGAGGATAGCAGCTGTATCATTCAGTTAACAATATGGCATCTATATTTAACGTAGCAAAGCATAAAACAGAAATAGAGAACAGAAGTCAGACTGGAATTTCTTCTATAATCTGAAAGCTAAATACAAGATGTACTGGAGGTAGAAAGATAAAGAAAGATGTGTCCAAGTTTTATTAAAGAACACACTTTGACAAAGCCAAGTTAAGTCCAAACATATACAAGTGAAATGGCCACTCAGGAGTGGAAAAGCAGGAACACCCCAATCACACTTACTCTAAGAAAGGTGATGTTGAACAAGTTGTAATTATCAGTGGAGCTGCTTCAAACACTAAGTGCTCTAGTTGCACTGGATTGTCACTGCTAAAAGAAAACACAAGCTGCAAATACATAGAAAAAGAATGCACGTAGTATGGCTGGGGAGTTAGAAAACTTTCCATGCCAGGGAACAGCAAGTCCTCTGAAGGCATCATTGGTTGGTTGAAAATCCTTTGGCTTCTTCCCTCAGCTGTAAATCATTTCAGGCAATCTACTCGCTGGCATGCTGTACTTGTGACTGTGCCAGCCCAGCTAACCTCTGCACAACTGCACTCAGCCTGACACCCCCCCAGACCCAGTTTTAACATCACCACTTCTCCTTCCTGAGAAATCCTGGGGCTGGGGGGCAGCGGGGGCCCCATCCGCAGCCTCAGAGGCACACTGCGGGAGGGACCTCGGCCAAGCTGGCCAAGGGAAGAGGAAGGAAATCAAAGGAAACATAAACACTATCTCTAGGCAGCGGTTCACCCAGTCGCACTGCTGGTTTACTTCTTTCTTTTTTGAAGAAGTGGCAAAGCATTGTTTCTTTCAGAGCCCATTTTGTGCTTAGTTCCTTGGGGGCACTACAAGCACATGGGAGGAAGAAAAAAGGACCAACTAGGGAGCTGGATCTTTGCCTCTGCCTGACTTGTAGCTGGCAAGCAGATTAGGAAGCTTGTGCAAAACAGGACATACCTGCCCCTTGCGTAACTGCCAGCCCGGACCACAAAGAGCTCCTCTCTTCCTCCACAGCTCCCCGAAGCTCTTAACACTACTGAGTGCTCTTACTTCCATACACCTTGTTGCTTTAGTTTCTGATTTCCTACTTTTTCCTCAATAAATAAAATTAAAAAAAATCAGATCAAATCAAATATCGTACGACAAATTAACCAACAGAAGTTTCTACGTACAGTGAGCAAACAGTTTTATTATATTAACATTGCAGAAGTACTCCCCTAGCTGAGTATGCCACTTCCACACTTAGGCGTTGCAATCAAGGACTTTATACACAGCAGTTATCTACACTGAGATGTTAGACATCTTTGCATCCAGAAAAGCCTTGATTTCAAGTAAAAAAAAAAAAAGTCAAAGCCTCCTGGTAGGAATTTTTAGAAATTTCTATCAGACCGTGCTGTATTTGAGTCAGAGATTGCATCTCTCCAGGGCAAATGGATTGAGTCCAAATATATTAATGCATAAGCAAATCATTTTGTTAAGCAATATATGAAGATAGATATGGATGTACAATGCCTCTAATAAGAATGACTGCTGCAGCACAAACAGTTTTTGCAGGGAGTATTGTGAGAAATATTTCTGTTATACTGAGAGGTGTGGGGATGAGGCACCAGGATATTGAAGTGTTTTTGTTTTGTTTTTTTGAAGCATTTAAATGTTAACACTTATTTGGCTTGAATGGCAACAAAAGAAAAATTATACAGAATTATTGTTTTTCAGCAGAATCATAGGAATTGATGTTACAGTATAAAATGAACTGCCTTAAGCCTCTCTCATGGTGAAGATTTACTCCAGCTCGTCAGAAGCAATGGGATAATATTTTTGTCATTTCAAGGCTGTATACAGAACAACAGCGCTACGATTAAGACCCAGCTACCTAACAGCTGCTCTGCATCAACCATCAGCAAGCAGGCCATTAGTCAGCAACAAACAGGCTAAAAACCCATTTTTCACTGGGGTCTTACACTAATGCACCTTACTTTTCTGTTTCCAGGGAAATAAATTTACTTGCTGTTTCATTCAGCTACTGTGCTGAATACATGAATACACACAGATTTAAACAGCTTAGTAGCGTGACCAAGCCTTCAAGAATTTATGTCCTCATGATCTGAGCAATATTCTCACTCCATAGTCACATCTGAAAATTATACCGCTATGCCTCACAGCAGTAGAGTGACTACAGCAGCCAGACAAGGGCCAGTTTTTAAAGCCTCAAGTTTCAGAAACCTGTTGAGAACCCACAACCCTTGTTTGGCCAGCTAGCTCACTGTGTTACTATTTGAGTACTGTTGTGCTTGGTCCAGCTGGATTGCAGCTAACTAGTGATATGCCTTCTGAACATAGCAGCACCATACCCTTAGGCTCCTAGGACCTTTAGGAAGAAGGTCCACACACTCCAAGCCAAACAAGCTATTTTTGTGATACACAAAATGGATGACAATGTACCCGCAGCAGCAAAATGCTGGTTTAAAACCTGTCTTCAGCAAAGAGATGCTTAGTGATAGGTTCCACACTCATTCCTAAAATGTTGTGCTGCTCAAATCGTATTTCAAAAGTGCTTCACACATAAAGCTGCCTTAGGATAAGAACAAGAAAGCACGCACAGGGAAGAGGGACAGTAGGTGGGGGAGGAGAAGAAAACAGTGAACGATTACGTAACAGCTTTTTTTTGCTTCAGGAAGCAATTGGTCTCTCATTTTTCCTCCCTGCTTTATTACAGTTTTCTGTCCTCTCTCACTGCATTACAGGGACTGAAAGCATACAGAACATGTTGTCAATTTAACAGCTGCAACAAATAGCATGGAAGAAGTTAGGGGCATCTTTTAGGTTCCAACAACAGATATATATTAACATAAGTACAGAAAAATAAAACTGTCAATCTAAATACTACTCCAGCACCTTGTATGTGCACAGACCTCGTATGCACAGCCAGCTAAAAAGACAGACATGCTCCTTTACCTATAAACCAGTTTGAGCAGACTGCAACAGTGCAGAATTTAAACTGTCCTTAAATATGTGCAGCAAAACCAGCAGAAGATGAAACCTCTATGCATCAGAGGAGACAACGCAGGGCTAAGCAGCTGCTGAAAGACCAACAAACAGCTCTGTCAACAAAACAGTAACAACAGCAACACACAGAAACCCAACCTCATAGCAATGGAAAACCTACGGGGCTGCACTGTGTATAATGTTGCCTTTGCAGTTTCTTCATTTTCCCCCACCCATCTTCATTCCTGGGACTGTGCACCGGTCTGGTTGCTACTGCTCTGCCATCTGTTTTCCGTCTGCAACACTCCAATTGCAACGCAAAGTTGTACAACTGATGCCATCGCCTGGCAGAACCCGGTACAGCACTCCGTGACAGCTATTGTAATGTAAATACGTTGGCAACTTACAGCGCACAAAAACGGTACGTTTCTACTGTTGACAGACCTGGTGTGTTCACTGAAACACTGCAAATTTTCAATATATCATGCCAGCAGCATATCCAGGTGTAATATTGCAAACAGGTGACTTTTAAACACCACAGGGGAAACCACAGAATCGGCAGAGAAAAGAGGACATAGTGGAAGACAAAGGATGAAACTGAAGACTGCACAAAGCTACTAAGGATCCCCCTTTGAGACACTGTTAAACATGCCACATAATTGAGGCAAATTACTAAGAAAACTATTACATCTTAAGATGCTGAAATGCGTTACCCTCATTTCATAAACATGTACAAATCTTTTTAAAAAAGCATTAATCTTTTTAACTGGATATTTTAATTAAGTGATTTGGTACAGCAGTTTTCATTCCTATACCATTCCAAGGACATGAGCCATCTGAATAAGAAGATTCCAGGACAGCAGCAATTGTGAGTGAATCAAGTCAGCCATTTTGTGTAAGCATCAGTTCTGATGCACATATCAGCGCAGATTTACAAGAAAGATTTTCTAGTTGTGGTAATGCATAACATCGCCTCTCCTTGCTACCTGGAACAAACAAAGCAGCCATTCTTTGGTACGGTAAGGGTCAGGCAGAGAACTGAACTTAATGCTCCTTCAATCTTCTCCAGCTGTCCTGCATGACAACCTATGCAGGTTGAAATGTACAGCTGTATAAACTCTAGTGACTCTGAAGAGCTGAGAGCAGGTGCCTAATACTTCCATTCCTTCGCAGATCCAGGGCCTTGCTGCATCTATTTCTTTATATCTAACAAGTGACAGAAAAAGAACGGTTTTAATTGAAGCCATATACTGCTGTAAGTAAGGACAGGCTGAAGAATTGTGCCCACGTGAACCAAATGAGGTTCAACAAGGCCAAATGCAAGGCACTGCACTTGGGTCAGGGCAATCCCAGGTATTTATATAGACTCCTTGAGAACAAACCTGTGGAGAAGGACTTGGGGTCCTGGTGGACAAGAAGATGGACATGAACCAGCAGCGTGAGCTTGCAGCCCAGATGTGGCTCTGGGCAGCCTGGTCTAGTGGCCGGCAACCCTGCACATGGCAGGGAAGTTGAAACTAGATGATCTTTGAGGTCCTTTCCAACCCAGACCACTCTACGATTTTAAGTAAGACATCTTTATGTCTTTAAGATGCGCTGTGCCAGGCAGTTAACCATGAAAAATCTCTGGATCACAGTTATGAGAACACTACACAAGAACTGCAGTGCCGCAGTAATTCTTACTCAGGAAAAAGCAGCATTGTAGAGAAGTTATAAGGCAGCACCCTGCAGAACGTGGCACCTACCACAAGCCAGAGGACTTCCCAGCCTCAGAAGGGGGATCATGTGCTACAGAAAAGAGTTTGATGCAAGAACTGTGTTCACAAAGCAGCATGACAAAACAAGGTGCTTAAAAAATTTTACAGCTAACAGACTACCCTCGAAAGCCTTTAGAAGGTTGAAAGAACTTCTAATGTGAAAATGGACTCTAAGGAAAGAAAGTAAAACTGAAAGAAGATAATTTAGACTAGATTCACACAGCATCGAGAAGCACACAAAAAGAGCCCTTCAAAACACAGCACTAGAGAAAAAAAGTTTTTCTCCTCCAGCTCTCAGAACTTTCACTATTTGCTTTTTGATCTTCTGTCCTCTAACTCTTCTTTCAAGGTTAGACTTGTTTTTGAAATTTCTTATTTCAGCAGCATTAAGAGCTCCTCTATCACTCACTTGCCATTTAAACCCAGAGACAGCCAGCTAACCTCCTTGTTTCCTAATGTAATGCCTGGCAACAGCAGTCTTTGTATTCCTGAGACCAGGAAGAGCCAAAGGAAGTTAAAACAAACCCTTGCTTTAAGTTGTGGACCCTGGCAAGATGAAGGTTAGGCGTTGTGACAGAGTTCTTACAAGAAACTGCATTGCACTTGGAGTCAAATCCAACAAGCTTCACTGGATATGATTAGTTATCTGCCCACAGTCCTGAACAAGTTTCTCTTATTACTTTGAATTTTTGCCCAGCATGCAGCTTTCAACCAAGGATAAAGGACAAGGGGATGCATGTAACAACTTGTACCGTGTATGAACAAGTATTTGGGCATCATGGTCTGCAGTAAGGTACACTGAGTGACTGCCTCCAGGCAGACCACATACATGCTGAAACGTGCTTTAACTTCCAAGACAATTAGCCAACAACAGAGAATACCTTCGTAACATTCTGTATTCTAATGCTGCCATGATTCTGCAGCATATATGCTAATTGGATGAGAACACCTCACATGTAAAAATATCATTCCACAAGCATACAACACCAGCATTTGTCCTTATTATTTATTAATGTCTGTACACAATTAAAAAGTAGAAAAAATATCTTTGTGAAGAAATACAAACCTACTAGTTTCATAGGTTTTCCCAGTTATATACATATTTTCATAAACTTCTGGTAAACGTTTACTCAGAAAGTAGAACATTCCAAAAACTTGTAAAGGATCCTCCAATAGGATCTCTACTACATTCAGCTGAATATAGGTTATGTAAACGTGGATCAGTCTGCTCTTCATCAACCCCGTGCAGCACAGGGGCCCAAGAACACCACAAAATAATTCACTGTTCCTCTTTTAAATGACCCGCTTCTTGGTCAATACACAAAGAAGGAAGTCACATTTAAACCATACAGAAAAAATCCCAAACAAACAAAACCAAAAGAACTTCTTACATTGACATAATAAATATGTAGCTATTCAGAAATGATATTTAGGAGTCTTTTAAAATATTGCTTCCTGTTAGATCTTTGAAATACTAGAATTTTGAAGAAGTTGCAGAAAAATATCTCTTTCAAAGAAGAAACACAAAACATCAAGACTTATTGTTTGTTTTCACTTTCCTTCTTGCATCCTTATGTTTCTTCCGGCATTCCTGAAAATATTTCAATTTTAACACAGCATTATCAGAAATTGTCAGTTCACCCCCTTGTTTCAAACTGTTTTTTTCCATGCAGTTAACTAACCAGCCCTGTGCAATACAGGCTTTCAATAACTTATCCAACTACATACAACAACATGAAGTTACAGGTTAAAAAAACAATTTAGCTTCCTGATATGACAAAGTTTGTCTTTCTGAAGTTCCCAAGTTTATCTTTACTGCAAATTAGGCAAATAAACAGCCCCATTCCATTCTCATGCTGAGATTTCAGCTACAGTTTTTCAAAAAGGTTGTTTAAAATACTCACCTCGAGTAATAATCTACGCCTGTCTTCCCAGCTATCTTTTTCTTCATTGAGGTTAACTGATCTACAAAATAACTTGGGTCCCTCTGCACAGAACAAATTAATATGGTTAAAGCCATTGGAATATGGTAACACTTCTTAAGTCTCTGCAAAATAGAGTTAAAAATCAGATCATCTTCTGCATAGATAACTCACAACCCATAATGCCACCACACAGCTGACTAAAACAGGTTTCATTCATTGCAGCTTTGCATGGTAGGAAAAAATGAAGGGCAGCTGTAGCTTTCCTTACTATGCTGAAATACAAATTGCAGCAAACCAGCAATCCTTACATTAAGCTCAGCACTGTGATTCTGTGTCTACCAAGAAAACCTATGCCTGCTATGAACTCAGAGTACTGTAAATCAGATACATAGACCAGCTTACAATACAACAACTGCATTAGGTACACAGTAACTTTTGTATGCTTTTCTTTAAATCAATCTATAACTTCTCTCAGAAAATGAACATTAATTAAGATTGCCCTAATAATCACTTCTATAAGATATCAGAACCAACTCCATTCTTTTTCTACTATGAGATTCATTACATTCACAGGAAAGAACACACCACATTATTTAGAACCAAGAACCATATGGGTGTATATGGCTGATAAGCATATTGAATATTCATAGTAAGAACTGAAGCATGGAAAAAAAAGATCATATAGATGCCTGAAAGGAACCAAAGATCTAGCTAGTTTACCAAGTGATATTTCTAAGCTCTAAAAGATCAGCAAAAAATTAGGCAGTGATCTAAAAATAAGAGTGCAAGGTAACAGCTGCAGTTTCTGTTGGGATGCACTACCACAACACACAGCACAGGAGATGACTGAAAGTTGTGATTTTTTTTTTGTCTTAACATCTCATCTGTATTTAAGTTAGAAACCATTAATTAATTAACCAGGCAATCTTTTTCCCTCTTCAGTTGCAGTAAAGAGACTGGAAGGGAGAGAAAAGGTGAATAAACTCTGTTTCACCTCTTAATCGTTCATCATCTTTGGAGAAGAAGAAAAACCTTGCACTTCCTGACTGTGGTAAAGGGAGAAACCTAGAAAAACACCAAGAAGTGTTAACACCATAGAATTTAGTCTCAAGTTCTATTAGCATATATTAAAGCTGCAGTATTTCAGAGAATAGCAGTACTGAAGAACAACAGTGCTCCACAGTAACCAAATATAGCCTTCTGGATAGAAATACTGAAGAACACTTGACATTATTTGACTTGGCCAAAACCAGTACCCAGTTAAATATAACGCAATCTACTAGAAACTCTATTTTAATATTTAACTTCAAATCAGGTCTGACAGCAACATTTTTTAATATTATGTTCTGTGCAGTAAGGAGTGGTTTCTCTTAAAAAAGACTTTTCTTGGTTAAGGATGCACAGTGAAGGTTGTTAGTTACCCATGCTTATACTTGCTGCTATTAAAATTCACCCAGCATCAGTTCCTACCAAGAAGACAACAAATACAAAGAGAACTTGCATTTCTTTCTCTCTTTCACTTTCTGTTGCCTCTGGTTCATCATCATCCTCAGAGCTACTGTCCTGGAAACGTGGATCTTCTTGCCATTTGACTTTCATAGGTTTTATTGCTTCAAATACATAAGGCTCTGCAATAATAGCACAAGAATCAGATTACTCTTTTCCTTGCCAGTAGACTTCTACTCAAGAGCTAAATAGTTATATTGGAAAATAACAGACTTGAACAGTACAAAAACTCCCTTCATATATTTTCTATGACCCTATGGGCAAGTATGAATATAGCTTGCTTTTTCACATGTTACAAAGCCATCCTCAAAGCTCCTCAATCCTCAATATCAAATACTGCACAGGAAAAAAAACACAGAAGTTCCTTTGAAGCCCACTGTTAGTGTCCACAGTTCTGATCAGGTCGTTCTGACAAAACAGTTACTATTAACTGAGTTGGGAGTAGTTCCACCTATTCAAATTTTCAGTCTGTAATGAATGGAATATAAACTTCCTGTCAGTGTCTTAGAAAGGTTCTGTGTGACAGGACTCATTACTTTGCTATTTTCACATACATACTCCTGCCTAAAAAATACACAGCCACTTGCTAGCAGCTCAGTTTACATGTGATAACTGACACGTGCACCTGAGCACTTACTAATCCCCTTAGCCAGAAGTTCTGAGGTTAGAGGTACCCTCTACTTTTAGTACATAAGCACAGTATCTGTGCAGCCAGAAAAGAGAAGATGGTTCTTCCTTATACAGCCCCCCAGCAACATGAAGCCATTTCCAAACCCAGCAGTAGACAGACTATAAAACAAGCATTTTATTCCAGTGAAAACTCAGTAAGTTCTAATTTGAACAAAGAGTATTCACGGGGAAGAGAGCAAGTTTAAATGATCCACAAAACACTTATAACTTGTGCTGCAAAAGCCATTCTATTTGTGTTCTCCCACCAAGGCTTTCACATGTCATACATGGTCTTTTGGAAGTCAAGTTGAACAAAACAACAAAAATCACTGGAGCAACCAAGGTATGTGAAATGGGGACAGACTTGTCTTTTTGTCTTGTATCAACACAGTCGCTTGCAGAGCAGCCCCACAGTGCTACATAGGATTTTTAATCAATACAAGCCAATAAACAGATAACACAAGATAGTGCTTAAAGTGATTCTCATTGCTAGGAAGCCTGTGAACTCTGGATGCAGCCTGTGGTCAAGTATTTTCCTCTTTGCTCTAGTGAGCTCTTGTTGCTATACTGAAACCCTACTGTTTCAGAATGTTACTGAACTAATAGTACTACTCAAGGCTGTGTTACTTTTTCCTGTTTATGTTTCAGTCATCTTCACAGTACTACTCAATGACTTGATTTCATTTTTTTAATCTTTATCATATAATATTGATTTCCCTTAGATTAGGACTTCTTCTGTTTTATTAACTAGATAACAAACGTGTTACTGAGCTTAAATTTTTCTGAAATTACAATTAAACATATTATAAAATGTTCATGGATCTCAGGGGCACACTTAAGGACTTCTTCTGCTTGTAATAAATTGTTAATTAAGGGATTATTAAGTCCTGCTGGGTTATATGAAACCCGATTTGACTAATGTATCTCTGTTCCTATTTAAAAAAAAAAAAAAAAAAAATCAGTGGACAATAATTTGTTCAAAGAATAACTACAGAGTAGTTCCTTCTCACAAGGTTATCCCTCAACATCACCCCTTATAAAATTCCAGGGATGCAAATATGATTAACTGCAATTAAACTACAGAGATCTTAGTAAGAGAAGACCATAATGATTTTGCTCAGTTAGTGACTTTATCTTCTGAAAACTCCCTGGTTTCTGAAATTAAAATATGCAGTATAACTCCACAGTGTCTGGAATAATCAACTCATGAGAAACAGCACTCTTCCTATGTATGTTCTACTGTTACCTTCTTTTACATCAGACTGATCCTTGTCATCAAAGAAGGAAAATCTGAAATCACTAGAATCCTGAGCCGTGTTACTCTCAGCATCAGGCCCCAGATGGTCACGTGGGGTTGATTCCTCTGCTTCATCTTTGTCCCAGGGTTTTTCTTCTGGCTTTTTTGATTTGTTCTTTGAAGATCCAAACAACTCCTTCAGATCAACAGCAATGTCACAGTATATTTCTTTAGACACTTCAGGCAGCTTCTCACTCTCTTCTTTCTTCTTCTTCTTTTTAGCCTTACTGAAATCAGAATGTCAATTAAAAAAAAAAAAGATAAACAAACACCACAGTGCTTCTCCTCTTTCTCAGCAATTCCAGACTCTGGCAATAGGACATCCCAGGGTCTACAGGACATCATGGGCATCCTGTAGGTTCAGTTTCTAATCCATTTGTTTTCACCTCACACAAATTACTACCCTTTGAAGGTAAGCACTGGGGAAGCGCCTCAGGTTTGAATCCATGAAAAGACAGCAGCAATTCTACTCTGCAATGAATGGCACCCTGAATCTCCTTTTAATACATGACAATATCTAATTTAAATATAACAGTGTTCATGTTCTATTCCTGAAAAAAACCTGTTAGGAGCGAATGCTTTCTGTCCACAGATTTGCAAATCCCAAAGCCCAGAACTTGAAACCTGAAGGTGAAAAAGGAGGACAGAAAATAGCACATAAAGAAAAGATAGATTAAAAAGACAACATGTTACTTTGAGCTTCTACTGGTCATAATCTTTATCTTAGCAATATCAGAGTGAACTTAAGAGCTGTCTGCATAGTATCAAACAAGTCAGTCACTGTTTTTGAAAGCCAGCCTTCAAGGGAAGAAATATCACAGCAGTTACCAAACTGAAGTAATACCTCTCTTTTTCTATAGCTTTTGGTTTCTTCTCAAAAACTGCATGATCTTGCCTCGTGGGATCGTAGCGGAGAGCATTAATATCCCTGTAAAGATAGAGTGAAAACAACATAGAACAACCCATGTGACATTAAAATATCCAACTCAAAGTTACCCGAAAACTTTAAAATTTACTTCTTCACCAGAAAAGCTCAGAAAAAATAAAGAAAAATTACACACGATTGGCTTTAGTCAAGTTTTTGTATTGAACATAAAACAGACTTCAAGTTGTGCATCATAAAGTTCTACTAAACATGTACATCTCCTAAAAGATAAGCAGGCATAGATATATGGATAGATATTTATCTATAGATAAACCAGCAGCAAATTTTTCATGTTGACAAATAATCAATCTGAGGGGAGGGAAAAGAAATAAAATGAAGACTTTCAACTATGATAATCAAAAGTTTAGACTGACCACAATACTAGTGTGGAAAAAACTATGCTGCTTACAACACAGGTTGAGTGCCTCTAAGTGAGTACATACTCACTTACTATCATTAACTGAGCATTAGAGAAAAACAATTCCCAAAAGAGTTTCCTAAAACAATCTCCGGGGTTGCACAGGTATTTCCACCTGTAACAAGCAGGAAGAGCAACAGAATTGAATAGTATTACAAGACATACAATGGCAAGGGAACTTGCACAACAAAAAGGTGTTAGAAACAAAAATGCTCACTCATTTCCGAAAATCTAGGCTCATAAGGAAAATGCCACAAGAAAAGGATCCCCAACCAGACATCCTTCCCCAGTGGCAGTCAGCCCTTCAATGAGCTCTAAGAGAAGCACAGCCAGGCTCCACCCTTTCCTGTCTCACAGCTGAATTCCCTTCACCTGCACTCCCAGTGCTGACTGGGTCTTTTCCCCAGGTGCTCAATCAGTGGTTCAGGCTGACTCAGAAGTCACCATACACCTCCTGTGCTTAGTTTTTAGAAAATAAAACCTGCACAGTAGTCAAACAAATAAGTGTGACTGTGCAGCAGTGGAATGGTATTTAGCAGTTAGCAGTCAATTGCTGCAACTCCAGTGACAACTGTCTGTAAAAGGTTCCTAACTGCACATCACTACACTTAATATTGTTAACTTCTACCATTGCAGTTCATGGCTGTGTGCGAGAAATTCCTAATCAAATGAAGAAAAAATCTCCACTGGAAACTTTATGTTAATACCTTGAAAGAAGGACACTTACCTTACATCTCACATGCAGTCCAGAGAAAACAATAACCTTATTAATTCCTATGGAAGTAACAATCTAATCAGTGCCTAGCTCACAGTTCTTTGTCTAGCTTGTTTATGTTTGCCCCTGTGGGGAACAGGCAAAGACTAATTAAGATATTAAGTCTCAATCCCAACAATCCAATCATATAAAATTTACTGGAAGAACCTTAAGTACGTACTTGAATTTCTTAGCATTTATGGCCATTTTAGTTGTTTTTGATTGCTCCAGGTCAATATTCAATAGACTTCCCAGTATTTGCAGATTTTTCTTTTTCTCTGCAGCAAACTCTTCTTCTTCCTCATCTGCCTCCATTGTATTGGTTTCTCCTAAATAATAAACAAATAAATAATGTTCCCTCCCAAATTATGACCAGAGTAAGCCTGTAACTCTTAATGTGTAACACTACTATCATAGCAGAGCTCATGCAAATAGGCAAGCTGCTTTCCTAATTATAAAGCTAATTAGAGGCTTTCCTCCTTGTTATGCAGCTAGTCTGACTACAGATATTATGGACCCCTATTTCACATGGAAATCAGACAAGTTTTAAAAGTGAACAGAGTAAGTAATTATGCAACTTTTGTTTGTTTGTCTTTGGCATTTTTCAGCTTTTCTGCCTTCTAATATATAAACACATAATGGCCTCAAGTTGTTCCAGGGGAGACCCAGGTTGGACGTCAGGGAAAATTTCTTCTCCCAAAGAATGCTCTGGGAGGGCTGCACACGGAGGGATTTGAGTCACCACCCTCAGAGGTGCTCAAGAAACATTAGGTGTTGTAATAAGGAAAATGGTTTAGTAGGGAAATGGCAGTGGTACGAGGACAGTTGGACTGGGTGATCTTGGAGGGGTGATCTTGGAGGTCTTCTCCAGCCTTGCGGGTTCTGTGATTTTACCTCAAAGTTATCTTTCTTTCTAAGACTGCTAAATCAATGGAGTGCAAGCCGACTACAAAACAAAGAGCTGAAATGAATGTAAAAATCAAGAAGTTTGTATTAGTTAAGTCATCCCTTATCCTATGAAAAATATGGGTAAATGGTATCATCCTGCATTAAAAAGATCACTTCAAACATTGATTTACCAGCCAAGTTAATACCTTGGTGAGCTACTGAAATGAGTTTGCAACATGTTTTTGAAAAAACACAGCGACCAATACACAGCGACCAGTAAGTACAGCTAGGTTATTTTCTGAGAAGTGACCAGAAAAGCAAAAATAGTTTGTCTGTTGCTTCAAGCATCCAAAATTAAGGCTCCATTATATAGCCCTACTACTATTATTGCCCAGGAAACAAGAACAAGCTTACCCTCTTCTTCACTCTCACTTTCAAGGAAGCGAGCATCCATGCGAAATCTTTCATCTGTGCCAAACCGTGATTGCAAATTTAGCAGCTAAATAAAAAGAAATTCTATTAAGTGCTGGAGAAGAAATCACCAACACATCATAACTTCTTATTTCCAACACTCTGTTACTACACACTGACAATCTTCAGCTTGATGCCTTTTTCAGAAATTTCTCCATATTCAAAAATGGCAACACCTGTGATTTCTCCTCACCTCCCCCCCCCCCAACACGCATTATCTCCTCCACGGCCGTTGTTCTCTCTGGAGAGAACAACCTCATGGTAGCTTTGTCACAATCACAGTGCACACGCACACAAGGCTACACATTACACACTTCTGAGGTGGCATTATGGTGATTTATGAGAAAGTGAAGTCATTAATAGCTTCACTCACTTTTTCACCAGCTTTGCCTTCAAACTGTGGTTTAATTTTGAATCTCTCGTCATCTGTTTCATCTTGATCATCTTCGCTGCTTTCAAAGAGCCTTCTAGAAGATTTAGGATCATGTTCCTTCTTTATTAGAAAAAGAAAAACACAGAAAAGGAGCCATTTTCAAAAGTTTGAGAAAATAAGTCAGCATTAACTTTCTTCATGTGCTTTCCAACATATCTGAGAAAATCCACATAAAAATTATCTCAGGTTTTACAATATGAGCTAGCTGTAAAATTCCAGCTTCCTGATTATAGAAAGGAAGATCAACATTAAAATACCAACGTCTAAAACCCTACTGAACAAGTCTCATTCACAGAACATAGTTTAAGTCAGTGGATAAATATGAACTGCAGAAAAGGTAAGCACTCCACAACTTTAAAACACAATTTCTTTGGACTCAAACATCACTTTATAAAACAAGACTCTGCATGAATAAAGATTCTTTGTCCACTGTGTTGGAAAGAGCAACAGGCCTTCCCACAATAGCGAAGCCAAAACCTTCCCCTCCTGTGACCAAAAGCAGAGAAATTCCAAACTAAATAATTATGCCTTGTAAGCTAAAAAATTACGTCTTCTTTTTGTTTTTAAATCAGTTAAAACACCTTGCATACAGATCAGTATCTCCTTACAAATTCTCCAGCATCCCCAGCTTTCACAGATGAATGATACACTCTTCGAAATTTGCTTCATGTTAGCTAGAATAGAATCACTCAAATTAATTGAAATATTTATTGTTTAAATTTTCCTTTCACTAAGCTATGAAAAATAGCCTTCAAAGTAAAAGCTCCAGTCCCATCAATATGGAATTGACTCAAAGAATACTAGAGTTCCTTCTAGCAACACTTACTACTCCATGCATATCTTCCAAACTCTCATCTTGCTTCAATGTTTCTTCCACTTCAGCTTCACTTTCCGCATCTGAATTGAATATGATGTGTTTATGCTTGCTTGTTGGCTGGCTATCCTACATAATAAAATAAGCAGGTTAACAGTAAATGTTCAGCACAGTCACACAGAATATCTTGGACACATTTCTATGAGAGTAAAGGAAGAATCCAGCACACCTTTTGCATTCTAGAGATATCCCAGGAATTAGGCATGCAACATTTTATACATACTACAAAAACAAAAACTGAAATATAATCAAGAATTACATAAGCTTGCAAAATATCTTGAATTTTATATATAAATTATATATACATATGTTTTCCCCTTTTGCTTTACTGCCCGTTATTCAGATAAGGTACGAGTGCAATTACCAAATTGGAAAGAGCTCCTTGAATGAGTTTCTTTTGTAATTGCCTCTCTTTCTGTCTCTCTTCCAGAGCTGCCAGCCTCTTCTGGTTATCCTGCAATTGCTTTTTTGTATCACATTCCTTTGAAGCAGAACCTTGAAGTTCTTCATCATCCACGAGCCTCATCTTCCTATTTGCACATTGCTTAACTTCACATTCTGAACTTGGGCTGCTTACATCTCTTTTCATTTTTTTTGAAAGCAGTTTTGGGCTTTTCAGTTGTTGTTTTACATGTCTCTGTGACATGGCAGCATTACCACCCATGTCACTGCTCTCACCTTCACTTTCATCAGTGCAAGGAACAGTATCTCCGTACTCTGAATTCTGCTCACTTTGCAGAGAATTTGTCTTCGTGTTCTCTCCTTGTAAACGTGGCTTGCAAACATTCTTATCTGCTAAGGAGGCAGCATCTGACAACTCGTTGTGCTGTTCACAATGTATATTTTGTTTCTTTTTAGTGCTGACTTCAAGAGAATAAAACGGATGGTTCTCAGATTGCCCTTCAGGTGACTTCTCCCCACAAAAAGGAAGAGAAGCTTCAAAACCTGAACTTTCTACAGATCTCTTTTTTAAATCAGTGCTGTCCTTAGTTGACTCATTACAAAGGGATCCCATTCCTCTGAAGGGCTGGAATTTCAAACATGAATTATTTCGTCCCTTGGAGCTTTCCTCATCAGCATCCTCCTCCCCATCTAAAATGGCAGCAAGTATATCTTCAGGACAGATGCATTTTTTTTTAACTGCAGGAGGAATTTTAGAATGTTTTGGCTTATGTACGACATTGCCTTTAGCACCTTCTTTAATGCTGCACTCACTAGAACTCTGTGTACTACTGAATTCTTCCACTGATGTCTCAGATTTTTCAGCAGCCAATGCTTTTAGGTCATCTAATGTAAGGTCTAGACGATAACAGTTTTGCATCATGGATTCATAATCGGAACTCATTTCAGACTCTTCTTCCTCAGACTCTGAATAAGAGCTCTCACTATGACTTGCTTTTGCTATACTATTCCCTGCTGTACTCAACAAGGCAGAAATACTAGGTTTTCTCATTTTCCCTTTGCTTTCAACACATTCTTCTCTTAATTTGTGAGTTTTCAATGAGGAGTCGTTTACCAAATCACATTTCTTACTAGATAACATTTGTTTATTTTCCACCTTCACCTGCTTAGCGTTTTCTAAAAACACACTTTTTGTGCTACTCAGACCTTTACTCTCAGCAATAATCTCATCTGTATCCGCCGAGTCATAACCATTGTCGCAGTCCATAGTGCCTCTCTCTTTACTGTTTCCTTTGACAACCTTCTTCACGCCGTCTCGGCTGCCTAAGGACCAGTGAGTATTGTATTTTAACTCAAAATTATCTCCAACAATTTCCAGGTGGTCACTTTCAGTCTCAGCATTTTTAGTTTGCTCTTTTTCCATCTTCTTCATCATCATTGCTCTGATTTCCTCTTCGGAATCAGTGTCACTGTCAGAAGCACGCATTCTCTTATTTGGAAACACAACTCTAGAAACGCTGTTTTTATCCAATAGCAAACTTTGCCCTGATATATTACTATTAAGACTGCTTGGAGGTAATTCTGACTTCTCATTGGATTTGGTTTTCAATCTTTGATCCAGCTGTGATGAGCTTATGTTTCTCAAATGTGACTGACACCCAGAAGGCAGCACTTCCACTCCATTCACATCCTGTCTGCCCAGCTGCCTCAGTTTTTTAGGTTGCTCCTTAGTCACAGGGAACTCCCCTTGTCGCTTCTTGCTTATGCTGTCCTCTTTCTCTTCCAAATGCCAGGTAAGCTTGGATACAGGAACTACATGTGTCAAGTCTTCCTCCAGCTTTCTAAGGTTGTGGCAATATTTTGATGGGTCATACTTCACAATGTTCATGTGAATTAAGGAATAAAAGCAACGTGATTCTTTATGCAAGCAGAATTCTAATCTCTACAAACTAAATTCTAAGGGCAAGGACAAGGAATGCTGTGACAGCATGCCTTTAAACAAAGGCCTTGCAGTCTAAGGCAGTTGTTCAAAACACACAAAACTTGCTACATTTACTTAAAGGACTCAGTAAATCAAACTTGCCATAGTAGTCAATATGAAGACCATTTAGCAAATATATATTTACCATTAAGATGAAAGAAAGAAGGGAGTTGTATCTATGTCCAACCAAAACAAAAAGGATATTTTATTTTTCTGTTGATTCCTAAGGCGAAGGATAGGTAGGACTCTGCCAAATTTACCCACGATCCAATTCTAAAAGAAAAGAAAAATTAGCATGAAAAAAGTAAAGAAAAGAATTCTTGCATAAAAGATTCATTACAAAAACGTCAAGGACTTGTAAGGTATTTCCTCAGAGTACTTTTTAAAAGTTAGATGATCACATTTCACACGTTTCTTTACCTACAGCATAAACGAATGCAATATGAATGTAATAAGTTTGGGCACAATGCTATTTCTTTGTTTTAATTCTCCAGACAGCTACTCCCCCATACCTTATGGTCTGGCACCTCTGTACCTGGTACTGCTCTCATATGAAAGTCTACAACACCAGCCTTTTTCAGTGATTCTAGAAGAACTGTTTCATCATTTCTCCGTGGCTTTTCTTTCTGCAGCTTTGCTTCCTCTCTCTCCATGGCAAGCCTGTATCAAAAAGTACACAACATATGTAAAAAGATTTGCCTCTGTGTTAGATCATAACCGGCAGCAACCCTTCCCAAAGAAGGAATTAACATTATTCTGATTATAGCTAAGCTTTAAGGGAATAATAGTGGCAAAAAGATTGTGCTATCAAATATGTGTCACCAGCCCACCAACATCAATAAAAATTAGAAAGATTAGGAGCATAGCAGATGCCTAAAGCACTGCCATAATATTACAAGTTAAACAGAAAAAGGGGACATCAGTAAAAAATTTGTCGATTGATTTTTACCTGTGTAAAAAGCTTTCTTTGGCAAATTCAATTTGCAGTGTCCTCCCTCCCCATTTGGTTTTATTTAAAATTGATACGCCTTTAAAAGAAGAAGACTGGAAATTAATATTTTCTACATTAAAAGATACACGCTGAACTTAACAATGATCCCTTCTGTGCATGAAAAGTCCAATATCCTACACTTTACAATGTCTACAGTCAAAATTAAGGTTCTGACTTGGAACGTTCTCTTTGGCTCTGTATGGATCAGCTCAAACACAGATGTTAAAATTCAGGTACACACACTCTGAAGTTTCTGTGCTGCTGTCAGAGAAACTCTTTGGTAATTAACATCCTGGTTTTTTTGAGAAATATAGTTAACAAGCAAGGAAAACAACTTGGAACTTACGGAATCAAAGTAACAAGGGCTGGACTATCTTTTAACTAATCTCAAAGAGCTTTCCTATTCCTAATAGCAATGCTTCCTAAATAAAACACCAAGTCACCAGTGCTGCTTCTTCAGGTATAGTTATTGCCATCTGGTATTTTGCTGCTACCTATTATATGTAATTTCATAACTTCGAAATTCAACTATTCTGGAATTTCTGTAACAGTCAGAACACAAGAATGTTTACATGAACTCTCCTTCTGGGTTTCCTCTCACTGGAAGTCCCTTCTAATGGTTTATGGCTCTGAAGGAAGTGGTTGAAACATTTCCTATGTCTTTTGAAGAGCAAGAATAAACTCATAAATCAGCTCTTCAGTTGCAAAGCAATTTTTTCAGCCTACTTATTTCCACATACTGAAAACTCTGGCAAAATATCTTTCATAAAAACTGCAGCTTAAAGCAAACAAAATGCATATGATAACAGAATAAAACTAGGTCCACCTTTACCACGTCCTGCCTAGACAACATCAAATGTATCATGAATAACGTAACTTGGTTCAAGAACATGATTTATTAAAAATAAAAAAATAATATATATAGACACGTATACGTACTTACATTTTCTAAGATCTGTCTCAGAACTGCTGACAGTGATGTAAGCAAAAGTTTTCGTAGGGTTCCCTGCTCAATGATAAATATTTAATTAATTTCTACATACTTTCAGTATTTCCCTTAAAGCTGAAAATTACGTTATTTCCTGAAAATAAAGTGCCTCCGGAGCAAAAATCTTATTTCACATGTGAAAAACAATTCACTTTTAAAGGATGATGCAAAACTGTTACCCTGCTCATCTTTTCTGGTAATAATCTCTACATCCAAAACACGTCCAAACTTCCCAAATCTTTCTTGCAGTTCAGCCTTAGAAACTGTATGGCCAAGCCCTCCGACATACAGCCGTTTTGAAACTTGTTTCTTCTCCATATCGAGAGAGTCAAGCAGTCAAATCTGTTTGCCTGTAAAAAGATAGCAGCAGATCACTAGCACCTAAATGTCAGGGGTTAAATCAATCACATCAAACACCAAATTATGAAAAAAAAAAAAAGCCATTCCATCAAAAGTTCTCCACAAAGAACCTTAGAGAAGAATACTATGGGGATATGAAGAGAAGCTACAAATCTATTAATCACACAGAATCACAGAACTGTAGGGGTTGGAAGGGACCTCCAGAGATCATCGAGTCCAACCCCCTGCCAAAGCAGGTTCCCTACAGCAGGTCGCACAGGTCGGCATCCAGGCAGGATGTTAAGAAACAGAGGAGCTGAAGGTGAGCAACTGAGAGGTTACGCAGGGCGTGGGAGCGAGCCGTGCCACAGCTCTGACACTCAACACATCCCCTTCTGGCTTAGCAAGTTCCCAATGGCAACAGCAGCAAGAACAAGGAAAGCCAAAGCACAAGGTCGTGCCTCTCACTCTGCAGCAGCCACCAGCGATCGCCCCTTCTTCAGATATCGAAAAAAGAAACACGAGTAAAGGAAGCTTTTCTTGGGATAAGGGGACCCAGTTGATGGCGCTAGGCCATAAGCACTGGTAAGATCCCCCCTCAGCCTTCTCTTCTCCAGGCTGACCAGCCTCTGGGCTCTCAGCGTCGCCTCACAAAGGAAACGCTAAACTAGAAGACGTGAAGAAAAAGAAAGAAACGCCACGGGCATTCGGGCGCCCGCAGCAGCACAGCGTGGAACGCACGAGGCGCGCTCCGCACACCGCTCCGAACGGCCCCGCCGCCCCCAGCCGCGAGCAGCCGGCTCCGAACGGCACCTCAGGGAATGTCAGGGCACCTCGAGGGCACCTCGGCGCCACCACGCGCCGCCCCGCTTCCCGCCGCTGCCCCGACACACGGGCTCAACGCCGGGCCCAGGCGCTCCCCTCACCGCTGCCGGGTTCCTGTTGGCGGCCGGGCGGGTTTGAGAGCAGCACGCAGCTCCGGGCCGGGGAATGGCGGGAGCTTTGGGAGCAACCAACCAGGAAAAAAAAAAAGGTAGGGGAATTTTTCACGAGATGTAAGGGAGAAAACAAAACCGCAAACGTAAATAGCTGCGTGAATAACACTCAATAACATCTACCTCGGATAACGGCCTTGGGACGCGTCCTTCGAGCTGCTCACCGGTTCCTCAGGGCAGCGGCTCTGAGCGGTGCCCCCCGCTGTGCCGGCGGCAGTGGTTGCGCCCGGGGCGCTGCTGGGCGCGCGCTTCGAAACAGCGGCGGTGGCTGTGAGGGGCGGCTGAGCTCCCGGCGGCAACGCCTGCAGGGCCGCTCCGTGCTGCCAGCCCGCTGAACGCGTCCCTGCCGCGTGAGCTGACGGTGCTGCTGATGTAAGCAGCTGACGACTTCAGGTAAAACTTTCTCCCGTCGCAACTGTTTTGTTCTTTGTTTTTGTTTCCAGAGGTTCTGCTGGTTACAGCTGTAGCGATCCTCAGTGCATTCTAGTTTTTCAACGAGCAGACGAAACCCCAACATTAAGACGTGCTGAAACGCACTTTTTAACTTCCTTTCGCTTCTGTTTCTCGTCCCAGCACAGAGCAGGTTCGTTTTCCTGGTAAATTAATGTATCAGGGTTGAGTTGCACAGCCCTTTGCATGGGCTGTGTCTAAGCCTGGCATTCTAGCCCCAGTATTTAAATTAAAAACCTTATTTACTTTTTGATTTAGTCGTGTAAGGCGACTGTTCCTTGTGCCTGTCCGCTGCTTTTTGCTCGTTAATGCTTCCGTGTTTGCTAAGAGCAGCTGTGCTCCATCCCTCAGCGCTGCTGGAGCACTGCTCAGATGCTGCCGCTGACTGCTGGTTTCCGAGGTGAAATCATAGTTCAAGATTCTCAAAGAAATCCTGCTGCGCTGCTTCCCTCTTTTTGCTTTGGTATTCGTCGGTTACGGTTAATCGGAAGGATCAGTGCAATAGAGTGGTGATGCAGGAGGTATAATGACAAAGGGACCAACGCAATGGAAAGGTGTTAGAAAGAAGTGCTTGCCCATCTCTGAAAATCTGGGCTCACAAGGAAAGGATCCCCAACCAGACGTCCTTCCCCAGTGGCAGTCAGCCCTTCAATGAGCTCTAAGAGAAGCACAGCCAGGCTCCAACCCTTCCTGTCTCACGGCTGAATTCCCTTCACCTGTGCTTCCAAGGCTGACCGGGTCCTTTCCCCAGGTGCTCCATCAGTGGTTCAGGCTGTGCCTCAACAGTTCCCATACAGTTATGCAGTGATTCACGTCTTGCAAGTGATCTAAGATTTACATTTAGGCTCTATGGATTCTGTTTTCAAGGAATTAATGCAACAAAGCCATTTTTTTTTCCCTTAAGTTTTTACATACTTTGGAGAGTATTCTTTATTGTTGTTCATTTTTACTTTATTATTTCAAGACAGAGGTTTGTTCCTTGTCAGATTCTTGCTGGTTCAATTGTTAGCATTGTTACATTCACAATTGTTGCATGGAAGAAGCTGCTGCTTCTCCCATGTTTTATCTACTTGTAGACCAGTGGCCTTCTAATGGGGTTTCTTAGGAGTTTAAATAGGAATTATGTTAATGCCAAAGTACTGTTGTATGAAGATTGGAGTTGTGCTTGTCCTGGAGCCTTGTTCTGATTTCAGGCTGATGGCAGAATTCCTGCTGAATTTAGTTGCTGAGTATCAAGGCTCACATATTAGTTTAATCTTCCATAGCAAACAGTGTTGCTTAATTCTACAAATTGATTATAGCAGTGTAAATCACTGTATTTGTCAGAGGTACTCGGGAGATTTTAAAATGGTAAATATTCTTTAATTTTCAAAAGACATGAGATACAATTGGATTGTTTCACGTTATGGCAGGAGAAATGTTGGCTAATGCCATATTTGTATTTTAAAATTAATTATTTGGGTAAATTTAATTGTGAAATTAATCCATTTTGGGGGAAGGTGAGACCTAACGCGTACATTTGTTTTCCCAGTATCTTGCAGTGTGAGAAATGGATCGCAGCGTTTGTCAAGTTTATGAAGATGAAATTCAGCTACTGGAAGCAGAAATTAAGCTGTTGTCTGAAAAATATGAAGATATCCAACAGGAATCCACCTTTTTTTCTGATGAAGAAGTACAGATGTCAGTGTACGTCTTCTGCGTGTATTGGATTATTGATATTTATCAAAATTCTTTCACTTATGCTTTTGTCTGTGTGTTACAGCATTGAGACTTGTACTTATTTTTGCAGCGCTGTTGTGATACAGATCTTGTTTAGGATATGGATCAGTTGTGACAGAAGATTACAAATAATAAGTAGTTAATTTCTTTTTAGTGACATCTGTGTGTTTTGTTTAGGTTTTATTGTCTGAAAAAAGCAATAATGTCAGTTCATGTGTGGGCTGTGCAAAGTTGTGCACACAGATGTTACTTAAAAAAAAAAAAAAAGCTGGGTTCTTGTGTAAGTAGTCACACCTGTAGAAGTGGAGCTTTTCATTTTTCAATTGATATTCCATACTGAAAGTATATTCTCTAGATAAGCTATGTCAGGTTGCTAAAGGCATCACAGCTCACTTTTATTGTATGTTCCTCCAAGTGCTTATATATAAAAACTCTAAGTAAAAGCTCTGTCTGCCTGGCAGTGAACACAAACAGGTTAGAAATTTAACTGAAATTAGATTTCTGACAGCTGATATCGGACTGAAAGCTCTCAAAACAAATTACAAATGCCTTTAATTTAACGATACTGTTGTACTGATTTAACAAAACATTTTCTCATCTCTTGAGTCTTTTGTTTGTTTATTTATTATACATTTTTTCTCATTCCCATTTTTTTACTTCCAGAAAATTATTCCAAGGGGAATTTCTGGGAGAACTTAAGGGACATGCGTCTCCATGGGACCTGAAGGCTGAACTTGAAAGTCTAGAGAGAGATCTCTCCTTTTTGGTGAAGTTCACTGGTATTCAGATCACAAGTCATTCTAAGAAAACGTTAGAAAAAAGTAAGCATTTTTGTGGCTGTTACTGGTGCTGTGCTGAACACGTTTCAGTTGATTACATTTGCAGATGCATGTTGTAATTCTACTTCAAATATTAACAGAAAGAAAATGCTACTGTATTTCAGAATAACTGCCTTTATTGAGAAAACAGTTTCTGAGCAAGTACTGTATTTTTCATGTGGAAAAGCAAAAGTTTCCTATGAAGTTAACAGTTCTTTTCTTAACATGTTTCACTTAATTTCATGATTTCTATGATGAACAGAATTGTTTGGTACTTTAAACATGATTAGTGGAAGAACTACAGTAATGGTTGAATAAGTCATAAGTATTTTGCTAACTTTCTTTTTTTATTATTTTTATTTTTTAACAACAGCTGCAAATAGAACAGTTCAGAAGCACAGATTATCAGGAAATTGCCAGTCCTTGCCTTTTTGTTTGGAATTCCAGCTTCTTGAAGTGCAGGTAACAGTTAATGTTAATATTAAAAACAAATAAATAAACAAGCAAAACTTCAAATGAACGAAAGTTAATGCTTAAACTTTTAACTGGTGTTTTATCATTATGGCTGCTTCCTTGATGTAAGCCTCTCTATGACAGATGGACCCAGCTTTTGGGTTCCACGTGCATCCAAGCAAAATAATTCTAAAGTTCAAGTTCTACATCCAGTCATGAAATTCTTACCACATTCTCCTATAATCTGGTATCTTGAACTGGAGAATGGAAAGTTCCAAGCCCCACATCTCTTGAGGGTACAGAGGAAAAGCTAAAACGTTAAAAGCAGGAAGAGCTTCTTTTTCACTTTGGTTATACTCTTACTCATTTCATTGGTGTGAACTGCCATTTCATCATGGGGACTGCACAGAAGTTACACCAATTATGGCACCTTTTGCAAGGAAGCTCTTGTCAGAATCTGTTAGTACAGAGCTCAGAATGGTCAGCAGTGGGCAAGAGTTCGCGATAACTTTTTTTGGCATTGGGAAGTTTTATTCTCAGGAAAACTTGATTTTCAGCTCAACTTTGAAGGTGGCGAAGAGAAGCCACTGTGACTTTAGGAAATCAGTATTTAGTTACTCGTCTGCGATTCCATGATACGGAATTTTGAGAGCTGAGTTGAATGAAGTTATTTTGCAGCATGGCTTAGAACTTCGACTCCTTGTAGTACTGCTGTAGCATTGATGTGTAGAACTGCATTTAGCTTTAGGCATGGAAATAACCTGCATCAATCGTGGGTCTTGATTATGTTTCTCACTCGCGTGGTCCTTTGGAATGATAAATTCTTTGTGTTCTGTGGTATTTGACGTCGATGGAGAGCGGATGATACATCTGACTGTTGTGTATTCGTGGGGTTCCAATACATTGTACCACTAGGTGGCAGTAGCCGCCTGTTTACCACCTAAAACCAGTGCTGACAGAGTTACACTTTGTAGATATGTGAAACACAGGAAACTGAGTGTGTTTGTATTAACAAACCAAACCTTCAGTTAATAAAAATATAGCCTTTTAATAAGATTGGGTCATGCAAAGCATTAAAATACACAATACCTGTAGATTATTGCTTAAAACACAATACATGTTACGTGTAAACGTAGCTTCACTTAATCAAATTTGTATCACCAACATTTTGTGCTTTTTCATGTCTTTGAGTTGTGGCTGTGTTCAGCAAAGTTGTAAATTAGTCAAGCAGACACAATTGGAGAGCACTTTTTTTTTGGCCACAATACGTATGTCTAGGCTTTTTTTTATGGTGTTACCTACACAGGTCAGGAGGTCCATGTGTGGTTTGTTTTTGTGTCTAGGGCTGCTGCATTTGGGCTTCTTGTCATTTGCTGTAGCCTAGGATTTTGTAACTGTGCCACTCTTGCTGTGCTTTCCATCACATTACTGCATCACAGTCATGCACGTAGAAAGCTGTTTTCCAAAATACAATTGTATGAAGACAAAGCAGGTAGATGTGAGTTCACTCTGGCTAGCTTTCCGTAGCTGAAGTTGGCTGTGCTGATGCTGTACTGTTTGCTCACTGCTTGACATATTCTGCATCTTGGCTGATCCTTTAGTTTTGATACACCATCAGACTAGGAGAGAACATATTGAAAAGCTGATTAGTGTTTTGCTGGCTTGGAGTGCAAGTGGAGAAACTCCTGTTTGTTTACTCTTGTGCATAGTAGGTGCTTACCAAGGTCAAAATGTGGACAAACAAAGCAGTTTAATGTAAAAGCATTCGTTTATTACTTTCCTTCTTGCTGTTTTTAGATGTTAGTAGCAGACGTGTGCAATTAGCTTGAAAATCTGCCTAAACAGATCTAAAACCATTGAGAAAGCAATCATTTAAAAAATTGCTCTCTTCTCAAGAGTTTTCATTTAAATTCTTTAATGTGACCCTGGGATGACACTGATGGCATCTTAGCAGATGTTCTTAGCCTGCTTCCTGGAAAAGCAGGTTTTTTTAGACAACAGTATATTAGCTTATAACTGCTTACAACTGCTCCTCCATGCATGTGTTGAACCTTTTGCTCTCAATTTAAAATGGTTTTTCCTGATGTTACTTACCCAACCCATTACACTTTGTAGCCTCTTGGTTTGCTTTTTCTATCTCTGCTGATGGCAGTAGAAGGATTGCTGTGGGATGTTTGCATTTGATTCCACTTTTTCCCAATAGTTTCCTCTGTTGCTGTTTCCCTGTAGTGACTGAGAATAAAGATAAGTACAAAGTCTCCATAATAAAGTGAAACATTTGCTATGGTCTTCAAGGTATTATTTTTCATTCACTGTTATCTGATGTATTCCTCTGGTGTGCTCAAGAATTTATAGAAAAAAAAGATTTCAATTATTCCATGGTTTCATTTCTACTGAATGATTTTCTTTTCTTGATGTTTTCTTAGTTTGTGAGGTATTTGAAGTTGGGAACGTTTTATGATGTATCCCTCAGTGTTGTGTTATTGTAAAATGAGACAAGAGTTTGAGACAAAACAATAGGTTGTAAAATGGAAGGAATGCAAGCAGAAGAAGGACTTCTGAATTTTAGGATTTTAGCATTAGGATGTTTTCCAAAAGAGAGATTAAGCTTGAGATTTCTGGTTTATGTGATGGAGGAGTTGTGTTGAAAAATGAGAAGAATCTGCAGTTTAAGTGACACAGAAGGGAGTAGATGAAGTTCTTGTAAAGAAATCTTCTTTTACAGATGTCTGTTCTCTGCACAGAGCAGCTCAGATGTTACTCCAGAATCTTTGTTGCCTGGATGATGCTGATGTGTTGAAATGCAAAAAAAATTTCGTGAAGTGAGACATAGCTTAAAAATACAGTTTTATAGGCTTTGTCTGTAGCAGTATTTGTGTAGATTTTGGTATATCTTATGTATGTGTCCCTATATTTCTTTCTAGAGAAACTTCTAAAGTGTTGCATTGTTGTTTCTCTGATCTAGAACAACAAGAATGTGTCTGCTGCTGTTACTGACCTCCGCATCCTAATGGAATCGGGGCCGTATTCAGAATTAAGCAAGTTTGTGTCCAGGTAATGCAGAGTTTTTTTGTTTAAGAAAAGTTGTTGCGTGAGACACTCAGTGCTGAAGCAATACAGCATTCTGATGAAAGCTGCTTGCAATTTCTTTGGGAGGTAAGGTACTGTTAGCCCAACCTTCATGCTTCCTATCACCAGTGCATATCCCTGTGGAGACAAGATGGAACGGACATTGTTCATAAGGCCTGAAAGGGCTTAAAGGAATTCATGTCAAGCAGGAACATGTTTGGGGTTGTAATATGCTTTAGATGTTTGGAATTGCTGGGTTCAGAGAAATAGGTAACAAGATAAACTCAGATACTGCGTTTTCATTCATGTAATCGTGAGCTTATCAGCTTTTGGTTCATGGGATGATATTTGAGGTTGCTCTGACGTGGGTGCAGGGCCTCGCTCTCAGCCTTGTTGAGCTCCATGAGATTTGCATGGGCCCACCTTTCAAGCTTATTGAGGTTTTCTGAATGATATTCTTTCCCTCTGAAGCATTTAGCTTTAAACTTGCTGAGTGTACACTCGATCCCAGTCTATGTTATAATTAAATTATTAATTATTACTGGATAGCTAACTTAATCTTGTCCTTCAGTGTGTTACTTTTTAGACTTGAGAATGGGGAGGGAAGGCAAGTGTTTGGGAAAGAAGAAAGGTCTGTAAGTTACCTCAGGCTTAATTAGTTCATAGGCACAGCTGAGTGCTTTGTTTACAAGATTTGAATTGCCATTCGAATCTACTACAGCTAGTGGTAGGAAGAGAAATAGTGGTACATT
This sequence comes from Tetrao urogallus, assembly GCF_951394365.1. Taxonomy (NCBI): domain Eukaryota; kingdom Metazoa; phylum Chordata; class Aves; order Galliformes; family Phasianidae; genus Tetrao; species Tetrao urogallus. Next base: position 3,706,138 of record NC_136823.1, on the reverse strand, counting down.
TCTCTCTAGAAGCAGGATTTAGAAAAGGAAATTACTATGTTTTTTCATGTGCATTTTTTGACAGCATAGTTGTCGTGGGGTTTGATGGTTATATCAGAAACTAATGTATCGAAATAGCTTCAGACTTCATTTCATCCTGGCTCGATCCTTTGGCTCCTGTTTTGCCTCTGTTTTTTTTCACTGTTCTCCTCCTTTTCTACGTTGCACAAGTATTCATAGTAAATACAAGTTTTTGTGAGCAGCATGGGTTAGGGCAATGCTATCAGTAAAGCAAACAGTTCTGCTGTCTCTTCAGCTTCCATTTGCACATATCATCTGTTCTTCTCATGTGTGTACATTAATTAAGCTGGAAGGTAAATGATGCCAGTGTACTCAACTGGTTGAAAGAGAAATTAACGGTAATGTGTAAATATAGCTCTTATACATTACATTTATTACTCATTTGAGGCAGGAAGTACATTGTCAGAGTGGAGTTCATATTGGCAGTGTGTGTTTATAGACAGCAGTGCATCATTAGACTGGCTTAATCTGATGATGTGATGTTCCCTTAAGGTTTGTTTTCTCAATCCCCCTTCTAGGTTCTTACCAATTCCCAATCTCTTCTTTTCATGCCTAGTTTCAGACTTCAGTTTCCCTAATAGCTCTTCTATTCTTCAGTGTCCAGTTACTCTGAGAATTTTGATTCCTATGTCTTCCTTTCCTCTCCCTCCAGTTCTTGTCCACCTGAATCTGGTATTGTTCTTCTCAGTCTCCCTATCACTTTTCTCATTTTTCCTTTACTCCCATGGCCCAGCCTTGCCAAGTGCCTTTTCTCAGGTGGCCTGAATTTTTCCTCTCAGCCATTCTAACTTCTTTTGGTTCCATTTTTCATAATGCATGATCTTTAATAGCACTGGAGTTAGAAACTTGGCAGTCAGTTCTAATTCCCAAGCCCATCCTGCTTTGGAAGAAAACAAGAATAATAAAGCACTTGAGCAACATGTTTTTAAAAGGAGAACTCAAGTTTATTTTCAACGAGGTACTGTTGGAATCCAATAGTTGTTTAAGGAAGAGGTACACCTTTTAAAATATGCTGTAACAGTGAAACGTCTGTACAGGTAAAATCACAATGCTTCTACTTTTGAGTTTTGCTCAAGTCCCCTTGCACAAGTTATAACCCAGGTTAAACTTTATTGTAGCACTGAGGACTACAATATCCAAGGAAAATCCTCCTCCCCATTTCTTCTTTTTATTACTTAACTAATCTAACAGGTGAAGGCAGACAAACGATTGCATGGACTACTTAGGAGGAGTTTATAGGCAGTTGGAAAACTGCTGATATGTTTTAGTAATTAATAGAATTGAACAGTCATAGTGAAGGATTTGTGCAAGGTCTGCATTACGTCAAACACTGCATGGACTTGCTATCTTGGAAGAGAGGTGAAGCATAAATTATTCCTACAGCTGTAAGAGTAATTCCTTGGTTTTATATTCCAGTGCAAGAAGTCTTGTGTACTGAACACTGAAATAGTGCTGCAACTTTAGAACTTCTTAGATGCTTTTGTGCTTTGTTGATGTTATACTGTAAAAGGAGACGGTGCTTGGGCAAAGGGCGTGTGATTCTAACCTGGTGCATAGTTAACACTGGGCTTAAAAATGCTGTTTGCTGTTTTTGGATAGCTTCTCTCTTACGTGATGTTGGCTTTGGAGATTGATGTTTTCTGTTTGTAACTAACTTTTTTTTTTTTAGTGACAGTTTGTATTGCTTAGTTTGTTCCAAAAAGAGGCTTAAGCTTTAACTTCTTACCACCTTGTTGTCTGTAGGTTGCTCCTATTTCCATAGAGTCTACAATAGATATAAAGAGCACAACAACACTATTTGATAGAGCAAATTCCTAGCTACAGAACACAGTTTTGCAGTACAATCTCCACCATTAGCTCTGCACTGCCTTCAACACTACTGAACAGGAGCCTGCATGCCACGGTTGTCAAAATCCCACTGTCACCTGCTGAAACGCAGTACCCACTGGGCTCACATCTTCCGTTTGGTCTCCATAATGTCCAGCAAGCACTGATAAATGCCAATGGATGCAGTTTTTTTCTTTCTTCACAGAAGAGTTCAATGGCACACATTTGTTCCATGTGCACTTCTGTGTCAGATCCTGTTTTCTCAGGCTGCCCCTCTGCTGCTGTCTCTTGTATGGCAACAACGTGTCACGGAATGATGGAGGGAAAGTTTGAGCTCTGCTGCCCTCCTGCCAGCACAATCACATAGGAGGCATTACTTTCAGAGCAGTCCTCATTCTGGAAGTGTTCTCAGCGTGTTGAGATTTGTGGGAACTGACTTCAGCATTAAGAATTAAGCTAATTCTGGCTAATTGGGGATTTACCTATTCTAAACCCAATATTGTTCTTTTTTTTTTTTTTTTTTTTTTTGTGATGCTATCAATGCTATCAGAAAGTTCATTGAAACACAGCTCACATGTAGCTTTTTTGGCTCTCTGTTTGATCCAAAGAACTTCAATGTCAATCTGTTTTCTTGGTGTGTGTTTTTTTAACTGCCATTCAGCAGTGTTGTTCAGGGATGAAGCTGGGTGGTACGAGGATAGCACACTGACCTCTTTCACTCAACAGAAGGCAGTAAGTGAAGAGGTCCCTGCTGCCCAGTGAGCTTCGAACTCGGGAAGCAAGAATTAGAAGTCCTTACTTTCTTTCAACACTGTAATTTCCTTTTGGTACCTTAACCACTTTGTGTGCCTCTTAAAATCTTTGATGCAACTGTTTCTCTGATCTTGTTAGGAATATCTGTATTTCTCTACTTGATGATCTGGTCTTAAGAACTTTCAGCTACTATGTTGCCTAAAAAAACAAATAATGTCATGTAGAAACAATGTCACAAGGCTTGCAACGTGCTTTTAAACTGCATTAAATTGGTTACTCATGGAAGTGATCACTTTTAAAAACAGACTTAAAGTATGTACATTGTTGCAAACTTTTGTATTCCTCCCTTCCAGGTAGGTGGGCTTAAAATGTGTATTGCTGTCTGTGTAGAATCACGTTTGCTGGATAGTGAGATTTGGGCAGTTGTTGCAGTCTTGAATTTTACTATACTGTGTGCAGACTTTGTGTAAATGATTGAGTTGTGGTTAAAAATAAAAATCCCGTCCAGGACACAGAGATAGTTATTGTAAATGTGTGTGTCTACTTTCTTCCAGGGATTCAATTTAGCCTGTGCTGCCAGCATGGTTTTTTGTTTTTTTTTTTTTTTGTCTTGGCCTGGTTTTGCTGGCAGTTGTGACTACTTGGGTAATTTCCTTTAATGATGTTGTTCTTTCCAGGCTAGGATAAAACTTGTTTGGCTTTTCTTTTACATTTTCGGAATCTGAATGAATGTCCCATTTATTTTTTTTCCAGTTTGTGTAATGCATTGCAGTTCCTATACATTAAGTAAAGCTGGACCCCAGGCAAAGTTCTCCCTTGAACTGCTGAAGTGAGTCAGTAATAAGCTTGCAGCCATTCTGCTGAAGGAGTCAAGTTTGGCTCTCACCTGTTCTGAACATCCAAAAAATATCTTATCTCTAACAGGAAAGTCATTAACGTTTTTGAAGTATTAGAAGTCTGGATTTCTGCAAGGTCTTTGCTATGTTCCTACATTACATCCTTTTCTCTATATTAGGAAGAGAGGGGTTTGAAGGTGAGCTATTTGGTGGATGAGGAGTCAGCTGGATGGCTGTGGCTAGAGTTGCTGCCAGTGGCTCTGTCCAGGTGGATGCTGGTGATGAGTAGTATCCTCCAGGGTCAGCATGGAGACTGCTGCTCTTCTATACCCTTATCAACAACCACGGGGTCAAGTGTACTCTCAGCAAGTCTGCAGGTGACGCTGAGTTGAGTGGTGCAACTGATACAGCAGAAGGAACAGATGCCATCCAGAAGGACCTGAATGAGCTTGGGAAGTAGGCCCACAAGAACCTTATGAGGTTCAACAAGGGCAAGGTGTTGCACTTGGGTTGGGGCAGTCCCTGAACTGGGAGAAGAACTTGAGGTTTCTAGGGATGTGAGCCAGTAGTGGCAGCCCAGAAGGCCAGCATTAACCTGGGCTGCATCAAGAGAGGAATGGCAACAGGGTGAGGGAGGGGAGCGTCCCACTCTGCTCTGCCCTTGTGGGGCTCCATCTGGGGTACTGTGCTCAGTCTTGGGCACATCACAAGAGAGACATGGAGCCCAGAGGAGACCACAAAACTGCTCAGAGGGCTGGAGCATCTATCTCACAAAGACAGGCTGAGGGAGCTGGACTTCTTCAGCCTGAAGAAAAAACCCCAGGGAGACCTCACTGCAGCCTCCCAGTATTTGAAGGGAGGTCATAAGCAGGAGGGAAAGTGGCTTTTTAGGTGGTCTGATAGTGACAAGGGAAGCAGTTTTAAACTAGACCAAACATCTCCTTCCTCTTCCTTTTCCCATAGCAGCTCTCCATCTATTTTCTCTAGTCTGTCTTTTGTATTATGCTCTGTGAAGTGGGTGAATTGTATTTCTTCTTCTGATTAAAGCATATATATATAATATATATATAGCTTCTCAGATTTAATTAATGGTTGCTTTTGTTGTGTTGCACGCAGTAAAGAGGGTGAATAAAGTCTGTTTATGTTCCTGATTAGATGATCTCTCTAGTTGTCTGATGGCACCCACCTTAAGTGTTCACATCTCTCAATGCAATTGGTTCTGTTTGTTTCAAGGCTAACTTTTGCATGCTACTGATTTCCTTTGCCTGCCTTCGTCGACCATTTCAGAGGGAATGTAATGGTGTCTTACTAAAAATGTTGCCGTTCAAACTAACATAGTTCTGCTGGAGGACACAGCAGTTCAGTGTATAACAAAAGTAACTTCAGTGCCGGTCCTTGAAGTAGAAAAGCTGCTTCTGTTTGTTAACTGCGGTCAGCAGAAATGGAAAAAGCTCACAGTGAGTGTGGAACCGTTGGACTTGGGTATTTACAGTTGACATTATTCAGTAACTCTGAAAACAGCCAAGCCAAATGATAGGAATTTTGCCTTTATTGTCTCACATTTTGTCTTTTGTATTGAAAACTCCTCGGGCTTGCCTTGTGTGACTACTGCTGTGACTGCTGCTGTCCCCTCCCTTTTCAGTGGTGTTATAGGTGGAAATTAATATTTCCTGTAGCATATTGCTGTTGAAATATTTCCTTGCCAAAATAGCATTTGCATTTCAGTCTTGTGATGTAAACTGTAAGCACAACAGAGTCCTTTCTGCTTCTGTGCAAGCTGAGGAAAGGTGTCTTTGTAGAACACTAGAGAATTATGTAATGCAAGTGTAGGATTGTTCAAATGAATGAAACTGTACTGTATCCAGATGCAGATGAGCTGCTAAATCACGTGGGTCTAAAGCTGTGGAGATACTGAGGAGAGACCTGCAAGGATCAGTACAGCTCCATCCTGGGATATTTATTAGCTTCTGCACAGGGTGGCCTGGCACTAATATCCCCACAGCCCATTTCTCAGTTGTGGATTCATCTGCATCACCTTTTTCCCCTCCAGCCTTACTGTACTGATTACTGAGAACATCACCATTTTTCTTAAAGAAAGATGGATGAAGATGTAACTGTATTTAAAAGGTTACGTTTTTTTAGATCACATTTGCCAGGCATTGTCTAATGAGAAGACTTTCTTGCTTTCTGTAGTTTCAAGGTTATTCTTGAAAAGATTGGATGGCACACAGGCAGAGATGGAGAATAAATTTCGCTCCAAGATTGGGCTGGGTGGGACAGAAGTCAGAGGATTATTCAGTGCCTCAAAATGTAATTTGGTTTGTTTTACCAGTTTTGCAGATCACTGTTTTACTGTGTAGCACTTGGAAATTCATTCAAGACAAAGAATATTAACAAAGATGCCTAAAGTCAAATTAAAACTTAACAGGAGAACTGCTTTGCCAATTTATCACGTTTTACAAATAGGCCTAATTCTGTTGTTGCCTACCTTTTGGAGAAGCTTGAAATGCTTGGCTCTTTTTTTTTTTTTTTTTGTCTTCTACAAAATACTGCACTTTTACATTAAAGAAGCTGATTTTAGGCTATAGAATTGATACTACTTGTGCTGTTTGGGATAAACAGTATATTTTTCTTTTGCAGCACTGAAGAACATGGAAATCTTCTGATGTTTTTCAGGAGCTTTTCATCTTATGCCGAGTGGTGCAAACATCGTAGGTGCACCTTCTTACATTTCAAGGTACTGTCTGTCAAACCTCTCTATGTGAATACTCTGATTCTTAAGTGGTTGATTAAAAGAGAGCAATGCAGGTGAACTTTGTGTTCTTCAGACTGGTCTGGAAATCTTAATTTTGTGCATTCAGGAGAAGAGGATATTAGCTCAAGATGTTTGTGCTCGAGAGGCAATGACCTGGCTTGGTATTCATGTTGTTTTTACCCTGCTATTGTTGGGTTTCCTATACATGGAGGAAAAGAAGTATATCAGTGCCTTTTCTGTGGAGGAGCAAGGCAGCTGTTTATTACTATTAAATTTCATTTTGAAGATCAGCAACAACAGGGGGGGAAAAAAAAAGGCAAAAGGAAAAAGTAAAATTAACGCTTGTGGTCTTTGGCATTGAAGCGTCAGCTCTAAAGGACTGCATCTGTCTCTCTTGAAAGTGAGACAGCATGTGTTTGGGCTACAACACTTCCAGTTCTGAAATGTTTGACTTGAACAGGAGATAAACCATTCCTCCCTCTGAACTGGAAAATACTGTTCAAATTTTGTTTTAAGTTACCATTATTTGGCATGTTTATTTTGTCTTTGGACTGGTTTTAAGATAAGAAACTCTCCCACAACATAAAAAAAACAAATACTGCAGTCTTGCAAACGCTGAGCATTTTATATGATGAATGGTTGATGTTATGTGAGGGCAATTAGCTGCTGAATTGTTCTTTAGCTCAATTTTATTTAGCTCAAGCATTTAGTGTAATTAATCTCAGCATAATCATTGCTTTTCAACTGTATTATGAAGTGTGAACTGCTTGCATTCCTACTTCTTTTTGTTTTGGCTCTTTTAGGCTCTTCTAGCACTGTGCTAGGCGAGTATTTTTCTTCCATCTGGTTGCTTCATTCTGATAATGGTTTAAAAAATGTTTCCCAACTTTACCAATCCTTCCATTAGCCTCATGGTAGCAGTCACTGTTGTTCCAGGCAGAGCAGTTTAGTGAACAGCTGAAACTATTTTTCATTTTAAAAAATGGAAAGACATGAGACAGGAGATAGGAAATGTGGAGATGGTTTTGAAGCTGTCCTGTGTATCTTAAGGGAACAGTTTTAGAAGTTAGTTGAGCTGAGTGTAAACCAGCAGTGATGTTGTCATGGCTTCACGGCTTTTCTTTGGTATTCTGCATCATCATACTGATGGAAACCACGAATCCATGACAGATATTTCATACATAATGCATCTGTGTGATGGTGTTTTCACTGAAGTCAGTGCATGCTACAGGTTTATGTCAATAGAGCATCATTTTAAAGTTACTTCTTTTGGCAAAGGTACTGTTGAGAAAAATATCAGCATGGGAGAATATTTATGCAATCTCATTATAGGCTCATGAAGAGATTTTTTTTTTTTTTTTAGGCCTTCTTATTTCTGCCAGCATTCTTAATTCTTTTATCAAGAAAAGACAACTTTCAGGGATCAGAAAATTCAGAAATGGATGCATGATTAAATCCAACCTTCGTAGCCCTTGTAACTTTGTATCCTATGTCAAGTGCTGTGGAAGTGGCTAAGAGTAGCTTTTAACATTTGGATCATAGAAGTGAATAGTTGTAATGAGCATGTGTGTACTTAAAGTAATAATGGCCATTTCAGACAGATGATAACTGCGTATTTCAAACAAAGCTGCTGATCAGAAATGGCAGTTTTGTAGGGAATTTTTGCACTTAACAAAATTAATCATCCAATGGCTAGCTGTAAATAAGCAGAAAAGCAAATTTGGCAGCAGGCTTTTCTTGTGTGCAGGAGAAGTTTAAGTAGATGTGAGTAGAGCAGTGCTGTGTTAGAAACATTCTGTGCTCTGCATCATGTATTCCCTAACGTTGTGCTTTAGCAGTTGTGCATTTTTACTGGAACAAGCTGGGATATCACCTGTATGCTTCATACACAGACTCAGGAGCTCTGCATAATGCTGCTACCTTCTGCTGGCAGTCCTCTCTTTCTGTGGAGGAAAAATCCAAGATGGGGCTTTAAATGGCTTTTGGAGAGATGAGTGAAACAACCCACAAATCTTTGGTTATGGGTTCTTGCTTTCTTCTGTGTGATGGTCACCTGGTGTTATCTGGATTGTAGAACTTACTGCGCTCCAGCAATAAATGTTCATTTGCAAAATGGATTTACAGCTATGGAGAATTTTCTGGTCTACAGACACCTTTGTCTGCTTTGAAACTGCACCTGAAATAAGTGGGATTGTTGAAGAACAGATGAAGGAAGCTGCTATTGATTAACAAGAAGAAAGTTCAAGTTTATTGAAAATACAGAATAGAAATGGGGGGGGGGAGGGGGGAATAGAATGGTGTACATTCAGCTTAATGCTAATCAAGATCAGAAAAACAGAAGGGGAAAAAACATACTGAAGCTCTTTCACTTGATGTTTTAATGAGTTAACTTGCTGTGAATGAGGAAAGGAAATTAAAACACATGAGTATTTATTGGCTGCATGGGGCTCACAGAATATACCAGTTGTCTGTGTTTTGCTTGCAGAATATTAAAAGCATTAAATTACTGTTGATATTTAGTACTTTTTCAAAAATATATACAACAACTTCCTATGAAATTTGTGATGTGGTCGTGGTTAGATCTTAGTGTGTTTGCACGCATGTGTACATAACAGAAACGAGTGTACATTTGTGTGCATGATGTTTTCATAGGGAACCTGAAACACTTGGGGTGTTTATTGTTCCCATTAATACTGGAGAGGGCTTTGTGTAGTAGCAATGATTACATATGAGAATCAGATCTGAGACCACTGTTTATGTAATGTTATCATACTTCTAACTATGTTTTCTATATTTTATTTAGCAAATAGAGATGAAACAATTTCTGGCTTTCATTTCTTTCCTGATATAAATTTGGATTGGATTTGGAATGTATTTTGATATGCTCTGCAGTAGTTTATCTTTCCCTAAGTGCCTGGAGACATAAAAGTTTCAAGATTCACATGGAAAAAATGAACAACAAGCACCGTAGGACTTGGTTTTGTTCTCAGATACATTAAAACAATGGAATTTCTTTCTTGTTATATTAAAACATTTAAATGGAAGAGATGAGGACTGCTTTGTCCTTCTTGACTGGTCCAGGGTGAAAATATTTTGTCTTGATTTTCATAATTGCATCCTCTTTCAAGAAAGATGCACCCACTGTTGGTGCTTGACAGTCACCTGGATCTCAGCACTCTTAGTGGCAGAGCATCAGTATGTTCAGAATTCAGCTCAAATTTAGTAATAATTGTCTAGAGCACAAGCACTAACAAATCGAGGTTTAGCTAAATAGACATAATTAATACAAAATATCTTATAAAATCAATACTGATTGTGGTGGTAGTGATACGTTATCATGCATTTGTGCTTAACTATTTCTACAAATCAGAAATCTACACTAGCTTCAAGGTTAGTATGATGTTGGCTTAGTAATGGCAATTAGCACTTTTTTGGCATTTGTCAGTTAAAAGCATTTAAGCTTGTGGCTGGTATTTGAGGAGATAATAATACTTGTTTAACTTATTTGAGGATAACACTTAGAATAGTGTTATGTCAGAATTTTAATTTTAAAGATATAATGTTATGCTTCTGTACATTGCGAAAATATTGGGTGCAAGGGTATTTGTTTCTTTGATCTGACTTCTAGTTGAAAATCTGCTCATTTACAGGTAAGAGCAGTAATTCAATTTCTTGTTAACTTTATTGTCACATTTCCTGTCAAGACAAAGCAGTGGAAGAAGGCTCAGTCAATGTCATGTCTTAATAAAATGAAGAAAACAAGTGCTTGAGTCATACCCTGCTGTATGCTGATGGTTGTATTAAAATGGAAAAGCTGAAGTGGCAAGAATGACTCCTTTGAGCACAGCTGAACGAAGTGTCTATATATTATATATTTAAATCAAAAATATAACGTGTAGAAAACATTTATATGTAACATATACAGTTGAATGTGTTTATATGGATACATTCAATTGTAATATATAATGGCATTTGGATTATTTTGAAAGGAAAATATTAAAAGAAGATTTGATGCATACTTGAAATGTTCCATTCGCTTTGTTGCTTGGTACACTAAGCCTGAAAAAATTCTTCACCTTTTCCATAAGTTTTTAAGGAAACTTCAGTGAAGTTGAACTTGAAGAAATTCTGTCTCTAGACATAATTATCTTTCACATGTGATTTTTTTTTTCCATGCAATTTTGGAGTTTTAACTGAAATAGTTTAATTCCAGGCCCAAACAAATTTGACTGGAGTAAAAATTTAGCTTACTCAAGAAATGTTTTGGCTTATCAAAGTAAAATATCTTGATTTTTTTTTTTCTGGGAACTGGTGAAGAATGTGAAGCAGCAGTTGCACGATTATAGCTGTGTGTAACGAGTAACTGCTGAATAGCAAGTTGGAAATATATGTATGTGCACTTATGTACTTTTACACTTTGATTAACAAAGGATTCTGAAGTTTGGGTGGCATTGCAACTCCTAAATAGAATGGCTGCTTTGCAATAATTGTCAGAGGAGACCCTCATTTCAACAGGGAAAATTGCTTTAGCATGGAGAAGATATAAACATGTAAACAGTAATAAGAACGATCTTTTGTTACCATGATTGAGTTTTGGCACATGTAAGTAGTAGCTAGTAGTATGTTCCTACAGGCAGTGTTCTCAAGCAGGAGAAAGCATTGACATGCTTTGCCAGGAGGATTGGATTTCCTTCCATCCTTATCTCATCCATACGTGTGCGGATGTACCGTGTGTTATTAGACTTGCAGAAAGTGTCATCATTGATTGTAGTGATGTTGTTGTGCTGCAAAGCAAAACAAAGGGATGGGGGTATTTAAAATAAATGAATGCGTTCACACACATACAAGTTGAGAATTGTCAAGCTTTAACTTCCTTCTTACTCAATTTATCGACGCTGGGATTGGTTTGTGTTACGGATTGGTAAGAATCAAGTCTTTCAAACCAATCAATAAACGGTTTGAGGTTGTTACTGATGTTTGGAATTTATTGTTGACCAAAGATTATTACTGTTTTGGTTTATTTTTTATTTATTTATTGAATTTGGTGTGCCAAAATTTATGAGGAATTCCTGCATGATAGTTAGGCGATAACTTCTGACAGCAAGGGTAACATAGTTCTGTGTAACTCTAGGGAATTGTTTGAACGGCTTTTTCCTCCTGTATGTTAATAGAATAGACAGGTTGAACGCTGCTCAGTTGTGACCATACAGAGCAGAAGTAAGCTGTTGTTTGGAGGAGCACTAGGCAGCGATGGCACAACTGCAGCGCCAAATGCTTTGGAGGGAAGAAGAGAAAGACTCGGTCTTTCTGTAATGTAACATTAAGCAAAAATACTTCAAAAGTACCTGAAGGTGCAGAATGCGCAGGCTTTCTGGTAGGTTAAGGGGAACGGATTCCAGTGCATTATGTCCTAAGTAGAGGTAGGCCAAATTTGTCAGTTTCTAGTGGAACAAAAGAGAGGATCAGTGCTGGTATTACTTACTCTCATATCTGTTATTAGACATCGGCATTTTTTCTGATCACAGATAAAGCTATAAAGGGATCTGACAGGAAACATTCTTTTGTTGTGAGTGTTGAATTCTGTTTCATCAAGAAACTCATAGAGCAGGCCTTTATGTTCTGCAAACTTCTGTGTCACTGTACTGGTTATGAAACTTGGCTCCACTCTGAAGATGTCATTGTTAGCATTTCTGTGATCCACAGACCTCTACTTGAAACATCTGTTTTGAATCTACCATCTCTCTGTGTGTGAGAAAAGAAGTAGGTAAAATTGTATCTTAATTTCTTTAGATGAACTTCATGAGAGGGCAAGTGTACAATGAGCCACTATTCCAGAGTGCCTTCACAACAAAGCCTGAAATGCTGCTTCTTGCATGTCTATTTCTTGGATTGCAGAAATACAGAATAAATCAATATATTGGTCATTATGGTTATTCATTTTATCTAGCTTGCTTGCCTAGACTTACCTTGAAAGCATTGTTTTTGATTCCTCTGCTTTTGATTCTGTTTTGGTTTGCATTAAACGTTGTCAGTTTGGGAGGTAGAACTGGAAGTTTCACAAGTCGGTTTTCAGCAAGAGAAAGTTCTTCCAATAACAAGAGCTTTGAAAAGGCTCCATCTTCTATTTCTTCTATCATATTCCCACTGAAATCAATTCTTCTCAAAGTAGCTTAACACAAAAGAATTGAAAATGTAAATACTGAATGTAGAATTGCATGATGTGAAAAATCCATGGTTTTATGCAGGATGCTACAACTACTGTCATTGTAAAATCTAGTAGTACTTAAATTTGCAGATCACCAACTAAGAGTTTTGTTTATATGTATAAATTTGATGAAATAAATGCATTATGTATTTGTGTGAAACTTTCTGTTTGGATCGAGGCAACGTGCCTTTATGTACTGGTAGGATTTGCCGTGTCGGAGGTGAAGTAGGTGGGCAGGATCTGCGGAGCATTTGAAAGAAATAGACATGATTGTTGAAGACTGGCTGGCATACAATTAAATTTCATTTTTAGCTATTTGTTTTTGATGGTTTGGAAGTATTAAGATGGATATGTGGGCCAAAACGGGTTTCCGCATTGCCTTCCGAGCTCCTTTGCTGATACAAGCATTGAATTTTTAAATAAGTAATGTACATGATGTAAACTAGCAAAATATAAGGAATGTATATTATTTTGGTAGTTCTGGCAGAGTGAGAAAGGACACCAGGAGGTAAACAAATTAAAGTCTGAATGTTACTTACTAATGTCAGCAAAATCTGAGACAGCTATCCTCTTGATTTTATTAAATCGTGCATAAAGGTACGCGGTTTCCTTGGGCAGTGGGGGAACAGCTTCAATATCGATTTCCTCGCAGTACACCGAGCCGCTTAAACACACGCAGAGCAGGCAGGTAGGCAGATCTGAAAGGGAAGTATTTTGTGAGTGAGCAATTAAAAGTTAATCAGCTGACATCAGCTTCATTCAAATCAATTCTTTCTGGTATCTTCTAAGATTTTTCTCTCCGTTAAAAATTTTACTGTCCTACTAGCAGCATTTAAAACTTCTGAAAATCTTTTTTGTGTTCTATTTTCATGCCATGTATATACTCTGTTTTTATCTGAACTTGTCTTGAAATACAGGAGAAACATCTGAAAGGGCCCCCAGTTGATGTTGTAATTGCACTGGAGCATTTTTGGCAGGGTTTACCCACAGGATTTACCATTTTTGGATGTGGTACCTTATTTGTCATCTGTTAGTGTAAGAAATAATTAAAAAGAAATGTTTGTGAGTCAATGGTGCCACTGTTTAAAAAGCAGTTGTTTCTGTGCTTATCTGACTAGGAGCTTGGGCTTCTCCCAGGTCTGTTCTCCTTTTGATGGTGCTGTTGACAGATGCCATTTGACAATAATTAGTTGCCCTTCATTAAAACTTCAGTGAAAATCAGCACTTCAGTGGTCTTGCTGCATCATCTGTGATTTTTGGAAATTTAGATCACAGACCCAGAATGTCTCCTAGGCTGGTAAAGAACATTCTTGGTGTTCTTGTACTTCATCTGTTTCTATTCCCAAATTCATTTGTATCCCAATTCATTTCTGAATGTTTTACATTTCAGCAGGGGAAAAAAAAAAAACAGCCAGACTGGAAACTACGTAAATATTGGCCTCCTTGGTCATCAGATGTGAACTCTGAGAGCATCAGGTTCTTCAAATTAATCTGTTTAAACATGTTATGATATGGTTAAACTGTGGACCTTATTGGGACCTTTTTGTTTGTCTTGGTTCTCGTATGCCAAGCTTATTGAACCTGGATGCACCTACACAGCAAATGCAACTGTAATTCTGTAGAGATTGTTCCAGCTGTGTTTTGTATATTCAGAGTTTACCTGGAGATACTTTAGTATTTCTAATTTTTTTCGTATTTAATCTGCTCCATTAGAGGCTAAAGTTTAGAAGGCTTTCCCCAAGAGACATGAAAACATCATTTCTATATCCCTTGTCATCCTTAGTACGTTTAGTGTTGGTATTTAAAACAGGTTCCTTAGGAGACCTCGCACAGAGCAATACCCACTTCTCCATTGCTCACTTACTTGTATCCTTTGTGGGTCTGGCACTCAGTTGGCTGTCATCTCCTTGCAGTCTCAGGCCAGTGTCAAGAGAAACATTTGTTCCATCCTTTGTGAAAGAGCAAAAGTTATTTTAAAAAGCAATAAACAGTATTCCAGGGATCTTAAATAGTGTATCTCTTAACATGGGCTTCCTACCTCATACCATCTTGTGACATTTAATTTTTAAATTATTCTTATACGCTGGGTGACTGATGTGATGTGTTATCCCTCCTGTATGTGAGCTCTTCGTTTTGGAAGGCGAGAAGGGAAAATGAACTGCTACTCTTCTTTGGATAAGACCAATAGCCATAAAGAAAAATGAGTGGAAAATACAGACCATGTGATGATGATGAAAGAACAACGTAAGCTCTGAATGTCTCCAAAAACCTACTCTTCAGAAGGCAGATTTTGTAGAGAACGTGACATTTTGAGAGAGTTAGATTGAGAAGTTAGATTGAGTTAAAAAATATATCCTTACATTTCCTTGCCTTTGAAGTTATTTGAAATCACCTGTAAAGATATTAATTATCTTTTAAATTGCTTGAAAACTTGGCTTAGAAGTCTGTTCCTTTCAGGTATTGGCTGAAATTCAGCTATACGATTTCATGAAACTTCCCTGAAGGCTGTATTAAAACCTGGGCTGCTAACAAACGCAGCCTTGGGTGATGTTGGAAATGGTAGATTTTCACTGATTACAATAGATAGAAATTTTAGATAATTACCTATTATTTTGTGAGTTAGCGTATACATACAGTGGATCATACCATTGCATATTTTGGTGTTTGGAGGGAGGTGTTGGATTGATTGCAGCAATTGTGTTTGGCTGGCATCATTTATTGTCTTTTTTGATGGGAGATAAGTTTTAGAACAGGGTGAAGGTGCAGTGTGGTCTGCTTGGCTATTGAGAATGTGCAGAGAGAAAAGCATCAACAGATGTGGAGAACACTTTTCTTTAAGTGTGCTTAATGAACAGAATCCTGGCCTGAGTACTGCGATCAATGAAGAGATTCTGTATGCACCAGTTGCTCACAGGAACCAATTTACTTAATTAACTCCCTCACTGAGGCATCTAGCACACCTCCTAGAGCAGTGGAAGAACACTGTCAGTTTCCTTTGGGTGCCAACTTTGGTCTCATTTACTGGTGGTGGGTTTTTTTTGTTTTTTTGTTTTGTTTTGTATTTTGGAATGTAAAAGCATTGAGCTGAAGAAACAGGTATCTTGGCCAGCCTCTGCTGTTGTGACTCTTGGCGTGTGAACTGTCCATCACTTGGCTTGTCCTGTCTCTATCCAGGCTGTAGCTCTTTCTTGTGGGTTGTTTTTGAGATCTTTGGGAGAGGCTGATCTGTTACTGCTGGACTTCTCTGCACGAATTAGAATGCTGGTGACAGTTCAGTGTTGTTGCATGGAACTTCTGTGTAGAGAGAGAGACTTGAAGTGTGTGGTGTAGAGAAGCTGCTGGGGTGTAAGCTGGAAAGATAGAAGACTCAAACAAGCAGCAAGTCTTACAGGTTTCTGAAAAAAGTTTAGTTTACATAGCTCTGTTGATTAGGCGTACGAAATCAGGATCCTGATGGGTGTCGAGGCCAGTAAAGACTTATGGCTCACAAGGGAGACTTTTAATATGTATGAAGAATGTTTGCTGATGTAACATATCTGTACCAGGAGTAGGTTTCTAAAATGTTTTCCTGCTTGAGATGTGATCCAAGAATGAATATGCAAGTTCTTTGCAGAGCACAGTGCACAACTCATTGCTGAAAGGAGTATCACAAAAAAAAACCCAACCCCAAACAGTAAAACCTGATTATTTGCTGAATAATGTGAAATGCACAGGCAATGTATTCCCACTCACCCTCTGTAAATAGAGGTAGCCAATACATTGGAAGAATTGCTTGGACAGCTAAAAAAAAAAGTAGTAAGCATGGAATATTGGTGCAGAAGTTTGTTTGGATGATACCTGCAGGACATTTATTACTTGCATTTATAGAGATTAGTACACTGAAGGAATGTTGGTGTATTTTCATACTTAAATTCTACCTGTCACTTGCACCTTACTCCACAGACATGAATTCCCCACATAAAATCAGACTATTATGTGACATGTAAACACTCGAAACGTCTTTGGAACTTCCTCTGCAAAGTAATTGATTCTTCCTGGTAACAAACAGGTGTGTGTTAGAAAGTTGGGTGTTTATACTCAGTGAAATGAATTAGTCCATACATGTGATGGTGTCTGGCTTCAAATAAAGCACTGTAGTTGATCGCTACCACAAATATAGGTAGATGGATTTCTAATCTGAGAATTGGGGTTTATTTTTTTAGTGTAAACTTTAAAAATTGATTCAATACACAATAAGGAGTTAACTTGGTCTTGCAAGATTAAGATTTTCAGATTGGGCAAGTTGGAGGAAATTATTGGCACGCATTTCAGTTACAGCTGAAATGTTCTGGAATCTGGGATTTGTATTTTAATAGAATAGAATGCTTGCCTGCATATCCAGTGACTGAAGTTGGGGACACTGGAATTTGTAGAGATCTATTTGTTGCACATATGGAACTAATTTATTATTTTGCAATGAAAGCACGTCACTGGAGAACTGACCTGGTGGAAATAGTGACCGACTGCATTCCTGGAATTATCACGAGCAGAACTGTTGGCTTTCAGTAGACCTCTAGCTTATGGTGCTGCCAGCACAGGCACTGCTTAGTCTATGGCATATCTGCAGGCATTATTTCCTTGTAGGTATCCTCCTACTGTGAGTAGTGGTGTACTCTTAGTAGAATGACGTTAGTAGAGAAAGCTATTTGGTGCTTTGCTCATTAAAGTTACAGTACATAGCAATTTAAAAAGTCTTACTCATTGACTGGATGGTCGCTTCTTTGTTGAGTCACTTTAAATGCTCTTGTTCAGAAGTTAGTGAGGCGTGTTGCTCCATCACTCTGGCACATGTCAGGTTTAAGAATGCCTAGTTTGTTTCTGATATAAATACTTAGCTGCTGTTTTTAGCCTGGCGTGGAAAGATGTGATCTAAGTGGAACTGGAAAAGTATTTTAAAAATAGAGAGAGAAATGATTTCTCTTATAGATGTGCTGGGACTTACTGCTTATATCACTTGTCTTCTGCTCTCCCCTTTTATTTCATTGTCAGACTAGTTTATTGTAAGGAGGTGGGGTTTTGTACTGTGCCTTTCAGCTGAGGCTGTTGCACTTGATTTAACTCGTTCTTGTATCTCCTGTTTAAGCGTTTAAATCAACAGGCTCCTATATAGAGCAGCAGCAAAACGGTTCCGAGTTGTCCGTTTGGCCATATGGGGGTGCTGGTGAGTGCCGCAGGGCGTTTTGATGGCTATGTTGCAGAGTCTCAAAGTGTTAACACCGGTAGGTGACGCCCACGGTGCTGGGCATTCTGTATGTAGTACCTCAGAATTGCAAAAAGAAAACAAACAAAAAGCCCTGGGGAAAAAAAAAAAGGTAAAAAACACAACAGCTTGAGTCAAAAGAAAAGCTGTGGTTGATAGTGACAGGTTGCTTATGGTAAGATTACAGTTTCAAGTATTTCTTTGATAGTAAAAAAAAAAATCAACTGAATGAAATTACCCTCCTTAATCTGAATTCAAACTTACTTTGTTAATACAGCACTACCCAAACTGCCCAGCTAATGTGCTGGTATACCTTCTGAAACTCCTGAAACAGCAGGCACGTAGCTGCAGCAGAGTGAAAAGCAATGCTGTACTCTTAGTTGCAAAAACGTGTCGTTTTGGGGTTACTCAGACCATAACAAGAGGCAGTTTAGTGCTTTTAATTTGAGTGGCTTTCTTATTTCTGGAACTATTCTGTGTTTTGCCATTATTAAAAAGCTTCTCAATAAAACTTGTATACATACATGTAACATCCAATTCATTTCTATCATGTAACATCCAATTCATTTCTATCATGCTTAGCAGTTAAAATATGAAAGTGATTATATAAATGAAATACCTTTATTATATCCTGGGACAGCATTTCATAATCCTGTTGGATCAGGCTTCCCATGGCAATATCTGTCTCATAGTCATTAAACTTGGAGGAATCTTGCTGTATTGTTGGTGCTGGCTTCACCAGAGGTACAAACGCCACCAGGAAAAAAGCAGCCTGCAAAGTCTTCATTTTCTCACAGAGCAATGTGCTTGGCTTGCACTGAGCTGATGGAGGTCTGCTCGTGTGTTGACTGTGGAGAATACTTTCTTTGTGACTGCAAATGAAAATGCAATCCGTCAAAACAATATTTAAAGCCTAGAGAAGCAGTTGGCAGAGGTTTCTAACGCATAAGGAACATGGAACAACTTTTAACTCTTGGTATTCTTTAATTAGACTGAAGGATTAATAAAAGGTGCTATTAATGTGAAATGAAACTAGGAAATAATAAACAGCCTTTTCCAACTAGTAAAGAAAATATTATGTGTGCCTATTTGCCAGAGTGCTATTTCTGCCAATAGCAGGATTTTACAAAGCATTTTATGAAACACTTGGCATATATATATTTTATCAAATAAAAATGTTTTTTCCCTGTTGTCAAAATATGTTGCTATGAGCACTTGAGCTTGAAAATCATTCTCTCATTGCCTTTATCTTCATGTTTCAAAGCAAACAGCAGAAGATAATCCTCCCCCCCCAGTAATATTTTACAGGTTGCACACAATTGGGGCTGGGATGGAGGCTACAAGCACAGTTGAGAAGCATTTTAAATACATACACAGTATTTCTTAAAATTGATCTTCACACAGCATTTTGTTCTGCTTGCTGTAGTGATGTGCTTTATTTAAGCTTTAGGTGAAGGTACTTTCAGAAAAAAGTCCACCTACCGTTTTAGCAGATTCCAAGTTCTTCTGTGGCTGTGTGCTAAAACCAGAAGTTCTTACGCGTGAGTTAAACCAAAGTAGACTGGTAAAAGAGTAAAGTTATGAATTACATCCAGGTTGCTGCAATGAATAAGTTTTCCAAGATTGACAGTCTTAAAAGTGCTTTCCATGGGGTAAAAAAGGCTTTGCCAGCATTCTGTCCCCAGGGTAAGAGGTAATATCCTGGAGCAGGGGGCTGTACTTAGCTTTAACATTTACAAATGTTATCCAGTCTAGTTCATCCTGCTTGGCAAAGTGGCAGTTTTCTGCTGTCTGGTGATTTACCCTTTCTAATTGCTAGGGCTCTTTCTTTGAATCGAGTATTAATTGTGCAGGCTAGAGGTCTGTAACAAGGCATGTGTTATCCATTTTGTTTAATAGTTTAGCTGAGAAACAAAGCAGCTGCTTGCTGACTGAGACAGAGGTAGAGCCAAAGCATACATACACTGCATTAGTCACATTTCTATGAGTGGTTAAATGTTTCACTACAACTTGTTTGTGTTTACAGAAGTTCCACCTATGTAAGAAATAAAAACTTTTCAGTCTGAAGAATTCTGGAAGCCAAGAATAGTTTTTAGAATTTGGTGGGTGGGGCTTAAGTGTGATTTTTTTTTCTTCAGCCAAGTAATTCTCATCTCAATGCTTTATTGGATGAGTTGTTCCACAATTTATTTAGAAGTTGGGTTTTGTAATACATGTTTTACGTTCTATTTCAGTTATAAGTTACTTAGCAAATATTGCCCAGGTGTAGAATTTTCATATGAACTGAAAGCTTCAGTTTTCTAGATTTCCAGTGTGTTTCTTCCTCCCCCATCCTTTTTCTTATTATGTACTTTTGGCAATCACTATAAATGGGAGCCAGATGAACACTTGAAAGTTTACAGTCGAACTTTTTCTATCTTTATAAAGTATGTGGCAATAAAACCTGTTGAGAATATATTTGGATCAATTTTTCTCTCACATCTCTGTGGGCTTTTTTAATAAGATAGCGCTGACAACCAGAATAATGCTGGAGATAAGCAGTGGACATATTTAGATTTTTGTGCAAGTCCTGTCTTGTTTAGAAACCAGATGTTGGTGAATGTGTAAATGCAAGCAGTGTTTGTTACAGTTAGGACTTGCAATTTTCTCTAGGATAATGGTTTTGCTCTAAGTGTATAACTAAAATATAAAGGGAAGAATCTCAGTAATGGTGGAAATTGGATTCCGAATCATACTGGCTGCTGCTGAGATGGAACAAAAAATTGTTTTTAGTGTTTTGTGGTGAAGATATTAACATGTTTTCCACAGCAGAACTGCAGGAATTTTCAGTTGAGAGGACTCTGACAGAAAAGGTGGACTTCCTACAGAAAGGGCAAAAAGATTTGCAACTTGTCAACGTCCTCTTACTGTCTGTTGTGACCACGTGCGCTTTTCAGGAGCAATGATGGCATGTCTGCTTTGTAGCTGATCTCTTTCAGCAAGGAGCACTGGAACAGGCTGCCCAGGGGGGTGGTGGAGTCTCCTTATCTGGAGATGTTCAAGACCTGCCTGGATGCCCACCTGTGCGACCTGCTGTAGGGAACCTGCTTTGGCAGGGGGTTGGACTCCATGATCTCTGGAGGTCCCTTCCAACCCCTACAATTCTGTGATTCTTTCCAGCCACCTGCTTCCTTTCCTCACCCTGCTGAACATCCACATTAAGACTTTGTCTGACTGTGTAGTTTTACCGTCACTTAAAACAGGTAGTGCCAAATAAAGTAGTAGTCTAATCCTGTGATTTGTTTGTCATCCCTTGTGCCAGGAGAAATGTGCTGTCAGCAAGTAAGTGATTTCAGATAAATAGAAGGTTTTTTCATCTGAATTTATGTAACAAATGTTCAGCACAAAGAAGGGGATGGCTCAGATGGAGACAAACAAGGAAGAACTGTACTGCTTCTTCCAGAAACAGACTTCTTGCTCAGAATGACTTGAAATGCCCAAATCATCTGAAATAAAGATTGTGGCTCATATGCATTGGCAATAGGGAAGCTAGTAGGAAGTATTCACCATGGCAAGCAGAGAATGCTCTTTAAACAGTTTTAGCACTTAAGTGTTACACACAGGTATCCCAGTATTCAGTTACTAAGATTTATATGCTTAAAGTGTAATTTCATTTCTGAAAAGCTAAACAAGCTCTGTTTAAAAAAAAATAAAAAAAAATTGAACTCCAGTGTTTCAAGAGGGCCTTGAAAAGTGTTTAAGATGCACTTTCTGCTTTGTCAGGTGTACCTTATTTATCCCTTTTTCCTTCTTTTTACCTCTTGTATCTCATTTTCACAGACTGTCCTAGGAGGTATCTCATGGGGAAATCAGGTAAAGAGACATTGGATGAGTTTGGGTGGGAGGCACTGGAAAGTTATGGGAGAGGAAGGAGAAAGTTAATGTAGCCACTCCAAACCATAGGTGTTTCTGATTATATTTTCTTCACCGTCTGGAAAGAAATCTAGTATTTAGGAGAGTTTAGTGTCAAAAGCAGATAAAGTGAAAAACAAAGCTGAAAATAACCCAGAGGAACTGAAATAGATATTTGTTTTTCAGGCAGAAAGGAGGATGGGTTTTGTGGATTCTTTGAACTGGCTGATTTTCAGCTCAATCTATTTATCTTGTGCTTGGAATGTCCTCGTATCTTAAGACCTGTTCAGAGCTCCAGGCTGTCTTGTTTACTTCTGCTCTTGCCCTTCCCTGAAGGCAGATAAAAAAGTAAATTAAACTTCCCTTAAAAAAACCAAAATATTAAAGGGCATACTGCAAAGTGAGCAGTTCTCATCCAATGTATGTAGGCAGAGAGAATGATGCCAGTTGCAATGGTAGGGCAGTTCTCTCCATTTTCTGTGGGTTTAAGCAAAAGTTTAGTATTTTTCATTTAATCCTTAGTAGCTTAGTACAAAAACATTACAAGAAAGCTTTGCTATCCTCCTTCATTGAGATGAAAGTGAGGACTGGTTGCTGGTAATTCTCTGTGAGGCAGAGAATTGTCTTGTTGCTGGTAAACCTCCACAAGGACTGAGCTAAGCAGAGCTGGGCTTCCAGAGGAGAAAGTCTTTGTTCCTTTGAGGCTTCTGGTTATGAATGATTTCTCCAGGTTGCCTCAGCAGGGCCTTGCACTGTCTGTGTAGATACCAGACTGTGATGGGAGGCAGAGGGGGGGAGAGGGAAAAATGAAGATGGAAACAGGAAAGGGACCTTATCTCTCAGAGGTGCATGGGTTAATAGAGGGGGCTGTAGGAAGAGTATCGTAGAGTTGATGTCAAGATATTTCTTATGAAATGAAGCAAAACTGAATGTATGTTTAAGCATTCAAATTAACTCTGTGTTTAAGAGAAGATGCGTTTTTACAGCTGCTTAAAGACCTTGGCTTTCATCATGTGTCATGGTCTCTAAAGGACAATGTTGGCAAGTTCTGTAACTTTCTAATTTTTATTGGTTTTAAATGTGCTTAGAAGGATGAATTATGATTTATTGTTTAGCTTTCTTATGAGCACTGGAAATCACACAATGTAAGGAGTGTACAATTAGTTGTAAGGCAATGCAAACCAGCGTAAGCATGGGCATTACATTCATTCTGGGAACAAAAAGCCAGAGTATCCAAAAAGGGGGGAAGTAACCTCCTGATTTCTTCTTCAGCCACTCACAAAAATCAGATTCAAGTTGATACTATGTAAGAATTGTTGTACACAATATGTTAAGCAAAGTATGTTCCAATTCAGCATCCTTGGGGGATGGGGGAGGTTTTGGAAATGGTATTGGATCTAAGATAAACAGCCATCTTATCTAAAAAGAAGGCTTACAATACTTGAGATCCAGAATGACTGAAGAACTGGAGATAAGGTATTTATGCATTTTGCTGTTTTTATGAAAAGTTACGACTGTTTCCAAGGCTGTTATTTAGAATAAGCTAAGGTCATGGTTGGAGCAACCAGCTGCAGAACAGACAGCTGGAAAATGACCTAGTGATTGTATGAGCATCCTTCCATATGTTTCTGATTTACAATCAGAATTTTTTAAAGCTGAAGACATTACATTTATTCTTTGCGCTTCAGGAAAAGAAAGAGACTCCTTGTATCGGTTACTGAGTTTTAAATGAATAAAGTACATCTTAAAAAGAAAATGCACAGTTGTAATTAGGAATCAAATAATTACAAATACGAATGATAAGTGGAGTAACGCTACGGTCTGCTATTCACTCAGCGCCCTGTTCTGAAGATAAGTTCTCTTGAACTTTTACATACTTACCATCACTTAAATCCCGAATTAAAAGCCAGCCTGCTTCAATTTGTTAAAATGGCTTGGAATTACTAACCAAACGGAGGTGACTTTTTAATAACAGTATCGCTGCTTTAGAGCCATTGCTATACGTCCATGGAGACACGAGATGAGGCTTCAAGGCTCGCCGGCCTTATAAGCACTTCAGTTTGATATTCCTGTCGTGTGCTCCTTACATTATTCATAGCATCTCCTTTATGCACTGTACTTATGGTTAGTCATCGTATTTGTCTGTTTTGTGCTCTTGTGCATTTTAATAGAGGAAGGTCAGTTGTTTTTTTTCCTGTTAATATTAAATTTATGACATGAATTACAAGATCAAGTGATTTGATTTTCTTTTAAAGGTCTAGATTGTTAGTAATGTAAATTTGGGATAAAACTTAGAGCATCATATGATAATTCTGTGTATTTGTTAAGTTTTATGACTTTATTGGTTATGCACTGATTGGTTAATTCTGGAAAGTTTATACACCTGTAATATGAAAATGATTATGAAATCCTTAACATTTCTTTTGGTACATACTATTTTTGTTTAAAAAATAGTATATCTTTTATTTCATATAGGAAATTCCTATGTTTATTGCTTGCAGTGATCAAGTTGGGAAGCAGAAGGAAATTGGTTCATGCTATAGGAGTGGAAATGGAATAAGTTATAAGAAGTCAAAGAAGAAAACTTGAAATGTAAACCATCTGTTGTCCCTAAAGGGAGTTTCTGTCCTAATCCATCTAATTTATTATCATAGTAGTGAAGTAAATATCTCAAAAAGTAATCTTCATCAGTATTAAAGCCCAACAATCAAGAACAGAAAAAGGAAAAATAAGTTCCTGCTGTTCTGAGATGAAGGAAAGGAACGTGGACAGTGGGGTTGAAACTATTGTTACTTTATTTTTGCTTTTTTCATTATACCTGTATCATGCAGTTCGGACAGTGGAAAAATCAGTTTGTCAGTCATGTAGTTCTGAGAGCTTTGGTTTTGTAGTCAAAAGCTTAGTTGTAACTGAATGTTTTCCAGAAATCCATGAGATTTTCTCTATAGGCTTACATAGGTGTCAGAATCTTAAACAGGTTTTTTTATAGGTATTTATAGGTACTTAGCACTAGCAGTGCTCTAATAAAGCCTTGCTAATTACCATGGATTGTGAATGGTACTGAGCTTAGATTACAAGAAAGTTCCACCCTTGTTTACGTAGATAAGACTTGGAAAACACAGTTCTTCTGAATAGTTAGGCCAAAGTTGAAAGCAGAAATGGAGTTCCATGTTTATCAGTTACTGTGTTTTCTGGTTGTGTTTCTGCTGGTATTTTCATTAGGATCAGGAGCACTTCTTTGAAGTGAATCTCCTGGTAAGGCCAAGTCACGTATTTTGATTCGTATCACAGATCTCTTAGAAGTACTTGAACTTGGTTCTTTTGGATGTGACAATCCAGAAGATGTGTGTTCTTGGGGATGTACCTGATGGCTTGTACTGCTAATGGATTTAATTAGTCGCTAGTGCTAGTTGGAATAAACATCCTTTCCGTCAAAAACTGGAGGTGGGTTTCGTGGCCTCATTACAAGTATTTTGTGTGCAAATCCACTCCTTGTGCTTCACCTTAATTGCTCATGTGGATGCAGTACTAGAGGCCAGGCTGTTTCTGTATTTGCTGTATTTCTGTAAACAAGCAATCGGACTTTTTGATACTTATTTAGTTCTTAATTTAAGAATCTGTTTTCTTTTGAAAAGGCCCATGTAATATCCAGAAAATAAATAACAGAGCAAGCACTCAGGTAGCTCAAGGGGGCAGAACTCTACAGTGCTCTTAATGTCTATGTGAGCAGCAGAATGGTGTCCAGCACAGGAGCCAGTGTTGATGTGGTACTGTCTGTTGTTACTTTCAAGTCTTGCTCCTGAGCAATGGGAGTCAGATCATGAATTTTTAGTTTTCACATGGAACTAGTGGTATCTTTTCCACGGATATCACTTTACATTTAATAACATTGAATTTGCTTGCTTTCTTAGCATCCTGGAAGTTGGTAATTCTTCACTAGTTCTTAGCATTTTGTCGTCATCTCACTGATCAGTCCAGTTTGTTTATTTTTTTGCAAGTATATTAAATAGAATAAACCTAGGCACAGGCCTTTTGCTGAACTCCTACCTGTGGACTCCATCCATAATGAGAACTGACTATTCTTAAGCTGTCTCTTTTATTTGCTTTAATCGGTGCTATTACCTCTTAGTCTGTGGCAGCTAATTGTTAAAAGTTTGACTTCAATGCAACTTCAAAAAATAAAGCTAAGCAGACAGTTTCTGATCTTGTGTGTGTGTGTGTGTATGTATATACACACTACTATAACTGAATAGTGTTCTTTTTAAGGCTGAAGAAGTCTTCAAAAAAGTGTCTTAATTTTGATTGTGCGTTCTTCACTTAAAAGCTGAAAGAGGTGAAGATCTGCAGTTAACATACTGCGTGTTTATGTTAATAAAACTATAAAAGTTACAGGTGCTTATGTTTGAATTTGTGTATGTGATGTCCATTACGTTTTAGAAGAGTATTTAAATATAATGAATATATTTATGTTTCTACGTGAAGCCAGGGGGTTCTTGAGGTTGATAAATGTTAATTGATTTTTTTTAACAAAGGAAGATGCATTCTGCAAAGCTGAAGCTAGATGTTTACAAATGCGTACTGTATCTTCATGGTCACTGTACACGTGAAAAGAAAAAAATGTGGGTGCAGAGGAAAGAAAGAAGATGGAGTTAGTTCACATAAGTCTCCAAATCGCCTATGATCCTATACATTTTGTATGCATAGATTTTTCAAAGAATTTGTTCTTAAGGACATGGTTATATTCGCGTGCTTATGAGGGCTTAATTTCAGTTTATAAATACACACGCATTATTAAGGTTTTTCAGTTTGTTAGCGTATTATTTGTTGCATTAGAAAACATAATATACTAAGAAGGACTTCAAAAAGTAACTGTTACTATAAGAAAGCTAAAACTTTTTAGAAATTCTAGTACACATTTGCTTGTCTATTTCTATATTGCACTCTTCTAGTTTCCCTAAACTATAATATAAATGTGGTAGCGTGATGTATGGCTTATTGCACTTGTGCTCTTCAGTGAAGTGCTGAAAAAATGAAGAATTTAATTAAACTAAAGGGCTTATGTGCTCTCTGTTCTTACCTTGTAGTGACTTGAATCTCATTAGGTATGAGACATAACAAAAGCTTTCCATAGCTCAGACAATGTATGCTACTTTTCTTTGGATTACTTGAAGCAATTTTTGCTCAACTTTGAAGCAGGGGGTGCAGCTTATTGGTATTAGTTATGCTGAAGGGTAGTCTAAATAGTTAATGAAGCCTGGAGTGCAACTATCTGTGCCTGCTCTAGCTGATGTGCAGTTCTAATTAAAGCATTACATTTAAAATAAAATAAAACAGTACTTCTATCTTACCTGTACTTTAGTCTAATGGTTCAGAGTTGTGTTAATGCACACCGTTAAAACCTTTGAAAAGTCGTTCATTGCCTTCATGTCTAATCAACTAAAATCTTTTTGAAAGACTTGTGATAGCTGAAGCACAGGTTGAGAAGTAAAGAATACATCTTGGCACAAACAGTATATTAAGATCTGAAACTTGAAAGTTTGGCTTTCCTTTTCAATTAGATATTGAATGAATCAACATTTGAGGAAGATGTGCAACAACACTGTGATCTTTTGTGATCTTGCTCTCATGTTTTTCTCTTGTATGTCTATTTTCTACTGTTTTCTTAATTCTTCCAGTAGTTGAACATCTAGCTGGACAGATTTTTGATGTTGTCCACATATTCACATATTCCTGTTGAGCATTACATCATCTGTGCTATAAACTTTTAGCAAGTTGAATCACTTTAGAACATGGAAGGTCAATTTTCTACTGCTTATGCTGCCAACGCACAAGTAAGTCCATCATCAATACTGGTTATATATCATACTGCTACCAAATACTGACATGAGTATTCTTGCTGTTAGTGTTAAAAATTTTTTTCTGCATTGCTAATGGCATATTTATGTACACTAAAATTCTATCTCCATGTTATAGATTATAGCTTAAAGATCCCAAAATATTTAACTGTTCTAAAATGGGCACGAATACTCCACAAGTAAGGAAGAATTTCTGTATGTACTCATTAACAATGATTATTTCACCAAAAGTGAGGAAAAAAATAGTTTTCTACTTCATGCTCTTCCTCAGTTTCCTGATCATGTGTTTCATGATCATCTTCTATTTCATCGTATTCTTCGGGTGTTAAAAGTCGTCGAAACACTGCTGTTCTGATTTGTGTGGACTTGTTGCCATTTCTGTTTTGTTCTCCATAGTAAATGGTTCTAATATGAGGGAAGCAAAAGAAGGCATATGTGCTTATTGGAGCTGTTAGCTTATTTTGGTCCACCCGTAGGTAGGTTAGCTGGTTGGTGTGCATTGGATCAATAGATGGACACATCAAAGTAACATTTATCACTGTAAGAGAGAAAAATATTAATTAATATTCAGAAGATAAGGTTATATTTAAGAAGTATTTCATAATTGAAATGAATTTTGGAATTTAAAATGGAAAATACTTGTTATGCATCATATTATAGCAGCCTTTCCTCTGTTTTAAGCCAGTTTTATACATGACAATTATAACAGTTCTAGAATTTGGAAAACATAAGATTGTGGGTAAAATGTATACATATAGTGTGGCTGCAACTACAATCTTAATTACTATTTTATATGAATTGAATATTTTTCATATAATTTTTCAATTCTTATGTGATTTTTCAGTTGTTTCATCAGAAGAAAGTTTCAAAGTGATTTTAGGAGTTAAATGAAAAAAATTGTGGAATATTTACAAAACATCCATTTGGAAATCATGGGAAAATAGGAAAATAAAATCCTTTCTAGGTTGCCTTTGTTTCTTCTCAGCTAGCCAAGGATGTGTTTACATTCCATCTTGAAGAAGACGGAGCCGTACCTTTCCTGTGCTGTAAGTTAAAAGCTGCATAGCATGAGAGATATGTTGTGTATGAACTTTGGGTCAATGCCTCGTTAACTGGTTGGTTCAGAACATTAACAGCTCAATCTCGTACGTCTGCAAAGAGGGGTATCATAATATTTCTTGAACAACATGCAAATTTGGATGACTCCTAGATTGTAAGCTTGGATTTTACACAACCCATCAGCTGACAGGTGACATATCTTCCAAATCAGTGACAAAATAAGTGTTTCTGATAGTTTTTGATTCAGGCTAAGGGATTAGGTGGTAAAGTAAAAGCTTATCCCACCCTCTGCTCCTTACAACCAACTCCAAATTCCATTTCTACATTTTTCTGCTTTTCAAGAGTGAAGAGCTATCGACGTACTTTCAATGTCATTGTCTTCAATATACAAATGCTGCAGACTTCTTGGAACATAGAATACTTGTTTCAATTTGTTATGTCCAAGGTTAAGTTCTAAAAGGTTTGGTAGATTAATGAAGGTGTTGCGTGGAACGTTCTGCAGGTTATTGTGAGACATTCTTAGGGCAATGATTCTGGGGAGTTTGCTGAAATAGTTTTCTGGAATATAAGTAATGGAGTTATTTTCTAGAGAGAGATACATAAGTGACGACGGCAGGCTGGGAGGCATGGTCTGTAATTTGTTGTTGCATAAATTCAGCTGCATTAAGTTGCTCATGACTGAAAAGTGATTTCCTTTGAGTACTGAATCGTCAAGAAAATTATTGCAGAGGTCAAGCATGGTGATGTTTGGTAATCCGTCCAGTGCAATTCCAGGTAACTGGGAAATCTTATTGAAGCCAAGGAGGAGTCTCTCCAGAGAGCTGGGAAGTGGGAATGGAAATTCATCTAATTCGTTGTGCTGTAAGTGAAGCTGCACTAAGTTTGACAATTTGGCAAAAACACTACGATCAATCATATGAGACTTAATTTTGTTGAAGCTCAGATTAATTTCTCTTAAAATGGTAACGTTAGTGAATGGTCCTGCAGGTACAGCTTCAATATCGTTGTTTTGCAGATAGAGTTGTTGGACGTGAGCAGGGATGTTTGGTATTGTTTTAAGCTTACGATGGTCACAGTACATAGATAGCGGAAATTCTGGCGGACAAAAGCATTCTCTGGCACACTCGACTGGAAAAGGGAAGTGAGGAACCTCAGCTTGTGCGCCTGGATTAGAGTTAAAATAATATGGATGTTGATGATCTGGCTCATCATATTCGTCCCCAAAATCATAGTCTTCATATTGGCAAAATGCAGCGGTGGTCCAAAGGAGGTAAATGATTGATAATTGGCTCAGAATCCCCATATTTGAATTGGTACTTCTACCCTGTTGATGAGAAAGAAAATAAGATGCCCAGGTAGTCATAAGTGAAATCACATATGAATCTCTCAGTGTCAAGGAGAAGCAGTATAAAACTACTGTAAATAAGCAGAATGACACTTTTTTTTTCAGAGCCCTCTCAACAATACTACTAGCAAAAACATTTTCTAGTTTGGATCTTTCAAGAAACAGCCATAAGCAACTGGTCTTGAAGTAAACTGAACTTTTACTGTCTGAATTCTGATTATGAAGAGCTTTCTACCTGTGCTGTCCCTGATACTGAGGTGTACTGTAAGTGTACTACTGGGAGAAGTAGCAGGGAAATCCATGTCTTCATTCCTTTCTCACCTTAATGTGTTACAGACAAGTTGCAAAAGAACTGTGTGTATGAAGTCCTGTGCAATCTGGGTTGTTAGACATTGTAGTTGTTGCATTCTTTCCAGTATAGTGGGTTAAGCACCAGCCTAACAGATTGATTTTGGATGGGTGCAGATAGAATCCTTGTCAGATCATATTTGACGTAAAAATAGATAAAAGTTGGTACTGTATTGGTGGTTGTGTGCTCTGTGGAGTTCTGTGATATTTTTCTATATTCTGCAAAACATGGCTGTCTCACTTCAATGCAATAATAATGATTTTTAATTCCCATCATTGCATTTGATTTCAGTTACTGTGTGAAATCTTCACTGATAAGCAGTTTTCTTTGTAGAATTCCTATGCTTCAGCAATTGTAAGACCTTTCCAGACATACCTAATTTACCTTCATAATCACCTTCTGAGGTGAAATAGTGATACTGTGAAAGATGATTACTTGCAATCAATTTTGCCTGTCAAATTTGAGATGAGGAAAGGCAGACTAACATTTTAGAGTACTCTGTGTGGTCAGAGGAACCCTTTTATTTGGCAGAGTTGGAGTTGTGAATCGTGTCAAGCTGTACGAGTTGGACAGTGAGTCAAAACATAACACTGCTGATCAAAGCACAGATATTGCTGGAGCAAATAATCTCAGTTTTCTTATGATGCTGTTCATGTTTCTTAATCATAGAACTCTTTTTCTTGGTTGTTCTTAGTAGTTTATCTTATTTTACCAGGCACAGTCAAAGAGTAACGAAGGAGATGGGACTTAGAAACACTAATTTCATGTGCCTCGTATTGCTGGCTGATTCCCATTGCATGACATATTCTATGAATTTAAGGAGAAAGGGAGTCCTAAGAAAAGCTGTGTTTAGGTCCTCAGCAAAGCTGGGTCTCCATATCTCTGCAGTATTGTCAGATATCTGAGCTGATGTAGGTAAATAG
The DNA here is from genome assembly GCF_951394365.1 of Tetrao urogallus. NCBI lineage: Eukaryota > Metazoa > Chordata > Aves > Galliformes > Phasianidae > Tetrao > Tetrao urogallus. The sequence goes on along the minus strand of NC_136823.1, from coordinate 3,675,041 downwards.
CTGCAGCATCTCCACAAAGGCCAATCTGCCACTACCTGCATTGTATTAATGCACTATGAAGACAAACTTAGTGGACAGTTGCTGAGTTCAGGAAGCAGTAATGTGCTTCAAGAGGAATTAATTGCCTTAGAGATTTCAGGCAGTGTATGTTAGAAGAATAGCTTTTTACCTTATTTCTAACTCCAAGTCGGAGCTCCTGGTGTCTGCCCATAGAAGTCCTGTCTCTATTGTGTCTTGATTTTGTTCTCTGGAGCAGATTCTGACAAAATCTGTTTCTCAACATTATTTCATGTTCTTTGTTTTGTTCCTCTCTCTCCTGGCTCCTAGTTCTGCCCAGAACTTCAGCTTTGTCTTCTGGTTCTTTCAGCACTTCTGCTGCTCACAACATTTGTGATTAATCATTTTTTCTATTCGTAGTGCATTAGAAACCAGGAGAAACGACCCTGCTAAATCCCATATAGTTTGAGGATAGAGGTTAATTAGGCCTTCGCACAATTCACTAGGCATGTAGACAGGGTAAAGGGAAGAACTGTAATCACTGCAGATGCAATGGTGGTACATAATGGCCATTAAGAATGGGAGGAGCTTATATTCTGAGGGCTGCTTATACCTTAGCTGAAGCTGAGTGCGTATTTGGTAGGATGGCTACTGTCCTTAAACTTGAAGTTCATGTCTCAAAGCACTGAGAAACTAATGCTTCTTCATGAAGTATTTTTAAGAACCTATTATCTTTAAAACAAAGAACGGTGTCAGCTGACGCTTGGTAATGAGGGGAGCAGATCAGATGCACACAGTATGAGAACTGTTTACGTAGAGACTTGAAGGAAAACAGAAAATCATAGAGGCATGATTCTCTACATCTGTTTAAAAAAAAATAAAGAAAAAAAAGAAGAAAAAACTCCAAAACTAAGAGCTTAGTAACAGTATTGTAAGCAGTGTACCAGCTGAAATCAAGTACTTACATTAGATGCATGAGTTACTCCTCACTGCAAAGATAACACAACTGGTTCTTTTTATTCCTGCTTACCAATAGAAGTTACTACTTGGAAGTCTGGGAAGCTCAAGTTGTGGAAGGGAGCAGCTTGGCGTGCTGATGAAATCATCTGAGCAATAGCCTAACACAGCTGGAGGAACAAAAGATGTCCCTAAACCATATTTTGTGGTGAGGAGCCTTGTGGGAAGGCAAAGTAAAATAATAGCTTTAGTCCCTCTTCTGATTTGCCAGCGAAAAAAAAAAAGTATTGTGCCACATCATCAGCTATTGTTGGTGCAGTGTCACAAGTCTGCAGGGAGAACCATTCTGTTAAAATCACTTTTAAAAAAATTTAAAGTACTTCTTCAGTGTTATCGGTTCATTAAAAAAAAAAACAAGTGTAAGATTTCAAAAATATTTCAGAGATCATGAGTTCATTTTGTGGTTTCTGTTACACTCAATCCGTTACCCAAAGAGTTCGTTCTTTTTGTTTGTTCTTTGGAGGGAGGAGGAGGTTAAGAAACAGTACAGCAAAAAAAGAAAAATCAGCAACCAACTGGCCAAAGTCCTAACCTTGTGAAAGCTGAGGGAAAGCATGTGCTATAGAAAGGGTCCTGATGAATATCTTCAAATGTGTGCTGGTTTTTTTTCACTTCACCGTCTGTATTTCCTGTTCTGCAGGAAGCAAACGCTCAGGCTATACGGCTTTAATATGTAGTGTTTTAAAATTCATAGTAAGTTTCCAGCATGTTTGTGGTAGCTTGTGTACAAAGAGTATGAGCTTTTGTACGAAACGGCCAGGAATGACATGAGAGATGTAAACCAGTTTTGTGGTATGAATGGATATATTTTCCCTAGCTTTACAAGGGGATAAAAAAGAAAAGATATCATTGTGTTATTTTGCTGGATTACAGTACTTAGGATATATATGCAAAAATGGAGAAAAGGAGGGGGTGAGTTTATTGTTGAAGTAGAGATGTTGTTCTGGGTTAGTTGTGTGATTCATCAGAAAGCTCTAGGGAAGCAGTTTATTATAGTTCTGGATTGGTAAAAGGGTTGCATTATTTCTAAACCTATTGACAAGGAAAATTCTTCATCGAGAAAAGAAAATAACACAATAGTAAAGTCTGTTTTGGCTTTGAGCTTCCTGAGGTTGATCTATTTGACCTTTCCAAGCTTTTTTCTGTAGCATTGTGGACTGGAAATTATTAAAGAACCAAAATCACGCATGGTTTTATTTGGAATATAAACAAAAGCATCAGAAGTCAGGAGCAACAATAAAGTTGTAGGAGCAGGCAACATGGAATTAAAATTACAGCAATCATGTATTTATATGCAGAATACAGAATGGCAAAGGCGAGGTTGAAAGAGTGAAATTAAACCTAAATAGTGCCTTATGAACTGTACTGTAAGCAGTTAAGTCACCACCATGGTATAATTAAACCTAAGTAATATCAAACAACAAGTTACTGTTTTTTTTTTTTAAAGTAATTAGAATATATTCCTAATGATGAACCAGAGAAAGACATTTGAATTTATAACACCAGCCAGTGAAGTGTTACTGACTGCTACCAAATTAGTTGGTTTTATATTGATTTGCTTTTTAAAGTGGAAGTCAAAGGATATAATGCACAGTTTTGGAAGATCTGTTATATAAACAGTTCAAAATAAGGCACATGCAAGAATTAAAGCTATTTTCTCTAAAAATAAAATTTGACCAAATTTAAATTTCATACCTGATAGTTTTGTGTAGTTTTCTACTTATGATTGCGTCCTGAATCCTTGTTAGTTATTAGAAGACTTGAAATCTCACCATGCATTTAAAAATCCATGATGACAGAGGAAAAGAGCCTGTCCATCTGAGAACTGTAGCAAAGCTCTTCCTTTACAGCATATATAGTTGCAGAAGATGATGCAGGGCCAGCCATGGGACGTATTAAGACTCATTTCTTTTTTTTGTTGCATGAGCTGTCTTGAATGTAAACAAGTTCTACTTTGTCATCTTGGTCAAATCTGTGTGGTTGGATCATCTTCTAGCTTTGGTCTGAACTGTGGTAGGAGTTTCCTTACAAGGAGGATAATGAGAGGATTAAATTTAACATCATGCCCACAAGACATCTTGTTTCGAAGGCTGTGACAAACCTTTTAAGTTCACTCGAACTTTTTAAAATAACATATCTGAAGTTTTGAATTTGTTATTAACTCATTCAATTAATGAGAATTGTTATTGCTTTCAACTTTGGGTCTGAACTGAAGGCGTTACAGAGAAGACTGTTCTAATATTTAGTGATTTTAAGTGCTTAGCTTGTTGAATAAGCATGAACTTAAAAACTGTCTATTTGAAGTATGGAGGCAAAATACTTCCAGAGTAGGCAGAGAATATAACCACTGCCAGCACAGCGGTGTGATTCGTGAGTCCAAAATCTTCACTTGGCAAATTGAAGGAAATCTGTAAGAAGATAAGAACTGACGATGTTGATTTGTTGCTTTCAGTGTCTGTACTGAAGAAAAGAGGATACATGATTAAATATAATGAGGAAATCTGAATGCTGTAATTTGGTTCCCATAAAGCCTGTGGGTTTCTGAAGAAAGAAACAACCTCAGGCATGAATTATCCACATTGGGCTGCACTTCTAAGTCAGATTGTAGGCACAGAAAGAAAATACAGATATAAAACTCTTTGCATCCTAATTCCTAGGTCTTAATTTGTTACTCACAAATGCTGTCAGCAGACCACTAGCAGCCTGTGTGACTGCTGTGTGTGACCTGCAAAGGCACTTCTTGTTTGTGCTTGCTATTAACAATAGTAACAGATCGTCAGATTGTTGCAGAATCTATTTATCCTCTATTTATCCTCTTCAAGAGCTGGCTGGAAAATGTGGGTACTGAAGCACAGAGCTCTCAGCTAATTAGAAAATCAGATACTGAATTGCTCAATTTTGCAGGGCCTTCAGTCCAGCCAGAGCCTGCCCAGAGTACCAGGTAATAACAGCTCTTAAAGACTTCATGCTGTTTGGTGGAAAGTCATGCACTGATGATGTCCCTGTGCAAATATGCATTTTTAAAGGTTGCAGAAAAGGGGAGTCACTGAATCGTATAAACAATCTTGCAGAGCTGAGATGATACTCAATCTACTGAGAGGAAAGCTGTTCAATATGTGAGGCCATGGCTGCCCCTCACGTGGCCCTTACAGTGTGATCTCTACCTATTTCCCATTTTGTAGGTGGTATTACATGATGAAAGCTCTGCAGCCCTTGGCTTATGCAGTCTGTTTTACGCAAATTGTTCTGCTTTCTCAGAGCTCCTATGAAGGATGTGTTGACCAAGAACAGTTCAATATAGGAAAAGCTACAACTCAAAAATAATTCTGGAGATTTACTAGACGGGAGATATTGCACATATTGACTCTTTCAGTCTGTTGCAGGAAGAGCATGTGTTACATTCATAGGTGGGTTTTCTTTTCTATAGCAGGGGCATTGAGTTAGTCCTCGTGAAGTTTCTGTTGCTACAATAGCAAGTAGTCAAACAATCAATGCAGACAATAAAGAGTTTAAAATATTAAAAATATTCCTTCCTACCACTTCCTCCCAAGTTGGTGTCATCTGCAGACTTGCTGAGGGTGCACTCAATCCCCTCATCCAAATCAATCAATAAAGATATTAAGCTTTATGGGTACAACGGTCACATTTTCATACTTTTCCTGATACCTTAATTTACATCAATCTTTTTTATTAGTGTTTGTTCACTTCTAGCTGCAGGTTTAATGCATTTTTGTAAGGTACCTGAAATATACCTGCAACTTCAGATTGTTCCCATGGTTGTCTTCAATCTGCAAATCGTATGTACATAGCTTTCAAAAACCAGCTTTTCTTCTGTAGAGACTTCATGACAAAGATAAGGGGTAGTTTTCAAGGTTATCTTCAAGGCGCATTAAAAAGAGCGTGTCCAGCAGGTCGAGGGAGGTGATCCTCCCCCTCTATTCTGCCCTGGTAAGACCTCATCTGGAGTACTGCATCCAGTTCTGGGCTCCCCAGTACAAAAAAGACAAGGATCTCTTGGAAAGAGTCCAGCAGAGGGCCACGAAGATGGTGAAGGGCCTGGAGCATCTCTCCTATGAGGAAAGGCTGAGTGAACTGGGTCTGTTCAGCCTTGAGAAAAGAAGACTGAGAGGGGACCTGATCCAGGTCTATAAATATCTAAGGTGTGGGGGGCAGAATGGCGAGGCCAGGCTGTTCTCAGTGGTGAGTGGAGACAGGACAAGGGGAAACGGCTGGAAACTGCAGCATAGGAAGTTCCGCACAAATGTGTGCAAGAACTTCTTTACAGTGAGGTGACGGAGCACTGGAACAGGCTGCCCAGGGAGGTGGTGGAGTCTCCTTCTCTGGAGATGTTCAAGACCTGCCTGGATGCCCACCTGTGCGACCTGCTGTAGGGAACCTGCTTTGGCAGGGGGTTGGACTCGATGATCTCTGGAGGTCCTTTCCAACCCCTACAATTCTGTGATTCTGTGATTCTGTGATCTACCAAGCAATTCCTGGATGATCAAGCGTAAGAAAATGTTTTGCACTGGCAGCAATTTCCCTGATGTACTTATGATGGAAGATGCTTTCTCTTTACTCTGTTATTTAGAGTTTGTTCAATGACAAAATCATTGCTTTTACAATGACTGTTGAATAAATCTACTTGTGTAGCACAAGAGCTTGTAGTGCTAGTATATGAGCATGCCATGACAGAACAGAGTCTTGCATTGGATGAAACTCAGTATACCTAGACCTGTATCCAGATTTCAGTAGTGGCTGACAGCAAAGTTGCAGGAAAGAATAGAAGAATGTGACAAGCAGTGAGTTGTGTCTGCAGTACATTTTCTCTGCAGCCAGAAACTGTGACTTGGAAACTTCCATAGAAACACTGAGTATTATTACATGTTGTCATTCATCTGTGCGTGTCCCTGGCATCTCCACTTATAAGGAAAAATATGATCTCTGTACTCTTCCTTCCAACCAGTTAATGCTCTGTTTTTCTGGATTTTCTGTATTTAACTCTGTTAAAGGAAGATACTTTTCCATACAGCTGTATTCTACCAGATGTGAAAGTACATTTGTTATTTTATTTATGGCGAGTAATCAACCTGAAGTTATTCTGCTTTGCCTGAGTAATTTGTGAGAAATGGCCTCTTCTTGGTAGAGCTGACAGTGTCTCATAATTGCTTCATCCCATCAGTCTGTGGTGGGAAGCTTTCTGTTTCTTCTATCGTTAGCTGTTCTGAGATTCTTGAAAGAAAGACTACTGGCTACTTCTGGTGAGGATTTCAATACAGTTCAATATTCTTACAGTCAGCTGCTTGAAAAAAAAACCAACTCATTCCTTTACCTGTTCCAAAGAAATATTCATGGTAGCCACCATTTCATTAGGGAGGATGAGGTGATTTAGGCATTAATTACTGATCTTCCATGGAAATCAAATGAGTGTTCTTGTTACTGTTATGCTTCTAGCACCTGACTGTTGCCTTTCCCTATTGCTGTTCAGGAATAGATATGATACATGAAAATAGCCAAAATATAAATATTCATAATGCTTTTCCTCTTAATAAATTTTAGCTGAGTTTTAGTCTGGTGATGGCATGAGGCCAGCGCTTTGATTGAGGGGTTAGATTGAACATCATCAGAACTGAGCCTATGGGGTAGCTGCATTTAAGAATCTCAATGCTCTACATCTACATATGACAGCTGTCCAAAACTCCCATCACACCTTTGCCAAGCACTAGGCTTCTTGTTGGAACTTACAAATCTGTATGCTGTGAAAGCAATCAGGGACGTGAGTTGTCTAATTGTTTAGAACTGCCAATGGGTGAACTAGATAATGGACTGACCCTCTAGAGTGTGTAAGTGAAGGGCATTCTTTGGAAGGAGAGAACAGTTAATCTATGAAGCAATTGCACTTCTTACAGATGTATTTTCCATAATCACATATTCTCATCTTCTCAGGTTCCTATGCACTCAGCCTTTGGGAGGGAACTGTTAACATGAGACATGTGTTACCCTTTCTGTTCTCAGCACAAAGCACAAGAAGCAGCAATACACGTCTATAATATACAGCTACTACTGCAGCAAGACGTTCCTGATAGCAGCAGTAATTAAAGATCTCTTCATGTATGTATGCTTTGAAGGAAAGTGCATGTGGAAAACATCTAAACGATTTTTAGGTAGTGTGGTAAGAAACTTTTTTTTAATATGCATTGTTTTAATTGCTTTATCTTAAATCATACAAGCTTTTAATAAGTAATAATGAGTTTTTTCTTCCTTTGGGTAGAAGCAGTAAGAAGAATGCAGAATGCTGAAGACTTTCAAAATCAGGCTTGGTTTCTACTTTTCTGAAATGTTGTGATTCCGCATTCATTCTGAATGCACTTTATTGAGCTTTGAACAGGAATACTGATTGTTCCTGGAAGGCTTTATCAGCGAGAATTAGTTTTCAGAAGAGGCGAAATACACAATAATTACAGTACTAATTGCACTATTTCCTACAGATTCTACCTTGACAGTGGTTTCAAGGAAAAACAGTGGCCTATTAACCTTCTACTAGCTTATTCTGTTTTATATTCTGATAAGTTTATTGCTCTACTGTATATGTAGCTGCTCATAGCTAATCCTGATGGTTATTTGATGAATAAGGAATCTCTTACCATGTTTAAGAGAACACTTTATGAACTCTGGCTGTGATAGTGGTTGATGGAGGTTGGAAGCACGTTTCCTTCTGCATGGCATCACAGTAGATTTTGTCTTCAGTTCAGAGTGTGCCAGTCTACAGGCCTCAGTATAGAAACATAGTTTGTCAAGTGTGACATAAAGCTATTAGCTTTACCAATAGAGGTAGATGTCTGCATGCAGTGTAGCTTCTACAAGTATTCTAAGTCTTTTATCTCTGAATTTTTGGTATTATGAGAAGATTCTGCTGGCTCTTCTTAGAGAATAGTATTATGCATTTTCTGAGCTCGAGGGCAGAGTATTACACTGTGCTGGCATGTACTTAACAATTCTGTATCTCTGAACATTGTTTATCTTTCCTTTTCTATGTTGTCTTACAAACAGTAAAGTTCTTCACAAAATCAGATTTGGCATTTGAGGTAATAAGAATGTTTGAAAGCATATATAGGAGGTTAACATCTAAATGGAAATTGTATACAGTAATGCAAAATATAAATGAAAATTCTGTTATTGGAAAATTAGAGGAATTCTGTGGAAGTACTGATTTCTGGCTATGAAACTCTTTCTTTGAGCACGTAATAACACTGCATTACAGCATTTCTGCTGGAGAAGTGAGCAGACATTGCTTCCATTATTCTTGCAGAATAGTTGGTTATTGTACTGCTGCTTGAATCTGAGCATCTCTTGGTCAGGTTAATAGGTAAATGATTTCTTCAATCTTCATGTCGAAAGGTTAGTCCTGTTGCTGACCCTTGTTTCATCCTGTAGAATAGAAAGAAGACAAGGTTTGAACAGAGCTGTAAGAAAAAGGCTAGTGTGATGTCTGAATGTTCTTTGTGGCCCTAAGTGGGATACAAATGAAGGCAGAACAGTGTATTTCGTAATGGCAGGCCACTTTCCTTTTCCACAAGGAGGAAGGAAGGGAATTAAGCTATTCTATGAAGAGTGTTTCTGGAAGGAAAGTGTTTACTTTGGTCTTCATATTTGAAAAGCACTTGTAACATGAAAATAACACAGGCTGAACAGTTAAGAGGCAAGTTCTTGCTTGTGCTGGTCACTTGCTTTCTCTGCACCTCAGGGGATTTCATATCTTTTGGCAAGCAGTCAATTAGAGTTTTATTTTCCTGCTGTCTTCAGAATTTAATGAGGAACTGTGATGATTTAACAGATAATCCAAGTGTAACTGTGAAGAGAACTTATTTGTCTCAGCATTTCTCCCCTTGACACCATACTTTGTGAAGGTGCTGAGTAATAAATGAGTAATGAATCTGGCTTATGAGATGTACTGCACAAGCTGCATAGGTGATCTGTATGTATGCAGTTAGCCTAACACGTCCTGGCTTCTTAGCTGTGCACTCATGTACAGGGACATATAGCAGGGACATAGGCATAGCAAGACTTTCCTGTATGGAAATGTGTGGGATTCTCATCAAAACTGTATCCACAGTGCTATTCTTCCAGGGATATTGTAGTCTTCAAATTTTTCCTGACTGTGATTTTAAGACAGAAAAAGTGTGGAAAGACAAACCTGGTTGCATGCTATTCCCTCTTCAGTCATTGCAACATAATGGTTAAATCCAGTATTGCATTGTTGAGTAGAACTGTTCATATTTTATGTGAAGAACTGCAAGAAGTCTGTCTGCTGGCAGCGTGTTCTGTTGAGCTCAGTCTCTGATGGCTAAGGAAAGCTTTCAGAAACATCCTCGCTTCTTGTTTCAAAGTATTGATTTCTTTTGGAAATCACTTAAACATCAGAAAGCCTTTCTGCTTGTGCCTCGTGCTGTCTTCCATTTCAGGTGATCCACTGGGTATGCACAGTAATTCTTACGCGTATCTCAGCAGATAATTTTGGACACTGGTATGTGATACGTGGCATCTGGAGTTTGAGTCAGATTTTCATTTACTCCAGGGCTTTTCCGCATGTTTCCTATTAGCAGCTTTGTTCTCAAACCTCCCGTCTTCCCAGAACGAAGGAAAAAAAATGAGACAATCTTCAGTTCTCAACATACAAAAGGAGGAAAGAAAAACCTCCAAAACACAGGCTTCAGATTCTGACTTTATCATTATATTTGCATGAAATTAAAGTAGAATGGAAAACATTAATGTTTCTTTTGCCTGCTGTGGTGGATGTTTGTTTTTCTGGATCAGCAGTGCAATAGTTTAACCAGAAGTTTTCTCTTGAGGCTGCAAAGTAATGAGCAGTGATGATTGGGGATATTCTTAATATTTTCATTTGAATTTTCATCTTTTCCATGACCTTCATTGAAAACTAATGCTTATGTTACTCATTTTCTACTTCTTACTAATTAGTCATTTAAGAAAATATGAGTGAAGTAGTTCTTGTTTTTTTTCTAATCAGAGCGAAATAGGAAAATATCTGTAAAGTCTGAGAACAGAGAACAAATTGACATAACTCAAACTTGTTAAGTTGAAACATCTTGGATTTGTTCAGCTTTACTAGGCAATATTTTAATGAAAATTTGAAGTTGCTTCAACTGATTCCACCGAGCCAATCCAACTACTTTAGTGTTTTCAGGAGTAAATATCAAAATGTTAGCTAGAATCTTAGGCTTGAATGATTTCACTACCTAGGTTTAAGTTAAACTTGTGCAGAAATGTTGTAATGTTAGTGAATGGCCAACTGCAGTTGAAAAGATATGGTACATAGCTTAATGCTGGTAGCTGCAGAGAGACAGCTGAAATTGCTTCTTAGAACACACATAATTCCTTTTGGATATTGTTAAATGTTTCAAGATTTTGTAATAGTGAAGTTGTGTTGGATTTCATAAACATAACCTCCTGGATTTAGCTGCTGTGTCAACACTTTCAGTGAAGGCATGTGAGTGGGTAAAGCCTGCGTATATGCTCCAGTCTTGGGCATCTGTCTTGCTTTTGGGAATGCTGGTTCAGGAATTTCTACCATGTGCTTCGCTTGCCAATGTGAAACTTTGGGAGCATTCATTATAATTACAATAGCCAAACTTTCACTTCTTGATTTCCTATGGAAAGGAAGTTTTATCTCTTGGGTTTGTCAGTTATTTCACCAGGTCAGTAACTTTTGACTTCATCACCAGTTATAACCAAATTTAACATAAGGTAAAAGCAAATATATATGTAGTTCTTAAAATCAGTGAAAAAAGAGCTGGGTAGTAGAAAGTGCTCCAAATAGGTCCTTCAGCAGGGGAAAAAACAGTTGTAGATTCTTGTTCTTGGAGCAAGCAGCCAGATGGCAAGATGAAGCAGACGTGTTGACTAAGCCCTGGCATACTTCTAGCTCCGTCATTTGGCAGCCAAACAGGTGGCAGCTGTGGAACAGAGCTGTAGGAGAACATGCTGAGGTATTGGAGTGAGGTGGAAACAAGCTGGAAGAACCTGTGGGTTCTAAGACTTAAGTTCATAGGAATCCAGGCTTCTGTAGCTTCCTTGTTCATGTAGTCAGAGGCAGCAACACTGGAATGAAGGAATTGTCCTTGTTCTGCCACTGCAGCCAAGGATTCTGTTAGGCTGTTTTGCTGCAAGGGCACACTGCTGGCTCACATTTGACTTGCTTTCTTTTCTGCAAAGCTACTTTCTAGCTGGCCCAGCATTTATGTGTGCCTCGTGTTATTTCTCCCCCAGTGCAGAGCTTTGCAATTCTCCCTCTTCAGGGAAAGGTTTCTTCTTCAGGTTTCTATCAGCCCCTTCTTTCTCAGCCAGTCCACATCCCTCTGGATGGCAGCACAGCCCTTAGGTCTACCAGCCACTCCTCCAAGTTCTGTGTCATCAGTGAATTGCTAAGGATGCACTCTGCCCCATCATCCTGATCCCTGGTGAAAATGTTGAATAAGATTAGACTCAGCACTGACCCCTGGGGTTCACTACTGAGCTGTCATTTGGAGCTTCAAAATTAGTAGATTTTGCTTGCATTTTTGTTTAGCTTTCAAACCTGAATGTCGAAGAGGTCATGTTTTGTTACATGAAAGTTGGCATTTACACAGCATGCACTTCCCACAGCTAATGGTGCAAATTAGAATCATGATTTGATGATATCTTGTACTCTTTACAATTTTGGTGTCTTAATAAATTTCTTGTTTGTTTTTTTTTTTCTGTTAATTTTTAATTTGTTTCATTCTTAGTATCGCTGTGGTGTGAAATACTGGGGAAAGAGGCAGGAGGAATGTATGTGGAGATGAATACATTTCATTATTGGACACGTTACTGATAGAGCAGGGCACAGAATTTGGACTTCAAATGTAGTCAAACAGTACTGTGGTACTTAAATAGACTATTCAGCTGAATCATTATCTGTGAGGCTCACAGCTGTGTTATCGTGCAGTGTCGATCTTGGTAAGTTTATCTTTAGAGCTGCTTTCCCTTCATTTGGTAACAATAGGCTGCCACCCTCTGGTGAAATCTGTTAACAGTCTTGTAAGGACCTGGTAGGTGTTGAGAAGAGAGAAATGCATTAGAATTTGGAAAGCCTAGTTGGAATATACATGTATATGTATGTATATATATTTAATTACAGAATGTAGATATTTGTAGCAGGAATATATATTAAAAGAAGACTCTTAGGAGAGTTTACAGCAAATCTCTCTTCTTCCCTTTTTCCCTTTTCCATAGCATCTGTGGAGAATGTAGAGGTAGGGTTGGTTTCTTGGCAGTTTTCTGTCTGCTGATACTCAAATGCATTGTACTGTGGCCTTTCAACATCAGTGTGTGAGCAATAGCTGGCTATCATTCTGATCAGGTGTTTGCTGAAACTGTGTAAGGTGCATTTTTGTATTGACATTCAGTTGGTTTTAAATAAAAGCATGCCCATGTAAGTTGTTATTGCCCACAAATGCTAGCTAAAAGGTGAAGAAAAGAGGAGGGCCACTGAATGTAAGTATTTCTCATAGGTGACAGACATCCTCACAACTGGTATGAGATGGCATAAGAAATTATTGCCTTTTCTCTGAAAACAAGTCTTATGGGAGACAAGTACAACAAGCCATTTGAAACTTCTGTGCTTTAATCCAGAATTGCTAATGTAAGCTACGTGGCAGGTAAAGTTGCTTGCCTTTTAAAACTAAGTGAATTTGCCTTGAAGGTGATGAAAAGGTAAGCAATTGGTAAGTCCTTCAGAGATCAGGTAATAAATGTGAGGGTAGAATTAGTGCACTGAAATAGTGGAACAGTTTCTTCTGTGAATGTTAGGTGTATCCATGGATGCTGACTGTGTGGGGGGAAGAGGAAAGAGCAGGAAAACAAGCAGGATTTTAAAGCTTTGGAAGTATGTGATCAAGAGTATACAGTCTTCTGCCTTCTATGATTTTGGGACATTTTTACAAACTTTCCCCATTTTTATTGACTTTAATGGACCTAAAATTTATTTTAGTGAACTGAAATTTAGTGAAACCTTGTAGGAGAGTATCTGTAAGGAATTGCTAGGTTTATATACTGCAGGAGTTACTGCTTTCTAGGGACTGGGACTACTCTGCTGAACCCATGACTCAAGAAAAGTTTCAGGTGAAGTCCAGGTCCAAGGGATGTGTTCTGGAGTCTGTGTTAAGATCAGTCAACTAGCCTTAGCCAAAACACATTGCCAAAGGAGAACGAAAAAACCCAATGGCAGTTTTCTTTAAATGTGGTTTAAGGAGCTTTGTTTCTTTGTATACTAACTTACTGACTTTCAGGCATTTTTCATCTTTAGGAATTTTATGCAAAATGCTGTTATTAAGGCTTATTGAGAATGGAACATGAACAACTTCAGATTTTCTAGCTGTTGCAAGATAAGAATAAGCATTTATTTAGAATCTTTGCTTTCTTCTTGAGCAGTCAGTTGTTACTGACAGTGCTCTGTCTCTCTGGTATGGGACGATGAGCTATTCATTCATGAGCCTGTCATTAGGAGAATATTATTACTTCCCAAAGTGTACGAATGTGCTGTTGGACTGTTACCATGAACAGGAAGTACTCCTTGGGAAGGAATTTATATGTTCTGTGTGACAGTTATTTACTATAGGATAAGTGACTGATGGGTTTGGTGTGTTATTCTTTGTTTCTATGCCATTTCATTCTCAGTTACTTATTTCTGCCATTGCTCTTTTCAATTTTCTTTCTGCTCCATATCAATCTCATACAGGTTCTTCACAGATTTAGCTGTTTCTCTTGTCTAGTTTGTTAATGCTGGAGTTATTTTTAAGTGCAATGTATGGACAGGCTCAGACTGTCTTCACTGGGAATGCAGAGCTGCAATAAAAGCTGGTGTACATGTCCTGTATGAAGCGTGCAGCAACAGTTCTGTGTTTCTTCTGAATCTTGTAACTAATTCCCTAGTGGGGAAAAAACTGCTGTAGTATTACCTTTTTCTCCATGCATACGTAGGTTTGTCTTCTCACACAGGTCTGTGTTTAGAAATTCGAGCTCTTTGCATTCATGATGTGACAACCCTAGCTAAAAAAATCTATATTGTAAACTAGACCAACTCCTGAAGAAAATCTATATATTCATTAACCACTATTTTCAATACCAATCACTGCTTTACTCATGGTATTTACTAGGAAAGTTGCTCCTTAGAAACCTCTTCAAAACCAGGAATTACGAGTTCAGTGATTTGGAGGCATGGGGCTTAGTTTTATTTTGGGTGTTTGTTTGTTATTGTCTCTGGAAGGGCAAACAGAAATTGTGTAAAACAAAAGCTGTCTGTTCAGGAAGAGCTTCACCTGACCTGCTCTCCCTCCCCCTCCAGTACAGGCTGTGGTCCTCACGAGTTTCAGGTGTGCTGGGTGAAGGAAGTGTGAAAGATTGCAGTAATTAGGCATATTTGAATCATAGCTAATGGTGGACGTTGATTTGAAGACATAATTCTGCAACAGCGTAGTAGTACTAGCAGAATATCAATACAAAAATATGAAGCCGATGGAAAAATACTGATGTTAGATTTGAGGTTTATTGGCTAGTGTGCCTAGGGAAGGAAGGAAAAGCAGAGAGTTTGGAATTGCTTCTTTTCTATGCCGTATTTTCTTCTGCTATTTTCTGTGTCATTTCCCATAGCTGCTTCAAGTGCGTTGTTGAATCTTTTAATACAATCACGTCACAAAATTAATATTTGCAGACTATGTAGTTTTTGAAAAAGGAAGAATACAGAAAATGTTAGATAAATGCAGATAAGTGTGAGAAAGGTGCTTGGATGTAATCTCCGAATGTTTTGATGTGACATATCATAATAAAGTATAGAAAGGCAAGTGTTATTTAAATTTATTTAATTTATTTTGAATCCCAATAGCAAATATACACTAAATAGATATATAAAATATCCATTCTATACAGTACTGTCAGGATTGAGAATTCTGTTGTGCTGACCTGTGTAAGAAGTCAGGGTTGTTGAGTTCCAGCTATCTGCTTGCGTTCTGCAATTTTAGGATACTTAGTAAAATTAATGAGGGATTCTTAACCCGTGTGACGTCAGAATATAAAGGAAAAAAATTATATGAAAAATATGATTACAACTATTATAGGTAAGAGAAGATGATTGTGCTGGCCTACAGAGTTTAGTAAACAAGTCTATTAAGCTTAAAGCATATGATAAACCTTGAATCATCCTTTTATCATCGGGAGTGCATCAAAGTATATTGATAGAAAACATTGGACATTTCCTCGTTCAAGTTGCAAGAATAAATACCACAAACTTTTAAGTGTTCTTATATGCTAATTCTTGATGTGAAAACCATTTTTTATCTCCCAAACTAAAATATATTCTAGTTTAGAGACGAAAGACCTCACAGCGCTAATGCTATGCCACCTTCTTGCATATTTGCCTGTTCACTGGTTACCAGAAACAGCACAAGAATTTGTCAATGTCTGGTAGGTTTTTGCATCTTTTTTAACGATACTATTTAGCAAAGGAAAGGTCCTTACTGTGGAATAAGTGACTCCTACTTTAGTGTTAGAATTTATTTTGAAAAAAGTATATGGCAAAATATGTGATTAAAGAATTCAACACCTATTACAGGAAACACCAAGCGCAGTTTCCAGTTTCAATTCCAAGAGTCCTTCGATGAGATATAAATATTGCTGCTTAAATTATTCAAATGTGGCTTGAACGTTGTCAAATAAGGCAATGGCGCCTGCTGCAATATCATTTCTAATTAATTTTGTCTGAGATAGTAATTACTTCATAAACTGGTTAAATGTTGTAAAATTGGCATTGTCAGGAAATTTCAAGTAGCGTAGAAACGGTTTGGACGGGTTGCTTTTGTAACCCCCGGCTTTGGCATCACTTGAGGAAGTTTCCAAGCTGCACGCTGTTCCTGGCTAAGATGCAGCGGAAGGTTGAAGGCTGCACCTCCCAGTACTTCACAGGGTTGTTGAAGAGGCTTATGCCGCTGTATAACGCTTTCTTCTTTCTCCTTCCCGTTGGACAGAAGTCGTTCACTCCCAGTTTTGCAATGTGGTTCGAATGAAGGAAGACCACCTGCAGCAGGAAAAAAACAGTGAAGTGTGGTAGCTCAGCATGTAAGTGGGAAAACACCTCCATTAGCAAAGAGGTGGTTGAGGTATGTGGTAAGATCAGCTGGATGCAGGCTGTTAGCAATATTAGGAATTGAATGCTTGTTTTAAGCGCTTAGGAAATTCTTCCCACCTATCACAATTTCTCCCATCCCACAAAAGCTAAGAAATAAGAAACATACAGTATTTTATCACTGTGTTGTCAGATCTTGACTCTGTTCTTATGGAATATTCTCTTAAAATGCAACTCTATGTTCTCTTCTAGTAATGATTGCAGTGCTGTAGTACTGTATTCCCCTATGATGTTTGTTCTTACTGATTTCATGCATTTCAAAAATAGTCTCTAGAAAAGTTGGTAATGGGAGAGACTTGTTGGAATGGTTGCACAGTTAGCTGCCTAATGCTAATGTAGCTTAATTTAGTAAGAAAATTGTGCTAGTAGAATTTTGAATTGAAGAAAATATTATACATGGTCTAAAGAATTCTTTTTTCTGTTAAACTACATTTAAATTACAAACCAATGTTATATATCTATATTTACATACACAAACATGAATCAAAAACATTCCTTTTACTTGAATGGAAATGAGAAGTAGAAGGAAGTGATATTCATAGGTGAAAGATTTTACTAAACAGCTCATGTTCTGTCATCAGTGCATTTCTTCATGGCTTCTCTAAGCTGTGCCCTGCTCTGCATCCCAAAACGTCTGACATCTTACATATGTTTTTAATTGCCATTCCAGATTTCAGGAATGGCAGGGTTTTGAGTACATCTTAATGCAGTATTTTTCTAGTTCAAAATACAAATACTAAAATTTAAAATTATGTATCTTAAAATGTAGTCATTTCAGTCTTATAGAGAATGTTATTTGGAGATAAGATTTTTTTTTCAGTGTAGAAAGGAGAAACTCCATCTGCCTAGCATGGAAACTGTAACAAACTTTTTGCAAATACCTTTTTTGTGTGCAGTGTGTTTTCCTTTTTTACTGCTTATTCTTCCTTTTGAGTTGAATTCATTTTTGTCATATGAGTCATGCCAAAATATCTCAGTGACAATTAGCTTTTTAATTGTCCTAATCTATACAGCATTGTATCAAACAAACTGTAACTCCCAAAGACTTCTATTAAGTTTAGTATATGACCTGCAGGTATTTCAGATCAGGTAATCCAGGAGGAACTTTCTTGAGCTTATTCTTTTCAAGATGGATTTCTCGTATACTTGGTATGTTGGCAAAACTTCCATTTTCCACGTCTTTGATTTTATTGTTCCCAAGACCAAGCCTAGAAACAGTACAAGGAACATTTAATTGAAGATTGAGATTCACAACAGCATTCAAGGGCATTTTTTTTGTTTTAAAGACTGAAATTCACAGGAGTATTCATAGGAAAAACAACTGGGGATGAATGATCAAGTCTCACCTTTGACAGAAAGAAACTCCCATTGACCTAGTGAGTATTTTTTTGTAATTTAATCTCTGTTTAAAGGACAACAGTTGATTAGACGTGAGCTGTTGTCTAGTTTTAGTTGCACTTGTTCTTCTTTAGTCCAAGAGTGAAAGATAAGCGCCAACAAATCTGCTTGTGAAATAAACCATGCCTTTTTATTGGGTTGTGTAGCTACAAAAAGAACCCTCATTCATTAATAAAAAGTGTTCTGATAAAGAGCCAAAGGACAATAGGACAAAAGGAAAATCGTGTAAAGAAACAGTTTATACATGTTTGTAGCTTGCCATCATGTTTTTAAAATTAGCAGTATTACTATCTTTCCTACTTCCACATTTTCCTTATTTAGGTCTTAATTTGGCTTTTTATGCAAAACTTGATCTTGTGTTGCTTGAAAGGTGATTCAGAAGGTAGCAGCTTAGGCCTGTTTGCTCCTTCCATTCATCCTGTAGTTTCCTTTTTCTTCTTTCTACATTAATTTGTCCAGAAACTGAAGTAGGTATTTAAAAGCCATTCAGTAGTTCTTCTTTGGTAGTAATTTCTGTTACTCCATACAAAATCCAGCACTGCTCAGCCAAATTTTCAGGCTATTTAACTAAGCTTTAGAGAAAGAAGTTCATACTTCTGTAATCAGATGTTATTCTTGACTACTAATGAGGATTCTAGGTAAGACATAACAATAACAGGGCTAATATTTTTAATATATATAATATATATATTTTTTATATTAAGTTTGGTCTTATTTACAGCAGTTCTTACTCTAAAGCATTTACAAATTTGAGTTCTCTATTGTCATATTCATAAAGGAAGTATTGAGTAAGAGGTCCTGTCAGGACTGACCTCTTGTCAGGTGAAAGCTTTCTGCTTGCAAATTTTACCTTTGAAGATCTTTATACCGGTTAAAGTCTTCAAGTTCGACTGCTGTGATCTTGTTGTCATCTAAGTGAAGCTCTAGTAGACTGGAGGGTAAATCTGATGAAAAACAAATGCTCGGTGTGAGAAAAATCAAACAAATGATTTAACAGGTAACTGTTGGAGTAGTTATTATATTCCTAATATCTTCTTTTCTTTGTGTGGGGCTGGGTTAGGGTCAGGGTCTTGGATGAGGTTGTGTCAAACGAGGAGCGTTAGATACAGGTGTGTTACATTTTCAAAAAACAGAACAGCAATACTTGTCAAGGTTCTGTGGTTTAAATTGGTGCTGTTGTAGCTCTCAGCAAATGGTCTGTGAGGAAAGCTTTCGGAATTCTCTGAGTAATGGGTTATCAGATATCTTCTTTTCCATGCTGGTACTCAGAGTGATTTCCTCACATGAAACCAAATAGCCCCAGTTCAGTGCTGGCTCTTCTGTGCTTTGTGAATAGGCCAGAAGACAAAAACCTTCTATACAGCATCCAGTTAGTGATCTCACCTTTGGTTTTGCTAGCATTTGTCTAGTTTGCTCCCTGACACCAAGCCAGACAAACCACATCTCTCTGTTCTTAGTATTGCCTCCCAGAGCCCTGCTCCTACTGTTCCTTGTTGTAGCCCCAACTGAGACAGGAAACTGCAAGGCTGTGCTTTACATTCTGTCATTACTGACATGTTTGGATAGGTGTTGTTTTTTTAGTTTGTATTCCAGTTCACTGTTCCACAGAGTGCTGTTTCTGTCCAAGTTAGTATTGAGAGAAGATTACTCACGTGTCCACTTCAGATATTAAGTGTGTTTTGTAAGTTATGGGTATCTTTGATTTTGTGCAGAAAGAGGGATCTGGAGACAAACTTAGTTGCCATGTGTGAAGAATATCTTAGTATGAATTCCTGTTCCCCTGAGCCCATGAATTGGAACTCATGCTGTATTTTCTTACAGGATATTTCTCCATAACAAAGAGAAAATCTGAATCATTTTACATATATATTTTGTTCTGGTGAGTGACAGAGATGGCATTATGATGATACAAGAAAAATGTCTTGTGTGCTGGGATAGTGCTACCATAAGCACGCAGGTAGTTTCTGACCCTTGAAATACCTTGTCTTAAGAACTGATGAAAGCCCTGAAGTGGCTGCTGCCATTTTATTGTTTCCTATTGCTTTCCCTGACAAATGTCTCTGGGTGGCAGTGGCAGGAAGGGAATGCCTGTTGGAGCAAGGGGATGGAAGGGGAGAACTGGCTGTGCCCTGTGTGTTCCTACGTGTGGCTGCCTTAGGGATGCACCACTGGGTATTTCTGTACACTGAGAACAAGAAAAGTGAGAAAGATAGGAGGTATGTATCTCAATGTATGAAATTTGTAATAATCATATCGATGTGAGAACGTTGCATTTCAGATTATGCTGGCAAAAGCAAAGTAGATAAGGTAAAACAAAGCGTACCTTTAGGAATTGAAGTTAATTTAGCTTCTGCAATTCTTATGTGGTAGATATTTACTCCTTCAAAAGCACCTGGCTCTATTCCATCATTGTTGAGAGGATTTGCACTCATTTCTGTCAAAAAGGGAAGAGAAAATACTTATGGCATAGGAATTTTATGTATGTTAAACTAGGTTATAGCTAACTGATTTCATTTTATTAATGAATGTTAATATTTTAGAAATCTATTCGTTTTTAACTTTGATTACCTGTTCCCAGGCTGGTGGTGCAAACCTATCAACGAATAACGGCTGTCTAACTAGGCTTGCAAGGTTACCAGGAACTTTACCTTTGTAGCAACCTCTAATAGAATTTAAATGATGATGATCATGAATATCTCTTCAAGATGAATTTCCACGCTGAGGAAATGTTTGAATGAAAGTTGTATGCAATATATTAATTTCTCAGTGAAGAGTTTATCTTTCTGCTCAGACTTACCCAGAACGTGTAGAGACTTCATTCCTTTAAATGCATCCTTGGGGATTTTCTTAACCTTATTAGCATGAATTCTGAGCTCTGCTAAAGTTTTTGGTAGGTTTGTTGGGATCTCAGTTAGCTGGTTATGAGATAAATACAGTCGTCGCAACTTCTTGGTAGGCTGAAAGGCTTTTGGATGGATCTTGGTTATCTTGTTGTTGTTCAAAGCAAGTGCCTATGACACGTGGGAAGAGCAACACAGAAAACTTATAGCGGTGCGTTATGATGATGAAGTCTTAAATCTGAGGTATAGTTAAACAACGAAATGTTTCAGTTCTCTAAAATACCAAACTCCAGCACAGAACTTGTAGTGAGATAACACAGCCAGCAAGTGGCAAGGTATCTGATAATCATTTTGCATGTCGGATCACCTCTCTACGCTTCTATTTCTACAAGAGTGGATTTTGCTCAGTTTTTTTCTTGAGGGGAGGCAGGGAGTTGTTTGGCTAATTGTTTTGTTTGGGTTTTTCTTTTTTCACTTCTTTGTGCTGTTGGGAATTTGTCTTCTCCCTGGAGTTGTGAAAAAAACTGGAGCAAAGCAGAATTAATCTTTTTTCCAGCTAAAATGGGAATAGCTCAAGGAAATAAACAGGAAATGCTTCCTTCCTAATCCGTGTTGCCATCTGTGGCTTTGCTAAGGAGACCAATGCTCAGACATTTAGTACAAAATAAACTTTGCTTTAACTAAAAATTGCTTTCATTCCTGCCACATAATCACAAAGTAACAGTTGAAAAAAATCAAAGCAGCTCGGAGTTTTTAGTTATCACAAAATTAAGGGGTGACTCGAGTGCATAAGGTGGAGATTCCTGATGTATTCCAGTGCTTTTCTCTGTCACTGGAAGTTTTGTTTCTGTTAGAGCTTTTATAAACCCCACTTATAAGTGTACAACCATTCTGTATCCAGACTTCATACTCTTAAGGGGAACTGGAAACTTATTGTTCCAAACAGTGCATCAATATGATTCGCACTTCTGGTTTCCTAGCAATTAGAAAGCTCATGGGTAGACACACTCAGCACATTTTCTATTCTTGCTCAAAACCAAATATCACTAAAAAGGATTCATTTGATGTTACTTTAATGTGTACTTCATGTCTTTCTAATGTGCCAAATTCAATAGATCTTCATGTTATGATTTGTGGGGCAGATTTTTCATTTTTACAATGAAAATTTTTTAACTGTCAGTGTTCCTTGGTACTGGATCTAGAGTGACATCTGGTGGAGATTGTACTCCAGAACAGATTTAACCCATCTTTATGGGTCTTTGAGCCTATTTTGTTCTCTATATTGCATACTGTAACTTTCTTGATTTATCAGTTGCTCCTGCTACTCATTTTAAAGTCTATCTCTATGCATAACTTGAGCATGTGAAGAATGCATTGAAAAGCACAAAGCTTTTTTTGCTAATTCAGTACTGCTTTATGTTGTGTTCAGGAAAATTGGGTATATAAGCTCAGTTTCAGTGCTCTATGTATTGGTTGTGCGTTGTTTGCTTTTGGAGATACTCTCTCATGGGAAATTGCAATCTGTGCTTTCTCAGAGTGAGTTCTTTCTACTCTTTTACAGCTGAGCAGCCTTTAAAATGTAGAAAGTGTTCTTGTACATGCCTAGAACTGAATAAGTCTTGAGGATCTTTTTGGTGATACATACATGGTATGTTTTCTGGATTTTTAACTTTTACAACTCAAAGAAATTCACTTCTTACTATGCCTGTGCAGCCAGCATGCAGACATTGGACTGCATTTTTCTGGATGCTGTTGGAGAAGAGAAATACCATTTATATTTTAAAAGTATAAAGATATTTAAGATTGCTAAATAGGATTTCAAAATTAGAAAAGAACAAGCTTACGTAAAGCGATGCGAGTCCTTGGAGGTCATTTTCCTTGACCTCTCTTATTTTGTTGTTCTGAAGGTCAATCATGCGGGTATCTGGTGGAATGTTGCGAGGTATTGATGTCAAACCTATTTCAGGATGTGAGAGAAACAGAAACATTGCATTATGCACATCCAAAGAAATAAACTGCTGAGCCCGAAAGAAAAATCGGCGCTAAAGCACAAGATAGAGGAGAACA
This sequence comes from Tetrao urogallus, assembly GCF_951394365.1. NCBI lineage: Eukaryota > Metazoa > Chordata > Aves > Galliformes > Phasianidae > Tetrao > Tetrao urogallus. Next base: position 3,652,514 of record NC_136823.1, on the reverse strand, counting down.
CTTTGATGGTGGTTGGAGCTGATTATGTAAGGATGGATGTCAAAAGGAGTGGGATAGTTTATTCTCATGTTGATGGAAAGCTTCCATGGGGTGCTCGTTACATGCTGCTGGAGCAGTTTGTTGTCAGACAAGCAGTGGCTGTTTTGTATTTAGGAGCGAAGTTGTTCCTGTGGCGTGGTGAGATACCTGCTCCACTGCTGCCTGGTGTTCTGCATCTGCCCTCAGTATCTGCTGGAGCAGCCCAGTTGCTCGCGTTGCCGTCAGGGCTGAGCAGTGTGTTCTTGATGTAACCCGCCAAGATACGATGTTTCAGCTTCCAATACTCAGTTATCACTTACATAAATTCCCCAGTCCTGTTTGATTACAAAGCTGCTCCAGTTCATGCCGTCCAAGGTCCTGACTCAGCAGGAGGGACCAGCGAAGGGATAGCAACTTGCTTGTTTGTATTGCTTAATAATGGCACATTCAGAAACAAGCAAACGCAAGAACACAAAAACACAGAATTTGGATTCAATGTTTCTAAGATGGGAAGAGCCTGGGGTTAAGTTTGGAATCCTGGTCCTTTGGCTACCCTAAATCATCAGAAAATTTCAGTGAGACTAATTCCAACTGGAGCAATTAATAATGAATTCATACTTAGGAATTGTGATCATTAGGGATGAATATGTATCTGTAACATTAATAGTGGCAGATTGGCCTTAGTTTAAAATCTTGTTAGCAGTGACATTCAGTTGTAACTGGAGTTAAGCTAAGCAAATAATTGGTATCTCACTTGCATATTTGCATTATGACTTAGTTATGGTTTACTTATGGCTGCTTTTCCCTTTGCGATCATGTCTTGATGTTTGAACTGTTCCTTTGTTTGTAGCTGTGAATGGAGCAGCTCTTTAGCCAAAGCCCTTTTTTGGCACAAGGGTAATTTACTGAGTACAAACCAAAGATGGGGGAATTTTTTCTGCTTGTCTTCTTGTATATAATTTAATCAATTTTTAAATTTTTTTTTAATTTTTTTTTTTGTTATTATTATTATTATTATTATTATTTTTTTGCAATCCTGATTGGAAAAAAGAAATGTAAGCTGTATAGTAACAAAGAATCATGGAATCATTAGGTTGGAAGGGACACCTAAAGGCCATCTAGTCCAACTCCCTGCAATGAGCTCAGGCATCTGCAGCTCCATCAGGTGCTCAGTGCCCCTCCAGCCTCACCTTGGATGAGGCACCACCTCATTTCTGTGCATCCTGTGCCTGTGCCTCACTGTAAATAATAATAATAATAATTAAAAAAAAAAAAAACACCACTTTTTCCAATCCAATCCAATCTAAATCTCCCCTCCTTGAATTAAAAACCATTTCCCTCATCCTGTTGCAACACACCCTCCTGGAGTGTTTGTCCCCTTCCTTCTTACAGTCCCTTTAGAGGCTGCTCTCAGGTCTCCCTGGAGCCTTTTCTCATCCAGAACAAACAGCCTCAATATGTGAAGGTGTTCAAATTACGGAGCTGGAGAATTCATCCTTTAAAAACAGTCTTGCAAAGGAGAATTAAATGGATAGCAAACTCTTACCTAGATCAGAACAGTGGACAACTCTCACGTAGCACTGGCATCCGAAGGGGCACGTTGGGAATAGATCAAAAGGGATTAGAGGGATAATTGGTTCAGTGGTTGGAAACAGAGAGTTGTCATCGTCATCATCTTCATCTTCTTCTTCCATATCTTGGAGCATCATATTCTTTAGTGTAAAATATGAAGGACCAATGAGAGGTTTAGCAGAGCACAATGCCAAGAAGAGGAGGAGTGTGTATTCTTTCATGTTGTCTTAATCAGGATGGATGACCTTAAACAGAAAAGGAAAATGGAAAATCCCAGATACAAGAGTCAGTGAACGTGAAACAGCAAACAAAAGTATTGTACTGTTGTCTTCACTTCCTGCTACAATTGGTTGTCCAGAAAAATGGTCTGTTTTGAACATCACTATGTAAAGGCTAAATATTTTAAATGCTCTCAGAAGCATGAAAATATTGAAATCATTAGTATAATAAGAAAATGAAAAGAAAATAATATTAAATTTAAGTGAAATTCACCAGACTTTAATTTCCCATCAAAGCTCTCTTAGTTCAGTTTTAAAAATAGTTTCATCATTTACTTTAGGCTCTGAAATTAAGGCTTTTAAAAGTGTAGTTTTTGTAGCAAATCTTACTAGAGTTTGAAATTGGGGTTGTTGTATTAATTGTTAATGAAAAATACTTTTAATTAGGTATAAGGACATATGTGCATTGCTTGTTTCTAGAAAACTGGGAAATATTTATTAAGCAAACAGAATGCTTTCATCGGGATACTCCTTAAACACCATTTATTCTACAGTCTTAACACTTCTGGTTAAATACTTGTTGGATCATTTAGGACACCTCCAGAGCAGAAAGCTCCATGTCAGATATCTATAATTACTTTTCGTCTGATGTTCTTGAGGAATGCACAGGCTACTGAGGATTTCAAAAGATTTGTCTTTACAAAAACATGGAAAAAAGTTTTGCTATTCCAGCTGCTCATTCAGTTTCTTTCTGCTTCTCTTGAGATGGATTTTTACCAGATTTCTTTTAGCTGTACTGGCTGAGAAAACCAGGAGTCTGAGTTGTCCAGTCCTTAACTACATAACATTGTGTTACTGATGATGGCGGTCCACAGTTCAAAGCCTTTGAGTGTTTTCTGCATGCTGTATTTTTATTCTAAGAATGATTTCATTGACCCAGATAACCTGTGAAATAGAATGTTTTGCAACTTTCAGAGAAAATACAGTGATCATAGACATCATTTAGATTCTACAAGCAAGTAACTAAAGTTTTACAACCAGAACATCCAGTGCTACAGGGAAGTCGGTCATCTAATAGGAGCTATTGGCTTCTCTCTACTTCTGCAAAAATGTACCAAGGCTGAAACCAATGCAGTCTAAATTCTGTCTTTCTACTGCAAATCCTGATGATATGGGTTGGAATTTGAGTGTCGTACTCTTCTTTTCCATGATTTCTTTACCCTCCATACAAGTGGTACATGGGAATTTGGTTGTCAGCATGACTTCAGAACCTGTCTTTGTATGGGATGTTCTCACCTTGAGCTTACAGAAAATACTTTTAAGTTTTGTTAGCAAACAGGAACTTGTTTCCATACGTAGGATACAGGTTTGAAATTCCTCTGGAGCATCTAAGAAACCCTATGAGCACAGCAGGTGCCAGAAGAGAGGGAAGTGATCTCTTCGGACCACAGGAGCTCTGATGGGCCGGTGGAACGTATGATCAAAAAGGCCAATCTCTTGTTGGGAGATATTAGCTGCTGCTCTTTATTGACGATTTTAGAGTAGTATTTATGGAAGAAATAAGTTTTGTCACCTTGAAATAGTTCATTAGCTGTGCATGCCTGCATGTTTTCAGTCTCATATGGGGATTAGTCAAATGTTAGTAAATAGAAACTGAGGAATTAATTGCTTCTCTAAGGCTTCTCTTCTGGATGCGTTCTGGGGATTTATCACAAACAGTACATAAAGTGTTTTTTATGCCATTTGTTTAAAAAAAAATCAAAGCACAATTCAGGAAGAGGCTTGGATTTTACTGGACACTGTGCAAACCAAGAGGGGCAGCTGTAACTTCTATTATGCATATCCTGTCATAAAGATGTTTCTGTTTAAACTATCGTATATTCTTTTAGGGAAGCACTAAATGGATGGCAGTTGTTGTTGAATCACCTGATTACATACACCTAGTTACTCACTGAGCTGTTTATAGCTGACGTATATCTTTCTGTAGGCACTTTTCTTTAGCCCTCAATCACAGCAAAAGCAGTGTGCTGATTTGTGCAGTGGTTTGAGTTGACTCTTTCAGAGTTCTAGGATTTGTCAGTTTTGTGTTTACATGCAGGATGATTTTGAGTTTCTAGTATATAGTTCTTAGCGACATTGAAACACTGTGTACTGCATACACAATGCTCATGTAGCTGTGTATGTTTCAGGGTGTTCAAAATGATAAAGGCTACCAATATGTAGATTACACAAAATCCACTCTCCTCAAAAAGAAGAAAGTGACCTCTTCCTCTCTAATATATCTGAAAACAAGCACAACATACATTGTATCTTAATATTTATTGTAACCTAGTTGAGAGCTCATCTGAGTATTGTATATTTTACTCATTTAACTGTCTCTTAAAAGAAGGTTCACATATATATATTTCCCATATTTTCTTTTTTTCTGTTCTGTTTCAGTGCACTTAGAAATAATTCAATAGTTATACTTGCAATCCTGAGCAATTTGTTCTCTCGAAAGGGTCTCTGAATGGAAATAGTGTGGAGATCAAGATATGGAACCTGCAGTTTTTTGTTTGGAGAGAACTGCGTTCTCGTTTGGTGTACACCTTTGGGTTCTCTGCTCCTATTAGTCTTCCGCTGCAGCAAAGCAGTCAAAAGTTCCTTACTTTTGTTATACAAAATGATGAGATGAGGAGATTGAGGTCCTTCAGACTTCTGAGTTGTTCTTGGCTGCGTGCCTTAATGGCTGGGTTCTCTAAGACAGGCGGTTGCCTGGCCTCCCTCTGGCTGCTTAGGTGCTGAGTGAGCGACCTCTGTGCTGTGCTCAGTGCAGTGCAGTCTGTGTGTAGGATGCCAAGCTTCCAAGTGTTCATTGTACCTTGGGACACCTACTTTCTAAGTCTTCTTTAGCTTCTAATTCTGATGGGCACTGTATATATAAATTTATTGTAGTCAAATAATAATCTTTCATGCCCGTTGTGACATGCTGCTCTGGATCTGGTGTTACGAAGTTGGCTGGTGAAACCACTTAAATCAATTTCCGTGCTTGTACCTATAGCAAACAGATTGTGTTTTTCCTCTCAGATACTAAAAAACATGACTTCAGACTTCAAGCTATGAAAAGGTTGAGGATTGTGACTGGAGCAATGGCCCTATTCAGCTCTTGAAAAATAGCTGTTGCTCACAAACACTTGTACAAAAGTAATGTTGTATTATGCCACTGGCAAAATATATTAGTCCTGTGAGCTAAATGTCTTGAAGACAAGTCCCTTTGCAAAACAGAGCCTGAGATGTGATCCATTTTTTTAAGCAAAGAGGAAAGGCTTTTGCCTGATGTGATCTTCCCATTTTGTCATTAGGAGATTCTTACTGCTTTCTGACTTAGTAGCTAGCAGCAGCAACCAAGTTTGACTGCAGGGTGGTACTGGCTGAAGAACTACATGGGATTTTATGGAGGTTTTAAGTGATTTTTTCCTTTCTTTTCTTTTTTTTTTTTCTTGGCTGTGCTCTTGAGTTTCCCAGTAAGTAGCTGTTATAGGTCTGTGCAGGAATGTTCAGACATTGCAGAGCACTAGCACAAACTTTCTGCATACTTAAAGAGTAAGAGAATGAATAAAGCTAAAGCCTAAAATTCACATTTGTAATAATCTTTCTTTAACTCTCAAAGATTATTTTACCATAATAAACTTACGAAGTATTTAATTTCTTCCAGAAAACGCAGCTCATGAATACAGCTTTCCTAATGGTGTATTGCTGCCACTTCAGGCTCGTTCTGCTTTCAGGCAAATGCTGTTTTCTCTTACCAGATCTTTCACTCAGGCTGCTCACTGTGCTGATTGAACTCACTACACCAGCAGAAAACTCGTGTCATTTAAAAAGTAAAATCCAATGCACTCTTTCCAGATGAAGAAACAGAATCGGTCCAGGTGTCAAAGTCAGCACAAAGAAATGGGTGGGAACAGCCGGGTTAGGGGGAAGGAATGTTAACAGGGAGACAGGGAAGAAGAGTGAGCTAAACATTTTTGACACGTGCCAGCTGCTAGATGGGCTCGGGTGTTTCATTGAACACTCACTGCTGTTTAGACAAAGTCTGCCCTTCTTCATTCTCATTTTTATCAGCGGGGGAATTGTAGATGAGTTCAAGAAAGAATGCAGTGAATTCAGGGTGGGCTCTACTGCTTCTTTACATATTTTTATAGCAGTCCTGCTTTTGCTTCGGTTTCTTTCTGAATAACACCTTCTCACTGGAACATCAGCCACCTCACAGTGAGGTAAAGGAACGCAGACGGTACACTATACGTGTGGGGAATGCGGAGATGCTGTAAGGCTGACTTTATTTAACAATCCTAAATTGCTGTGGCATACTTATCCTCACTAATCTGGTGATCAAAACACAGATTGCCAAGTAGCACATGGAAGCTATAAACTTTTTCTATTGTTAATTTAGGATAACATTTCTACCAAATTAAACACAGGTGATGTCATAGTATGGGATGGGATTAAAGCCATTTACAGACTGCCTGGGAAATTCCCACATAAGCATGCAACAGTTCTGTGACATGAGAATTATAAACGTGAGTAATGGGAGGAAAAGCTTCTCGTGGGGACAGAATAAGGCTGTTAGTAGGAGATGGCTGAGCTTCTTGGCACTGCTGCAATGTGTTGCCTCTGCTGCCTTACCCCTTACAACCTGCAGTGGTTAATAGGTAAGGTTTTAACGTCGTGAAACTGTAAGAAGTGTGTTTACAAAACCCAGTTAGCAGTGTAGGAAGGCACATTTCCTATGGCACTGTTTCTGAAAAGGAAATGTTGAAGTGGCACGCTGGTGGTCTTGACAGAGTCAGAGAAAAATCCCCGTGTTCATTAATAACACGCATCATTGCACTGTGCACAGACTTTGTCCAAAGAAAGGCAAGACCGCTGCTGTTTTGAAAGCTCTATTTAAAAATAGTTCTGGTTCTATTAGTCATTGTCCCATTCCACAAATAAATGAGTTTCTGTTTAACTCTTTGTCTACTCCCCGCTGAGCAATTTGCTGTAGAAAAACAGGAGGCAATATTTTGCCAGTGGGATTACTGAAAAATTATTTTCTTGAGAAACGGTCCAGTCTTGAAACGATGTAATTCAATAATTAACAGCTTGTTTATAATGGAAGCAGTGTTTGATGAGTATTTACTTTTCATAGAAAACGCTGCTTCACCCATGTTATTAAACGTTATCTAAGAGTTCTTAAAGTTATTTTCATTTGGAGAAGCTTATGGCTTTAAAATGTCATTTCAATTACTTTTCTGATTTTTTTACTTAACAGCAGCCCTCCTCGAATACCTAAATTCAGATAGTTAATAGTAAGTTGTAAACGTTAGAACTGTTATAAAATAGAATTGAGTTTCAGAGATTGTAATAACTGGAGAAAAATGCTTGTTAGCAGTTGTTAAGAAGTTAGAAGTCCTTAATAGTTAAATAGTTCACTGTATCTTTTTTTTGCTTTGCAGCTCAGATGTAGTAATCACAGAATTATTTCAGCTGCAAAGTAGGTTTTCATATGTTCCATAAAGAAGTGGTATTTATTCTAAATTAATTGATGTTAATCTGCATAGTGGCTAGTATTCTGTTGCTGAATTCCTTATTGCTATACAAATATAGTAGGTATTCAAACTGGACATACCTTGCAAGTCTGATAGTTCTTCCAGAAGCACTCTGATAATCCACCTGAGATCTGTTTGTCCAGTTATTTCATTTACAAAAAAGAGAGGGAAAGGAAGTTAGACTGAGTGCAGTGAAGTGCAAAGCAGGTATAAAGAAAAATTCCACTTGCAAACTTCTTGATCCTCCTGGCACCCTGGGTGACACCCGAGTAAACTGCTGCTTCAGATTAGCCCATCTTAGTACTGAAGAATGATATTAAGACGACTTGTTACCACTCATATGTTTTTCATCACTGCTTGTATGAGAGCCAAAACTTCTGGCTTAACTCTAGACGTCTAGTGGACGACTTTGTAAAACCTGTAGTTTAATAATAGTTGACATCAGGCCACTGGAAGTACAGTGAGGTCCATTTCAGGTCATTCCTGCTATGGAATCACACTTATTTTTGATTACATTTGCTATTGTTCTTCTATAAGTGTGGCACTATTAAAAGTATAAAGTTTTAAGCAGTGGCAGGGTGAGCCAGTAGCCTGTAGTGATAAATGTGTTGCCAAAGCCTTCTGAAGGTACCACGTTGGTACTTTGTTGTGCAGTTAGGTATCAGTACTGCTCATGCTTTCAGTACAACGTATCTGTCTAGGCGAGATGGTTTCAAGCATGCACAAAGCAGATCAGGTTGTTTTGGTCAATGTAGCTAGCTCTACTGAATATGAGAAATTAGGCAGATCTGTAAAACAGAGGCAGTATTTGCTGTGCTCTGTGACTAGGATTGGAGCTGTGAGCTGCTTTAAACAAAGTCTCCGAGAGTTTGCACTGAGTTATGTTGTTTGTGCTGCCGTGCACATCACAATGCTTAGAAAAGGAGCTGTTCCTTGTTTGCCCTCAGTAGGCTGCCTTCTTACGTGTGCTTCAGAACCGCGTCACCAAGGCTGCCACAGCACGACTTCTGTAGTTGGTGTCTTTGCATGTCCAGTTCGTAGCATCCGTCCGGTTCCACGCGCTCCGTGCACATCTGACTTCAACTGGTCCTTTAGTTGACTTCCTTCTGTGCTAAGAAGCACAGCTTGGATTTTTATTATAATCTAAGTGTAATGTGTTAGCGTTTGCAAAATGGCAGTGTAAGTCCCATACTGGTTAACTGGTCTACAGTTAGTTTCTTCAGGAAGAAATAGATATTACACCAACGCTTAAACCATGGCTGAGATCGTGTCAAACGAGATAAGAGTTGTGTTACTTCCTGCATTGTTTTTCAGTTCCAGCAGAATAGATGAGTGATGATAAACTTTCTCCCAATTGCTGTTCCCAAAGAATGAAATTACAGTTTAAAGAGCAATCGCATTCCCACATAAAAATCTGAGAGATGATCTTTAAGTCTATTGAAATCTCAAATTGCATGTATCTGCACTCCTGCCTGCATTTAGAAACCAAAGCTTCCCAACCAAATACTCTTGTGATTTGAAGACATTGGTTTGGATGCACTTTAGCAATTTAATACAAATTTGTTCTTTAAACCTCTAAAGTTTTCTTGGCTCTTTAACAGAAGAGAGGGTGCTCTGAGGGCTGTGATATGAATGCAATGGTTTCTTCTTTTTCACGTCTTTCAGCAGAAAAATGCTGAATCAACTGTTTTGGCTGTTCCTAGCTTTGCTGAAACCCTGCATGTTCCTGGTGCTTGGCGACAGCTCAGTTTTGATGCTTTTAAATATATATATATGTATTTGTTTTTTAATTTTCTGGCAAGTGGAGCAGTATCTGGAAAAAATGTCACCATCCTGTCTTGCAATAGATATCAATTTGATAGCAGTAACTATTGATCTCATTGACATGCTTACGTTCTTGTAATGAAACTGTTTAGTATCGCAAATACAAGCTTAGTAATTTTATTATGTGTATGGTTGCATTCTAAAACAAAATGCTCAAAAATAACCCTTCCAGGTCACAGGAGTACAAAATTCTGGTATTTAAATGTTGGCTGTTGATAGCAGTACTGAACATTAAAATAGGCCAGTGGTTTCAGTGTAATTTATGTGTCTATTAAACACAGCATATTTCCAATTTACAAAAACTAACTACTCTTGCAGAATTCCTCTCTGGGATCCCTGTTTCCAATTTACTTGAAGGTTTGGACCCAATGGCACTTCATGAGCCAGCACAGCAGGGCAGTTGTAGAGTTTTGAATGAAAGCTGGAGTGTGCAACTGAGAGGTTTGATGCTAGGTACTTGATGTTCTGCTCGACTCGCTTTATAGGGTAAGACTGCAGTGTTCTTCTGTAGGATGTGGAGCAGACATACAAACAATTTAGCTGCAGTCTACTGAGCTTAGGATCAACTGCTGCTATCTTGCATCTGTTATAAAGCAGTTGATTTGCGGTGATACATTTGCAGATACTATGGAAAGCAACATTGATCCTACTGTTTTCTGCTCTTTTATGAATAGCAGATTTGGGTTTTAAGTTGGTTCAACAAGATGTGTGGCAGTCGTGTAGTCCAGGACATTCGGGTTTAATTGACAAAAGATGCTCTTAAATAGAAAGGACTCTGAGCAACAGTATGTATGTTCTCTTCTATATTGGATGTTTAATAAATGAAAGTTGATTGAAAGTGGAACTGTTCAGGTGTTTACAGTGATTTCTACTTCCAACAGTGAAGGAACTGATAGGAAATTAGAATTCTGTTCTTAAAACGTTACCTTGATTTCTTTATCAAAAGGAACTATATTTTTATTGCTTGGTGTGTCTGAGCTGTCAAGCATATGCTGCCATATGTGGATTATGCTTACACTGCAGTCTTTTTTTTTTTTCTAGATTGATCTTGTATATATTTGTTTTTGTAAGGCAAAATAAATACTTTTTCATTTACTAGCACTGTTTATAAATGTGGTTTACATAAAGTGATGAATCTAACATCAACTGCAAAAATCTGTCTTGGAGACTGCCCATTACATTTTAATAACATGACTTATTCCTTTCATGCTCAGAACCAGCCCATGTTGAGAGCAGTCGCACATTTTGATTTTAACCATTTCTTGGCTTTTCTCAACTTGAGCTATGGCATTCAAGCTGTCTGAAAGCAGAGAAACTGTACTCTTCAGCTTTTTTGTTTGTCTTGATTCTCCAGTAATTACGTGTCGGTACGTATTTAGGGATCATTGCTATTTATTGCAGTGCATTAGCTTTTATTTGTTAGTATGTACTTTTTTGCATATTTTTGACAGCCAAGTTGGAAACAGCAACAACTGTTTCATTTTGCAGTCTGGCCTTTATTAACATATTATATGTAGATATACTATCTACATGGAGAAATATGTCACAGCTTGTGGTGTTAAAAGAGCTGGGATCCAATTCTACACGCACCCATGTGATTGTCAGATTTATCATTGACTGTCAGCAGCATCTGCTAAGGGTTTGCCTTGTATTTTTAATGTTCTATGCATTCAGTGATCTGGCAATCATGACTGACTAGAGAGGTGAAACCGTAACCCAAAGAGACAGATCTAGTCCTTCACCCTTGCGGTTTGTGTTGCCTTAGATGAGTAAGTTCAGTTGGTTCTACCTTAGGCTGCAGATCAGTACAAACATCTCCATGTGGGAATACTGCTGAAGTAGTCCCAGGCTGCCTTCTTCCCACCTTGATTCTTCTCTCCTTGATCCTGTAAATAATTTAGAACTTAACTGGATGGGGAATCTGCTCTACCTGGGAAATTATTTGCTTGATGAAGAAAGGTCTTGAAATAGTTCTGGTTCCAGTACATGTCAGTTATTCGTATTGCTTTGGAGTTTTGTGCAAAAACTTGAGTTTTGATAGCATTGTATGACAGTTTTATGGAATACGAATGCTGATCTTTCTTATAGGCATTGGGAGCACAGATTTTTCATGGAAAATCAAACAGTAGTTAAAATGAAAAGTTCTGCAACTAATGCCAAACTACTGAATCACTCAGATAATAGGGAAAATATTCTGTTTCTGAATGCTACATTCCCTCATAGAATACCAAGTGTTTACACTGTGAAAGTTTAACAATAAAATAAAAGCAAAAACAAAAGCAAAAGACTGGTGGCCTGCAAAGTAAAGGCATCCTGTTTTTCCTTTTTTCTCTGTTTTAGATAGAAGCCTAAATGATAGTTTTCTTAGAACCTTTTGAAAGGTTCATGTTGTTCAGAATGTAAGACAGTGTTTAAAACATCTGTGATCAACTTCCATTGAGTGTTAGATGCTTTGAGGGGAAAAAGAGAGCTGTGCCCACCTCGTTCTTTGTATTCCAGTACAACATGAAGTGTTCCGAGTCTGTTAGTCAGCCTGCTCAGATAATTTGGTATGGTACTGTGCTTGTATCTAGCTTTGCTTATCAACAAAAGCAATTTAAATTGCACTGGAAATTCAAGGATCTAAAAGAAGGCGACTAGGTCAGTTTATGACAGAAACTATTAAAAGCAGAAGCAATGTGTGTGACACTTATAGTCACTGTCCACAGTTTGCACGTCAGGTTTAATGAAGTACATTAGTCTGTAAATAGATTGCATGTACTTCCAGCATATACTGTGTTGTAGCTGGAAAAAGTAACATTTCTAGGAAGGTGTCCAAAGTCTGTTTGATTGCAGGTTTTGAAATACGCATTTTGTTACTGTGGAATAGTTGAAGACTTTCAGAAACATTCTTAACAAAGTAAGGCTATTATCTCACTAAAGAAGTTACTGCCCTGCTATATTACTTCATCTCGCCTCTGTTCTCAGATGCATGCTTTGCTCCTGAGAATTCTGTAGGAGTGTCTCACTTGCGTCTCATTGGCACGGTAGCAGTAGAGCTGTTCTGCAGGGCTGGGTCTGACACTAAATGCTTTGGGAAACTTCTGAAAGACTGCTCTTTAATTGTAATTAACTACAGCTCTTATGGTTTTAATATTATTTTATCATGTAATTATGAAATCATAACTATTAAGCAATTTGTAGGGGTTTTTTTCTACATTGGCACATAAAGAACAGAATTCACATTGCTTTTATTTGCTCATATATATATGTCATGCAGTGTTTTGCTGAATTTCAGCATGTGTTTCATTCTTTTTCTTTTTCAACGTAGAGGAAAACCACAAGTAAGTTTAAGAAGAAAAGGCTCAAATATAGAAACTAAATGTAAATGGGAGAAACCTTGCAGTGTTTAATATACTGTAGGTGGTCTACTAAACATGCAGCATGAGGTGGTTGCACCTCTGTGCAAGCTCAGTCTTGCTTGCCATTGTACAGACGGGACAGGGCAGTAGGCAGCATCACACCAAGCACTCTGAAGAAAACAATCCCATCCCAGCTGAAAATGAGGCATAGGTGTTAGAGCAGAGTTGGCAAGAAGGCAGATGAAAACCCAAGACACAAAAAACTTGACAGCTAAGCTGAAAGACCAGATAGAAACTAGCAGAGAAATTGGAATTGTCTGACATACAGCTCAATGTACTAATTTTAAAGGTATTTTGTTGAAAATGCAGGAATGCTTTAGTAAAGATGGTTGGTTGCCTGGATGGTTTTACACTGCTTTTTATCATAGATAGAAACTCACTGATGATAGAACTTATTTTTACCACTTGGTGGAAATACTTATGTAAGTTGAAAGAAAACCGTATATTGTAATTGCATATATAAACTTGTGGTGTGGAAAATGAGGCCTTTTTGTAGAACAATTTGTTAAGCCAAGGCTATGATTTTTTTCATGAATGCTTATATTACACAGAATTGTGATTTCCATTGGTTTGCTGGCAGCAGTACTAAATAACTTTGACTTTGGAAAGTAAGCTTACTTACCAATATTAAAAATTTAAAAATAATAATTAAAAAAAAAACACAAAACCAATCACTGAGGTAATTTTTCTACATATGATTTCAATAGAAGTATACCATTGTTTTGTTGGTTTTATTACAATTTCTGCATAAGATGTTAAGGTGAAAGGTGCACATATCCTATTTCTTTGCTCAGAAGATTGGAGTGAGATTTAATTCAGCTAAAATAGAGTTAGCCAATGTTGCTTTCATTCATGGCATTACTAGAGTCTATCCAAATAATCTTCAAAGTAAATATATATTGTATAAAACCCAGATCTGTTTGAATCCATGTGTCATCCAAAAAGAAAGAGAATAATAATTTTGCATTTTCCAGTACAAAACAAGTACAACACAAAAGAAATGAGTGGGTGACAGACTCAAAAGAAAAATATTTCATGCAACTGTACATACATATGAATGAAACATATGCTAAAATTCAGCATACGGGTCAGCAATGGAAACATGCAAGAAATTGTAGTAGGTTTTAATGTTCAATTTATACCCAAAATGTAATTGGTCTAATTGAAAAAGAATATATCTTCCAGAATTCTCCATTATGAGAGTCAAACTTGGTAAAAACTGGAAAAAGAGTTCTCCCTGGGAAACTGGTATTTGGTTGGGTTTTATTGAACCAGTTCACAACTGCCTTCCGTTAGAAGAAAACAAGCCGTATGTACATGTGTGTATGTTTTAAACAAAGAATATGCATTGAAATGGGGATCTGAACCATGAGAGAGAGATTCACAAGGGCAGTCAACCTCTAGCTCAGAGGGCTTTTAAGGAATGGAAAGCCTGAGGCTGGAGGATGTAATGTCATGGCACAACCAACCTTCAGGATTTTAGAGAAATTGCTGTGAAAAAAATGAAGTCAATTTTAATCCTTTTTTCGCAGTTTTCATCCTGTAAAAATATCATTACATAATCACTTAGAAGATTTTTGTCGTTTGATAGTGTTGTTGAATATCTAATATTTCCACAGCTGTGTTCACTATTATTCCTTTGAGAAAAATATGTCTTGTGGAAAAAAATAGGTCAACTTTTATATATTTTCCCTAGGAAGGGCTATCATATGAAAAGTTCCCACAGAGAAACATGGTTATATTTTGCTAATACTCCATGCAAAGCCTGGTGTTTTTCTGTGTGAATACTCCTAATGCTACACTTGGAACAATTTTTTTTATTCTGAATTGACAGAACTGCCTCAATATACTTGATAGAAAATGGTAAATTAGCCGATCTGTTTATCTGCACTGTGTTGATACAAAGACCGATCTAAGTCAGAATCTACACATTGCAGAAATTTTACCTTCAGTAACTATGCAGAGATCTGTGTCCTGTACAAAGAATAAGCAAAAATGAAATAAAATTTCTACCAAAGCACAGTAATCATTCACTAGTGGCACTAGGAAGTTCCTTGCAGCAGGTTAAAGAAGGTGTGTGGTGTTTGTGAAGGTGAGCATTTTAAATAAAGCCAGCATTTATGCTTTAAGTTACTTTAATTGAGAAATCCTTGAAACAAATCCATTTAATGAATGAAGCTGGGATGGCTCAAGCAGGCATTATTGCTTTGGGGAATTCACTTTACTTTTGAGAGTTTGTTCTCCTCTTGTAGGGAAGATGCAGGGTCTGTGTCATAGAATCATAGAATCACAAGGTTAGAAATGACCTGCAAGACCATCTAGTTCAACCGTCCTCCCATCACCATTACTGCCATAATCACTAAACCATATCTCATAGCTACTTATCCAGACTCCTCTTGAACACTGCCAGGGACGGCGACTCCACCACCTCCCGGGGCAGCCATTGCAGTGCCTGACCACTCTCTGAGAGGAAAAAGTTCTTCCTTATGTCTAACCTAAACCTCCTCAGGTACAACTTGCAGCCATTCCTCGGGTCCTGTTTGTTGCCTGGGAGAAGAGGCCAAAGCCCTCCTCACCACGACCTCCCTTCAGGAAGTTGTAGAGTGCAATGAGGTCTCCCCTGAGCCTCCTCTTCTCCAGACTGAACAATCCCAGCTCCCTCAGTCTCTCCTCATAAGACTTGTGCTCCAGACCCCTCACCAGTCCTTCTCCGGACACATTCCAGAGCATCAATGTCTTTCTTGTAGTGAGGGGCCCAAAACTGAGCACAGCAATCAAGGTGCAGCCTCCCCCTGCTGACTACAGAGGGATGATGACCTCCCTGCTCCTGCTGGCCACACCATTTCTAATGCAGGCCAGGATGCCGTTAGCCCTCTTGGCCACCTGGGCACACTGTCGGCTTATGTTCAGCCGAGCATCAACCAACACCCCCAGGTCCTTCTCTTCTTCACACTCACAGCCACCCATCCCCAAGCCTGTTGCGCTGCATGGGGCTGTTGTGCCCAAAGTGCAGGACCCGGCACTTGGCCTTGTTGAACCTCATCCCATTCACCTCAGCTCAGCGATCCAGCTTATCCAGATCCCCCTGAAGGGCCTCCCTACTCTCAGGCACATCGACACCATCTCCCAACTTGGTGTCGTCTGCGAACTTACTGATGGTGCACTCAATGCCCTCATCTAGGTCATCAACAGAGATATTGAACAAGATGGGCCCCAGTACCGACCCCTGGGGGACTCCACTTGAAACGGGTCGCCAGTTGGACTTAACTTCATTCACTAATACCTGCTGGGCACGGCCCTCTAGCCAGTTCCTTACCCAAATCATGGTGTACCTGTCCAGGCCACGGGCAACCAGTTCCCCCAGGAGAATATTGTGAGAGACTGTGTCAAAGGCTTTGCTGAAGTCTAGGTAGACTACATCAACACCTTTCCCTTGTCTACCAGTCTGGCCACCCAGTCGTAGAAGGAGATGAGGTTGGTCAAACACAGCCTGCCTTTCATGAACCTGTGTTGGCTGGGTCTGATCCCCTGGATGCCACGCACGTGCTGTGTGATCTTACCCACGATGATTTGCTCTGTAACTTTCCCTGGTACCGGGGTCAGGCTGACAGGCCTGTAGTTCCTCGGATCCTCCCTAAATATCCATTGCAGTTGGCATGCTTGTAGGACTGGATGTGACGTATGAGGCTGGAGCATCATTGCCTTTTGACATTCGTAGGAAAAGAGGATAGCTAAACCCCTGCAAATCCCAAACACCAGGCAAACATTCATACAACAGTCATTGCTACGTTGTTGTGGCATTGTACATTTCTCCATGCTGAAAAAAAAGCCGTTACTGAATATACAGCTTTGAAGGTAATGCCCAAAGTAAACCTCATTACCCATAAAACCGAAGCTCATAAACTGTGAGAATAAGCTACAAGGATAACTAGTTACAAGGATAGAGTTTTAGGGGATAGCTTTCCGTTGGCCTACAAATAGGTATCAGTGAAAGACAGAGCTGTGCTTCTAGATTTGGCGTGTGACTGAAGCAGGATTCATGCATGCTGTGAGGACTCACATACAGCAGCACAGCTCCCAGGTGGTGATGAGAGGTGAAGTTGTCAACAGCTCTCTAGCACACCTCCCTGTTCAAATGAGAAGCCCCTTCGTTTGTATCATGTAGTGTCATTGGAAACGTGATTCATTGCTGGGGAATTTTTAGTATGGAGTGAAGAGGCAATCATATATTGCTGCAAGAAATTTCACTGCAGTGCCCAGATTGTGTATTGGGAAACTTTATGAGCTCTGTTCACAGGCTGGAAGTTCTATTCAGCACCAGTTAGACAAGGCTCTGTACAAAGTGCTTAAGAACAGCTGTACTGGATCAGATCAGAGCTCATTTAGTGCAGACTCCTGTCTTTGGCAATAGCCAAAAATAGTTCCACAGACAAAGGGTGCTGCAGTTTATTATATTCCTTTGCTTTTAGTTTCCCTAAAGTAAAGTTGTGATTTTAAGACAGCTCCTCCGTTCAGCTTTGAGATTCATCTTGAGATAATTTGACTTTTTTATGCCTTACCCTTGAGGACTGCTCATTTATTGCGTGAAAAAGTTGACACTATAATGCTAGCAAGTCTGTTAGATTAGTCTTTCTTTACTAACTGGAGTATTTCAGTATAATAAAATGAATGATAATTTATCCTGGGTTGTTTTATAGTGTGACCAGAACTGTTTTACACAGTATTGACTATGTAAGTTCCTTCACAGAACAGTATATAAATGTTTTCACAAGGGTAGTTTAGTGAAGTAATAGCTGTTACAATTTGTTCATCTCGTATGAGCTATAACATAAGTTTTTGAAATGTCCTCTTTGGTATTCTCCATTCCCTTCTTCAAGCAAAAGGGAAAAAACATCTTTTTCCTTTAAAATTTATGGGTTTTGCCCTAAAGTGGGGTCGGGTGTCTATTAGCAAAGAACATGTAATGACACTTTATAGTTCACATACGGATAACACCAGGGGAATGTATTTCCATTGAATCACCGTAGCAGTTCTAACAAAACTGTAAAAATTGTTCTTGGTGGTGTTTGGGTGAGGCTTCTTGGTTCTTGAATCAGTGTGAAACTTTAAAGCACTGTGGTAATTTTCTAGGATAACAGCAACTAAATGCACAGTGATTACATGATTGCTTCTTTGTGTGGAAAAGCAGATCTGTTTAATACATCTTAGAGTTTTGTATTTGATGTCTTCCCTACTTTTAGATGGAAAATTTGTTCCAACATTTTTCCACAATATTTTGAGCCTTGCAACTGTTCATAAGTTGTTGACATCATTAAACCAGAGCTCTTATTTCATGTCTGCTATTTTTCCCCCCATTTAAAATGTTTTTCAATATGCCAGAGGAAATAAAATTAAAGCCTTTTACCTTGAAATAGAGAGTTTGGGATGTGATGGTAACTAGCTATAATAGAAGGGTAATGTTACTAAATAAGGAAGAGCAGCAGGGATCTCTCTTTGGTCCATTAGAAAACAGAGAAGTATGTCTTTTGAATGAGTCAAGCATATTATTATGAACTAGTTTTTTTGGATTGCTGTTTATACTTCTGTTACTTTTCAAGAAGGGCACTAAGGCTGTTGTGCAGACTGTCCTCCAAACGAGGAGGAGCTCATTTTGTTTCATGCCTTTAAACAGAAGTTACCCTTTGCAGGTTGTTTCAAACTAAAAAAAAGTCTAAAGAGGTACCTGTTGGCTCCATTGTGCCAGCAGCTTCCAATGAGTAGAAGCTTTCATGGATTACATTAGGAAGCTTCCAGCTTGCAGACTACCAGATATCTTACAGCTCTACAAATATGCAATCTGCAGGCTTGTTTGTTGAAAATTGCTTCATGTATACAGTTATCACAATTATCATGTAGGATTATTTTGGTAGTATTATTTCATATTTGTAACATTTTACTGGACGTAATTTTGTATTCTCTGGAAAAAAAAAAAACGTACATTCGAATGTAAATATAGAATTTCGAATTAGAAAATGTTTTCTCATTTAGAGAAAATGAGAGTTTAGGCTAGTCGACATTAGTATTACTGCACAACAGAGATGATCTGTTTGTTTTGTTGCCAGGATATAGCTGTTTTTAAAGTTTCCCCCATAAGAGAGATGTTACAATTTCATTTATTTCTTTCTGTAAAACAGCAGCCAAAACACGGGGAGAGAAATGATGAACTCGTGCTTTCCAGTTCTGATTACTGAACACTAAGATCTTTTTTCAGTATGTGCCAGTGTGATGCTTGCAGAATCGAAATTTGGGAATGGTGTCAACCACTGTCTGTTGTGCTATGTGAAACAGTGCCCTGGGTGACATTCAATTTGTTTTCTTGGGTCATTACAGAGCTGGAAGTCACGCCTCAAACCTTCTCTTGAGGCAAAGCTCAGTGATTTGTAACCTAGACAGGAGGAAATCTCTTCATTCTTTTTTCAGTTGAAATGGAAAATGGAGAACTGTGGAGAATGGTATGTACTGTGAGCTGTACGTTTTTGGGAATGCAAAGGTTCTAATGGCTGAAACATGTGGAATAATTAATAGTGCTCTCATTTCATGCAAGTGAGATGGCTATTGCTTTTCCGAAAAGTTTTTGAAGAAAGTGCCTGTACCTTGTATTAGAGGAAGCCTTGACTCTAGGTGTTGCCTCAAATTCAGAAAGCTATCCAATCCTCTGTGGTAACAGACTTATCTGCTGGACGCACTAGCAGTGCATGTCCCTGTCTGTCCGGTCTTAGCAACCTGCAGCTTGTTCTCACTTGAATCTCTGGGTCAATACAAATGCACCTATGTCTGCATCTGGAAAACAAGAGAAAGAAGAGCATTTCTCTGCATCCACCCACATCTGATTTTGGTTCAAAACAGTTGCTTGATTTGTGAGTTTGTGCTGACTGAATTTCTGCGGGCAGTCATGATTCCACCTGTGTAGGAATAACGTGGAGTCCCTCCAAGCATCTCAGCTGAGCTTCTTGTTGGACTAAAAGATCAAGTGGTGCCAACTTCCGTAAAATTTAGCAGATTTTTGAAGTATTACTGTTGGCTCATACAAAATGTTTCAATTCCTCAAGAACATTAAATAAAAATAAAGTTGTTACAGGGTTTGATCCATAGTATCTTTATAAAAGCCTTCTGAGACTGATAATGCTTTCACAGAGCTATATTCTAGTCTTAATGTCTTCTGAAATGTTTTCATTACAATGCAAATCTGCAAAAATGATTTACTCAAATATATTGCAGGGACTGCACAGTAACTGTAGGGTTGCTTTTTGTTTTGTATTTTTTGCTGCCTTTCGGATATTTACCGTGCAGGTGGTCAAAAGATTCTGAGTTTGTTCCCCTATTTTTCTGGACCAAGAATGATCAGGTCTCGTCTGTCTTACTGTCACAAGATATGCAATGGTTATCATCCTGTTCGCTTTGTTTATAAAATCCTTTGAGGTTCCCTGTTGCAAAATAGTAAGATTTATTCATTTTATAATAAAGCCTATTTTACCTTCATTGTAGTTTCTAATTTAGAAGAATGAACAGACTAAAACTGCTTGTGTTTGACATATGAAAATATTATCCAAATTTAATTTCCCATGTATTTTTAAGTGAGTATCCATCCATTTGTTGCATAACTTCTATGCCTTGACTTTTTTCCCTTTCTTGGTCTTCTGTCTCTGTTACTGCTCCGTTCTGACTCTAAAATTGTTTTCCTTCAGTCTCTCTGTTTCTGCAGCATTATGTTAGCATCATAACTTTAAAATCATGTTTTGTTATCAAGTGCTTCTTGTATGAGCAACTTATGATAGCATGATGCTAAATAAGCTTGACATGCATTGTATTACGTGACCAGAGGAAAAAATCTTAGACAAAAGATTTGCATAAAATCCAGTTTTATGATATCTTAAAAGTGAAAAAGCACATATTGGAGATACAAATCACTACAATATGACTTCTGAACATACTTGACCAAACAAAACATCCAAAGCAATTGTTTTACAGAAGTCCACATACCTTAGGAATGTTTCTTACATGGAGCTTATATTTTGACTCCCTGCACAATGGTAACGCTGTGCCTTGCAGGTGATTTATTTGGATGAGAGAACTTTGACTTTGAACTATGCAATTTTGTGTTTATTGTTGTTGTTTAGCTTCAGAGAAAATAGAATTCAGGAAGTTTCTGTATATTTTCTGTGTATTCTGTGTATCTCTGTATCTGGAATGAGCTGAAATGTCTGTGTTTTGAGGGCAACCACCTTTGCTGTTAAATGGCCACGAACAATGTATTTATGCTGATTACACAGAGTGTTTGCTGGCAGAAGATTGAGATATTTGGGAAACCATTTTCAGAGTGAGGGAAAGAATTACAGTTCGGTAGTTGGTATGTATCCCCTGAGGGTTTGTATGGTATGCAGTTGTTTACAGCTTTTATGTGCCTTTTAAAATGTCCCAAATGTCAAAATGTCAACATTTTAAGCCATTTCATCCTTTGTTCCCATCCATTCTGAAGAAGATATAATCAAGCAGCAAAAACCTATAGTACTGGGGAAAAAAAGAGTAAATGTTGTTATTTCTTGCAGAATAGCCCAAGAAAAAATGGAAAGTAATTGCATGAAAAATAATGACCTGTCAGTCACCTCTAGTCGTTTATTGTCAGCAGCCCACTCTTTCAGGAAAATACTGTTGAATTTAGTGAATTTGGAAGCTGTTGAAATTACTTTCAATTTTCATGGAATATATTCTTTAAAAGAAAAATATTAACTGTTTTCTGTCAAAAATTTAGACCACTTTATAGAAAGAATGTAATACTAAAGTTGGAGCAGAATATTAATTTTGTTCGTTTTTAAATCTTTGAGAGAATAAACCAACTTCTAGGGAAACATCCAACTGTAAGTACGTATTTGTATACTCACGTGGACATTAATATCAAATATAAAATTGAAATGGCTTCATCAGTATTGTCTCTAATGGGGTGATTTAAGACTATCAGTAAGATTTCAGTTAACAACAAACTGGATTTTTGAAAGTTTCAAGAATATCTGTCCAGTCATCAAAATAGACAACGTGGTCTGGGCAGTGTAAAAATCTGAGCCAAGTAAGGATTGTCCAAGCGAAGAGGACCAACCACGCTTTTTTCTTTTTTTTCTGTTTGAAAAGACAAAAATAATAATCCAGGCAGAAGTTAATTGCTCTAACTTGTCAAATTCCATGTTTGAAGACTGGAAGTTTTCATTGTCCCATGTTTTGAAAAGAATTGAATGCTTTTCCAACGAAATTTCAGATGGAAATTGGGTAGGAGATTTTCTCTATTACCGCGTGCGTATTAAGAAATTTGATTCTTGCACTACAGAATGTTTGTAGTTCAAGGTCTTTCATTGGAATCGATTTTGAAACTAATGACACCATTTAAAATGGTTTAAATTCAGTTAATCGGATCAGATTGGACCAAGCTGGCTGCTGAGCTCTATTCTCTTCTGAAATTTGGTGTTGTGGGGCTGTGTCTGAGGTCACAGTTTTGTCTACTGTATTTAAGTAGAAGTTTTGTTGGTAGAAATAAAGATTTGACGGGTTTGAGCTTCTGTTTTTACATTTAATATTTGCATAGTGGAACAATATTAAGAAATACAATTCTACCTTCGGTAAATAATGTCTTCTATCTTATTTGTAGTAGTAAGGGGGGTTAGAGAGAAATAAGCAGGCATGTTAGTGGCAGAGAATAAATAAACCTGTTTTTCTAGAAAGGCGTTCTGCAGTGCAAAAGTTGGGTATTTATTTGGTCTTCTGTGGTTTAAGAACAACGCTGCAGTAGGATCTTATGCATGAGAACGAATGTGGTGATAGCTGTCTTGTGTTGATGTAATTGTTCTCAAGATGAACGTGTTCCAAACGTGAATCTTCACCCTCGTCCTCTTCACTGTTGTAGTGAACATCATCATCGTGGAGGTGGGTCCTGCAGATGCGTTCTGGAGGGACCGTCCTGTGACAGTGTGGGAGGAATTTGATTGATTAAAACAACTCGTAACTTCTTCATTTAATTTAGAAATGCAATTTATTAATATTTCAATATGTTTATCAATATGTTTTTTTAAGTAATCATTGAAGACTTTTGGAAGTCATTCTTCCTTAGATTTTCCCCTTGCATTTTCTCATTTATATCATATACTTTTTTTGAGAAAAGTATTGCCAAGTTGCATGAAAGCGTAAACTTTCTGCATGACATACATAAACCCCTTTTACTTTGTTTTGAAAGGAGAGTAGAAAGGAATTAAAGAAAATGCCTGACTTCACAGCTGGAACTGACTGAAAAATGCTCAAAAGACTTTCAGCTGAAGATTCTTTTCTGTTTTTGTTGTTTCTGGGCTTTTTTGGTGAACTGTTGGGTCTGCGGTTCGAGAGCAGCAAGAAAGAGATGTGCTTTGCTGTGTGCATCCAGTTGTGGCTGCCTTGGTGGGAATGTGGCCCAAGCAACATTAGAGATTGCTTTTCTAGAGAGAACTGCTGCTCAGCATTTCTGTAGCATTTTCACAAATAGGATAAAGGGTGAAACTGTAGTTTTCTCCCTTTATGTGCAGAAGAAATACTGCAGTGGAAGACTCAGGATTTAGCTCCTCCTTCAAAATTTACGAGATGAATTATTTACTAAATGCGAAAAGCTCTGGAAAGAAAGCATGTCTGGTAAAACTTTCATGACATTAAGCTTGCATTTACCTTATTTTGTTGTTGTTTAGTCTTAGAAAACGTAATTTTCTCATTTCTCCAATTCCAAATGGTACAGACTTTAAATCATTGTGATCCAAAAACAACTCTCTCAGAGAGTGGTATGCTCCAAAAAATGACACTGGATCTATTCCATCATCAGTAAGTTTGTTGAAGGACAGGTAGAGATACTCCAAACCTGGCTTCATATGACCAAAGACATATCCTGGAATCCTTTCAATCTGATTTCCTATAAGTATCAGGTGGAGTAAAGATTTTGGCAGGTAGGAGGGAACGTGATACAGCTTATTGTATGAGAGATCAATTGATTCCAGGTTTCTGCATGAAAGGAGAAAGAAAATGGGACAGAAACATCATAGCGTGCTGCATTATTAATGCTACATTCTGTACAAAATGACAGACAGGAATGAGTAGAGATTGCTTGAACAGAGGAAACTGGGGAAGTAGTTTGTGATTTAAAAGCACTGAGAATTGCAATTAAAAATTATGTCAGGATATTCATAATAAGCTTGGACATTTACTGTTCCTCTCATTGGCCTGGATTTTTAAGTTTTATTCTAGATCCCATCTGAAACTGTAGCACTGTGTGAGTGGCTGCTTCAGCATCATTCCAGAAGCTGTTAGTAAAGGCATGGTTCTTTTCAGATGAAACTGTGTGTGAATCCAGAAATGAACTGTGGCTTACAGGCTATGGCAAGGCATGCTATGTGACTTCGCAAGTAATTTCCCTTGGAAACTGCTTGTGTGCTCCATGAACTTTGAGTAGTGAAACTGTAAGTATCATTAACTTCTATGTGACAGAAGAGTGATTTGGACTGCAGGCTTATTTTAGTGAGAATCATTCTTCTGAACTTCAGAATCATCCCACTGTTTCTGTAATGAAGCCTACTTAATTATTGAATGTTCAGATGGTTGATGACATGCTCTGCTCCTATTCTGCTCTTGCACGATAGGAATGCACAGTCTTCTCTTTGTTTACTTTTGCAGTTTTTAATCTAACATGAAATTAGGCTAGAACGACATTTAACTATTTTTAATTACCTCTGAGATAATGATTTATTGATTCGAAATTATAATTGTATAGAGTATTATTGGTAATATTCGTTTTTGATTGAATAATCAGAAAAAAAGTGTTTACTCTTCATGTTAATACAGCACAGATTTGAGATGTTAAGGTAATTTTTGTTTTAAAGTTGACAAAATATTTCCTAGATTATACAATTTGTGGAAAGGAAATTAAGAAAAAAATAGACAATTAGCAAATTGAAAGATAATATAAAGTTAAAAGTTATGACATATAACTATTAATTTCATTATCTGACTCACTCGTAACAGAAAGAAATAAAGTATTTGAAATGTTTTATACTCACTCTTGGTTTATCCAAGCCAAAGGTGCTATTCTGTGTTCTTCTAATTTGTTGTGCTTTAGCACAATGACATTTATTTTTCTTGTATGATTAAAGCAAATTTCTGACACTTCTTCAATTTGATTATTTTCAAGGTATAGCTCCTATAAGTGCATTTAGAAAGAAAATTTGTGAAAGCAAAATATGCTCTTATTTCCCATTGCAAAGTAAAAAGGTAGTTGTTAAAGGTCCTTCGTATTACGTGGTAAATATTTTAATTTGTGGATAAAAAGCAAATAATCTGAACCAGAGTTTGTAGACGTAACACAACTTGTGGTAAACAGTGATTTTCAAAGCAGATGGTTTTCCTCATTTGTGAGAACGCAGATTGCTTTGAAAGATGAAACAGAATAGCAGTGCTTTAATTTGTCCTGCCAGAAGTTGCATGCTTTGTGATGAGGGATTGATGAGATTGATAGGAAGCAGGTAAATATGTGTATTTCTTCTTCTGGAAAGCCAGTAGTGGGAAAAACATCACAAATTTTTACTTTCTTAATATACTTGATGGGTACCAGTGAGCTTTGAAACTTTTAAATTTAAAGGAAAATTAAAATGTTAATGTTTTACAAAGCTTAGTGCTTTGAGTCTGCAATGTATCAAAAGTATGTTTTACAAAACCATAGATTGACTTCCCAATGCCTTGTAAAGGAAGATAAACATGTCACAAACCAAAAGTGAGCAACAGCTGAAGTATGTATAGGACCTGAATAAACAGGAACAAACAAAAGAAGTTCAAACTCTGGCAGGGGAATGGGATAGGAGACTCCTGGAAGAAGAAATTTTATCATTAAAAATCAAGGGAGGATGAAATTGTTCAGGGCAGGAGTCTTGTTCAGCCCCTCCGGTTCTGGAGGAATTCTGCAAAGGTTTGGAAAATTGAGACATAGAACAGCCAAAAAAATAGAAGAGGACAGTTAGCCATAGGCATCAAAAGAATGTTTTTATTTTCTCTCTCTCTCTGAGTCTATACAACCTTGGTTTCTTCAGTTTTTCACTATGAAACAGGCTTTTCTAGTTTGGTCGTTATTCTTGCTGCTCTCTCATGAATAATTTTTTTTTTAAAACTATCTCTATTAGATTATGACTGTTGCACAGATGAAGAGGCAGAACTGATGGTTTTAAATGTTAATGTTCTTGCAGCCATGGTATTTTGTGAGAGCATACAAGAGAAATTCGGACTTGAGACACCCTACTGGGACGGAGTCAGTGAATAAATACGTTTCTATG
Source organism: Tetrao urogallus (assembly GCF_951394365.1). Taxonomy (NCBI): domain Eukaryota; kingdom Metazoa; phylum Chordata; class Aves; order Galliformes; family Phasianidae; genus Tetrao; species Tetrao urogallus. The sequence continues at coordinate 3,626,559 of NC_136823.1, read as the reverse complement.
AATAAGAATTAGTGTACCTCGAAACAAAATCACACAGTTTGGACCAACTTTTTCTGATGATAGTAAATTAGGGAAAGAAATAACAGTTACTGAAAATGGATGAAAAAATAAAGCTGTTTTTTTTTTTCTTTTTTGCTTTACCTCAAGTGTGGTGGGAAGGCCTTGAGGGATAATCCTAAACTTATTTCTTCCCAGTCGCAAATAAGAGAGGCTTTTCAAGGGGTAGAAGGCCAAAGGACTGACGTTTGCTTCACTGAGTTTATTTCCTTCCAATTCCAAGGTGACCAGGTTCTTTAAACCTGAGGAGAAAAGGTTTGAAGTTCTGTTAGTGACTGCCATCTCAATCTAGTTAATTTTAAGTTTAAAATTTACCCATCTTAGACATCACAACGATCGCAGTAATGAAAAATCGTAATGTCTTCCTGAATGGATTTAAATTCATTATCTCATTGTCATAGAATTGTATTTTTAATTGGTTTAGTGCAAAATGAGGTTTTTCAGCTGCAAGAGCTGTGGGTAGTTCTACCCTTTAGGCCTCATTACTCAATCAGCAGACGCTTGCAATGCAGCATTGGAGCTGACCTCTGTGCAGTCAGTTGCCCAATGATCCCCAGTCTCCACTCACTTATGTGACAGTGGGTACATCACCCTTGCTTACTCATACCTTCCCCTCCCAGCTGGATGCCATTCAACCATTTGCTATACCAAGTGTTGAGAGCTCTTCACAGATTATATACTGTTCCTCTTCCTGAAGGAACAGACCACGTAGATCTCAGACATCCAAATGCAGGCCACAGAAGAAAGCTCTGATTGGTGTACGTTAACAAGAAATACTATTTCATAAGAGGTTCCTCATTCACAAAGAAACCTACTATTATGCTTGGTTTTGTTTTAACAGAAGCTTTGATCATTTCAAACTAAAAGGCTCTTGTAGCCTGTTGGCCTACATTTCCTTTCTCAGCTCCAGCATTTATATTGCTCCACAGAGAGCTATGTCACCAAACCATTCCAGTTTCCATGGGGACCCTTTTGGCAGAAGAGGAAAGGGATCAAAAAGTTCAGCTGAAGTTATGGCATGGATCAGCCCACATTTAGCTTTGCTAAAAATGGTTGTGAGTTGCTCTGATTATGAGACACAGAGTGGTCAGATTACGGTTCAGTAATGAAGGTGTCTTCAACACACTCCAAATCAACCTCTACTTAGTAACCATAAGCCTGAAGTGTTACTTTGTTGAGTGGTGGTTCCCTAAGAAGGGAAAATGCAATATTTCAAAACTCAGTCATGCAAAACTTTTTGCTTTTATTTTTTGCCTTATGGAAACATGGCACTCTCATTATATCTAATCAGATGTGCTTGTTTGAACAGTTTGCTTTCCAAATGTATCTTTTCATGTGGTTGGTATTATTTTCCTAGATACCTTGCAAGGCCTCTTCATCAATGGCATGGAGTTGGTTGTCATTTATTTTTATTTCTTCCAAAGTTGATGGCAGTTCAGAGGGAATATGTACCAGCATGTTTCCATCCAAATACAAACGCTTCAGCTTTTTCAGGGTCTCAATTAAAAGGATGAGTAAGAGAATACAGGTCATGAAGGTGTAAATTACATGGGTAAACATACGTTATGATCAGTTACCATTTGAAAACTTCTAAGCAGCAGTGCAGTAATGTGTAGTGCTTCTCATGAGTGCTTAACATTTAATGCTTGGTTTACGTCATTTAAAAATCTCTAGTTATTCCTGATTGCAAGAGAAATTCCTTGAAATAGCCAAGTTTTAACTGCATTGTAAATATACAGTGATTACTTAGATAAGTTTTAGATCCAGAGAATTAAAACTGGAAAAACTTCAGGTATTATTCAGCCATAAGATAACAGAGAAGTTGGGCTTTCTTACCTTGAATGCACGTGGACCAATGCCAGAAGAGGAAATATTATTTTTACTTAAATCAATCCATTCCAAATTAGGTATCCCATTGAATGCTTCATTGGAGATGGTGGTAATAGTGTTTCCTAGGAAATAATTCAATAACGTAGTTTGGGTTATGAAGTACAGTATGTGTTGAGTTGTGTAGTGTTGTACATATAAAAATATAACACTATTTTATTATGTAAAATATTTGTGGATATCTATATTCATATTAATGTTTAAATTCTAGTGTAAGCAAATTAGCATATCTTAGCAGTTATAATTTATGGCGTTAAGAATCCCAGCTGTAAAGTAATTAATACATTTATATGACAGGAAATTACAGTGTATTAATGCTACTGCTGACTGAATATTAGGTAATATATAGGTAATATTAATTTAAGAGAACAAATAATGTAAATTACACCCACTAATTACCTGTAAGGTCTAGACTTGTTAGGTCTGGATCTGAGATAGGTGGTATTTGTGTAAGCTTGGCGTTAATACAGCTTACTGTGGATTCTGAGGTGGAACACGCAGCTGGCAAAGGAGGAGCTTCTATCGGAGGAACAGGAATGGGGAAAGTTCCATCATCTTCATCACTTTCGTACTGTTCCTCTGCATCTCTCTCTCTTGTTCTTACTCCTTGCCTCTTCTTTATTACTTCTTTTTCAAGTTGCAGCTCTTCCTCTTCAAACAATCTCCTTCTTTCTTCATCCTTTGTTCCATCGGGCTTCTCTTCCTTCTGATGAGCTTTATACTTCTGTTGATTTTTTTTGCCTTTCTTTTTTCTCCTCTTCTCACCCTTCTTATGAACCTCGTTGTCTTTAATCTCTACCACTTCTGTTCTAAGCAGTTCATCCATTTCAGTTTGAGTATGTGCAGATGACAGCACGTTGGGGTTGTTGTCGAGGTTGTTGGGTTCTGGCGAATCACCAGACAATTCAATTATATCATCCAGTGAAACAATATTTGAATCCAATGAGGAGGCTGACCAGGTAATGAGAATTAAAAAAACAACAACAACAACAAAACAATCTGTTACAGTTTCAGTAATTATTCCTTTCATATAGTAAAAAGATGGTCACTGTAGAATGACAGTATTCTCCTCAGGTGATGAGTCAAGAAGAATGAAAATATTCCTTTATATTCCTGCTTGACAGAGGAGTCAGTCTGTGCTGAATGATTAAACCAGCTATGCAAAACCTTCTGTGGGTGGGTATGACTCCCTGCATTTCCAGAACAAAGGGTGAAAATTTGAACATAGCCTTTCTTACCTTCCTTTTTGAATTAGTATACCTATTTATTCATTTACTTATTTTATGTTGGTGCAGGGTTCTAAAGAGGTAAAAATACAATTTGCCGGGAATGACAGAAAGGGAATTTGAATAAAACTCAAAAAGGCTACAGCTGGTTCTCCTGTGCAAGGGACTGCCAAGGGTAGAGATGGATGTAGATGTAGAGTAACAAGGGAAAGGTATTCACTCAATTACCAGAGGTTTCACTTGCCCAGCAGGGCAATTCCAGTAAAGAGAGTTTAATTGTTTCAAATAACTTCTTGTTCTTCAGTTAATTTCTGTTGTGTCTCAGTGCATTTCTATGTGTGTGTGTGTTGCACAGCTGCACAGACAAAGAGGCTAAATATTTGTACAGTAAGAGAAGGTTAGGTATGGGGAATGGGAAAAAGAAATCACAGTCTCCTCTATTTTTCATTTAAAAAAAAATGCTTTTATATAATTTCTTCAGTGAAGCACAAGTGTGATCGTCGTCCTGTTGTTTCTCTTAACTTTCCTCTCTGAAGTCAGCTAGGTGCACGTGTTTTTACACTTTCCACAAATATTTACCAGACTTTACCAGACTTTATGTTCGTGAGTGCTAGTGGTTAATTATCAATCCTTTGTAAGAAAAAGTGGGATATAAAATGTAACCGGATGTTTTCTTTCTTGATCTATTTACCAGATTTTTATACAGGGGAAGAAAAGCAGAAAAGGGGAAAAATAGAAATAAAATGATCTTCTTTGCATATTCTCTAAAAATTAAAACAAACTCACCTAGAGCTGCTCTTACCACATAATTCAGGGCTTTTTTTCTCTACAGAAGTATTAGGTGTACCAGGTAATCCTTGATATTATTAAGTGTATATTTTATGTAAGGTTTTGCTTGAGATAGTTTTAAAATAGTAAAAATATGTACTATACCAGTATCAGAACAAACTGGGCAGCATTCTCCTGCAGGTATGATGGTCTGGGGACATTTCAGCGGATGGCACATGGTCGTGTCACAGATCACTTCTCCTTTTGAACAGAGACATGTAATGCAGGGCTTGGGAGACCAGACAGCTTTATCGAACATGATCATCCCATTAGCTGTGCACTGCCCCTTCTTTCCTACAAGAGACAGAAAAAACGGAGTTAAATAGCTTAAACAGAATTACAAGCAACAGTGTTTATTTAAGACTTTGCAAAAAAGCACTGCTATTTTGTTCACATCTTGAAAGCACATGAAATACTCCCTATTCTAAGTATCTTATGCTTATCCCTTGGTTTTCTTGACCTTATCGTCTTCGGCTCATTAGCAGTCTCTAATCTCTCCTTGATTCTTGGCCTCAGCTGTGAAGGCAGCCAAGGGGGAGAAACACAATTAAGGTGTGTGTAGCTGTTACCTGCTTACAGCTTCCTGTCAGCAGAGTGCAGGCTTTCTGTCCCTCTATCTGCTCGCCCCTTTCAGGCAGTTGCCATAACCGTTCATTTCCTTCTCTTCCTGGCCAGCTGATGAAAAACCCTACCAGCTTTGTCTTCTGGAAAAGCTTTTGAATTCAACTTCAGAGATATTCTTGAAACAGGAAAATTAGATCTAAATGGTGAATGTCTGAGAGTCTTGTGCATGGCAGCTCCTCTTTCCTCCCCATCCTTAGAAATCAGAAGCAGAAATCACAGACTTCAATGAAAGCTGTGCATAGATTGAGTGGAGAAAGAAGCAAAAGTTCTCTTCATCACAGTGATATTAAAACAAATCATGCAGAACATGAGAATAAGTTTTTCCAGGTCTCCCTTTGTTTATCTCTTGTGCGAATGACGTACCCACTGATGTTTTGTATGCTGAATGAGAAAGCTTTCTTAAGGCTCTGTGGAAGCAGGAGGATGTCAGTATTCACTGTATAGTGACTGTTCACAGGCTTAATGCAAGGAAAATCTGTTCTGTAACAGCTTGTAAGATGGCAAGCATCATCTCTCCTTGTACCTTTCTTTGTCTGAAAAAAAAACCCACCTCTTTGCTTAGAAAATAGCCAGGTTTGTGCAACTTCTTGTACTAATAAGTACCTTCTCCAAGGATTCTGAATGTGAACCTAATGAAAAAGAGATTTCCTTGGAGTAGTATTTGAATATTCCAGGAAGAAATGTATAAAGATTGCAAGCTACACTCATATATTCAGTAGGCAAATTGTTCAGGGAGCATGAAGAGACTGCTCCAAGTCTCTCTCTTTCCTTCCAGTGGTGGAATCTACCTCAGCAAATATTTCCCAAGGCAGCTGTCATTCAGGCTCCAGGATAAACACTGTGCTTTAGCATGACGTTTTTGTTGTGGGATTTTTTTTCCTTTTAAGCAAGGAAAGGCCAAGACAGAGATTCTTTATCCCATGCAGTTCTTTTGCTATTTGCAAGCATGCTTCTGAACCTAGTGAGAAACTCTACTGAACACATCTTCCTTTTCTCTGCCTAATTAATGAAATAATGTATTGCTGAGGGGTTCATTTCAGGCTGAAGTTTCTTTGCACTTTCCTGTGTACAAAGAGAAAATTTCCTCTTTGTTTAGGGATGGTTTGACTTTCTCCTTCAGCCAGTATAAATATTTTCCAATACAGTGGAAAATTTTTGTCTCAACTGAGTTCACATGTGAGAGGCTTGTCTATAGATAGACAGTGTCTCTGTAAGGATTGTGTGCAGCATTAGTTGCCCCACTATCTGCCTGGTCCATGCTTGGTTGTTCAGTTGTAAAGGGAGAGCATTCAGGATTCTCCATAACCATCCTGGCAAGATCCCTATATGATTCAAATAAAAGCCTGAAATATTTCTGATATTAATATTTAACTCAAAATCCGTCATTTTGTGAAATCCTTAAAGGCATTTCAAGTCTCAACTTCATAAAAAGGTATTCCTGTTGTTCATATCCTGTTGCATATGAACTTGTCTTCTGGGATAGAGGTTATCAGATTCATTCTGTGATTGGCTGATAGAAAGGGGGAGGAATTAAAAATTTGCATTTGTGATTTTTGAGGGGCCGATTAGTCCAAGCTGTGTATGTATGGCTTCTGCTGCATAAAGTTCTGCTCTCATTAACTCAAGCCATGTTAACTGAAGGATATGAGTTAGCCCAGGGCAGATGTTACTTGGCTGTAAGTCCGTCACTGTTTGCTTCTTCCTGTCTTCTGTTTTTTATGTGCTTGCCAATAAGCCACTATTTTTGTTTGAAATAATCTGCAAAGGAAACGCATGCCTTTGGAATTCACATATGAGAGGGAGTAAAGACTGGGTTGAGATTCCCCTTAAACTACCTATCCACTGAGTAACCTCAGTATAGTAGCATGCGTAGGAAGAAGTGAGATTTATGAGATGTTAGGAATAATGCCACCGTGTACCTGTGATTCTCTGCTTAATAGGGAAACCATAGTCCATGGCGGGCAAACAACTGAGTTGTTTTATGTTGTGGTGAATTGTTTGATTTGAGTTTGTGTGATGTTTATAGGGAGGAAAGAGAGATGTCCAGCTGCCGTGAAACCTCTATTTAAGCTGCTAATTTTCAGCCTGCAAATTCTATTTGTAAGTTGTTTCTTTTTTCAGGCTTCTAACAGCAGATTAAGTAGCTAGAAGAGTGAAAATTTGGTTCTGGTCTTTGGATTGCATTTTTTTTCTGTTTTGACACATGATTAATAGTAGTGTTCTATTATTTAATAGGTTCTGTTTTTTCCAAATCTGACATTAACTTGCAAAAATCTTGAACTTTAAAAGCTAGACTGAAAAATACCTTGTGGTTGAAGTCTTTGGCATGTAAGCACAAGTCTTTTAACCTTTGGAAATATGGTGTAAATCCAGCATGAGGTTCCAAATAAAATGAGTTCAGTGGTTTTAGCTCAGCTTTTGGATGGGAGTCCACATAGAGGGAAAGAAACGAGGAGGTGGCGGGGGAGGGACCATGCATTATTTCAGCATGACTGATGGTCTCTGATAGACTGGAATATCTTACATAAAGTGTATGCTATTTATGTGGTATTTTCCTCTGTTTAACTTTAAAATACATTTTTAATTAAACAGTTTATATGAGTGGTATTTTAGTATGTGTTAAAATATTACAGTCAAGAGTTTTTCTAGTTTCCCAATTAAAACTCCTTACTTAAAAATATTTTGTTTGAAATGGGAACCTCCTCTAGGGCTCCTGCTTTAGCAGAGGGGTTGGACTGGATGATCTCCAGAGGTCCCAGCCAACCTACAGTTCTGTGACTGACCTAGAGCTCATGCCTCATGTGATGCACTACAAAGCATTCTGCCTATAGAAATAGAGTATTGTTTTATGGAGAAAAGAGGTAACCAGGGCTTTCCTGTTTTGTTCATAAAATTGCATATGATACTTTTATTTCACGTGTGACCTTTCAGTGCTGGAATAGAAGTTTTTACACCTTTATATCATTCATGAGCTGTTAGTGGACATGCCCCTGTACTGGTGGTGTTTCACAGTACCTCAGTGTCTCCTCTTCAACCTTTGAACTTCTTGCTACGGAAAGAAATGAGGCACTGTATTATCTCCATGATTAATGAATTGGTTACAAATTGGATTTTCAACATGGAAACGTAGTATTCAGCTCTTCAGAATACATCTATTTTTAGACTCTTGTTGAATCTTAATTTCCCATTTGTGACATTGTGAAGTTGCAAACATTGTAGAGCAAGACTTCTCTCTTCCCTTACTGCATCAAAGATCAAAAAGATACTTAACAACTCTCTGTTTTCAAGCACTTGCTAGTCCTGCATTCTATGAGGAGTCTGTAGAGCGTCACGCTACAATTACTGGGGTAGGTTTTAGTAAAGACCAATGAAATTATTATTGTTTTGGTGTTTTTTAAGACATAAAGTTCTCATGCAGCTATTACTGTTATTGCTTTATTTACAAAGCCAATAATTATTCCCAAACTATTGCACATAGATGCTGTTTTTCAAGCACGACAAAAGTTTAAGAGCTTAATAGTTGTGTTATTGGTGTTAGGGCCTAAGTGAAATGTTGTTAATTAACTTAGGAGGTGAGCAGGGAGTTCTTCAAAATGGCCTTCAATCCTCCTACACATTTGAAGTTATGAAACTATTATTCCAGCTAAATTTGTATTAGATGTAATGGAGCAAGAGTGCAGAAAATATTACTGTGATGTGGCTGAGTAGGCTTTTCTGTAAAGATTAAGCATAGGAGATTAAAAAGCTTCCTATACTAAACACAAAATTACTATAAAAGGCTGTAAAATTAGGTTAGAAAAGGTAACGAGGTCTTACTTCAGTGTGTGTTCCAAGTAGAGCTGAAGCAAAGCTTTAAGGAGTTTAATCTGAAAACAAGAGAAATTTAGCCCAATCCAAGTAGTAGAAGTTCAATTCTTACCTGGTAAGACACTGTAACTGGATTCATGTCCACCCAAACCTATGAGCGAGTCAAATACTCCCACGACACCATCATCAATGTTAATGAGAGGTATGCTGGGTGCTGCAGGAGCTGGAGGCTTCATCCTCGGCTGTCTGAGGAGCCGGCGCCCTGCGTAGGAGCCCTTCCTCAGCCCTCTGTGTCTCATTCTTCTCCTTTGCCTCCTAAGGGCTGCACTTGTTTCATTTTGTGACAGATCAATACACAGTGAAACAAGCAGGAAATAATAGATGAATGACGAGGCCTGCATGTTTTTGAGTGGCTTGGAAAGAGTCCTGAAATGGGGAAAAAGTAGACAATTAGCTATCTGGAGAGCTTTATTAAGACGTCAGAAACATGGCGTACCACTTAAAGCAAGAGGACCAACATATGGTACATCCATATAACCAAGTTTCCTCTTGGAAACAAATTGCCCTGAGACCTCATTTAAGCAGTTTAACCTTTGTGTTCTCTGTGCTTGTGCACAGCGCTCAAATTCAGTCATGCAATTGGACAGAGAGAGAATTTATCAGCTGACTGCTGTGTGAGTCAAGTTGAGCATAAAAGTGTATCTTTTTCAATCAATATTAATCATTAATCTAAAAAGATGGTAGTTTTGCATTTGGGGGTTGCATTTTTACAGGTACTTCAGATGCACAGAGCCAGCAGGCATTTCTAGTTTAGCAATTGTTGCTGCTTCCAGCAAGAGAGTTCCTGAGAGCTATAAATTTTCTGCTTTATTTTGGTTGTTAATATTTCCTTCATGTTGCTGAAACTTCTGAAAGCTTTTATTAATTGCATGTAGTCTAAAAACGATGGGTTGCGTTCTGCATTTACTTTCCAAGAAATTGAGAATGACTGCATATCTGGAGCCTTCTTGCATTCCATCACTTACACTGCACGTACTGTCACCAATAGGTGGCATTCCAGAGCAGAGCGCTCAGGACCCAGCAGTATGCAGGGGAACAACGTGAGGCATGGCTGTGCCACTGTGGTAGCCAGTCTGTGCGTGCCCAAAGTTAATACTGATTATGATAGCATCATTTTTTGAGAAAGGAAACTCTTGTCCTGTGACCTCTGTAACTGAGACTAAAGACACCGGTGTTCTTGTAATGCTGAGAGTTAACGAGTGCTGATGAGAGTTGGAGATTTGGAGCACCTGGTCATTGTGTCTCAGACACAGCTTACAGTATGTCCATGGTTTTTGTCTAAGGAACTCTAAAGGGGATTCAAATGGCTTTTTCTTAATGTTTCTCAGCCTAGCTTTATGTGGAGCTTTTCACCTTGGAGATACTCGTTGTATAAACGCTAGATAGAAATGCAAGTAGATACTGTGATTCTGCCTGAATTTTTTTTTGTTGTATGTTTTTAGGCCCTTTGATATTTCCTGCTTCATATAATGGGTTAAGGTCTTGGGACAAGTTTCCTAGTTTTTTCTGTGACATAAGGCATATTGGGATTTTGTGCTTTTGATGCTTTCCGTGGCATAATTCTCATATTCTGTTTTCAAACGTGAAGTTGGCAGTAGATGAGCTTATAAACAACATAGTTTTACTCTTTCCCAGTACTGTAGTTTTTATGTTCAACTGATTTAATTTTAAAGTATTGCAGCAAATATATATTTACTTGCAGATTTTTATTAAGCTAAGCCAATACTCCCATATTAAGAGAACTTGAGATGGAGGTGTCTCACACAGGTTCCTACAAAGTCCCCTGCAAGCAAAACAACCCGGGCTGTACATTACTCAGTTCTCTTCATACCCACCAGAAGTCTGTTGTTCCAAAATGCTAGATAGGTCTATCCCAACCTTTTCTTCAACGAAATGACTGTCAGCTAACGTTTCAAATAGAAGCAGAAGCCTGCACTGTGCGCTGGTGATCTGTTCTTTTTCAGGAAGCGCTTGCCTCTTAGCACCTAGTCCTGCGGGACAGATGGCCTAATGGCTTTGGTTTCTAACTTTCTCGCATGGTAATGACTGACTATAAAATTGCACAGTAAACTTCTGTTCTGTGTGTTTGCATTGAAAGCAGAAGGAGCCTTCAGGGAAAACTGAGTACACAAAGAAAAACCTTGAACATGTGTATTCATTCTGTTGAGTTAGTGACATCTCAATTAGGGTTACATTTTATAGTGCACTTCATAGTAACACCATAGCTATGTAGTTGCTATGTTGGTACATGACATTTGTGCACATTAATGTTTAACCATTTCTTCTTGTGACCAGAGTTACGTAGCAACGTGACTGAAATACTTTTCCATTCTCAATACAGGTATTTTTGCATCTCAGTATTTTTGCTGTTAACCTCCATATTAATAATAAAACTAAAGTAAGTTCCATCATTACAAAGTGCAGGCAGTTTTCATAAAATACTAGAATTACAAATTTACAAAGAAAAAAACAGACATCTTTCCACCCAAGGGACGTCTTTCAGGCCAGCCTTGTTCACATGAGTCCGTATGCTGTATTTTTACAGCAGCTCTTCACTAGTGAACACTCAGTGCTACTCCTTAAGGCCAAGGAGTGTTCCTCACACACAAAATACTGAAATATGTCTTTGTTTCTTACACTGACTTATCAAATAAGAGATATCTCACATTTTCAGGCCCAAATTTTGAATGTCATGCCTTAAGTTTGCTGGGCTTTGTCCACCCATGAGTAGAATGCTCAGATTTCAGGAAGTTACAATTAGTTGAGTGCCAGACAACATCTAATTTGGGGAAAATTCAGCCTATTCATCTTATAAGGCTTTTGCAATAAAAAGATTAGGCTTCAAAATAGAGTTATAGATGGCTAATAAATTGAACTTGCTATGTTATTTTGTTGCCAGGCACACTCAGTATGACTACACCTTTCTGATTTTACCCATGAACATTTAGATCATGCATGCTATGTGCAAGCATTCTTAAAACCTTTATCGTGTAACACATTCAGTAGTTTGTAACTTTCGGAATGTTTATTTTCAGTAAGTTCAATAACAGTTATTTTGCTGCCATGGTAATGGAAAGGGTTAATTTTTAAAGCAGCAACCCTTCAGTACCAGAATATCAGGATTTATTCAATAATCTTCCTTTGTCTAGTCAGTCTATATTCAAATGCCTTTCTCAGTTGTCCTGGTCATTTCTCATGATACACAGGAGTTAAAATGGTTTACCAAGGCTTTTCACGTTCTCCTCTTTAAACTGCTCGCATAGAAATGAGTTACATTCAGCCATACCTGCAGAACTAATTGCACTTTCAGTTAGTTTAAGCTCAAAGTGTATGGCACGCATTCACACCAAACAAAAAGCAGATCAACGGGTATTGCATAGTTTATCTAGAAAAGCATTCATGTTCAGTATTGCCAAATATAGCTAGTATTATTTCATACATATTTGCAAAGTTAACAAGTAGTTTAAGCCATTCAACGCCACGCTTTAAGCAGTAATTTAAAACGTAAAACATTTTACCTTGTAATCTAACCTAACAGCAGAATCTGCTTGGTGTCATTTAGTCTCCAGTTGCAAATGAAATAAAATCACACTGATATCTTTAAAACAAACAGAGAAACAGTAGGGGTTGTTGAAACACGTTAGATGATTCCTTAGTTAAGTCTGAAATCGCTTCGTTCCCTGGGGACAAAGCGCTGCTCTGCTCTGTGTGCAGAGAATCGGCTGGAGCTCTTACTTGGGGAACTGAAAACCTCCGCTAAGCGAAATGAAAAGCAGCACAATGTGTTCGGTCCGTAGGCTGACAAGGCACAGCTGGAAATTCTCTCCCACTACTTACAGTTGCATAAGGAACAAGAAAATTGAGTGTTTTCAAAAGACCTGAAAAATGTGCGTTCGGTTCTGTTTTATGTGCTTAGAAAAATAGTTTCCAGGTGGTGCAGTTTTAGTGCAGATTTACTGATTTGCAGAGATAACATATATTTTGGCAAGCATAAACTTAATGCAAAAACATCTATTAAAATTAAAGCATTTTTCCTAAAATCTTTTTTCTTAATCCTCTCCTGCAACGTGTAGCCTATAATCTATCAGAACCAAAGCTTTATATTGAAGTCTTAGCATGGAAATGTTTTCTTTTGTCCATTTACAGCAATGATTTCACCATAAGTTGTAGCTTATGCATGGAAAATAGAGTCACTTAAGCATTTTCCCTTCATTTTTTGTAAGGGTAATTACATCCTGAAACATGATACGGAGGCACAGCAATCCAGAAGTAATCCAAATATGAGAGCTGAGCGTGGGGGAAGGGAGGGGAAAAAACGGTACATTACCACACGTCCTTTGTGTGCCAGCAGAGCCCTTTCCTTCATCCTCAGATAGAGCTGCTGCCGTGTGCCATTCTTCAAGGAGACGATGAGTCTGCTCAGCTCCAGAAATGACAAACGTACCTGCGGGATGAAGTGAGGCGTCTGAGTCCTTCTGACGTTAACGATTTGTTGTTTGCTTGAATTCACACTCTGAGGAATGCTCAGACAGATAGTCACAGAATGGTACAGCCATTGCGTTAACCATAATTGTTAGCCTGTACGTGGAGGAAAGATGTTGGGAGAATGCATTGTCTCTTGAAATAGTTATTTGGTGTCCGGCGTGCTTTGCTCTGCAAAGTCAAAAGTAGAAATAACAAACTTTTGTGGCTTAGCTGCAGCTGCTTAAGAAGAATGGAGATGGTTATACTTAACGAATGGGACTAGAATCTGAAATGAGATAGCTGGGCTCAGTTCCTGTGCTAAAAACATTGATTTGCATATAGAGCAGGTCAAACAGTAGGACAGCGGGTGACAGAAAAGGATGTGTGTGCCAGGTAAAAGACTTTATGCATATGAATGATGGTGTACCTACAAAAGACAAAGTGATGGCACTCACTTCTTTGCATGTTTAAATGCTACTACTTATGCTTCTGACCATTGGCTCGGGATCACCTGCTGATGCTCAGCTCAGGCATCTCCTGAAAGCCTGCTGAGCAGGGACACAAGGCTGCCTGCTAGCGGCCAATATGGGGGATCTGGCCAACCTTGCTCACACAAAATTCTGGTTTAATGCATCCGCTTTGGACATGCCTGAATTCTATCTAGTAAATCCCCCAAGTTGGGCTTTTAGAGTAATGTCACCAATTTATTTTTGGCTAGAGTGGTCTTGTAAATTATTTCAGACACCTGCAGCTAATTGGTCTTTTATCTTTTAAAAGTAGTATCCTGAGAGATCTAATATTTACTGTCTTCGTGTGAATTATTCACTCTGCTTCATCTCCAAGTACAGTTCTGCCTATCAACCTCAAATGCATTGCTACTCACGACATGAGTGAGCTGTGCAACATGCATGCTGTTGTCCATTAAGATGTTATAATGCAGATTTATCTCCTTTGAAAACTGAAGAGACAAACATTAAGCAGCAATGAATAAAGTCATTTTTAACTCTTCTATCTTACGGCAAACTGCCTCCACTGTTACACCATAAAATGTGTGAGATGACTGTGGAAGTGTGGAGCCCTTCGTGCGGATTCTTCATGAAATGCAGGCTGACCTTGTCCTCAGAGCTTGTCATTCGTAGAGGGAACAGCTTTCCCTCTGCCCTTGCTGAAACTAGCCAGTGGAAATTCTTCAAGGAAATCATCAGTGAAACAGAGGGGTTGGAATTTAGGTTGGCATCAGGCTTGTTTTTAGTGGTAAAGGCAGGTTTTTATAACATCTCTATTACCTATTAGATGACAAACAATATTGGAAGTAGGCTTTTAAGATATTTGATACGGTTGGAATAAGTGGTTGTTTTCTATTTCTGCCTCAGAAGACACTCTTTTCAAACACTGATCTCACTTCTGTGAGTATAATGGATCCCGTGAGTTAAGGCAGCTACACTTCTGAACCACTGTATTAGTATAGCTTCTGAATTTTAATTATGTGAGGCTTTTAATCCATTGCCACATTAAGAGGAAATTTTGTAAATAATTAGAACTATAGCTTTTTGTCCCAAAAGTTGGATTCTTTAAGTATCAGTGATTTCAGTACGGTGTGGTTTCTTCTTTCTGACTAATAGCTGAGGGCAATACATGAACACCCTCAGCTGATTTAATGCTAGTGTGAGCTAGCTTATCATTGTAAGGCGAAGAATGATTTATTTCAGGTAACTGCCTATAATTGATGATATTGCTTAAATTAACTTCTTAACTTACTGTAGAAGTGTACATCTGGATGTGGTAGAAATCATAAAATTATGGAGCAATTCATGTCTGAGGTGACCTCAGGAGATCAGACCAGGTTTTGTCCTGCTGGTCTCAAAAGGCATTCACAGAGTTTACCCAGCTTCTCTTGGCTGCCATGTCCCATTGCCCTCAGTGAGTTTGTCTCTCACGCTTCTGATGTTCACCTCGTTTATGAGCTGTGCTTTGTGTTCTCCTAGATATAGCAAGGCTGCTCTTAGGATTTCCCTGAGCTGCCTTTCCTCCAGACTGAACCAGCATCTTTTTTCTATTAATAGTTAGCAAACCCCAAGGAATTTGGAAGTGGTTCAGAAGGGGATATAGCATTCTTGGTTATGAAATGTCATTGGAAACAACATTAAAATAAGCTTCTCAAAAAATAAAATAAAATTAAGGTCTGCTTCGAATGGATATGTTTTCCTGATGTATGTAACCCCTCTCTTATTCCGTGTATTCTAAACAAGATTAAAGAAGAGGCTGGCATGTCTGCATGCTGGCATCATTGGCTGTCTGAGTGCAGCTGGCTCTGAGCTCTCCTTGACTAGGTCTCCATCAGGATTGCTCACAGTGCTGACTCTGGCTGGTGAGGGGTTGCCAAGTTAAAACCAGGCTGACAATGTATACAGCAGGCATGCAGTACAAGCTTTGTTGTTTCTGGGGTTAGAGTAAACACAGAGGAAATTATGACCATAAAGACAGAAACTGTGCGAGTGGAAAGCACTGCAGCTTTCTCATTTCTGAAGTTGTTACGCTCTTTCTGTAATTTGTGCCAAAAAGCCCCCAGTGATGGGGCCGTGTTGTTATGTGCTCTGAGCATTTGGGGTTTTGTGAACTTTGCATATGGAGTACACGCACCGTGTTTTAATTTTCTTCTTTCTTTTCTCTTCTTTTTTTTTCAGTTCCTACTAAAATTAAATCTGGAAACCTTCCCAAAAGAACTTCACAATGTTATTTGTAACATGAGCCTCCATTTCTCTTTTTTTTTTTCTGAAGTTATTTCAGAATTATCTGATAGAATTTTATAGTCTGTCCTGAGATGATTAATTATGTTTAGGTAGCAGTATATCTTATTCTATATATTGATGTTCTGTTGAACATTATTAAATGAATGATGTAATGTTTCCAGCAAAACATCAAGTTTAATTTTTTTCTTTGTTCTACAGTTAGAAACTTATTTTAAGGAATATAATAAGAAATTTTGGAAAGTCCACATCTTCTGCATGACTTATCCAATATCAGAAAGAAGTACGTTTTTTTTCTTAAGAACACCTAAAGTTACACAGTGGGTGGATTTTTCTTCCTTGCTAAGGTGTAGATCATGTTGTTGTAGGGACCGGCCCTCACTTCAGCTCCATTTTTTCTCCTGAAGTTGGTAGGATGAAGTTGTTGGGATGTTCCATGTTTCTTTTTACATCCATACTGTTTTTAAACTTTCTAGATTTCAGTGCTTTTACAGAAGGCACCCATCAGCCACGTACTGGCCGTATATTAATCTCCTGAGCAGTATGCTTCAAGTTGTGATGACTGTGCCAGCGGTATCAAGTACCTGCAGTAGGTTAAGTGACGTGTCTTGGATAAGACTTGCTGTGTATTCTTAGTAAGCTGTGCCAGCCAGGGCAGTGAGGAGATCTCCTTTGTGTCACTGGCCAAGCTTTAGGTGTTTAATCAAGATCATTAAGACTGTCGTGGTATTATTGCCTTCCACTCTGTTCTTCTGCATGGGCACTGTTGAATCACGGCCTGAACCTCTGATTGACCTCGTGAGGTGAGCACTGGGTCAGCCTTGGGAGCACAGGTGAAGGCAATTCACCTGTGTGATCGGAAGGGGTGGAGCCTGGCTGCACCTCTCCTACAGCCATTTAGGGGCTGACTGCCCCTGAGGAAGGGTCTCTCTCTGGAGATCGCTCCTTGTGGAGTTTCTTGGGTGCCTACAACACTGGTGAGCACTTTTCATTTAATCTCTGATTATCCTTTCCAGTGTGCTAATCTTACCAGCCTAACTTCTGAGTATGCTTATGGATCGTGCAGTACTTTACAACACCTGTATACTTATTGATCTTGCATCTTCAAACTGGACTGGCAAGTGAAAGTAATGGCTCAGTGCTTGGTAGTTTTCTCTCTTGCAGTTACTAACAGATGTTTCATGATGCCTCCTGTTGTACTGCACTATTTAGAGAAGCGTTCTGTTGAAGTAGGCCCCGTTGTTGAATTGATCCCAAAAGCACAGCTTTAGATGTTATCCCTGTGTGTCACGTAGCACGTCCACATGCATGTAACGCTATTGCTGCTTTGTTCAAGAATCTGAAGGAAAGGAGGCAGCACTGAAAATCACTACAGCTTTTTCTTCTTAAAGCTTTCAGTAAAAGAACACAATGAGTTCTTGAAGTTGTTTTGCTCTTGGTTGTGATGGATCTTTGCAGTTGAGGCTTTATGAGCAGAGACAAAGATGGAATCCTAAACTTTGGGCTTAACCAACGTGTTGGTTTAGGTTTTTTTTTAAATAAAACACATGATTTTATAATTGGAAAGAATAGCAGTGGGAGAAAACAAATGGTAACTGCTAAAGTCAGCACAAAACATGAGGAGGGGAATCTGGGATTGGCAGTACACTAAATTTCTAAAACCTATAGCAGTTACTGCATTCCTTTTTGTAATCAGTGGTAACCAATATTGTTAAGGAAAAAAGCATCAGAGAAGGAAAAAATGTCGCTGGGAAACATTAGAGGAAACTAAAAACAGATTGTTCTTACATGTTTAAAAATACTAACTTCATTACAAAATGCATTTAGGTGAGAATAAACCTAAATGTGCAATATGAGATGCGTGTAGCATTTTTTTTGCATAAAAAAAATTGCAATTCACTTGCAACTGCATCCCAATTCCAGTTCTTCACTGAAGTGCATAGAAGAGGTACAATACTCACTTCCTCTTGCCACAGCTCAGTGCCTTTTGGTTGGGTTTACGTTCAGTACTGTAGCATTGCTTTTAGTTTGAGAAAAGTTTTTCTCACTTCAAAATGGCAGCGTGACAGAACATAGAGGAAAAGTTTATGAGTTGTTTCTATCTGGCAAAGATGTTTTTGCTGCTGATAAGGAGCACAGGCTGTACCTCACTTCTGGCTTGAGGATTTGCCTACGTATGGGTTGTACTGTAATGACTGCTTTTGTCTGTTACAGAGTATTTTGTAGGTCTGGTTGCATTTATGCAGCTTTGGTTGCCTGCTTTCTGGCAAGTGTTTTGGTAGTGGAGGAAGATACAGTAGGTACTAATAGCCTTTAAGAGAAGCAGCCAACTGAAGATTGAGGCTGATGTGTTTTACCCGTTGCCTTTAACTCTGTGATCTGTGAGTAAATGCAGTGGAGCTGTCAATATTTCGTAATCTGAAGCCTATTCCTGGTGGAGTTTTGATGCAAAGTGTCCACCAAGATTTACTAATATGACTGCAAAACACTGAATGTTGTAGTAAACATAAATATTAACTATATTCCTGTCTTTCAAATAATATAATGTTATTTTTCAGGTTTGGATTCTGGCATCTCCTTTCATGCTGAATAATTATGTTTCAGCAGTTTTCATTTGCAGACTTGTAGTTTTCCAAAACATTCAGCTTTGCAGTCGAGCATGTCTTCTGCATGGTTAAAAGAGCACCAGGATCTTCCTTTGGGGGTTGGCTTTTTTCATGCACCAGTATTCAGTATTGGTGCTTATCAATATATTTGAGGTTTCTCTTTTTTTTTTTTTTTTTTTTTTTTTTTTCCCAAAGGTGATCACATCTTTAAGCACAAAAGGCAAATGTTTTCTCTTGTTCTTGCCGTAGTTCATACAATAGCATCTCTGACTTCTATATGAAATACATTTCCCTAATATTTTCAGATGTTGCAAGATGTTTTTGTTCTGGGAGAGCCCACGATATTGTCAATGTCATTCTGATACATTTGAAGTCCTTTTTTCAGTTCTGGGTCCTCACTAACACTTTGTGTTTAAGAGATTCTCTTCTGTTTATTTCTTTCATAAAATAGTTGGCCTTCTTTTCTACTGGAAGCTGGGAATGGAGAATTCAGAAGGATCCAAAATAGGATTTGAAAGGTCACAGCAACTGAAACAGTTGTTAAATTTCTGGCAGACAGACATAAGCCTATGGGGCTTTCATTCACATCCTGCTATTGCTTCTTCAGTGCAGCCCTTTTTACAATCCCATGCATACCTTTCCCAGAACCAAAGAGACAACGCTTCTTCTATGCCGTTTAAGTAAAGATTGAACTAAAATGAAGATACAGAAGTCTATCTTTCAAATATAGAATATTGGAAAGATTTTATCTGTGTATAAATACTGTAAACAGATTTTTAGGATTCACTAAAAATGTGAATATGTAGTTATTAGAATGACCTTTCCCTATTTGCTTGCAATGATTTACTTTCCATTTACTTGATCAGGCTAGGTTACTCTTGCCTAGTACAGGTAGAATGGCAAGGAAAGTGTTGATATAGAACACTGGACATTTCTCTGACAGGTAACACATTTCCTTAATAAACTTATTTTCTAAATTATTGCCATCTTGTATCAAAGTGAAATAATATCAAATATACGTGGATATTACAGATAAACATGAGCTTTCACCTGATGGGCAGACAGCAGGGTTCCTGCCGCTGGTTTCTTACACTGCTTGCTTGTTGCCTGAGGCATTTTCACATCTGTTGGGTTGAATATTAACCAGAAAATAATAACAGGATGCCTCACCACTGCGTGACTGTCTCAGGAAGGAGAGGTAAACTGAGGAGACAAGTATTTTGGAGCTTTGTAGTTAAAATGAAGGGTTTATTGGCAGCTGGAAAGAGAAAACACCGGGGAAAATAATGCAGTTTGCTTGCGGTTTCCTTTTAAATCTAAGAAGTAGTTGTCATTGCCTGCTGATTCATGTTTTCTCCATTACAAGTAGTGGAACCAAGTGATTTGTTTGGGTTAATTAGCGGAAAATGGCAAAAATTACTTGTACAGTAATTCTGTTATGAGCTACCAGTGAGAGTTTGAGGGGAAGAATGAAAAGCATATATATACGTTTGTGTGTGTGAAGAGCTAACTTTTATTTGATTTTTTAATATAGCATTGATATTTTTAATGATTATGTCATTTCTTGAGATATGCAGTTTCACAGCAAACATAATTCAGGATTGAGTGTAAGCTGAAAGCACCTTGTGAAGTAATTACTTGCGTTTGCTTTATGATGAGAGCAGCAGTCGTGGCCCCGTTTGTGCAGACTGGGAGCTGCTATTTCCTGGAACTTCAGCAATGTGTTCCCCCTTGTGTTCTCTTACAGAACAGGTTGGGCTAAAAACAAACAAAACTGTAATTTCTGCAGAACGTGCTGTTGTGGAGGAATGCATTTGTGTTGTGTAGCAACTTGCCTCGTTGAAGCAGAACTTTAGTGTTGGAACTCTTTCAAAGCTCAGACAGACTTTTCCAGTTCACCTGTTTTACTGTAATTTCTGCCTCCTCTTTGGCATACACTCTTTGCATTCTCTTTCCTTTGTTATCTGGAAGACTGGTGAAATGACTGGAGCAGTTATTTTTGAGATCCTTGCTGAATCTGTCTCTGAAATGTCTTCATGACATAAGGTAGGTGGCAGAAACTTGCAGCTGAGAGATGCTCTCCCTGCAACAGATGATCACTTATGGCAGTGCATCCCCTCTGCAGGGGCTGCAGGCCTTGCTGTACCCTCTGGGTCAGTGCTTGCACAGCTCAGGGCTTTTTGCTTCAAAACTAGTGGTTTCCTCTTCTGGAAAATGGCAACCTCATCAGCCAACAATTTCAGGACTGGGATACTGTTTATTGTAATAGCAGGAGCCTCAGAAGTTATATTGTAGTCTCAGCCAAAAACTTATCACTTAACTCCCATAGATACAGGCTCTTTCTTCATCAAGGTGCTTTATTTCTTGGCACCATGGGTTAGGAAGCTGTTTGGTACGGAAGCTGTGCAGTTTTTGATGCACTAGTACTTGCCTCTAGCCAGTTCCAATGCTCCAGCAGCTCTCCAACTGTTCTTTTATCCTGCTTGCTCACTTTACAACAGCTGTTTGCCCGAAATAGTCAGTGTCAGGAGATGAAATCTTTGGTGGCAACATTATTCATTCTTGCTTCAGTGCTGTGATGCACTGTCTGCAGATTGTTTTGCTGCTACTGATTTTGTGGCTGGGCCATTAGTCACAATGAGGAAACAATCCTTTTTTTTCCATGCCTTCTCCTTTCTGGTCAGATTCGCTGCAGCTGCCCGAGCAACTCTGCTGGCAGATGTGGGGCTGTCAGTAGCTGCTGGAAGGAAAATGGGGGCAGGAAGGACAGGCCCGGATTAAGTGGCCCAGGATACTTGTCTTATGAAACTGGGTTTCAAAACAAGAACAGAAAAACAGAAATAACCTGACAGAATTATCTGTTCCACCAGCTGAAATGAGCTAATTCAACCCTAACCAAGAAGTAAGACATCTTCTCCCACGGCTTGAAAGATCCTAGATGCTCTTAAGAAGCTTCTAATGAATCAGCAGTTCTATTTTATTGTCTTTACCTTCACTTCTTTCCTTGAATGCTGTGCCACTGGTGCAGCATCCTCTGTTATGGGCCGCAAGTGACATCAGGCTGCTGCTACTGAATGCACGCTGTGAGCTGGGACTGACTTGAGAGATTTTGGTTTTCCTGTATGCATTCAACCTAGCCACAGCCTCTCTAATCACTGAGTTCTGATCGATGTGATTATTATGGGATGCAAAAGCATTGTTTTTTTTACTCTTTCAAAACTGATGAATTGCTTAACAATGTTGGAGGCTGGCTCACTTAGGTTTGTTTCAAGTCAAATACACATAGTATAATTTTGTGTGGGGCTGTTTAACTTAACTGGTATTTTCCTCAGCTTCTGTGAAGACTTTTGAAAAACACAGCAACGTATTCCACCCAGCAGATCAAAGTGAACTTATCCTGCCTTGGTATATTATTACTGGTAATATTAGTAAGGCACGGTGATCCAAATATGATGAGCATAGGAGCCAAAAGAGTTTGCAGTGCTGTAGTAGTTTCAGCCTGGTAATAGCACAGGTTGAAGGCAACCCATGTGAGTTTAACTGCCCAGGTGGCTGAAATGCTTTCATTGCTCCTTTTCCTTTCAAGAGTGGATTTGAAAAGATTGAGTTCTCTAAAGCTAACTTGAAATAATTTGCAATAGTGCTAAGGTTATTTTTAATTAATAAGCATTAACCAGCTTTGATTAAAGCAAGCCGTATTTTAGCCCAGCAGTTCTTAGAACAGATCCGTCATTTAAAAATCAGAAGATTTCTTTAAACCATCTCTTCAGAGGGTTGGAGAGCTCTGAAGGGGTGCAGGATGTTGGATTTTTGTTTTTTTCATTTGTTCTGTAAAGTTCTTACTGAAAATTTCTCAAGCCATTGTGTCTGACAGATTCCTCTAAACCTGAGTATTGTATATTTAAAAATAATTTTAAATCAGCTAAAATCTTTAGCAGGTTTGCCTGCATTTTATTCCTATTTCAGTAAGGGAAGATGAGCAGAGCTCCATCTGTGTGGGAACTAGAGCAGCCAGGAGAAAACCTGGGATTGAAATAAACTCAAATATTTTTTTCTGTCTCTCTGCCTTCCAGTCTGTAAGGTCATCATCTATCCTTTCATCTTATGGGATGAAAATAATCATAAATAGAGTTAAGTGTTCCCCTGCATCAAAGAACTGGTACTTTTCATGCTAATTTAATGCCTCTATCTGCCACAATGCCCCAATATGTTCTATGTATCTCACTTTTTGTGGAAACTTCAGGAAAATTACAGAATTGCTGGACATGCATTAGCTGACTCCAAGCAGTGCACTGCTGCATGCTGTGCATTGACAGCATCACTCTTGTGTGCAGCGTGACACTGGCCAAGGAATTTGGGGTGAATGCACACAGGGAACAGAAGCTGCTTGTGCTTCCTCAGACACACTGGGTGGGAACAAAGAGACAGTATGAGCAATGTAGACTTCTACAAGAACAAGATTTATTGTTGCTGGCAGTTGTTTGAAATATTTCTGCAATGCCAGCCGTTTATATTCACACAGAATTGCCTCAGAGCTGCACTGACGGTGAATGAGTTACGCGGCAGCTCGTGCTGGTGTTACCACCTCTGCTTTGTTCTGCTGCAGTGCCTAGCAATAGTGCAAATATTTACACACACATCAGAGTGCGTTCCTGCTGACTGCAGCTTTGGCACTGAAAAACCAAATAAGGTGTGTTATAAGTACAGTTTTGCCTGACAACTGCAAGTGCTTTCTTGTAGTGGTTTGCTAAGGAATTAGCATCGCTGCCCCAAAAGTTCTTCTGTAGTTGACAATAGAAAATGCTTAACTTCAAATCATCCTTGCTCTGAGAAGTTTAGCCTATGGAGTCCTGCGGAGTTGCTGAGTAAATGGTGTTACGGTGTTCTGATGTAATGATAGCTCCTCATTATGCTTTCTGGCTCTTTCTCTGTGATGTGTTTTGTAGCTCCAATTTGAGTTAATCATTTTTAACTGGTCTGTTATTAATGAGTTGGCTGCATTGTACCTTTACACGTACAGTAATTGTCAAAATATTAAATGCTTTTGAGTACCAAAAATCTCCTCCTGAATGTGCTTGTATCTTCTCAAGCCTATTTCACTCTTGATTATGCTAAGAATATGTTTGGTAAACTTTAAATCCAGCTGTCCAAAGCACGTGTTTGGACATATGAGAAAAGAATTCAGTGTATGATGTGTTAAATGAGAATAGATCAGTCCTACATATCTGTATGTTTAAGCACTGATCTGGTCCTTACGGCAGCTAGACAAATGAGGGCTATTGTACTGCATGCATTAGGGAATGCTGTGGACATGGATATCATCTGGGTGGAACTGAAAAATGAGCATGTTTTATTCAAGTACTTATCACACAAAAGTTCTCATCTGTATTTGTGGAAATGCAGATTCACCTTCAATCCTGTTGCCCGGAGGAGGTGGCAGAACAGCTAGTGCATAAGGTACCTTAAGAAATGGAGGAGCTGGCTACCAATTGACCCAGATCCTCTCTGTTCGCCATAAGTGATGAGAGGCTGACCTCTTAAAAACTTTCTATCCCTCTCAGAGAAATGAAAAGTGGTATTTTAGGTGTTTCAAATGGGACATAAACATTCGTACTTGCGGAAACAAATGTTTGCCCACAAAGCAGTGAACAGCGCTTAGGGCTCTTTCAAAAAGGCCCTTCTCTGAGTTTTATCCTGCTTGCTCCTTCATCAGGACATCTAATGCCTTTCCTGTCACTGGACTATCAGTTGGCAGTATTAAGGACTAATGATAACTGAAGTTTGTTAGAACATTTAACATCTTCCGTGTGTCATCCTTCTTGCTTTTAGTTTCTCTCTGCATAACCTGTAATAAAAGGCAACTTGATGGAGGGATGGAAGTGGAGTGCCACAGAGCAACTGGTAATATATACTTGAGTGTGTTGTATGTATTGGCTAATGAAATAAAAACCCTCCTATCACAGATGTGTTTACATTAGAAGAGCATATCTTAAAGAACTCAGTTACTGTACCAATGTGCAACTGTTCTTTTAATAGCAAAAGTGGAGTTCATTAATTACCAGTAGTTGAAGGCAGGCTCTTGTCCTTGCTGCAGTCAGAACGAAAGAACTGCAACAGTAAATACCAAGCAGAAACTGAATACCTTGTCTGGAAACTTTCTATAGTCAAGCTGTGAAGGCAGTCGATGCCTAACGCTGTGCTTATTGAGATGAACTGGATGCTTTGGGTTATGTCCCATGATCTTTTTTTTTTTTTTTTTTTTTTTTTTTTTTTTTTTTTTTTTAAAGCATCAGGGTCCTTGGAGAAAAGCTCACAGAGCTCTAGAGCCAAGACACTAACTAAATTCAGATGCTTTTATTTATGTAATGCTTAAAATGTGCTGTCTGGACTGGCTCGTTCTTGTGCAGTTTACATTATCAAGTTGGGCTACGCTTGATAATCAGCATCTCTGTGGTATGTCAGATCCAAGCTGTGTTATCCTTGCATTAAGGCATCTAAAGGCTTACAGAGAACCTGTAGCATCTTTCACAAAGAAAAATATTTAAGATCTATAGCGTAACTTGCTTTCCTTATACAGGAAGAAGACACAAACATAGCTTTATTTCTCTTCCATAAATGCCTTTCTTTTAGTCTGCATCTTTTGGATTATTGAATAACTGTGGGTCAGTTTTTTCTTCCCAGACTCGTTCTTCGCACTGCTTTGTAGTATGGCATCATTGCTCCTTTCTTGCAACCTTTTTGGTCTCTATAATGTCTTTGACTTATTGACTCTTTTACTGATTTAGATGCATCTGCTGCCTTTTGTACTGTGCCTCACTTTGAGTTAATCATCAAAGAGCACTGAGTTAGCCACAGCAGTGGAGTGGGGGGGAGGGGGGGGGGTCAAAATACAGTGTAATAAGTGGTGACTAATTGACAGCTGCTGCTTGTTATGTGCACCACACTACCTTGTTTTACCAAGCAGAAGGTGCTGCATTGCTTTAACCTTAGATCAGCTGGCACAAAAACATTGTGGCTATGTTACAATGTCTGGGTGCTTTTCTGATGTGTGCATATATATGCATACCAGCAGTAAGTTTGTGTTATAGGTGTACCAGCCTCTGTGGTCCTTGGGGCAGGCAATAAGGAGAAGAATTCAGCTGACTTCAGTTATTCAGACTTCTGGCTAACAGCAGCACAGAAATGTGTGTAAAATTAAACAGGAATGGTAAAATTATTGGAAGGGAAACTGCTTTTCATTTGAGGAGAACGGTGACAAACTGAGTCATTGACTGCAGAAATCACAGTTGAATCAAGTATGAAAAATAATGTTATGGAAATGTGCAGAAGGAAAATAAACGGCAACGGAAATAGAGTGGCGGCCAACTGCAATCAACTGAAGGGTAAAAACAAAGCAAAAGAAACTTCCTTGTCCGTTTGCTTTTGCCACACAGGCTTAGGGCTGCTGCTGAGAGAGACCTCCCAGGCCCAGGGCGTTAGGCACTATTCTGGAGCGCTGACCTGAGCTCACAAGGTTGCTGTGTGCTCGGACAGTGAGCCTTAGCCAAGGGATCTGCAGCTCCAGCCTGCTGGAAAAATACAGCTCTGAAACTACTGGACACTGGGCAGTTCTCATGCTGTACATGTCTGTGCAGCAGCACGTCTTGGTAAACTTCTGCAAAGATTTTCCCTGTCAGCAGTGCAATCCATAATGCTGTTCTGTAACCGTCCCCCCACGTTACCCTGTCCCCACTTTCCTCTGCTATGAAGGAAACATGCATGTTATGGCATCGCTTTAGGCTGGCTTTAGTCTTTAGTCTGACAGAAGGCAAACAGGTTGCTGTGCCGTGGATAACGTGATGGTTACACAGAACTTTTGTGCACGTTTCTGTGCAGCTGTTCCTTGGTTCTGAGCACGCTGGAGGTTCTGTGTCACTCAGACCCCAGCAGGGCTGTTTTACGCAAGGAAAATGTTTAGTTAGGCAGCAACTGTGTTTGTCCTGAGATGTAATGGCAAGTGGTGAAGTTTCACCAATCCATTTGCAATTTGCAAACTGTTCATTTGCAGTGTATTTTGGTTGTAAGGGAAGAGTTGTTGTCTTTTCTTGGTTTCAGTTCCCTTAATTACACAAAATGAAACACCGTGTCACAACTTTTAAGGTCTGTTCTGCTTTCAACTCCCAAGTCTTAGTACTTTGGTCCTTGACTTCGGCTCTTTCAAAACTCTACCATTTCATTTTTATTGTTTCAAACACAGATTTTGCCAAAGTTTTTCTCAAGCAGTGGTAATAACTCATTTTCATAGCTGTAATTTACTGCATATTCTGATTGCTACAAATTGGTATTTAAGCTTATCCAAAAAGTATGCTGCAGTCTTTCTAAGTATGGGATGAAAATTGACCTCTGATGTTCTAACCATGTCTGTAGTTCTGTTTTAACTGAAATTTACTTAAACACACCATTTAGCTCCTTTAAAAAACAAAAACAATTGCCATTCTTTCCTCTAATTTAAATCACTGTGCTCAGTAGCACGACTTAGTTACAAGTCTTTGTATACAGTTCTTCTTACAGAATTTAAAGTGAGTGGTAAGCCTGGAGCGTTGTTCCACCTATGAGCAGAGTAGGACGGGTCTGAAAGGAAGTTTGCCTGCCTTGAGATAGCTGCTGCCCTGCCAGATCTGCTGTGCATTCCTAGCCAGGCCTCATAACCTAAACATATTGCAACTGTTTTCTTAGAAGAGTTTTCAATGCAGTTTTCAACAGTTTTTGAAGTATTTTAAGAACACAGATTACAAGTTTACTTGCCCTGCTGGCTGTGTGTGTGTGTGTGCATGCAACATCCTTTGTGAGAGAGGGGAGATGGTGTGCTCAGTCATAATGGCTGTGCCTTCAGGATTGGAGGCTGTTTCTGTTTTAGGCACAAAGTTCCCATAGGATTCCCTGCTTGGAATCCTGAAGGGTCTGGGAAAACCGTTTCTGCCCAGAAGTAATAATAGCACGGGCTTTTATTTTTTGATCATGAACTGACATTTAAAAGTCATCTGGGGGAAGATGCTTCTTGATTGAAGACAGGCTTTGTTTCATGCAGCTGTAGCTGATCTTTCCCATCTGGTATCGCAGTACTTGGAGTGACATCTCCAGCTGAATGGGGTTTGTAGGGGTGACATTCCCAGGAGACCTGTGAGCAGATGGGGTTATTCTGCTGTGCTGCTCGCCTCTTGTCCCCAGGGGAACGCCTGGAAGAGTGGCAGCGGCTCAGCAGGGAACTGATAATCAGGTCAGCTGATAATTCAGAACCTACCAAATGTATTCTGAACTGTGGTGACGGAAGGACTTGTTGCAGCTCTCTCACACTGTGTGCCTAATGCTTCCACTTACGTGCCAGGTGTCCATGTTCTACCTGGGCAATATAGGCACTGTGTTCTAAACGTGGCATCTGAAAGGTAGATGGTGTTGCTGTTTCCTGCCTCCTACACCCTCAGTGTTTAACATTGCTCACTTCATTTGGGCAGCTCAAGTTCCCACTGCTGCCCATTGTCATCGTGACCAGCCATCCCAGCATAGGAACCCAGCCTTGCACAGCTCCTGGCGAGGTATTGCAGGCTCCAAAGCCTGCTGTCACTTCAGGTTCAGAATGTAACACAACTGAAAAAGAGAAGTGGATGTTCCTATCTGGGCTTTTTTCCGCGTTTGGTGGATTGCTAAAATATGATCTTTCCTGCTAAGAAGCTGGATCTTATCCTGAATCCTGTGAGCTTCACACAAGATCAGATTCTCACAGCATTCAGACTGATTGCCAAAGCTCTTGCATTTATTAAGGCACAGAATAACTGCTTCCTGTGTGCAGAACTCACCAAAGCAGCCTTTCCCATGTACCAGGAAGCTGTTACACAACTGAAAACTGCGTACTTTGTGCTCTGGTTTCTGTACAACATAAAATTGTTCCTCTGCTCTGTGCTGTGACACCACCTGGAGTGTTGTGTCCTGATGGGAGTCCTCAGCACAGGAGAGATGTGGGCCTGTTGGAGAGTGAGTGTCCAGGGGGCACAAATGACCCCAGGGATGGAGCACCTCCCTATGAGGGCAGGCTGAGAGCGGAGGCTGTGCAGCACGGAGAAGGGGAGGCTGCAGAGAGACACTTCAGTATCTAAAGGGGATATAAGAAGAGACAGACTCCTTAGAAGGTCTGTTATGACAGGACAATTTTATGGTTTTTATGATGATATGATAAAATACCAGCAGTAAAAGGGTCGATTATGGCAGCTGCAGAGGTACTCATTCACAAACTACCACTTCCTCAATATTCTTTACTGAGAAAGAAGGCCTGAAAAACTTCTGGCATCAGAGGAGCACAATTCCACAAACAGTAAAGCTGAAGATACCACTGTGCTGCTAGGCTCGTGTCCTGAGAGCAGGCACGTTTTTGTGCTATAGCTACTATGCACTTTGTTTCCCTTTATACATCTTTGTTTCCAGACCGTGGCCTTTATCCACATTATAAATACAGCACTGGATACTCTGAAAACTTACATTGGCAAATTCCATGTGTTTTATGTCATCTGGCATTCTGCACAAACCCCCTTCAGTTTGTCATAAATTCCTAAAACAGAGCAAGGTCACATCTGGTAGCAATTTCAGTTTGCCAGATGAGGCATAATCCTATAAAACCAAACTCATTCTCTCCAGTGCCTTTCAGAGATGAGCCCTCCTGCTCCTTTTCCTAAGACATAACGCTTGCCCTGTGAGCTCTGCAGAATGACTTAGGCTGGCAGTCTGTTCACACTTCATATGAACTGCAGCGTTTGGAACGCAAGTTGGTAAAAAGGACATAAGGCAGTGCAAGCAAGTAAGCGTGCTGAAGTCTCCAAGATACCAAGCTGTGTCTGGATTCTTTCCCTCTGCAATAGCTTGTCCCTGCAGGATGCAGTCACAAGCGTTCCTCCTCAGTGTTTGGATGCATATGGATCTGCTCTTGCTCTGACTAAACTCCTCTTCCTTCATAGCACACGTAGCTGCTAGTCTGCTTCTCTTACGTGCTGTAAGAATACTTGCAGCAAAAGTTACATTCAAGGTAATTCAAGATATTATTGAAGACAAAACTATTAAGAGCCGTAACACGATGGGATGGCTGCTCACTGACTGTTAGCACCCTGTAGAAGCTGTAAGCAGCCCTGTTTCCCACCGAAATGGGCGTTCAGCAGCTGCCATTGGTGTTTTATCACTTTCTGCTGGCCCACCGTATTTGGAAAAGCAGTTACATTGAGATCTCATTGCCTTTGCTGTGTTAAGCTTTCAGAGCACTACATGGAGATGCAGATCCTGTTCCTCTAAAGGAACATCAATTGTGTCAAAGCAAAGTTAACTAAATCACAAAGGTTTAGGTTGTGATTTTTTTTTTTTTTTTTTTTTTTTTTTTTTTTTTTGTGAAATGAGGCTGTGTTACAATGCATTACTAAGGAGAATTAACAGAACCTACCCACGTTGTCACGCTTCTGTACCTCTTGCATGAGGACTTCCCAGGAGTTTGTGAACAGGCCTGCCTTTTTCTCTGAGGTGACCGAATTAAATGTCCCAAAATCATACTTAAAGAAGAATAATCGTTAAAAATTCTGATGGCGTTTGTGATTACTGTTTAAAAATGTAAGTGTATTAACTATAGCAGCACATTGCAACTGGACAGATCTCTCTGGAAGGCTTCTTGTCTGCTCCTGTGTCACCAAATTTATGCCTGTTTGAATGTGTTTACTTACAGGCCAAATATCCCAACATCGTAATCCTTCCAGAAGGACAGGAGGGAGATCACATAATTCTGAGGAACCGTCAGCTTCCCGGGTAAGGCAATAAGAGGGATTTTGTGTTGTTTCTAAGCAAAAGGGACAGATTTTACTTACCACAGAGGGGTGACTTATGCACGGTAATGATTTCCAATAGTCCTGCTTCGGTATTAAGGCACTCTTTGCTTTGCAGTAACTTCTCTAAACACAGAGATGGGGCGATGCCTGTTACAGTTCAGTGTTATCATGGCACACTGAAAACTATCAGAGGCAGAGAGGGGAAATAAATAAGAAATGCCTGTAGATGCTGCTTGTGTGGTCCTGGTAGGTAAGCCAGCTGCAAGGCCACCTTGAGTACCTGCTCCTGCATTTTAAGGAAAACAGCATGTTTTGGAAGCTCATTTTATAACAAATGATCTGAATTCCAAGTTTAATAATGTGAGACACATCTTCCCTCCCATGCATCAGAAAATATGTCAAGTTCAAAGAGATTCATTTCATCTTGCCCTTCCTCTGCTGTTTGTTTGGGCTTCCTGGGCACAGCTGCACTTATTGCTGTGTGTGATCCTAAAAAGGCCAAAACCTCTGCAAGGGTGGATCTCACCCCCAGCCCAGAACATCATGCTCTGTACGGAAATGCTTGTGAAGTTGTTCTGTTGCTTTCATGCTGCATCTAAAACACCTGACCTGAAGTTGCAGAGAAATCTCTCCTCACTCTGCATAGCACCATTACCGCTGTGCTACAGAAACTTACAATTTATGAGACAAATACAAGAGCGGGAGGGGGAAGAAAATGTGGTGAGGTTGAGAAGTTGTATGTACCTGGAAACGAGTAACATCTCATCAGCAAATCATTGGTTTTCCTTGGCTCAAAAATGGAAGTATTTCTGATTCCCAAAAACAAAGATGTGAGAGTTGCATCACATGAGTGAACTTTGTGCTCTTGAACGTTTTCTGCTTTGAAGAAACGAAGCCGGTTGCCTGGTTAGCATCTAACTTTCCTCTGGCTGTGTGCAGGTTTGAGTTAATGATTGTTTGGAAGATGCTTATCAGTGAAGAAGGGACAACTACAC
The DNA here is from genome assembly GCF_951394365.1 of Tetrao urogallus. Classification (NCBI taxonomy): domain Eukaryota; kingdom Metazoa; phylum Chordata; class Aves; order Galliformes; family Phasianidae; genus Tetrao; species Tetrao urogallus. Next base: position 3,595,427 of record NC_136823.1, on the reverse strand, counting down.
CTGTTCTGGACCTCCTGCCCAAAGTACCAGAGCAAGGTAACACCGCTCCTTGCAGAGGCCATTTCTGAGCTTTTAAGAATGCCACCCTCCCCCCCCCCCCTTTTTTTTTTTTTTTTGGCCAGCTTGTCCTTAGATAAAATGGAAATGCAAGCTGCTAACTTCACCTCCAACATATTTTATTTAAAAGCAACTACAAAAACAAGTACATCTTGTTTTAGGCAGCAGGCAATCTGTCCTACCCTGAAATGCGAGGCTGACAGCTGCTGTAAGGAACAGCAAATGTGTGTGAAAGCAATGTTAATTTCTTGCATTCTTCTTGTAGTTGGTGAGCAGAAGAAAGCAGCCATTGACAGTGCACCTACCTGCTTCCGAAGCATGCTGCTTCTGTTTGGGATTGAAACTGCTATTGAGAATCTGATTCAAGCATTCAGCTTGGAAAAATGAATACCAGCATAATGTACAACAGGTAGCAATTTCAAAAGTAGTTTTAATTAAGGTATTGTGTTACGCAGTCTATAATTTTATTGAATATAAACATTAAGTTATTCTCCATTTAGAAACCATACTCATAAAACATGCTATCTGTACAATTATGGCACGTTATATATAAATTGTCATGACATGAAAATAAATACAGCCATTTAAATACAAAAATGCCAAATAAAATAGTTACATGTACAGAGTGATTTCATTATAAATTTATCTTTTTTGAATCATTAATGTACCAGAGTGGTTTATCTTTTTAACATTTTCTAGATGCCTGGAAAGTGTTAAAAGATCATGCACTGTCAAAATCAAGTCCATAAAAAGTGGAAGTTCCATTTCACAGCTCTGTAAAAGTACAGTGATTTTAAAATGACGAGAGAACAGCAAGAGACTCCTAGAACAAAGAGTTGAGTAGCTTTCTTATTAAATTAGGCTGGAAGTAGGCAAATAATTTGAAGATTTTGAAGAAATGTTATGCTTAATGCCACTGTATGAACTAACTCTTTTCCATAGTGGTGTTGGGTGGAGATGGCATTAAATTAAAGCAGAAAGGCCCGTTCTGCTTTTGTAAAAGCCCGTGGGTGAGTTGAGTACTACTTGCTGTGAATGGCAGGTAATCCTCACACTTCTGGGGGGAATTTGAGTAGATAATATAATACAAAAGCACCACGTTTCACACCTTCCTCCCTGAAGAAACCAAACATTTGACAGACGTTTTGTCATCTTTCACTTCTACTCCATGTACCATTACCTCATTTGTGAGCTGTCAGCATTTTTCAGGAGTTCCTGCCCTGCTGTAGCTGTCACTCAACAGAGCTGTTCAAACCAAGGTGTACAATCTGAAGTCACCTAATTTTTGGGCAGAGTAAGTTGTTCCTGGAATCAAGGGCCGAAGATGAGAATGATGTGGACTCCCAAATAATATTAGGAGGCCTTCCTTTTCAAGTCCATAGCTGCTGTAAGCATGCATAAGCAGTACAACTGCCTGCTCTGCACTTGAGTTATGACAAAGCATTATACAGCAATAGCAAAACAGCTGGGGAAACCAATCATTAAACCTACTAATTTCAAAGCAACAGTAGTTTCAATATTGCAACAGTCTCCTACTGTTCGGGAAGATTGGGAGAAACTAGTTTGTGTCAGAATCTACAGCAGAACAATGCCAGAGATTACATTTTGATGGACAGCAGCTCAATGAAATATCTTGGTAGATATAAGGCAGACTAATTTCAAGTTTGAAACCCAGTAGACAGGCAAAATTCATTGCTACTCTATCCACTGACATGTTACTGGCTTAGCTAGTTTTGTGCAATCTTTATTTCATCTTTAGTTTCTTCTTGCATGGCAATGAAACTTTTATCAACACGTACACTTCTATTTGCATATGAAATGTCTTTTGAAGTTACAGCATAAAAAACCTTTTCAGCTGTGGATAATTCTTCCTCAACTTCTCTAACAGTTGCAGATTCTCTTGTTTTTAAAAACAGACCTCTTTTTTCCCTGGCTTTTCTTACAAAAGCAGCAGTTACTCCTGCTGTTAACTACCAGCTCGTTACACTCGGTATCGCAGTGGAGTGAGAACAGCCCATGACCCTGCTGCACAAAGGCAGACTGTCAACGGGAAGTGGAACACAAGAGATTGCAACATGGTGCCCTACTGCTATACCTGTGGGGATATTTTGCATTTCCTCTTTCTTCTTGAGTTGAGGCAACTTTACAGCAGTGTTTGATTCTGCTTCTTGAATTTCAGGTAACAAAACAGTTCAAACATCACACTGAGATCTCAATGTAAATATGTTTAAATATTAGCCCACGTTATTCTTGAAAAACATTACCAGTAAGCAGGCATTAATCACAGGTAACAGCAGCTCACTGTAGCTTCAGTAGCACCTCTCTGCATTTTAGGGTTTGTAATCCCCACTCCTGGGGGAAAAGTGGCTGTGGATTTTATCACACCACCCCAATTTTGAGTTTATCTTCAGTCTCTGAATTGGGATCTTCTTTGCAAATGGACTTCTGCAAAAATCACACAGGCTTCCAGCTGTGTGTACCCATGTTTACAAAGTAAAGCCATCAGTAAACTGCTGAAGTAGTGATATAAACTTAGCTGTAGTACTCATCATGAGAAAGTGACCTCCTAAGCTTCAGAAAAGAAAATCAGAGACTGTCACCTCTTTTCTGTCACTTAAAAGAATGAGCCTTGAAAGCAGCTGCTCATGCTATGCAGTATGTGGGATGTCTGAGATAACGCCGACATCTGACATGATCTGAAAGACCCAAAGTAATATGGAAGATGTAGAATACGTTATTTCTGTCACTCAGTTTATATTAGGAAAGAGTGAGCTGTGGCTTCACCTTCAATAGCAGCACATAACATAGAAAATAAAAGACAAGTATGTCAGACGAGTTCAGCTATCACACAACATTCAGATATGCTTACCTTTAACCCTCTTCACTTAGTTTCAGAAGCTTTAGGTAGACAGGAAGTGATTGCAAAATTTCTGGAGGCTGTCGGATTTTCTTAACCTCATGCATTAGTACTTGAGTGTTTGCAGTAAGGTGGTAGTCCCATACATCAGTAACACTTGAAAGCCACTGCAGTTCTATTTTCAGTGGATTTAATGCTAAAGATTTCTATTAGGTTTTGTTAGAGCATTCCTTTCCCCTCTAGAAGGTAGGAGTGGGACTTAAAAGCACAAGCTTCGAGGCAATTCTCTTGTTAGTAATTAGGTTTTCAATGTTAGTGCAATATTTCAGGAAACCTTTACTTCTGTGCTATCTCAATTCTAAGGAAGTGGACTTTTTGTATTAAATTGATCTGTCCTCTAGTTGCAAGGTTTGGCACGTTATCTGTTCTGTCATATTAAGTACATTCAGTAAGGTTACACAGCCAATGCATGTTCTAGTGCTACCCCATGTCTTTTTAAAGGCATACCAATTAGAAGTCATTTCTTAAAGCAAAAACATTCACAGCTGAAAAATGCACTGAACACAATAGAAAAAAATCACCATAATTGTATTCCATTGATCTCTCACTTTCTAATGTGTTCTAAGAAAAGTAACCTTCAGAGTTACACTTTGTGGAGAACTAACGTGCAGTCTTCATTCTCCTTGAAGAGACTGGACATAACTGGGTCATCTTTGGCCTGTACATTCTTCAAATAATAGTTTACTATCTTGCCATCCAGTTTGTACTGATGAGGAATGCTTTCATACGGTTTAAGATCGAGGTCCAGGACAGAAACAGAAAAGGTGAATCTTGTTTTGGATGCAAGTACCACAGGTCTTTGCTCAGAGCTGGAAAACAAAACCATATTGCACATCTCAGTCACTGAAATCAGTATTTTTCAGTCATGTATCTCAAGTCCCCTTGCAAAAGTGACTGTCGTTTCTTTTATGCATTCCATGAAAGCCAAGGCAAATAAACTTCATTCAGTGTGGCATTTAGAAACTGCAGCTCCAGCTTAACAATTCTAAGGCAGATTTGTTGGTACTTCTTTAGACACATTTTCCTTTTGGTTTTTACACAGCACAAGTTAAGACATTACTCACAATTGCTGCCTTTATAGCTAGTAAATATAATCCATCTCTAAGTGATGTTGCATACAAACCAGAACCCTTACTAACTAGCAGGAGCAATTACTGCAAATCCCTCTTAAGTTCAAGGTAATACAATTTAGAATCAGAACTGCTGCCCACATACACTGAAGGACAGAGAATTTACTAATAAGGCAGCCACTGCACATGCCATCTCCCTCCTGAGTGTTTTATTCAGGAACTGCAGCACAAATGCAGGAGGCTGTATTCTCTAAAGCTTTGGAAAAGCAAACTGCCCTGTGTAAGAGCAAACTCAGTGCTGGCACAATCACAGAAGGCAATGCTGTGGCAAAGCCCCTTGCCTTACCATGCAAAATGCTCCCTCTCAATTATTGCCTTACTGATATGCTTAACACAGACTTGTGCTTTCTAATTAAGCAGTTCTGGGCAACTCATCTTGAAAAAGAAGTTTTTCATATAGGGACACCATGGCAGAAAAATTCTAACTAGTCAAAACTAGAATTCTAGCTAGAGTTCTACACTGAGAACAATCAAGACAGACTTCAAGAAGGGAGTAAATATGAAAACTTGACCCATTTTATCAACATAAAATTCTTCACAGATTGCTTCTAGTCCTGTCTTAAATTGGAACTCCAACTTATTAATATGCCCACAGCCAAACAGTGGAGGCACCCCTCCCCAAAAAATCAACTGCTAAAGTTTCATGAATCGACTGAACTGTGCTTCCCATTCATAATGAATTTGAGTTGTTCTTACCACTCATCTTGTAGACAAGGTGAAAGGGCAATCATGATGGAGCAGTCTTTAGCAGTCATTGCAATTCTGTACTGTTGCACCTACACAATAAAGAAATACCTTCAATTCTCCATTAGGATTTGTATTTGTCTAGATATCAAGCGTACAGCTCCTTATAAAAGGCTTTATAAGTGCACACAGTATTGTAGTAAGTTGTTTTAAGAGCTAGAAATGATCTCTACAGCAGATGTTTAGCAGAAAAGTAGGTGGTATTACAGCAACCTGTGTAAGAATCACCTTCATTTCCTACAGATTCTGTTACTGAAGGCCAAAGAAGTACCTGGTCATGTAAATGCCTCCTCAGCCTAGGAAGGAAATAGCTAGCTCTACTTCCCCCCCACACCCCCCTCTAAGAACAGATGCTAAAAAATGTTTGGCTTCAACTACTTCTGCTATATAAACGTACAGCCTTGCACACTGGCAGAATTACTCTTTTCCTGTGCAAACCTCTAACAAGACAACAGTGATGCTAGCACACTATGCCCTGATTTCAGTTAGGTGTTTATGACACTTGTCAGACTAACAACACCAGGAAAAGTACCTTTGTTAATGCATATGCTATCGTCCCATCGTCTTCTGTTGAAAGATCTAGCAGCTTCTCATAAAAGGCTTCGTTGTAAGGTCCATCTATCTGTAATGTACTTCTAAATAAATGTTAAAAGAAGATTTACAAACAGCCAAGATGATTTACTGCCAGTAAGATCAACAGCCCCGATGTTCAGATTGGAACATACCACGAAAAGCACAAAGGATGGAACAGGTTAACACTCAGCTAACGCTGTGGCCATCCCCACCACGCTCACTTGTCTTAAGATGTGCATCCATTTAGGTTGTGGTGCTAGGGGTTTTTTTTGTTTTGTTTTAATCTGCTGCTACCTGTCTGTCACAAGAACAGTATTCCTCAGCACAAAGTTCCAAAGTTGAGAACTGCTTGTTCTAAACTGCTTGCTCAGAAGCTCCCGGAAAGCCATGCTAATATCAGGGTATGATCTTTTCTGATAAGGACCTGTTCTGCCCCAACTTCACAACATGTGCAGGTACTGGAGGCACCAGCACTGGGATGGTTCCTTTGGCAACCTTCCTTCCCACGTTAAATAGCAGAACCCCTGAAAATCTGAACCCCTAAAAATGGGGTTTGCAGCATAAAAACACCACACAGATGAAATACATTTTAAAGTAACTTGCCTAATGTATAGATATCCAGGTAAGCCACACAGTGAATGATTTAAGCAGAACTTGAGGCCAATTCATTGCCCTCCAGAAGATAAGGCTTCAGCTGCAACAAAGGAGGCCAGAAGAGCTGAAGGAGCGCAAGCTGCCATGTCTTGCAAGTGAAGCCAGAGTGCCCTCGTGTGAGCACGGGCAGAAGTACAGGCAGTTACTCAAGAATGCAGGGAGCATCCAGTTAAGTCTTTTTACAGCCATTATGTCCACTAACAAGCTTTATTTCAGAATGAATGCAGCATCTTGAACTGCTCCAAAAGTAATGCCTCCTATTTGATTCTGTTGGTGGGATGGCAGTAGAGGTTGAAGCTTCTCATTAATAGTCCTTTACGTTGTATTGCCATGCAGCAGATGGCAGCAGAGGGGCAGTCTGACAGAATGGCATCTGACATGGAAGCGCCTAAGAAGCAAAGGTGTGTCATTGAATTCCTCCACGTGTAAAAAAGGCACCTACTGACATTCTCTGACACTTGCTGAACAGTTGTGGAGACCAAGCAGTGATGTGAGCAGAGGGAGGCAGTGGGTGATGTATTTCAGCAATAGAGGGTCACCTCCACAGTGCTTGTTTATACTAGCAGGGCATGCAGGCTGTTGATCACTGCTGACAAAAATGAAAGCTAACGGTGTAACGCCGAAAGAGCATCTTGTAGCTGAGAATCTGTTCTGTCCAACAGCATCACTGCACTCATTCTCTTTGCTGTAGCTTCCGGGGAATAAATGGGAGGCATTACTTTCAGAGCAACCTACATACAAGGGGCAGGCTGGTCAAGAGCAGATGGACAGATAATAAACTGTTATCCATTCATCTGTTCTGTGAGAACCTGCAGGACAGTTTGGGCTGCAGCTGAACATCAAATTAAGGGTTTTGAAGTGCTGGTAGGAGGTAGACTAATATAGACTTGAGAATGACTGTAAAAATATCATTATTACTGCAGACATTGTTCTGCAGCTTCTGAAGGCAGGGGAAAGCTACCGTCCATTTACTGTATCTTCCCTCCAAGGAACAGTATTTTCTTTCATATTTTACTGTGAGCTTCCTTTAATTAGTACTTTAAAATTCACGTCAAATTGACTAACATCAAAACCTGAAGCAATAAATCTCATCATTTCAGACTTCAAATTAGAAACTCAGAATACACAGTGCTGTTAAGGGAGGTTGCACACAGCAGTAAGTTAACAAATAGCTGTGTCTGCACAGAACCAGACTTGTCTGCAAAACCACTTGATCAGAACTGAAATGGCATCAAGTCTTACCTCTCCTCAGGAAATTCCTCTAAGTACTGCTCAACTCTGTTGTACAAAGGGTAGAGTCCTTCAATATCCAGCATGTCAAGCATCTGAGCCTGAAGAGTTTTATAAAGGAGGCAACCCCTCGGTAAGCCAGAGCTTTCCAATTTATGTTTACCTAGAAGAAAAGGTGTTTTCAAAAAAGGCAGCCACGAATGTCTTTGTATTGCTTCACTTTGCCACGGCAAGTGCTTGTTCACAAAGCAAATCCAAATATGCTTCAGATCAATCAAAGGAAAAAAAAAAACACTTTGATTTTCAAACACCTCCACTATTCACACCTTCTCTTTACCAGGAGTGGAGTAGGAAAGAAAACAAACTATAGCCTAGCTGGCTAGGGCTGTCAGAAAGGGTAGGGGAAGGCAAGAACCAAATGCTATGTAGCTAATCAACAAAAAGCAACCAGACTTCATTACACGCAGCGTAGCCCCAGTCACTTCAAGTAATCTGTCACTGTTGTCAGCTCACGCTGGTGTTCAATTTATCCTCTACTGCCTTCTGAACTATTTTTCATCCCCTTCCATAGATGGAGGTGGTAGAAGTGCTCCCTACAAGGTCATACTAGAAACAATGACCTAACAGCAGTGCAGCTCAGAACTTGGTTGTTTGCTGTTGTTGTTTGAATTGCTAGAATTCTACCGTTTCAGTTCTCACACCAGTAAAGAGCAAACGAGAAGCAAAGATCCACATCCCTGTGTGATATCAGTGCTCAAGGAATTCTTTCTTACCATTTCTTACCAGCTCCTTATTAAAAGCACTTGCTTCACAGTAGCTTCTTCCTTGGGAGACAGGAACTGTCTTCATATCACCTGCCCTGCAGGCATCAGTGCTACTTAGTAGCGTCAGAGTTATCACCTGGATCAGTTCTTTAACAATTGTCCTTGTGCAGTGTGGGCCACTGACCAACCCATTGGAGGGAAAAAAGAAAGGTTTTAAATGACGAGCGAGTTCATTCCAGTCAGAGGAGCACTCCTGGTCGTCCTTACAGCCATAAATTAGTTCCCCATTCTGCAAAAGAACGAGACAGATGTCGGCACTTCATGAAACCCAGTTACTTGTACGCAGTTATCCCAAATACCACATGGAGTAGTGTAAAATGACACATGGTGAGAAAAGAGTCAATTAATCTAACAGTCTGCATGCAAATACATTCCAATCTCTTCCAAATTTACCCAATTTGTTTAATAGATATCCAGGTAACGACTTTTGAATTAGGACTATCAAAAAACACAACATGTAACTCACACACGGCTTTACTCCACCAAATCCACTGTAATTCCAACAACAGAACTGATCTGTAGCTAATGTCCCTACCTGTCCTTTCTGAATAATGTCAGCAGTGAAAAAGTGCCATATCAAACAAACTCCTTTGAAAGGCACACTGGGAAATGGAAGGCTAGAATAACGTGGGGCAGAAAAAGCAAGACAGTTACCTGTACCTGGATGGAACCACCGGGACAATTCAAGTTTAAGTAATTGAAATAATTGGTTTAATACTGGAATGAACTGAAAATAATTTTAAGTATTTAGAATTAATCTGAAAATCTGCATAATCCATCAGTTTCTGCTTTATATTTTCCTACATTATTTCCACACAGAAAAAAGTGACTTCTTACTTTTTCAGTGAGGTGTGTTGCACATTGGTCTTCGTGTTGTAATATTATTATATTATTCCAAAAACATTTGTAGCAACATGCAAAGTTCTTCATTTTCTTCCTCTTGAAGAATGTACAGTTTTAAATCATTTGAAAGTCTCTATCAGTTGCTTCTTGCTGATTCATTCACTAATTAGTTCTGAGAAATTATTACTTACCTGCCCTAACTTGAAATCTAACTAAGAATTTTCCCATTTTCTTCCACTTCACAGTCCAACACTGACAGTGCCTATTAGGCACTTTGAAGCAGGATCTTGACTGTCCAAGTGCTGAAATCAATTTGTTTAAAAGCCAAGGCATAAAAAATTCAACATTAAAAAGAAAAACCAATCAAGCAGACAAATCAGACTGTTTACCTTAAATATTTTCAAGTTGTTCTGTGCCTCCTGCAATAAGCTCTTCAAAGCAAAGTGCATTCTTTGTTTATTTCTGGGAAAGAAAGAATCCAAGAATGTTTTGCCACCACCTTTACTCATCCTAAATTCACCACAGAGATTAAGTGACTTCTGGAAATTAGAACCTCTAATCTGAGTAAATGCACACTTCTGAGGTCTCATGTTATGTAGCAGAAGATACTGCTTCCTTAATAAGCAACGCTGATTCCTGGAAGAAGCGTGAAGAGGTGTAAAGCACCTCAGACATCCACTGTATGAGTCAGGCAAGCAGGCATTAATTATCCTTAATACTACAGGGACGGTAAAAGTCAGCTGAGAAACAAACCTACACCAGGCTTTTCTGGCAAAAGCACCACGGAGTCACGCGTGTCCTTACCCTGAGAAGAGATCCACGGGGCAGTATTTGCTTGGTCGCTTCCACTTCCCATTTGCTACCTGTTGAAAACCAACCCCACTGTCAGTCATGTTTGGGAGTAACTGTTGTCAGTTATTTTAAGTCAGGTGCGTGGCACTAACGTGCTGCATTCACAGGTCCCATGACATTTAAACCCCTACGGAGTTACAACTCATGTCTGCTAAGGGTCTTCATCTTCATATTGAGCTCAAATCACACCAAGTGCATTCACAAATGGAAAGCAGGAAGAAAGTTCACGTTACATTTCAATATGGCACAGTTATATCACTTCAGACACACAAAGGGCACTGGTCAAATAGGTTCCTTGTGTGACATGCCATTTACATGCATGTATTTGCTGAGTTGTGTTAGAAAGGAGATTTGACACAGGAGTTTACCTCATCAACAGCTTTAATAGTCCTCAGAGACTGTTTGTTTGCTTCCAGCTTCCCACAGAACTTCTTCCATCTCTCACTAAACACATTCACACCCAGCAACTCAGATGCATATACACCCACTGTCTTTAGTCATATCAGAGACTTAAGCAACAATATGCAAGTTTCAGCATGATAACAAGACTGCAACTGTGAATAAGAAAAATAGTATAGTCAAAGGAAAGCAGGATGACAACCAAAAGAAATTACCTTGAGATGCTGATGCATACAGTAACGACACACCTTGTGCTTTATCTCCTGTGAAACATGGCTGGAGAAAGGAATGAAGCCACACTTTGGCTAAAAGGAAAACAAAAAAGAGATCACAGATACAAATGTATTTATTTTTATAGAAGGCACACAGCATGCAAATCTTTCAAGCGTAAGGACACACAAAAAAAGTCCATCAGTCAACATCCGATACTTAACAGCTTTGCATGCGTCCCTGTACACCATTCCTGAAGTCCTCATTTAAGAATTAAGGACACAGAACTGCTGTTGCTCACAAAAGACACCTTCGAATATCCAGGAATTTCCTAAGCTTTGAAAGATCAGGAATTTGGGAGGTACCTCATCCTACAGGCTGAGCTCTGCCATACCCCATTGCCGCACTTCTTTGAAACTGCTCGGGTCAATATGAGCTTAAAGAATGCAGAGGGAAAGAAAACAGAAGCATTTTCTCCTATCTGATACCTTAATCTCTATGCAGAGGATTGGCCGGGGTTCCACAAAGCGATAGGTCTGCAGCCTGGTAAGATTAGGAAGGCACATTGCATAACCACTAAGTGTGTCCATGTCTTTGTCACAGCGAGACTCTGCAGAGAGGGGGAGCAAGAGAAGACAACACAAGCAAATTAAATGTGTGGCTGTTTATTTTTACTCCGCAGTTGAGTTGTTCACCAGCTGGGGGAAGAAAAAAAAAACAAATGTGGAAAGGCAGAACAAAGTTTAGCAGGATTTAGTTGATCATGCGCTTGCTTAAATCTGCCCTTCTTGCTAGCAACACACATCTTCTGTTTTCTCAAAACTTTATAGGCATTAAGTCCTTTTTAAGTACTTAAAGACCTGCTTTGGATGGCCAGCTTCTCCCTCACCCTAAAAAATGGTGAAAGGCCTGAAACAGCAAAGGAGTGCATTCAACTGGCCAAGAACAGGTAGATATTTATAACTGTATTCAAAGATACAGCATGTTTTCTTGCTAAAATAGCACGCAGTAAAATAATCTCAATTTGTCACTGTTTGGAGACTGAAAGCAGTTTCCTTGTGTCCTAAGGAATGATACTTTTTTACACTTCCTAATAGGGCACAAGGTGCCATAGTTTGAAAGACCCCCTTTCAGTGCTGTCGCCAGCACTTACCTGGCCTCTCCGGCTGAACCTTTAAACAGAGCTGTCTTACGAAGTCTAAAGGCAGTTGAATAATTTCCTAATTAAAAGAAAAAAGAAAAAAAAAAAAAAAAAAAGAGGTAAACATATGGATTTCAACACAAAGATTACAGCCTAAATGGGAGTCCTAGAATGGAATACCAAAGGTCAGTGTGTCACAACCACCAGACTGACCCATATAAGGAGCTGCTTCTCACCTCACATTAACCTGCATGAAGAGCTGTACCTGAATTCACACACAGTATAAAACCCGCCCTGAACAACAGCGCATGGCAAGGAAGAGCTGACTGCACAGCAACCTACACAATTTGCACAAGCCACATTTCCCCCCTTGTTTTGCAAAAGCAGTCTCAAAATCTCTGTCAGCTCTCACCTTACACAGAGCAAAGAAATGATTACTTTTCTCATTAGCAGCTTGAAACAGATCAAGCCACAGAGCACCATCCCGTCAGCTCATCAGCACTGGGGAGGGTGCTCTTCATTCTTGTGTGTGCAGCTTGCTCAGAAGCACCTGCAAACCCTGTCTGTAGTTTTCAAATGGCATTCAGAGTTCCCTAGGACTTCCAAGTTTACAATGCAGCACCCATTTATTTGAAGAAGGAAACACCTACCCCATGGTGAACGTAATTCTCCCCAAAGAACTGCTTCATAACGTGTTTTCCAAAGTCTACGATGTTTTGCAGATGGTGTAGTATTTCCTCTGAAGTCTGGAAGAAAGAAATGCACTAATTAACTTATGAAATGATGGTCACCACTATTCAGTACACACATACACTCACTGTCCATCTAGCAAAGCAATGCTCAGCAAGTGCTGGAATGACATGGACACATGACTGCCGTTTCCTCACAGCAGTTTGAGATGCTGGGTTGATCATGGAAACAGAAAAAATGACTTTTCATCTTAAGTTTCTGAGGAAAAAAGGACAGAAATAATGGGGAAAAAAAAAGTGGAAGAGGGGCATTGCTCAAGCTCTGCTGTTCTTCTTCAGCAGCTCCAAGAGCTGTGTGTAAAGCAGATGCCCTCACACCAACACTCACACACAAGAGAGTCTGCATGCTACAGAACACTGCACCTGGAGCTTCTATTCCATAATACCATTACAACAGGCAGCTTTCTTTTTGCCACCAGGAAGCACTACCTAACAAATGTACATAAACTGCACCAGTAAGAAAGATTATTTCTTTACTGAAACACAGGTCTACTGAGACTGCGTTCCAAGTTTAACATGCTGCCTTTAGCAGGATTCATTTTCCAAACTGAAAGAGCACCTCCTGCAGTAAGGGGAAGCTCACTGGTGCTCATAGGCTGCTCCCACCTGCTTTGCTGGCATGCACAGCACCACAACCACCTTTTTTTGTTAATTATTTCCATTCATTTTATTATTATTTTCGTTCCACGAGTTCTGATAGGAAGAAATGTAACCCGCAGTTACATTATTTGTTATCAGGACTTTTTGTTAAAGCAGCTAAGTGTGAAATTAACATCACAATTTGTGTTTACACCGCCGCATTTCACCACTGGAGTCCCTCAGTGCTGACCCACAAACAAGCAATATAAAGGCAAAGCACTCTGTGCACTTTTTTACAGACTTCTCCCAGAGGAGGGAAGCAGAAGAGTGAGATGTACTGAAGTGCAGATGTGCATCTCTTACTAGGAAATACCTTGCTTCCCGTGGTTTTTGCAGGGCAGATACATTTAAATCTCGCTACTAGAAGCAGCTTCCTTCAGCCACTTTCATGTGAAAGAATAGCACAAAGCAGATAGCTTGTATCACTGCATTCACGTGTCTCCTCTGCTTTCAAGAGCTTCTCTTTGTCCCGTTAAACTGAAAACTCTGCATTTATCTTTCTGATTTAATGCAAAAGCCCACAAAACTCTCCCTATACACTGACTTTGCTTGCTTCCTTTTATTTTATTTTTTCCCCCTAAAACAACCCCTCACTCTCAATACAGCCACATCACTTTTTATACTTCTCCTGGAGGGACAGAGCACAGAGCTGAAGCCATTCTCTGTCTCTCACAGAGAAGCAAATGGCAGCAGTTGAACCCCCTGCCTCCTCTGCTTTCCTTTTTTTCCCTGGGAGCGCAGTGCTGACACTTCATTCCTACCCACCACCTTTGTCTCCCAATTGGCTTTTATTCCTTTTAAAGCAAAGCTAAGCTAAGTCTTTCCAGTTCCTTCTCAAGCAGAAGAGCCACAGCCCCAGGAAGCGGCCAACTGCTTCCCACCACAATCTGTTTGCAGCAGATAAGACAGGGAAGTCCTTTCTTTCACTATTTCCTACCCTTGTCCAGAGCACAGAGGCTTTTCAGCTGCCATCCCTGCAGGCAGCAGCAGCCCTGTACCACCATCCAGCCCTGTGCTGCTCCTCTTCCGTCCCACCTAACAACACTGCAACCTGCTTTTCCTCAGCATCACTGCGCTCGCATACGTTGATATGCAACACTAATGCTTCCTCCACCACCACAACTCCCCTCACAGAAATCCCAACCTCTTCCCCATGTGCTGCAGTCTTCCAGTCTGCCCCACACAAAGGCTGTGGTACAGCACTCACATCCCCTTGGTTACATCACATCATCTCAGATTTCCCCCTTCTGCCAAAGCTCCCGAGGCACAGGCACATTTCAAAGCACCCCTTATTCTTGCTCCCATCAGTCACAGTTCTTCTGTGGGTTTCCTATTTCTCCTCCAACAGGTTTTTTTCAGCTTACCTGCAGACTTTTATCACCAGCACTCCCTACATCTTACCTTGTTCTGGTTGGGGGGGGACTTCAGAAACCGCAGCACCACACAGCGCTGAGGAGAGATGAGAAACAATAAGATTTGTTAGTACTTAAGCACACCACAATCTCAAAGTAAATTTCATCTCAACAGCACAATTGTCACCTGGTTCATTTAAGGAATTACGAAAAAAAATACAAAGAAAAGCAAAATAAATAGGTATTTTAACTGGTTACTTCACTCAGCTTGAAAATCAAGAGCACGGCCTTCTGTTCCCACATCTTCCTTCTCCTCTCCCCGCTGCCTTGCCCTGGCACCACTCCATGCCCCAGTGGCACCAGGGCAGCTGCCTCTGACACCCAGTCTGTTCTGTCCGTTCCATATTATCGTCAGTACTCCAGCTGTCTTTGGCAGACGCTGTGCAACTCACTTAAACAAGCCCTGCTGGTGACTTTTTGTAACGCTGTGCTGACGTCGAGGGGATCCCAAGCAGCTGGCAGCAACTCCACAGCTCTGCCACTTCCAGACTTCCAAAAAGCAAATAGATGCCACTTCAAATCCCTCAGCTTTTGTTTTTAAGGGTCCAGATGAAAATATTTGGAGATGTACTAAGTGCCTTTTTCCTTAAGACTATTCCACTAAACAAGTCACCTGAAGTATCTTTCTTTCAGCAAAGTCTTGGTAAATTTATACTAAATAACTACTGCCACTTACTGTCTGAAAAGCAAATTTTGACATAGTCTCAAGGAGGCAGAGACCCTCCCAGGCTGGGTCCCACAGAGCTGCCCCTCAGGTGAGGCTGTGTCACCATCTGACCCGCCAGTATTTCCTTGCAGGGATGCACTGATGCCTGTTCAAACAAGACATGGATAAAACCAGTTGGGCACCACAGTAGGTAAAGAGTGACAGCTGTTATCTGAATTTCAGTGCTCCGTTTGCACCTCTCCACACACCAACAGGGGTGGTGCAGTAACACACAAATCACCCAGCAACAGCAATGCAGACTAGAAGTCCAAATTACACTTTGGGTTCCTAGGATCTAAGCTTCTTCCCCAGCAAATGACCAGGTTGGAAAACACTCTCAGGTGAAGGTATTCTGCATTCTGATTGACCTCGCGCTGCAAGATCTAAACAGCTCAACTGCTGTCACACCAACAGAGATGATGACTGAGACCCCTGCCCATCTGCTTGGTCCCCCTGCTGGACCTGCTGCTGTGCCCACAGGGCTGCTGCATGGCTTTCTGCCCTTCTGGCCCACGCTGGCAGCTCAGCTCAGCAGCACCAAGCACTCGGTGCACGCGGCGCGATGGCTGCACAGGACGCCCGGTTTGGTCTCCTGCTTTAAATATTAATGAACAAGTGGATCAGTAATAGGGAGATCTGATCATCACTTCTTAATCAATTCAGTCACTTGATCCTGGAGTATTTCAAGGGTGCGGTAGGCACTGCTTTAGTCATCAGTTCCCAACCAAGGAACTTCCTCCAGCCACCGCTCAGGGAAATCTCAGCTTCTGTAACAGCACAGCACCTGTTCCTTAAGAAATCTTTTGTGAAGATGCACATTGGGGCATTGCTTATGGCAAAAGAACACATTGCTTTTCTGAAGGCTGGGTGCAGACGTCAAAGGAAGCAGTGCAGAGTTCCAATAAAACACAGATCAAATTTAACCAGCTGCCATCGACTTCATCCTGCACTGCCCTTTAGTAAGGCTGCCAGCCACCTGAGTAGCAGATCCAGATCTAAAAATACTAATCATCTTCTTGTTGGGTAGATTTTCAGAAATTGCCCTCTAAACCCATCCTTTGTGCATGCCCCTTACAGCAAGGTCACCCACACAGCAGGGCAGTGCTGAGGGTAGCCCAGGAGACACCAACAGCTGGGTGAGAACTGTCACCACTGAAAGCACCACTCTGCACCTCTTATTACATTGCATGACTGATGGAGTCAGCCGATTCTTGGAAACACCGTGGGCGGCTGTTGCCATGAGGCTTTTTGTCTGTTATCTTCAATGCTTTAGATTTATATTTACACACTGAACATCAAAGCCAACGTGCTTTTCTGCATGCAAATGAATGGCCAAACGCAGAAGAGAACAGATTTCTTAGGAGCTTGTCACTACTTCTTAGCACTCTGAGGGTCAGATCAGCCAGACCCTACGGCCCCATGCATCTCATTCCCTTTATGCACTCCTGTAAGCCCTCAACACTGCTTAACCTGACTGCAACAAAAAAACGTGTCCAGTCATGACAGAAAACTCAGAACAAACAGTAGCAGCATGGACACAGAAGGCAGCCCCGAGGCCACGCTGTACAAGAGCACCGTAATGGGCCACAGTGGTGTGAGAACCCAGCTCTAGGACTAAGAGCTTAAGGGCAAATAGTCCTTCAGCACCCTGCCAGACAACGTTTGTTTGTTTCACATCACACCTGAAAGCGTGCTTGCCAATAAACACGCAGTACCCCATAGGAGGGGCTGCAAAATGGGCCTGAAGAAATTCTTGGATTCACAGATACACACAAGTCTTAATGGATCCCAGAAGAATATGGGTTTCTGCTTCTTCTCCAAACAGTGACTACAGCCACTATCTTAATGTTACTTCCAGAAATCCAAACACTGCACAACCCCTGCTGGGTGAGCCAAAATAACAAAGAACGACTGGTGTGAACCTACTTTGGATTAGGCAGCTGCATTACAAAACCAGGATAAACACATTTCTCTCTTTACAGACTGATACTGAGAAACTAGAGTTTCCCAGAAATCTCTCTGAAGTCCACTCTGGTAAGACCAGACTCCTGCTCAGGCCGGCTCAGGGAGCTCCCAAAAGTTGTGCACCTCTGTGACAAACCTGCCGTCCCCACACTGCACGCTTCTGAAAAGATGCTTCACTCCAAGGAGGTGGTTTCAACTTTCAGTCTCCACATTATGAACAAGATCTGTGGCAGTGCTGGTGCCAGTGCAAGAAACAGGAAAATACGCATAAAGCCAAAAAAAAAAAGATGTGCACTTTCCTTCTGCTTGCCCAGCTCAGCTCATGTGGTGTTCTAACAAGGTTCTGTATGGGAATGTGAAGTTAGCCTGTCCAAACACAGCGCCTGGGAAACGTCCCTTCAGCTCCTGTCTTTCCAAACAAGCAGATTCACAGCATTTGTTCTTTTGTTGCCACCGTTGCTCCGAACAGCACACACTGAGTGCTTTTGTGCAGAGGCAGAATGTTGATATCTGGAGAAGAGTCTTATCTCATTGATCACCAGCTTGTGTTCACGTAGGCAAGATCTTCTGATAGACAGTGAAGCCCTCTGGAAGTGCCAGGCCGGCCAGCCCTCCCTCGCTGTGCCCCTGCAGCCCACCAGCACTGCACATCACTGAGTACCGACCTCCCTGCTACAGTCCGTGGTCAGCACCTTTATTTTAAAAAGGCACACAACAGAACACTTGATTTTTGTACAGACAGCTTTAAAACAATGAGCTTCCAGTTGTAAAACACGCAGGGAAGCTGAGCTCAAAGATTGGTAACAGACCTTTTCCTATAATTAATACTACATCACTTGCTGCAATCAATTTCAGGCACAGCTGCCCTCCGCTCCTAAGGAGATGAAGACACAAAGTTGCTCCTGAGAAGGTCACTGCATGTCTCAGTACAGGAACAACTGGCTCTTAATTCAGAATCTTTTCCTGCGCCCCAAGAGCCACCCAGCACAGCTCCCCCCCATTTACCCAACACAACTCAGTCACAGCAGGTTGGCAAAGGGAACAGCCATCACTACAAGTGCATTCACCTGCACTGCAGCACAGGGCCTGGGGTTAAGTTACACAGAATCACCATTCAAGCCCCATTTGAAGTTACTGATACCCAAATACTAATTAGCGACACTTTCAATGGCGTTAAATATGAACTGCAGACCTGTTTTGCTCACATTAAGCTGCTTCTGCAGAACATTTGAACGGCACGCAGTGTTCACCAACAAAATACACCATCCTGATATCTTCTATTCCAAGTCTGTATCCCACAACCCCTAGGCTTCTAACTCTAGTTTGAGGCACAGAAAACATTGGTTGTTCAGAGACCCGCTGCGGATGGGGAGCAGATGGACAGAGAGGTGTCAGAACACAGAGCTGCACGGAGGCAATTTCTCCCTCTGAGAACTAACAGAACTCGGTACAATCATGTCTCTGTGCTGCCTGGGCTCCCGTCAGTGCCCGCCTTTGTGCTGCTCTACAGATGACGCCATCAAGGGCTCCTCACCCAAGGTGCCAACACGCTGGGCAATGGGAGCCATGGGAGATGAACGCCAACTCAACACTGGGCAATTCCCAGCTCTGGAATGCAGAACACGTGGTAATATTGTACAAAACGTTACGTTTCCCAACCCAGTTTCGTTCTGCGTAAGAATGTGGATAAGCTCACACAGAACAAAGTGAGGAAAGCTCCGTTTCCTGCCAGCATGGAGGAAGTTTAGCAATTGCTTACGCAAAGCGCAAGGAAGCATTTAAGCATTTAAAAACTGAACAATACTGTTCTGTTTGGCACAGGAGCTCTTTAAGAACAACCCCGTGATTGCTGTACATCAATACAGAATCTCTGGCATAGCACTTGGTTGACCACTCAGCATTTTAAGCCATTATTTGGAAGCAAACTGGCCACAATACGTGCTGCCTGCAGCACAGAGCTCACAAGTTGCACCAGGCTTCAGGTACTCAATATCCCTTCCTTTCCTTTTGGTTACGATCCACATTCCCACTACAGAGAAGCACCAAATCACCGATTCCTCAAGAATTCTGTGGATTGGTGCTAGCCATGAGGGAGAGGGAAACGTTTGCCCTTCAGCTACAGCACCTCATCACCTGAAGTGCTATCAAGTGATCTGCCCACTGGAAACTCACACTGGGAGCAAGTAGCATGAGCTCTCCAGGAGCCCAGCTGCTCTCTGCTAAGGCACTAACATCCCTGACACCTGACTGCCCCAAACAAACAGAAAGCTTCCCCCAGCATTTGACAGTGTATCAAATATCTCAGTCCTCTGTGAAAACGGGTGAGTTCCACAAGCAGCAATGTGAATACGCACACTGAGCTTCCTTCCTCAAGCTCCTCAGCATCTCCTCCATGTACCACCAACAGGTCCCAGTGCAGATGGCTGCAGGCAGCTGCCCAGCCCGCTTCTGGTGTGCTGGGGAGATGAGGTGCTTCAGGACAACAATTGCAGGGAGAAGAAACAAAAAGTCAAAACACTCAGATTAAAATGAAGTAGTGATGAAATGCAGAGTTGAACCAAGTTAATTCCAAACACCCCGACACCTCTGTAACTCAGCTACAAGAAGTCTAAACAAGCCTTGAGCAACCCTTCAATCACACACAGCGTCTCAGCTCCTTCCTGAGCGGACCCACAAGTGTGAATGTGGTTACTGAGCATCTCCAAAATCATACGCTGGCACAAAGGAAACATCACACGGACAGGCTGGAGGGGAGGACAGAGCTGAAGCAGAAAACACCACAGGTGGTTACTGAGCACTCCTACCCACCGGTTGGGGCACCTCCATCACCCCCACAGCAAGCAGTCACTGCGTGTCCTGCCTACAGCTGCTGCCCACTCAAAGCACAGAAAAGACAAAGAGCAGTCTGATGAAATGCACTGCCACTGCACACACAAACCAAAGCGTGATCTTCCAAAGAATGGCATTAGAGGACAACCCCGCTCCATCACTCTTGATTATTCTTAGCAAAGTCTGAAGGTACCTCTGAAAAACACCATCTGAGATACAGTGATGAGTGGGGCTGCTGCTGCCACAGCACAGCTGTCACTGCCACACTGCTGTACAGCAGCAGACCTGAGTCTGCCACTGCTTCTGTCCCCCATCTCACTCCACAAACACGTTACGTTTTCACACCTGCACCTACAGAACCTGATGTGCTCACACTGTAAGAGAAGGCTGCAGACTTTGCAGACATCATGTTCTTTCTCATCTCTTCATTCTCCTACCTGGCGTCACCTTCCCTTTTGCTTCAGGAAAACTACCACTGACCTGCACTGTGCTCAGAGCATCCCTTCAGCACAGAAACCTGGGGAAGTCGAAGAAAAACTGGAACACGACATCAAAATTCTGTACAGACACTGATTCAAGGGGCTGCTTTAGGACAAAAAAAAAAAAAAAAAGCTTTGCAGGTAATCCCCAGAATTGGAGGCGCTTCCAACTTTGGATTCATGCACTCTGTAGGCTGCACTCCAGTAGAGCTGCTCCAATCAGCTACACTACTGACAGCCACAGCTGCACACCTATGTAGCCAAGGAATCAAACAAGTACAAAAACATCTGCCTTTTTTGCAGTGATTACTGATGTCTATTTAAACATTAGCTAACCGAAGTTAACACAAGGAAATGTATGGTTTCATAGAGGCTACAGTTCCGCACTGGTCCTGAATTCCAGTTCAGCTAGTCACTGCCTCCTATTCCCGAAAACTTAATTGCTGTTTACAGCAGGGCTCGCATCTCTTCCTTTCTTCTCCACTGGCGCCACACCTTGATCACATCCGTGGCTCTCCTATGGGTTTCACAGAGCTGCTTGCTTCAGCAGACTCCAGCAGGAGCTCCTCTACTCGCTTTCAACAAATACATGAGATAAAAGTAATTACAAGTAGGAAATTAAAATCAAAGCAGGATATCACGTTTAGTCAACCAGTTTTATTGCTGGAATTTCACACTGGAATCTTGTTCCAACTCACTGACATGAAAGTTCTGCTTTCCTCAGAAAATCTGACAGAGCCAGATGCAAAGCTCCTCCCTACGTTATATTACATAGCTTTGGTGATTCACTCAATGAGATGGCCATTAACGATCAGCATCTCTTCTCTCTGCCAGAGGAGCAAATAGGAGAGCTGCAGCTAGCTGCTGATTCTGCCTGTAGTTTTCACTCTTTCAGCCCAACACCTCTGCGTCTAAACACACACTTTTGTTAATGGCTGTCTCCAAGTAAGTCGATTACAACAAAATATTCCAGTAAAGGACTTCTGATTATACTTTAACACAAACCAAACAAAACCAACCAAACGACGACAAATCAGGAAAACCACTTCGTACCCAAGAAGCAGCTCTAGGAACAGCTACACAGCTCTGATGCAAAGCACTGCCTCAGACACAGAATGAATCTTACTTTATGGGGAGCAAAACCAAATCAATCTCCCACATGCAGGGTCTTCCTGCACATACTGTGCAGGCATTGTAATGCAGCTGCTAGCACAGGTAGCTGCACTGCGACGGACACCAAAGACCGGCACCTAAGCACAGGACAGCTGTGAAGCCAAGCAGGGGGTGGGAAGGAGAGCTGTGACAGAAGCACTGACAGCAGTGCAATACTGATACTTCATCCTTAGCCGTACACCTTGAAGGCTTTAAACAGAAAAACATAATTTAAAAATCTGAAAGAAGAGCCGGATATCATTCAGCTCTGACAAACACCAACTACAGGAACCTTCTGCAGGTTTGGTTATCTGAACTGACTCCCTTCCTCAGCCCTGCTTCATTTACCTTCTCCATCTGCCATCTCCCCTGTCTATTTCATAAGCTCAGATATGCCGTGCAGATAGCTTATGTGCTTACTAACAAACCCTTATCAAAGCCCAGAGCTGTCTGCTAGAGCTGCCAGCACTCCAGGACCAGGAGATGGGCACTAACGATCAAAGCACCTGAAGATACACAACCTTTTGCCAACACACACCCAGGATCCTCCAGACTATCTTACTGAATCAAAAACACACTGGGAAAAAGCCTTCTCTTGTGGCACCTCCACGTAGTCACCCTGAACTACAAACTTAATAATGCCCAAGTGTATTTTAAAAGGAAGCGTTAGATTGCCATAAAATCATCTGCAGTGAGGCGCAGGATTTCCTGTGATGTTCCACAGTGCTTTACCTCAAAAAAGGGGCTTCCAAGCAGTTTCAGTGTTCAAAGGAAGCCATTATTTATAGAGTTGCTTATGCTACTCTAGAAACAACAATTTCCTGAAGTCTTTACGAAATGAAGAGTTAGTGTCCCTGAGAGGGCACACAACTGATTGTGATGCAGAACTGCAAAGAGCATTTCCAGCTCACTTCTGAAACACCAGATATCTCCACCTCAGAAAGAGCCAACAAGCAGCTCACAGGACGATAACCTCTGTGGCAGCTCCTCAGGTCCCTCTCCACTGCTCAAGAGTAGAACGGGGAGGTAAGGAACAGCGTGTGGCCGCCTCTTTAAACCCAGAGACCAGGTTTGATGCAGAGGAGCAAACACTGCCATACAGCACAGACAACAAGGAGCATCCTCTCTAACTGCCTGGCTGCATGCAACAGCGCCTTTTTGTTTGGTCAGTTTGGTTTTGTCAAGCTGTATTTGTACCACAGCACTTCACACGTCCCTGAGACAGCAGCTACAAGAAGTCAGCAGAGGATCCCCTGTATGGGGAAGTGTGGCAAGTTAAGTTATTTGAGGAGGGTACTGTGATTCAATCAAATACTCAACACTGCAACGCATGGACGACAATCACGCAGATACTAAATGAATAAACTGTCAGTTTCTGTGTACTCCAGGGAGATGTGAAGTACACAGTGCTTGATACATCAAGCACTGACTTCAGAAACCAGCAGAGCTGCCAGCTGTTTCCCACTGAAATGGATGATGTAGAAGAATGGTCCACTTTCTAACAGAAACTTTTCATCAGGCTACAAACACAACACAAGAGCTTTCTGACCACGATTCATTTTCAGTTTGGATTAAGTTAATCACAGCTGTATTAAAAACCAAGAGGAAAAGCTTTATTACCAGAGAACTGTGCTCTGTTACACTGTATACTTAATATATGATTTCACATTCATCAGAACTACTTTACCAAAAAAAAAAAACAAACAAACCAACACACAACAGTTTGCAGCATTTTCAGTGTTCCATAGTGGGGCTGACAGTCAGGCTTCATCTATAACCCACCATCCGAAGGCACTGCAAGAAGCCATTGATTGGTTGCTTGAATCTTGGGCTTATCAGCTCCTTGCTGGCAGAGCTGTTTGTTGACCATGTGATTCTTCCATGATCAAGTTTTCAATTTTGGCACTGCAATAACTTTGGATTAACAGTGCGTTACATTCATGTCTTAAAGATGCAGGGGATGGGAAGAGCCACAGAAACAAAGAAAGGCTTAAAGAGAGCAGAGCACCATGAACTGAAGCACGCCTCATTCTTAGCCTTCACCTGCACTCCATGCAACCTGCAATGACAGCGTGTATCCAGGCTGCCTTCTCCCCCACCTGGAACACTGGGGGCTTCCAAGAATGGTCCAGAAGGCAGGAGCTCATAGAATCACACAGTGGTTGGGCTGGGAGGGACCTGACAGATTACCCAGTCCCAGCTCCACTGCTGCAGGCAAGGTTGTCACCCACTAAATCAGGCACCAGCTCAGGCTGCCAGGGCCCCATCCAACCCGCCCTGAGCACCTCCAGCAGTGGGGCAGCACAGTGCCAAAGCTGAAGCAAAGCTCCCTGTATTCACAAAGGGCAAAGAAGCTCGAGCCCTTTTCTCCACAAGGACAAGGGATGTTTTAGTTTGCTTCTGTTGGTGTTCCAGAAGAACTCAGAGGTTCAGATGCAGTCAGGCACGGACCGCTTTCTTTCTTTCCCACATTCCAGAATACAACTGTGCATGAGAAGGGAGAACACGGAACCAACAAGCACACAAACGCTTCCACCCTGCTCTCCATCTCACCTCCCAGCCTCATCTCCTCTCCGCAACCAAATCCCTGCCCCTCCCACTTGCCTTTAAGACAAAAGTCACGAACTGAACGGGGCAAGAGGAGTAAAACAAAATCACTCCCTTGATGACGCCAGCCGACAAGCCCTTGATGCAAGCACGTCCTGTTTGCGAGAGGCACG
This sequence comes from Tetrao urogallus, assembly GCF_951394365.1. NCBI lineage: Eukaryota > Metazoa > Chordata > Aves > Galliformes > Phasianidae > Tetrao > Tetrao urogallus. Next base: position 3,571,202 of record NC_136823.1, on the reverse strand, counting down.
AAGCAGCGACCCGTGTCCAAAGGCTACCTCAGTGCTGCGGTTTGACAGCAGCTCACCGCCAGCAGACGCGAGGCTGCGAGAGCCGAGCTCTGCTGGGTCAGAGCCGGGCACCAACACTCACAGCTGTCTTCCTCGCGCGTCCCCAAGTTCCAGGCTGCGGCCGAAAGGAGAAGTGCCGGCTTCCCACCGCGCTGCACGGCCGGCCGACTCTTATTGTTCGCCGCCTGTATTTTTTAGCTGCTTTTAGCGAAGCCCAAATTTAGGCAGGAAACAAAATCAAGCACGACGTTCTCGCGGGAAGCGCGAGCGTCTAATGACATTTCACGTGCGGCTGGAGGGGGAGCAGCGCCGTTCGGAGCCCAGAAGGCCACGAGCTTCCAGCATTTTCCCGCAGCGCAGCACGGCTCACACCTGGCTCGCGCTCCCGGCGCACAGCAGATCCGGACACCTGCGAGGAGCCCGCGGCCGCTCCTGCCGTGTACCGAACGCCGCCGCTCTACAAAGGCGCGGAAGCCGCGGTTCGGCTCAGCGCCGGCTTTGCCCTCACGGAGCGGCGGCGGACGCCGCGGCGGAGCGGCTCTCCGCCCCCCCCTCCCCCCCAGGCCCGAGGCGACGCCCCCTCACGCGGGGCCCGGCGGGGGGAGGGGCGCCCGCTCGGCGCCGGCCGTTACCCGCCTCACCTGGCAGTGGGAGACGACGAGGCTCTGGTTGCCTTCCCCGTGGTACTTCCACTCGTTCTCGTCCATCTTCTCCGCTTCCATGCCCGGCCCGGGTCCCCGCCGCGCCCTGCGGGGACGGTGCCTGTCGCCGGCCCGCCGAGCTCACGCCGCCACCATCGCGGCCCCGCGCCGCCGCTCCGCCCCAGGAAGTCCCGCCCTGCGCCGGGGGCCGAGCTTGGGCCGAGCCCGCCGCACTCGCGCCGCCCGCCGCCATCTTCGAGCCGGGCAGCGCCCCCCGCCGCCATCTTTGTGCCGGGCAGCGGCCCCCCATCTTTGTGCCGGGCAGCGCCCCCCGCCGCCATCTTTGAGTGGGGCGCTCCCCGCCTCCTCCCATTCCTCGAGCGGGAGGAGAGCCGTGTGGGCCGCTGACCCCCTTAACAAACGTGACGTCAGAAGAACGTTTGGATATGCTCATCGCCTCGTGGGTTTGATAAACACTGCGCGGCAACTGATGGAAATAGAAAGCAAAAAGAAAAAAACGATCACGCAGTGTTGTTCCAACTCGTCCAAAAGCATCACGGAGAAATGTCACTGTGCAGGACATCAGCGAAAGCGCCATACCACGTGAACTAGCTCAGGCCAGCAGCGTGAATGCTTGTAGGACTGACCGAATAAAGACACCCCGCGTGGGCAGGAGGTGCAGCAGCACTGCGGGCATTGGCGGTGCTGGGAGCAGAGCTGGGGGCCCGGGTGCAGCAGGAGATGTTCCAGGTGGAGCTGGGAGAGATTCGTCCCAAAGAGCGGTCGGGCACTGGCACAACTGCCTGGGGAGCTGGGGGAGTCAGTGTCCATGGAGGCATCCCAGAACCGTGGGGATGTGGCACTGAGGGCAGGTTTGGGGGTGGGCGATGGGACTTGATGATCTTAGAGGTCTTTGCCAACCATAATGATCGTATATTCTATAATATTCACAATATATTGACGTACGTAGAAGTATTCTGTCTGAATTTTAAAGAAATTCTATCGTTGTAAGTTGATCCCTTTTCTATTTTCATGCCTCCAGAAAGTGTGCTTCAATACAATGCAGTGGTAAAATATAACAGTGAAAAAGCCAGCGCAGCCGACTTCTGGTGCAGTGTCCATCAGGGCCCTCCTGATCCCGAGTGTGGAATTACTGCTTTGCTGCACTGCGGGGCTGTTCTGAAAATGCACTGATTCTGAAAATGCTCTGAAATAGGAGAGACAACAAGGTATTATTTCTCTCTACGTTATCATTTTTTAAGTGTTACTTATTTTAGATGTGATCTACAACGTGCTCAAACCGAAATATCTGAAGCATCTGTGCTGCTAATGGCATGAAAGCGTTGCGTAACTGGAATGTGTCTGGCAGGGCTCTGTCTGGGGGTAGAAGTGCCGTGTGTGCAGGCACACCTGGGTTCGCTGTAAGGCAATACCTGCGGGCTGCCAGCACACAGCTCTCAGCCTCCATAATAATAAGAGTTCTTATTGGGTAGTTCCAAGTTCCAGTGGATAATAAGAGCTCTGTGGTATTCCAGTATGCAAACAGCTACTTTAGAACCAACTCAGGAATGCGCAGGGTGATCGCATCTCCAGCCCCATGCTCCCACTTGATCCCTGCGCCATTTTCTTTTGGACGCACTCTTTAAATCCACGGGAGAGCAGCACAGGTCTAAGATGCATCTCCATTTGTCTGGACCCCAGTACAGCACCAGGTGGTTACGTAGAGCTCTGTGTCACAAATCCTGTTTTGGGGACTCAGCATTGGGGATAAAATACAAAAGTGGACAAACAGCACTACATGTATCCGCAGCCTTCAAATCAGTGCTGCACTGCACTTCACTGTGCCGATAGCCTCTGTGCAAGATAAAATGCCTCATAAAAGGCACTTTACTACAAGATAAACAGATCGTATGACTTCCCTGTAAGCTAATAGAACAATGCCATAAGCTAATAGAACAATGCCATGAAAGGCTAGTCAAACAGATGTGCAAAGTGGGAGAAAATATCCTTCCTACCTTTTTAAATGAAGGCAAACAATACAGCAGCTATTATAAAATTTCTTCCCAGCCTCTCACCCATCTCCTCATGCCCAAAATGGTATTTTGTTATTTCTTGAAATTTGCATGCAACTGTGGCACTGACCACTGACTTTACATCTGCAATTTATTCATCCATACCCTCCCAGGTCACCCCCCAGCACACAGAGCACTCTCGACCAAAAGCCACCAGAGCAGGGCTCCCCTTGCAGCTCTCAGCTCAGGCATGCTGCAGAGCTATCAACACCAGACTCTCACCTATGCACTCTTTTACAGCTTATGCATCTACCAAAGAATGAGAACAAAATGGGGGGAGAAAACAGGACTCCATTACTTGGAGGCAAATACACACACACAGAACAGGCAGGTGTTTTGTGTTAATATTCTGATGGCTAAGAAAAATTCATTATGTGCAGGTCTGAGCTAAAAACAGCATTACCTGGGACTCAGGATAAAATCAGCTTGTCTTGTAAGGCAGTAGAAGGGATTTTTGCAGTAACAGTTACATCTTAGCTTTCCAGGTCACTAAAAGAAAAGGCTTCTGTAAAAAAGGGTTTTGGGTTTTTTTTATGAAAAAGAATAAGCAAGACACAGAAGATCCTTTCCTGGCCCAGAAGTGTCTGCCTGGAGTCATCACATTTAAAAAGCAAAAATTCCAACAACGAGGCCAAGAATATTGAATGGATATGATAACACCAAAACCAAGTCATGATACAATAACAGTAATTCTTTTTTTCTTTTAAATCAAATGCACCATTCTTAGTTTTCAAAAGATGTGATTATGTTAAGATTTCCCAACAGTTCTATGCTACTCCCAAGCCATCAAAAATGGAGTGTACTTATGTAACTCACACCTCATCATGATTTTAAAGCTTTGCCATTTCTCTGTTATCAGGCTTGCACAACCTCCTTGCCTTGTTTTTTTTTCCTCGAATCCACTGTTTATCTGTGTAATTTCATACATACAGCAGAGATGCAGGGAACCTCATGCTTCAGTGATCACTTCACCATCTCTCAAACTGAGTGGCACTGGAAAAAAAATGCAATATGGCTGTAATATACTGTTTGATAGCTTGTTCAGAAAGCATACATGGTACTTCAAATCACAATAAAATAGTTCAGTAGCTACGTCAATGGCAGTAAGACAGCAGAAAGAAAAAGGTTGCTTAAGGTGAATGAAGGTAAAACAGCAGACTTGTTGACCAGAAGAGCTCACAGAATCACACCCAGCCATCAGGGACAGCAGGCGCAAATGAACAGATATTATAGCTGTTAGGAGGCTTAATTGCTACTTGGGCTGGGAAGGGAGGAAATGAAGACTCGGAGCACAGATAACTTCTCAGCATAATAGATAAAACACCAAAAAATTGCCGACGGAGACCGAGTGTTTTTGTGTGTGAGATCATTAAACACCGTGGATTCCGTGGGTAGGAATCCTGAACGCTCACTGAGCGGATGGGGGACAAATCAGCTGGGGGCACATCGTGGTGAATTCTTGGGATGGAAAAGGAGGTCTACTCAGGAACTGCAGGAGGTCCTTAAAGCGGAGCAGTGAGGTGAAGCTCTTTGGTACGGTATTCAACTGGAACGGAACAGCACCGATCCCAGCTAAGCACCTCCCTAAAGTCTGTTCTTATAGCATTTGATCCTACAGGCGAGGAAGGAGAGATGAAGGGATAAGGAGCTTTTAATCTTGCCTGGTATTAAGTGACACACCAGCAGCTGGGACAAACGCTCTTTACAGGCAGAGGGGAAAGCCAACCACCGGAGCGGAGTTTGCAGCCTGAAGTCACATCAGTAATAGTTTTGCTGCTTTTGCAACAGAGCACCACTTCTCACAGCAGCTACTTCGTGTTCCTGTTATGCTGTCAGCTGTGACCAAACTCTCTCTTGCAACACATGTACCCTTGGGTTGTCCATACCACATGCACGGCCTCATCTGTGTGCAGCTCTCAGGCCTGTTAATGGTTAAAGGAGGGGACAGCTTCAGGCACGAGCCCTGTACAGCCATCTTTAAACAGGAAAGGGAGTGCCCCCGTCTACCTGGTTGTTAGCCAGACTGCTATTGCTCAGTAATGCCACGCTGCAGACCTTCTCAGTTAAGACGTGGAGCTCTCTGAGCACAAGGTCTCTGGATCGATGACAAGTTGACGTAAGCCCGTCACACATCATGTTTCAGTCATACACCAGCACAGCAAACTGGAGCAATATCAGGACTGCAGAGCAGTTACGTTTGTATGCTTACTGATAATCGTGATGATCCTCGACACAGCTGTGAGATACCTGAAGAGATAAAACGCCCCAAGTTCACAGACATCACATTTTTATTGGCTGTAGTGGAGTAACTGCTGTATCCAAACTGTGACATGTAAGATGAGAGCTTTTTTTCATCCTTCCCAAACCAACTCCCTTAAAGAGTGCAGTTACTGGACCTGCTATAGTTGAAATCAATAATTAGAAGCTGTAATTTCAAGAGACATTTTCTCTGCACTTTATACTTCAGTTTCTGTTATCTCTGCTATGTAAACAGAAACACAATGCAGTTTCAGCACAGCAGCTAATAAAAACTATGCTATCTCAAAAGGTTCTTCTCTCCAAGCCTCCCTGTGCTCCTGCCCCCTCTTTGCATTGGCTCTTAGCCCACATGGCAAGCTGCAGCAGCTTACCAATTAATGGTCAGGTTTTCTTGGATTTTTCTTTCATTTTGTTTGTAATAATTACTGGTTAGTAGCTCAGCAAAGCAGCACAGCACTGCAGAGCCACGCAAGCCCTCCAGCTTTTCACGTACAGGAAAAGGAGCACCACCAAAATCAGCAGGGAGCGCAGCATCAGGCACTTTGCTGCAGCTCAGCTGCAGAGCAGGGGGAACTGGATGGGAAAAGGGACTTCCAGCAGCACTGCATGAGCAGCGAGGTGAAGGTGGGGGGGCTTCCCAGGGAAGAGCTAAAAGAAGGAACAGATGTTTCTGGGTGTGCTCTGAAAATCAGCAGGGAGCACATGAACAAAAGAAGTGCCTCAGGAGGACAAATTGTAGCCTCCATTCAACAGACCAGGGTCCCTTGAAGAAAAAAGGTATTAGCTCTCTGCCAGCACTGCAGTGCCAGGTCTGCCTGAGTTCATGATCTGCACTATGGGAATGTCAGTGATAACACAATCTACTCAATCGCTTTATTGATTTAGAACAGCTCTTTCAAAGGTAACAATTCACAGTTCTTTCAAAGAGTAATGAGGTGAGCATTTATTGAGTGATTGTGATCAAGCTTCTGATGGAATGCTTGGCAAAGGCAAGTGTAAAGCAATATCCACTGCTTTTTTTTTTCTTTAATGAAAGTATTTCATTTGGAAGAAAAGTTTTTATGTGAATAGTGAGTGTGCACCTCACATCTTCCATTTCTGGAAAAAGAAACCCAAATTGCTCAGAGAAGAACTGTTCCTAACAGCGACAGGAAAACAAGTGCACCAAAATATTAAAAGATGTTCCAAATCTCTCCAGTGAAGGCCTTTGAGGGATGAAATTTCAAATGCCAGAGAAAGCAAGAATTCCTGAGCAAGTCCTACACTTGTTAAACAGAAAGAGGCCCAACAACAGTGATGCCCTTCCTCATGCAAGGCTTGGCATCTGGGGAGGTACACAGCAGTGCAGAATGGATGTACAGATCCCAAAAATGTATCTTGACATCCTAATTCCTGATTGTTCTTGAATCTACTTTATTATGAATGAGCCACGAAGAGTGCAAGGAAGGCATTTACAGAACTGTTTTTGGAGATGGACTTACAGTGAAAGTGGGGAGAACAGTGACAAGGACATACTAACAGTTACTGGAAAGGAAATTGTGAAAGCCTTCAAAAGAAACCAACCAACCAACCAACCAACAAACAAACAAAAAAGCCAAAAAAAAAACAGCCAAAAAACAGTAGAGAGACCAAAATAATTACTCAAGTAATAATTGCTCCTCAGCTAGAAATGATCATCTGGAAAGAAGAGTACATTTCACAATGTAAATCCATCAATGGCAGAGTAAGAGAAACTGACCGATCTCAAGGCTACTGATTGCAGGGTGGCTGTCTGAGAAACAAAGCAAGCTCCTGTATTTACTGCATTTCCATTTTCTCCCTCTGCAGAAAGGAAGTGAAAGCTGTTCACATATCTGCTTTACCTACATTACTTCTTGGATGAATGAAAAGCAAAGCAGCACTGACAAAAATAGTGATACTAAGCTGCTCTTCTTTAACAGCCCCTCCATTAATACTGGTATTTTGTCCAGCAGCTTTCCCAGGGTTGTACAGTGTTACAAAGTAGGTGTGATGGGAAACAGCCTCACCTGCTGGTTTGAGGAGAGGAGAGGCAGCCAGGTGCTCACACAGCTCAGTTCTCCTCCCCTCACACCTCCAGCATCCCAAAGGAAAATCACCTTTCTTCTTTTCTGCTGCACTGTATTCTATAGCAGCAGCAAAAGTATTTGATAGAGATCTTTGCTGCTGTTTTCTTAAATATATTTTCAAAAACGGAAAGAAGAAATAAAAACAGAAGACTGTGCTGTCTTATTAAAGGTAGGACCTTTCATTAAGAAGTGTTATCTGTGTATTGGAACAACCAAAGAGCGAGAAACAAAGCAGATGTCGGGTCACCACGAAGCTACACACGTATCTCCTGCTGCTTTTTCTGCCTCAATTAAATCAAGTTCTAAACTCCTGCTGGGGCACGTATGTAAGCCCACCACATCTCCCCGTCCTGCAGACAGTCCCTCTTCTGCCTTTGCAAGAAGCTGCTGCCCACCCCTATCTCTGGTACGTGCCCGTGCACAGGTGTGCTCAGTCCGCAGGGCCGCAGGATGCCATGCAGGAACACGTTCCTTCAGCGTGCTGGTCCAAAGTGAGTGGAATTTCCAAATGAATTGTTCCATTTTGCTGGTTAAGACTCTAATGACTGTCATTGGTTCATTATCTTGATTACAGAAAACATTTACAGAACAGGGGTCACGGAATGTTATTTATGTCCCCCCTCGGCTTCATAACTGCACACTTCCTTTAAATAGGACTGATCTGACTTTCAGAGGACTGATGGCTTCCAGTTCCCATGAGAAACAAAAGGCTCTGCACTCACTGCACTTCCAAATGTCAGGCCGTGCTATTTCAGTGGCCGTGCTCAGATGGGAGAGCTCAGAGTTAGAGATGCGCAGGAAGGGCTCAAAGTAGATGGAAAGAAACTGAAAACTTCATTAGAAATGAGCAAGCAGACGGCAGCTACAAAGATGCACGTAAGGAGTCGTACTCCTTCCAATTCCTGATCGCTTCCCAGGGGCTCTGCTGAGCTTTGAGAAGTCGGTTGATTTCATCCCCCCATCCATTTTGCCCATTCGGCTCTTCCTGTGGGACATCCTTGGCCAGATTGACACCATCAGTCTGCAGGCCAAGTCATTCTGCTTATGCACTGTTGTTTCTGGAAACAAGGGACCATTGAACACAGTGACAAAGAGCTATTAGAAAGAAATAAAAGAAAAAGAGAGGAAAAACAAACCAACCAGCAAACCCAACATCCATACAGGCTTATCAGGAATTGTATCAACCTAACAGTGGATTTTAGAAATGAGTCTTTGGTTCATAACCAAAGATGCCTTATCTGACTCCCAGTGAGATGTAACAATTTCCCTTTCTGCTGGAGTGCTTGCTATGTTTGTTTGGACAAGAACAGTGCAGTGTGGGTTTTTGTTATCTTCCCTGTATGTACATATGTGAATCTGCACACATTTTATAAGTAACAATGCAAATAAGTTATAGTAAACTATGTGCATGGCAAAAGAAGTGATAGTTTGCTCTGAGTAAGAATGCAGAGTTCTGTGACAGCTTCCACCTTCCCTCGGTCACTGCTGGCCTCTCTCATTCCACTGAGCATTTTCCTCTCAACTCAGTATGGAACAGTCTTATAAAATGCAGAAATCAAAACCAGAGATGAAACTGATGGGGAAAAAAATGGTCGCTCAACGGCCATTCCTACAGACAGCCCCACATCTGTGTGCTGATCCACATCCAGGATATTCACAGCGCTTCCCAAAGACGAGCACGTCCACAGGGGTGGCAGCAGGGAGCTAAGTGCCAGCGAGCAGATGCGGAAGGAGAATCTTTGCTGCTAACAGATATTTGCTTTGGTAACGGCGCCCTGCGAGCTGCTTTCCCAAAGCACTCATTTCTGGCACAACGCCGAGCACAGCAGCATTACTGATAGATCCTTCAGTAAAAACAAACACGCAGGGCCTCTTTTACCTGAGGGGGAATGCTGTGCAATTACATGAGGGAAAGAGCGCTCACATACTGCTTTATTCTGCTGTATGGAGGTGTCCACAAAGGCACCGCTTGTGCTACATACAAATGTCACAGAATTACCCTTTTGGACCCTCTCCCAAAAAGTGTATGCAGGCAACAGCAATGCACCAAGGTTGAACGGAGCATTTCTCCAACAGTTAAAAGCGTTTGTCGGAACAAATGACTGCAGCTGCAAATGGGAAGCGCCACGTTCTGGGTAACAGGTAACATTTCCAACTGACAGACTGCAGGGAAACACTCGGCACTCACGGACAAATGTGGTCAGGACAAGGCAAAAGCCATCACTGATGTGACACAGGCATAAAGGAAACACCACAAAACCCCGTTCTGCTTATGGCCAGGGGAATTCCAACATGAAAACAGCACCTGGACTGGGCGAGAAATACAGGCGAGTCTGCCAGGTTGAAGGCAGTTAGCAACTTAGGCACACGCTTCTGGCAAAGAGACAAGCAATGGGAAATCAAGCACAAAGCTCAACACAAGAGTCTGTTACGTTGCAGACATTTTTCAGATGGAGAAAAAGATCAGCTGATGTATTTTGGGGCCATTCGTTCACTGGAGGCTGCGGGGAAGTATCACTGCAGATGTAGGCATGATGCTGAGGTGCCTTTGCTGGGAAGGGAATCCCACCTTTAATTTGTTTAGGTGTGAAGCAGTGCAAATAAAGCTGTGACGAGCTGCGTGTTGAGCAATTCGCCTACAGGCGGCGGAACGACCAGATCTGTGCTACAAAAACATGATGGCCATGGATGGCTCATCCCTAGATTGTCACAGGGGGGCAAATCTTAGGAAAAACAAAACAAAACAAAACAAAACAAAAAAACTGCTTTTCAGAAATATAAAATTAAATCTCCATAGGAAGCATCTACTCTAAATAAATAAATAAACGAGCGAACGACTGAATAAAATCAAGTATCCTAAAACTTCTTAGCAGCAGACATAGAAACCATGTGCGTACAGCTTTCTAGAACCCTACTTAAGAAGCTATGTAAACCGTCAGGGAGCTTCCCTCAATCCATGGCTGTTTCTCCCCACTGATTTGACAAAGCTGATGCAGATCTCAGCGTTCTCAGGCAGGGATGCTTGTGAAAGGACAGCGGAACAGACGGAACGGATCGCTCTGCTTCTGAGTGCAACTTCTGGGCCGTTTAACAGTACGACTGCAATAAGAAGAGAACACAAAAGCAACATGAAGGAATGGTACCATGCTGCCCAGCTTGGCTGGAGAATAAAGGGCCAGAAAAATATCTCCAGAGCCCAGGGTTAATCTCCCCTGGTCAGTCCAGTGCTGGTTACTGTGTCTGCTCTGATGTTCCCCATCGAGAATGGTGGCTGCCAACAAACCAGCATGAATCTCTTCTGATTTCAAGCTGGTATGGAGGGTTAGAAAATTTCATGAAGGAAAAAAAAAGATTATTTGACATAAAGGAGAAAAACACAGAAAGGTAAAAAGGAAGAGAAAAATAAGAAGTCGTGTAAGGAAGTAAACTGAATTAGATATACAGCCTGCTTTGGATCACAAGGCAAAAGACCTCTAATTTCAGCTAACAATGGTTTCCAGCCTTGTTTCAGTTTTCATGTCACAAAGTGTCTTCAGACTTCTTGTGGAAGCAACAGCCTTCTCTTTACAAGCAGCAAGGAGCAATGGCTGCCAGAGATTACAGCCAAAGTGTGCAGAAGAAATGCTAGCAAGAAAAATCACATGTCCATTAATACTGTGGCTCACAATTCTCAACCAATTTTGTTTAGCAAAACCTCCGTCCACCAAAACGCTTAAATCCCCATCAAACGTTCAGCACTACTACTGAGTTCAAGTGTGTATTTAATTACCATCGAACATGTTTAATTACTATTGACTGAGGTTTTCCCATGTATGCTTCAACCTCTTGAAAAAACAGCTCACAGCGCACATGGCAGCATTCAATGCTTTCTGTTTCAGTATCAGCCCGTCCCGTTCTGGGGCACAAAGGACAAGATGCTGCTCTCCCAGTCCATTTCCACCCGCACCCTCCGTGCACCGAATATGAGGTAAGCACAGTAAAGGCAAGTCCCTTTTCCCAGAGCGCAGTGAGCATCCCGTGCTGGCATGCAGTGGGCAGTGAAGCTCAGCTGTTTGAGGACTCAGTGGCACCCTTCCTCCCCGCAGCGCTCTCTGGCCAGCTGCAACTCACAGCAGTGCAGGCTGGCTGCCTTCAGAAGGCTGTGCAGTCATACTGACCACAAACAGGGGCAGCCGCAGTGCCAAGCCACAGCTGCAAGTAGATGGAGACACAGGTGTGGCCCTAAGACCTCTATATGTACAAATATAGAAAAACCTCTATGTGAATGTGAAATACTGCTCTCCTGAGAAGCTACCAAATTTACGAGCTCATATTGGCAGTTTGCTTCTCAGTGAAGGCTTGCCATAGCTATATACTAAAAGCAAAATAGCAGCAGTTGTCACTGGGATAGATTAAATCCACAATAAGACCACAAGTAAAATAGATGGGCCCAATACTCACAACATCAAAGCTATCAAGAACAGCTCTGGTGAAACAAGAAAAGATAAGTTAAGAAGCAAATACACCAATGGAAGGAGCAGAACATGAAGCCAGCAGACGTGGATTCTCAAGTAACAAAACCTGAAGAGAACTAGTAGCCTGACAGGAGAATTCCATGGTTAAAACAAGAAAGAATAAATAGCTGTGCAAAAAGCAATGGTCTCTTAATGTATGCCACCAACTAAAATCACTCTAGTGCTAAGATGAGGACAGTAAAGTTGCTGAAACAAGGCAAACAAATATTGCCTATCTCTATTTGATAACGTGGGTAAGTTGCTGCTATGCAGGGATGAGGAGATGCGTCCAGGATTCCAAGCAAGTAATGCTGAGATCGTGTTCAGAATTTTGTAGGGAAAAGCATAGCCACAAGAACCAAACACTCCATAAAATGTAGGATAGTGGTGGGACCGTGATGGCAATTCCTGGTGAGTTTTGGGATAACCAGGTAATTGCTCACAAGTAGGTGTCCTAAGATAGAAGAAAATAATAACTAATAATTGCAAGAGATGGGTTTAATATAGCCCTAATTCACTTCATGATAAGGATCTTTATTAGAAGTAAAGCGACATCGTTAACAGCAGTGAGCAGTGTTCTACAAAAGGGCTGTCCTGCCCAAACCCCGTTCTGTGCTGACCGCATCGGGACACGCTGCACCTCTCTAAGGTGCTCCACCAACAAACAGCATTGTAGGGCAAACAAAGACACGCAGCAAAGAGCAGGTTGTGTGAATGCAGCTGGGTCGGGCAGAAGATGTTGTAGTTAACGATTACGTCAGCACTGCGTCTGCTCTGATCTGCTGTTGTTCTCAGTGCAGTGAAAAACCACCGTAAGGTCAGTGCTGACGGAGCGGCAGAGGACGGGAGGAGCGCTGGGATCCGGATCCACGCTCGGTTCTTGGCACAGAGCTCAGGCATGTATGAAGAAATGAAGGCTTATTGCTCAGCCGTTGCAGCGCACAGCTCAGCACCGCTCTGTTCCTTCGCTGAGGTGGGGACCAGCCGTGCGATGTGCGGCAAGCAAGCAGTAAGGTGACACCAGCTGACAGGACCTCCTGTCTGATATGGGTTTTGCTGTGTAGTTCACAGGGACAAGGATTATTTATCCATCTTTGCAGCAAGGCAGTCTTGGGAGAAACAGGCAAATGCATGCTTGGCCATGTGTAAATGTTCCTTCCTTTAGCTTTACTTACCCAGCAGGTAACTCATCTTCCTACAAGCAGGCTTGACAACAGATACCATTCCCCATGCACTTCTACTGCTCCAAGAAGGCTGGCATACATTAGTTCTCCCTACGGAACCCAAAACCTTCTCTTCTAAATCACACCGGAGCAGATGTGGTCAGCCTTGTGCAAGAAGGATGTGCAAGATGTTGCCATTTTAAGTATTTTGTATTGTGCTGTTGCAACAAGAAAGCCAAACCCCTCCTCTTCTAAGGAAAACACACTAAGGTTACCTTCTTCATCTAAACAGCCCCCTTGGCTTTCTACCAAGAGCTGCATTCCACCAGAAAAGCCTTTCTTTGTGCTGTTGGGAGCCTCTGATTTTAAAGCAGTGGAATGTACTTGTAGATGTCACAAGCTCTTTACAATGCATTTACTTGCAGCTCTTGATTTGGTGTGTTTGCTCTGAACCTCCCAGCCCCCTTCACCCAATGGGCTACAGAGCAGATTAAGAATATGCAACTGAACTTGAATTACACTGACAAAAAAGTCCTTTCTAATGATCAGCACCAAACCTGCAGGGCAGGTTCAAGTACAGGGATACCAGAGACAAGACACTGCACACAGTGTGTGAAATATCCCACTGAACATAGTAGGATTAACAAACCCTCACAAAAGCAACAGAAGGCACACGGCTGGATTCATCTTACACAGCAGGCAAGAAAAGAGCACATGAAAAAGCCACCGTATCCTACTTTGTGTCTGCCCAACCACGTCCAGCACGTAGAAACCATGCCCAGCTGCCAGTTCACCTCTAACAACTGCCTCAAACACTTCCTGCTGTGTAAGAGCTGCTGTTAAGTGAGCGGGCAGCACGGAGCATTGCCCTCCAAAGGGCACTCAGCCACAAGGGCAGCTCTCTGCGCCAGATTTTAAGTTACTCTGTTCAATTAGCAACAAATGCATTGAATTTGACCCCTAGAGGTCCTGAGGAAATAAATATTCAGTGCAGGCAAATCAATCAGGAACAGAGGTGAAGGTTAGTAAGGAAATCAGACAATGTTATAAGAAATGATTTTTCAATCTTGTTTTACTAAAGGCAGTTTGCTGCAAGACCTTAAACATCCGTTTCTTAGTAAAAGTAACCCAGACACTCATTTCCTGGAGTGACAGGCAAGGAACAAAATCAATTTTTACAAAGTTTTGCTCACTAAGAACATGGCACTGTGCATTCTGTTCAGATTAAACAGAGCCTACCAGCCAAGCCTGCCTCCAAAACAACAGGGCAAGCAGCAATCGAGGCAAAGTGCAACCAGTAAGCCACAGCTTTCTCTAATGCAAAGAGAAAAGCTCCTTATGCAGGCCGGGTTCTACCCTTCCCAGGCTGCCCAGACTTGCCCCCTCGCTGCATGCTTTACCACGTTATTGACATAGCACAAGATGGCTTTTGCTGACAGATGAACACGAGACAAAGCTCCTTTTCATCAAGCACCCAGCTCTGCTCAGACTGCAGGCTACCAGAAGTGCAGTCTGCATTGCTACCTTACAAACCGTGGCTTCTGACACAGCACAGCCATAGAATGGGATCCTTCACCGGACTACCAAGTCATCACACAAACCAGAAACAACTTTGGCTGTTGTAGTGAACCCACTGCTTCTGGTTCTGATTTTACTAAACTGCAAATCCAAGCTGACAGAAGGAGAATTCTGAGCTGCTGTAAGGAACAGCAGTTCCTTAACTCCCAGCAGATCAGCAATGGCAAATATCACACAGCCTTTCACTCCAGCTCCCTACATGGGTTTAAGTCACTGCTTTAAACAAACTCAATGAATCCAAAAATACTTCTGCTACAGATCAAGTGTTAGAAGCATGCTTCTGCTTCCATTCAGTTTCATCCAGCACACAGTGAACCACACAGCCCTGCTCAGGCACACTGCTAAGCAAGCTTTACTGGTACTGAGCATGTTGCAGCGAGCTGAAATAAAGGTGAATATTCAGAGCTTCTCCCTGCTAAAGGTGCGGGATCTGCAGTGACTAGAAAGAGCTGTGGCAAGCTTTGAGAGCAATGTCTCAAAAGGAAAACAAGAAAAATCACAGAACAGAGACCAGACAATAAAAAACAAGTCAAAAGCACTTTGAGCAAGTCTTTATTATTCTACTTTGCTAACTAGAAGTAAGATAGACAAATTCCCCAACCCCTTCTGTCAGAACATCGGGGTGTGATGAAACCCAGCTCCCAAATAAACAAAACACATGCTTTGAAAAAGGTAAAAAATACTTCTGTGATTTGTGCCCTGCAGCCAAACTTGGATGACCCTGAGAAAAGTCTGTGCAGACAAGTCAGTGGAGATTGATGTGCAGCTCGCTGCTTCTGCTTTAATCCCCTTTGTGTTATTGCTTTCAAATTGAGTTTGTTTTTCTTTCTTTTTTTTTTTTTTTCCAAACAAAATGTTAATCTTGACTAAAATCCACCATGAAGTGCTACAGCGTCGCTTTTTATTACAAATACCGGAATTTCCTCGAAAATATAAATGTGTAAAACAACCAACCGGCTGTACAGTGCATTTACAGTACATGTTCCAGAGTAACGGGCAGACTGAAGAGCTGCTTTACACGTTAGCCCTTGGCCACAAGGATTGGCAGTACGGTTACAACTCGGATGATACAGGGTGAAAAGCTCCCGCCGCTACCAATAAAAGAAGAAAAGAAAGAGTCAAGACCTCAGTTACAATTAAGTTTATCACAGAACTGGGATACATACATAACTGTACAAGGAACAGTAACTTCTAACTAGAAACCGTCATCATGTTGTAACTCTCGGACGGGCTGGACCGGCCAGTTCTCCACTTCTTACAGCTGCTCCTGCTCTCCAGGGCTTTGCTCGCCTTCGCCCCGGGCTGTGGACTTTCATAGAGGACGCAGATGGAGCCGTCCTCGCCTATCCGATAGGACACCTCGAAAGGGTCGACCCAAAGAGTCAGTTCGCTGGGCAAGAGCTGGAAAAGTCTCTCGTGGCTCAGTCCGATCATCGCCGCCGCCTTGCCGATCAGCGGGTCCATCTGATGGTTGATCCTAATGCACCGGTACCCGGAGCCCTTGGTCGGCGCCGTGGGGAACCAGTGGTGTTTGTAGTGCTCTGCGGGAGGGAACAAAGAGCGGCGTTAGCGGCGTTAGCGGCGTTAGCACCGCCGACGCGGAGCGGGCCGGGCCGCCGCTCACCGCGCAGCGCCTCCTGCAGGTACTCCCGGAAGCACCGCAGCTGCTCCTCGCCGATTCCGCCGGCGGCCCGCAGGAGGCGGGTGACGAACGCCGCAGCCGTGGAGGTCTCGGTTCTCATGGCCGCTCGGCCGCCGCTCGCCGCCGCTCCGGCCCCGGCCCGCCGCTAGCGCCGCCGCGCCGCTCCGCCCGGCCCGCCGCTCCGGCCAATGGCGACGTCGCGCAGCAGCGCGTCACAACGACGCGGCCCGCCCCGCGCCCCTCCGCGGCCGCCGAGCCCGATCCCCATTGGCCGCGGCGGGCGCGGGGCGGGGCTTACGGGCGGCCGCGCGCGGCCATTGGGCGGCCGCGGAGACGGGCCGTGTTTGTTTTGCTGGCGGAGGGGCAGGGCCTCGCCGCCGATTGGTCGGAGCGGGAAGGGCGGGAGCGGACGAGGCGCGCCGCCGCGTGGATCTCCCGGCTCCGGCCCCGCTCCGCCCCGCTGTCTCGTCTGGGCTCTCGTCGCTCGCACGTCTCAAAACACGGGCGTGGTCTGTAAACCTCCATCCATCTCTTTTCAGACGCGCTGCTCCGGGGCCAAGACTCCAGATCCAGGCTCAGAGGCTCCGCCAGGAGGGCGATCCAGGCGTGCGTTCCACGTTTTAATGCACTTTTCTGCAAGATTCCTGCAGCAGTGAGTTGAGAAACGAAACAGCAGGAACAAATGAAGTAGGACTACCAAATACAGAATCTTCTTGCACACAGAACACGCCGCAGCTCGTCCCAGCGGGCCGTGGCGCGGTATGACGTCACCTGCCGTCAGCGTGACGTCACCGCTCCTCACCGAGGAGAGCAGCGCCGCCACCGCCGTCGGCCGCCGCTCTCGCGCCCGCCCGTCCAATCAGCGAGCCGCTCACAGCGCGAGTAGCGGCGACCAATGGCGGGTTTGACCCTCGGGGGCCGCCGTAGGCGCGGCCGCCCATTGGCCGGGGAGGAGGGCAGCCCGCCGCCGATTGGCCGCGGCTCGGCGCGCGGGCTTCCGGCCGACGGGGTCGCGGGGCGGTGCGGGGCCGAGTGGCTCTCGGCATGGCCACCCGGCCGCCGCTCGGGCCGCGGAAACGGAGCGGTCCCGCGCTGTGCGGGGCGGGCTGGCCGCGGGGCAGCGCCCCGGCCGCCGCGCTGGGGAACGGCTTCCCGCCCAGCAAACGCCCCAAGGGGCCGGCGGAGGTCGGGGCGGAAGAAGATCCCTTCGGGGACAACGACGACTTCACGGCGGACGACCTGGAGGAGATCGACACGATCGCTTCGCAGGCGCTGTCGCAGGACGCCGCCGGACGAGGCCCGGCCCCGGCGAGCCGCCCGCACGGCGCGTGGAGCGGCGCCGCGGAGCCTGGAGGTCAGCGCGGGGCGAGAGGGGGGCGGAGGCGCGACTGTCGCGATAGCGAGACCACAGCTCTCCCGTTCTCTCTCCGCAGCGGGCGGCGGTGCGGACGGCGCTCAGCTGCGAGGGGCGTTCCAGCTGCAGGTGCTGCAGGCGCAGCACGAGGACGCCCGGCGGAAGGTCAGCGCCGCCCCGCAACTCTGTGGAGCCCGGGGGCGGGGATCCGGTCCTGCCTCTGATCCGGGTGGTTCGGAATCCGAGCGTGCGGTGTATGAAAGGAGTCCTAATGGAAATGGCTCCAGGGCGTCCGAAGGGAGTGGTGTTTGTGCCCCGGGCATTTCGGATAAGCAAATGCTGATCTGTCAGTTTTTGTCTTTCCTGTTAAACCCTCTGTCCTGTGCGGCTGCTCTTTGTCACTTAATGATTTGAAAGAGTGCATTTAAGGGGATGGTGTTACTGTGCTTTATGGAAAGGCACCGCAGTGCACAGGGGCGCCCACAGCTCTATCTGTGCTCAGAGCCCCCCAGCCTGAGCTGGGAATCTGCAGGGATGGGGCATCACCATCTCTCTGGGCATCCTGTGCCATTGCCTCATGATCCTCATTGTAATAATTTCTTCCTTATGTCCAGTCTAAACCTCCCCTCCTTCAGTTAGAAACCATTTCCCTAAAAGAAAGGGGTGACAGCAGTGCAGAAAAGCCCACATTCTCTGACAGGCAGCAAAACACTGTAATTCTATTAGAGAAAGTCACAGAGCCTGATTTAATCAGGAAAAAAAAAAAAAGAGAAGCCACAGTGCAGGATTTCTACACTGGGTTATAGCAACTATATAGCAACTGAGCTACAGCACTCGGCCTTTGACCTTGTAGAGAGCAATATGGATACTTTTGGCTGAATGTATGCTTAATGGAATTCATCTCTTTGCAGCTGAAAGAAATGCAGGATGAAATTCTTACTAAAAATGGGGAAATCAAAATGTTGCGTGACTCAATGCAGCAGATGGAGCACACTATGGATGAGCAGAGAAGGTCGTACATGCTGTTGGAACAGCAACAATCTCAGGCCCTTGGTGAAAAAGAGAGAGAATTCTCCAAAAAGGTTTGTAGCTCTGTCAGTCACCTCAGCACCACACACAGAAAGAAGCTCACAGTGTGACTTCAGTGCTGCCACGGTCTGTTCAGTCAAAGAAGGAATATCTGTGTGACACTTCTGAGTGTGCCTTTATTTTGTTATGCAGAAGAAAACCCTTACAAGAACCTGACAGGGCATTTCTTCTGCCAAAATAAGAGTGAAGTTAAGATGGCAGGTTTTTGCTTGCTTGCTTTCTTTAGCAGTCCCCGGAACATTACAACTGGAAATAGAATGGTACATTACAAACAATTGTAGAATGGAAAATGAGACAGAAGGTGCTGTGTGACTCTGATCAGATTGCTGTTCCTGTTGCAGTCATCTTTGTGAGAGCCCTGAAGAGGACAGTGGCTGCTTTTGTGCTGTTAATGGCCTGGCTGTGCTCGTGCTCTTGTGGCACTTGGTCTGTCTTGCCAAGTCATTGCTTCTTGCCTGACCCTGGGCACTTGGTTCTCAGATAGTATTAATTGGATTAGCATAAAAATGGAGAACTTGTACAGAGACCACAGTAAGTAGCCTGCAACCTTGAAATCTTACTGAAATTTGCATTGCTTTGCAGTTGGAACCACTTACCTATTCTGTAACAGTAAAACGATCTCATTGATTCTTTCAGTTACTGTCACTGCAGTCAGAGTTGCAGTTCAAAGATGCAGAAATGAATGAATTAAGAACGCGGCTTCAGAACTGTGAAAGAAACAAACACTCAGCTCAAACGGTTGTGCCACAAAGGTATGTGTGGGTTTTGGAAAATAATCTGTGTTCTTTTCATGCACGCTTGAATTCGTGCACAGGTTTCCTTTGTCCGTGTAACTCTTAGGTCATTTCCTTGAGAAAATACAACCCAAACCATCCTGTTGAGCTGAAGAAATCTTTCTGTGACAGAAATGCAGGGGGTGTAGAGTGAAGTACCACTGAAACATCAGTGCTGAGAAAGCTATTAAATAGATCTGTGTTGTTTAATAAAATGCTCCCAAAAAAGATATCGATTCATTAAAGCTGGAGGGGTATTTGTTGGTGTTTCGTTGTTCTTTTTTGTTTGTTTGTTTGTTTTTTAGTAGCCCTAAAAAGAATTTTACAGTCCAGATGAAATCAGAAGGGTGTCCTCTGCAGCCTGGAAAAAGGTCTTTTCCTACAAAAGAGTCTTTCAATGCTGAAACAGCTGTCAGACCCTCTTCTTCTTCTTCAGGAAATTGTTTTGCACAGACGGTTTCCAGCAAGGAAGGTAAACCTGCATACAACTTATGTATACAACCTGCAGTATTTTTAGCTGCTTGTGAACATTCTGCCTTAGATTCAGACTTTTGCCCTGTGTGACCCAGCAGTTGCAGTAAGGTCAGCACAGGCACAAGAGTGGTTCTTTTTGTGTGACACTGCTTGTGCTCCGTATGGCTCCACCTCAGGTTTGCAGGAGGATCACTTGGCAGTGAGGTAAATGCCAGGGAGCTGGGTGAAGGGTTTGCTGGCTCTCATGAGAAAGTCATTTATTATGAGATGAGCTGCAATGTCCAAACTGTTACCCACGTTCCTCACTCAAGAAGGAACAGGAAATAATTTGCTTATTTGTTGAATAGGTCTAGCAGTCAGCTCGTGCGTTTGTTATACTCCTGAGGTTTGGGCTTTGGTAATAGTTCTCTTTTTTTGGTATTTCATTTTAAATGGTGCATATTGAGCCACGTTAAAGCGAGCAGCTGCAGGGCTTCACTCATTTCCTCCTTTATGTGTTGAGCAGTAATTCTCACTCAACTGTGACTTTAAAGTCATTGAGTAAAACCTAGGAAACACATGTGTGCGTTTTTCTGTGTATTACTGTCATATGGAACAAAAATTGTGTTGCTTTTTTTTTTTTCTTCTTTTTTTAATAGCAGCCAACTGCTGCGTTGAGACAGTGGCACATTGGCAGAGGGAAATAATGGGAGACATTAGGAGCTGTCCCTGCCGAGAGCAGAGGGTTGGAACTACATGATCTTAAAGGTCCCTTCCGACCCAAAGCAGGCTATGATTCTGTGACCTTCACTGCAGGCTGATGGAACATCTGAGGCGTTTCTGCCAGCTGCAGTATCCAGCCAGAAGCAGTGCTGGGCAGCGTGTATCAGCAGCCTTAGGAGGGTTCCTATAGTTACTTTTTCAACTCAGTGTTTGACACTGCTGAGTATTTTATATTGGCCTGTGCTCTGTGTTCTTACTGCATGACAGCTGTGGCTAATTGAAGGTGTGCAGATGACAGATGCAGGTGTCTAAGCGATTATTCCTTGTATTTGAAACATAATTACTGTTTGCTTTAGATAGTAAGATGCCCCATCCTGAATTGTCATCCATAAAGCAGGAAGCAATGGGAAGGAATGGTTCTTGCAATTCTGTACCTCGTCGGAACATTCAAGGTAACGTATTTCTGGCAACACAGAAATAATAAGCATGAAAAAATAGATGAGCATTTCTGAGGAGCGATTAAGAGGCCATTAGTGAGTGCTGTCATGTATGTGCAGTGCCACTGCATGGATTCCTGCCTGGGGAGTTAGTTGCTCTTAGCTTTGGTTTTGCACTGAAACATTTCAGATTCTATTATCGTATATCCCTGCAGCACTGGGATATTGTTACTCTGTTTCAGAACATTGTTTGCCTGGGTTTTGCTTTTCAGAAGGGTATGGACGAAGATGTACATTGAGAGACATCTTCCAGGCTTGGCTGTGTAATCAAACAGTGCTATCTGTTGTGAAGAGAGCAGGAAAAATGTACATTTCTTGTTTCTGAAAGTGGAAGGAGCACATCAGTGCTTAAGGTGTTCAACACGTTATTTCCAGTTCAGAATTGCTTCACGTGGTTTTAATGTTCAGACTGGAACATGGAGGCCATGGCCCCAGGATGACTGCGTTGTTACAACCACTTGATTGAGATCTTTTGCTTATAAAGGGACTGTAGTTAAAATCTCCTTAAACATGCCTTGACCCACATTTAAATTGTGATCTATAAGATTTTGAGAACCGATGAATTTAAAATATTATTTTCTTCCCGTATTCTGTCTTGTAAGAGAAAGGAAATTGATGATGGAAGAACTGATTTTTGAGGTTGAGAGCAGCATTGGTGAGGTAAACCTTTTGAAATATGTTGCTGTTGTTGCAGAGGATGGAAAAGCCACTCCAAAGGCAATCTCTCCAGGTTCCGCCTTGCTGAGCGCCCTGCTGAAGCAGCCCCTTGTCTCTGGGTCCCTGCTGGGACTTTGCCATCTCCTCAGCAGCAGCGCTGAGGCTCTGCCAGGAGCTGTGCTGCAGCCCGACCTTCTGCAGACGTAAGGACTGTAAAATTGCATCTGATGTGTTTGCAGCACAGTGGAATGCTGGGTGACAAAGGTGTTGTGTGTGGGGCACCTGGCGCCTTGTGTTCGGCGCCCTTTGGCTGAGTGCATTGAAGGCAGAACTTGGAGCATCGTTCTGCAGCTTTGGTCACCTGTCTTTGGTGATTGTAGGCACTGAATGCAGGAGAAACACGAAATGGGAAACTGGATTAATTCTGTATTAGGGGAGGGCACAGAAATTAGGAAAACTTGGAAGTGGCTACAAGCAACTGCTGCCTTATCTTTTTAAGGATATGTTTAACTATATAAAATATTTATTATATATATACACACACACACATACATGTATCCTAAAGTCTAAATCAGTGCTGTATTTAAATATGAAGTTGAATATAAAATTAACTGTCTGAACATGGTTTCAAATATCATGTTCGTTCATCAGATCTTTGTTGTTAATTGTTTGATGGCTCTTTTGTTGAGAGCCCTTTGTTTTGCATTTAACATTTCCTTAGGCTTGTAGGCTAACAATTGCTGAATTCAGTGGGATAGTTTGGAAAGGAATTAGTTGCTCACAAAACCTGGGTTGTACCCTCTATTTTATAGGAGGATGCACACCGTGGTAACTTATAACTATTTGCCTGCACCTGTTGGTTTAGAACTTCTAATAAAGGTTTTTGGTGCAGTCTTATCTGCTCAGCCTGTTTTACTGCTTAATAAGACTGTAACCAACAATGCTTACTGTCACTATATTTCTTGATTAATACTACAGGAGATGAATGCATTAAGCACTTAATTTAACTACTGCATTTCTCTCCTTAAAGAACTAGACTTTATCTCATGAAATACCATTGCTTTTCTGACACTGTAGCAGTTCCAGTGCTTTGTGGTGTTAGCATGGCTCGTGCCTCACTGCCCTTCCACTTCATGCAGGCAGCATACCTGCATTTGGCCTCTGTAGCTGCAGTTTGAGAACAGCCATCCCTGGCCTTGCTATTCTTTGATTCAGAACACAAATAAGCACATTTTCAGCTCTGTTCTCTACTTTTTCTTCCACCAAAGTATTTTCCTCCTTTTGTTTGGGTAGGCAGCCCACGCAGATGCCTGGCACCAGGGCAGCCCCGGAAGAAGTTGCTCCTCTTGTGTCCCTGCAAGAAGCTCAGAAGCTCGCAGTGACAGGGCTGAACTTGATCGCTATGGACGAAGGGCCGTGCGAAGGGAGCCCTGCAGGGCGTGGGAGCGAGGTGTTGTATTTGAAATGCTGCAGGATCCGAGGAGCTGTGCACCTCTTGCCCTTGGTGGAGCACCACATCGGTGCTTACTGTCGAGCGGTGCAGTCGGCAGACAAGTCAGTAAATGCTTCTTGTGGAAACCATGCAGTCGTTTCTTCCAGAACCAACACAAGTAAGGTGGCGAGTAAGGAGGACTTCAGGTTGTCTCTTGAAGAAGCAACAGTTCTGTCGCTAGGCATTCTTTATTATTTGGCGTTTTATAGCTGGGACGTTGTCCACGCGTTGCTGGCTAATGAGGTGGAAGAAAGTTCTGCTGTTGGAGAAGAACAGCTTTCCAAGACAGACAGAAATGCGCTGTGTGAGAATAAAGAAGATGACAGGACACAAGGAGGGCTGCCTGACGCTCCGCAGGATGCTGACAGTAACGTTGAAGCACAACATTCTTTGTTCAGAAAGCTGCTCCAGGTTTTAGCTTTTTCTGCCACCGCGGGCTCCCAGATGGATTGCATCCTGCAGCACAGCCTGAAAGTTCTGGTAAAACTGGCTGAAAACTCAACGATGGACTTGCTAATAAAGTAAGTCAGTAGTAGTTCATCAGTGATTTCAGGCTCTTTGTTGTGTAGCAGTTTTCACTGTTGAAAATAATTTGTGCAGGTGGCAGTAGAAGGTGTTGACACCTGTGGGAGAATGTCACGTTTCTTGGCTCACCTTTGGGATGCAGTGGAGGATCTGACCACTGCCTTGGCTGCTAATGAATGTGATAATTGCCCCAGCTCGATAGTAAGATCTGCTTATCATGCATTTACGTGAAGCAGATGCTTTTGGCTCCTTGCATGGCTCTCATTTTGAAGTGAGAAAGCTTCTTCAGTCGTGTGGTTGATCATTTTTTGTATTTGAATTGCTGGGAGGTGCATAAGGAATGAAAGCACAAGGCTTCCCGGTTTACTTATTTATTCTATTTCTACTCTATGTTATAATATTTATAATTCTCATATTCTGTTTACAATTACGTGAAATATAATGTCTGTTTATTCTTGTGGATGAAATGCCACTCCTGAAAGTGTGATCCTTGCTTGCTAATGGATGCATGGAGCCATCATATGAACTGCAGGCTGCCTGCACCACATAACAGCATATGTTTTGCAGCTTACTTTATTTCTGGTGTGTAAGTGGAGCTTGTGTTTTGAATGGCTGGAAAAGGTGTGAGTTACGAAGCAGTGAATTACTTTCGACTCGTCAGTCACTTCCCATTTGTAACTGGGATTTCTCTTTGCAAGTTTTCAGCACCTCCTGAGCCACCAGGTGCTGCTCCGTGTCCTGTGCCCGGCCGTCCCTCTGCACACAGTTCTTCTGACCGTGAAGCTGCTGTCCATACTTGCACAACACCACTTGCTGGTTGCTCAACTTTGCTCCCATTCAGGTACAAAATTCCTTCACACAGGATTGTTAGCAGTTTAGTATTAGTCAGCCCAACTAAAAGTCATACAAACAGGCTTTGTTCTGTAGTCTTAACCCCCACAGCCCAGGCTGCTGCGCTGCCTGCAAGCTTGTGCTTGTGCTGAGTTTCATTGCTGTTTGAAGAGCACCTCTGGTGTCACCTGTGTACACTCAGCGCTGTGGATTTTTACTTTCCCCACAAATGCCTGTTGTATTAAAAACTGCTGAGGAAAAAAGGAGTTCTGGGGAGTTGAAAACTAACAAAAATATCACCTGCTATTGACTAGCTGTGAAAAGAACTGAGTTAACTCTCTTCCAGATAGCTGCCTTCTTCTTGCACTGTACATGTACATCACGTCAAGACCGGACAAATCGGCCTCTGAGGTGCATTGGCTGCAGCTGGAGCAAGAGGTAACACTGCCAGGTCCCACAGTTTGTCTTGTTGAAGGGGTGGGAGGAGCAGGGCAGTGCCTGAAGCATCCAAAAAAGTTCTTCAACTGTAACAGAAGCTGAAAGTTTGAGCTTTTGGTGTGGAATTACATTGGTTTCTATGAATCACTGTTGGAAATTGAATCAGTAACTATTCTTCAAGATAACACCAGTCATAGCAGTCAGAGTGAAGTCACTGAAAAAGCACGAAGCTGCAAATGAATTCAAGACTGCAAATGTTGTTCTGCTTTTAGGTTGGTAGAGAGCAAGACCTGTGTACCATTTTGATCCTGTAATTTACTTTGAGTTACTACACATGAAAGATAGAAACTGAAGATATTCACTGCATTTAGTGAAGTAAAGTCAGGCAGTTAAGTTTTACAGCAAAGATTACACTAACTAGTTTTGGTGGAGTAAAAAAGATCAGCCGTTAGTTAAAGAAGCCAGTAACAAAATGTTGTTCTGACTTGCCTTGATTTGCAGCTCAGTAGTTTGCTAGTTCTGCAGAAGCCTGCTACTCACTGTAACGCATCTGCATGTCTTTGGAACAGGCAGTCAGGCTCCTGACCCGGTGTGTGCGGTTCTCCAGCCCAACAGTTTTACCCCCTGCTGCACACTGCCAGTGTAATCTGGAGGTACGTCACTGTAGCTACTGAATTTCTTCTGCTGACAATGTAGGAGTAGCCTCTTATCCTTTTTTAGCTACTGTACTTCAAAGCCTGCCTTCTGGAAAGTTTGATTTTGCTTCCTAGCATCTGATATCTGAAGAGTAACTAATGCAGTTCATAATGCAATGCGTTTTCTGCTGCTGTGATTTCAGTTTGGGTACTCAGTCTCTTTTTTTCCTCTGGCAGGTGGTTAAGGCACTAATAATAATGTTACACAGACAGTGGACAAAGATTAGAAGATTTGAGAGCAGCTTGTGTGCACATAAGGAGCAAGTCATTCAGTTCTTAAGGGACGCTGTCCTGCTCTTACACAGCCTATCTCAGAAAGACAAACTGTTTCATGAGCACTGTTTGGAAGTACTCCATCAGTATGACCAAGCCATGCCAGGCATTAGAGCCATCCTCAGAAAAACTAAAAAGCTGAGCGCCTGCGAAGGTAAATGGAGCCACGGTGTGTTGTGTTGTGGTTTGGGTTTTTTCCCTCCCTAACATAAATAAAATACCACTTCTGTCCCGTTCTCAGTTCACTGTGGAGTCACTAAGGTTGGAAAAGACCTTTGGGATGATTAAGTCCAGCCATCCTCCTACCAGCACTACTGCCCACGTCCCTCAGTGTCACATCCCCACAGTGCTTGAATGCTTCCAGGGACGGTGACTCCCCCGGGTCCCTGAGCAGCCTGTTCCTAATGACTAGTGGTTAGTAGTCCTAATAACCACTGTCTACCGACCATGGATGTTTTGTTGGTTTGACCTAAGAGGGTACTCCACAGTCGTCGTGTTTCTCAGACTTCATTACACAGAAGCACTAGTCTTCTCTCTTCTCTCCATAGAAATATGTCCCTACTGTCTGATCAAATAAAATCCTATGCCCCAGCTCCTTGCAGAACAATAATCTTTGCTGTGTTGCCATGTTTAACAGTATTCCAAGTCTCCCACTAACATTACACTTTTCCCTAACAGTTCTTTTTTTCCCTGCATCCCTAACACCTTCCTTCATCTTCCTTCTTCTACCCATCCATGTCCTCCACTATTCCAAAAGCTCCTCTAGCTCGTGTAACATCAGAGCTTTCCCTTTGCTTTGCACACATGCTGTGTCTGTTTCCTGCAGAGCTGATCTGGTGCTTTTGCCTCTTCTCCCTGCACCTCAATGCCTCCTGGTGCCCACTGTACACCCTGTAGCACAGTGTCATTGTCCGAGATAGCTGAGCACTTGCTTTTGGCACTTGCTGTAGCATACTACAGGCAGCATGTTTTACAGTAAATCAGATCCCAGCTATTAATTTCATCAAGTACAAAAAAACACCTCTCTGAAATGTGCTTCTTGTCGTTTGTTGTTGTTGCAGAGCTGATCTTGGATGAATTGTACCCTCCTGAGCCAGAAGCAGAAGATCAGGACTCCAGTTAGCCATGTGGCAGTTATCGTAATCACTGCCAGAGTAAATCTGATATAAATCAGCAATTCTCCAAAGTGATAACTCAAAAGTTGCCCTCCAATGCACAACTAAAACACAATTCTTTGTTGCAGTTATTCGACCTAAGTGCTATCCAAATGAAAACAAGGAAATTGTGATGTGAGGACAAAAATAATACTGCCATGTACTGTTTTGCTGTGCAAAACCACTGGAAGGATGAACTTAGGAATGGTTCTGTTTATGAGCATCACCCTTCATGAAGCTGCTGTGAATGGAATGGAAACCTTACTGTGTGTTCCCCATTTCCTGTGACTAAAGCTGCATTTATGCTGGTTTATGATGCTGAACGTCCTGGGACGTTTGGGGTCACTGAGTTCCTATGCAAGTCTTGTGACAATATTTGTTGTTTCTTTTGTAGCTGTAACACTTCCCTTGCTTGAGCCTTTTGTGTTGAAATTAGTAAATTGTTTACTGTGACTTTTTAAAAAATAATGGCAGAAATAACTTGTAGTCGGCAGTTCCCTACTGAGCAAGGCATTTATAAAAGGCCTGGACTCATCAGCTGAGTTCACTCCTTTTTTCAGTTTCATGAATGTGCTGGAAGTGGCACTGCTAAGATGCTCCACCCAACGCTGCTGGAACTTAGAGAAGAACCAGGTGGCTGAAGGGAGCGTTGTACTGAGCAAAAGAGGTTCAAAGCTCTGCAGAACCTGAGCTGTAGCACCCGGGTCTGTGCTGCAGTGGAATTGAATGAGCAGCTAATTGCTAGGATATGGCACGAATGATTGCAGGAGTTACTGTTGCTGTGTTCTTTCGGTGTAGTGGGCTGCTGTTAGCAGCTGAACCTTAGACCCTAAAACCAGAACTGTTTAATTGCTGCTAAAAGAAGCCCATTGGTTTGTGGTGCAGCTATGGGGTGCCTTTGAAGATGGAACTAACCCTTCTTTATACCAACAATGACCTTATATAGTGTTTATGGGGAAGTGAGAAATTAAGTACATAGCTGGTAAACTCAAAAACATCAATCCCAGCATTCAGTCACTTTGTTTTTATGTAGTGTGTGCTTCCTTACAAAAAGGGAAACGCGTGTCACGTTTTTAGTGGTCGTGAAGGAAATTACTGCTTTGTATTCCTAGATTTTGCAGTTAACAGGCTTCATATTGCAGCTGAGTGAATTGTGATGGCATCAATTCCTGCAGCAAGGGAAGAGGGGCTCCTACCAAGCCAGGTTGCATTGAGGGCAGAAAGAACACGGTTAGGTGTGCTCTTAGGTTAGAGCTCAGTACTGAGGTGATAAAGCAGTGGTGAAGTCTATAAATTCCTGTTTTTATCTGCTGTGTAACTAAACTAGCACTATACCTTCCTATCCTTTCCTCTTCAGGATGTGGGAAGCACATAAGGACTGTGGGGCCGTAGAACACCACACGGCTTCTCAGTGCCTCTGCCAGGGGCAGAGTGGTGGCAGGAGAGCTGGAGTGAGGGCATGGCTATAGGCACTGCGATGGAACTCTGACTGGTCCCGGTTCCCTTCACCTTCCATTCCCTCACGCACTGTCTGGGTAGGGCTGGATGCACCCCAGAATTTCTTTTGCACCAACAAGTCAGCCCTGCCCAAATCTTACAAGACGTGGAGCAGAGACAGAGCTTTAGAAAAGGTCCTTCCTGACAAAGCTTTCCTCCTCTGTGGTCTGAGGGCTGTGCAGCACCAGGCACTTGCTGCCTCCTGCAGCACTGATGCACAAGTGGCCTTCCTGCAGTGGCATCCAGAATGGGCCTGGCTCCAAGGACCGGAATGGAGAGCAGCAGTACTGCAGTGGGAGGTAGGCCCTCGGAAAATTGGGAAGCATCCAGTCCTCTGGTCTTAACCCAAAAAGGCCGTGCTGTGCCCTGGCGTGCCTGGGCAGGGAGCCCTGCTCTGCATGCTGAACGTGCTCTTGGCTGGGCTCTTGCTTTTGAAGAGAACTTTCCCAGAAACAGCTGTGCAGGAATAACGGGTGCAGTAATTCAACATCTCCCTCCAGCCAAAGTTGCTTTGCTCCCTCCTCCTGCAGTGCAGCATGGGGACGGAGGGCCGGGCAGGGGCTGCTGGGGGGCTGTGAGGAAGCCTGTCTGTGAGATGCTGTGTCTGGCGCTCAGCCCACTGGAAGGGCAAGCAGAGCTGTCCTGCTGAGATGCCATCATCACAGCACCCCGCAGTGCAGCACTGTCAGCTGTTAATTGCTCTCTGCTGTTCTCACCAACTGATCTCTACGAATACAATTTGAGTGTAAGATGGACTTCAATCACTTCTGGACTTTATCTGGACTTCAATTACTTTAATCACTTCTGATAAAAGACTGGAGGAGTTTGAACTAACAGGAGTTTAGGAATCCTGACTTGTTGAAGCAGTTCAAAGGTATAAAAACTGTTTGGAAAAAAAAAAATCCTGGCCTTATCTCAAGGACAATTTGGTAAAAGAGAGATGTGTATTACTGCTAAACTTCACATAAACGAGTATTATCTGTGGAAAATGCAATAGGAAAATATCATGAATTGTTCCCTTCTGGGCTGCCGTGGCATTTTCCCTTCTTTGTGCTCTGAAATGGGAGGCTGTGAGAAAACCCAACCCTTGTGCTCTTATGGGCAGAAGTAACGTCGTGGAATTACAGGATGGAGCAACACTTCTAAAACCTAAACTTAACATTAGCTGCTAAGACAAAAGTGAAGCTGCTCGCTGTGTGACCTTGAAGTAAAGCAACTCAGATTGCTCTAATCAGACACTCCCTGAAGAAATCACAGCATGGCAGTTCTCCTTTCAGGGACAGATGAACAAACAACATCTGGTTTCCATCTTGCCAGGACTCAAAACACATTTGTGAGAAAGCAAGCTTTAATAGGTGAGGATGGCAAACAAAGCACTGCCTGCAACATCTGCCCTAAACTGTGCAAACTCTTATTAACTAAAAACAAAAATAATCTGGAGGAGGCTCAGGGGAGTCCTCGTTGTTCTCTACAGCTCCCTGAAAGGAGGTTGTAGGGAGATGGGGGTTGGCCTCTGCTCCCAGCTAACAGCAATGGGACGAGAGGGAACGGCCTCCAGTTGCACCAGGGGATCCCCGCTGGATCTGAGGAAGAACGTCTTTGCTGAAGGAGCGGTCGGGCACTGGCACAGCTGCATGGGGAGCTGGGGGAGTCAGCGCCCATGGAGGCGTCCCAGCACCGTGGGGATGTGGCACTGAGGGCCGTGGGCAGGTGGGGGGTGGACGGTGGGACCTGGGGATCTTAGAGGTCTTTGCCCACCACCGAGACGCTGTGATTCTGTGAATCGAGTCATTTATTGTAGCGAGAGGAAACCAGCAGCAAGCAACAAAAAGTCACGGAAGCACATAAACACTTGACTGGGATACTGATGGCACCGGGCCCCTCACCCTGCGCTGGCTGCAAGAGCTTCCATCCTGCTGCCTGGGTGCCCTTGGCCCCTGTGAGGTGTGATGGCGTCACAGAGGGTGGCCTGGAATGGCCACTGTGACCCAGGGGGTGCAGAACAGAGCCAAGGCTGCGGGGCTCAGGCCGAGCTCAGTGCGACCTGGTGAGGTGAGCAGGGAGGAAGGGGCTGCCTGAGGCTGCCCAGGGAGGAGGGTTCCCCAGCGCTCGGGGCCTGAGCTGAGAACTCAGCCTCGTCCCGCTTCTCCCCTAGGTTGTCACGCGGAGGAGAAAGCCTGGTGTTGCTGGGACAGACACTCTGCGAGTGCTCACCGTTTGTGCACACGATGTCCGAGGGGACTCAGGAGGCCGCCGGCTCGAGGGAGCCGGGTGAGAGCAAAGGATCCCTGCACGCAGGGCAGAGGGGTGCTGGGGGTCTGCCAGCGGCAGACAGGGGAGGCGGGGCACGCAGGGCCCCTCTGCTCCTTGGCCAGGGAGGCCGCGGTTGGGCTGTGGCCGCCTGCTGGCAGCACTGGGCCTGCAGTGCCCCTTCCTCTCCACGGCCACAGCCCTGGCCCTCAGCTGGCACGGCCGGCACACAGCAGCCCCTGGGACAGCCCCCAGGGCACCTGGCTGTGCAAGCCGCTCACTGCTGTTCCTCTCTCCTCTCCAGCATGTGAGATCTGCGGCCGAGTGGATCAGCACTCGAGCATCCTTGGGGAAATAGAAGAGCACCGTGGATTCTATTTCCATAAGTTTTGTGTGGTGAGTTTCCACGTGCCTCCTGACACCTTCCTCCAACCAGAGATTTCCTCCTTTCTGCCCTAACAAGAGCCTGCTCTTTCCTCTTGTACAGATATTTATCAATGGTCTTTATGAAGATGTGGAAGACCACACTGGCCTAACTTTTTGGATTAAAGACCTGATACTCAAATTGAGACAGGCAGACCAGACGGTGAGCACTGGACTGGAACAGGGAGCTTGGCGCCCGGAGAGGCGTGGAGAGCTTAGCCTGGTCCAGGGAAAGCAATCCCAGCCCTTCCAGCCAGCCCCAAGAGAAACCCCTGCTCTTGCAGACGAGCCCTGTTCAGCAGGCAGCTCTGCAGAGTGCCAGCCAGCCCTGCCCCCATCCCGTGCCCTGCACAGAGGTGCGGGGCCCGCTGCGTAGGCCCTGAGCCTGCAGCTGATGGGAAATGCTCTGCTCTTTACAGCTCTGCTTCGTTTGTGGCAAGAGGGGGGCCTTCGTCACCTGTGCAGAGCCGGGCTGCGACCGCAGCTTCCATCTCCCCTGCGCTTCCAAGGGTGAATG
This sequence comes from Tetrao urogallus, assembly GCF_951394365.1. Classification (NCBI taxonomy): domain Eukaryota; kingdom Metazoa; phylum Chordata; class Aves; order Galliformes; family Phasianidae; genus Tetrao; species Tetrao urogallus. The sequence continues at coordinate 3,539,587 of NC_136823.1, read as the reverse complement.
CGTCACCCAGTACTTTGGAGAGTACAGGTAAGGGCTGCCAGGCATCGCCTGCGAGCCTCCAACCCCTGCTTCAGCACCAGCCAAAGAAGCGAGGAGCGCGCCGTGACGCCTCCCAGCAGCCTGACAGAGCCAGAGCCAAGGCCTGGGGCTCCTTCCCGTTCCTCTGCCCTCCTCGCAGCACTTTTAACCTTGCCCGTCCCTCCCATCTTCCCCCAGGTCCTTCTGCATGGAGCATTGCCCACAGCAGGCAGTGAAGGCAGCGCCGGCGCAGGACACGACCTGCATCATCTGCATGGACCCCGTGGGGGACAGCGTGTCCTACAGCACCATGGTGTGCCCAGCCTGCCGACACGCCTGGTTCCACCGGGCCTGCATCCAGGTGGGAGCCCTCTCCTCACCCCAAGAGCACAGCAGGTGCTCAGCAGCACCAGGCCTGGCTCACACTCACCCTGTTCTGTTTCTGCTGCAGGAACAGGCCATGAGCTCCGGTTGTTATCAATTCCGATGCCCCCACTGCAGAGACAAATACAAGTTTGTTATGGACATGCGCTTTATGGGGATCCGAATCCCAGTCAGGTTGGTGTCTTTCAGCTGGCTCTTGAGATGTGAGGGCACACGAGCTGTCCTAAGCAATGGTCTGCCTCAGCTGGCCTGGCCCTTTGCAGCCATTCACATGGGCCTCAGCATCACTGGGAAGCTGGAACTGGGCGTTGGGAGGAAGGGGAGGGATGCCATGGATTAGTTTTAGTCCTGGGGCACTCAGTGCTCATTCCATTCCCTCCTTTCCTTGGCAGAAGACCAAGATGGGAAGACAATGATCCCTATGCATCACTAATGGAGAGGCACGGGAGCTGCGATGCCAGCGTCTGCCTTTGCCCACATGGCAGGGAGCAGGCAGAGGAAGAGGGGTGAGTTACCTCAGCAGCCCTCTGGGGCTCGGCGTGGGATCGCAGCCTCACCACAGGCAGGGAGAGCACAGACTGGGCACCAGAGCTGTGCCGGGCGCTCCCTGGCTCAGCTCACTTTGTCCTCACGGCCACAACCCGTTTGTTTCCCCAGGCCCTGGCAGCTGCTCCTCTGCAGCTCCTGTGCCGCACAAGGCACTCACCGGTGCTGCTCCAACTTGAGTCACAGCACAACCAGCTGGGAGTGCAGCGCCTGTGCTGGAGAGGACACCGGTAAGAGGCAAACGGCCGCGTGCTGCTGGGCTGGGGCCAGGCGAGGCCTGGCAGCGGCTGCTGAGGGCTGCCTGGCTCAAATCCCTCTAGCCCAGCACCAATGGGAGTCAGTTCACCCCGTGGCTGCAATTCCATCCTGCTCACTTTCCTGCCTCTCCTTACAGCCTCCAGCACCAACTCAGGCCTTCCTGGCTGCAGCACCACCAGCCAGGCACCATCGGGGCCAGCTAACTCTTCCCCCGGGCCTGAGAGCAGCGGCCTGTCCAGCCAGCGCAGGTCAGACCAGAGGAGAATCCGCCCGCGTGCACAGCGGGATGAAGATAACGAGCCGCGACGACACCGTGGGAGCAGCCGTAATGCTGCCCCGACTGTTGGGAGCCGCACTCCAAACGCTGCCAGCCAGGAGACATCAGCGTCCTCGAGGCGCAGACAGGGACAGCGGGCCCGGACAAGGAGCCGCTCTCCATTGCAGCGCCGGGCCCCAGATTCTCCAAGCCAGCCCCGAACGCGCCGTGGGAGCAGGCAGGCACCAGCCTCAAGCGCTGAGAGCTGCACCCACACAAACTCAAGACGGGGAGCACCGCGGTCCTCGAGGGTTTCCATGGCAGCTGAGAGAACACAGTCCAGGCAGACACGGCGGGCCAGGACTCGGAGCCGCTCCCCTCTGGAACATCGGGCTGCAGAGACCAACAGCCAGCCCCAAAGACGCCGCAGGAGCCGGTCCAGGCGACCAGGGCCAGCCCAGGGGCGAAGCTGCTCCCGGGTTCCACGTCGGGCCCAGAACATCAACCGCCGGCCCCACTGATGTTGCAGGAGCAGCCGTGTACCAGCTCCAATTGTTATGTAAAGTCACCACAATCCATCAATAAAAGTGACAGTTCCATCATGCCACTGTCAGTTTGGTTCTTCTCTGCCTTTCCCGAGGTGGGCAGCTTTAGGGGCTGCAACCACGGGCATCTCTTCTCCCCAGCACCCAACCCACTCCTTCCTCCCCCCAGCCCGGTTCAGGCTGAGCTGGGTTCTGGCCCCGACTCCAGCAGGCGCAACATTTCCAACGCACAACGTGGCGGAGGCCAGGCTGGCAGCTGCAGCCCCGTTCTGGGGGTGTTTCTGTCATCGTGGGGATGCCGCTGTGTTTGGGACACGCGGGCAGCCCCACGGCTGCTGCCGGCTGTGGGTGGGCTGGGACCCAGGCTTTCCTCCTGCATTCGGGCAGTGCCTCAGGTCTGCTGCCACTGCTCGTAAATGTGACATCCACCCTGTATTTACTTGGTCCAGTTGTCTAAAGAATTAGCCTGCTGGTCTCTTCCCGGATCCAGTGTGTTCTGCTAACTCTCCCATTGCAAAGTGACGTCTTTCATGCCCATACAATTCAAAAGGCTTTCCCAAACTGGGCAGTCCTAAGCCGGGCTAGACATCAGAGCTGCTCTCAGTTGAATACAGGCTGTTTGGCATTCTGGGTTCCAGTCCAAAATTTCTCCTTTCACTTCTTCCTATTCCACAGTTCCACAGTTTGGTATCCATAATCTACAGCATCCTGCCGTCCCTAAGGAAGCTTGCATTTCCCATTTTGACTTTGGCTCTGCTATTTGACATACGGCCTCCTTGCCCTCAACCCCAGGCTTTCGGAGGAGGCTCAGGGGAGGTCTCACCACTCCCTATAACTCCCTGAAGTGAGGCTGTAGTGAGGTGGGGGTTTATGTACCACAGATCCTGTGTGGCAAACCTGATTTCACTCTATGACAAGGTGACCCGCTGAGTGGGTGAAGGTGAGGCTGTTGATGTGGTCTGCCCGGACTTCAGTAAAGCCTTTGCCACTCCCCCACAGCATCCTCATGGAGAAGCTGGCTGCCCACGGTTTGGATGGGCGTACGCTCTGCTGGGTGAAACGCTGGCTAGGCAGCCAGGCCCAAAGAGTTGCGGTCAATGGAGTTAAATCCAATTGGCGGCCTGTCGTGAGTGGTGTCCCCCAGGGCTCAGTACTGGGGCCGCTTCTATTTAACACCTTTACTAACGATCTTGCGGAGGGGATTGAGTGCACCCTCCATAAGTTTGCAGACGACACCAAGTTGGTGTCGTCCCTCCCAAGGAGGGAGTGTTGATCTGCCTGAGGTGCTACAGAGAGACCTGGATAGACTGGATCGATGGGCCAAAGTTAACTGTACGAGTTTCCGTAGGGCCAAGTCCTGCATTTTGCCCACAGCAACCCCAGCCAACTCTACAGGCTTGGGGAAGAATGGCTGGAGAGCTGCCTGACGGAAAGGGACCTTGGTGTGCAGATGGACGGTGGGCTGAATATGAGCCAGCAGTGTGCCCAGGTGGCCAGGAAGGCCAATGGCAACCTGGCTGGGAGCAGGAATGCTGTGGTGAGCAGGACTGGGGAAGTCATCGTGCCCCTGGACTCAGCGCTGGTGAGGCCTCAGCTCAAGTACTGTGTTCAGTTTTGGGCAGCTCAGTACAGGAAGGACATGGAGGTGCTGGAGCAGGTCCAAAGAAGGGCAGCAAGGCTGGGGAAGGGCTTGGAGAATATGGCCTGTGAGGAGAGACTGGAGGAACTGGGGCTGCTTAGTCAGGGGAAAAGGACTCGGGGGGGGCCCTTATTGCTCTCTTCCAATGCCTGACAGGTGCTTACAGCGAGAGTGGGGTTGGTCTCTTCTCACTGGTGACAGGACAAGGGGAAATAATCTTAAGTTGCACCAGGGTAAGTTTAGGTTGGATATCAGGAAAACTTCTTTGCAGAAAGGGTGGTTAAGCACTGGAATGAGCTGCACAGGAAGGTGGTTGAGCCACCATCACCACCACGTGTTTAAAAACCATTTGGATGTGGTGCTCGGGGACACGATGTAGTGGAGGGTTGTTAGAGTTAGGGTAGCACGGTCAGGTTGCTGTTGGACTGGGTGATCTTACAGATCTTTTCCAGCCCGAGCGATGCTATGACACTCTGATTCCATGAGGGGATTGAGTGCACTCTCAGTAAGTTTGCAGGTGACACCAAGTTGGCAGGAGGTGGCGATCTGCTCGGGGGTAGGAAGGCCCTTCAGAGGGATGTGGACAGGCTGATCGCTGGGCTGAGGCCAACGGGGTGAAGCTCCGGTGAGGCCACACCTCGAGTGCTGCGTTCAGTTTTGGGCCCCTCACTACAGGAAAGACGTGGAGACCCTGCAGCGTGTCCAGAGAAGGGCAACAAAGCAGGTGAGGGCTCTGGAGCGCAGGCCTTACGAGAAGCAGCTGAGGGAACTGAGATTGTTTAGCCTGCAGGAGGCTCGGGGGAGACCTTGCCTGGTGCTCAGCTACCTGCTGGGTTAAAGCTAGTGTCTGCACACTGCACTCCCACAGCCACTTCAGGCTTCGAGAGCCAAAGTCAAAACAAGCCATCTACTTAGGCCCTCAAAGCTGCATTTGTGCCTCGAAAGAACGGGATGGGACTGATAGAGGAGGTTTAGTGCCCTGAAGTAAAGGCTCTGGGTCCTTCCAAGGTGGGCTGGAGCCCCCACAACGGCAGTTTGCACAGTGACAGGCAGCTTTTGCTCCTCAGCAGAGGCTCTGCCCATTCCAAAGTAGAAATCTGACCTGCAAAGCAGACACTGCGGCTTTTCAGCATGAGGATTTGAACCCTGGGAAGGAGCGCTGGATGCTGCCCAGATGGCTGAGACCGTCCATGGAGGCCTCGGGCCCCCAGCCTCGATCCATGCCACCAAAAAGGACGGCTCGCTCAGCACGCACGAGGCGGCGAGCCCTCCGCAGAGATTAACAGGAGAGGGCGGATTCTACACAGTAGAGGTTTTGATCCCATAACACAGTTTAGGAAACTTAAATGAAGCATTTGCACAAACAAAAGAGCGACTGGGAACAAAACCAAGTCCTCCTCACTCCATATACCTTTGCAAAGGGACGTTGTAGAGAGCTGGGGGTCGGCCTCTGCTCCCAGCTAACAGCAATGGGACGAGAGGGAACGGCCTCCAGTTGCACCAGGGGATCCCCGCTGGATCTGAGGAAGAACGTCTTTGCTGAAGGAGCGGTCGGGCACTGGCACAGCTGCATGGGGAGCTGGGGGAGTCAGCGCCCATGGAGGCGTCCCAGCACCGTGGGGATGTGGCACTGAGGGCCGTGGGCAGGTGGGGGGTGGACGGTGGGACCTGGGGATCTTAGAGGTCTTTGCCAACCACCGAGATGCTGTCATTCTAAAATGCTTGGAATGAGAGCAAAAAATGTCAGCATGACGTTTAACAGGAGCAGTTAGCAATGTGCTGAGCTCCCTCCCCCTGCAGCAGGTTAATGCAGCTCATTTCAGAGACTAATCTTGAAATTTTAAATTCCAGTGCTTGCAATTGAAATACTGTTTGGAGCAGCTGCTCCAATGGTAACCTGCTCTGGAAAACATCTCGAGGAAGCAGCTAGTTTATTTTTATATGAGTTATAATATTACAACCACATATCTATTGAGATTTCCCAGCAGAAAAAACACAGAACAGGAACATATGTTGGTGTTGTAAGGGCACAAATCGGGGTGTCAGAGTTGATTTCACACCTTGAGCTGTTCCTCAGTGAAACACGAGAAGTGCATCGCTCAAGAACGTATCAGCTTAGCGCTGCTCTTCGTTCAGTTTTATTGTCCAGCACAGCAAACCTCTGCCATTCCACAGCCAGCAGGATGCTTTCGCCTTCCCAGAGCCAGAGCCTGGATCCGTTATCCAAGCAACAACTGTGGAAGACACCTTTCACCTTCAGCGTTCCTTCCTACAGCGCCTACCTATGAGCTGATGCAGTTCCTGCAGTGCATGCTACTAACAGTGAGGCCCAGCAGTCATCAGAGGACAAGAGCAGCCCCGAGCCATTTGCTAAATCAGACCTGACAAGCAATCAGACATGCCTAGATTTGATAGTAAGTTTCCATACTTGAAAAAAACAGGATGTAACGGCTCATTTGGCAAAAACTACTTCATTTTTCCCTTTCTGTGTGTCCAGCTCTTCCATCCAACCCTGCCATGGCTTTTAAGATGCACGCCAACGTTTGTTCTGGAACAGTTTGGGCTGTAACATAAGGAGCTGCTGATTACCAGCTCTGGAAGCAAACAGCAGTGCTCCTCACCTAACTCTGGGCTCTCCAGTTTTCGGTTCACTGTTTTGCTCTGCTATACATTTTGCTTCGGGTTTAGAGGGTGAAGCTATCCGTTATGCTCTCGCTGATGGTTAGAGAGAATCGGGACGTTTCAGACAAAGCAGCAGCTCTGCTCTCAGAGCCATGCACACCTCCTTCCTGCAAACAGCACCAGGATGTCACTTCTCAGTTTCATCCGCATGGCACAGATGCAGCTACTAAATAATCTGTGGGAGAGGAAAGACTAAGCTAACCCTAACCCAAGCATCAGAAATAACTGCAATTCAGGGTCAGAATTAATGTTTTCTAGTTTAGGTTCTTAACTAAACTAGGTTTAGGTTTTTAGGGAGCACGTATTTTGGTTTCTGTCATCGTTTAACTAATAGAAATCCTGTTAAGAAAATGTGAAGTAAGAATATATATATATGTATGTACATTTACATCCTTCTTAAGAAACTTAGCTAACGATTCAAGGCCATCACGACTACCAATACCAACCACTTCAGTATTACCTGGTGTCTTACTGAAAGCACCCTTGGCCTGCCCAAAGCAAGTATTTTCAACTGAAGGACTAATAAGTTAGCATTAATGCTTTCAAAAGCATTTTTGAATGATTTAGAATACATAAAACCACCAGCTACGATGCTTTCATATGGACCAGGAAGCATCACTCATCACATGCCAATGTGGAGCAGTTGAAAAACGAGGCACAGCATTCAGCAGAAGCCAACGTGCATGAGAAAGGTATCAGACTTTGATCCAAAAACGTCCACAGCTTCTCAAGGATCTTGGAATTAGTCAGTCAGTGTGTTCAGTGTCAGGAGTTGGGGTCAGAAGCAACTCTTTCAGATTACCTTTGAAGAACTCTGTCAGAATATCATCCAGGAGCTCGCACCACCCTTCCCGTGTTGTGCCATGTAGCTGCCATTGGATTTCAAACCCCGTTACCAAAAAGTGATATTCACAATACATGCTTGATGTCAGACACAATTAAAATGTAACTTAAATAACACTCGGACAGGCTAAGAAAACAAAAGTGATAGAATGTATTTCAAACACTGCATTTATTACAAAGGTGCAAAGAGTTTATGCCATTTCTTTTGAAGACTTAGGTTTAAACTACAAACAACATACAAAGCTAGTTTACAGTATGTAATAAAGTCAACGATTCTCTAGTAAATTCCATAGGACAGAGTACTGTACTGTATTTAATTCCACAGAACCAAAGGCACTTACAGAATTAAAAAAGAATTGGACTCAGTGTTTAAAATGGGAATTCCCACTTTAATGGTAGGTAACTGGTGGCATGTGAAGACATTGGTTACTGGGACTAAAGCATGAGCAGTGCCTGAAACACAATGTATGGGCCAGGTTCTCCATCATTTATCTAACTGCCACATCTGCTTAACCATAAGAGAAGAAGTTTAATTGGATTGCACCACGGTAATAAAATTTGGTCCTACACCACATGGTTGGCATTGATTTATACATTAAGCCAAAACCTGATTAAGTCTTCCAGTTCTGAAGCGAGGAAAGCAGGCCATTTTCTCTTCCGACATCCAGTTTTGTAACAGTGACACTACAATTATTAACACGTGCAGAACTGCTTTCTCTCTTCACGTGGACACAGTTATCATCAGCATATGTTCGCTGGAGGAAAGCTGTATGTTTTCATGCTCCTTAAGCCTGTCCCTCACCTCCTCCCACCTCCCCCCATCCATCCGCACACCGACCAACCGAGCTGCTGGAGTCTTTGCTGTCCTGCACGAACAAACACACGTGGGCAAGTTCTTCTGCAGAAAAGGGATTCCTTCTGCAGCTCCTTGGTGCCCTCCCCACCCCAGATATCCCAGATCCTCTGCATGGGAATCGCTGCCCGTTTTTGGGTGTTCTCACAGAACTCCTAGCAGTGTAAGGAAGCACTGCCTGATTTTTTGGCTTGCAGGGCAGGGAAGAGGAGGGACATGAGGATCTACGGCATGCCTGCTGTGCGAGTGCCTCTTGGCACCACTTCATGCTATTAACTCCAGCACAGGGCTGTAACAGAGGGACGTGGCTTGTTGTGAATACTGACACTAAAAAACTTTGTTCAGGTTTGTCCTGAAATGCCCTGAAGACTTTTTTTTTTTTCTTAATCATTGGAATAACCTAGAAAACAGACCCAAAAATCGGTTAGAGAAGGCTGCCTCTGACAGCAGCAGCTTCCACCGTCCTCTGAGGTAAAACAGCATTGTTGGTTATTCAAGTTCACAATTTTTCAAACAGAAATACACCCTAAATGTAACGTCACGGGACAAGTGGTTTGAAGGCTGCTCCAAGTACAATCAGCTTGCGAAATTACACATTACTTCACTCGTTACATCGCAGTAAGGGACGGCATGGTCTGCATCCAGCTCCACAAGGAACGACACGCATTTCAATGCAGAAAGAAACAGCATCAAAGGAGGCGCTAAGGAAACCATGATTTGTTCCCGAATAAACCGAATAAAACCAAAATAAATCCCCTCACTGTGGCAAAACACCGCCGACAGTCATTTCTGCTCAATGGATGGCGATGGTGCTACCCTATTTCCTCCATTGTACTCCACAACGTGTGACTATTCAGCAAACCAAGCCTTTGTCCAATATTTTTTAATGAAGAACCCCCCCAGGTTTTCAGCTTTTGACCTGTTTGTTCTAAGGAATGAAAGAAGGTTTGGTTCTATTGTCAATTCCTAGCTATAAACTAAAACAGCCTGAGAAAACACCCAACAAAGGCAGTTTGTAAGCCTTAAAATTGGGAAATAAAACAAGGAAGTGACCAACTCATGCTACTCAGCACACAATAACGCAACTCGTCAACACAACCGAACACGGCTCTCTGCTCTCGCCACAGGCAGACGTGTTCCAAGAAAGGATCCCTTTTCAGTGATGGATGAAATGTGTTAGGTTGGAGCTGCCCTCATTAGAGCAACCTCAAAACAAGCAGAACATTTTCACCCAGCTTCTCAGAGATGATGTTTTTATGATTCTGTGCAAGAGATCGCTACAGCTCTGGGTGTTTGACACAGCTCACGGAGGACCATTCCTTTCTACCACCCTTCAAAATTATTGCACGAGAAATTTATTGTGGTTCTTACTTCTGCAGCACCCCTTCTGCGTTCTGAACACAATCTCTTTTCATATTTACTTGAGGTATAAATGAACAACTCCTGCCAGAAGTACTGAAAGCGCTTAAAAACAAAGAAGATACGGAGGTAACATTCACTTTACTTAGACAAAAGATTGCTGTCTTCCAGGATAGCATACTGCAGCTGCACGGGGCACGGTGGCAGAGCTGTTCAGTAGGTGGGCTTCTGAGGATCCACGTATGCAGGGTTGTACGGGGGCTGGCTGATGGGGTACGGTGCTCCAGCACCAGCTGCAAAAGCAAAGCACAGGAAAAGCAGGCTTGTGAAGCTCAGAATTCTCCATCTAACATGACAACTTCTGCACAAGCAATGGGAGGAACCTGACAGTACGTGGAGAAGTGAAAATAAACCACTGGGCAGAAGAAGAAGGAGCACCTTAGGATTCCTTCAGCAGTACGATTGTGTCAACAACTTCACTGCCAAACTAGAATGGATTTTAAGAAGCAGCCCACCACCACCAGGCACGCTAAAGGCTGAAGAGTGTGGCCCAAACCACAAAAGCAGCACTCAGACAACACCCTCACTTTCTGGCACTCTGAGCCAAGCTGCTCCGAGGCAGCACTTCATGAGGTCTGCCAAGCAGCACGAGGTGGTTCAGATAACGCAGCGCCTGCTCACACTGCCAGGACGCACAAACGTGGCTGTGAGCTGCTCATCTTCAAGCTGAGTGGGTTTGGCTCCTGTGTGACACGGCAGGTATTCTCCCTCCTGCACATGACCTAATTAAAGGCTGCCCCTTGCCTAATAGGCCAGGAAAATAATGGAAAAGCTGTCTTTTCAGACTGGCGATATGGATGATCATTAAGGTCATTTCCAACCCAGCTCCATCATTCGGTGATTCTAGTTTTGGCCTCTGAATAGCTGGGAGCCAAGTGCAGAGAACAGCTATTACCAGCACAAGGCCGAATCAGCAGCAGCAAGGCTACATGAATGCCATGCTATGAAAGAAGAAAAGCAGAAGGAAAAACAAATTGCCAGCCATCAACAAAGTTGTCTGAAGGTGATGAGTCTGGATATTCTCTCTATAAAAATAACGATTGATAAAATACAGATACTAGCAAAAGCCACCTGCGTATGGGTTAACCTTCAGAATTAGACTATGTTATGTGTTAGCTGGGCTTTGATTTCAATAGGAAATTTCAACTGAATTATTAAAACATTCTGCTTCTACTCTACATTACTAAAACATCCTGCTATCAAAACATTCTTACCTGCCACTGTTTCATGGTAGGCCGGGGGTCCTGGCGGCTGCGTGGGATAGGGGGGAGGATACTGAGCAGGGTAGGGTGCGACCGGCATCCCCGGCTGTGGCTGGATGGCCACGGGCTGGTATCCCTGGTACGGAGCTGTGGGGTAGCTGGCAGGCACTCCGTGCGCCTGTGGGTACGGCGCGTGAACCACTGTTGTGGCGGTCGTGGTGGTCACAACAGCTACAAACAACCAAAGGAGCGTGGTTAGCGCCGGCGGCTCCCGGAGGCTCGCGGGCACAGCGCGGCAGTAATGTGAAAGCACGTTCTCCTTCCAGAAATTCTGTTCTTCCTCTAAAATCTGGGACAGTTTCATTTTTGAAGCTCCACAGCAGTTCTAGAAATTCTCCCTGAATATCCTTCCATTGAGCTAAGTGGTAGCAAGAGCTCACATGAACCAGGAGAGCAGCCGGTTTACCTCCTTGGTTCTCAGCCACAAAGACCAAAGAAATCTCTCCTTGGACTGAACCCTGCAGCCAAGTGATCCACCATTTGGTAGAAGACTGGAAAAACTACCTAATGTAGAAAATGCTTTCTGTTTTAAAGGATAAAGGTGCTACAGATTTCCCTCTGCAGACAAGATGCCAAATGAGCTTCCTTTCGCATGCAGTCTGCATGCTAACACATCTGTGCCTCTCTGAACAGTCAGAAAGGCAAATCAACATCAATTTCAGAAGGGAGGACAGTGGGTTATTGGTTCATCTCTCTTATTGCAGCACAGCACTTTCTAATGAACTGCACGTGACCTTCACCTTAATTCTACAATTACAAACGTTCAAGGCTCCACTTCTTGCACAGGGAACAACAAACCAATCCTCTTGTTTTACTCGATTTCAGCCTTGTCATAAACACGCTCACTGCTTCTGTGACTGCATGCAAGATAATCTCAGCTATACTCTTACTAAATACTCTTATTAATACTTTAATTAAGACAACTTGTCATTAGTGCTTCCCTTCAAAATGCTCATTTTAAAGTTTGATCTCAGAGGACGAAGACGGTATTTTAAGCAACTTAAAGGCTTGCTTTTCATGTTTACCTACTGCCACTCTTATAGCACAGCAGTAAGAAAATATTACTGTGTTGTTTTCCCTTTCTATGGGAATAGAATCTTCCAGAAAAAAATGTTCAAAGCTGTGAAGGATGAGAGGTATATAAACACAGAGGTACTTACGCTGCGGTCTTCGGCATGCTTTGTACAGGCAGCAACACGAGCAAGTGAGGCACAGAATTATAGTAATGACAATCACTGCAAAAACGATCACTCCAATCGCAACAAGGGTTCCAAAACTGCAAGAGAGATGCCAGCACAAGCAGTAAGTCTCACTCATCTGACCACCATCCACCCAGCTCCCCGCAGCTACTGCACTGCCTGCCTCCCTGTGCTGTTTATCACACAGGATGAGCACATCCAGTGCTCAGCATCAAGCCTACATTGGTCTTCTTGTTGGTACTGTTGGTCTCGTTGTTGGTCCTGTTGGTCTTCTCTGGCTACGTGACTTCCTCAACAACCTCTTTTTGGAAATGCAGTGTCTAGGCAATAGTATGTCTTTCTGGGGGTCAAATAATGAAATGAAAGGCAAAACAGTGGGATCTACGACCTCTGAAGTGTCAGTTCATGTGATTTGTTTGCTATGCCTGAGATAACTGAAGTCTTTCTTCCATGGTGGCCAGAATCTCCTGCATTTTTTATTTCATATGGAATGCATCAGGCAGCAGTTTTGGAAACAATAGCAGGAAATTGCTCTTAATGAAGAAAACACACTAAAATAACCAATGGAGAGCTGTTGCAACATCCATCCTGGTTTTGTTTCTTCATAGACATTTTGGCTACAGAACTCTCTAGTTTTCTTCCTGTTCAGCCTCCTCTTAACATCTTTAAACAAAATGGCATCTCCAGGGCCCCAGCAATTTTTGCTTGGCTACCAACCAGACATTCAGCGTGAAAAGCATTTCTGGCTGCAAATCACACCAGCAGGTTATACCACTGACACTAAAAGAAGAAAGCAAAAGCAACCCACTCTGTGCCCAGCCAAAATTCACTAGAGCTCACCTCACTGCCTTGGAGCAGCCCAACTCTCTGTGAGCCAACACTGAGCCTAAGAGTTGACAAACAGAGTAGGTTCAATCTAAAATGCGTGTTTCTCCCCAGTAAAGGTCCCACCACTTTTTCTCCCCCTATTTCTACAGGAGCTTGAAGAATGCAACCAGAACAATCATTTTATTAGTGACTGAATGTGTATTATCCCTCACAATTTTTTGCATGGGTTTTGTGATGTACTAATCATAGCATGATGGCTTTCCTTGTGATGCCCCAGCTCTGCGCCTGCAGTTTGCTCACTGTAACTGCACCCAAGCATTTCCACATCAAACAGGAAGCAGGAACTGCTGCAGCCTTCTGAAGTCACTGAGACAGCATCAGAAACACTGCCAAGAAAGCAAACAGATAACTGCAACACAGCTGCACAAACACGAAGATGCACACATGCCTTGTCAGCTTTATTTGCGCTTCATAGAATTACAGAACAGCTTAGGTTGGATGGGACCTTAGCCATCAACAAGAGATTCTTCCTCTGGCTCTTCTCAGCTAAGGAGGAAAAGGCCTTTTTTGGTAGTGAATGATGCCGAGGAAAAAAGATTCCCTTGCCAAAGAAAGAGATGACAAACAAGATGGATGCTTCACTTCTGCAGCCAACGAACCTTCACCAAGGGCTGGGCATCATCTCAACAAATCTGAGAAACGGAGAAGACCACGTGGAGAGAGACCTACCCATCACACATAAACAGGCACAGCAGGAAACCTGCACGGTCTGGTTCATCTTTCAGGACCAAATTCAGCTCTGTTACAAGAGAGCTAACAGAACCAGCTGGCAGCCAGCAGATGAGCACAGGTCGCTCTGAAGCACAGGCTCCTCTGGCTTATTGGTAACAAACCTCTCTCCTCTCCTTGCCTGTTTACTCCCTCTAATAAGGAATGAGGTGATAACGAAGCTCAGGGAAACAAACCAACCACCACATCCTTGCTTTCACCGAGTTCTTAGAAACGCTCGGTGCTTTCTTACCATCTGTCTGCAGCTTTGCTAAAACGACACGACAGCTGCACGATGACATTCCGCATGCATTTTCAAAGGAACTGAATGGAAACATGCATTAAGAGCACAGGTGTGCCAGGTTTGCACGTGTGAGCACTGTGATTCGGCTCTGCAGACTGTGTGCTTACTACAGGCCAAAATTATAAGCTTTCAAAAACAGCCAGGGAGCAAAACACAGGCATGAGTTAGTTCTTCCCAGGGACTTCTAAGGAGTGTGCACAGCGGGATTGCTGCTGGTGTCTCTGTCACTGACCTGGCAGCAGCAGCAGAACTTCCCTGCTGCCAAGCTGGGCTGCTGTGAGCTCAGCTCTTGAAAGAGCAGAAGGCACTGAGACAGGAAAATGAACCCATATGTGTGCTGAACTTGTACACTACAACAGCACTGCTGCAACGACACCCCATCAACACCGGAGCTCTTCATAAATACACTTTTCCCTTGTGTTTTCTACTGCTAGTTCTGGCAATTCTTCTGACGTATCTTAACGGTGCACCTGACTGTAATAATATCTGTTCTTTTTCTGCCGAAGGACTGCTGACCTGAGCATCTCCCAGCACACATCTGCTGGCACTGTCACGATGCAGAGTACGTAATGATTACAGACCCACGGGGCTCCCACGGGTAAAACTACTGAGCAAAGCACAGGAAGGCTTCAGAAGAAGACAGAAGGTGGAACCCAAGAGAGGCCCAAACAGCTCTGTTTGAGCTCTAGGAGATGGGATACTCCACACACTGTATAAAGCTCTTGCTGTGTGCTAGCTCCAGAAAGTCTGTACCCCTCTCTGCTAAGAAACCACTGCTTTGTTTGTTTGCTTTCAACTCATGAACTCTTCTGAAAGGTCTCTGAAAGTATTAAAAAAACAAAACATTCATGCTAAGTAACTGCTCTCCTGCCTCGTACATACACACATGAAAACGAACAAAGGACTGCAGCTTAAAGACACCTCCTGGGTGGTTCAACAAACAAAAAACCCAAACCAAACAACAGCCAAACCACGAATTCACCTTACCCCATGGATCCTGCACACAGATGTTGCAGTGCAGGAATGGAAGCAGCCGCAGCCCGCGATCAGAGTGCTCTGCTGGTGTCCCGCTCTGAAGGCAAGTTTTCAGACTCCTGCATGATATACCATCGTCTCTGCATAAACCACATGCTTACAAACAGCTTGAGCTTATTCACTGCCATTTCCTGCTTCTCTCTCCTCACATAATAAAAGCTAACTTTAGCCAAGAATTTAACTGAAGACAAAAGACAAGCCTGCCAGCAGTTTTATCGCCGCAGCGCAAACTGTGAGTTTCCATAGGATCCATAGAAATTAAATATGAAGAGAGGACTCCCTTGTCCTATCACCTCGCTTTGCCTTGCTCCCCTTCTACTCCTCTTCTGCATTTGGAAAGCTCTAAGTCATCATGTCCTCAGCATACCCTGCAGACTCATCTTACCTTTAAGGTACACTGATAATCACACATGAGTTTACATGAAGGGAGAGAGGTGATGAGCGCCTGATTCCCCCCTTTGGGTACTGAATGAGACATGAGTGACAGCTTAAAAAGGAACCACCAAACCCAGGATCCAAAAGGTTCACAGATGATTCTCAAGGCAGCCCTTTTCCATATTGGAGGCCTCAACCATACACATGAACCAGAAGGAAGCGTGAAATGCTCTGAACGCATTTAAGGCCTGAGAAAATATTCGAGGTTCAACTCCAGTAACATTTTTAGAACTTTTCAGTCACTCGAATCCCTAAAATTGCCACATTTTGTAAGCCCTGTTGTAAAGGAAGTCACTGTAGCATGAGCTGCTGCCATGAATGCATTTTTGCCCAGGTCTGCTGGCTGAAGTGCCATGAGAACTGTGTTCCAGCAGGGTCAACACTGCTGCAGGCAAACCCACCAACCTTCAGCACCAAAGTGCCCGTAAGCTGTATGAAATCCCTGCTCCTACAGACCATAAACGCACTGCAGCTTGATGTTTGACTTGCCAAACACCCCGAAACCGCCATCAGAGGAAGTTCAAACTGGGTTACACCCACTGGCTTCCCTAACCACAGAACGCAGCTCTGGTGGGGAATGGACACATGAATCATGTCATCCCCGTTACAAAAGATGGAGGCACACTGTTGGGACTGGAGCAAAGTCTACATGAGATACATTAATGAGTCCATACAAGGAACTGCTTCTTCAGCCTTCCTCTGGTCTGGAGCTGCAGAACCCCTCCCTGTCTGAGGGCTACCCCACCTGTGTTTGCTCTGACAGTCTCTTGCTGAGATAAGCTGTGTCTGAATGCAAGCCATATGGAAAGGGCTCTGCAGGGAGGAGAAAAACAGTACAGCACAGCGTTGCTGTATTTTTTACCATGCCTACAGAGGATGCATATGGTTAAAAACATCTAAATTGAGAGACAGCAAATTAGCATAATTGCATCTTCCACAGTTAGAACTGCTGAGTTTTTGGGATGCTTAGCAGGCTGTCATTTCAAACAAGGGTGGGCAGAAGAACGTGGATTTTCTCAGTTCCAGAGAAGAACCACGTTGCAAGGCAGCACACAGATCGGGAGCAAGCACAAGTCCATGAGAATGTCCTAGTGTCCTGTCCCTGCTGACTGAGGCTTCCCAGAAGGCTGCTGCTCCCTTTTCTCATCGCAGAAGGATGCACAGCCTTTCCTCAGGCATCACTGTATCCGTTACACCATCAGCTGTAATTTCAAGGCAGTAATTCATTTAGGAACAGAATCCAATTAACTGCACACAACGGTAATCTCGTTTGTGTTTCGGTTTAGAATGACTGATTATCAGCTGTGCCAACTACAATATTTGCCTCTGTGACTCTGACAGAGATGTTCTGAAACACCCTGCCTCATTACCTACCCAAACACTGTGCTAATCCAGTTGAAAAGGAATAGAAAGTGAAACACCGTCAGTGTATTCACCAACAGTGGGGGTTGTAAAGATGGCATATGGGCATTCTGTGTGTGTGGAACAAGTGGCAGATTTAACAAATTTAATGACTGCACTTTGACCTAACAGCTTCAAATAATCTTTAAGAATTAACCAACGACAGAAAGCATACGAATCCAAGTTAACGCTGACTTGTCTGTACAAAATGCTTAATTTGCTTTTAAGTGCAGTCCTGTGGGAAGCACAGTGCTTCCAAGCACTTGAAAGTATGTCATTACGGCACTGCCAAGGAATGCTATTTATTGCCTCAATAAACAACCACAAGGTGACTGCAGGATGTTACACGCTTGTGTTTGGGACCGCACCGGGCTGCCAGAGCGCCGTGCCCTCCTGCCTCAGCACTACCTGGAGCTCAGCATTAAACACCGAAGGAAGTTACCACCGAAGGACAGCAATGAAAAGAAACCTACTGACAACTGACGCTTTACCGGAGTTTCCCAAAGACCTCCGAATAAGCACTGCAAAAAGAGCAAGAGGACGAGCGGATGAGAACTTCCAGCTGGACAGGACACGGGAAGGCTGCGCTGCCAGCCGACACAGCCCAGCCCTCGCACACTGCCGCAAGATCAGAGCATCACTGCCGCAGGTCCTCCCAGCCGCCAGGAGACAGCGCACCTGGCCCGGTAAGGAGCCCGTGCGGCGGTGCCAAACCCTCCCAGAGCTGGAAGGCGCTGATAAAGCCCGATCTATGAGCGATAGCCGGAGCAGTAACTTGAGTAGGAACAGAGGCGGTGCAAAAATGAGGAACTAAATGCTTTCTGAGCCTTAAGGCGGTATCGTGTGGAAACAATCCTTCCCCCTCCCCCCTCCTCTGAAGGGCAGTGTCCAAGCTGGTATTTGCACAGGATGCCCAAGCTGCTTCCTGTCATCTCCCCTCCTGCTTAAACCGCCGAAGGAGTGAGCCGTGCCCATCCCGCTGGGGACACAAAGGGACGTCTCGGCTGACATCAGCCCTTCTTCCGCACAGCGAAGCATTAAACAAACCCCGTCACTGGGAAGCAAGTTGTGTTTAAGAGAACCCGGCACGGAGCTGCAGGGTGGAGCGCACCTCACCGGCAGGAACCGGAGACAACTCCAGGGGGACACAGCTCGCCTCTTACGTAAGAAGACACACTGGGCGGTGTGAAACAGACGGGAAAGCTTCCAGTGACTGCGGGAAGGGCACAGGAAGCGCTCCCGGGCTCCATTCCTGATGTGGAAACCCCTTCGCTCATGGAACCCAACGCCATGAGTCAAGGGGGATGCGGTTTCCCTCTGCAATCACCCTCAGGGTGGTTTTCCAAAAGCAGTATTACTGCGAATGTGGAACTATTTTTATTTTTAATGAAAGCGGCATAACCGAGGAGAGGCTCGGTGCTGAGCTCGGTGCGCTCTGCACAACGCACCGGTACTGCAAAGCCGCGAGGCAACTGAAAGAAAGCAGCAGCTCGATCGAGTCCCACCGGCCCATTTTCTCAAGGCGAACCAATAACGACTCTCTTTTCAGGCACTGCAAGGCGGGCAAAAAATCCCATTACGGCACCTCAGCTCCGCTTCCCGTGTTTTGTCATTCAAAAACGCGGATCCCTCTAACAAATCCCCAAAAGCGGAGGGCTGGTTTGGTTTGCTCGGTGATCTTCCTGCTTCTTAAAAGCTCGTCCGTAGGGGAAAACACAGACCTCCCAGAATCTTCCTCTCTTTCCTTCCTCCAACACACCCAATCCCGCAGGCCGAAGATGGGAAGCCGATTTGCTTTTTTTTTCTCCCCCTACCCTCCCCCCCCCCCCCCCCACTCCCCCCAAAGCCCCATTTCAGCTACACACGCGGCAGGAACGAACCGAACGCGGCACGCAGCCCGAGAGGACGGAGCAGCGCCCCGCGGAGCCCCGCGCCCCGTCCTCCCGAGCGCTCCGCGCAGCCCCGCGCCGCCCCCCGCAGCCCCCGCGGCCCCCAGCCCCGCTCACCCCATGCTCATCGCCGCCGCACGCTCGCCCCACGCCAGCCGCGTCACGCCGCCTGCCCGCCCCTCGCAGGGCGGGACTGACTCGGCAGCCGGCGGGGCTGGTTCGCATCGGGGACGGCGGGGGGTTTGCCGTGTGATAGGAGCTACCAAAGGTTACTAATGAAAGGTCAATGATGTTGCGAGTATTTGGTTAGATGATGGCAGTCCAGCTATCAGGCGCCAGAGAGCTGTCTTGGCCGCGGTCTGGGCAAGGCAGCCAAGCCCAGTAGGGAAGGCGGCCCCGTGGTCCCAGCCCGTAACGCCGGCTGCCTTGGGAAAGGCAGAGATAAGCGAAACCGGAAAAGGCGCGTGGGATGCCCCAGCTTCGTTGTGATGGCCGCTGGGGCCCGGGGGCAGCACGGGGGGCTTGTGCGCGGCTGCTCCCAACACTGGGGCCGGCTGTGGGGAATCGCGTTCTGACGTTGGATCCAGGATGGCTGTGCAGGTGGGCAGGACGTGGCTGCCTTGAGTCGGGAAAGGCAGAGAAGAACAAAACTGACAGTGGCATGATGGAATTCTGTTTTATTGTGATGGACTATGGATGACTTTGGATAGCAATTGGAGCTTGCACGCAGCAGCTCCCACAACATCAGTGGGGCCGGCGGTTGATGTTCTGGGCCCCACGAGGAACCCGGGTGCGGCTTCGCCCCCGGGCTGGCCCACGCCGCCTGGACCGGCTCCTGCGGCGTCTTTGGGGCTGGCTGTTGTTATCTGCAGCCCGATGTTCCAGAGGCGAGCGGCTTCGAGTCCGGGCCCGCTGTGTCTGCCTGGAGAGCAGCTCAGACACCTGGGAATCGTGATCTGGTTGGTTGGTGGTGCCGGAGCTGCTGTTGTCCTGTCCTATGGGGCCTTGGGATGGCCCCAGTCCCTGCTGGCTGATGGTGTTGGGGCCAGCAGTGTCCAAATTGGTGCTGGAAGCTGTAAGGGGAGACAGGAAGGTGAGCAGGACAGATCTCCAGCCCTGCGGTGGGACAGGGTCCCATTCCTCATGGGCGAAAGGGATTTGAGCAAAACCTCGCCTGGCCCCAGCCCAGCAGCACGCGGCCGTTTGCCTCTTACCGGTGTCCTCTCCAGCACAGGCGCTGCACTCCCAGCTGGTTGTGCTGTGACTCAAGTTGGAGCAGCACCGGTGAGTGCCTTGTGCGGCACAGGAGCTGCAGAGGAGCAGCTGCCAGGGCCTGGGGAAACAAACGGGTTGTGGCCGTGAGGACAAAGTGAGCTGAGCCAGGGAGCGCCCGGCACAGCTCTGGTGCCCAGTCTGTGCTCTCCCAGCCTGTGGTGAGGCTGCGATCCCACGCCGAGCCCCAGAGGGCTGCTGAGGGAACTCACCCCACTCTCTCTGCCTGCTCCCTGCCACGGGGGTAACGGCAATCACTGGCATCACAGCGCTGGTGCCTAACTCCAAGAGACATGTAGGCATCGCTGTCCTCCCACGCTGGTTGTCTGTTAGTGAAGGGAGGGAATGTGATGAGCACCCACTCCCCCTGGAGTAAAGGATGACCTTGGCCATCCCTGCTTTTCCACCCCAACCATGTGTCCAGTTTCTCGGTGAAGCTGAGGCCAACGCTCACAGGCAGCAAAGAGCCAGGCCTGCTGGAGCCATCCCTGGGTAGGCACAGCTCTTGTGTACTCGCATATTGAGAGCTAGCTGAAGTATACAAACCTATTTGGGATTCGGATCCCCATGGTGAGCATGTCTATCAGAAACAGGTCTGAGTCTCTGCACAGAGGACACTGGAAGCAGTGAAGCCCAGTGTTCAGGGCCATTCCCTGCAACAGAAATATAAGCAATGTGAGCGTGAGCTGGGTCTGGTGCTGCTGAGCACCTGCTGTGCCTGCTGGGCAAGGGGAGGGCTCCTACCTGGATGCAGGCCCGGTGGAACCAGGCATGTCGGCAGGCTGGGCACACCATGGTGCTGTAAGACCTGCTGTCCCCCACGGGCTCCATGCAGATGATGCAGGTTGTGTCCTGCATTGGTGTTGCCTCCACTGCATGCCGTGGGATGTGCTCCCTGCAGAAGGACCTGTGGGAAGATAGATGGGAGGGATGGGCAAGATTAAAAGTGCTGTGAGGAGGGCAGAGGAACAGGAAGGAGCCCCAGGCCTTGGCTCTGGCTCTGTCGGGCTGCTGGGAGGCGTCATGGTGAGGTGTCTTTGGCTGGTGCTGACAGCAGGGGTTGGAGGCTCGCAGGCAACGCCTGGCAGCCCTTACCTGAAATCTTCAAAGTACTGGGTGATGCATTCACCCTCTGAGGCACAGGGGAGATGGAAGCTGTGGTCACAGCCCATCTCTGCGCAGGTGATGAAGGCCCCCCTCTTGCCACAAACGAAGCAGAGCTGTAAAGAGCAGAGCATTTGCCATCAGCTGCAGGCTCAGGGCCTACGCAGCGGGCCCCGCACCTCTGTGCAGGGCACGGGATGGGGGCAGGGCTGGCTGGCACTCTGCAGAGCTGCCTGCTGAACAGGGCTGGTCTGCAAGAGCAGGGATTTCTCTTGGGGCTGGCTGGAAGGGCTGGGATTGCTTTCCCTGGACCAGGCTAAGCTCTCCACGCCTCTCCGGGCACCAAGCTCCCTGTTCCAGTCCAGTGCTCACCATCTGCTCTGCCTGTCTCACTGTGTGTATGAGGTGTTGACTGCAGTTATTCTCATCATCTCCTTTTTTGTGGATGTTGGAAAATATCTGTATGGCAGAAGAACATGATCTTGTTATGGCAGAAAGGAGGCATCGTTTGGAGGATGGTGGAAGGAGCCACGAGGAAACTCACCCAGCAAAATGCATGGAAATATATCCCATTCACGACAATTTGGCGCCCATAGATGTCTGGTTGAGCATCTGCCTGACCACAGAGCACGCATGCTGGAGAGGAGAGAGGAACAGCAGTGAGGGGCTTGCACGGCCAGGTGCCCTGGGGGCTGTCCCAGGGGCTGCTGTGTGCCGGCCGTGCCAGCTGAGGGACAGGGCCAGAGGCTGAGGAGAGGAAGGGGCACTGCAGGCCCAGCAGTGTACATTGCTCTCACCTGGCTCCGCTGAGCCGGCGGCCTCCTGCATCTCCTCAGACATCGTGTGCATCAACGGTGAGCACTCGCAGAGTGTCTGTCCCAGCAAAACCAGGCTTTCTCCTCCGCGTGACAACCTAGGGGAGAAGCGGGACGAGGCTGAGTTCTCAGCTCAGGCCCCGAGCGCTGGGGAACCCTCCTCCCTGGGCAGCCTCAGGCAGCCCCTTCCTCCCTGCTCACCTCACCAGGTCGCACTGAGCTCGGCCTGAGCCCCGCAGCCTTGGCTCTGTTCTGCACCCCCTGGGTCACAGTGGCCATTCCAGGCCACCCTCTGTGACGCCATCACATCTCACAGGGGCTGAGGGAACCCAGGCCTTGCAGTCAGTGCAGAGTGAGGGGCCCCCAGTGCTGGCCATGCAGCAGGCAGGAAGGATGGCCTCCCTCTGCCTGCTGGCAATGCTCCCCATGCCAGAGACCACAGCCCTGGAGCCACATGAAGCCACCCCCACCCCTCCACCCCCAGTGTGTTCCCACCTTCTCCATGGCGCTGTGGTGGACGCTCACAGGCAACAAAGGTCCAGGCCTTTGAGGCAACTCCCTCGGCAGGAACCACTGCAGTGTGCCCTGGTGTCGAGAGCAGGCAGAAGGACACCAAGCCGAGGGGGGTCACATCCCCATGGAGGGCAGGGCCTGGTGTTGCTGAGCTCCTGCAGGAGGGGGGTGGGCTTCTCCCCTGGCAGTGAGCAATGACGGTTCCTCTGAGCCACCTGTTCTCCAGGCTTAAGATTCCCAGTTCCCTCAGCCACCCCTCGTATGACTTGCAGAATTGAACAGTAGACCTTTTAATACATTAATTTATCCTTTGCATCTTTGTCATTTTCATTGACAGTGCGGGGGGAACATATCCCAGTGCTCCCAAAGCCAAGTGATTCCCACCCTCGGGCTGGCCATCTTCTCTTCAGGAAAGAGAGGCGCCAACAGGCACACAGCTCCCCGTCTCTGTAGCTTGGGTCACTTTGTGTCTTCTTTGAACAGCACCACGGCTGTGTCATGCATAAAAGCTGTGCTTCTCTGCTGTGGCCAGGGAGGAAAGGGAAGGAGAACTCCCTGCCTGGACCCTCAGCTCCAGCTGAGAGCTCCCCATTGCTTCAGCCCCTGAGCAATCCTGCTCCATGGAGAAAAAGCTCAGACAGGAGTTAGTCCTTTGCTTACCACACACGCACACACAAAATAAAATAAAATAAAATAAATAAATAAATAAGCAAGTTGCTTTATTTTATTTTATTTTTTAGCTAAAACCAGCCCTCTGAGGGATGGTAGGATTATTCTGTGACTGTTTGCTGAAGTCATGATGTGGCACCAAAGCCACCTGGCCCATTGCCCCTCTAGTTCTGTTGTGAGTGCTGCCCGCGGAGCTGAGGCTGGGATAAACTTTGCCTTTGGTGGAAAGATGCACAAAACGGCTTGGAAGTGGATGGGGGACGGCCATTTCCATGAGCTCACCCTGCTCATCCTCCCCTCTGCTCTGCTGCTGTCCCCATGGCCCTTCACCATTCCCCTTGCGGGCCGTGATGGCAGCACACTGCATACCACACAAGGGCAGGCTGGAAAACTGAAACCCCTTTTGAGGTTTGTGTGATTAAAAGCACTGTGAAGATGGCTGCAACACAGGAGAAGGACAACTGGAACTGGGAATGGTGCCTTGGGCTCCCCGTGCTGCTAGCAGCATGCATTCCACACTGCCCACTCTAACCCTAGCCCCCAACCCTAACACTAAAACTCACCCTAAATCTCACCCTAACCCTGACCCTAAATCTCACCCTAACCCTGACCCTAAATCTCACCCTAACCCTGACCCTAAATCTCACCCTAACCCTGACCCTAAATCTCACCCTAACCCTGACCCTTCTCCCCGGCCCATTCCTCAGAACTAGATGGGAACTTCTTACGCGCGCGCCCTCCGGCCACCAGGGGGCGCTGTGTGTGCGGGAAGGGTGCGCTCGGTGCGCGGGGCGGAGCGATAGGCGGGGCGCGGACCGGACCCGCGCGGGACGGAGCGGGAGAGGGTGAGCGGCGGGGCCGGGCCGCGCCGGGTGGGCGGTGGAGCGCGGGGCGGCGCCGGGGGGTGGCGGCGGTGGTGCCGTGCGGAGCCGCGCGGTGCGGGCTGGACCGGCCGCGGGGCAGCGGAGAGGAGAGCGGGGAGTGCGGGGCGGGTTGCTCAACCCACGGGCCGTTGGCAGCGGGGTTCCTCTTTGAGTGCGGCTTCGCCTTCGAGCGGCAACGGTGGGAGGTGGGGCTTAACGAGTGCCTAAGGAGGGGACGGCGCCACATGGCACGGCACGGCACGGCACGGCTGTCGCTTTGCTGGCCAGGAAGCTGCTACTGTGCTGTGCCCGTTGGAGTGATGGTAGTGACATCCCAGCACAGGTGCTGAGCTATTACTTCTCGCTCTCCCTGCAGTGAGAAGAATGAGCCCCGTGCCGGAGGAGCTCAGCCTGGTGCCCCTGCATCAGCACCCCGAGCTGCTGGAGGCCTGTGCCGAGCTGCTGGCCGAGGAGTGGGGCAAGAGCCGGGCGCTGCGGCTGCATGCTCTGCAGCGCTCCTCTGACGCCTTCCCCACCTGCCTGGCACTGCTGCGGGCGCCAGCCCCTGCAGAGCCCGCCTGCCCCCGTTGCCTGGTGGGACACGTCCGGCTGTCGCGTGTGGCTGGGCAGCCTAATGGCCTCTTTGTGGAGAGCGTGGTGGTGGCACGGGCACTGCGGGGCAGAGGCTACGGGCGGCAGCTGATGGAGGCCACCGAGCGTTATGCCCGGACCCGTGGCTTCCGCTGCCTGCACCTCAGCACTCATGACAAGCAGCAGTTCTATGCCCACCTGGGCTTCGTCCCGGCTGAGCCGGTGCGGATCGTGCCCTTCCTCAGCCCTGCCATGCCTGCTGCGGCGCTGCGGGCCTTTGCTGTACCTCCCAGCCCCACCGCTGCCACCCCAGTGGTGCCTGCAGCCTCCCAGCCCCCCTTGCCACCTCCCACCGTCCCCCCCCCACCTCCTCTGCCACCCTCATCCCGAGCAGGGGGAGGCCCAGCTGAGGACGGTGGGCAGAGCCTGCAGGAGAGCCCCCACCGTGATACCAGGGGGCTGCCCATCTTCTGGATGAAGAAGGATATCTGAGGCCTCTGGGCACAGCTGGTGATTAAAAGCGAGCGCGGGCAGAGTGCCTGGTGCTGTTCTTCTGGGCCAGCTCCGACAACCAGACCCAGGGTTGAGGAGAATGGGGACAAGGGAAAGGGTGGCCATGCCTCAGGCACAAACCTGGCTGCTGCTGTGAGAGGCCCCAGAATGGGAGTGGGAAGGTCAGGGAAGCGTCTGCCCCTGAGCTGGGATCAGTGCTGTCTTTGCTGTGTCATGCGGCCACCTAATCCCCAGCTGGCGGCAGGCACAGGGCAGCAGCATGCAGCCCTCCTCCCCTTACCCATGCGTGGTGGGCTGGGGGCTCAACCTAGCCACCAAACGGGGACAAAGTGGCCACAGTGCCCCTGCTCGGAACCGGGCTGGGAGCCAGGAAGGTCGCTGAGGCGCCGGGCAGGACACGGCTCTGGGCTCTGTGGGATTTTGGGTACCCACCTGCTGCTCTCTCCCCACAGGCAGTGCCCCTGGGCATGGGGCCGGTGCTGGCGCTGTGGGCCTGGCTGGTGCTGGGGACCGCCGGCGGGGAGAGCCCTGTGCCCACAGCCCTGGCAGGCGGGCAGCCCTTCGCCGTGCTTTGGAACATCCCCAGCGGCCGCTGCCAGCGCCGCTTTGGCGTGGGGCTGCCCCTGGCCGACTACGGCATCGTGGAGAACCAGGGCGGCCGCTTTGCGGGGCAGAACATCACCATCTTCTACAAGAACAAGTTTGGGCTGTACCCCTACATCTCCCCGCAGGGTGTCCCGCACAACGGGGGCATCCCACAGCAGGCACCGCTCCGGGCCCACCTGGCGCGGGTTGCGGGCGACGTGCAGCTGCACCTGCGCCCCACGTTCAGCGGCCTGGCTGTGGTGGACTGGGAGGAGTGGCGGCCGCTGTGGGCCCGCAACTGGGGTCCAAAGCGCGTCTACCAGCTGGCCTCGCAGCGATGGGCGCAGAAGCGGGGCCGGGGGCGGCGGCAGGCCCGGCGGGCCTTCGAGCGGGCAGCGCGGGCGCTGATGGAGCAGACGCTGCTGCTGGGTCGCAGCCTGCGCCCGGCGGGACTCTGGGGCTTCTACCGCTTCCCCGACTGCTTCAACAGCAACTGGGCCAAGGTGGCCAACTACACGGGGCGCTGCCGGCCGGCCGAAGTGCGGCGCAACGACCGCCTGCACTGGCTGTGGGCTGCCTCGGCCGCGCTGTACCCCAGCATCTACCTGCCGCCGCTGCTGCCGCCCGGCCTGCGCCGTCGCTACGTGCACCACCGGCTGAGCGAGGCTCTGCGCCTGGCCGCCGGCCGCCTGCCCGTCGTGGCCTACTCACGGCTCTCCTACCGCCGCTCGCCCCGCTTCCTGGAGCCGGTAAGGCCGGGGGGTGGTGCTCGGTGTCCTGGCCTGTCCACCCGGCCACACAGCCCCCTGTCCTTGCAGGCTGACCTGGAGCACACCATCGGGGAGAGCGCGGCACTGGGGACGGCCGGAGTGGTGCTGTGGGGCGACATGTCGTACTCCCAGTCAGCTGTGAGTGTGGCCACCGCTAGCCCACCAGAGCCGAACACTGACAGGCTCAGGAGGTGCCTCGGGGTGTCCCATGGGGCCGCTCCTCATGGCTGCCTCCCCCCTAGGAGAGCTGCAGCAGCCTTCGCCACTACCTCGTGTCCACCCTGGGGCCGTATGTGGCCAATGTGACAGCAGCCGCGCGGGCGTGCAGCTTGGAGCAGTGCCACGGGCATGGGCGCTGTGTGCGGCGGCAGCCCCAGGAGCTGAGCATCCTGCTGCACCTGGGTGTGGGCTCCTGGGCACCCTTCCGCTGCCACTGCTACAACGGCTGGGCTGGCCAGGACTGCATGCAGCCGGAGCCGCAGAGCCCTGCCGCCTGCCCCGCGCTCACCCATGGCCTCTATAGCCACCATGGCCCCCAGACCCCTGACACCTGCCCACGGCGCAGCAGCTGGGGCTGGTGAGCAGAGCTGGGGGCTGCTGTGCCAGCACCGGTTTGTTCCGTGCTCATTAATTTAAATAAACCGTCCTGCTGCAGCTACATGGTCCTCACGGGCAAAACTGAGGGGAGCCTCGAGGTCGGGTACACAAGGAATCCCTGGTATGGCTTAGGAAGGAACAGACCCGTGTTTCGGTTTCCCTATCTCAGCTGTGCCTCGTGCCCAGGGAAAGGTGCATGAACGGCCCTGAGCTCTGCCCTCCCTCCGCCACGCTGGCACCATGCTGCCTGCGGCTGCTGGGCCCCCCTCCCCATGGCTATTTTTATCCCCCCAAACACATTTCATCCTGTCCTATTTTAAGCTGAGCAGTTGGCGCACTAGGAGCCCAGTGCCCGGTTCCCGGGGGCCCCAGATTGCCTGGCTGCCCAGGGGAGCGGGGCCGGGGACATGCCCAGGGAGGCTGCAGAAGGTAGGCTGGCAGCAGTGAGGGGTGTGGGTCCCTGGCCACCCGGGGCAGCTGTGCCACTGGGGCTGTTCAGTGCCTATGGCCAAACGCTGCCCACCCCACAGGGTTGCCAGCCCAGGGAGGGAAGGGGTGCAGAGCGCTGTGGGACGGAGGGGACAGCGGCTGGCACAGCACCGCAGGCTGCAGAGGGGCAGGCTGTGGGGGCGGCCTGCAGTGAGGGGTTTGGCCAACAGTGCCTGCAGGGTGCTTTGGGGGGCCTGGGAGCCCCCAGCCCGAAAGGGCGCTGACCTGGTGCACACCAGCCCCTTGGAGCCCTGTGGCCCCAGCACAGCACCAGCCCTGACCCTGGGTGGGGGCACAAGGCCATCAGCCCTGCCCACTGCTCACCACCATGCAGACGCCATGAAAACGTCCCCTCGCTCTGCCCCAATTGCTTCCTGAAAGTGCTGAGCGAGCTGGAGCCCTGCATGCTGCTCTGCCCATCCTCTGGGCATATATCACTGCAGCACAGGGCACTGGACCAGCATGGGACCCACTCTTCCCTCTGTGCATCCCCAAGCTCTGCAGCACAGTGCCGTGGATACTGCCAACCCAGGTGACAGCCAGGGGCTGCTTGCACCCACAGGCTCAAGGTGGCCCCAGATACTCTGGGGCAGGAGCACTTTCCCACCCTGTGTGACTGCCAGCTGCACTAACGAGGCTCTGGGAGTGCAGCCACAAGTCTCCTGCTAACTGCTTCGATGACAGCGCGCGGCGGCTGGGGGATGGCCAGCACTGGTCTGGCCCCACTCTGCAAGCAGCAGTCCTGTGCACTGGGTTGGCACCAGGGCTGGCATTGCTCCTGGGAGTGGTCATTGTAGCTGGGGGCCTCCGGTCACCTCAGGGGTACCTGAGATGCACTCACCCCTTTCCTTGCTCCCTGCAGATGGTGTGGGAAGGGCAGAGGGCACCGTGCCAGCAGAGCCCGCTGACTCCGATGGAATGGACCCCGGAGCCATCAGCCTGCACCCCGTGGCGTCCATCAGTGACCTGCACTGGGCCTCCGCTGGGCACAAGGGCACAGAAGGTGACAAGAACAGGGCGAGGGGCTGCGGAACAGGGGGCTGAGGGCAGGCGCTGACCCCCTTATCCCTGCTGCTGCAGGGAATGGCCCGACTCCATCCAGTGCCCGGCTGCACCGAGCGCCCCGCGGTCCCCCGCACCTGCCCACGCTGCGCCCCGTGCCGCCTCCAACCACGTGCCCCTGCCCCGGGCACTCCTTCTTCCTCGCTCTGCTGGGCTTCCTGGCGCTGGCCAGCCTGGTCCTGGCCACGCTGGCCATCTACCTGAGCGGTACGTGGCTGTGGGTTGGGTGGTGGGAGGTGGCAATGTCTGAGGACAGCCGACAGCCGGTCCCCACCATGCCCCATGCTCCCCACAGTGCTGCAGAGCCAGTCGGTGCAGGCGCTGGCCCAGTGGCTGGAGAGCCAGGAGGACGCCATGCGCCAGCTGCGGGCGGCCAGCGGGCAGCTGTGGGCTCACCTCAATGCCAGCGCCCAGCGCCGCTGAGCCGCCCCACGGAGCAGCCCCGCACGGATCGCCCCATCCCCGGGACACATGGGGGCAACCCTGGCCTCGCCACGCTGCTGAAGAAAGGGAAGGGCTGCGAGGATGGGCACCTGCCCCAGCAGGAGGCACCTTCCCATCACTTTATCATTACCTCCTGCCATTGAGGCTTAGGAAGTCGCCAACACGACCACGTTCCCACGTGCCTGCCGCTGCTCCCCCAGCGCACGGCGGTGCCAGGATGGCCCTGGGAGGCACAGAGCACCGAGGTCAGCCCCGTGGACTGTGCCACGTTTGGGCAGCCAGGGGCCATAGCAGACAGCTGGCATGGCACAGAGCGCGACTGCACCCTCTGCCTCTCCTGTTACCCTATTTTTGGTTAAAAAAATAAAAACGAGGGAGCAGCTCCCAGTGGAGCAGCCCCAGGCATTAAATACTCCGCTGTACATATATGCTGTTGGTAGACAATGTTCTGAGCTGGGCACAAGGCAGCTCTGTCTTGATGGCATGAGTCCTCCTGCCAACTCCTCCTTCCTGTCCCCATCCTCGTTCCCATCCTTGTCCCATCTCTAACTCCATCCCTGTCCCCTTCAATGACTCATCCCTGCCCCATCCCTGCTGTACCCACACTTACCCCCAGCTCTGGCACTGCCCTGTTCCGTCTCTGTCCCCATTCCTGTCCATGCTCTGTGCTCAGCTCCATGCTATTCCTGTCCCACTTCTGTCCCCATCCCACAATGCCCCATCCCTGTCCATCCATGTATCCATCCCCATGTCTAGCTGTGTCCCCAGCTCCATCCCACCCCTGTTCCATCCCCAGCTCCATTTGTGTCCCATCCCTATACCCCTATTTCTCAGCTCTGTCCCCAACCATTCCACTTCTGTCCCCATTCCTGTCCCTATCCCATTTCTGTCCCCATCTCAATTCCTATTCTGTCTCCATCTGTTTCATTTTCATTCACGTTCCCATCCCATCATTGTCTCCATCCCTGTCCCCATTTTTGTCCCCATCCCTATCCCTACCCTGTTACGCTTTTGTCCCCATCTCTGTTTCACTTCTGTCTCCATCTCTGTCCCATCCCAGTCCCACCTTGTCCCGTCTCTGTCCCCATCCCTTTCCCCATCCCTGTCCCCTTCCCGCACCCCCCCACCCGTCGCTGTTGCCTTTCCCCGCCCATTCCCCGCACTTTCGTTTCCAGCGGCCGCTCCTGGTATCAGAACCGAAACTGACGCAGAACCGAAACCGTCGCCAGAACCGAAACCGAAAGGGCGGCCGCCGAGTCACCGTCCCTGCGTTCCCAGCTGGGCTGCGGGGACACGTTCGGTGCTCGTGCCGGCTGCGGGGTGACCACATCCCGGGGCCCCGGGAGATGGGGACCACCGCCCCCAAAGCGGCGGCAGCGCGAGGAGCTCCCAGGGGTGCCCCGGGGGAACGGCGGGGGGAGGGCGAGAAAGGGGGGTGGCCGAGGGGCGGGACCACCCGGCTGGGGGCGGAGGCCCCGGGGTTTAAAGCTGCGGCGGGCGGCGTCGGGGCGCA